>NC_089141.1:96047061-97322775 GCF_009819655.1 Sylvia atricapilla
GCTTCTGTAATACTCATTCAACATCCTCTTTGATACATGCTGAGATGAAACACTGTAAATAATTCCTCTTTTATGCTTTCGAAATCTTTTCAGGCAATTTTATTCTTTATAACCACCTTTCTTTGTAGCACATAAAGAGTGCACTGCAAAAGCAACACCATAAAACCTATTGTTTCAGTTTATTAGCTTGCATCTTAATTTTAGAATAACATATATGGTGAAGAACTTCTCTTGAAAGAGAAAGATGTTTCATCTTTTTTTTTGTGGAAGGGCAGAAGAACAAATGTTTTTATGTTCTATAAGATGCATGAACAGTGGAGTTCAGTACAGCAGTATTTTTCACCTGAAGAGTCAAAAGGAAAGTGTATTTATCATTGCAATTATACCTATCTTATATTAGGCAGAAAAAAGAAACATGCTATAGAAGAATAAAAAAATTACAGTCTTAATATTAGATCCCCTATTACTTCAGTCTCCTGCACCTGGGATCTCTTCCTTTGAGAATAAAGTTGGAAGCCATTTTGGACAGAAGCCAACTGTCTGGAATCCTTTGTCCAAAACCAAGTGTGGGCTTCTAACAAGTCATAACAGAAAAAGGCAAGATCCTTTCACTTTTTACAGTATCTTAAAAGTTCCTTTCTCCCTGCAGTTTCACAGAAACTTAAACAACAAAATCAGTGCAACTGAGAACAGAAAAGTCATGCTTCATTTACAGATGTTCAAACTAACCTATAGTGGTTATCTCTGTACATAAGAAAAAAGTTCTACCCACCTGAGAGCATGAGAAAACGGTGGCAAATAGTAAAAAGTGAATATCGGAAACAATAGAAAAACCACCTTCAGCTCTTACATGTGTTTGTTAGTGTTAATGACTTTTGATAATACAGAGAGATTTCAATATGCACCTGCAAGTTTTAAAAACTAGGTCAGTCCAATGAAATGGACTGTTCTATTAATCTATGTGTTCAGAACCTTCAAATCTTGCGGTCCCATGAACACAGGGCTCTCTGCTCCCCATAGTTCATAAGTTAACCCTTTTTCACTTAGGAATTGCAGGCAGACTAGTATTAGTGCTTTGAAAATGCCAATCATTCTGAGAAGGGAATCCTTAGCTACAGCTGATGTATCACCAGAAAGAATACTCCAAGAGAGTTAGAACCCATGATTTCAAGGGCACAGAGGAATAGGCCTTGGGAACAGTCTCTCCTAGATGGGAATGTAACACTGTCACCTTCCCATCACTCTGCTCAAGAGATACCTCCCCACTCACTCTCTACTGAAAAACAAAAAGTGGCTTAAACACGAGGCATAAGAATGAGGGGTAAATAACAGTGACTTCTTCAGACTCTGCACCAAACAGTTACAGTAAAACATCTGATTAATTTGGACAAACTTTGTTTTTTAAAAATCCAAGACAAACACAAATCAGGTTATATGCTTATACAAACATCTCAGTACCTAGTTGCTAACTCCACCTATTCATAATTCAAAAGACCCAAGTTAGTGGAAGTGCCAGAAGCCTATGGAGGCACCTACCTTTACAGGGAGCTTTTAAGGCTTTTGAAAGCATGTTTTAGTCTAGTCTTAGTTTTCCATCTGCCACATTTACAGCCTCCGGGTGGGAGGAAAAAATTCCTTGATTTTTTGGGTCAACATTCTCATAATGTAAAATGTAAGAGTGACATTAGTAAGGCCCCTTACTAATGTCACCCCCTTCCTTTGGTGATGGCCCTCTCCAGAGGACCACAAAGTCCTGATTTTTGTGGCATCATTCTTCCAGTGACACAGGCACTCTAGGAGGGAATAAGTTTATATTCACACAGATATATAACTTTATTGCCATGCCATGGCCTCTTCAGGAGAAGGAACATTTCCAGCACACATCTTGCATTTCCTGGGCAAGTTAGTAATAAAAAGATAGATAAAACCTAAAGCATCTCTTCTTGGGCTTATAAATCAATGAGCTTTGTCCAGCTCTTGAGAGAATAGTAACTAGCAACCACACTTGGAAGAATATTGCAAGCAAATGAAACTATGCACTGACACTAAAGAAAGTTAGTGAAGTTTCTGGATATCAGAAGAGGGCAGCCCATGACCCTCTGTAATGGAGATGTTGTAGGTCTTTGCCTGGGGGAGTGACTGCAGCAGGCACAGCAGTCAAGGCCTAACATCACACCTCACACACCTTGAAATCCAGCAAAGCCTAGGCTGCAGCACACATCTTTCTCAATCTAGTGTTGAATTACTTCAGTGGAGGAAAAATGCTGAGACATTGTTCTTTAGAAAGTACAGAATTTTTTTTTTTTGTTAAATATTGGTTTTGTATTTGTACATTATTATTTATATTTTCTTTTTCAGAATATAAAGCCATGAAAAGCCACTGATCTAATCCTGATCTAGGAGAAATACTGCACCTTGCTCAGAAGAATGTCATCTTTCAAATAAGCTTTAGATGTAGTCTGTCCAAACATTTTAAAGAGTATTTTCCTCCAGGCAGTATGTCAAAAAGCTGGCTTGGAATAGACATATGGCTATACAGTTGCTTAAAATTACTGAATATTTTAGTAGCTTAGTTCAATTTAATTTTTGCAAATTATTTTTAGATGGAAAACTTCTAAACCTCAGAAAGAGAGTTATAGAGTGATGTTGCCTATGATTATGAAATAATACACTTCTCTCCCAAATATACAGTAATTAATGGTTGTAGTAATTATTGCCATCACAAACCAAGTATTTTTCCTAACAGTTACACATTGGCTGCCTGAGACAACATTCCTTTCCTCTGTGCTTAGAATAAGGATTGAATTAAGACAGAAACCACTGTGGAAGACAGTAAATTTCCAACAGGAATGAGCAGAATGCATTATGGCATTCCTTTTGCAAGATGGAGTCCCCAGTTAACCACATAGCCTTTGCCCAGAGAGCTGTGAAATTCAGTGACTGTCTCTCCACTCTGGCTAAATACTGAAAAAGAGTTCTGAAGAACAGCCCCAGCTATGAAAGGAGGAGTGAAGCATATTCAGGCTCTGCCAGTGAGAGATGTCTTTGAACAGTGTGGTAGAAAGCAGGTTGCTCTGTGAGCAGATATCTCTGTGTAACACCTTTGCACTCTCCTCCAAATCAGAGTGAAGTATTCAAAGACAAGTGAACAGATGGACTGATTCAACTGGATGACACGAATAGTAAAAAGTTTTAGTGCTAATAAAAACACTCACCTATATTTTAAAATCACAATATGAGATAATTTTTCAATTTTAGGAAGGTCAAAAGTTCAGTATTGGCCTTTTTGTGAATTAGACACAACAATTAATTTAATCATCATAAAGGAACTCATTTAGTAAACAAACCTCATGAATCATGATCTCACAAAGTAGCTAACCTTAGAAATGCTGAGTCGTGAGAAGGTTATGGGATGTATCAAGTAGAAGAAATAAATCTCACTTCCATTTCCCTCTTTTTCTATTTTTACATTCTCGTTTTCCTGGATCATTGCCTTTAATCTGGGACCTTATTGATTGAATGCTATGCCTTGTACTCTCACAGAGAGATTGATGGATATAGCACTGCAGCAAACAGCATCGATTGACTGTAATCAATGACTCAGCACTGCCACAATAAGGGAGAAGACAGACTCGTTTGTTGCCCAGAGCACATCAATAACATATTTTACACAACAAACCAAATTTGTTCTCAATGAGAACCTTATCATGTAACCATCCAATCTACCTCCTACTTAGATTCACTGCTGAGGAGAACAGCCTCCTCTCCTCCACTAACATAATCCCCACATTAATTTACAGTAGTTAGGTTCTTGCTTTACATTGACAGAGATGGTGCTATTCCAGTTTTCATGGCTACATCACATGATCTACATAGTAAGAGAAAAAGGAGTGTATTTTGTAGAGTAAATGGCAGTGGTTTCATTCATGTAACTATTCACACTTTTACCATGATTTTATTAGGTTTTGTATTCATTCATGTAATCTCTCATGTATTTGTTGTTACTAAATCTAGTGTTAAAATTACAGTCTTGACAATAGCTCTTGAGACTAATAACTGGATTAGTTACATTCACAGTAATTCACAGTTCCCAGACTCTAAAGCAGTGAGTATTGCAATCAGTGAAGGGGGTAGCAGCGGACCCCAGTCTGAGGCTGAACCTGCTCTTTTTTAGAGGTAAGGGCCAGCTGTGAGACACCAGCCTCCCTGCTGACCTACTAGCACCTGGTTAGAGTAAAGAAAATGGAGACATGAAAGTGACATGAAAGGAAAATGCAGGCCCAGCTTAAGCACTGCTAAGGTGTTGAGACATGGACATGAGACAGGTTGGGATCTGCAATTGGGAAATATTTTCAGATTTCATGCTGGGGACACTGCCAAAGTCATAGCAGGTAACTACAATTGTAAGTCTGAAGAGGTCTTTGTGGAGGCATTCCCTGCTCACTGTGAGAATCAACTACACTTGGATCCTCCACAAAAAATATTTTGTTCAGTCTGAAAAATCTCCAAAGACTGACCTGGCAGCTTCTTTGGGGAACCCATCACAGTGCCTAAACACCAGCTGTAGAGTTCTTCCTAGAATCTAATGAAACCCACCATTACTGCAAATTGCCTTTTGCTCCATCCTCAGAGATGAAGAACAATTAATTGCTGTCATATTTATAACCATGTCTGTGTTATTTATTCTCTTTTCTAGACAGCAATTCACCAAGCTGAGCTCATGCAAGTAGCACTTTGATAGGAAAACCAATGAGTTGTCAGATTCAGGGGTGGCTGTTGAAACTGAATGTGTTCACCTTTTGTTCTCATGAAGGCAGCCGTGGGCAGCAGGTAAAGCTCCACTCCTCCTTGGACCTCAGGGTGAAGGCAGATGGACAGAATATTAGTTCATAAGATGCTTGTACAGGACACACTGGGAGCCCAGATTTGCAATAAAACCCACTCAGTTCCTGCAATCTATGCCACATTTCCATTATATTATTTTTAGTTTGCTTTCCATTAGTCTTTCTCCAGCTCGTTTGTCTATTTCTTAAAGTATCATGTATAAAACTGGGTGAACAATTCAGGATTTAGTGTATCACAACACAACAGGCCAAAATGGTTACCTCTCATCCTCTTGTCCATAGTATCTTCAGTAATGACTCCCAGAATGGCTTTCACATTTCGGCATTTTGCCTCATCAGCGACTTGCGTTCATTTTCTAATTTGCGGTAGCCCACAGATACTCCTGCTGACAGAATTACTCCTCATTTTCTACAAATAAATTATATTTTCTTCTCTGACTATAGAAGCTCATGCTTCTTTTGATTCCATTATATCTTCTTGATTTCAGGCCAGCTTGCCAGCTAGTGAAATAACTTTCAAATGCAGTTCTACCTCCCTCAGCCTGGGTGTTGTACTGGAAACTTGGCAGATGATACTGACTCCATCAATTAAACTTCTTGGTTTTGCAAGCCCTTTCTAGAGAGCTTTTTGTTTTAATTTTTATTATATTATAGCAATTCTACATACCAACTTTAAAACGTCTGTGGGAGAATAAAGGCCTTTCAGCTGATGGTTCTGCTGAACTGTAGTCTTCCATTTTCTCCTTGTGTTTTGTTGCTTCAGTTCTCATGTGGCAGAGAAAATATCCAAATTGGACAGAAACATAAGAATTAAACCTTCAAGACACATTAGCTTAACCTCCAAAATTAAAATGTAAGCTAACAACTGTAAGTCATTTCACTCACTTTCATTAATCCAAACCAAATTAATCTTGTTGTGCATTCCAGCAATGTGGAATGATACACACTAGAACCAACATGACAGGTCCCTGAAACATCAATGTACCTATGAGGTATTGCTGAAAATTTGCTAGATCAACAGCCAAACTTATTTCCAGATCCAGGTAACCTTTTCATGAAAGAGCACTCTAGAGCATATGTAGTGATATCAAAATGCATGGTTTTTCTTACAAGTGTTCCACTCATGCCATAAATATGGTGAGATTCTAGAACAAATGGAGGATATAGAGCTTTCAGCATTTCTTTTCTGTCAAGTGCATTTCTCTGTTCTCATCATCTTTGACATATGGAAGCAAACAATCTTTCCTTCTGTGTTGACTTTTATGCAAATCCCACCAAACCATTAAAAACCCACTAAAATATGAAACACTTGCAAGTCTAGACATGATCTTGTCACTTTTCTCTTCTGTGTATATCATATATATCATTCTTTAGGACATGCACATTATTGACACAGCTTAAGGCTTATTTATTAAACCAATCATACATGCTCATTGAGTCCAGTGATTCACATCATGTAAAAACCGAGTATCTTAAGCAACACATGTGCAATAAAAGCAAACAGATGTTTGTAGTCTAAGCTTGCATTAACGGTGGTGGCATGGCAACATATCAAAGGCAAAATGCAACATGGCCAGAACTTCCCACTGGAGTGTTAAGCACAGCTACATAATTTTGAACCCAAAACCAGTAGGATATCCCAAACCACCCTGGGTAGATTGCCGTACTTAAAGTAGGAATTTGTAACTAACTGCTAATGCTAAAATTCCCCAGTTAAAATTAGATAGAATTATCCACGATGGAGACAACTAAGATATGAACAGTATAGTAAAACAGCTACTCATTTTACAGAATTAACACAGCAGGAACATGATGTTGTTTCATTCATAGCAAATTTACATTTGTCAAAAAAAATCCACTCAAGAGGCCAGATCTGAAGTTTAACATGGAATTTTCCAGGCTAGGCAGCTACAAAACAGAAATGTTAGAAACTCAGCAGGAGCACATGCATCACTGGAGGAGCACAGCAGACAATCCTGACACTTTCAAACTGATACCCCGAGCACGCTGCAATCCAGTGTGCCACCCAGCAGAGCACCCTCAGCCCATTGCAATGACTGGATCTGTGCATAAGGAGTCAGAAATGGCCTTTCTTTTGAATGTGAACATCATGAGTGCTAAATGAAGCTGAACTTAATATAACAATAGCTGAGGAAAACAAATGGTTTTTTTTAATATGCCATCTTCCTAAATGTGGCTTTCAGAGGATCAATATAAAAACACCATTGAGTGAAACTACAAAAGAAAAGAGTGCAACTTAACTTCTGCCCATTTGTGAACCTGTAAATGGAAGATCTCAATTTGTCCAAGAAAACTTCTGAGTAGTAACTGATTTACCTAAAAGCAAGTACCAATTATTCCAGTCTCTGCGCACACAATCACATGAAAATAGGAACTTTACTATAAAATTTCACCAGATATTAGATGCACATGAAATTGATCACATGTTATAATCATAGACATAGATAGATTACGCATGCATCTGCCTTTCTACAGACCTTTAGACTGAAGTATATTTCTAGATACCTTGCTGAATATAAAATATATTTAATGTGAAAAAAATATTAAAATATGTAATCACACAAAATTTGCAATAAAGTATTTGTCTTCCCTTGATTACTTGCCACGGTATCAAAACCTAGATTTAATACTAATCTTTTTAATGAAAGAAAAGAAAAAAGAAAACTGCAGGGAAATACATCCTAAGCAGCAAGTAAACTCAGACCCTAACAGAGGTTGCATTTTTTAACACCTTCCCCTTTATGAGTCTCAAAACAGTGTGTATTCAAAAGCCATTTTGAAGCATAACTTGGAATTTAAAAAAATAGATTTAAAGAATTAGCCTTCATAAATAAGACTGCATGGGAGATAACACAAGATTAGAGAATTTGTGGAGGCTTAATTTTCAGTCCAGTCATTTTCTCAACTTTTTGGAATGAATAAACACACAGGAAGATAGAATAAAAACCTCACATCCTCATCACAGACTTTTCATGCTTTACATTTCCCAACCCTTTTTAATTAAAATACTTGCATTTTTCCTGTCCTAAACAATTACATTACATACGAGTGAACAAATATACGGATGTCACAGACTTCTAATCCAGAGCACAGCTGAATGTCCTCTCATCTAAGAAAGTGCCTTTTTAAGCCATTTCTCAGCTTCGCGCTGTCCAACTTTTTGCCTCCTTCATTTTCATGATTCTTAGACACTTATGCTTACAGGAGCTGCAATGAATGCAAGACTTGCAATGAATGCAAGACTGCAATCATCATAACTGTATCCTGAAAGTGTCATACCAGAGTCCGGTGAGGCACTGCAGTATGAGAACAGCTGCTGGACTAGAAAGCCCAGTTCAGAGTTGGAATGGTAGGACTTTAAATTCCAAATACATTTACCAAAGGCTGAAAGAAGAGAGGCAAGTTTTAAGAAAGGTTTAAAAAAATTAGGCACACACACTTTTTTGTGGGTCACATAATCTCTGGAGAGCAGCATTAGGCAGATGAACTGGGCAGACAGATAAAGATGCCCTTCCTATAGTTTCTTATTATTCATCTCCAAAGCAAGTATTTTACTTCATGCAATACAGTGAATTCTACAAAAAAAGTGATTTTGCCCTGCTCTCTAGACACCCATCTCCATCCTGAGTTATTCTTAGAGCTCTTCAACTGCAGATGGCAATTTTCAATTAGGTATGTGCTTCAGGGGAAATAAGGAATTTACTAAGGTCACTTAAGGGCAATGAAATCACACACGCCATATAAAATGCTTACACTACAAAATGATAGCATAATGGAATGGCAAAGCCTTTAACAAAATCGTAAAGGGAGCATGCAACTAGTACAGCATGTTCTTTTATTATTTCAAGCTCTCCAGTTACACCTTTGAAAAAAGTTGGTACTTTTTTTTTTTTTTTTTTTTTTTTTTTTTACCTTATTGAATATGTGTAAAGATATCAGGAAAAAACATGATGTACCAAACTGCCTCCTGACAATGTGTAAGAGAACTCAGCTTCAAATTGTATGTAAATCAGAAAATGAAAGCAAAAATGAGATGATGGATGGAAGTCAAGCAAGCCTACAAAAAGGTGCCCTAACTTTGTTTTTAGGATGAGCAGATTACTAAATTTGGAAAAATATTGAAGACATTTAGTATGTTCTTTCATTTCTAAACAAAAATTTTATTATACTATAGGCTAAATATATAAAGCACTTTCTGATTTAAAACTGACAAATTAATAATAATTCTCATGAATTAACCCATCAGTAACACAGGAGGAAGGCAGAAGATATTTTGGTTTGCTATCAATACTACCAAGTCCAACTATTTCTGCTTTCCTTCAGTCTTGTCTCAGTTACACAACTAAAGCTGGCACCACAGGTGTATGCACAGATGATGTGCTCACTGACTTCACCTGGGTTCAACACATTCATCCTCAAAATAACCAGTCCAACACAACACCATTACTGCACTCTGAACACAGTTCTGCCATTAAAATTAATCCAAAAGAATCCTTGAATGAATGAATGAAAAAAAAAATAAAATCTTTAAACAGGGTCAGAATGCCTTTAGCTTTTTGTTCTTTAATCAGTGAATAAAGCTCATCACCTATTAACATGGGTTAGAGGCCCAAGCCTAGGGTAGCAGGCTGATTTGCAGGAGCTCAGGCCAGAGAATGGTCATCCAGTCATATCCACTGGATTTTCTTGTGATTTTTAGATAAAGCACAAGGTCTAGCCCACATTTTAAATGGGATTAAAATATTTTAAATTTTATATACTTTGAAATTCTTTTCTCACTGTAAGCAAGGATAGAATTTCCCTGAGATATATCTCCCAGCCATCAGTTCTGAAAAAAATTTGGGGTTTGTGCACCCAGATTAATGGAAATCTGTGTGACATTACGGGCACAACACCAAGCTGTGTTAAAACCCTGGGGTAGACCCTGGCCTAAGGCAGGTCCCCCTGAAGCTGCAAGCTCTGAAGCCACATCATTACACATCTCCTGTGGGTGGCAGAGGCAGGCGCTGTGTCGCCAGGAGTGTGAGCCAGCTCCTCTCCCCTCGTGTCCCTTGAAAGGGTCCCAGGCACAGAGCTCCCCGAGGGGCGGGCAGGCTGCAGCCTGGGCCAGCCCTGCACACAGGTGGCTGCTCAGGTCCTGGGACTCTGCAAGCTCAGCTCAACACAGAATACACTGTAGAGACTTGGAACCACGTTTCTACTTTGCTTGGCACTGGGAAATCAAAATACCCTTAATGATTGCAACGTAGCTAGACAAACTGATGGGGGCAATGCAATTTCCTGCAGAGACTTGGAAAAGGTGATTTAAGAGCGTGTTTCCCTGGAGTTTTCTCTTGGTCTTTAAATTTATGCTTTACTAACAGCCCTGTTAAAAGTCCTTTCTCTGTACTCTTTTTCAATTCAAAATAATAAAGATATTCCACAAAACCACCAGGAGAAGTGTGACACCTGAAATTTATCGTTCTGGTCCACCAGCCTGGCTTTCTTTGCCGTGGTGGCTTCTACCATAACCGAAGATGATTCATCACCATGAACCCATTAGTTCAGCCCTGAAATAGGTATTCAGGAACTTGCTATGTACTTTGTGGTGTTGAAGCTCCTATAAAATCTCTACTGAAACTACTATAGCTATCCTGTGCCATTCCCATTAAAACTCACTCAACATTCAAAATCAGGAGTTAACAAAAATCTTACACAGAAATGAATGAGAATCTCTATGAACACGAGTGACTTTTAATTCTCTCTTTATTCTGAATTGGTTTTAACCAGGTAATAATATATTACTAATCTCAGTGAGACATTAATTCATAAAAGTTACAGCTATTTAGAAGGAAGAGGGTTTTAAATAATAATCTTTTACTTTCCCACTTTGATTGCTAGGAAAGATGTAGCTACATCTCCCATAATGAGTTCATTCACATGCCTGTGCACACATAAATATGAATAACCATGAAAATAAGAGGAAAGTAATCACATATCTATCTGTCTCTAATGTCAGAAAACCAAAAATCATTCTGAAAAGCACTCTACCTGTTTCTGACTAGTTCTTTGCAACTTTTTTTCCTTAGAAGGTTCTCGGAGAGATCAACTGAAAATATTTTTCCATTCCTATGCTTTTTCACCATAATAGCAGAAAACTTTATTTAAGTTCCACAATGAACATGCTGCTACTTAACAGTCAGTACCTGTCCTGATGGACTGCACACCAGTATTCTCACAGCTAGAGACCTATTTGAGGTTTTTTTCCAACTTCATTTTTCATTATGTCCTGACTAAAATCTTCAGGGGAAAATTTCTCCACCTTTGTGAGGGTTTTACTGAAAGCCTGTTTAAAAATGTTATCATTCCTAAGAAATAAAATCCTTGTTTGGAATTGGGTAATCGTTATTGTAGTAGAACCTGTTTAGCTTACATTTCCTATAGCAGTACCCGAAGTTTATTTTTTAACTCACTGCAAAATCTTTATAGCTACAGGAACTCCCTGTATTGTAACAAACACATTCCAGCTATGGTGATTTAGCTGCATTCACATGCATCCAAATAAAACACACCAAAACCCCAGACATGCTAAATGAGTGCACCATTTGCAAAACGTACATTTTAAGATTAAAAAAAAATAATAATAATAAAAAAACACCCAGATAACAAACATGTCAAGAACTTTCCCAGATATACTAGGATGATAACACCATGGATTTGCAGCGCTTCAGCCAACTGACCAAAGCATCTCAGCTTTATTTCCAATCTCAGCTCACATCTGTGTTCCATCCGAGCTAAGAAAGTTTGAGAATCTCTGCAGTAAAACGAAGGTGTGTCCGACTCGGGAGCACACGGACCGTCAGCTAAGTTACGGGGGCTGCCCCCGCGGAACTCCGAAGCCGTTTGAGAGGGAGCAACACTTGGAAGGGCAAACCTCGCTCCGACCCTCTCCGCACCCCGACTCCGCCACCCCCCAGCTGCGAGGATCCTCCTGACATACCTGCTTCTCCATTTTTGCCCCTGACAGTTTTTTTTCCTCTTTTCCCGGAGCCGAAGAAGAGGGGCGCGGTCCCTCCCCGGCGGGCGCGGCGCTGCGGTGCCGGGGCCGCGCTCGGTCCGTCCCGCCCCGCCCGCCGCGGAGCGCGCTCGGCCCCCTCACGGCACGGACAGCCCTGCCGAGCTCCTTTAGGTCGGACAGGTTTCCTTATATAGGTAAACACAAATTGCATTCCGGGTGACAGAGGCTAACTGGAAGTAAGCTTGATTTGGTTAACTCCACAGATACCGAGTGACTCCGAGTGCCTGAAGTTTGCTTAGCGCGGCGCGGTGAAGGCTCTCCAGAAGGGAGAAGAGTTACCTTGCAGGAGTTTAGCACCTGGGTAGTTATTGCATTATTTAAAGCCATAGCAATGCTGAGTACTATGTTCACATTACACTAAACACCTGACGGTTTTACAGAACACTGAGCCTGCATTTTCATCCCAGAAAAGTGGAGTTGACAAAGGTATGTGTATGTACTACGAGGTGACAAAGGTTTGTGCACACATCTTCTAAAAATGTTTAAATAATTCCCACAATATTGAAGTTTCCATAGAAAGACTATCATATATCAAGTGTTATGTGAAAAGGTTAGAAAATGAGGATTGCAGTTTTGATATCAATGAAAAGACGCAGTGTGAGAAAAGTTTGGTTTACCCTTTCTCAGTTCCTTTTCTATACAATGCCATAGTTAAACATTTGGTGACGGATCTTTGTCAGACACGTGTTATCGCAATATATTAACAGACACACCCCTTCATAAACAGGGAAACAGAGACAGAGGAAGTACCAAGAACAAACCTCTGTTGCACTCTGCAGAGCAATGACAAGTATATTTCACGGGTTTTTTTCATCACCTTGACTGCTCACTACTTGCTAACCCTTTTCTGCAAATACAACTTGCTTGTCCAGAAGAACTTCAGCAGGCAATTAATTAATTAATTATAGGGAAAATCATGTCATATGTGTCACTTTATTATAATCAGGCAGGAGTCACTGTTAGTTGTGGCTTTTCTTCAAGCCAAAACACTGTTTATATGCTGGGGGAATTAGATAGCAAAAAGCATGAGGATGGGGCAAAAAGAGCAATAAAATATGATGGAGGAACAGAAAAATATGAGTAAAAATGTGAAAATTTTCAAGATTTGATAAAATCATGAGAGACTAACTTGAAAAAACTATGAGCTCTAAAATATAATATTTTTTTCCTTCTGTCCCCAAATATATTGTCTATAACTCAAAATGCACAAGAGACACAATTTTGGCTTCCTGGTGACCTATGGAATGTGTAGAAACAACGATGTACCAATCAAAAGCTGGAAATTATTGTTATCCAGTGGACTACAGCATTTCTTATTGCTGCCCAATATACAACTTGAAGATCATTAAATAATATACTGCGCAGAAAAGCTATTCCTAATGTCCATTCCTGATGGTTTCAATACTTCTTCAGTTATACTTCTTTCCCTGAGGCATAAACATTCAGCCTTCTGGTCCTGAAGGAGTTTGGCTTAGAAGTTGAGAAAAATGAAAAACAATACCAATAAAAGTTGTAAGACACTCAACATATACATCTAAAATAGTCTCTCTATACAGATAGGGAATCAGGAATATGTGGCCAGGGGCTTGGTGTAATGATCTTCTTTCAACTCTTTTGGGACAGATAACTCACTTGTGGCTCCACTGCATAAGAGGATCTTGGCCTTGCCAAGTTCATGTTCCTGTGACAAAGCATTTGCACTGCACTACACAGCCAAGTATTCCCTTACCACCAGTGATCTCATGACCAGTTCCTGAATGAGTATCAGCTTTTTTGCATGAGTCAAGCCAATTAAAATTCATCAGATTCCCAATACTGCAACAACAAAGGAATTTTAAGAGGGCTATTAGGCTAATACTAGATTAGATAGTAGATATTACTTCAAGTATGGTTGATAGTTTGTCCTTAGGCTAGCACTTTTTCTGTTAGTCAACCCAGACCCCGCAATAAACATGCAGTAAAGTAAATAAATATCACATTCATTTATCTAAAATACTCCCTCAATTAAGGATTTTCCCACCACTTCTTCAGCACCCATACATGTGCTTTACTTACCCTAGTCTCAAGCTGAAAACTCAACTAACTTTTATACTCTACACCTGACAGACTCCTTTACCTCCTGACATACCTGTTTATCTCCATCTCTTTACCCAAACATCATATTGAGAATCAGTCAGGGGATCTAGGCTCTTACAGCCAGGCATGAAATCTCATGCTTTACTTGCTGTCCCCCAAGCTGTGATTTCATTAGAATGCTGGAAAAAGCATGAAAAGTTTCCCCCAGTCCTGAATATGGAACCTTTGTAAGAGAGAACCTCTTTGCTTAAAAATACTTGTAGTAAAATAATAATTTATTCCTCAAACATAAATCAGAATAAAATTTATTTATATTTTTACTGCATGTCTCTGTTAAAGCATTAACAGCAGTTAATCATGATAATAGATGTCATAGTCTAACCTTTTTTCATTTCTGAGCTCTTTATCCTTTTAAGAAAAGTCCATATAATTCTCAAGCAATTCAGCTAATTCTTGAAGCTGAGAGTAACCTAGATTTTTACCCCCATTTACTGTGCTGTCACACATACCTGCATGTAATGCTAAGACTAATTGCACTGAAACCATCCTCTCCTTTTTTTTTCCAGGAAGAGGTCTAGTAGACTTGAGCTTGCCTTCTGCACCAGAGGGTGTAAGAAAACATCTGAGCAGACCTCTAGAATATGTTGGGCTTAGAGGCAGAAATGAAAAGATTCATTAGAAATTACTGCAGTTGATGACAAAGAGTTATTTTTCTCACTACTCTGCTCCAAGCTGCCCCCAGCAAAAGTGCAGCATGAAGCAGACGCTCTCATTCAGTGTGTCATTAGCTTGTTTCCTGTGCACAATCCATACAAACAGTTTGTTGGCCTTAGTGTAGTCCCTGCTGTTTATATAGTAACTATTAGTAAGCCAAATGACCTTTGTCCAGCAGAGACAAGAATCACAGTCCTGGCAGAGCCTTGGTTACAGATCAATGTGTTACTGCCTTTCTCTTTACGTCCAGTTGCATGCCTTACTAGGCGTACTTGCTTCATCTCAAAGAGTGGTTTATAAGAAATACTTTCTCTTATGAAAAGACTGATGTATTTTCCCTCTCCCACTCCTGCCAATTTTTTTAAATACACAGCCATGTCACTTTTCATGTTTTTGTATCAGAAATGGAAACCTAGTGTAAATTTTCATGGGGAATTTTGATTGAATGGAATAGGTGAGAGCAGTACAAGAAATGTACATGAAACAAATAATGTTAGTTTTTAATCCTCTTGCCATGAGTCTCTAAATATCTGCCGTCAACTTTTTCCCTATTAAATGCTCGGAGGGAAACACAGCAGGTTTATTCTCCTTTCACTGAATTCTTACTCAATAAAAAGGCTTGCTTCTGAAGTTCTTTGTAGGCTGATATTGTCCACACTTGAGTGGCTAAATAAATTGGCTCAATTTAGCCAGGTAAGTATAAAGCAACAGAGATTTCTCAGGTTTCACTGCACAGTGCTATGGCTGCACATTTTCCAGAATCAAGCTGTTAATGCATTCTTAAAAGTTCTAATTTCTTCCATGCAATGGCAACACTTCCTTTCACTTTGATACAGGCAAGATTTCATACCTCATCTTGGTATCTGCATCTTTACCTCTTCAGTTTCCCTCAGAGATGTGCATCACTGACATCCCACAATGTATGTTCTGTTTTGTGGGGTGCAACAGGATCATTCATTCAATAGTTTATTGTTTGTTCTCAGCTACATTACCCAGCCCACAAATCAAGTAATGTGCTCAGCTAGAATGGCAGTAGCGAGTACAAATGAGGTAGATTCAGTTCTAACAGCCTTTGTTTCACACGCAAGTCTCTTCAAAGATATGCAATATCACAGTTCATCTCTCTTTCTACATCACATGGTTTTTAGCTTAAAAACCTAAACCCCTGAAAACATTTCTATGTACAAGTCCACAAGAGCTATTTCCTTACTGCCATGAAATAATTTATACATGCAGAATGCTAATATTGCATTTTACGATACTGTGGCAGTATACACAAATACCCAAATATACAGATATACTCAGACTTTTAGTTTACGACCTGAAAAAATGATGAACAAAATACCCTGGTGATGGTTGCAAGCTAACTGCTGGGGAAACCCAGCTGAGTGGGTTTGTCTGGGATAGAGTTCACTTTCTTCTGAGTGGGCAGTATGGTTCTATGTTTTGGCTTTGTGGCTGAAGCTGTGTTGATAAAATACTTTTGTTTGGCTGTTGCTGAAGAGTGCTTGCACCACTTCAACATGCAAAATTGCCTTTTTTTCCCCATGCTGCCCTACTCCAGTTAGAAGGTCAGGAATGGGCAAGGAAAGGAGAGTGGACACTACCAGTAACTACAGCTGACCCACACTGGCTAAAGAGCTGTTTCATACCATGTAACAAAAATTTATTAAAGCCCAAGACAGACTAAGAAGAAAGGGGGTGGTTTCCCAAGGTAACCATTTTTTTGGAGACTGGCTGGGCATTGGTTTGCCTTGCCATGTGGTGACTGTGTTACTTTGCAGTGCTTCCCACCACACTCACCTATTAACTGTCTTTGTCTTGACCCATGGATTTTCTGACTTCTCTTTTTGCTATTTTCTTCCCACATTTCACTGGGGTGGGAATGAGAAAATGAACTGTCCAGCCCAGAGACTAACAGCAGAGAAGTTTTGGAAATTTCTCTTTACTACGCATCAGTTATCTGCTTTTGCTATGCAGAAGATACTTCAGAGCAACTTGTGTAAGTGCTTCCATCTCATTTCATGGAAAAATAAAAATCTGTCATGCTACACTGCCCTCTGCAGTGGCCCACTGAAGTAATTTGACTTCACCTTGAAATGCACTAGAGGCATCTAAATGACAATCAGACATCTGAGAAACAGCTGAAGTTGTCTTTCAGCCACAAGTTCCTTGACTATAACCATGTGCACAGAGGAACTTCAGGGAAAACCACAAAGTTTCCAGGTCAGCAGGTACACAGACTTGAGCCTGAGAGCTGAGTAGCCACAGACTAATTTATACACTCACCTAATAGAAGGCACAGGGATTTGCTTTTCTTCCAGCAAAGGTAAACTAAAAATTGTTGGAAGAGGCTGCAGCTGTTCAACATCCAGGCTGAAAATGAAAACAGTCAAAAAAGAAGAAACTAAAAGGTTAAGTTACTCAGGAGCAGTAACTCACAACTGCACATACTGTTGGGCAGCTGACATATACCTTATCTGGGGAGCACTAGCTGTATGGATCAGTTAACTTTATGATACAACCCTTACTTTTTATTATTTCCTGATCTGGTGTTCAATTTTACAATCTTAATGCAAGTACTTCGTTAATAAAGCATTACTTATAAAATCTGACCACATTACTTAACCTTTACACAGAAACAAAGATGTCAAAACAAGTTAAGGCAAATGACTAAGGGTATTATTTTTACCCTTGGGAAATGAATTGAGCTTTCTTCTTCACCAGTCTTTCAAAATGCATCATTAAATCAATGTAACACAACAAGTTGCTATCTTTACCTTTGTGCCACGTGTTCTTCAGGTTTCAGTAACACACATTAAACAATAGCTTCGTGATTTCATTAAATACATTTAAAATTCAAGGTTGTGGTATTAGACAAAGCTATTAGCACACAATCCAGCAAAAAGGCTATTTGCTTCTGCAGTGTTTAAACACTTTATCTGGAAAAGTTAATGAAGTAATTATAATGCTGTTATTAATGAAGATTAGAGATGGATTTAAATGGCATTTGGAAAATAAACCAGACAATAAAACAGGCTTTCAGACTGTGTAAACTCCTTAGGGTCTAGGAAAAAAAACCCTCAGAATACCTATACTAAGAAGGACATTTGGAAAACACTTAGTTCTTAATGCCATAGAATTCCAGACAGCAGAAAAAATATCTTCATGTCAACATCAACACTGGGGATTGTAAGCACTGTGATGCTTAAAGCTGACCAGCTGTGCTTGAAGCTTTGTTTTAAAGTCCTCTCAAGATGTCTTTAACTGCAGCACCTTCCATATTAAGCATATTTTGCTAATGATGGGCTAGTAGAAATTTCACTGATGTTTGAACTGCCATAACTATCAGATTAGTTAAATCAGTAACACAATTTTACATGGAGTGGAAGGATGGTGCTGCAAATTAAAGAGTCATTGGCAGATTAATTTTTATATTTCATCTTGTGTAATACTGCAGAAGATGGAATAAGGCATGTGTACTGGAAAATCCTAAATGAGCCCAGAGAGGTGTTCCAGAGCAGGAATGGGCAGGAGAGGCAATGCAGGACTGCATGTTCCCTTGTTTGCCATGAGGGCAGCATCAAACTAATGGTTTGTTGGCACACTTTCCCTAGCGCTTTTGGAGGACTCACAGCTTGGCAACTGCGTGAATTCCCTTTACCTGACTACAAAGGTGAAGTACTGAAAATTGGAGCCCAGCCACCATAAGCTCGTCTGTGGTTTCTGGAAGAAAAATATTGCTATTTCTCAGACCCTGGTTAAGTGGATCACCTGAGAGAGGTGCACCTCTCTTAACCCTTCAGAAGGGTGACCACACACGTGGCTTAGAGTGCCAGTCACATTCCTTAAATTGGGAGGTGTGACTGCTGGCCAAAGAGCACTTGAAAATTAGTTACATGACTAAGAAAATATTAATTAAAATGGACCTCAAGCAGATTACTGTGACTCAAACAGCACTATTTCTAGGTAGAACACATGGACTAGTTTGATCCTTAGTTTTAAACAGTCCATATCTTTAAGCCTAACTGTGTGCATAACACCAAAACTTAGGAAAAGACAGTAAAGGCCAGACAAAAATTTGTATTATGGGAGATTGAGGTATTTAAAGGAAAGTGTGGATTTGTTTATTTACAAGTCTTTGTTATGTGGCAAACCTGAAACACTGGTCAACAGCAAGTTTTGTCATGGAGTTCCCAGATGAGGAAAAGGAAGGAAACCATTCGTCAGCACATAAGGAGAAATGTGTGTGAATTGCAGAATAAAACTTTTTCGATAAAAAGTGATCTGTCCCAGTCTATTTATGATAAATAGTGAACTCTTTGTTCCAAAACTTATTGAAAATAACTAGTTAAAATGTATTTTTAGATTTTGTGTCTAAATAAATGAAAATTGGAGAAAATACTGGTATACAAAGAGCACATATTCAAAGAACTGTACTTAAGAGAAGAGAGGTAATAAATCATGTACACACATGACAGCTGAGGCCTCACTTAGGATATCCTTTGACCTTCTCACTGTGAAGATGAGAGAGCAGCAAAGATGAAGAACATTAAGAAAGCTGCAAGATATAAGGAACAATATGGAAAGGACATGTAGTTTAAACAAAATATGGAACTTTTAAGAAGCTTTTGAGAGAAACAAGATAAAAGAGAGAGACTTGATCATAGTTGTTCAAGGAAAATGCTCACCCAAAACACAACAAATTTAGATTAGATGCAAGGACAAATCTCCAAATAAGAGTTATTCATCAATGGAGAACTCTGCCAAGAGAAACTTCTGTGATATCAGAAGAGGAAATACTTAAAGGGAGATTAGATAGTATACTCAAAATAGTTCAGCTGATAAACCTGTAAAATATGCTAAAGACTGGAGTGGATAGCTTCTTTCAACCTATACTAACTTCTTTCAGCCTATACTTCAGAGTCTTTGTTTAGGACTCTACATACAAAATTCTTCTACAGTATTTGGCTAGTGAGAACAGGAAAGATTCTGCAAAGTCTTAAGCATTTTAAAATTCCCTAGCTATGCAAGTAGCCTCTCTGAATTCAGTTTATTTTCACTCAGTTCGTATTCTTATATAGATATAATATGGAGCAACCAGAAATGCTCTCTAAGTGTCTGAAAATTATTTTGGCAGAAAGTGAAGGATTGTAGCTGAAGACCAGCAGACAGGAAACTACAGAGGTAAATTTTCATCTACTCTAAAGGAAATATGTCTCCTGTATTTTTCTATTGCCCCCTGCTACCCAAGGGGTGTTGCTGAGTGACACCTGAACCTTCCTAAAGTAGAGCCCTCTTCCCAAGGATTTTATTACTTTTACCTACAAAAACTCTTCTAATGTAGATTTAAATGTTTTTAAGTTACAAGTTCAGGAGATCCACAGGCAAGAAAAGGGGGAGGCTTTTTCATGCCAGACCACTCCATCATTATTCTTCTTTTTTGCCCTGCCAGAGAGCATCTACAATGCCAGTCACAAACCCAAGTCAGAGGGAACGCACTGCCCTGCCAAGCTCCTTGCTCTCTCAAGCAGCATTTAACACCTGGTGTAGTATGATGGGATGGGGAGGGATAAAGCTGAAACTCACGCGTCAAGGCAGCTCTCAGGTGTATTGCGCATCACACAACAATCAGCTCTGTGCACGTGGAGGCCACCTCACCCTACATCAGCATCTTCTGTAGTCCTGCAATAGGAAACCTCTTCCCAGACACACAGCTGCCTCCACTTCTGAGCTATTGCTGTATTTGAAATCAGCACTTCCAGGGCTCGGTTTAGCTTAGCTATTTTAGGCATCTGATTTAGGAATTATGCCCTCTAAGTGCCTATTTTTCTCTGGGGACTCTAAAGTGAATATTGATTGTTGGCTCAGACACTTTATCAGCTGATTCCCACCTCTAGATATTTATTTTTCTAAAATTTGGCATCACCTTACCAACTATGGCAAGTAGTCAGAGTAGAAAAGTAACAAATGTGTCACTGGAGGAATAGAAGTAAATCATCAAATAACCTCTAACCAGTCATCTTCACTGCCAGGATCCCAGGAGACATTATGTGCAGTAAAGAAAGTTTAGCTATTTGTTCTTTTGACTGAATATAATCACATTTGTAAGTATTTGGTGGTAGAAGCTGTCTGGTTATCTTATTTTTTAGCTGTTTATATATTTTTTGTTGAACTTCACAGATTGTTCTAGCTCTTTTTAGTAGAGAAAAGCAAAAAGCTAGCATTTTTTTCTCATTTTTTTCTTTTTAAAAGCTCTCCTGGAACAGTCTGCACTCTTTTCCAAGAAGTAGGAAACTAATAGGTCTGTGATTGTTGTTTCAGACCCACAGCTTGACCAATTCTAAAAGGAATTAGAGCTGCATGAATAATTAAAAATAATTTCTCTGTTAAAAAATCTACAGACTTGCACAAACATGTTGGCCCAATCCATGTTAATCACAGAGGTGGGAATAAATGCTCAATTAATGGCAGATACAGAAAAAGAAATTTAATTAAATCTATGTATTAAGAAACTTAGTCTGTGAGCTGATCTATAGCTAGGAAAATGTGGTCACTGTCCTTGGGGTTCCATTATCCTGGCAACAACGTCTACTTTTTTTTCTTTCCTATTTCCTCTATTGCTTAAACACCTCTTGTTACTCTATCTTCCACTAATATTGAAGGTGTAATTGAAGGAAGAAGTGGACAAAATTGTTCAGCCCATTATGGAAAATGCTGCAGTACATTTTTTAAATGAATTTGGAAATACTAACAGTTGTGTCTAAAAATTGAAGGTACCAATATTTTGTTTTCAGTACAAGAGTTTAAAGTTTAAAATAGTGTTAGAATGACAGCCATCATAGAATCAAAAACCAATTTTATTTACTTTGGGAGCTCCTAGGTTAGGGAAAATGGGAGAGTTTAAAGAAGTGTCTGTTTTTTAGAGCCTAGAGATGCCAGAACAACTTAAAGTGCTTAGAAATCTTTGTGAGCAAGACTAAAAATCTCTGTGAGAAGTGAAGGCAACTTTTATTCCTTGCAAATTTCAGTCTTCTATATTAGAATATAATCTTTCTGCATGCTTTGTCTCCAAACTTGATTGAAAATAACTTGACGGGACCTGTCACAGCTTGAAACGTACACTCCAAAGAGAAGCATCCGAATTTACATAAAACACTTAAATACTGATTTCATTTTGCATGAAAATATTATTTATTCCTCGGTTGAAGTAATTAAATGTACTTCAGTTAACTACAAAATGATAATGAGTAACACTTGCCCTTCTTTAAGAAGCCATGTTTCAATGGCCTCTTTCCTCCTGTTCAAAAGGCAGGTGCTTGAAAGTTGCTTGCACTTTAAAAAAAAGAAAAAAAATTACTCATGGTATAGAAAGTTGGAAATAAGGAAGGATGCTAATAGGATATTTTCATCTGTCATAGGCTTAGAAGAATCTAAGTCTAGGCACTCAGACCTAGGGGTCATTCAATAATGAAGAAATGATTCTGTGATTTTGGAAACAAGGTATTTTAGAGGAGACAGGGAGTCGAAGCTTGCGCTGTTTATGTTTATTGAGTGATACTACTGATAATAATTTCATAAGGTTTGCAATATTAACCTTAAGTTATCTCAAGGGAAGTTCCAGTTCAGTTAAATCTGCTCCATGCACGGCGTTTTCTTCAATCATCCCAATCAGCTTCCACTTCTTTACCTGAGCAACTGTATGTAATGGCCATGTCCAGCAAAATCCACAGCAGACTTCTATAAAAGTCTATAAAAGTGAAAACCAGCAGGAGAGTCACTCATCGTTTGAAAATGTGATCTTATATTAAGGTTATTCAAAAAATTATACTTCAGTTCATGTTGTGACCAGAAGAAAGCCTTGCACCATACTGTGCTCTCTCCCAGGTCTATAACACCTCCCACGCTTCCAAGAAGGGATTCCCAACACCCTTCTCCTCTTCAATCCTTTTCCCAGCACAAGGAGTCGAGCAGTATGTAGCTTTTTCCTGAGCAGCCTCAGTACAACAGCCCAAATGGTTTCAGCATTTGATGTGCTCTCTCATCCGCTGGAGCTGCTGTTTGTCTGTGTGGGTGGGGATGTGTATATAGGCTCAAAATTCTTATTGATCCTGGGTGGAAAGACAGCTCCTTACCCTTACCTTTTTATGTATCTACAAGATATTTCTGGTTTGCCAGCAACAGGAATGACCAGTGACCCATTACTGCTGGGTGGGAGTGCTGCTAGATGGGATGACCCCAGCTGTTTGTTGAGGGGCTACTGAGCTGTT
The DNA here is from genome assembly GCF_009819655.1 of Sylvia atricapilla. NCBI lineage: Eukaryota > Metazoa > Chordata > Aves > Passeriformes > Sylviidae > Sylvia > Sylvia atricapilla. The sequence continues at coordinate 96,070,044 of NC_089141.1, forward strand.
TGGAAAGGAGGTGATACAGCTGACACTGGCTTCACCTCTGCAGGGTTCAGCTGGCACGTATATGATACACTATGGCTTTCTGTAGAACCTAAAAAAAGTCTAAAATTTAAAAAATTAGCAGGGGGAAAACTTTTCTTGCTGTCTAGAGGGTATGAATAGCAGCAGCAATGGGGAAATTGTGCACTAGAGCAACAGGCTGCACAATGGCTTGTTTTGAAATTATACGGATTAACCTGAAAACAATTTCCAATATTTGTCTTACATATTAAATGGCTCCTTGGCTCAACCCACCTTATCATGTTTGCTCCCAAGCTATGGAAGTAACAGATTATTATGTTCAAGGACTGTTCAGGCTGAAGGTTTATCCCTGGACAATGCCTTTAGGAAAGCTGGTAGAAGGCACAACTTTCTCTGCTTTTGGAGAATGGTGATGCTAACATGCAGGAAAAAGAAGTGTTACGCTGTTTTGTAGTTACTTATGTAAAGAAGACAGCTTTTGAGATGTAATTCTTCTGTTAAAACCCAGGGGAGACAGTTCAGGTGGTGAACTGTGATGTCTCTATAATCATCCACAGTGTACATTTCCCTGAGGTCTATGTGTTCCTGCAGTAGGTTGTGCATATATTCACAAACGGTGTGTCTGATTTTTTCTTTCTTGGAAGTATGAGATATATAATAAATGTGACAAGCCAACTCATTAGCATGACAACAAGGTGTCCCAGTGTATGTGATACTACAGTTTTAAGACATGGGTGACAGTAAAGTGCTAGTAAATTGATACCAAAGCTAATAATATTCAGGCTCCCTTTATTTTGGTCATTGAAGACTTTAGAGCTAATTGGGAATTTTTCTTCCTTTTTTGGTGGGTTTTTTTTTTTCCCTTCTTTCTGGTTTCAGTGGTTCTGTGGTATGAAGTATGAGCCCTTTGGAATTCTTCTTCAGAAACATGTCAGTTTGAGGTTTCTTCTATTTCCAGCAAACAAGAAGATAATTGAAACCCTTCCTGAGTTACAGCCATGTTTCCTGCTGGAGAGACTGACAGATCCAGCAAAGCAGTGAGAACACTGAAATGCAAAAGAATATTTGCTATGTTATTCCCTTCATACTTTTAACATATACAGCAATTTCCTGGACCAGACTACAGGTTCTAAGAGGCAAATAGCAAGATATGCCTGAAAAAAAGACAGGAGCAGAAACTTCTTTATTTTTCTGCAGCCTATGAAAGTGCCAAACCCATCAGTCTACAGCACAGCACACCAGCCTGGAGGGGCAAGGAGGGATGCAGATCCAGTGGCCATTCACTACCTGGTTGCTCTGTTGAAAGCCTTTACAGCTACCTGCCAGTTAGAGCAGTGGGCTTTTTTGTGCCAGGAGCACCTGCTTATCCCCACTGTGGGGATTGCCTGGCTTTCCAGCTGCTTGTCTGAGAATCTGGAGTCTTCTCTTTTTAGTCCTCTTATGGTGGGACCTTAATTTCCCCTTTTATCTGCACCCACAGATTAGGTGAATACAACGTAAAGCCCACCTGTGAGACATGGCAGCTACAGAAATCTGATATGATTGTAGGCTACAACAGGTTTTTGTCTGATGTGATAAGACACCCAGACTGTGCTGGTAGCAACTAGCTGGGCTGGATTTCATTTCTACATCACAAATGGAAATGTTTATATTTCTAAGAAACAAACAAACAAAAATCTATTAAAAAGAAAAAATTGGAAAGTGTTTTCCAGACTCTAGGCGGACTCTTCTATTCAAAAGGGAAAAGCCAGCTGCTGGGTAGGGAATATAGAGCTGTCAAATCTGTATCCGTGTTATGCCCATTGCACATTCCTCTGAAAAGGAATTTGTTGGCAAGCAGCAGCACAAATTTGCTGCCCCTTGGGGTGTCCAGCAGACAGCAGGGCAGCCAGGACAGCAGAGCTGCGCTGAACAGGAGTGGGACTCTGTGGGATCTGGCATGGAATGGTTGAGCTCAGTGGGGAGCTTCCACAGCCTGTTCATGGATGTAGGATGCATCTGTTACATGATTGGACACGTATATTTTTATAAGGGTTGGATATGTAAGCTTTAAACCAACACAAATTATGAAAATTCTACCTTTGAGTTCTCTACTAAGTTCATGCACGGGCTATCCTAAATACAGATTTCTCTATGATTGCAACATCAAAATACTGATCACTGTATTTTACATGATGATAAAAGTGCACTTTTTCCCCCCATTTTCATATTGAAAAAGAAAGATCATATGAGCATCAGATTGTTTCTGTCTTACGACAGAATTATATTCAAATATGCATGAACAAATAAAACATCATTACTCAATTCTTTAAGCCGTATTGAGCTTTTTGCAAAATTATTCAAGACTTTGTAATGCTTCTTTTAAGTTTACCCTGCAGAAATTCTCATGAAATAAAAACAAGGAAAAAGAATATTGCCAAATTACTTGGCTAATTTTACAATAATAAGGACTGCACTCTGCGATGAGCTAGGAAGACAAGAAATGTAGCCAAACACTGAGTCCATATTTTTGGTTTCTGTTTAAAAACTCCAATTGATTGGAAGAGAAAGATGGAAAAAAAAGATTTCATAATTTAACAGACCGGTGCAAAAACAGCTACTGCCTTTTGATTACAAATATGGCACTTGCATTTCCTGAATTTATGTTCTTTTTAGCATAAGTTGTGTTACTAAATGCATAGTCCAATGTGTAGGGATGCGAGTGGATAATACACTGGGAACAAAATGGAAAACATAAAAAATAAAAGAGGGAGACAGGCCTGCACATAATTTATATCCTCTAAAATTTATTCCAAGTGTGTTTTGGTTTTTAGTTTGGGGGGGGGGGGGGGGTTTACCCATAAAATAGAAGGTGAGAAGAGAATGACATATTTTCTTTACATTTTCTTCCAAAAACAGGAAAATAGTTGGAACTTTTTCTGACTATAATGAAGCAACTTATTGGGTGGTGGAAATAGAGAAGGAAAGCATCAGTTGTTTTCAAGAAACCTATTGCTCTCAGTTCAGACAGTGTCTGAACACTTATGAAACCACTTCCTGACAGAACACGTTTAGTCAGGAGAAACTCTGTGGGAATCATCCAGTCACTAAAAGAACAGTTACACCTGTTACAGCAGAAGCAAGACTGCTTCACGTGATGTGCAAGTGCAGAAAACAATTTCTGTATTTTGGAATTACGGGCCAATAATTACGGACCTCATTAGAGTGAGCTGAGAGATGAAACAGTTCTTGGCACCAGTAAATGTAATCTCAAGACTAGGATTCAATTCTCATGATTGGTATTTGTAGCCCAGTTTTTAGTCCTGTAGGATTACACATTTGGTACAGATGAAGCAGCACTGCTCTCTTGTGGGTGTCTACCTTTAACCAAGATGGCTCAGGTTTGCAAAGTGTGCATCAAGCAATATCAAGCTGAGCTTCTCAGTTACCAGGCTTTTTTTTGGTGGATTCTGCAATTTTATGAGTTTGAGAATGTCATAAAGCCTTCATATTTGCATACTGGCTAGCTAGATAGTCCTGCTGAAGCAGCTCTAAGTGACAAGTTGTCATCATTGTGACTTCAATACATACTGTTTCCAGACTGTCCTTTAAAGCATCCCCTTTTTATTGATTTGGTAGTTCATAGTTCACACTTTCAAACACGCATCAAGTAGATAATACATCAGCCTACGTGTACACTTCAAAAAGCAGCAATGTTCTCATGGAGTGCAACTGCAGAATCCTGCTCTCCCATTAGCACAATAACCTGGGGCGTAATATTAGAGCTCAATTTATTTTACATATGGAAGACTTTATAAATGTACCATACATGTTTCCATGCTGTGGTTGGATTTTATGGAAAGACTGCAGAACTAGATGATAAAAAATATAATGTAATTCCTGAGCAATTCACTATAAACTGAATGTTAGAGAAAAGCCTTTGTGTAAACGAGAGCACAAATAATGCTCACAGAGGGACTGTAGGGGCATGGAAATCATATAGAAGCAAGAGAAAAAGCCACCTATGTTAAGTCCCATGAGGAGAAACACTGCATTTTATCGTGAAAAGAGTAATTTCAGCATGCTGTGCAATAGGCAGCACAGTAATAGACCACTGTCATTTAGATGCCACTGAAAGAATTGTTTCCACCATCAGAGTGCTGGTTCACCTTCACTGCATCTTTTTGCCCACTGTTCTGCCACCTTCAAGTCCAGTAATGAAATCTCAGCAAATAGAGCAGACCCCATCTCAGACTACAGTGCACAAAATGGTCTCATGCTACCTGTGAACAGAGACTGACATTTCTGAAATACACATACAGAAACCTGCTGCTTCCACAGCCCCCCATCACGCAGAGCTACTTAGAGGTCTTTAAACCTGTTAATGTAGTACTTCCTAACTGTCCACTTGTTAGTACTTTAATTTCTCCACTAAATTACTTCTCAGACTACACATATGTTTTTGGAATTTACACCTTGGTGGAAAGCACACCAGGGGAGGTCAAGAGAAACCATTTATTTACACTTCCTTTCTACTTCAATCAGCCTGCTCTTTCCTCATTTTGTCTCAAACTTCTCTTCTTTACCTACCTTCATTTTCTGCTTCTCTCACCTGTTTAAACAAGGAAGGAGAACGGCCTCAATGTGATTATTAGATTTAAATTGTCGCACCCCATTCAATGTTGCAAGTTGTTGAAGAAAGGACCTTTCTCTGGGACTCAGCTGTATTTATTTTTCACTAGCTGTATTTTATTTTTACCTGCAGCAGCAGTAACACTGTCTCTCTCAAATTTATTTTCCAGTTCCATGGCTGGAAAGCTGTGGCCCTGTCAGTCACAGACAGAATGATGCCTGGCTTCTTTGTCATCCTGGTTACAGGTGGTGCGGCAGCAGAAGATAACTGAGCCTCCAAAGGTCATGAGCGAAGCCCCAGCAGTTGGAGACGGACTGGATGATATGAAATCCTGCTCCTCTTCCTCAGTTACTTCACTTCTCATTGGTTCTCACAAATGGGGAGCCCAGGACCTCCACGCTGCCCCTACACATTAAAAAGAAGCTCTGCACCTGACCTTTGCCTCCCTCATGTCCCCATGGGGCAATTATTCATGGTTTTCTGAAATGTTTTTAGGTGGATCAATATTTTATCTCAAATATGTTACTCCATTATTGTGAAAAGCAAAACAGGCATATTGCTATTAAATGCTTTGTTTTGTTTTCCAGGAGAGCTCACTCTCTTTATGTGCTTCTAATTAATCTTAGACATGCTAACAGGAACATCCCTGGCCTTGCAGCAACATCCATCTCTCAGCTGCCTCTTTTCACTTGGAGTATGTGGTGCTCACTGCCATTTTCAGAGTGTCATTGTGCCAGACTTTGTGCTTGTAATCATTACTGATTTTCCCTGTCTCCATAATTTCTTTGTTGCTTATAATAATTATTACTGCAAGCTGTTCCTCTCATACAGAACACCATAAATTTGTCTTAGTACTGCTGGATTAAACTTCTCAACAAGTGTGATTTATAGACCGTCCTGTACCTATGAAGTCAGCTGTAGTTCTAGTCAGGTTTTCCACATGGACATGTCTTAAAATGTGTTTTTAAGCTGATGTGGTATTTTTTTCATATGGTTTTGAGATGAAAATTTTCATCTGATACCTTCATGCTCTGTACCATATAGTAATTCACTTCAGCTACATTTGCTTCAGGGAGTCAAACCATCCATTTTTTCACTTCTGTCCTTCTGACTGAGTGATTTGCCACATGCAACAAGGAAAATCCAGAAGTGTATAAAATAGACTGAAAGAAAATTAGATGATCCATTTCTGGTGTAATCTCTCTTTCTATTATTCTGGAGCATTTCAAAAACACAAAAAACTCACTCCATTTCTATTTGCAAAGCTTGAATGTCAGCCCTAACACTGCCCACAACACCTTTGACCCCTTGGAAGCTAACTTCCACTTGGGAAAAAAAACTATCAACCTCAAGAGGAACACGTGTGCAAAATGAAATCGATGGGTAAGTAAACCATGGGTTTGGAAATCCTACACATAAGGAAGGAGAGCAGCAGCAAAATGTGGCAATGACAGGGAGAACAGCAAAGCCAGATTTGAGTAGCTGCTGAGGTTTTCCAAGGCTGTGATCCAACACAAGTCTGCAGTTCTGCCATGAAGAGGCAGTGCTGCCCTTGTACTTACCTGCCACCAGAACTAGAGCCCAAATGGCCTTGCAATTTGCAAGTCAGGGAAGCACTTGAGCTGGAAGACAATGCTCCTGGATGAATTTGCTTTAGAAAGAACTGTTCCTTGACCTTCCCTTACCCTGGAGCATCACATGAGCGCTGGTGTCAACAACAGAGATGAAGTGGAAACAAGGACTGTGCCCCCTCCTTTTAATAGCTGTGTGGATTTATCCTACAGTAAATGACTGCACAAAAAATTGGCCTGAATTTTTCAATTCCTTCTCGTCTTTGTAAAACTTGGTATCAGATAGGGAGAAAACAGGCAGATAAACATATATGTATTTCTTGATGTATACCCATAACATTTAAATGTTATAGACATTCAAAATCCAGATATCTTGATTTTATAATACTTCATCTTTAACTCATATGAATCCTGAAAAATAGGTACCAACCTTCAGCTCAAAATTTCTTTTTCACCCACTCAGCTTGTGCAACCACTGTAATCTCTGTAGCCTCAGTTTTCCATAATGAATTTTACATAACATGAAATTCTTTGCTCTCCTACTTTTCTTTAGGCTTTGTGTTGGTAAATAAATTACAGCTAACAGTGAAGACATAACTTAAGACCTCAAAATATTACTTTCATAAGGCGCTCCTACAAGTTATTCTGAAGTCAGGAGCAAACCTCAGTCTTACTTGTGGGACTCACTTCTACTGGAGTGTAGGCAAACTTGCAGGAGGACTGGATAACTGCAGAGACAGCCCAGTGTGTAGCAGTAGCCAGACAGGGAAGCTGCCTCAGGTGCCAGGAGCAGACCCAGCATAACATTCTCCTCCCAGCATAACATTCTCTAAAGACAAACTAGCATGCCAAGCAAAAGGACCGTGAGCAACAGGAGCAGAGCTGCATCCCAGCCTGTGCAGCCTCTTATGCAAGACTCTCTTATGAGCAGAAACCCTGACATCTAAGCTCACCTTTTGCTTGCATCCTACCAGTTTAAGACGTCTAGATTGCTTAACTTGGCCACTGGGTTCTCATTGTTTTGACATGCTTTATATCACCCGTTAATTTTATTCACACTGCTTTTATATTTACTTTTCCAGTTATTTATAAAACAGTATTTTATAGTCTTGACCTGCAACTCATCTCTGCAAAATCCTATTTGAAATACTTCTATTCAATGATAAATCTTCCATGACACCACTTTGATGTATGCCAAGCTACCAAGTGTCTAAATTCATTTAATTTACACTTAATCAATATCAGATAGTGTAGACTTCTAATCACAATAATATGCAGTTCAGGGCTTTATGAAAGGCAGTTTCTATGGTATGTAAACAATTGCCTTGATGGAGCAAACTTATTTCATCAGAGGAATAAAACCAGATCCACAAGCCATAAAGGCTGGTTGACTCATCTTTTGAAGAATTAAATCCCATATCATCATTCTTATGTTCACCTTGCTGTCTAGGACTGACGTCAGTCTGGTTGGTGCAATAGCTTCAGCTATTCTGCCTGCCCTTTTCAGCTATTTGTATTACCTTAGCATATATCCTCCTGCCTGGAGCCTCTTTGGCATCAGATAGATAACTCAAGGGTTTTATTTGAATCATATAATATTAATAGATTCATCCAGTTATAATGAAAAGCATAGACATTTCCACATTCTTCACAAAATCCTTTTCTAAATAGCTATTTCATTTATTGAAGTAGCATCAAAGAAGGCAGAAATTGCTATGGCTCTAGCACATTAAAAATCCCTAATATAAAATCCTATTCAAAATCTGATTCAAAATCAGAAATATTTTATTCAACGTACAATAGTTTAAGTATTAATACCTGGTTTTGCAAACAGCCTCACTCAACTTCAAAATGGATGGAATATAAATACTATGAAGTATATGTAGTACAAACAGTGACAACAATAAAAGGGTCTCTTTTGCATAATTGTACTTTTGTGGTTATGGCAAAAACAACTTAGGAAAGTCTAAATTCCAGCTTAATGTACTAGAGGGCACAAGCAAAAGAAAAGAAGCTCTTAGATTGACAGACAGAAAGTTCATGCCTCCCATCTGTAGGCATGCAACTCCACAGCAGAATCAGAAAACAATTCACAATGTTAGTACTTAATTTTAGTCCATTTAGTCTACCTGACCACAGTTACATCAGATACATTCAGCTTTCTTTGGAAAGATCCTCTGTACATTTTTCCTTAAGGGCACTGGAAGCCTAAGAAGAAAAAGTTCAAAACATCTGACAAATATTTCTGTCATTTGATTTTCACTGAAAAGAGATGCAATGGTTAAAATTTGGCCACATCATATTTTGGTATCAGCCATAGCATTTTGAATTAACTGCAACCTATTCAAAATCTGGTATTTTCAATTAACTGGAGCTTATTCACATCTGGCAAGCTAGCAAACAGAGCAGGAGAGTGTTACAGCAGCTTAGCAGAAGCCTGCCATGAATACACATTTGGACAGCCTGGGAGAGCATCAATGTCATTCTGGGAATGTTCCTGGCATGGCGAAAAGAAAACATCAAAGACATTACTGATTTAAAACTGCCTTCAAGAGTGCAATCTGTAGTGACAGGAAATGGAAAAATTAGCCTCAAAGGGACTGGGAAGAAAGAGCTAGTCCAGCATGATAGTGGATTCCACACATACAGCTTATGTTTTGTCACAAAAGCAAAATAATGTGCTTTTTTTTGGCCAAAACTCAGAAATAAGTCTTCGGGGCAGCTCAGAAATTGCAGGAACCGAATGAAGTTTGGAAGGGACAGCTCAGAAAAGAAGCCTTGTCATCTGCATGATACATCTAATATTTCAAAAGGCTACTGTAGCCTGGATACTAGCATTTAAAAAACAACAAAGGACTAATAAGGTCTGAAGATGGAACTGTGAAGAGCTGTGAGAAGAAAAAATAATGTTAAGCAGAATAACTATTGGTGAGCTCTGCCTGGGACTACTCCAAACATGCCAAAACAGTATTTGTGGTAACCCAGCAGTACCTTTGCAAAGTTGACATTGCCTTGGTGTGATTGACGGAATCAAAAGCTTCCAATAAACACAGGGGAAAAATAAGGACGCAACTTTTGATCCCAGGGTAAGCTGAGGACTATTGTAGTCCATAGAATTACTGTGCATGATTCCCATGCCTAAGGCAAAAATGCAGATTCTCAAGAAGTATATGTTATTAAGGTTTAATTGGAATAATCAATTGACGGGGGGTTTTGCAGTAGGAAAATCTATTTATAATATGTGTTTTTGTAAACCATGAAAACACACCTGTAAATTCCTATAGCAGTTTTCAAGATGAATAACCTAGCTGCTAAAATGTATTTTGGGGAAAATGTTAAATATTCAGGTACAATATACAGAGTCAATTTCTTGCTACGTTCTGAATCCAGTCCCTACACAGCACCCTCTAAGAGCACATCAGTACAATATATCATGCTGTTTATTCTTTAGCAGTTGAATATTGCTCCACAAAGATTAATTTCCTATAGGGAAGACAGGACATTGGTTACACTCCAGCTTGGCTCCTCACTTCTGGGGCATTCTCCTTTGTCCTAGGCCACCCGGAAAGTAAGTCCTTGAAAAAGTCGAAGGAGACTCACTGCATTAAATTTCATGAGCTTCAATGAACTCTTCCAACCTGCAGGCACTGTGAGAATGGTGCAAAAGGGTTGTAGTAAGGCTGAATTTTTTATCTACCACTCCTTTCTGATTCACATTATCTACTCCTATAGAAACTAAATAATATGTACACACAGTCAATTCTTGTATTCCTCTTATATTTTGGAGGTATCAGCATGGAAAGAAACAACCAGGAGTTTTGGGAAGAAAACTGATTTTCATATATACTTCCTTGGGATATAGGTACTTATTTTTATAGCTCACCAAACAAACTGTAGGTCTGGGGCATTTTTGGCTTGGATTTGTCTGCCAAATTTATAAGCACTCTTAGGTTTCCCATGTGCCCAAAAGATCATTCCAAACAGCTGCAGTATTTGGCCCAGGGGGCCTGTACGACCACATCAAGAAACTCTGAGGAAGAAAAAGAGCATATGCTACAAGATGGCAGTGGTTGAGGAGTAAGTGTGCATTTGGGATACAGACAGCCTGGAAAAGCCAAGGGGATCATTCTTGCTTCCTGCTGAGAGTCAGTCTGTGCTAATGATCAGGGCAAATGCAATCACAGTCTGAATGGCAGAGGGAGAGATGGGCTGTGTTAAGGGACACAGGGCACTGGACCACATCTTGCTTGTAATTCCACTTGGAAAATCCAAGGCAGCCAAGGAAGGAACATGAATTAGAAAATCTACATGCATGTGTCACTACTAAATGGCCTAGGTAGACTGTTTACATGTTTAAAAAAAAAAAGTCTGGACAAAACCAAATCTTTGCACATGTGCTGAGCAACATTTAAATCTTCATTTACATGTCTTGTGCAAATGGGTACATAACAATGCCTCCAGTCACAAAAAAGTCAGAGTACACAAGAGATAATATTAAAAGAAAGACAAAATCCCCTGGTTTCCACCAGCAAATCTGCACTTATGATCACAATGTCTTTTTTTAATATATCCTGAAGCAAGAAAAGAAAACCAGAAGTTTCTGAGAGTAAATTGTACAATCGATATGCTTTTCAACAGCCTTACCCTTGCAGCTGGCAGGGCAGAGATGTTGTACTTTGTGTTAGAAAACAACCCTTTTCCTCACAGTACAAATAATACAAAATTCTGGGCCATGGTGCAAACAAACCCAAGTATACTTCAGTCTGACTCATGTTAAGTCAGGTTTTTTATAGTCAAACTGATTGGCAGTAAAGTCCAAGTTTCCTAATTGTTTCAGGCAACCTTCTCAAGGTTAGCTCCTGTGTTTTACCTGTTATTCACCTAAACCAAGCATGAATTTCAATTCCCTGACCTTTTTGAAACAGTTTGTACATTAATCTAATTTGGTTATGCAATGCCATTTTTTCCTCCCCAGTGGGGAGTTTTTATACCATGTTGGGACATTTGACATTGAATTACATAGAAAGTGTTGCCTGAACATGATATAGTACTAGATCTTCAGACAATGAAAACATTATGAAACCTTTATGGGCATCGTTCCCACCAAAAAATATTTTCCATATTAAATGTTGCTGTATTTTTACTCTGAAGTGCTATCAATGTTTTTAACAAAAAGTAAATATAAATGTATTTTCCAAACAGCTGATAAAAAAGAATGGGCAGGTGTGTTACACATATATGACTATAAAACAAAGAGTTACACAAATCTTTAGATTTTGATTATTTTTCCCAACACTGTACTTAAAAAATATTCCACAACCACAAACTTGAGAGAAATCAATTCAGTTGGGGATAACTTTTCAGATCACAATGGCCAAAAATACTAAAACAGGCAGAGACATAAACAGGTATAATTAGTACATAAATATTGGTATATTGCCACTTTTAGACCAGCATAATCAATTTTAAAGAGTCTTAATCAGTGTAACTGAAGTGTTGATAATGTGCAATAAAATATAAAGTGAACTGCTGCTCAGAATATCTAAAAAGATTTCTTCCCTGTCATCTGTCCCACATCCTGAACTTGCTTAAGTTCCTGTATGCATCAGCAGACTGGATTTAGGATTAAGAGATTCAGATCAAATTGAAACATGCAGGTCCTTTGACTTTTAAGTTATGCTCTAACATGTACCTTCATACTTACAGAAGTGCATGTTAAGAGTGTCTTCATTCACCTTTAAGACTTTAAACCTGCCCTCACCCACACTGGTTCAGCACAGTTCTTTTTGTCTCTTCATAGGCAAGCTCCAGTGTCACAGCCAAGAAATGGAGAAAACTACTGGCTCCAGTTCAGCACATTATTTCTGTTGCCGTCTCCAAAGTAAGGTCCTGAAAAGAATCAAAATATGCAAGTTTTAAATAGCACAAACAGTGGTAATAGCAGGACATCTAACACACTGCTGCTTCTACATTTACTGAAAATCCTCTGTTCCTGATAGTTGTCCCAGGTCCTCAAAAAGTGTTCTCAGAACATTCTTCAGAACCTGTTCCAATGAAACACTGAAACAAGTTGCCCGTAGTGATGGTAGATGCCTGATCCTTGAAACCATTCAGCATCAGGTTGGATGGGACTCTGAGCAACATGGTTTTGTTGAAGAAGCCCCTGCCCACTGCTGGGGTGTTGGACTAGATGACCTTTAAAAGATCCCTCCCAACTATTATATGATTTTATGAACATATAAAGATGAATTTATGAGTTAATTTTTTAATAGAAGTAGCTGTCATTGAAAAACATCTGAGTCAAGATACTGTTTTCTTTAGTTTACATGGCTTTTTCCCCCCATAACTTTAACATAAGAACTGTGCCTTTCTTTAAAATGTGACTTTAAAAATTTTCAGCAGGTGGGATAATTTGTGTACATTTGATAGAACTAATTACTCTGTGTTTAAGCAGACACTCTAGGTATACTTTTTTGCTAAGTAAATCTGAAAAACCAGTAATATGAAATAGCAATAGCAGAGGTGGATAATTTGATAGAAATATTAAATCTTTCTTAAGTAATTTTAGCAAATTTCAGTCTCTGAGAAGAAAAAAACTTTCATATGTAACAGTGATTTTTTTACTGGAACATAATCTTGAGAAAATAGAGAAAACTCATTGGTAATTTTAAAATAATATTAAGGAATGGCTCATTTCAGTTGTCTGAAAAGGCACTCCATCTTCCCTGCTGCATTCAATTTTCACTATTGCACAAATGTAACACACCAAAAAAGTTCTGAAGACTTAACTTTAGTTTTAATATTGATTCTTTCAGGCCAGAGATGAATTTAATAGATTATAGAGAAGAATCTTATAATTCCATTTTCTAGGCATGAGGTGGAAAATTTTTGTCCCATTTATGTGCTAGTATAAGTTCCTTTTTTTAAAATTATATATATAGAGACATCGGTATAGATGATATAGATATAGTAGCCATGGTTTCATAATATTTTCCGTTCTTTTCCTCATATGGAAGAGAAACTCTGAGACACAACTTACTGAGCAGAGCAGAGGATCTGATTCAGGCATGGGACGTAAAACAAAACTTGCCAACAGTTACCAATGTTTCAGCTTTTTAACCTATCTCCAGCAAAGGGAATGCAGCAGAAGTTGAGGACAGATGAGGACCATGTGACTGAACTAATTTGCTGCATTAAGCAGAGATTGTGGCTCCCAGCTGAGGAAGGCTGATTGACAGATATTCCACGACAAGACAACACTGACCTTCTCATATGACTCAACCACACAAATTTCAAACTGGCAAGAACTTGAGGATATTTGTACAGCTTCGAAAATGAGGAACATAAAGGGAATAGATGTTGCCCATTGTTGTAAACTAGAGGTACCAGGAGACACAGGCAAAATATAGTTAACCCCTTTTCCAACTCCATAGTCTTATCCCAGATTTCTTTATGCTTTTCTCTGCCCTAGCTCATGAAGACAAATGCAGGCAACATGAAATCCCACAAAACCTCTGGTTACATCCCTGGTGGTTGCAGAATTGTAGATGTGTGCCCATTTAAAAAGTTGGAGGCAAGGCACTGCTGCCATTTCTGTCACCTGGATGTCAATATTGCCAGTACTGAACAGGTGGATTGTAGCACATCCCATCACATCTGCACGCTAAGAGTGAGTAACTTTTTAAAGAGTATAACCTGCACAAACAAGGATCTATTTATTAGTCATAATATAAAAAATTTATTTGCCTTCCAAAGCAGATCGAGACAGAAATCCAAAATACATAAACACTTGAGAATCTGATGAGCAATCAAGTACTAATACAGAAGTAATTTCCCTCCACCAAAAATTGTTAAATGCTGTGGGTCATGTTGTAATAGTGCCATAGTACAGAATTTTAAAATTGTGCTTCTTTAGTTTATTATTTCTGTGGTGAGAGGACTGCTAATTCCTGTCAGCCATCCTGGTTATTTTTGCTTTTAAACTTAGAAGTTGATAAAAGTTTACTTAACGAATTAGTAGTTAATTTTAACTCCCTTTTTTGCAAGTTTGGGGTCAGCAAACAGACGTAATTTTATTTGCTTCCACAGATTGCTTTTACTTTTGTTATGCTTCAATAAAATGTTGAGGTACAGCTCTGGGTGTTTTCTCAGTTGTAATGAATTACGTAATTAAACACAGTTTTTTTGTAAACCTACCAAAAAAAAAATCAGAAAACTACATAATAGTGTAGTCAGACTCCATTAACTCCTAATAAAAATGCACCCTTAATAATTCTCGTCCAAGTTGGTACCTGTGAAGGCCAAAATGCATCTTTAAAGAACTAAAAAACCCCAAAGCTTTCAAACAACCTACATCAACAACAATAACATTTGCTCCCTGGTTTTTCCCTAATTTCTTCCCTCTTTTTCTGTGTCTTCTTGTGCATTTGACAAGTCAAACCAAGAGGATGACATCCTTGACTGGCATGATTCCCTGAGTTGCCCAAGGGCAGGGAAACCCTAAGAAATCCATTCCCTGACTGATGGGAGAGTTGCAACAATATGACGGAGAAATGGTATGGTAGGATTCATCCTGACTGCATTTCTTGCCTCCTTCAGTTTATGCAAGATATTACATTACTTCAAAATTTGTTGAGCTGCAAATAAACCTGCTTTCTGGTAAATTATATAAAATATGACTCATAGCAGAAATATTATATTATGTTAATAAGGTAACGATATGGTTTTATGACTTGGGAGTTATAATACCACACTAAATCCTTGATAATTGCAGATTTTCTATAATTTATATAACATATTCAGTATATTGTTTTATAAATCCTCTTGAACTCGATTGTCGTTTTAGGACTGCAGATTTTAGGACTGCAAAATAAAATTTCCAAATACTCAACCCAAAGTCTCCAGTATAGCTGAATTAGCATCTCTCTGCTTATTGGAAGTTCAGCTGGGTTAATGTGTACACAGTTGCCCCAGACATGACTGCTCAGGTCAGGGCTGTTCCAAGGTGCAGGATATGATGCATCTCAGAAGGAAAAGAGATGCCACAAAATGGGAAGATTCAATCTTGTCTCAGCCATAGGAATGCCACTGCTTGAGCTCAGTAAAACACTGGTTTCAAAGTATCCTTTCATATCTTAGAATTATAAAGCATAAGATGCTCAAATGTGAACATCATTGTTACTATGCAACTAACAAATGCTAACATGATTGAGGTGAAATTCATGGGGAAAAGGTCAATTAAAGGACTACATACCTGTGAAGAGACCATATTTGAATTATTTCTAGATATCTTCACACATTTCAGTAAAACCAAAGCTTAGTTGCACTACATTTCCTCCCAGCTACCCATTGACAGTAATTTGACTTTAAAAAACAGATTATGGAGTATTGAATTGGCCAAGATGCTCACTCAGCTTTGCAAAGCTTGTGATAATTATACAAAAATAGGTCACACTACCTCTACAGGTGAAAAGTGTTCTGAATGAATGAGACCTATAAGGAAAATGGAAATTTCCAGAAATCAGTTTAAACTCTTATGCTAAAAAGCTACACAACTTCTTATAGAAGTCCTACAAGAGATAAACCTATTAAATCACTTCTGTGGCTTTTTTTAGCATGAATACCTTGGTATGGGTATCCACAACATCATCATTTCATACCAATCTCTAAATTGAATGTAGACTGAGGAACTCCCTAGCTGACATTCTCAGTAGAGCCACATTGTTCCTGTCAATTGCTTTAAACACACTCTAAAAGTTCAGAAGAAATCCAGCCCTACTTGTACTCCATTAACTGCTTTGGTAAGGACTGCCTTTGCTCAGAAGTCAAGCTCAGTAGAATTGGATTCTTAAGTCATCTTTTCAGTCTATATCTAAATATAGAATTTGACCACCTGGAAATATAAATGACACAAGGTTTCTGAAGTGATATATTTACTCAAAGATGTAGTTTGCTTTATAATACATTTAAAAGATTAAAATGTTTACCATTTTATGCAGTTATGAATTTTTTTCATCTCAACGTACTTTTAAAAGACTCAAGCTTAGGCGTTTACTCATGTAAATTAGAAATTTACTCATGTAAATTTCCACCCAATCTTTTACAATTACAGCAGCAAAGCTGCACAACTTCCCTACACCAGGCAAAGAATGAAACAAAACAACTCAAGTGCTGCAAGTATCCTTTTACAAATTGCTTGACACACTGGTTTAAAGTTAGTAGAGCACAGTTTATTTTTAGGGCAGCTTCAGTCTTCCTTATTGGAATTCCATTTCTTACAGTCTAAAGAATACAATTCTGGTCACTGCAACTAATTAGTAACTTAAAGTAAACAGAAAAAGAAAGGCTGAAACACAGCAGTTATTAACTTTATTTGCATGGCTAGGGGAGGAAAGAATTATCTAAGGCTTCATCCATTTTTCCATTAAGGCCTAATTTAAGACATTGACTCATAAATACATTTTAGGAGAACAACTTAGAAGAAGAAATGAGTCTCCAAATGCTTCAAAAATAAGACAATTGCAACAACAAATTGCTGAATACCCAAAGGATGTCTAATTCCCTAATTTGCCACCACCTACCATTGTAATTCATATTTATGGGGATGACAGAGATACACTGCATTTTTGATTTCTTTTTACTGTGTTTACTAAGTCATATTCATTCACATTAGACTAACAGACAAACCCACAGACGGATGAAGTACTAAAGTGGGTTATTTCAGCAGAATGTAGACACAGTATTTCTTAAATACCAAACACCACCAAAACCCTAATCCTGAAAGTACATTGAGGACAGCTCTCATCCACTCAGTTTCCTTCAATATCTTAGTTTTCCCTGAGGAAAATTAAACCTAATTTAATTTTAATTTTAAAGGGTGCCCAAAACATTGCACAGTGTTATTTGGTTTTAAGCTTGAACAAAAGTGGGAAAAAATGCAAAGATGTTTTGTCCACTGTAATATCCTGAAGATACTACTTTTTATTATCTGCCAGACAAATGCAGGCAAAATGTGGATTAAAGACTCTCAACAAAGTTTAGGCTCTGGCCTGAGTATTCAGTCAAAACCTAGCAGGCAACTGACTAAGCATATCAAGGAAAATTAACTTTCAATTTTCTGTAGTGGCCCAAGCATAAGTGCAGACTGTTGAAGTGTTTGACAAGCAGAGTGTCATCTTTCCTTGTTTCACCTGGGAAAAAATAGAAATATCTTTAAGATGTCATACAGCCAAATATTTGACAATTTGGAATTAAGATAGGTGGTTCTGACTTTGGAGAAATCTGAATTCCACAGTATTATCAATTTACATGAAGAGAAATTGCAAAATGTCACCTCCAGACCAGAGGGCAGGACAACATTCTTCAATCAAAGGAGAAAACATGTCAGCTTCTGAAATGTTAATATCTAAACAATCTTGCACATTGGTTTTTGCAGCTACAAGGAAAATGGTATATCTTCCATAAGTCAAACAGCAAAATTTTAACCCTTGCACAGGCATCTGGGATTTTTTGTTTGATAGTAGATGGTTTACGCAACCTCTTCACACAGATTCCCAATTTATTTAAATGTTTCCCAATTAAGATGCCAAATTTGAGCAAAGTTTATGATTCTTAGCATCCTTCTTGGGCTATGAGATCAAAAGAAAGCGTGTAGAAAACTGAAAAATAATCAGGGATGTACTCCTACATGTCTTAAATCATAACTTTAAATTACTTGCATTTAAACTTTAGAGATAGGTTCTGTAAAATGCTTGAAAATTCTAAAAGTGTGCATATCTTCTACCCGCCTAGCCAAAAAGGAATTATCTTATTAATCTTATATTTAATGCTGTACTTCTTTACTGGAATGCTTCCATAATACTTTACAAACAATATTGAAAAAGTATCAAGTAACACACCAGAGACTCAGCAAAAATGATTTGCACAGTAGAGTTTTTTTTTCTCATAAAGCTGGAGAGGATCTCAACTCTGCCATACACCTGGAGACATTTTACAATATTCCCCCTATAACAGGAGAAAGCCTGAAATGCCTTTATATATTTCAGTTACAGGTGAATACTCATATATCCATATCTGTGTCAATAGCTGTGTCTAGACATAGAGATACACATTTAGTCTGCCTATGTAATATGTGGTAATATACATACTCCTCATGGATTTTTATACTTATCACACACATTCTCACAAACACTTGGCATTTTAATATCTTTCCTCATAATCCAGCATGGTGCATAACTTTCTTAACCATTTGATTTTGTCTTTTTAAGTACATGAAAAAAAGCATGAAGTAGCTTAACATCAAAATGATCTGGAAAAATAATATTCTAGTTACAAAGAAAGTGTGCAGGAGATGGTAATTTTTCCATGTTCTTGCACTCTAAGACTGCATACGTTCTCTCTACCCCAAGTTTCTTCCTAATTTTGCTTAGGGTCTTAAAGTAGATCTCTGTTTCAAAGTGAAATTATGCTACAGCAGCATTTTCACTGCTCAGCAAGTACTAGTGACCAGACTTCTTACCAAACTTCCTTGTCCCAATTTTTCCTCTATTGGCCAGCTTCATTTGGGGTGATCAATGCAGTCGGTATTATCTTGTTTCACTACTACTGTCACTCTTATCTTATCAGGATTTTTTCTTTTCTTTCCTTTTTGCCAGTACCTTTTGCCTCCTCATCTCCTACTACTACTACTATTGTTCTTAGCTTAAAAGCTTTCCCTCCCATAGTGCACACACAGCTTTCAAAGTCACTTCCTTTCCCTGGCATTCACCCCCAGACCTACCTGTCAGCAGAGAGTTCCTCCATGACCACCACTCACCCTGCCTTCAAGCCATTCTGTCCACTAGCACTCCTGCTCTGCCACCCCTGTCCCATGAAGGGATGCATGACTCTGATTGCAGTTTCCATGCCTGGTTCCCCAGTGCTTACTGAGTTTGGCACCTTGTAGACAAGACACCCTGAGAGATCTGCCGTGCAGGTACTTAATTCTGAGCTCCTTCCCCTTGGACTTCATAGCTCTGAATCCTAAACTCTGTAATTGAAAATAATTTTCCCTCCCTCCTTAACAATTAAGAGACTGGATTGCTAATGTTTGTGGAAGAGTGCTGCCTCTCCAGTGATGAAATGATCAGGAACAAAGAGCATATTTGATCTCCAGATTGGAGAAACAGTGGACCTACTGTTGTACCCCTATGTACTACTTACCATCTCCAGGTGCTCACCTTGAGGTTTGACTGCATATTGCTAAAACTGTTAGGTTTACTTTTCTTACTGCTAGGTTTGCTATTCTTACTCCTTTGTAACTAATTTAAATGGTTTTATGAAATATTTCTAGGAAATACACCCACACATCCCATGATACCACTGCACACCCAGGCTCACAAAGTGTAGATATGGATGGGGACAGGCAGGTCTGATGCAAAATTCATTGATGGCTACTCTCATTTGTTCTAATGGACTTATGTTCAAGATTATTTGGCTCATTAGAACAAGTGAGAATCTGCCACAGTATCCCTAATCTTTGTTAGCAGATGTCTGTCTTTGGACCATATGTTGGGTGTAATCACTTTCAGTTGCCATTTCTACTGCATGGTGAGCAATTTGGCAACTACTTCCTCTCATATGAGAGGCATCTGGCACAGACAAAAGCAAGCCCTGTGGATTTCTCTAGCAAACAGAAAGATATTGAAAACAAATTATGAATATCAAAGACCATATATGGAACGGGCAGATAGTGCTTCCTCAGCTATTTGCATATTTGTATTCAATTATTCAGTTTTCTGTATGCATAAAATTCAATTTTATATAAAATTGGCAATATACAGAAACATTGTGATGTGTGACTGCACAGAAGGTGAACAACAATTTCATCATATCATGATTTTCATTAAAACAGTGGTACATATGTTGTTCCGGACTTCAAGACTTTCCCCTACCTGCCTACAGTGGCATTGTAATTCATGCCACAAATTTACACTTCACTATCACCAGAGTGTGTTGGTCTTTCTATATCACTTCTGTATCTTTTGATTATGAGCACTAAATAAGTAAATCTTGTAGAAAATTAGTACTTAATGCTATGGAATCAAGTCAGCTCTATGAAATGTTAAATGCTTGTGATGAAATACATGAGGAGAGCGAAACTGCTCATAAATATTCCTCACAGTCTCTTTTGCCAGTTTTCAAATATTTCTCAGAATTTAGAGTTAATTTCTACAAGTTTTGATGAAATAATTTCATAGATGAACATAAATCAAATACTGTGTTATTCACACTGCTTCCTTCTACTTGGTCCTTATGTTCTGTGTCAGGTGTTACCATTGCTACTGCACTATAAAAGCACTGATATTTCATCCAGCAATGATAAGTAGCAATTTGCTCTTTGAGGTTTCTTTTTCTTTTAAGGTGCTTTGTTGCTAGAGGAACGTTTATTTCAGACACAATATACAAATGAATTTTGATACCCTATAAGGCAAAGCTCCAATTTATAGCAGTTTAAATAAATCTTCCCTTTCTGTCACTTGATAAAAACGTGCTGTGTTACTGGCATAGCTGTGAATACCTTGGGGACTTCTGCCAACTCATCTATGCCAGTGGCACAACTTACTTCTGCACCTCTTTGACCAATATGATTGCTATTCTGAAAGAAATGTGGTCTGTGGGAACAGCTTCTGCTCAAGAGTTTAATTTCCTGATTGAGGCTCAAATTCCAATTTCCAAGCACAGTGACATAAATCCAGTGTAATATCAAACACCAGGATGATTCCAAATCCCATGTCTATAGATGAAAGTCACTTGGTAGATTGTACACAAATGAAAATGAGAACAGAATCTGAACTGCTGATGAGGGAGCGCCACAAAGATTTGCTTGTTCAAAACCTCACAAATTGCAGGCAGACTTTACTCAGCATGTGTAAAGGTGGCAGACATATGCCAACATTTAGAACAAACACACTTGCTGATGTTTTAATCAAATCTTGGTTCAAATTTAATTGAAATAAGCTTAAGAATTTTCAACATCATTAATTGTTCAGTTCTGTGTGTACAGCATGGATGGGAGGAAAGAGACACATGCTGCTGAGGGCATATTTGGGAAGGCATCCCAGGAGCTTGTTTCCTTAGCAATTTACAAAGCAAATGAAGGTAATGTGAAACTTTAAATCTTACAATATCTGCTTTATAAGACTTTAGTTTCTTGTTACTCTATTCTCATTACAAAACTCTTTTAAACACTAAAGCCTCTATATAACTCCTTCACCACTTTCAAATCCCTTTCTCTAAACTCTAGGACATGTAGTAGGCTTCAAGCTTGGTATATGAATTAGTTCCTTGTGATACTGTCCCACAGAGGGTATTTTACTGATCTAATAAAACCACAATGAAATTACTGTACACAGCCTAATACTGCAGCCAAATTATTGATTTTTAGGGTTTCATTTCCAACCCTAAAGTGGCAGCATGCTCGAAATCCATGCAACTGTACGTGTCTTTGGCAAAGAACCAGCAAGCCATAGCAGCTCACTGTTGAAGCATTACACTTTCACCACAGCTCCAAGAGCCAGGAAATTATGTGTGCCTGTGGGTACATAGTATAGATGCCACTCAGTCATACTCCACCTCTCCAACTATTTTTATTGAAATTTTTTTTAAACATTGAGATGCCAGGACAGTAAGAAGAATGATGGCAGCTCAGTGGGGACACTGACAAAAAAAAAGTAATTTGGTACTATAATTTGATGGCAGTCCCAAAGTGTCATTTACTCAGGCTGAGGGGCTGGAGATGAAGCTTAACTATCTGATTAAAAAAAAATAAAACAACCCAAGCTGTCTTGTCTGTGCAACAGTATTAATTTCTAAATTAACCTTGCTTCAATATAAGGAAATGTTTGAAATTTTGCCTGTGACTATTTGTTCATGAGGGATTTCACAGTGACTGCATCCATGAGTGATCCAAAAAAAAAAAGCCTTAATTTCAATAAACTTGAAATGAAAGTGCAATAGTTCATTCATACAACTAATTGGTGGAAAATTTTGTAATATACTATTACAGGAAGATTGCAGAGTTCACATATATTATAAAGCATTCAGAGAACATAAAATTGTAAAGCAGAACCAATGCATAGGAGAAAAAAGGTCAAGAACTTGTAACCCATCCTGAAATGTATTCCTAAAGGAATAGCTTTATGCTATATGAAACTGAACTACTAAATTCCCCTTTCTTTTAATCCTCTGAAAACAATGGAATACGAGAAGAGAAATAATTAATAGCAAAGTGTGTAGAACAAAGTTGAATAGAAGAAACAAAGTAAAGTGAAGAAAATAGACAACAGTTGAACTTCTGTAGAACTTGAAGCCCTATGTAATTTTCTTAATTTAGTTTTCTTATTAATTTAAATCCTCTTATTTCCAGGAAACCATTGAAAATTATTTGATTTGACATTTTTCCAAACCGTCTTTTACACCCAACAACATATTAATGTCTCAAGGGAGGCTTAGTTTTTGCACGAAAACAAGTTTTTGACCTGGATGGATTAATGGAGAAGGTCTCAATTCATACAAAAGTTACATGCACATATCAAACAAGGTCTTCTACCTTCTTGCTACCTAGACACAGATTAGCCACTATTACTTGTTAGCCTCATGAAAGAAGCAGCTGAATTACAGAAAAACATAATGTATATAAAATGAATACATAAAGAGTGATTCACAGATAATCGTGAGAGTAGAAATAAAAAGTTAGCAGAAGAAGACATTTTGCACAAGTTTTTAGAAGCTGTTACTAATGAAACAAACTGTCCTGTCATTAGAGTGTATAGCCCAAAAGGCACGCCTTCAGGGTATTCATTGAATTACTGTGATGGCTGACATGAAATTAAAAGTGTCACTTCTGCTTACTGAAGAGCTTGTCCCCAAAAAAAGTTAAAGCACCAGAATTGAATTTGGACAGAAATAAGGGAGCTGTAATATCTCATCATGAGAAGAAGCAGTAAGGTATGCTATTATCTTCTATCAAATTTCTCAATGTATGTTTAGTACATCTGTTTGGTTTTAAGACATGACTTTTTTTTTGTCTTCTAAGTACAAGAGCTCTCTGCAAACCTCTGAAAATACTTTTCATAATGGTCTCATCACACTATGTATTATGTAAATATTTTCCCCTTCTCTGATTCTAGAGCCTGAGCTGTTATTTCAATCAGGTATTTACCTTTCCATATGTGAGGAAAAGATTAAGGAAAACTGAAGTCATATCTCAAATGCTTGTTCTCCCACTGTCATTCATAATATTATGTACAAATCAAAGCAAAGTGGATTTTGAGTCTGGAAAGTCCCATATGTAATTTTCTGATTAAGACTGAAAGTCAGACATTCAGAAATTATCTCCAGTTCAAAGCTCCTTTTATTTTATAATGCCTGCTACACTTCCTCATTACTTACGAGGAAATCAACTGAAGAACAGCTATCTAAAATTGGAAGCCATAATCTGCTTTGGATGGAAAATTGGAGACCAGTAGGCTGTCTTACATAGGCAACAGTAATCTCAGTCCATCCATTCTGAAGATTTGCCACAGCAAGAGTGGATTAACAGTACTCTAACTCGACATTACTTCTCAATTTCACTTAATTAGAGTCTGTATTCAACATACAGTCCCATGTTGAGTAAGCAAAAATAAGCTAACAAATATGCAGCCTGTCAGTTCCAATGAACCCAGACTGCCGAGAGCTGACAGCATATAGTCTCTCATACAGCTATGAAAATTACAGATTGTAGAATGAAAGATTACATATTGTTAAGCAGTGTCAAACCATGTTGGCAGTTCTCACATGTCAAATGTGTAATTACATAAGGATTATTGCTGGAAAAGCACAAGATCTGGGTGATTTGAG
This sequence comes from Sylvia atricapilla, assembly GCF_009819655.1. Lineage (NCBI taxonomy): Eukaryota > Metazoa > Chordata > Aves > Passeriformes > Sylviidae > Sylvia > Sylvia atricapilla. The sequence goes on from NC_089141.1 coordinate 96,094,125, forward strand.
CTGAGTGCCAACTCAGCCATTCACTTGAAAACACTTTGGATATATATGTAGTTTGGATTAAAAAATCCCTCTGTTTCAATGAATTTCATTTTTCTTTGGCTGTTTCTTGCAATGTAACACTGATGCTGTATTGCTGTCTCTAAAGGACAGTTCTCCAACCTGAAAGCATCATCCCATGGATGTCTGAGGCTAGAGGCATGCAAACACAGGAGCTCACTGATTCTGGCACACCACACCAGCACCTCTACATTTATATGAAACAAAGAAGCCCTCACTTCAGATTTTCTTGCTTTTATCAGTGCAAAGCAGAGGTACAATTCTGTTTTAAACAGGGTGCTCACATTTATGATTTTTCAGTGATGCTATGAGAGACTACTACCCACATCTGACTACCACAGGTATGGCAAAATAACACGGGGTGGAGAAATAGAAAAAAGGGTTGTCGAAAGATGCAATTGGACCAGTTGGAGATCAAGAAGAGAAATTTAACCTGTTATAAGTTTAAATTTCATAAAAATTGCTGAGCTGCTAGACAGACCTCACCACCATCTGCACAGGTGTATTTCTGGTCCCGTGACTAAACATGAATTTACAGGGGACTGTGAACTAACAGCTGACTTCTAGCTGTATTTTAATAGTCACCTGCTATAAGCAGAAGTTATTGACTTTTTATTCAATTTTAAAACTTGTGAATATTATCCCAAACACTTCCTTGTAAGTACATATATTATAGATGCTGCTTTTAGGACAAATGGATGGCTGTTTCCTCAAAAAAACATCATTAAATCAATCAGAACTTAAAACAAGTGAAGCAGAACTCAAATCTTCACAGGTGTCATCAAAAGAGAAAAAACATGAAAATCAGAACCCAAACAACATGTAGAATCTTTCTTTTCTTGGAAAAATCCTAATTTCTCTCCAACAGGATTTTCAAGGCTATTTAGGCAGGGCTGGAAGCTGAATCTCAGTTAACACCAGAATTTTCAGGCTTCTTCCTTGGAGACTGGTATCTTGGAAACATGGACCAATGACTGCCATCATCTGCCTTCTCCCACTGCTGTCTTCACACCAGGATGTCTCACCAAGAACAGTGACAGAAACCACACAAGCCAGAGGGATCAGTCCCCACCTCCAAAACAGACTCACCAGACTCACACCGTGGGCATGCCAAGGGTGGTTGCTTCCTTCTTTTTTCTTTTTCAGGATGTATCTGGCAACAATTCTCACTACAAAGCCAGTTTTCTAGAAAGGCAGGTTATAATTTTCCCTGAGCTCCTGTGATGATTTAAATTTATTGTTTTGCATTGTATTAGTGAGCTACTTCCAGCAAAGCACACCCAGCACTCCCTGGCAATGCGCTGGGGCATGGTCTGAATGAAGATTGTCAAGAACTTGGCTCAGCTACTCCCAAAGTGTCGAGTGCCATCTGTGGTAGGGAAATACACTAGGGTATATCCCCTCTTTCAACTGCTGTCCCAAATTACAAAGATCTGCTGCACTCCCATATATCCTGTGAAATATCTGTCAACTACATAAGACTGTGAATACATTAGGGAACTCCATAGTGTGTAGGAAAGTTGATTACACCCAAATTGATTGCTTGTATCTGTCATTGTCAAGATATCTTACCAAATCATCCTATTTTCCAAAAATCATGGAACCAGGTTTACCCCTTTTACAGTTTGCTTCATTAGAAAAAGTCATTTAAAAATAAATAGAACTTATCTCCTCAGCTGAATATTGTTAAGACCTGTATTGACAAGGCAGCCATGAGCAGCCTTGTCTCAGACCATTTGTCCTATGATAAGTATCTCCTAGCAGCTATTACTTAGGGTTTTCAGGCCCATATGTCAGGAAGGCCCAGTGTTTGAACACCCTTGCACAAAGGACACACATCCCTTACCAGCTTTCTCAAGGCTTTTTTCAGTCAGTGAGTTTCTCTGGGACTGGAGTTTTTATGGACTTTCCAGGCAGTCTGTAAAAGGCTGCAAGGATAAAAATTTGTATCCTCATAATCAAGATTTCTCATGTTCCACCCTGTGTTGACTTCCTTTTCTGTCAATTAAACCACTGGTAGAAATTCAGTCATGTAGCAGTAAAATTAAATTATTACTCTAAAGCAATCTACATTTAGATATCGATGCTCTTGGGATAACAGTTATTTTAGCAATATTTTAAAGTCATATATAAAACATAATGAGTACCCTTAGATCACTATTTTTCCATAATACTGATAGGAGTTTTACAAATGTTTGGCATTTGATATTAGTTAACTCAATTTGATTAATTTTTAGTTATGTGCTAGTGTGAATAGAGCGAATAGTCTATATATTTAGGCTTAGAGGGTTATTTCACCAAATGATGTACAATATTTTCCATGTCTTACTTGAAGTCTTCTTGCGGTAAAAAGAAGTATTTTCCAACATTTCATGTTTGTTCTAAATTCACAGAAGGATAGCATGAGATGTTTCAGAGAGAATTTAGATATGAACTAACAGCTAACTAAACAGTAAGACTTAATAGAAATTATATGATATTTCTCATCTCTTTTTTTCCAGGTCTATGATGTTTAGTGAGTAGCTATACACAGCCCATAAAAAGGAAAAAAAAAATTAAAAATTCATGCTAAGGCTTCTTTGGAACTCACATACCAGACAGCATTGCTCTTAAACTAAAAGTGGAGAAGGTGTAACCAGTGTGCCTGGCAGAAGGGCAGAAGCTCAGGGAGGGAACATCAGATGCTGTTGGAGCACACACACGACATGTAAGGCCAGTGCTGTGCATTTACCTCTCGTGCTGCCCCTTATCCCAGCAGAGCCTTTTGCCTTTCTCTCCGGCTGATCCTCTGCTGGGTGCACCAAGCCAGAGCGCGCTCCTGGAGCTGGCAGGGGCCAGCTGTGTGCCCAGGGCAGGGGATGTGCCCTGGGGCGGGGTGTCATTCCAGTGAGAAGAATAATTGCGATGGTCAGCGCAGAGAAAAGGGTTACGGGTCTTAGGTGGAAAATTCGAGGGTCCTCTGTTCTCTCGCCACAGCAAAAGGAGTGCTCCCAAATACAGCCAAGCGCTAAGACCTCTAATGAGGGCTGAGCCCTGCTTGGAGCATTCTAGAAACAATCTAATCGAACAGAACTAGTAAGGTAACCTATATTAACATAATAACTTCCACAATCCCTTTCGAACCAACTTTAACTCCCTATAACCATAAACAGTGTCTCCAAACCTAGGGTGTTGCTTCCCATCGCCTCACCACCCAGGTCAGGCCACTGGACCTCCACACAGTCAGGAGCATCTCTTCTAGTACATCCTCAAATTTGTAAATCCTTGGCCTAAAGAATTTACGACTAATTACTTGGCACTTTTACACCCATGATTTGCCAGAAAGATGTTGTAAATGTTAATATTGTATATTATTCTGTGTAAAGGCTATTTCCAACAGCCTTGCAAATGGTGAATTGTCTCAAGATCATAGTTTTGGGATCACTACCTTAATATTAAAATTCTTAGGTATACATAGCTAGTAAATAACATGGTTATGTTTGATAATGTTTGTCAAACTACTGTTCTGTTCAGTCTGCTCATGAGCCACATTCCTCTCTTTTTTTCCACTGCTGTGAATATGAGCAACTTTTAGCACAGGATTTCTTTCTTAGCATTTATAGCTCATATAAACCCCCTATGGTTTCTTTACACATGATAAAAATATTTAAGGATTGCCAATTACATGCAGTTTAATGGGTATCCTCAACAGTCATTGTGATTTGATAGAGAAAATAATTGTCTTGTACTTCTAGCCCAAGCTTGTCTGACTTTTGCACATATCAGCTCTCATTACCTCATGATTCCACAAGCTTCTGTAAGTCCTTGATGAGACTTTCCTTAATAAAGACCCTTTCCAAACTCAACACTTCTTTTCAAAAGCTTTAGAGCTGACAGACTTCAAGAAGTCAAAAATGAATATAACAAACGCAGAAAAATGCCAGCTGTAGGCTGTAATACAGAATTAGGGAATTACAACAACTACTGTCTCCCATAAGATTATTTCAAGTCTTCACATATTCACATATTTACAATTCTTCTATAAAAAAAAACAAAGGCTGGTTAATAGTTTCTATATCTATGTTTATTTTCTGAATTTTAAACATAGAGTCCTGCCAGTGAACTGAAGTAACAGTTCAATAAAAAGAAACAAACAAAAAAATTTAATATTTTAAAAATTAATTGCATCATTTGTGATTTTCAGATTCACCAGAGTTTCTGAGGATAAGTTTTCATCTTGACCCTCACAAAACAGTTTCTGTAAGTTTATAGGCTCAGGAATTTTCGTGAGTGTCCAGATGTCTCAGAGCATCAGATTTATAAGGCCTTAAAGGGAAATAACATTCATATAGAGCTGCTTTGTTCTGTTGTAAAAATAAAACCCTCTAATGAGTGTCTTATGTACAACAACCAGCACAGCTTAATATTTGCAAATTGGGATGGTTGGAAGTTCATTATATATTAATGTCATTTTGATATCTGTTTATTAATTTACTCATTGCTTTCAAATCCTTTGTTACTTGTCCCTGGTGTGCTTTGTAGTATACTGAGTTACCTTCTGTTCATAAAAAACAAATGTATGCGTGTGCTGCAGGGATGTGGGACCCCCATGGAAGCAGCTCTGCTACACATCAGAGAGACAGGAGAATTTCAGACAGTAGTTTGTATCACTTGCATGAAACTTCTGTGTCCAAGATAGGATGTAAGGACCTTTGGAAATGCTTGGGTTTTTTCAGTTACCTACAGAGTGTATTTAAATGCATGATTCAGACTATTTTTACTGACCAAAAGTGTAAATGATAGGGGTTTCCAAATATTTAGTGTTCCTGACCTTTTTTTGCCTTGAATATTTGTTGGTTTTTCCTGCAAGTTTGTTAGCAAACCCTCCACAAACAATATGTTTCCCAGCTAAAGACTTTTCCAGTCTTACTAGGGTGCAGATTTCTTCACTAGTTATTTTTTCTAAATCTGTTCCAGTACACTAATACCAATTAATTCACTCTTTACTTGCTTTGGTATTCCCAGTGCAGCACAAGAAACTTTGAATTACATCTCTATGAAACCAATGTTACTTTGATAAACGAAGCATTTTCTCATTAGCAAAAAGTACTCATGCATATGATAAAATCTCCAGCAGCTTTAGCAGCTGTTTATTAATGGCTGTTGGCTTGTTGATACAGACATTTATGTTTAAACATGAGCCAACACATTACTGCAATGGGTATATCTGCTCCTGTGTTTTCCATTTCACTCAGGCATATCAGATCGTATTCCTATTTCTTTTACCATTTGAGTCATTGCAGACTGGGAGCTACTCCTATTAACTCAAGCAACAACACCAGTGTAACTCTAGATAAAAATGAAAAAAACAGACAAAGCCCATATTTTTCATGCACAAACATTTGCCATACATTATGGGTGCTTTATGCTTTTCCTGTTCATTTTCTACTTACATTTTCAGAGATCTGATACACTAAAGTATTCAAAATTATATTGATGAATTATTCAACAACTCTCTTAACTATGATTTATCTGAAAGCAGAAAGAATTCATCACCAGCAGAGCTAAAATAAACACACTCTTATGACTCTAAGATTAAATTACTGACATAAACAGAATCTGAAATTCCTTCATACAGTGCTCTATATGAACATCAGCAGAGAAAGGAATATTTTCTTGTGGAGGCTGCAAGAGTGCAGAGACTGCTTCTTAACAAAGATCCTACATCATCTTCTTTCACAAGAGTAGCAAAAGAACTATGTATCTAAAAATTTCCTCCAGTTGCATTTCTGACAGCAAATAGTGACACAAATGGGAATTTACAGGTAGTGCTAAAGGTTTCATATAAAGCAGTTAATAAAAAGTGCAGTTTACCAAGGTTCTCTAGGTGCTAGTTTTCAGCAATGAGTAAAATCTGTAGTATACGGGAGTTATATATTTTTTTATTTAACTTTACCTGGTGCGCTTTTAATTAGCCCCTGAGGAGCAAGTTACAACCAGTGAATCCAGTCATCCCCTGGGTCCTGTAACCAGGGGTACACAGTTCAGCTCTAGCTCTGGGCTTCATAATTAGGCATCCATGATGAATACACACACAAGATTGAAACACAGGATTCCATTGTGCCTTCCATTTGCAAACCTGAAAAGTTTATTTTTAAGCTCAGCATTGTATAGAGGGTCTTTTCTTTCCCTCCTGTCACATGAAATGCCAGAGAGGGATGGTTATTCTGGAAGGCCTTTTTTGTTGCATGTGAACAGCATAGAAATTAAATCCCAGGTCAAACATTTTAGGATTTCAAATGGGAAGAAAATGATAGAAAACCAAAAACAAAACAAAATTCTTTTTCTGCATTAGGAGTTTTTAAGAAATTAATTTAGATTGACTTCATACTTATGGTAACATAAGAAAGTGTATGACTTGTAGATTTCCAGCGCATTGCACTGGGTTAGTGCTCTTCTTTATGTATTTGTACATTTTCCTGTCTGTGTCCAGGAGAAGTTCTCAGAGCACCACATATGTCTGTCATATCTAAGTCTGACTTTCAGGCATGTGAGCTGTTTAAATCCAAGGCCTGAATTAAGTCAAACATCTAGTGACTGGTGAAAAGTTATTATCATTAAATATAAACTTGTTTTCTTTTTTCAAAAAAAGATTTTTTTTCAGTTATCTTTCCAAAGTTTTCATAATATTTGCCAAAGTTCAATTTATCAAAACACAGCTGGTGGTGGAAAAGACAAATATATATATTTAGTGTAATTATTTGAAAATATTAGAACTTTAAAAGGAACTTTAGGACATCGTGTTTGGTGACAAGTACATATTCTCACAAAATAATTTTTAAAGTACACTTTCAATCTAAAAGGTTTATATCTCAACTACTTAATCTCTGCTATATTCCTCATCTTCTTGCTGGAATAATTGTATCCACGTGACTGTTTTCATCTTGTCTCAACTCTTCTCAAACTCCCTCACCTTATAAATTTGCACAGCCTTTAACAATGGTGCTTTTATCTGGGATATTATTTTAGATACGACTGAGATACTCATCAAAATAGCAGTAAGCACTATAAGCCTTTAAAATTTTTGCACAAAATCCTGCTCTTTCAATTTAAGATATTACTCCATTACGTCTTTCATAACCTTCCTCTCCAGAGCTTAGCCTTGGGACATATGAGAAATACTTAGTCACTTGAAGTGTTAGATTGGCACTTTTCCTAGAACAAAAAAATAAGATACTTCAGCTTCTGAAATAAACAAAAAAGAGCAAGCAACAAGCTCTTTGTTTTAGACATTGTGAAATCCTGGATTTTATGTGACCTTTCTCCTCTTCTGGAGTGCACACTGGGGCGCACATTCTCCTTCGTGCTGAAGCACAGATTACTATATAGCAGAGGATTTCAGAAGAAATGAAATTAAATTTGTTATGATATTAGCTCCTACAATAGCATGCCTTCCAAGGAAATATATTCCTTTGAAGTTATTACTGCAAAATATTAGATGCATGTTTAACTTTATATTAATCAGTACTCCCATTGTCTTCAAGTGCAGTCTCTTTAAAATTACAGCTTACATTTCTTTTCTGTTGTTATACACAGATGCTTTTCTTTAGTAGTAGAAGAAAATATCAGGAAAGAAAAATGACATTTCTCTCTAAATGGATATGTTAAAATGCTGTGCCTGAATTGGCAGGACCTTCTGTGCTTTAGAATAAAGAAATGGAGAAAGTGTACTTATAAAAGATAACTTCAGCAAAATGTATCCCCAAACTTAAAATCCTGGTTTGTACAGATGTGTGGCAACTTTTTTCCTAGAAAGTTAGGAGTTTATTTCTGGTTTGAGGTTTTCAAATCATTTTTCATGAGCTCTCAAATGTTGGATAACATGTTGGATACGTTGAATTTATGCTGGATAATATTCCAGCCTTCAAAAAAATCCCTCTGGTATTGGAAGAATAGAACACAGGAGAAAGTAAATCCTCAATATGCAAGCAAACATAACAAAATCAGACTTTTGTTATGCACATCAACATTTTCAAACACCTTTTTATACAGACATATAAAATTTTCTTCCTTATATTCTATAAGAAAAAATGGCCAAAGACATCTGCTGATATTGAGTGTAATACAGGTTTTACAGATATTTTGATGACTTTCAACTATTAGCACTTTCAAGGAAGAGAAAATAACCCAAATTGGATTTTTCTAATTTTGCAAGACCATAATAAAAAAGGGAAGGAAAAAAAAAAAAAAAAAAAAAAGGGGGGGGGAGTGGAATCATAAAACAATTAACTTGACCATAAAGTATTTTTACTTTACTTAATCAAAATTTTTGTAAGTCATAGAAGTCTTAACTTGCTACACTTAATCATTAGATTTGGACCTAGTTCAGAGCTTTACTAAGGGACTTAAAATTAAAATTTAAAAGAAGCAGAGAAAGAATTTAAATAAAGAGTTTTCCAAAGAGATGTCTAAGGGCATTTTTTAATTTATTACCCTTAATTAACTTTTGGCAACAAAACAATTCTAGGGGAAAACAAACCAGAATCTCTAAAAGAAGGAAACTATGTAATACAAATTAATCTTCAGGTGTTTTTTCATTCATGTTTTCTTGAAAAAATTTTATGTCACATTTTCTTAAGTCCCTTGGATTTATTAATTTATTTCAGAGTTAAATTAGCAAGCCTTGCAGCTTGTGTCTTGTACTTTATTTTTCTCTCCTAAGAGTAGCCATGCATGGTAATATCATTTTAAAATGCCCTCTTCCCAAAGTCCATTTTCGGTTGACATTTATCACTTGCATATAAACCAAAAATTTAGAACACCAAAATGCTGTATTTTCTGATGAAAAACTGGAAAGTGTTTTTAGGAGCCTCTGAACAAGGATTTCATTTGAATCTGAAGCTTTCACAGAATTTTTGTCTTTGTTAAATAATCTGCTCTGGACTTACTGTTCAGCAGCTGTGGTAGGGATTCACAGTGGCTAAACCATTATTTGAGGGAAATGTGAGTCTCACTGCATGTCATACATTAGAGTGAAAAGCATGAAACATCCATTTATAAAAATCTATTTTTACTCTGACAGAAGTAAATCAAAACTCAAGGGTATATGTAACAGCTGTGATGCATTTAATGCACTGTTCTCTCCTGTTTAAACTTGTTTTGAAATAATATGTGAGAGGTTATTAGTGTAACTGGTATAAAGGGGGTTTTGACTGAAAAATATTTCCTTTACAGAGTCATGAGGCAAAACATTAGAAGTATCTTCCTATGTTAAACACTACTACCTTCCTATGTTAAACAAAGTAAACCATACCCCTAGGAAGGCATAATTTACTTTTTTTCTTATTCCTGAAGGTTATTTCTAGTTATATTTTTTTGAAAGAGAACTATATTTTTTGACACAAGCACAATCACAGAAGTTTGATGGTCTTAATTAAAAAGAGCTAAATCAAAGCACTATGAAAGACTGAAGCAGAATGGGTTTTTTGGTCCATTCAGTTCAAACCTCTGCTGATTTAGAAGACAGTTTACTTCCTTGCTTGCATTCTTTAGCTAGGATTTGTGCAAGCAAATATGAATAATAGAGGAATGCTGTTACTGTAGGTTTGGAAGACAGCTGAAAGAAGCCAAAAACACTACAAAAAGAAGCAATGCAGATCAGATTTCTGGAAGAATTATTTTTCTAACCATGGCTGGAGAATTAACATTGAAAGCAAATGTTAAAAGATTTGAACAGTTGTGTGTCTTTACCTGGATTAGATTATATAATTGTAAGTGGAAAATTAGTCAAACAAATTAATCCTGTACACCTAACCATCACTGAAAATAGAATTAAAAGAACCAAGATGTATTAATTTTTCAAATGAAATACTTACATTTAAGATATGATTGACACTATTTTTAAGGTAGTCCTGCTGCAACTACATTAAGACTAGTTTGGAGAAATAATATTTGTCCAATTTTGCAGAGACAATCAAGTTGCACATTTTCATCACTAAATACTATGATATTAGTTTACTTGGGCCTGCTCATAGACCCTGAGCTTCTGGAAAGAGAATTTTAGAGGAAGTGACTCCTCACAGGCTAGGTCAGTCATAAACAGCATCTCTCAGGATGCTACAGAGTGGCTTCAATAGAAAGCATAACCCAGTAAACTACTTTAGTGTCTACCAGTTTACTGCTATGGAGTCCTAACCTCTCAGGGAATTCATCTCCTGGAAGTCACTGAAAGTCCAAAGCTGGGACATGGGCTGCCCCTGGCCTTAAAGAATCCCTGGGACAAAAGAATACCAGAGGCTGAGACAAAAATGAACTATTTTGTGTAACAAGCCATCCATGTATAACCAAGTAAATTGATGACCATAAAATATTTCTGTACCGTCCTTGTGGAGGACATAAACTTTATCCTTACAGTCTATGCAATGCCATACACAGAGGCCAAGATCTTTTTGAATAATGGAGGCCAGATATCAAAGGCAGGAGAGCTGCACAATTAACCTGTCATAACAGCCTCCTTTCCCTCTTCTGCCTCCAAGAAAATAGCTCTAAGCAGGGACTGACTCTCCTGCTCCTGAAAGAGTCACCATGGCTATTTAGCAGCAGAGGCAGCACCGGCTTTCTCTGCCTGCCCACATGATTTCTCATTTAATCCCAGGTCATCCTCAAGAGAAGATCTATAGATTGGATACTGTATTGGCAGAGACAGGACTCCAGAGCACAGGTTGCTCATTTTCCAGGTGTAAAATCTAACCACTATCTGAAAGAGAGATTGTCCACCCTGTCAGCCTAATGTTCAAAAGCTGGCTACAACTGCAATTTTTGTGCAGTGCTCCACCCACGTGGCAGCAGCAAGAGATTCTTCTAAAACACCCGGGAGCCATCAGGTGCCACACAGCTTAGTATTTTAAGATTCTGTATTTTAAGCAGGATTAGGTATGAAAGGCTTAACTGAGTTTCTCAGGGGAATAAGAAAACATGAATCGCATTTAGGCTTAAGATAGACTAGGCAGGTACTGGATAGGGATTTTTCACAAATTATGTTTTAATTGTCCACCAAGATTAATCTCAAACTCTGCTTGGCCAGTGAGAACAAGAGGCATCTTAATTATTGGTTTAATTGAAGCACCTGAAATGTAAGGTAATCCAACAGGAACTGAGACCCTCCATGAAAGTCAGCATATGTTGGCTGACAGACAGCTAGCAAGGAGTGAGAAAACTAGTGGTCTCATAGATTCTAGTAGTCTCACAGGCCATAGGGATACTGTGAGATGAAGACTTCTGGGTACAAATTTATAGCTTAAATTAGTCAATGGGATGTATGGTTGAAAGGGTGGGATGATGACTTATCACTTTGGGCATGCAGAATCAGATGAACTGTCGACTGTCCTCTTTAGCTACTTGGGACTTAGCAGAATTATGCTCCCCTGGTGGTCTTTTAATCTTTTATACTATGTAAGCTGAAGTAACACTACACACAATTCTCACTTTTTAATCCCAACTGAACGGTAAATTTGACAAAATTTTTTCACAAGAAATAAATTTACAGATGTCACAGAGAACTTCCACTAGTTTTTATTCACAGAATCATCGACAATCTCACTCACTGAGAAATCCAACAGTAAAAAGCTATGTGCAACTGCAAAAATAGAAATATCTTGCCATGGAAATATCAAAACAATGCGGTTTTTTTATAATATGCACACCTACTGGAAGCATGTCAGAGTTTATGTGTCTCACAGCAGAGAAAAGGCAATTGAGGTCTTGTTCTAGATTCATGCTAGGGCCTGTTCCAAATAATTCAGTTTTAATGGGAACTTTCTGATTTGAGACAAGAGGTCAAGGACCACATGTGATCTTTGACATGACATTTCTCTGTAAACCATACTGTCTTTGTAAAACCATAATCTATTCTGAACTACAAAAATTGGCACAAATTTTCCACCCTGGCCTAAGAGACTCAAAAAGATCAGGTGACCTTTTGATTCCCAGCAAGACAGGACAGGAGTAGAGCTGTAAGTGCAGTAAATAACTCTGTTCTTTTTGTAATGCCTGCAGTAACATTAAGGACACTATCTTCTTCACAGGCAGGGGATTCTGGCCTCTTGGAAATGTCTTTACAAGAACATTTAAACTACTGTTTCCATTCAGCCTATTTACATCATAATTTTTAAATAAAATGATCAATGTTTTACAGGAAAGCAAATGTGAGTTACACATACCACATGATTTAGAAGCTAGAAAAACAGCTTTCATTTAATTTTATTTCATTTCAGACAAGTAGCAATACACGTTAAAAGCTATGATCACTTTAGTCACTTAAATATGAAAAACAGAAGAAATTTAGGGTAATTTAATGGAACTACTATCTTGGGATCTCTAACAGTGCACAAAAAAGAAGTGTCAGACAGTATAATCCACTGCTGCCCATTAATGACCTCAAGTCAAAGAGTTGCATTTGTATGTGAGAAATACTTGCTCTCATAGGTGAGTTCTCAGGTTATATCTGATCAGGGAACTTGAGAATGTTTCCCTGATTTACATTTGTCTCCCTGGCCCAGACTATTTCTTACAAGGACAGAACCCAAATGCACAACACCATTTCCTATTTTCCACAGAAAGTGACCCCCAAATACAGGGGTCAGAAAAGATGCAAGTGATGCATGGACCAGAACCACAGAGCATGCATGGTATGCTCCAGCAGTAAAGTTAGACACAGCTTTGAAATACTAGTAGGAAACTAATTGAAGAAAACTCATTTGGTTTGTAATGTCTGAAGTCCCCATGAAAAATGAGTTTCTCCAATATCAGCTTGTCACAAAACCCAGCTTCTCAGAATGGGGCACTGCAGGAAGAAACCTCACTCAAGCAAAGCTTTGGCTATCAACATTTGAAAAAATCTTCAATATCTACTTTACAGTCAATGAAAAACAAGCTAGAAAAACCTGGAATACTGGCATCATGATAGGTACATCTCTCAATTTAGTGAGATAAGCTAATTTAATTTTATCCCTTCTTTAACGTATCATGTGAAGGAATCCCTTAATCAGTGAAATATAATATTAAAGCAAAATAGAAGCTTCAATATTAACGCAGTGTAGCATATAAAAACACTTCACAAACCACAGTTCTGGGTCCCTGGGTTTTCCGAATTCAAAACCACATGGGTTTCAACTTTCAAATCATAATATTATTTCATTATGCTGAAATATTTAAGATGTTGCTACATTTCCTCTTCAGTCTTGGAGACAGATGGAAGAAAAAAAGGAGAAAATACCCAAGGGATGAGTGGAAAGTATTATAGCACAGCACAACAAATAATACCACCATCATTTAAAACTGGCTCTTTTCTGTGGATGTCAAATGAGAGGATGCTAGCAAATTTCAAAATTAGAGTTTCTATTGGCAGTCTCATTTCATTTTTATTCCTTGCTTCTGTGCCCTGTATCATTGTAAACCTATTGCACCTGAACTTACTAACAACTTCAATTCAACAAACTAAGGAGAAAAAGACTTTTTTTCTTTTTGTCTGGCCTCTGAAAAAATTTTTAATGTCTCCCTTATATGTATTTATAATAATATTTATTATAAGGGAGACATTTATAAAGGAGACAATGTATTTATTATGCATTGCTTATAAATATGCATTATTCAGTACCTAATTTGGGTAGTAATGGACCAAAAGAATTGTCATGGATCACATTTGTAGCAGCTCAGAGAAAATTACTTTGTCAGAGACACCACTAACATCACTGACAAAGTTATTTTTGCTGAGTAATGGGTAAAAACCTCAAAGACATCTGCTCAAAATGCCTATGTGTGTATTAGAATAAAAATAACAGAAACATAGAAATAGTTTCCTTAGAAATATAAGGCAGATTTAGTGAGCTTTAGTCAAATCAATATTGTTGCCAGAACAAATATTCTGATTTATACACTGGTTGTACAATGGTTTAGTGATTTGTTTTGCTGCAAATTTCCATTGGAAGATTTCTAGCTACAGACTATCCCATTTATTTGCAGGAATATGTGCAGGAATATCCATTTTTCCCATGCTAAATTACAGCAACAGAGAAAAGGTCTTTCCATTCATAAGCATATTCAGCATAAACTACTGCAAGAAGGCTTCCTTTGAAACTTTATTTCCTCTTTGTTTAATCTGGTTTGGCCAATATGAAATTTGAATGAAGATGTGAAAGCCTTATGGGAAAATCTGTGGTGCCTCTAGTCTGTAAATGACAGTTTTAAGCCTCTTATCCTTCTTTTTTATTCCCTTTGTTACCATACTATTGTCAAAAGCTCTGGGGAATGGATCCATCCCCTAAAACCCTGAAGGAATCTTAGCTATTTGCTGAGCACACACAGCAGTACACAGTCAGCATTTGTCTTGTGCCATGCAAAGTTGCCTCTCTTCACAAATACAGCAATATACTTTATGTCTACAAACATCTACACTCCACCATGAAGGTCTCTGATAATTTCAACAAAGTGCCCAAGATGTGATGAGACAGATTGCCAATATGTCTCATAACTCAGTGACCCTTTATAACCAGCATACATAGCCCTGTGCTCTTTTTTCCATTAAGGAGCTCATGTGTAGAACTCCACAGCATCAGCTAAAGCAGCTCAGTCCTGATACTTTTACTTCACTTCTGACCTGGGACTTTGAGTGAATTTTGGTGTGGACCCATAAATCTCTGCTCTTTTGGTCCAAGTGCAGGTTCGGTGGAGTGACTGAGCATGGTTTTTTATCCCAAAAGGATCAGTACCTAAAGGATGTGCAGTGGGGTCCCCTAGCCCAGCATTGACCCAGCTTGCTCCAAATCAAAAACAACAGACTCAGTGGTGAATTTGGCTGCTTTGCTCCTTGAATAGAGACTGGCCACCTTCCAAGGCATCCTGCACTCCTAAGGAGATCTGCTACTCTGCTGTGAGTAATGGGGACTTGTGGCTTTCCCTGCAGACACTGGAACTGTAAGAACCCATTATCTCTACTACATAATGTCCTCTGGCTCTGTCTTTGTGTGTGTATGAGCACAGGGAGATATCAATAGTTCATTTAGTACTAAATAGTTGACCCAGTTTTAAAATGTTTAAATTGACCCTCTGCCTTCCCAGGGTGTGGAAGGGCATCATTCCTCCAGAGGCCCTGTGAAGTCCAACATCTTTTTTGTCAGATACTCACACAGAGGGGGCAGCCAAACAGTGGTTATTATGGTTCGAGAGAGTGGTGAAAAGGGAAAGCTGCCCCCTTCCTTGCTAACATTTCACTTTTTGATGATGAGGCATTAAGTTGGCTTCAGACTTTGTGGTGTAATGCAGGAAACAAACTGAACAAAATTACTAGGTCTAGGAAGTGCTGAAAGGTGTTTACAACCATCACTCATTCCAATTAAAGGGCCTCAGCCTTAAACTTCACCCAACTGGATTGAGCTGGGGACAGTGACTCAGGGGAGATGGTGAGAATGCCTGTCATGGGAGGCACAACTCACACACCTCCCAAGGGTGGACAAGACACAAGATGCTGGAGGTGACAATGCTGGCAGACACAGTGCCACCCTGACAACACACTGAGAGAAATGGATCTCCAGCAAAGGCTGACAACTGCACACCAACCTCAGGCTCCATCCCTGGGGATGCACAAAGCCACAAACTGTGGATGGTTCATCTGCACTTGCGTGAGGAAAAATGCTCTTTAACGATCCACTTTTTCAGTCTGGATCTCAACTGGGATAGTGTTCAAAGGCAGAAATATGACAGACTAAAAATAGCTGTCAAAAGCAGAAGTTGGAAGCTGGTATAGTGTCTGGGGTTATTCAGACTTGTGAATGTGTTATGACAGTCTAGGGAATTACAGACCTAACTCTCTTAAGGCATTCCTCCTAAGGCAAACAGTAAAACTCCTGTGATAGGAAATTAAAACATCAAATTGGAGCCTAATCATCTCAGTAGTTTGAGAAAAAAAGCTTAATACCTTGACTTTCATTTTATAATTTGCCCTTGATTAAAAAGAAGATGAATTACACATGTGTGGCTATATCTGATTCAGGCAGCATAGGAAAGAAAGAAAAAGTCGATTTTGTGGATATTTTTAAATCTAAATATATCCCTTCCTCGTTTACAGTCACAAATGGATTACATTACAAAATCAAGGGCTGACATGTTTAGTTTTAGTACCATAGTGACATATTTTCCTCAGTTCACATATCAACTTCTTTACAGCAACACACTTTAGAGAAGAGACTGCAGCACACCAGATAATATTGCTGGCTGAAGTGCATCGTGCTAACAGCCACTTCTCTACTACACACTAGAAGAATTGAGAAATTAAAGATCTTTGCCTCTTCCCATTAGAGAAGATGTCCAAAGTAAACCATGAGTTGCCAGCAGCTTTCCTTTTAGGGTTTAAACCACAGTCATCCAAAGCCCCCAGTGTTTGCCCTCCTTTTGCTTTATTAACCTAACAAAGTAGCACAGAACACATCTGTGCACAAGCTTGAACTGGCCAGGGCGGTGCTGGCCAAACACAGCATTAGCTCTTCTTCATTCTGCAGTGCTCCAAGCCTCCCCCACACAGTTATGAATGCAGTTCTCTGCAGGAGCACAAGCCCCAGCTCCCACTGCTGCCCAAATACCTGAGATAGTATTTGGTGTAACTCCATCCTGTCCACTGTCCTCAAACATCTCTTGTGTTCAGACTTTCAGCGTTCAAGCTTTGTGGTGAAATTCCAGGATGAGATAGTTGTTTCTGCTTCATTCCAGAGAATTTTAGGAGCCACTGCTGAAGCTGTGGAAACAAAAAAGGACCTCTTTAAAAGGTCTGACCTATCATATTGCTGTTAAATGTGGGCTGACCATTATTAATCCACAGAAAATTGGTACAAATCTCTTGCAATAAGGAAATAGGTGTGGAGGAAATAGCAGCTTTGCAAAATTGAAACTTGTGTTTAATTTTCTAACAGGCGAGTTTATGAACCTGATTCCTATAATTAATGCCTATACCCACAGTTCCCTGTCCTGAGTTCCCTCCAATACAAACACTGGATTTCCAGCAAAAAAGAAAGCTGTGATATGTACTGCAGCAAGAAGGCCAAGCACAAGAGAAGAGTGCACACAACCCAGATGGTGCAGACTGTACAAGACAACTTTGCTGTCTCTCCAATAAAAATGTGTTTACTTTTAGTAGGTACGTCTTGATCTAGGAAAAGAAAGGGGAAACAATGGTATATTGCACAGATATAGCCTGCAATTCATTCCATTTAACCTCTGACATTTTTCTCTTCTGACTTATACCGTGTTTATGAAAAGAGTATGCAATTCTCAGCTAGACTGATAGATCAACAGATATATATGGATATATTTACATGTGGATAGATATATATATGTATGGATAGATGCAATTTTCCAATTGATTTAGATTTATTCCTTTCTACCCAACAGTTGCTGCTGTCATTCCTTCATCTTTCTACTCTGCTCTCATTACTCCTTTCCATCACATTTGTCCTTATGCCATTTTCATTTTTTACTGTATGCAAAACAAAAAACATTTATTCTCAATGTATTAAAAACATAAAAAATGTTTATGAAAAGTAAATTCTCCCCAATACGTAGCAGCTTGCTATATAGAACTCTAATGACTGCACAAAAGGCTTATCTTTAAAAAGTTCTAGAAACAGTGAGATTTTCTAACAGCATTCATTTGTCATTGACATTAGCCCTGTTACAAAAAAAAAAAAAAAAAAAAAAAAAAAAAAAAAAAAAAAAAGTAACTAAAAATAAACTAGTCGATATCTTAAAAGGGAAAACTATTAGAGCCAGCAGTAGAGTGCTTGGGTTTTCACTCCTGAGGCTATACAGTGGTAAGCCTCCTATTAAAGTTGTGTTTTCTGAGATCTCAGTGAACTGCATGAAATTCCAAAGATGTAACCCCTGGCTTGCTTTTTAATACTTCATGTACTTCTTTGCATGTAAATAGACAATACCCCTTTCAGCTTTTGCAGTCCGGCTCTCAGAGAGGACGTTCACCAAAAACTTTCCCATAGAGGAGTATAATTTATAACATCAGCCAATGAGCAACTGGGTCTAGGTGCAAGGGACCAGATAATAAATCTAACTGTCTGGGATTTGCCAATAGCTTTTTACTTTATAACTTTGAGCAAAAAAAATCATTATTCTTTATGTACACATATAGAGTCATTTGTTACTGCCTGCTACCAGAATTTAACTGATTACATATTCAATATTTAAGTCCTGTTGAGTATAATAAAGTGGATTCTAAGATTTCAAAAGCTGAATTCAGAGTCAAACTGAAAATACATTTGCTTTTCAGCTATGGAAAGCAAAAGAAATTTTGTTGTATGCCGAACAACACACCATCACTTTGCATGTTGAAAGGTTGTCTCTTTAGCACTATGATTTATTTAGAAAGAAAACAAAAGTTCTGGATAAGCAACCTACTCTTCATAAATATTAGCAATATTAACTATCAGTCAAGAGAAATCCATTGTGCTATAGGTGAGCCTTACTTAAGGTCAAGCCATCCCTCTGGCTATTGCTTGCAAAATGTGCAAGACAGAGGAATTGTACATATTTATTTCTTCTACTCTATTCCTCTCTCTGTCTTTTTAACATATTTGACCACCCTAGGCTTAAAGCTTGCACTTGCAGATGAGTGCACTTTCCAGGTGGCTTCCCCCAGCCTTTTAATGGGAGAAATTTTCTCTTTAAAGTGTATACAAAGCATCATTTAAGTCTAGAGAAAAACAATGGCTGAGTGATGTCAGTTTTATGATGCTGTTTATTACCAGCTATATAATCCCAGTTTGAGGCAAGGATTACTCAGCACTTACAGATAATCCACTCAGATCACTGCTATACCAAATGAGGACAGCACAAGGTTACACCAATTTAATCACTTCAGTTTCAATAATCATTTCACAGAAAAAAACCTAATAAAAACTAACCAACACTAATATATGACTTTAATAAAAAAATAGGTTTCTTTTAGCTGTCATGTTGAAAGCCATGAGGTGAAAGGCAGAGAACACAAAGCTCAATCAGAATTCCAAGGAAATTGGGAGTACCAAGCATCTCCTGTGCTTCTCCAGCCTCTGCATTATCAGGGTCACTTCACACATCAGCCACCCAGCAAATCAGATCATTGAAGCTGAAACTGAGTATTAATGAAAATTCAGAAATAATGTCATATAATGAGATTTGCTCAGCCACATCAAGCACATTTTGAAAACTATCTAACTAGACATGATAGAAATAATGTCTTAATTGCTAAATTTACAATCTGAGTCGTTGCATAATTTAGGAAGTAATGGACCTAATATGTTAGGACACAAATATCTGGAACACCTTCCCCTAGTTTTCAGGCACATATTATTCTGAACAGGTCAGACACCACCCCTGTGGCCTCTCAGGTAGTATCACTGAGCTCATTACAGGATGTGCTGTGAACATCTGCCTAATTCATGACCTCAGCCATGGAAAGGAGTCAAAACTCAAGCAAAAAAGTTTTATAAATATTAGCACAAAAGTTGCAGTACATGAATCAGGAGAAGATTGGACTCACAAGTGACAAAGGAAGAGCAATTTGGCATATGCAAAATAGGGTATGTTGACAAAGAGAAACCTCCAATTGGGACTGAGGACACAGGCATGAGCTGCTGATAAAATCCTTCTCCTACCCATCCTCATATAAGAAATACAATACAACAGGTTATTCCTACCTCTACAATACCTCTTTCACAAAAAGAAGTTTGTTTTCTTTAATAGTTGGGATAAATACATTACTCATTAGAGTGACTAGCGTGCTCTCCTAGCCCTAGCTCTGCTGTGCAAGCAGACATCTAACACTGAACAATTTAGGGGGGCTTATTTGGAGAATAAGGGTGGGGGATGGTAAAGAAAACTAGTAACTCCAGCAGTCCCCCTCAATCATCTCCTAAAAAGGGTCAAAGTGCATCAGCCCTGAAAAATCCAGGCCATGTCTTGCCTGAATTCCTGACATTTGCGGAATTCCAGACACGATTAGGAGACCATTAATGACAGGGAAAAGCACTGACCATGTGCAACACGAACAGCAATTATCAAAACCATTGCCAAGTTTATGTCCCAGAGATGCACGCTTTCTTAAGTGAAATGGTTCTGATAAGCAAAGCACGGCAGCTAAGGTAAGCAAAGCATGGCAAAAGAGTTCTTTGGTGAGTTATCTCCCTTGGACTGCCAGGAGGTGCAGGAGATTCCATAAGGCTAAAGTCATCTGGGCTAAGAGAAGGTCCTCAGCATGGAATGACACACCTTTATTATCACCAGTCTCCAGCCTGAGAGGAAACCACCCTACCAGCTAGAGAGTTATCTGTACCTTCTCCTAAGCTTTTCTCCTCACACTCCTTCTCTAAAGCATGTTATCAATGAAAACACAAACAAAACCCAATTTAGACCAAAAGAATCTTCCTTTTTTTTTTTTTTTTCCCTATATTCTGCAAAAGAGAGCCAGCTGAACTTCAGACATCTTATGACTGGTGACGAGAACACGAAGAGAACATTTCACAGTATGTGGTAAACATAAATTTTTAATCTAAAGTATGCAGCAGCTTCATGAAAAAAAATTCCTTCTCGAGTAGGCTAAAATGGTTGCAGAAACTTGAAAACCAGTACCAGCCATATACATACTGATGTTAAAAGAGGCAGGCTGTCACCAGCTTGAAGGCACTGACTGGATTCATAATCTTAGATTAATGTATATGGGGATAATTCATTGAATGCATTTAACTTTTATATGTTATGTCAAAGAACTTATTTTCTTAATTGCCATAACTGCCAGGAGGCACACAGTAACATATTAAGATGCCAGCTACAATCCACAGTTTGCACTTCTGAAAGACTATTGAAAACATTGAGAAAGGTACAAAAGAAAGGATCTGAGGCATAAAAAATATCTTCAAGAGGCAGACATAAAGACTGGGCTTAACAAGGAGAAAACTGACAGACGACATGGCTACATGCAGTTATGTCATAGAGAAAAACAGCAGGCTCATTAATTGAAGACCATAATCCTCAGTGGTCAGAAGCTGATGCCAGATAAAGTTAAATTGAAAGTAATCATTTGTTTGGACTTCGTCAATCATCGACAAAAAGCTATCAAAGCAAACCTTCCCTAATTTCAGATCAAAACCGGATGCCTTTTTGGAAGGCATGTTTAACTTAGGCAGGAAGCAATGTGTTCAGCATGGATAACGGGATGAAGTGTAGCAGCCTGTGAGATACACAGAGCAGACCACACTATCGCCTTCCAGCCTCAGGCTGTGTGAATCCCCGGGTTTTCTGCTGGACTTGGTCAGACGCTGCCATCAATATTTTTACGCATTTCACAATACTGGCTTGACCTCCACGTACACACTGGTCTGCACTCTGCATTCTTTGCGTGAACCTTT
Organism: Sylvia atricapilla; assembly: GCF_009819655.1. Lineage (NCBI taxonomy): Eukaryota > Metazoa > Chordata > Aves > Passeriformes > Sylviidae > Sylvia > Sylvia atricapilla. Next base: position 96,115,601 of record NC_089141.1, read on the forward strand.
CCTCAGCCTGTGTCGGGGGAAACTTGTTAGTCCACTATAAATTCATTTGAACAAATTTAGCAAAAAATAAAGACAAATAAATCAGCTCTGAAACCTGTGGCTGAGAACCTAATTTTCAAAAAATGTGTAAGTTGGTGACATGAAAATCAATTTCCTCTGGAATGTGCTTCTCCTCAGCAAGGGCTATTTCAATGCCAATGTTCTCTCTCACATCATTTGGTTTGGCTGTGATACTATTAAATGGAAGTGGCAAGATTTTTTTTTTCCTTCCACAATGGCTAAAAAACGCTAATTTTCTAAAGTGACTGAGGAGAGTTTAAAGTCTAGGAGGGTTTAATAGCATTACTATGTGTATTTTGGAAGAAAAAGGGCTTGAAATTTTCAGTGCAAAAACCAGGGAATATTAGATTACAGTGATCGAGAAAAGCAGTTGGGAGAAGATTCAGACTTGAAAACAAAACTAGTCTAAAGCTGTAAGTGCAATTCTGAGAAGTGATAAGCGAACCAAACAAAATAACAAAACAAACTATCCATGGAGTTGCAAGGAATGGGGCTGAGGGAAATAAGCCCTCATCTCTACCATGGGCTTCCTGCAGGACAGCACAGTGCAAAATGTCCCTTTCCCTCAGGGCAGGCAGAGGGAGCACGTGGGGAAAAGCAGCAGCAAAACCCAGCAAGGCTTGGAGCCCTGGGGACCAGACACTGTCTGCTCCATGCACGAGCCCAAAAGCCAGCAGTGTGTTTTCTGAAGGGGCTGGGGGTTGCACGTGTTGCCCCTTAAGGATTTAAGGATACAGGACATACTAGTATGCAAACATTTGAGATGCCGTCTTCAGATCCAGGCACAACAGAGGAGAGTGGGAAAAAAAAAACACCAACCCAAAACCCACCAAAAAACAAAAACCAACAAACAAAAAACCTGCAACCAAACAAAAACAACCTCAACACACAAACACACACATATATATAAAAGAACAAAGGAAGAAGAGGGAAATGAGAGGGAAAGGAATATATAATGAGAAATCTTTCCTGTTCTCGCTGAGTCCACAAATCCTCAGGACCACCCTGGATATAAGTGAAAACATGCCAAAAAGAAAAGAGGAAATGCTTTTCACAGAGCAGTTGCATTTCACCTCTCAGCTTTAGAAATGCCAGGCTGCCGTTTTCAGAACATATATAAGTATTTTTTTACCCTTGATATTTTTTTAATTATTAATCATTTCACATTAGCAATCTATTTTAAAAATTATGACAAGAATCAATTCTCAGGAAGCAGCATCTGTCATATCCATTCCTAACTGCAAACTTGTTTCATCTCCTTCTGAATCTTGGTTAGTAAACAAATCCATAAATCCATTTTGACAATGTCATCAGATCAAGCACTGGATTTTTGAGGTGGGCAGGGGGTGGGGGGAGCATAACAGGGCAAGAAAAAACTTCAGAAGAATAACAGAAGACTAATTTTTTTTTAATGAAGTGAGAGAAAACATGAACAGTTCAGAGAAAAATAATTGTTAAAACCCAACCTCATTTCTTCATATCCAGCAGCATTGAATTGGGCCTTTTTCCATGAGGAGTGAAGGTTTTCCATATTCCATATGGGGAAAAAAATCCCTTCCCAATTACACAGCTGTGATGGATTTTTTTTTGTTTGCTTCCTTGGGTTTTTGGGGGTTTTGGTTGTTGGTTTTGGTTGTGATTTTTCTCTTTTGTGGGGTTTTTGGGTTTTTTTTGGTGGAGTGATTTTTGGGGTTTGTTTTTGGAGGTTTTTTGTGTGTGCCAAATCAAATACAGAAAATCAGTCACCTTCCTTTTTCATCTGAGGGGGGAGAACTTAAAACATAGTAATTTCCTTTAGTTGAGGATAAGGAGAGAGCCTGTGATACAAAACAGTCTGAGTGCATATGCTTCATGAGATACTCATATGGGGTTAAAACACACACGTGTCCTACATATTTTTACCTAGCAAGGGGCTACATGACATTTTCCATTCTAAAAGATTTATGGAAGATTTAAAAAATATTCACTTCCTTTAAAATGAAAAAAAAATAGCAACAACAACAAAACCAGAAGTGTTACAATTAAAAAAAAAAATCCCAGATTAGGGAAATGGATTTTTTTTGCTATGAATTTAGCTAAACTAGAAATTTTCACAATTCTGTATATATCCTCATAGGCTTTTCTAGGGAAACTCCAAGTCAAGAGCAATAAATTAAAAAGGGACATTTGGGGTATGCCTTTACCAGTAAATGACACAAGGGGATGCCCCCAGGCACTACAATTTGGCCACGTGTGTCGATCACTTCTAGTGTGGTTTAGAGTTACACTGTGGGGAACACTCGCAAAATATTTCCAGGCGTAATTTGGAAGTCAGCTTGGGTCCATTGCTAACAGGTGGCCTGCATGGCTGTTTTGGAGGGTAGGAGTTTACCAGCACAGCTGAGAGCTGCTGCATGTACACTGGCCTCAGGGCCAGGCAATGGCTGGCCCTGTTGGTGCTCCAGTCTAGACCACACGCCAGACTGCTGCTGTTCCTCAGCGAGCACACCCCGGGAGCAGCACACCTAGAGCTGCTCTTTTGGCATCAGAGGATGAGAGTCTCCGTAATGAGCTCTGTCAACCTTTTTCCTCTCTCATGCAGTCCCAGGGCTTCCCACATCCTCTAGGATGGGGAAGGAGGAGAAAGCTCAGCTCCCTGTTCCCTGCCCACAGACCCCACACAGAGCCCAAACCCTCCTTGGCCAACAGTCGGCCAACTTCACTCATCCCCTTATTCCTAGCAGCAGAAAGCACTACAGGAGTGACTTGCTCACTGCTTAAATAAAAAGTTACATAAGCTATGGGAATGACTATTGTTTGACAACACACATTTTATTTTACTTTTTATACTAATGTTGGAATTTTTGCACCAATTCTTTATTAAATTTATGATATTTTGGTAGACAAAAGTGAAAGTTACAAAATGCCACATTGAGATTTCTGTTCAAACATTATATATCTACATCTCTGATGTAAGTTTCCTCCTAAACCAGCTTTTTCCCCCCCTTGCAAATTCCTCACTGCCAAATAAATGTATTTCCAGCTGTATCTGTGGGAAAAAAAATACTGTCATACAATGAATGACCAGCTAGGAAATGCACACCTGTCATAAACTAAAGCGCATCTCATGGGATATATTATATTCCATTCCCAACTTACCAAGAGAGGATACAATGAAAAAATGGATTGGTGTCAAATGCCAGATGTTTTCAAGCCTCTCTAATTAGGTAAAAAATTAAACAACTGCTATGTTCTATATTACAGATATTTTGCAGATGTGTAATTCACATAAACATAAAGTCTGATTTTCATTTACGCAGAGGCCTCTTTACACTGCTTTGGCATCACAACATTGCTTAATATTGGCCTTAGTTACTCGTGTCTGCATTTAAAGTTCCTTATTTTACTGAGAGAGTAGAATAATCAATTTGACATAAGCATCCCAGGATAAAGCCCAAAGTACAGTGGGGATGACTTCAGCAAGGAGTCTTGAGGGACACTAGAAGAAAAATGAAGTCGTATTCTCTTTTAGTATTTATATTCCATGCAAAACAAGTCTGCAGAGGTTCAATTCCTCTGTACTGTATATCTTTGCAAACGTCATTGCGTATTTAATTGTAACTGTGATTGATTTGCTCATGAGGAACACAAAATATTAAGCTGTTTCCATTACCTGCTTAGCCCTTCCCCTCAAGCTCTGCACAAAACGTGAAGCTGAAAAACATGTAGGGAAAAAAATAATCAAGTAAATCCTGCTTGTACCAAAACAACAGCAGTTTCTCATCTTCCAGATTAAAATAAGAGGAAAGTTATCATTTGTCAAGGTAAAGGGGATAAAACTTAAGTGTAAAAAAAAAAAAAATCCAATATTGAACTTATATAACTACTTAATTCTGTTTCTAACAATCTGGGGAGAAAAGAGTTGCTCTGTTCTTTCTTAATAAGAGGGCTGGTTTACCGATCACACATAGTTATCATACATGAAGGGCTGTAAGATGAAGGTTATTTTGGTGCAAATAGTTCTGCTCAGGAACTCAATATAATTTCTTCATACCTTCATCCCAAGTAACTATTGCCAAAACTCGCTATAGTCAGATACACATTTATAACCAGAACAATGTAATAGTTTTTAAAAGAAAGAATATCTGTTTTACAAAGAACTACAGATGGGAACATGATTGACAATACTTGTCAGCATCTGACTCCAACCATTTTAAATACAGTTTTCTCATTCTCGTCAGACGTGGAGGTTTGTATTAGCACTGCAACTGCAACAGAGTCCCTCCACTGGGGACTGCTGCTGGGAACAAAAGCCTGATAAACCATATGGTTAATAGAAAGAATGCCTGGACTGAAAATTATTATTACTACAGAAGACTAGACAAACACATTCACAGTGTATCATTTTGCCCTTGGAGAAGATTCAAGCATGGTTATTAATGTATTTGATTTCTTTCTCAGCATTCCTGAATTATTATTTATCTTTTAGCCATCTGGTCCAATTTTTAATTTTCCTTAGAGATGGGCAGTCACACTATGTGCTTATGGCAACCATCATTTTGGTAAGGATATTTTTCGTTATTATAGGCAGTATCTGTCCAAATGATATTGGACTAGTTGAAAGCATTTTTCCAGAAAACTAACGACGTCATGTGATAATCCTGATTAAAATGTTGTAAGTTTTCTTGCTTGGTTACAAATGGCTCAGAGAATCTAAATCAAATGTTCAGCTCTATTTGGAAGAGAGTTTCGTGAACTGCAGAGAAGTCTGGTCTGGTTTCTTGCTTAATTTCTTGTTTGTTTTGTGAATTAGTTCAAAATTAGGAGGAGGGAATCGTTTTTCACATGCATGGAGCACAAGGATGAAGGCTGCCACCTGTTCAGGGACAGCATATGCAGAAGTAACCTCAAATATGGGCTGACAAGGCAAGAAGAGCCCAGGAGACAACAACAGTTGGGCTACAAACGCCATCCCAGTAATCCAAGATACTCTTCAATATGCATGTGGGAAAAGTATGTGCAATACCCCCCAAATCACACACAAGTCCTATCCCTCCTGATGTAGTCTAAGCTCCAGGACATCTGTGATGTCAATACTTTCACAACTTTTCTGTAACTTTTCTCTCATTTGCTTACCTATTATGTCTCCATTTCTCTCTTTTATTTAATACTTGCTCTGCCACTTCCTAATTTTTTTCTTCAGTCATTTTCTTTGTGAAAGAATGAGGATGATTTCATGGCATGATACAGCATTATCCAAATGCACTTGTGCGGGTTCTGGACTGGACAGGCAGTGTCTGGATGCATTAGCATGCATTCTCAGACTGGAATTCATTTGCTAGATACACCTCAGAGAACTGTGAGTACAGATGCCTGGAGTGCCATGCCATGGTGTTTCACGCTAGTGAAACCCTGCTAGTGAAACACCTCTCTGTGTCAGCAGACACTGAGCACACCTGCCCGGGATGTTCAGACTAAGGATCACCAGGCACTTTATTGAAAAAATATACACTCTCAATTCACTCAGGCACGAAAAAAGCAGCAAAAATATAATGCTGGTTGAGACATAGGTCACAGGATCTAAACAAATTACACAGGCACTGCCCCTTCTATGTCCTCTCTACAAAACCAGCACGGAACAATTAAATACTGATAGCAAATAGGCTGTATCCATCACAGCAACACTTTACTCAGTGGAGGCATTGAAGAGGGCAAAAGACTGATAGCTGCATGTATTGCCATCTTCAGAAGAGCTTAGCACTTAGATAGGATGTGCTAGAGAAAACTTGTCCAAGGATTGCAGACACAAAATCCCTTGTGGTCAAAGGGATTGCAGAGGAAGTAGGAAGGGGCTGGTCCACCCCATTCACAGCAGGTTACAAGTGAGCACTCCCACATTCAGGTTCCAAAAGGATGCTCCCAACATGGCCCCATGTCTCCCCAGCTGTGCCTCCCAAGGCCTGTCTAATGACAGCAAGTTGTTCCGAGAGGAGTCCCACAGTATGGGAAACAAACTGAAATACACACCTACTTTATATGGAATAGGACAATTTCTTTCATTTTCCACTTGTCCAGCAAAAGTACATGTGTGTGAACATGGAAGACAGATGACTGGCTGGACTGGAGCTGCTGGAAACTCCTCACAAACATCTGCATCACTCAGTGGCTTTGGGAAATATCAGTTAAGCTTTATGGGATGGGAGCCAGGGAAATCTCAGTAGGTATTCAGGTAGGGGAAGGAAGTTTACCAGCAGTGGTGGATAGAGACCTCCATCACTCCCCACTGGAAGGCAGCCCAACCACCTATTAAAATATTCCTGTTTTTTCCAGCACAAGAAGAGCTCTTACCTCCTCTATAGCCAGAAAGTACTTTGTGCTCTAACCAGACTGCCCTTACCCCTACACACAGACCAGACATTCTGATTCCTTGTCTCTGCTCCTCACCATCCTGCCCATTCTCACGAAGAAAAGCATTTCCTTTCTCCAGTAAGAGTCCCCTTCCTGCCCTTGGTCACCCCTCACACCACTCCTTCCTACACCCCTGTACTTCCAGCAGCACTGACACAATGGGAAAGACGCTGTGGGAAATGTTCTCCTTGTACCATGGGGAGAAGGAAGCCAGAGTCAGAAGGGTCCCCTAGGTTGGATATGTGGATCCTGCTACCCCACCAAAGATGGGCACCCATCAGCACACCTCCTGCAGTGCCCAGTTCCCCTGGGCTTCCTCCAGCAGCTGCACCAGCATCACAAGACATTTGGCGAATAGATACTCCCCCAAAAGCTGTTCTTCAGCAGGAACACCACAGGTGCCCAGCAGTCACCATCTCCTCATTCCTTTTCATATCTGTGGACAACTGCCTTTGGCAATCACATCATTTCATGAGCCCTATGGCTTCACTTCCTCCTACTCCTTTGAGCCCCTCGCCACACAGACACCTCTCCCCTGAGCCTCCCAGCCATGAAAAATTCCTGCTTGGGGGTCCCAGAACAGACCCAGCTTTTAGACACAGCAGCAGCAACAACAAAATTATTTGGAAAGAGTTTTAAATACATCTGGTTCTCTAATGAGTTTGTAGCATGGCCTCTTCATTGCAACTGAGGGGACAGAAGTGAGCAGGAATCAAAGGATGCCTTTGTCCCATGGGAGCACTGAATACAACGTATCACCAATCCTCATCTGTCTTAATAGCTTCCCTTCCCAAACACACCCTGGGCCTTGTAAAGCAAAAAGAGTCATTAGACCATCGGCCTCACCTTAAGGAAGTTTGCTGCTGATCTGTAATCTCTTGGGTTTTATCTCTGAGAAAAGAGCAGTGGCACGTCTGGAGGAACCTCTGTCTGCCTCAGTCCCTATGGCCCTGTTTGCTTACCCCTGCTGGGAGCCTCCTCAAGAGCTAAACTGCAAACAAACCAGCTCCTACTTTCAATAAAATCCAAAGAAATTCTTCGTTGATATGTACTGGGATTCTTAAGTGTCAAAAAATGCCTTGTGTTCCAGTTCTTAGCATAGGGATTTAAATTTGATGTCTATTTCTTTAACTATGTATTTTTAAAGAGCATTCCAGTTCTTACTACATCAGTATTTTTATTCCGAATATGATCATTCCTGTCACAAAGGTGGAACAGATGGACATTCTGCTCAGTATTGTAAAGCAATTTAGCTCACTCATATTGACTGGGTCAATATTGAACTCCTGAGCTTGAATGTTATCAGGGAGTGAGGCCCTCTCAGAAATCCTCTCCTCAAAACCATGGTATTTCATGATGAGTGTAACTCTGAATGTCTTAAATGAAGCATTCAAGTGTAAAGAAGGAGAGAGATTTTGGAATTTGGTCTGTGATTATGAACACCTTTCTATTGGATTGGTCAATTATCACACATCACCTCCTAAGTAAAATAGATCACTAATCTTTTTGCATGAACATGTATCTGCATTCTAGCAATACGAAGGTTAACCAGAAAAAAAAAAACCCTTCTGAAACCTGTTTTAGTAAATCATACAGAGGAAACAAAAAGTTTAACAAAGATCGTTTTACCTAAGATTGTTCAAATAGGGAAAAAAAAAAAAAAAAAAAACAACCAACAAACCAGGTGTATATGTGACAGCTATAATTGATAAAAACAGTGTTTGTAATTTCAACTCAACATAAAAGTATCTTCTTTGTAAGTCTGATTAAATCTAAAAAAAATCTGTTTATCAAGTTCATCATGCACAGGACCAGAAATAAATGGTTTTAAACTGAAGCAAATGAGGTTCATGTTAGATGGTAGGTTCTGTAAAGCACTTGAGAAAGATTGCCTAAGGAAACTCAGAGATTTCTATCACTGTAATTCCTGAGAACAAGTTAGACAAATTTGACAAGACATATATGATATATTCATCTAGGTCTTCTTGGTTCAGAAAAGAACAAAAAAATTATTCAGCGCAGATCACTGTTCTGTGTTATCACTGCAGTGATATTAATTTTGAATCACACAGTATTTACTACCTAGCATTTAAGAAACATGCAATGTGTGCTTGTATTTTTGCAGCTTCTTTTCTTATTTGACAAATAAGAGAACAGCAGAAAAATTGTTTTATTATAGTCTTTAACAAATCTATAGTAAAGTCAACAATTTCAGGAGTTTCAGCACCCATTCTCATGTTCATTAGTGGGATTTAATTGTTCTTCATAAAGGGCTACCAGACACAGATTGGCTTCTAGAGACATTACCCAAAAATTCTTTGCTATTGGTGGATTGTTTCAAATGAAGTATCATTTAAAGAAAATTTTATTTGTTTTACCTGTGGCATCTGAACTTGCACAAAACATTCCCTCTACCATCATCTTGAGATCACAAAAGAAGTCTCAAGAGACTTCTGCCAACAACTGCATGAGCTGACTGTGGTGATGCTACATGTCACATGTGATGGAATAGGGAAATGCAGATCTAGGGTTTCACAAGAAAACTTGAAGAAAAAAAGAATATAAAATCCCTTTTAGGGCTGTGTGCAACATTAGCAACTTAACTGATTCAAAACACATTTTTCAGATTTTATCAGCATACCTAAGAGCAAGCCATTAAGAAGAACTTTTTTTTTTGATCCTATGTTTCCCCTCACATTTTCTTCAAAAGCAACAACTGGTCAGTAAGTGTTAGGCTTTGATTTTCCCACAGACTTGTATTAGAGCTCAACTCAGCTGCATTCGTTTTTTAGAAAACAGAAGCACACTTTCAAATTTTTAGAAATGGTTTATTATTTAAAAATCATATATCCTAGATGACTTGTGATAAAGTATACTAAAACCAAAACACAGATAATGATGAATCATGTACAGGTAATAAAGAACTTGCAGACAAAAAGCTTTGAAAGCAAAAATGAAGTAGCAAGAATTGAAGAGCTATTAATAGCACATGTGCAAAGTTCTGAGATAAGATAAACCTGAAATACTTCGAAGTGGCATTGAAGTCAGTGAAACAACCTGGACTTTACTCTGCTTCCCCAGCAACATCAGCCTAGAGTCCTTCCTGACTATGTGTACCCTAGCAATATATTCTCCTGAAAAGTAGTTTGCTGAATTGAACCCTGGGAGGGTGGAAAAACTCATTATTTTATTAGAAACCTGAACTTCTTGGATCTGTCTCTTTGGCTACATTTGCCAAGGAGCAAAATGCACTGGAAGAATAATTTAAAAATCAAGAAACATTTATCCAGCAATGACATAATTTTCCATTTTGGTTATAAATATTTTAAGGTATTTCTAGGTTTGCTGTTACAGCTCTTTGTTTTAGTACATCATTGTATCCTATCACATAATAAATATTAGTATGCGCAATGTATCAGTTTGTATAAGCTGCTGTGCGTATTTCAACACCTACCTTCAGTAGCCTTGTCCAGGTAATGAGTTAATCATAACTATACCAAAGCTTGTACATTGGAGCTCTTCTATTTTTTTTTTTTTAATTGTCTCTAAGTTGTACTTAATCTAGCTCCTCCATAAGACAGCCCTCATTGAGTGCCAGTAAAGGATGCTCCTAGGAGTACAGTCTGGGTGGAAGCTGAGGTCCATACCTGTGCAAGGACACACCTGACAAGGTTGGTTTAGGTACTTAGGGCCTAAAGGAAGGAGGAAGAAATTGACTCTTAGGATCAATATTTACAAACCAAAGTATTGTGGAGGTTGAAATTTTCTTTTCTCATGCACACATAACACTGCAGCCTAAAATGGCAGCAAGAACTGAGCTCAGGTCTTTGGGCACAAGAGCATTGACTTACCCCTTAATAGTACTTACATTACTGCAATAAAGTCAGCAGAAGTTGTGTCTACCTCATTGAAGACATGGTTACAGCATTTCTCCATTTTAGCTTCTTTAAGCCACAGCTCGAATTTTGCCAGAGACTGTCATAGCCAGGCATTCCTCAGCTGGGGAAAAAGACAGGTAGACAGACTGACCACTCTCCATCCTTCACATGGATCAGAACAAAAGGCATGTACTGGGATAGGCACTGATATGCTGCATTTAAGGAAGGAAAACAGAATGAAGACCAAGACCTGCTAACATACATTCTGTGAAACACCTGCTGAAGGCCATGGTCCAACACGGAGTGTATGACCTGGAATCTGGTGTCACAGGCTCCAAGACTAATTATCCCACAGAACACAGTGGCCAATTTGATAGCTGTAACTGTGTCAGCATCTCACTTTTCCAACCCGTAAAACTGAGATAGTTCAATTAAGCTAATCTGTAAATTATTTTGATATCTAGGGAACTGTATGCTGTGGAGAAGCTCCCATTATCTTGCACCTGCTTTGAATGGGAACTGGATCTAGCTCACGTTGCAATTCATTTGTGTTGGCCGGCTTGGAGGAGCCCAGTATTAAAAGTCATGGCAGGCCTTGGCTGTTTGGGACCCAGCCTGGTAGGAGAAAACTTAAGAGAGACAGATTTTACCTAAGAGGGGTTTTAGGTGATGAGATCCAGTGTGGGGGGTGTGTGTGGGAAGTGGCCCTACCATGGAAAGCATCAGCCTTCCTGATCCAGAGGCATGAGCAGCACAAAAGGACTCTCACTCAGCACCACAGAGGTGTAAGCAGGGGTCAGTCTTGGCTTCACAACTCCTAAGACCAGGACTGCTAAGTTTTGTTTCCCACAAATATCCCAGCAGCAGCATTTCACTCCTTCCCTTCAGGCAGTCTCTGACTGCGGTCCAACGCTGCCACGGGAAGGGATAATAATAAGGAAGGGGGGGAATGTATGCTGTTACATAAATGCTTCCATAGGCCTGACTACTGTTTCCTGAGAAAGGAAACTCCATTCATCAAGTCTGTAATAAACTGACATCTCATCAGCAGGGGAAACAAGAGGAAGGTACTTGTGAAGGGAGAAAGCTGTCCCTCTACATACATGAACTGTTTTCCTTTGCATGCCTAATCTGTGAGGTGACTAAAGTTTCACCCACTAGTGCTATAATACCCACATGGGAAACATTAAGTTAAACATTACAAAATTAAAGTGTAAGAGTTATTGGAAACTAGAGCCGAACAAAATATTAGAATTTTCATCCTGGGGGAAATTCTAATATTTCAACATTTGTTTTCATCCAAATTAAAATGGAAATGTTGAAATACTTCTGATTTCAGAGAATGAATATGTTCTCAGCTACTTTAACATTAAAATGAATTTGACAAAGGTGTTACAACATCTCCTGGGAATTGTTGTTAAGGTATTTTGTACTTAGAACCATGTTAACAAGGGATATTTCATTTGGGTTATTGAACCAGAACTTTAAAAAAAAATGCTTGGGGTCAGGCAGAACTTTCATTTAATTTTTGTTTTCTTTGAGGTTATTTAACCCTTGTATTCCCTTTAGCAAATGAAAAAAAACCTCACCAAACAAACTAAAAAGACAGAGAGAAAAAAAATCTTGTTCTGTTCTGAAAGGGAAACAAGTTTTGCATCCATTCAGTTTGAAGATATTAAACAGTGTTTTAGATTTTATATCTGATCCTCATAAATGATTCTTTTTATGGTTAAACTTCAAAATGAGAAAACTAATTTTGTTTCACATGTTGTTGCCAAGAGTAATTATTAATACAGACTCAACAAATTGCTTCAGTTGGTCCACAATTCTGAATTCATCAAGAAAATAAATCACTGAAAACAGTCTATCTCATTTTTTAAAATATCTTCATAGGCTTCCTTCCATAGTTGAACCTCAAGCTAGGAAGTCAAAAATCCTCTCATGGTATACTTCAACACTGACACCCTAGCAAGTGGCATCCTGGAAATTTACTGTATTTTTTCTCTTCAGGAGAAATAATTTTTTTGTCCTGATATTGTGTTACTGGATAGGTCACTTTTTTATTGGAGTATTTATTGCTGGCATGCTGGTTGAAGTCTGTGGACTTAGCAAGTGATGGAAGTATAAACAGAAAAGAAAAATCTCAGGGAAAAAATGCCCTCATGGTGGTGAAAAGGTACATTGCTGTAATTAAATACACAGTAAAACACTTGAGAAGCACAAAAGGGGGCCTCACTGTTCAGATTAATTTTGCAGATTTAATCAGACTAGAAATTTTCCACTTACTCACAGATCATTCATTGATCTTCTGATGTTAGTTTAGTTGGCTGGTATTTTCTAAGGTCTCAGGCCATTTTTTCTATTAAATAAATAGGACCTAAGGCCTCAGATGTCTATATAGACACTTTTTAAAAAAATTCCTGTCCATATTTTTTTGTTGCTGTTCTCATACAAAGGCTAAAGGTTAGGGTTTTAGTTTAAACATAATATTTTCATGGTTCATAAGAAAATCTGTATTGGTTTACATTTTTGGCAACTTTCATTATACCCTAGTGATTCCTAGAAGTCCTTATACTTTCCTGCTGGTGAGAGATACTTTCCATAAAATAACACAGTATAAAAATAGTAATTATTAACTCACTGTGATGTATTTTCTTAAGGTGCAGAGAGTGTATCCAAAATAATAAATATATTCGGTGTCCAGTTTTGTGGCTGTGTTTTCCAGTTAAAAATTATTATGTTGTAAAAGTGTACTTACAAACCAGCATTAGACGTTTCACTAACGAGAAAGACAGGAAATAATCCTAGTTATTGTAATGTCCCCATGTCCCCTATGTCTGAGAGACAACTACAGTTCAGCTTTGAAAAAAGATTTAAAGAGGATTTTAAAGGGTCTATGCACTGCAAAAAAGTCACACTTTGAAAGCAGCTCTAAAAGAATTCCAGAAATTCCAGCTCTCTGCTCTGACACATTACCTAGGTTGATACCTGCATAAAGTATATTTAAAGACTGCAGATATTTTATATTCAATATACTGATGCAAAAGAATTTTTCATATCATTTTAACCTAAAGGATGTTTGAGTCGTCACAAAAGTGTGGATTCAGCAAATCCTAAATAATGCACATGAAAAGCCAGGCCCATCCACCACCCCAGTGCACAGTGCTGCTCAACTGAGCTGTGATCTACAAGACACTTTACATACAGGTAAAAGGCCCTGTGACTGGACAAAGTTAGTGACTGATGTGAAATGGCTTGGCCTTCACACAGACTGCCTCAGTTGAAGATGGACTTGGTGATGGAAGGTGATCCTGCCCAAATTACAGTAATTCCTCTAAGCTAACTTTGTGTCCTGTATCCTTTTGCTGACTATAAGAGCAAATACAGAAGAGTGGGATTTGTTCCCAACAGGGTTTAAACTTTACACTCCTGCAACAAACTGTGGTTGCTGCCACGAGCCTTCCTGGGCTACAGAAGCTGTGCCTGTTGATTAGACTGAGGGAGGCTCAAGCCTTTGCAGATGATCCTTGTCTTGCTGCATTCAAGACACTGTTTCTGCAGGACCATACAAGTCCAGGTTTTTTGTGAATCTCTGAGAAATGTAAATGAATAGTAGTGCTGTAGGGGATTTTCCTCTGGCTATTCAATCTTGACAAAAGTATTTTTTGTATTTTTGTGAAATTCACCTCAAGAAAGAAACTGAATTTTATTCCATTAAAGCTTTTATAATCTCTCAGAATTATCTTTCTCCACCAAATCCCTTTGATTGTTCATATCAAATTGATGCACTCTAAGATTGGAATATATTAACAGACTGAAAATATTTAAAAATTTATATGCTTGTCTTTACCGAAGAGTGACAAGAAGTCTAGATGCATTTACAGAACAAAAACAGATAACAGAAATAAATAGTTATAATAGTGTGAGATGTGCAGATTTTACAGAAATACACTCTATAAGCTATTATAACCGATATATTTTGCCAAGAAAAGAAAGTTGATCTATTTTCTGTACATATTTAGTGTAGACAAATTATTAGAAATTTGCCTGCACTAAATATGTACAGAAAATTGATCAACTTATTTTGCAAATATGTCTGCATTTTTCACCTTGCTCAAAAAAATATCTATTAAAAATTACATCCAGGGGCAGCTCATGTTTCTCTGAGGTAGAAAGCAGAGCTGCAAGAAAAGAAATGGAGTAAAATGCAGTACTGGTAATCTTTCACATAAAAAAATTCACCCATAGATCCAAAGCAAGTAGTAGTATAGATATTTTAAAGATGGAGAAATGCTTAAGCAAGAAAAAGGACAATTAGCCTATTTGCTTAGGTTTTTTAATCCCTTTCTGCTGGATTTCCACTTGGATGTGTACTCCAATATGTAGCTGTAGGGTCCACACAACAGGATACAGTAAAGTCAAATATTAAAGCAGATTAAAAAGAGTGAAATGGTGAAGATTATGAATGGAAATTCTACATTAAAGTGTGCAAGGGAGCACTATGAGTGACAAGCTTTAAAGGAAATTATTATTAGCAGGGTAACATGAGAATCTGAGGTAAATGCTGTGATTTCAAGAAGTGCATTTAACCAGAGCTCTAAAAGGTTGTGCCTACCTTAAAATTTTCATCAGTAAGTGAAATGAAAAAAATCAAAATGATGCTTAGCAGAAAATAAACTCCTGCCTTCTAAAAAGAGGATTTTACATGCTTCTCTAGGAATAGCAATGGCACATGTTCATCAGAGACTGTGCAATTCACACAGGTAAAAGCCCAAAGTCAACAGCTTTATCACACTGAAAAAGAAAAAAAAATACCTATTGCTAGGCTGGACATGTGTACTAGGGGTCACACAGTTACAGCCTATAAGAAAAACAGAGACCTTGCCACAGATTTTGAAAAAGGCAGGAGCAGACCTGATCTGTTTTAGCTAAAAAGAGTGAATATCAAATTATCCCTTATATTCATATATTCTATTTTACTTCTTGTATTCCAAATTCCTGTCCCTTTATTTAAAATGTTTCCATTGCTCTACTTTTTCTAATCTCTCTTTCTTTTATAACTAATCTGTCTGGACATGCTGAACAAGTTATTCCTATCTATTGACTTCAGTCTGTGAGGCAAATTCTGAACATGCCAAAACGACTCACACAGATTGAATCAGATAATGTGTCTGGTATCATATTTTGCAGAATACTTAAGTTACACATGTAAACACAGATACATGCTGTGAGCTAATTTTTCGAGATATGTTCACTTTAATATGGCTACCAAATTCAAATATTTTCAAAAAAAATCATATGTCCTTTAATCTACTGATCTTCATGTCAAGCAACTCTGAGTGCAAAACGAGTATTGTATATAGTCTGTATCATATCAGAACCAGCTGGCTTGAAAATTTCTCTAGGGATAATTGAAGGAAAAAAATCCTTTGAAATAAAATAATTCTAAGAATCCAGTATGACTCTTAATGAAGAATCTTTCATAATGATTTCACAACCTATGTCATATTATATCTGAAATTATAAGCCATGTTATATTTGAAATGATATGGGGAAAGCAGCAAAAATTGAAGCCAAGTGTAGTAAATCATCAGTTCTAAAAGATGAAATATTTAAGCAACCATTGCCATAAAAGGACACTTGCAGGAATGGGGGAAGAATATCAGATATGTTTCATCTTCTAATACTCCATGTATGAAAGAAAAATTGTTCTTTTCATAATGTAACTACAATTCCCACAATTTAAAACAGCTCCAGAGCAAACAGCATGCAGTCAAGAGTCCCAACAGGTAGTTATTGCTATGCACTTAACACACAAGCTCAGATACCTGGATAGTCTGCTTTTAGGGAAAAAAAAAATACTGCTGCTTTTTACACATAGAATTCCCATGTAACTAAGCATTAAAGATTTTTTTTTTAAATCCCTTTATTTCTGTAAAATGCTGCACATTTCCATCTTTTATAATTTGAAAGCACAAATCAACCAATACAATGTGTTGTCTGAATGATTCAGAGCAGCTATTCCTCTCTGTCCCAGACAAGGTAAAGTTTCCTTGAGAAGCAACAGCAGCTTTGGAAGCACAGAGAAAAAAATATATCCACAATCAGAGAAAGCAGCTTTGGCCCTCCAAAGCCAAATTTAGCTCAGAGAAAGCAAAAATCCAATGCATCAACGAAAAGAAGGTAAAATACCTTGTCTCTGCAATCAGGCTTGCAAATTCTAGATCTTCTAAGTATTGTCAGAGGAGATCCTGTCTAATCCCCAAACTATCAATCCTTCCTCACTACTGAACTGAAACGTATTTTAGCCTTTGCAAAATCCAGTTCCTGTACTTTTCATTTATGAATACCTCTTTCGTTTTGCAATTTGGATTCTTCCTACCATTTGCAGCCTTTTGAACTTTGTGGAATTGCTTAGACTTCCTTTCCTCTTATTCTTAACCTTTCTTCCACCCTCTCTTCTATTATTTTTCACAAAGGCAAGACCACAAAGGCACAAAAGGCTGAGATTTTAAATCTGAAACACTTCTGCAGAGCTGCACCTTCCAGTGAGGCAATCAGGCAGCTTGATAATGTGCCCTTAACAATAACAGTTATTAGGAGCTATGTTGCAAGAGCTCATTTTTAGTTAACAGTCTCTCTAAGCTCCTGTAAAACTGTTAAGTTATGAATCACTTCACCCTGTTATTATAAAAAAGGGGTAGCAGACAATTAGCAATATAATTATAAAATTATTATGCTCCACAAATTATACAACCAGGCCCCCAACACATGTAGCTGCAGGGCCCCACTGCAGCCAGGGAATTTTTTTCTTCTAAAAGAACAGATGTGTCAAGACAGATTAGAAATTTTTCCAGATGCATATTATTTTAGGAAGGTTCTTTTATTTTTTTATCTTTTGCTGCCAAATCTGTTTTATCTTTAGAGGTGTCTTCTCTAAGAAAATGCACAAATCAAGATAGAGTAAAGATGTATGTAAATGAAGGCTGTGAAGTTCAGCTTAAGACCCCACAATTTAGCAAGTCTAGCTTGCCTCTTGAAGTGAGGATCTTGTGTGACACAAAGATGAGCCAAACATTACAGAGGGAGCTGAAGGCCAGCTGGCTTCTTTTCTCAGAAGAAATCCCTCTGAATGCTGAACAGGTACAGCCTGCTCTGAAGAAGGCTGGAGTCCCTTGCTGATGCCAATGCAGCAGCTAAGGACCCTCTTCTGCAGAGCAGAGACCACCAAACCTGCCTGCTACACACTGCCTGCCCCAGGACAATAAAACACAGCACTTTTCCCAAAAGCTTCGTCAAGCCTCATTAATTCAAAAGGGTTTTGAGACAAAACTGCTGCTATTTTATATACATGCCTAGTTAAAATGAGCAGTAGTACCTGACTTCTGTTTACAAGAATATAAACATGGACACAGGTAGGCAGACAGATTAACCCACTGACATGAAAGAAAACTTAGAAGTTGGTCACCTTTTACAAAACCTGACATTTTCAGGAAGGTCTTAGGAATCACCTGAGTTATCTATTCACCTAAACCAATTTGACACACTACCCTGGCCCTAATCACAAGCTGGACAGAGAAGCAGATATGTGGAATTGGATCCAGTGTTTCCTTTAATGAGAGGGGATGAGGGAGAAAATAACAATTCTTTTTTTGCCCTCATGGTGAGGCAGCTGCTGAAGTCTGTTCTAATAATAAAAAAGCAGAAGTCACCAGGATGGGTTGCATTCTCAAAGAGCAAAAAACAAAAGCAGCAACTGCTGCATCCTACACACCTTTGGTAACTCCCCTTCTGAGACTCAGTGATATCTCTGAGGAACTTTTGAGGCAGAGGAGAGAGAGAAAATTGTACGAAAATTGTACAAAATAAGCAGCATTTCAAACATGTCCAGGGAGACAGCAGTTTAAAATGCAGCAGGATTTCCAGGCTGCAGTGGGCTGTGGAGTACTTCTGTCAGAAGATCTCCTGTCTCACTGTCTGGGTTCAGTTTTCTACACAGTTCCATGCTATAATTAGTCTGATAGCTGTGCACTTATTTTAATGAGTTGTAAAGCAGCTGCTGGAGTTGCCTATAGCTGAATTGGTATGTCAGCTTATAAATTACAGTTCTATTGCCTACACATTGGAGCTTTAAGTCCTAGAGACATTTTTCTGCAATTTGCTGATTATTGTAATTTTGATAATTTTACATTACCACCTCTTTACCAAACAAAAAAAATATCGAAGAGTTTTACTAGGGTAAACTGTCCAAGGAGTTAAAAAGAAGAACATTTAGCATTTCTGCCATGGTTTTCAGTTTGTGAGTGCTGAGGGAACAAGTGGATACTCAAGTGTTCATTTAGCTGTCTGGTCTGTAAAGAAAAGGCAGTCTAGCAGAAATGCCTACACAGATGAGAGGTAATTTTATTATAAGGAAATGAATTCTCAGTCTGCTCCTCTTCCAGACAGTTGCTAATTTTTTCCTATTGTTTTTGTTAATGCCCAAAGAAAAGTGGCTTCTTTGAGCATCTCCTACTGGCAGCTGCTGCAGCAGAGTGGCACAGCCCTGCTCCAGCAGCAAACCCCTGAATGAGGAGCTCAGGAATCTGCTCTTAACCATCAAACCCTCAATGACCTTCACCTGCCCTCACTTTCTGCAGCTCAAGCCCTCATCTCTCTGGCAGCCCTGCTATACATTCAGTAGAATTCCTGCCAGGGGTATGATTGCACCCCAAAGAGGGATTTCAGAGAGGTTAGCACTGTGTTTCAGCTCTGGACATGTATTTTAAAAAGCCAACACCAGCATGCCCCAGACACTTGTAGTGTGACTTCCTATTTAAACCTTATCAGCTTCACCATGATCCAAAATAGCAGACAGCAGCTTCACTGACACGGGACCTTGGCACTTGATGGTGTTGAGCTGTCATTCTGTCACTGCCCAGGGGTCAGGCCACCAGACCGAGTTTTCCAGTGGGCAAATCTGGACAGACTGCTTGCTCCACTGCCACTGACACCCAGTCTTCTGCTTCCCTCCCCTGACCTTCTCAGGCCCTGAAATCTTTATAAATAAAGGTCAGTAGAATTCTAGCATGGTGTTCTCTGCCTAGAAAAAAGAGAGGAAAGCATATCATTGAGCATGTATATCCAGAGTAAACCAGAGCTAATTCCCTCTCAATTAACAATCTCTCCACTCATTAAAAAAAAAAAAAAAAAAAAAAAAAAAAAAAAAAAAAAAAAAAAAAAAACATCAAAACCCACACCAAATATATCAAGGAACTAATAGCCTGCTCTTGCCAATTCTTATTAAATAATCTGGGAACTCACACCAGATTATCACAGTGGCTCCATCTGGTCATATAAACCACCCTCTATAAGTTCTTGCCCTCTGGATAAGTCATCTGTTCCTACTGTGAGGAGTGGCAGCCCACAGCAGTGATATGGCACCTGATGGAATGGTATCCATCATCAGTGCTCCCCAATAAACACCCATAGTCCCAACTCTGGCATCTGGCACTGAGTGCCAAGGTGAGCTGTCAAACCCTGCCCAGCTTTGCAAAACACAAGCAAAGCTACCAGGGACTTGCAGTTCTTCACTTCTTTTTCAGTGTGTACCTAAGAATCATGACTCTCTCTGAGAAAACAGCCTTTTTTATTGTCATTATTTACCTTTTACAACATTATGACATGTAACTATGGATGCACAGTACTTACAAAGCCCCCAAAAACCAAGGGCACATGCTCTGTATCAGCAGGAGGAATGCTACTTCCCTGCTTAGTCATGAGGACTGCCCCTAAGATGACAGGAGTAAGGGCATGATCAGGATGATCTAAGTCCAGGCATCTTTTTTGAGCTTGAACTGCAACTGGTACCTAAGCCATGATCTCATCCAGCTGAGGGGGAGGGACAGTGCCAGAAGGAAGCATAGCAACAGGAAGGTTTGCTCTACACTTCTGGTTCCCACTAGACTAGGTTTTTCTAGTCTTTTCTTACAAAGCAGATTAGAAGATGTATACGAAACCACATAATAGGTATATGAAGAAATTCCAAATGTTCCTGGTGCCTTCTGTATTTTAACTGTTCTAGCGGTAATGGTAAAAAAAGAAAACAAACTAAAGAATTGCAGATTGTTGTTTGCTTTTCACACTGCACTTCAGTAAAGACTATTCATTGTCAAGACAATTATTAATTGTCAAGACTACTAAATTGTAAATTAGAAAAAAAAGGGTCATTATCTGAAAAAGGCTTTGTAACAACTTCATATGTGTCCTTTCTCACACACAGATTGAGCTGCTACGTGCCTGTCTCTGTAAGCCTGGGGATAGCCAGCAAAATCCCCACGGCTGGCTGCCCCACAGGCATGGGAATGCAGAACTGTCTACATTCTGATGGGGTAGCTAAAAAAAAGCAAATTGTGATTTTAGGTTTTGACATGTGTTATATTATTCCTGGCTAAACCCCTTTTTTCCACATTAATTACCCCAAAAATTTTTACTTTGATATTTTACTCCAAAATAGCGGATCTGAGAAACATTTTGCTATTAGTTTTCTAAATAATTAAAGTAGAAATCTTACTTATATCGGAAAATTTGGCTAATAAATTAAATAGAAGAAGCTGCCAAAATTATATTCACCTTTAAAAACAATTAATTAGTCATACACACTGGAGGAAAAAATTCTGGGAGCTTTAATTATTTCTTCATATCTTGTACCTTAAGTCTGCAATACCAACTAGATAGAGAAAAACAAACCAACCCTCTGCACTCTGTCCCCTGCCAGCTTTTATTAAAACAGAGAATAACCAAACCACTTAGATTTAATTGAAAAATTGATTCAAAACACTAAAGATAAATCTACACAAAAATCTCTCCAGATCAAACCCAGAAACATGCACTAATTCATTTTTTCATTAGTTTTGGATAACCAAATTACAATTGTATTTCATGGTCTCTCGTTCCCATCTTTTCTGTATGTGGACCAAAGTAAGTCCTCACTTGCAGTGAGAAGTCCCAATTTCCACACTGGGTCTTGCTCTTAGCTCCTTGGAAAATACCAGTGAACCTTTGGAAGTTGTCAATTTTCATCTAAACGTGTACTTTGAATTTGCATTCTGCATCAGTAATCTACAAGATTAGCATCAGACCATGCAGGATGATCATTTGAATGACTATTGCGGTCAAGCTGGGTAGCTTCACAACTGGACATTACTGCCTATGAAAATGACATTAGCACACGTTGCCATTGATGGTTGGCATCAAATCATCAGCCTCATTAAATCTCTTCTCTACAGAAGTTAAGGAGGTCTCATAAGCATAAATGCAATCTAATTTTGAGTAAGAGGGAAAAATTCAGGTAAAAGTGCATAATTATATGAAGGAAATTATTTCAACACTGTTGGTTATTTCTAAGGACTTTGCCAATTCCTCTTTTTATCACCCTCTTCCTCTCCTATTTTGAGAGTAATCTAGAAATCTCAGAGTGAACTTTTAGAAATTTGTAGAAATCTTTTCTTTTCAATCTTTCCAAAATTTTTCAACTGGATTCTGGAGGAAAATGGGTTTTCATTTAGTATTCTTATGATTTCTTTCTATCAAAAGAAATTTGGCATTTAAAGCTCATCTGTGAATTGGTGTCTAGCAATGCACGAAGGGAAATATTTGCCCTAAAGAAGTTCAAGTGAAGTGTACAAAAACCAATTTAGACCTCTGAAATGAGGATTTCAGATGCTATGTGTTTTGATATAAAAATGTGATGCAAATGTCACAAAATATGATAAATTTATTTGTTTGCTCTGTTATAGCTCGTCCAAATTTTTCAAAGCTCTGTGGCTAAATCATCCTATTCAAATTACATTAGAAGAGCACAACAGTGAGTGCTTGCAGAATACATTCCTTTAAAATGACAAATAAAACAGCCTGACTGAAATTCTCAGATTGAAGGGGAAAACACAAAAAAGGAAGTTGTAAGGAGGGAATATCTGCAGCAGTACTTAGCAAGGATGAACAAATTGCAGAGGGAAAATATGGGACCACTTCCTTTTCTAAACAGAAACTAAATGAGAGTAATTTGCTTTGATGTTGATGGGAAATCACTATATGCTTTGAAACACTGCGACCTAATAAGCTGCCATTCAACTGGAATCACAATATCTGAATGTGAGGAGAGGGGTGTATGGGCAGAAGACTCCATATGGACAAATCACAAACACGGTTGCCCCCAGTAAAAAGAGGAACAGGACATCTGCAGTTCAAACCAGTTACCCACTGGATTTCATGGTTATTGTTAATAACACTTTGTAAAGAATATTTATTTAGTGTTAATTAAAAAATTCAGCTCTAAGGGGAAAAAAAAAAGCAGATGTAAAATTAATGTCTCTATAGAGATTGAAGTGCTCCATTTGGAATTTCAAAGGCAGGAAATTCATGAAAACGATCATACAGTGTAACTGTCAAGCATTCAGTAATATCAGTTACTTAAGGAAAAGGCTCAGTGTCTCAGAGGCAGAATCTGTCACTGATTGCTAGGCATATTTAGTGGCAACTTATCCAAAAATTCATGTCGATGCACTCAACAGGACTACCCAGTACGTGAGCTGCTAGTATTGAAAATGTTCCCCGTATTACAACATATTGGTAAGTGCTACAGCTAAGCACATACTCTAGTATGGAGCGTACACTACACAATCCAAAGAAAAACTTGCTAAGCTTAATATCTGTGTGGGAGTTTTAATTTATGAAAGAACAGCAAACAGGCAATAATGAATAGACTACAACACCAGTTAGTTATCTTTATTAATAAATTATCAATTTTAACCATTCTGACAACCAGAATTATTGCCTGTTTGATCAGTAGGTTCTACAGCTCCTCAGATGACAGAAGCAAGGCAGGACTGAATTTTGCCACAAAGCCAAATAATAGGGTAAAACCTTATGTAAGTTTGGCTTTCTCCTCTATAATTAGATAAATAACTCTATTGTTGTTACCATTCTTCACTAACCAGCTCATCTTATTGTAGTATATTTCTTTCTAGCTTGCCTGTGCATAGATATCATTCTACCCTTACTACACATAGGGATGGGCCAAGAAAAAAACTATTTGCCCTATATGTTCCTTCTGATGTGTCTCAAACTACAGCATAATCCAGAAATGTAAAAAGCCCTGTCAGATGCCACATGCTGATGACAACTCTTCCCAGTACTTTGGATGAGTCTTGGTGCCCCCCCCCACTACTTCCCTTCTTGAAGGAAGGAGGACCACCTGTCAGAACTAAGCCCACATTTTTGTGGAAGCAGATTTAGTGGAAGCAGAATCTGATTCCTAAATTTCTTTGAGCAAGCCCTCTACATTACCTGTACCCTTCTTTACTCTGATCTACCACCACCATGGCAACAGGTTTATCAGCATCACTTCTGCTACTTCAACCTAAGTTTGATGACAAATTCATAGACAGTTTTAGCAGGACTGTCTACTTTTTAAGATATAAAGAAGGGGATTTAGACACAAGCACAGAAAGAAAAGATAAATTACTAAACCATAACTCAAGCCATACTTAAGTTCCTGCATAGCTACTTCAGCTCCATTCTGCCAGAACTATCTATCTTGCCTCTCCTTGCTGTAGGTCCTGGGACCCTGAATTCAGATACATTCCTACCTCCCCAGGTGCTCCCTTTCTTTTGGAGTCAAGTTTTCCTACTAATTCAAGTGCCCTGTGACAATCTATGTAGCTCAGTTTTTCAGACTATTCAGCAGGACTTCTCCAGGCCAACTTTGCTTGTAGCCATCCAGGAACACATGATCCAAAAATGAACACTGATGGGACTGGTAAACTTGCATGTTTAAGACTATTGTCATTCAGCCCTGATGTCTGGCCCTACTCAGTGCAAATCACTTCTCTGGTCCACTAGAGATTGCTAAAACATTCGTATTAAATGTCATACAATGCATACATTTTGTCCAGCTTGTGATCTGCGTCCCTTGACAGCTTTCTGTGGAGACCACACAGCACTTTCAAATAGCTGAGAAACACTCTAAGAGGTTAGGAAGAGAAATCCATCTCTGCAGGACCACACTGAATATCCTTTTAATTCAGAAGATGACGTGAGAGTAGTGAATATTTTGGAACAGAGTAAGAGAAAAGGGAAAGCAGACAGAGATTTTTCCCTTGTATATTCTGCTAGTTCCTGGCCTTGCATAATCTAAGACTTTCTGAGCCAATGGTCAAATCAGCATCTTACTGTTTAATAGGCCTGGGTGGAGAGTTCTTCCATGAACTTGTCTTATTGCTGTGCCTGGAAATGCTGGAAAGGCAAGCTCTCCTCTAGTCATTTGCTTTTACTGGAGTTCCCATGACACAGGAGGCAGTGAAATGCATAAGATGTTTCAGCACTTCAGGAGATAAGTACCTGGAAAACAGACAGCTGACTCAGCTTTGGTCTGGAGGAGAGCTCAGTGCTGCTGTTAGATGGAAGAAAGCCTCTCAAGGGTAAAACACAAGCCTGGAATGAAATTTTAACTGAATATATCTGCCAGGCTCTGATTACAAACCACTGCACATTTGAGGCAGCTTTCTCAGCTGCCAGATGCCCAAGCAACATCACCCCAAAAATCTATATAACAAGCAGATGCATAATTTCAGAATGTGAAGTAGTAGCCAACCTCACTCATGCTTTTATCACACTAGAGCAGAGCTCAGCAGAAGGACCAGTCAGTTCCAGCCAACCTAACCTGTAAGGTTCAGGGTGTTGGGTTAAATGGTTTAATGGTGGCATAACGTACAGGATTAACTACCAGAGGTGTTTCAAGCAGTGGGGCAGCATGAGCTTGTAGTGCAAGATCCAATGATCCAGCTACTGGAGGCAGTGCTGACTGTCCCAAACCGGGCACTCTGCAGAGCCCAAGGCAGAACACCAAGGCAGTGGTTTCCTCCACCCATAACAAGGAGTCAGAGTCCTTACATCTACACAGCAAGATTCAGGTTTGCAAACAAACACACAGCACTGACAATATATGACACAGCCCTGAAGGGAAGAGAGCATACCAACGTCCCCAAAGAAGTAGAGTCTATGTAAGGTTTCATTCCAAGAAGAAGGATACACATTTCCATCTGTGTAGCTGCAAAAACATTTGTGGCCATACAACAAGCCTATAGATGGGCTTAGCAGGTCATGAGAAAGCACTGAAAATATATTTTATTTCAGATTTTTTTTTTTTCCTAAAGCAAACACTTTTTGGGAGCCATAGTGACATCTAGACATCCACAGATTTCTCAAGTCACCATGTGGGTACGAGTTGCTGAAGAGCTGAGTCTCAGATTCTGACCAGACAGAAATGCAGGATGAGTCAGGGGCACAAAGGACTTGCCTGGAGTCAAAGAGGCCCAATATCATGGAGAAGAAAAAAAACCCCTGCTTTTCCTGAATTCCAGGCCAGTTCCCAGCTTATGCAGTCCCAGGGTCTGCACAAAATTCAAGCCATATGAAGGACAAAGAATTATAAAACCTGAGACTAATGAAGATAAACCACGGACAATACTGTAAAGTGGATGTATGTGGCATAAACTCAACAGAGCCAAGAAAATCACAGAGAATCCTTTCTATTAGCACAAATAGATTAAATTGATGTATATTTGTACAAGTCTTCTCCAAGAGCAATTGCATTAGCCCATGCTGTAAAGCAAACCAAATGCAAAGGGAAATTATGTGGAAAAAGGCTTAGAAAACAATAAATAAACATACACACGTTTACACACACACGCACGCGCACACACACACACGTATGTATATTTAAATGAATATGCTAAATGAAAAAGCTATGCTGTGAAAAAAGCTCAAAGAACTCACCCATAATATTTGACATTATTGGCAGTTGTTAATGTCATTTTCAGGCCTTTGGCACTCCTGCTAGATGGGTGCATTGTCCTTTTCTCATTTATTCAACATCAAAATACCTTAAAATATCATTTAGCTGCATATCAACAATTGGGTCGAGTTTTCACCACATCTTTCTGCTTAGCTTTCAAATATTTGCAGCAGGAACCACTTGGTTGTATGGAAAATAAAATCCTAACACATAGTAGGAGACTGTACAATATGCTCAGTTGCTCAGCCATAGCAAAGAAGTTTTCATTGCACAATTCAAGGTTTGCCATTGCTGCTGTAATAGCAAAATAAACCATTCAGGAATATATTGGGATCACCAAATTTCTGTCCTAAAGTATAAAATCGTTGATGAAGATGGTCACAAAAGGGCTGACCCAGCATTCCTCCAAGCCCTTCTTTGGAGGGTGGCAATATGAGAAGGGATCCCAAGTATAACTAGTATTTCTATTAATATATAATTATTTTCCAGTGATGGAAACGTTAAGCCTAATCCAAAAAAAGCATAGATCTGGTTTGGAACAAATTCCTGTACTGCATCATGCCCAACATATGAATTATTGCAGTGCCCTCATGGATATTTTTAATTTTCTTTTTATATAAAACATAAACATCCAGGAAAAATGAGAGGAAGATCCTCATTTTATAGAAAGCATGCTGATTCTCAAAAGACTGGAAATGCATTTCAAGAGTAATTTGTCTTAATGCAAATCTAAGCCGTGGCTATTTTTGATGCAGCGACTGAACTCATAACTCATAAAATGAAATAAAAACATTTGTCAGGAGTTGCAAACTAATTGTTGAAAGGCGTGCATTTGTCATGGGATGTTAAATATAAATTTACACAAGTCCAGAAGGCTTTCCTGTGATGAGCCCTTTACAGAAATAGTTAATTAATGTTCAATTCAATTCATTCATGGCAATTAGCAAAGCCAATTGTAGTAAAGTGTCTTTAGCAGCCAGTATTTGTCATCTGGAGACTGGAACAAATCTCAAATACCCAGTTATGAATATGGAAGTGATTTAAAGTTTATTAATAATACAACAAACAAACCTGATTTCCGTCTCTTCAAGGAATCATTGTAATTTGCAGATTGCAGTGCAAAATGAGACGGAGTACAATGATTAATCTGTGAGCTACAGAATAACTACTATACACATAACAGATGTCTGCTGTGACAAGGGGCACATTACCTTCATGTTTATATTAAGAAAGAAGAGGGATTCAACTGGTTTATATGGGAGAGTTGTGGGAAAGATCTCAGAACGCCCCCTATGAGAAGGTGGGGAATTATAAATATTTGCAAGTGTTTATTCAGGTGCCACTACAGTACACTAGTGAAACACGGATTGGATGCAAAGGGGAGTGAGGGGGAAAACATCTGATCTAGATGTTACTGGATTAATTTCACTGGTACAGATATTGACTCAGTTCATCTCACTTGGTCAACACCAACCCTGAGCCAAAACTTTCATGTTCATTAGCATCAGCTGTACAAGCGACAGGACATTTTTCAAAGTAAAATCTTGCTGGAGAAATAATACTACTGAAAGTAATTACTTCTGAATAATTAGAAACACAGGAAGCAGCTTATCTTCATAAAGGTGGGTGGATCCCAAGATATTTGGAGACATGGCCTCGATATCCTTCTGCTTTCCTTGTGCTAGGCTTTAGTCAAAAGCTGCTGATGCCTTTGCTCTTCTTCCCACCACCCCACCAGTTT
Source organism: Sylvia atricapilla (assembly GCF_009819655.1). Classification (NCBI taxonomy): domain Eukaryota; kingdom Metazoa; phylum Chordata; class Aves; order Passeriformes; family Sylviidae; genus Sylvia; species Sylvia atricapilla. The sequence continues at coordinate 96,143,502 of NC_089141.1, forward strand.
ACACCTCAAAGCCAGGTTCTTCAAGGAATGTGAAAAGTCTGTCTTTACATGGGCTGGTACAAGGATTTAGTGATTTTAGTTGGAGTCCCCTTCAACTTCTGATGAGAGAATGTAATTATTTCTGCCCTACATGAAAAGCAAAAAACCAAAATAGCAAAGCAGACAATAGACATAAAGGGTAGGATTCAGTGAAAACCACTGACATGCAGTCATATGTATGTGACCCCATGTCAGCTTGGGGCTTCAGGTCCCACCACGTTCAAATTGCCTCATCTAAAAATGGAGCTGTAAGTGATCTCCTGGACAGCTGTCTAATTTCTGCTGAGCTCACTTTAACCACATAGTGACACCTACACAGAGACATCTAAATGTAGGTGTCCTAATTTGCAAACTGAATATAGCTGAATTTTGTCTTTATGTAAAAGACACTATGAAAACTAGGGCACAGTGAGCCTGTTTGTTGAGATGTGCCTTCTCTTCTCACCTGTAACTCTGAGCATCCAGAGACTGAAGTTTTGGAGGTCCTGACAGCAATTACACTGTAGGGCATCAATAATCATTCTCCTTTCTGAAAACTGATCCCATCATATAAAAAATGGAGGACTCACAACTGGCTGTTTTTCTCCCCTGTTTAACAACCTTGAGCAGTTCAAATAACATGTTTCATTCCAAAATCTTGCTGTTTAAGTTTACCCCCTAATGGGAAATAGCTCCATTGCCTACCAAATTCTTTTCCTCCCAATCATTGCTGGCAGTGAGTGGATCTGGGAAGGGAATTGTTTCAGAGCACACCCAGCTCCACTTGCCCCCATGGACAGTGGCAGGAAATTATCCCAATTAATTCAGCCTTAGGAATGCTGCCATGTGTACTGACTAAACAAAACCATGAGACCATCGTCAGCTGATGCTTCCTTTGCCCAGTGCTCTCGGTGACTGATAAGAATTACTGTGCTAAATGATGATAAACTAGGGAAAAAAAAATAAGGTAAGCTCCAATCCAATACACCCCAAGGCCTCCCCAAATGTGGCAAGAATATAAGCTCAGTAGCAGGTGTGCATAGTGTTTATTAGCTCTGCTTTTCTTATCATCAATTTCTGATTTCATTTTAAAGATCACCCAGAGAAACTCAAATGCAAACAGAATCAGTTTATGTTCCAAAACCAGACAAAACTAGAATAGCTAATGTCCAACCAAGGAAAAAAATTAAATCCAATCTGTGCCTTAGTTGAGCAGAGTAACTCATTCACTGGCTAGGTAAGTATGCTGTATGTTTGAGGCACAAAAGTTGTGAATTTCCTGCTGACTTCAAAAGCAACAGAATCAGGTCTTTCAGAAAATAACCTATAAAGTATATATATATTCACTAAAACCCACAGGCATAAGCCTAAATGTATTTATTTCACAGAGGTTATTGGTTTAAAACTGCAGTATCACCAGGCAGCAAAGCAACATTTGGCTCAGTCTCCAATGAAAAAACTAAGAAATGCCTTATATGTAAAATTTGTGGCACCTCCTGCCTGCCAGTTCTCTCCAGGCTTCTAAAATACTAATTTCAATTGAGACCTGGCAATCTTACGTATATGTAAACAGTACCAAATTGCATGCAGTGCAAAGTGTGCCATGATCAGAAAGCAAAGTATTACTAAAAATGGCTTTTTCCTACAAACGAGAAACTGGAAGTGCAACTATAAACTCTGAATCCAATCTCATCTCTATAGGAAACCATTGTCCCTGCAGTGTTTCAGTGACACCTACTAAAATTATCTTTGCTAGAGATGATAATCACAGGAGGCAGGAAAAGGGACACACAACATTTCTGTTGGATGTTGGAATGGCCCATATGCATCAGAAGACAGAGCATGAAGCAAAATGAGAAAATAAAATCTTGTACAGTAGATGCAAAATAATATAAAGGCAAATTCCTTTGGAGAGGAAAGAAGCACCTGGGGCCAACCCATACAAGCAAACAGCCAACAGGAAAGGGAACTATGGCACTGCAGTACATGCTGGAGCCCTGGCAGATGATCAGCCTGGGGTTGTATAGGATTTCAGGACTGCCCAGGGTTTGTCTTTTACACTGAATTTAATATGAAATGTTTAACAGAATGACTTTCAGCAAAAAACAAGATGGTATTTGTTAAAAGAATCATTCAGTTTAATTAAAATATCAAGAAAATCAGAGAAATGCAGTAACCCCTCTTAGTCCCTGATCTACCTCCTCTGCCCGAGAGTGTGGAGAGGCGTGAGGAAGAAGGACAAGATTCCCAGTTTGCACAGCAGTGTACTGTCATCTTAACTGAGGCTGCAGACACTAATGTCTACACCTACTTTTCAATACCCAAACCAAACGCAACAGATGAGCAAAAGAAAAACTAAAAATAAACTTAAGATAAATCATTTGCAAATAAGAAACATCATGGGGAAAACCTCAAATCCTTCTATGCAAATATCATCCTGACAAACTTCAACTCTAATTCCTTTCTTTTTTTTTTTATAGGAAGAACATAGCAGCAGCCTGGAAAATGGGGAAAGAAGGAGGAAAATCTAGATGCCATTTTGCAGCCACAAATGTCTGGACCCGGCATTTATACTGAAGATAAAGGGTATAAAGAGTTTTCAGATGAGAAAAATAGCCTTTTCTGCCTAGGGGGAAGAAGCTAGAGATGTTGCAAACCAGCTCTAAGGACAATTCTGACTGAGAATGTTCACATGTCATTGGAGAATGGCCTCTAATCATCTACAAAGCAAAGTTGTGTAGCAGCCCTTCAAAAAGAGTAGTGGCACTAGAATTTAAATCTATAAAGATTAATTTCTCAGGTGTTGATATCATATGGCTGTCTAAGTTAGTAGTGGGCTGGACAAGGTGATTGAGGTCCTTTCCTGTTCATATCTGTATGTCTGCACATAATGAAAACAGTGAAAGATGGCAACTGTGACACAAAGACCACACATCACCACTTCAAAGATCTTCTGCTGAGGTAACCTGCTCACTTTCATCTAGGTAAGTAAAGTAGAATCAAAATAAAATAAGATAGCTCCTAAAAACCAGCAAGAGAATGATAAAGAGTTGAAAGTTCAAAATTTTGATCAAAAGTAGTTATGTGGTTAGCAAGGTTTAATTTTCATCCCTTGTTTCCAGAATGCCAACATTCATTAAGTCTCAAAGCCAAAATTTGTCTTTGAAAGTGCTTACCAAGCAACAGACCCAGCCCCATGAGCAGCACACTCTGCGTACCCAGCATGGCAACTTTGAGCCAGAAGCTGGAGTCTGAATTTTGGTGTTCAGCTTGGTCCCTCAAACCCTGTCACTCTGTGAGAAAGGCATTCCAACTCTCCTGCCTTTACCGGCACAGCCACATGTCTGTCCTTCCACAGGCACATTCCTCCCTCTGACAAATGGAAGGGAGAGGAGGGGCAATGGATAATATTTGGATTAAACTCATTAATCTGGAAGTGATCCAGTTCTAATCAACACTTAAAAGAAAACCTCAATTTCTCTCCCACTGCCAAAATTAGGCCTTAGTCTCCCCAGTCTCATCCAGCACTAATGAACTCAGATGCATTTTATGTAGCTAATTCACGTATGGTCGACAAAATGGGAAAAACAACTGTTGTCTTCCAACATATTACAAAGATCCAAATCATCACATATGAAAATACGTTCATCACACTTGCAAAAATTTAGGACCACCTTCTATTTAATTTTTTCCAGGAAATAATGGAAGATTTCTATCAAAAGTTACATCTCAGGATCACTGTTTGCAGAGTGCACAATGTAGGAGATCCTGGTTTAATGCAGCTTTCAGGAGTTAGATTTTACACCATGCTTCAATATATAGTTTGGAACAAGAGTCTAGTTATTAGTTGAACCCATTATTATAAAAGTGAGCATTTCTGTAGCAACAGAATATGTGAACAGCTGAAAGAAATACAGAATCATGAATCCTAAGCAAATAAAAATCTTTCATAAAGGAAACATTCCAAAATATATTTCCAAACAATGGTTGACTGCAACCAAGTAATTCACACCCTGTTGTGAAACAAACAGTAATAATTTCTAGCAGACACTGGGGTTCAGAAACAAACAATGATCCCCTTTATTTCCCTCTCCTCTTCCAAGAGGGTTGACAAAAAAAGTGTGATTAAAAGCATCATATATTAAATAAAAGAACTGAACTCACTTCCAGCTCTAAGGAGAGAGTAGCTTAGTAAAGGCATTTTTTCCTCAAGCGCTATTTCTAGAAGAACAGTCTTTTTAAAAAATCAATCTACAAGCTTCCAAGTCAGCTCAACACTTTAAAAAAGCACTTTCTATCATAAGCATTTTTGGCATTAGGTTTGGCTATTGTTTTCAGCACTCATTTCAAAGGCTAGTATGCTGTAACAGGGTGGCTACCCCACATAGGTGACAGTAGCTGTATACACTAATTTTGCAGTTCCTTGAACTTGCATGAATGAGGACAGTGTTCATCTACGCTGTGTGATGAAATCACACAACATTAGGCTGTCAAGGCCCCACAGGTTTTCTCCTGGCCCTTCAGGTGTGGGCAGTGGGGCACGCTTCTCCCCAGGACCTCCCCACTGTAAGACAGATGTCCTTGTGTCTGTCTTCTCCCTGCCCCAGTCAATGGCAAAGAGAGGCAGCTGGCTCATGGGCAAAGCTCAAGCATGTCAGAGGTTTCTGAGGTCTGTTTAATCCCAAAAATGTTGGGTCAATTTGAGAAATCTGTATCCCCATCTGAAATAAAGACCAGTCTGCTACAGGGCCTAAAGCTTTAACAAAAGCAGAATCTCCAGAGATTTTTAGTGGTCTTTCTGTCAGAGAGGAATTAAATTGCAAATGTTGAGGGGGAGTGGGGTTGGTTTTGGTTTTTTAATCATTAACATTTTGTAGTTGATCCTTTACTTTGTTGCAAACCCTGAGGCCATTTTCTTTTTACCAAACCCATTCACCTGTGGCAGAGATATGAACTTTGGCATTTCAGAAGTTTGGATACCATGCAAAGATTGCAGGTATTTTTTGTACTACTTGCACTGCTATCATCAGTGAATACATCCCATTTGAAGAAAAACCACCCTGAAGAGGTTAGCAAATGCTGAATTTCTCTTTTCAAAGAATGAAAGCACTGAAGACTCATAGAGTTGAGACTAACTCAATTTTACAGAAATCTGAAGAATCTGCTACTACCCAGGAATAAAATCACAACAGAAATCCAAAAGTAAAAGCACTTTAACAACAAAGTTAAGTGCAAATGATTTTGCTTTGCCAGCTGTTCTAAAATTCCATTCTAAAACTTTTCCTTCTAAAACTTTCTCTGAAAATTTTTCCCAAGTTAAAAATTACAGACATGAGACTTTTCAAAGGTAGAAATTTGAAAATTTGATTGATGTAAAGGGTCTGTCCAGATTATTTAAAATCTTTGTATGACCATCTTTGTGGTCTTTTTCCCTCCCTCTTGGCTTCTATAAATAAAAATAATCCAATTATAATGCAGACCATGCTTACATAAGCTGTATTGAGCAAAGACAGACTTTCTGTCTGTCTGTCTGTCTGTCTGTCTATCTATCTATCTTTCATTTCCATAGTACTTAGAGCAAAGCTTCGATTGCACACTGTAGCATACAAAGCAAGGATGCTACAGAAAGTGAGAGATGACCAATCATTCTAAGCATTACTTTAATTCTATTCTGAGGTTGAGGTTGTTTGGAAAATTGGTGACTCTGACAGAATCAGTCCCAGGAGTTTGTATTGGTTTTTCTTAGGAAGGTTACAACTGCCAGGATGCTAAAAGATAAAAACAATAAAAAATAAAAAATAAATTAAAAAAAAAGGTCTCATTTTCTTGTCTTATTTAGGAAAAGGAAACATTTGCCTGTTAGTGGTTTTGATTAGCATAATATTGCTTCTCTGCTGTGAGGGGCAATAATGCCCCTCAAGACAAAGGGATTAGTGAGACTTTGTAGCACTAAGGAACAGGTCTTTGGCTCTTCAACATGTTCCTTGAAAGTTACTAGTGTAGGCCTTCCCTGTCTTCACCTCTTCGAGCAGGCAAACTGGAAACAATAAGAAGATTTTAGAGAAAAGCCATTCTGTCTCTTACCTCTACACATAATTCCCAGATGTTTCAATGCAAGTTCAGCTTCCCTGCAGGAAGGAAGAAGCAGCAGCTTATGTCTGTGAAGGCTCCAAAGTGGACCTTGTTCTCCATGCTCTGAACCCCTCAGATATCCAAGGTGGACAACTGAATGAACCCCAAAGACAATCTAATTAGGAAAGTGATTATAGACCTAAACAGATGTGCCAGAACAATTAGGCATTTGTACTCTGACTGGACCCTACGGAATGAAGTAGAAATAAGTTTTAGAAACTCCAAGATAGTTGGGAACGAATACCATTGTATACAAAATTTGCACACCATATAAATAAAACCTCTTCAAGGCTTATTTAGGTGTTTTTCCTATCACCCCTCTCCCTCTAAACCCCCGGCATGGAGATTAGGCTCACACAGACCATTTACATCCTCATTTCATGGGATCCAAAAGTTCAGCTGCATTGAGTGTTCAAGAGTATGATTTGGAGAGGAAGGATTTACCCCAATGACTGTTTGCAAATGATCTACAGGAAAAATAAAACTTCAATGGACTCACATTTAGTGCATAATATACTGCAGCTCCCTCACATATAAATGCCAAAGGTAAGTTTTCAGCTCTGTGTGTGTATAAAGAAATATAAAACCACATAGGGTTACAATGCAGAAGCTATGCTATGTTTGCTTAACAAATGAAATACAGATAATTGAATGAAAATTAAACAGTCAAGACTTTGTTATTGTAGTAGAGCCAAACGAATGTAAAAATCCATAGAATAAATAATCTATATAATACTCTGGTTAAAGTAATTCAACAGAGTAACTCATATCAGCTCCAAGAATTTGCCTGTCTGCTTGACTAGGTCTCTGTCTTCAATTTAAACTGCAAATGGGATATGCAGTTATCTTCTGAAGGGCTTTTCAATTGCTTTTCTCTAAAGGTTGCAGGATTCAGCTGGTTCTTAATCTGGATGGGTCGAGATATATCATTCAGAGAGCCTTGTTTGCAATTTCATTTCAGATTTTTCTAATCAATTTCTTAATAGGATTATATTCAGGGTTCATTCACTTATCTCAACACTGAGCCTTAAGTTTTCCTTGGTCCTATGCTCTACAGAAACGCTCCTACTGTGACATAGGATAAAGTTGTTTACTCCTTATGTATCTGTAATTATCAGCAGTGAGGGTAAATGTCATAATGCTGAGCATGTATTTAAGATACTAAAAGATGGAAGAAAAGCTAGATATTATCTCCAAGCCAAGTGTACAGCATGAAGGAGAGACGTTCTGACTGCTTAGAAAATATTTAATTAAAAACCCTCAGAAGCCTAAAGTGTTAGAGGTCAAATAAAGGGAAAAAAATGGGAATAAGTGGGATCACACTTCTCTGAAATTATTTAATTTTTGATTTCTATAAGAACCAGAGATGCCTCTTTGAAAATCCTGATGGACACTGATTGTAACTGCTCCCTCAGCCTGCGTCAGTCTCTGGAGGCTTGTGACAAAAAATCCTCAGGCAGAAACCAAGTCATGTCGTTTATTTTTTCTCTTTTTACAGCTTCTGTTCAAGTATTTTGACCCCAAAATTCTAAAGTTTAGAATACAATAATACTGAGTGTCAGTCAGTCTCTGTAGCAGTCTCTTTCATCAGGTGAAAGCATATTAACTACAAAGTCTCTGAGCACCATGTAAGCCAGCACGGAGCTTTGCCATAGAACAGGAGCAAAGAATCGTGGAAGAGTTTGTTGGGAAGGGACCTTTAAAGGTCAACTAGTCCAGCACCCTTGTCATGAGCACGGACACCTTCCACTAAAACAGGTTGCTCAAAGTCTCATTCAGTATGGCCTTGAATGCTCACAGGGATGGGGAATCGACAGCTTTTCTGGGCAATCTGTTCCATTGTCTCACCACCTTCATTGTAAACAAATTCTTCCTCACATCTAGTCTAAACCAACTCTCTTTCACTTTAAACCTTTCTGTTCTCTTGTCCAACCTCTACCTGCCCTTGTCAAAAGTCCACATCCAGCTTCTTGTAGGCCCCCTTCAGTTACTGGGAGGTGATACAGTGTCATCCCAGAGACCCCTCCAGGCAGAACCAGGGTTAGAACTCAGCCTGTCCTCACAGGGAAGGTGGTCCAGCTCTCTTAACATCTTCATGGCCCATGTCTGGAATTGATCCAATTAGTCCAAATCCTTCTTATGTCAGGGTCTCAGGGCTGGACACAGTACTCCAGGTGGGTTTTTACCAGAATGTCCTGTTCCTTCATCTTGATAAAGACCCACAAGGTTTGTAGGGAGGGATGGGGATGTGCAATTTTTTTTTATACATGGATGTACATGACTATGGTCCAGAGACATCTCTAGAGAAGGTGCCTATGGAGCACCATGGAGTGCAATGGCCCCTGCACAGATACCTGGGAGGGCCATGGGGTGACAAGGCAGGCAGTGGTGGTCAGAGTGCCATGACCTTCCTGGAGAAGCATACTTAGAAGGATGTCCCAGAGGCACAGGCATGTCTGCTGCCTACTGAGTGATTTCAAGCTCTTTGGTGAAATCAGCTCTTCAGGGGGACGTTGAAGGAAAAGACAGAGCCGTCGTATGAAGTTCTGCAGGAGGTTTTATTCAGCTTCCTCTTCCGAGGGGTCCAGTGACAAAGAGCCAGCTGGAACAGGAGCTTATATGGGAAAGGTAGGGGGCGGGGTAGAACATCAGGGCCAATCATCTGAGGGCTCAGGGGAGGAGCAATGGGGAAGGGTCAACTGGGTACAAAGATTCACATCTTTTACCCCCACAAAGCCTGTTGGGGATAACACACTTTCTCACTATGACAAAGAGAGCTATCTGCCAGGGTTTCTCTCTTAGGGGGACTGCAACAAGCTCAAGCCTAAGGGCTGCTGTCTATCTCCAGGGGAGTGTGTTTATATTACTGTCTGGCTTAACTGCTCTCTTTTCAGAGGAGCATGTGTATATTATTGTCTGGATTAACAGCCTCTGCAATGGGGCAGTGAAGGAAGAACCTCCCAGAGCAGGCTGCAAACTGCCCCCCATTTTTATAGAAATCTACCAAAAATGTTAGGTCAGTCCCGCTCCACTGGCTGCCAGATCCCCTACATTACCTCTACTGGAGTGAATGTATTCACAGTTCTCTCTAAATCCCCCCCAGCCTCTCCCTACCTGCTGCTCCCCACACCCCAGTCCACCCTCACACTGATCTGGACCCAGGAAAAGGAATGAACCCATACAAGAATGCTTATAGGGGAGGAAAAAACACCCCAAAAAAGCCTAAATGTACAGCTGAAGAATTCCCCTATCACTAAGCTGTCAAACAGTCAGGAAATACAAAAGGTCTGGGAGCACAGACAAAAAAAATGTATGAGCACCATAACAAACAGGTATTTGCACCAGTATTTCCCCTTCTGAGAGTGATTTTGGTTTTTTCCTTGAAATCAATTATTGAAGCACAGATTGCTTCATAGGGGAAAAAACCCTGACAAGACATCTCAAAAACTTTGTTTTCAATTAATGTTTTTAACTATTCTTCTTACTATTATTATGCAAAACAACAGAAACTTCTTTTCTTGTTAACTTTAAAGCTCATACTTAATACGATTCTTGCACAAAGCAAGAAAACAGACAGTATTTCATGAAATGGCTTCAGAGGTATATGGTGGAACTTGTCTTCCACTTCATTGAAACACAGAGGTAGGCAGCTGTTTTTTGTTTCTCCCCTTTCTTTTCCTACCCCTATAGCCCTCCTTATTTTCAGTCCTCATTAAAAAAAAAAAAAAAAAAAAAAAAATTGCAGTGGTCAAGCACACCTTCAGGGTGTCTTTTCTCTGAGAACTTCAGCTGTGTCCAAGGACCTAGTGTTTCTTATTTGCCTATGAAAACTCTCTGAAAAGGGATGCAAGATAAAAGGGCAGCAAGGCAGGGTTACCAGAGGGCAATCAGTGTCCCAGCCCCACAATACTGAGCAGTACATAGGAAAAGATAGGCACAGCTCTGTATTTCCCTAAATTATCCCTGGACATCAGCCCTCCTCTACAGAAAACACTTGCAAACATCAACTCCTAATAGACTAAAGCAATGCATGGGTTTCAGGTGTGGCCGTCCCACAGGGTCACAAACCTGTTGCCAACAGCTGTAAGATGTAGCAGGGCCTGGAGGCATCTGGTTTGCTTCCCAAGGAGACAGTCAGACCTGGGACAGAGGGTGCTGAGCATCCATGGCTGCAGGGAGGGATTCAGGCTGGAGAGGAGTCACGCAGCAAAAAGGTGAGGATACAGGAGAATACAAGTTTTGTGCACACGAAGTAAGGGCAGTAGTAACCCAGTGAGAGCAGGTATTGGAGAGGTCAACTCTGGGAGCTGTGCTAAGAACTTCCAGCAAAAAAAAATCTGCCTATTTTCCTTAAGTCCTGATGACAGGAGAGAATGAAGTAAATTAATCAAGCCTTCACTAAATGCATGTATTCCTGAAGTTCAAAGTGTTTTCCCAGTTCACTGAACAAATCCTTATTTGCTAGGACATTTTCAGTCACTTAAGTTTAGAAATCCAGTCAATTACTAAAGGAGGAAAGTTGGATTATTCCTGTGCTTATCTTCCAGACGAACAAACTCTTGCAGACTATACTTAACAATCTAAGAGGGGAAAAACAAACAGAACTTTATGAAGGGTTGAAGTTTTTGTGGAAGAACGTTTCTAACCCTGATTTTGAGACTATTCTGACAGTATAAGAGAGAAAATAATGCATCCCTTTAAAGTCATTCTATACATTTTGTATTGTACCTATATATTCACTGGAAAGCATAACTGAATCATAAAAAATATACATATATTATGTGAAATGCAGTGTAAAATACAAATGAGCTGGTTAAGGGTCATGTGTCTCATAAGGCAAAACAGAGAGTGTTCAGTCTCGATAGCTGTACCTTGAGCATGAACTGTGGGAAAAGGGGAAATGTGCATGTGTGCAGGCAGGTTTCGAATGCACCTGAAGCTTTGCTCTTGTGGCAAGAAGAGGGTTGAGTGGTGAATGTGCTGCATGGAGATAAGGAAAGAGCAGACACTCAGACTGACTACCAAGGCAAAGCTCCCAGTCTTAAAAGAGGTATTTTGAGATTTTTAACATTCATTTGCTGCAGATAGGGTCTGAGGTGGTCGTTTAAATAGAACTTTCATCCTTGACAATGCAGAAGGTTTTAAGTTGGGCTTCCAGAAATGCACACACACCTGTCTCCAAGGGCTTTAAAACTGACACAGTAATATTTAAATCAGCTGGAAAAGCTATATGATAAGGTAAAATCTCTTTAGATTAAAGAGCTGACACTTTGGTTCTTCTCTCATTCCCACCCCAATCTTTACTTACCTACAGACATGTGTTATAGACTACAACTGCATTAGTCAAATTTGGAAACTTTTCTCTTGCAAATACCAGTTGTTTCCTCCTTTTGATAGACTAGATTTTTTTTCTGATAAAGTTTCATTGTATAAAGCATCTATTTTCAAGGACCACTAACAATTTTAATATGATTTTCTTATACCTGCAAGTGCTCTCATCTGCATTCACACTAGTGCTCACAGTCAATTCTTAAGGCAGACAAGTTCACTGCAAGATCTGAACATATTCAGCGTCTTGTACGTTTTTAGTAAATACAGATTTCTTAACCACCACTCTGCTGCTTGTGAGGGCCATATTTTAATGTTACAATAGAAAACTAGGTTAAAGACACACCTGGAATAAAGTCTCAGTTTTCAGCAAAAATTTACATGGCCAACTTTGCAAATAATAGCCTAGTACTCCATGTGGTCTTGTTCCAAAAATCCTAGAGGGAGTTCTGTTGTTTCCACTTCAAAGAAGAAAAACATTTCATTTTCCCTCTGAGATTTCTTACATATTATGTATAAAATTTCAGATACCAAAGTAACTGCAGTGCATACAAAGTAAATGATGTATATTTTGAATTGTTGTGTGCTCTAAGTGACCATGAGAATAACAAGAGGAATACAAGCACTTACTTCACCTATGGTCATGCTTTTCTGCTTTCTTGTGTTCTTTCAGATTATCTAGCAAGGAACCAACTCAGAATTCACTGAATTCTGCCTCTAGGACCAAAATCTCAGCATGGTCCAAAATATCTGAGATAAGGAAAAGAAAGAGAGAGAAGATATTTTTTTCTTTACTTGCAAGACCTTATTTCTCATGAAAGCCATAACCAGCATCTCTGTCCTCCTGAAGACACCTGGGCAACCCTGGCACAGCAGCCTGAAGAACCACACTATTGCTTTTATTCATCTTGCATTCGAATGAGCACTTTGCTACCAGGCACCATCATGTGCTCTGGAATGGAAATTTCCAGTTCAAGGCCAAAATAAAAAGCATGTCACTGAAAATATTTGGTTTATCTTCTTGGAAATAATCCCAAATTTCATTTCAAATCAAGCAAACACTTGTCAGAACCTAAACCAAAAATTTAAGTCAGCACTGGTCCCCCCCCCAAATACACACTCCTTCAGTCAAACGGTCAGGACTTTTACCTGAGGCATGTAAAATTTAGTTTAAATCTCATTCTCTCTGTAAGGTTATTCAATTTTTATCATCCACCTCCTACATGCCTTTTTCTTCAAGCAGTAAGGGTTGTCTGAGCACAGTTCCCTCAGTGCTGATCACACCACAGAGCATTGTAGAAAATAGTGGGCTACTGCCTGGAGGTGGAGCTGCATCATGTCTCACAGTCCCAGCATGTCTCACCTCTCAGAACTCTTGCCTATTTTTTTCTGATATCTGCACATTAATAATGGATGGCATAACACTACCAGGTCACCCTGAGGAAGATCTGTCTGCAAATACCCTTTAGCCTTGCATTCCATAACCTGTCCTCAAAAAACTGGGATGGGAGGAGGAGGGGAAGGAGTTGAAACTCCTGCTCAGGAAGAGAAAGTTGTCAAAACTTGGTCTTCCACATTCCTGCTGGACTGGCTATTGAGCAAATTACAGAGATACCTGACTCCCTTCTATTCATCTAGCATAAAACAACAGAATGCACAAACCCAGCAAGTTCAGACACATAGCTTTAGGGTGCCAAATCTGCATTTTTCCTCGAAGAAAATAATCCCTCTCCCCAGCCCTGTTTCCAAGGGGATTAAAAAGAATCTGTCAGCCCATCCCTCCAGGCTTGCCTATACAAAAGCAGCACTCCATAAGAGCATTTATCTCTTCAGTCAGAATAGTTTATCCATCTAGTAAATAAAATATTTTTTGGTCCTAATAAAGAACAATTCATAGTTAATATCTTTAAAAAGAACTTTTTATACAGTTTCAGAAAATAAACCTGCAACTAATATCCTGAGTCTGAGAGTGTTACTGATCTTGCCAAGTCAATCTAGTACATTGTTTTAGAAAGTAAGAAATATAATATAGACCCTCTGGGTGGGATTTCTTAAAGTGGGCTCAGAAGAGAGCAGTTCTAGGGGCAGATGTATAGCAGGGAAAACACCCCTTCTCCACTCTGGCCCCTGAGTAGAAAAAATATTCATATTCCATTCCTGTCCCTCACAGCCATGACACATGTATGTACTGTAGATCCTGATGCAGATAAAACCAACTCCCCATCCTTATTTCAGTGTCCTGAGCACAGGATGGCCCCTACAGATAACTCCACCCTGAGCAGTGTGAAAGTTTCTGGGTTCATGGCTGAGAAATGTAGAGGCATGGGAAGTATGAAGTATACAAAAGGACGGAAGAGAGAAACAAAGACACACACAACACAGAGAAAACAAGGATTTTTTCATAAACAGTTTTGTGAGAAGAACAGATGGATGGAAACACTGAACAAAGGCTGCAGAAACTGTCCTTGGTACAATGGGATGAGTTGTATGGAGGAAGGCAATTCCTGTAATACTAGTCCCAAGAGGAGGGGGTTTACACAAACTTGGTAGAGCAAAGGACTTAACCACTTGCCCAGCAGCTTTCTCTGCAACTCAGTACTAAAATGTGGGATATTCTGGAAGGACTGGACTTCATCAACAAAGCATTTGTTACCATTCCTGTCTCTGGCTACATCAGTGAGGGGTGCTGCGGCACTGTAATGAGCACATGTGCCACTGTCAGTCAGGGCAGCAAAAGGTCACTGGATTATCCTTCAGCTGAGACAGATTAAGCCAGAAAACACAGTACAGAAGGCCTTCAGTTGCTGCAGGATCTTAAGCACTGATACCCCGTTGCTGGGAGCTAGTCCCAGAGATTTTGTGGAAAGAAAATGTTCATGGGATGAAAGAGGGCAAGCACGGATTCCTTTGATAGGGATAGGCTCTGAAAAAAATTTAAATGCTAATTTGTCTGAGTAGGTTAAGTGTAAGTATACAAAAATCTCCAAACTGCTGTAGCTGGCTGTTGAACTAGTAGGGTATTGTTATCCCATCCCAGTGTGTGAACACAGTCGATTTTAACAGCCTGACTGAAAGCCATAGCTCATCATCCTCTTCAAAATCCAGAGCTTCCTGACATAGTGATGAGCTGCTTTGGGATACTCATCCGGACATTTTACATTGCAAAACATGCAGGGTAACTCCCTATTTGGCTAAGACAGAAAGTGTTGGGAGCAGTGAGGTTGAAGCTGAACTTCCTGCTCTAGCACGTGCTCTTGTGCTCACATATATGCTCTTGTCTTCCATGATAACAGAAGCCACAGGAACCACTAACGAAGAATAGCAGCCCCATCTGCTTTTCCAGATAGAGCTTCCAAAAGGAGAGATTTGGCAAACTGTGTGGATGCTTCCATCATCCCAGTGGTCAGGATACACCCCAGTGGTCTGGCCTTCCCAGATCTTGAGAGAACAAGTTGCTGGCATGTAATTCAGCTATCCCAGTGATGCCCACCACACCACAGCACAATTAGGGAGAGCAGCACAGCTGGGATGCTACCAAAAGTGGGACCTTTGCTTATGAAAAAGTTTGTCTTGAGAGAAAAATAAGGCAAATGCCAAATATTTTGGGTAGCTAGGGCAGCAATGTCGTTTAAAAATTCTGAATGGGACTTTCTGACCTTTTATTTCATGCTGCTTGGAAGTTTATGGTATAAGAAGTCCTTTCTAAACTACCACATCACATCACAGGATGTTCATCTGAGCCCACCTCATTCACTTTGCTGAGCATCTGTCATGAAGTATGGAGTTAAACACTAAGAAACATTTTAGGATTGCTCCTGCCTACGAGAACAGGCATTAGGATGTGGCCCACTTCATGCCTGGGATGACGAAGAGCTGAAAGGAGGGCATCAGTATTGCTTTCCCCCAGGTGCTCTTCCAAAACATTGGCGAAGCACCCCAGCCACACCTGGGATTTCTCTTGTGATAAAATGGGCAATGTCCTTATATGCCCCCTTCAATACACAAGAACAGATGTCTAAAATCAAGGAAACTCATTCTAATGGGCACAGATTACCTCTGATGTGAGGCATGAGGACATTTCTTGGAACACTGCACTTATAATTCCATCAAGCTTCAGACACTGCCTGAAGAGCACACAAAGGTCTTGCTACTGTTTCTGTTTCTGTCACATCACACACACTTGCTTCATACTTATTCTTCTGACAGCTGAAATCTCAGTTCTCCAAATGATAGCTTCTTGCCTTCAGTCAGGTGAAATGGTCAGTATTACATGAGTCTGTTCTGGTTTGCAGTGCCATCCTGTTAACATGAATCCCCAAACAGACTTTCTTTGGCAGCCCAACCATTCATTATTCACTCCAGAGTGGCCCTGGTGTTTAACTTGTGATAACAACAAGTGGAAATACTGAAACAGAACTTAATGCCCTTAGAAAAGATCCCACAAACAAAGCTAATTTTGTTTATTCTACTGTATCTACAAGAGTATAATGTTCAAGAAACATGCAAGGTAGTTTAGCCCCCAGACTGGCAGAGGGAGCTGGGCAGTGAGGCTTTTCCTTTAAGATCCTCTGTTAATCCCTTTGTGGGAACATGATCCAAAACTCCTGCTTTACAGAAAAGGTCCACAGGCTCTGACATGCAGCAGATATTTGAGTTTTCTGCTGATCTTGCTATGTGACTTCTATCTTAGTTTACTGAATAAAACTATGAAGCTGGAAGGAAAGGCCTATATGGATGTATTATAAGAGAAGTCTATTTTTTCCTGTCTCCCTCCTAACTGAACATCTAGTTCACAGGGGACAAGGTTGGCAGGGTCTTGGCTGCAGCCATGAGGAACTCAGCCCAGCTGCCTGTTTGCTGGGTGGAAGAATTAAGGTATTCAGCACAGTTCTTGTTGATGCCAATGTAATGGGTTTACACTAACACAATTGTGCAGTGAGCATAAACTTTCTAAGCAGAAAGGTCTGTTCCAGTTGCCCTGGTAGTGTGTTTGCATTGGCTTGCCAAATAAACAACATTCCCTGCTGGGTGATTGGAAACAAGTGTAAGAAGTCCTGAGTCTGAGATGCTAATCCTTATGGTATAATCTCATCCCTGCTACAAAGGCTGATCCATTGCTGGATCTGATAGGTCACACAGCAAAGCCTGAGGGCTGGCCAGTGACAGCTGGATGTGTGGCTGCTCTGAGATCCTGCCTACAGCTGAGCTGGGGATGCAAAAACCCTGGGGCTCATGGCCTGCCCACCTACCCCCTGGAACAGAGTCTTGTCCTGCACAAAAATTCCAGGCAAGGAGGGATGTGCTATGGAGAGGATCAGAGCCATGGAGAGATGGGTGTGGAGGGTCTCCAGGGTGTAGAGATAGCAACAAGTCCCAGGGCCCTGTGGAAGAGTCAGCATCACTCCTGCTGCAGCCACACAGGGCTGTGCACAGCTCACACTGAAGGTGGAGGCTCAGTGTGCTCCTCACAGTAGTAGTGAGAGTGGAGGAGTGCTTGCTGCAAGGACTGTCTCCACAGCACTCAAGGAGACTGGCAAATCCACCAAACAGCCTACAAAGACATGAAGTGGACATGCACCAAGTGGCAAAAGCGTCATGACTGTGGTTCATGTTTTCTTTTTCTCTCTCCCTCCCATCTAAGAAACATTTTAAGGTTTTTTTTTTCAGAGGTAAATGCAAACTGGAGGGTCAGCATAAGGCAGCTTTTTGCTTTCAGTATTAAGTCCAAACCTAGCCCTACAATGGACATGTGGAATGTTTGCTGCCCTTTTCTGATATGCAGCACTGCAGAGAAATGCCCTTCTTGATGTGCCTAGACAAGTTTATAGAAACACTACGTATTTTTAAAAAAAACGGAAAAAAAAAAAGAGAGAGGATAGTACTTGTTACTTATCTGTAAATACAAATCATGACCTGGAAACTCGGATCTTATCCTACTCCTTTTAGTTTTCAGGGGTATACAGTGGTTCACTTTGTATGTTGTGACAAATGTCCAGAATTAGGCCGAAGTTATCCACATTTTACTATTATGATTGATAAGAGCTTCAGTATAGCAGAACATGGCATACAAACCTTAATAGCATGGTTTTATTGTATTTGGTGCCCAAATTTATTTCCTTGCCTTATACTGCATTTAGTTCTGTCTCAATGCACTGGGTGGGGCTGATGAGAATTGACATGGGGTATTTCTTGCTTGAAGGAAAAATGGTCATGGAAGATTTTTTAAAAAATCTTTTCAATGAAAAGGGATGGTCAGGCTTTCTGTCTTCCAAGTCTCCCATGGTTACTTTTGTTCTTCCACTGCCATCTGCATCCCTGATGCTCCTTATCCATGGCCTTAAGCTAATCCCTTGATACCAGAGGAAACAACTACATGCTCTGCCTGCCCACTCCCTTAAAACACAGAGTAGAAAATTGCCTGAGGCAAGTATAAATATTAACACAAAAATCTTCTGAACAGCTCCCCACAGGGGAGTACAGGTTTCTGCTCCCTCTTTCGTACACAAGGCAGATCCTACATTCCCTGTGCATGTGAAGATCAAGATCAGTTAGACAAAGGAGCAGAGCAGAGAAATACCAAATAAAACAAAGACCCCCACAACAACCACAAACAGGACACAGGCATAGCTCTTGTAGCAGAGAGCTGAACACTGCCCTGCTCTGTCCCACGAGGATGTGAGAGAACCTCCATTTCTCAGGGCTTACCTGCAGTGACAATTGGATGTCTCCTTGTGGGCAGAGGCAGGAACGATGAATTTCCTCCACCAAAAGAGAGGTTTCTCTGGAATCCTTAATTTCTTTTCAGCCCCTCCCCTTAGCACTTCCCCATTATTCTGCAAGAGGACTGAAACAGAAATTTCTGGTACCAGCTAGCAAGGGCTCGTTTTGCAGCACTAACACTGCTGCTTTCCCAAGACTCCTGGATCAGCTTGTCTGGCTCTCAGGGAAGACTCTCCTTTGGTGTCTGAACGGGGGTCTGAAGGTGTCCAAAGGGCTCCCTCAGAGTATGAGGCTTTCTATTTACTCCCAGCACAAGATGTGGTGCTGGCACAGGGCACATTAATCATTCCCAAACTCCCTGTGTCTTCAAACACCATGGGCCATACCCACATGCTCCAGCCCTTGAGACATTGGAGTCTCAGTGCAACACAAGCCAAAACAGCTCAGGCAATTTAGTCTTCAGTGCTGAGCAACTGTCCAAGGGTCCCAGGGCACAGAAACTTCCACATAGACAGCAAGTACCAGGCAGCACCATCTTCAGGTGTGCTTCCCTGTCTTTGGGGAAAGGCATCAGCTTCTCAGCTAAGCTCTACCAACATGGGCTGTAGGAGACACATGCACACACACACACTTCCCTGCCGTACAGAATTCAGTCCAGTGGGAGAGGCTTGAGGAAGGTGGGACCTAAAAGTTGTGTGTGGTCCATTGATGAGTGGTGTGCAGCTGCTGGACTGTGCCCACTTACCAGTGGGATGGGAGAACAAGATGATAGATACTCAGAGCTTAAATATGACTGATATATCCCAGGAGCATTGTTCAAATCACCAGATGATAGGAGGGACATATTGAAGATTACTTCTTCATTTTTGGCTAGTGCACAAGGCAGAATAAAGGAGCTGTAAAACCAGAAGGAAAGCAGAACAAAAGGCAATGTGACTCTGTCCCTGCATTTGCGTAGCAATGCCCTTGCAGCAAGGCTCAAAATTAGCACATATTCTCACACTCATCTTCTCACTAGCACCAGGGTCAGACAGAATCATTTACAGTGCCATGGAAGACAAGACATGCAAGATAGTCAAGTCTCAATGTTTCCAACTACAAATCTTGACTCTTCAAGGATGGGAACACCTGAAGATTCAGAACCTTGTCTGTTACTGGCAGACATGGGAAAACAGCATTCACTTTGCATTACAAACTTTCTCTCTCTCCCTCTTTCTTTCCCTATTTTTTAAATTATCTTTGTTATTTTGGAGGAACCTGTTGCTTGTAACTCTGACAGCGGTAAGCAAGTGGTAGGACCCAGGGAGCTGGGAGACTGCCCTGTCAAAGAAACAACAATCACCCACTGAAAGCCCCAGTGTGATGAGGCTGCTACTCCAAAGCTCTCTTTTCTTTCAATTTTACTCCTTTTCTCACAGACTGAGAAGTGGCTCATAATACTGGAGCCAGAGCTTTTTGTGTTTTAGGAATATTTCAGAAGAGCCTTCTTGCAACACTGAGCTCTTTCAAGTCTCCAGCTCTCCCTGCAATCAGAAATAAGGCCACAACTACATATTGTCAATAGCACCCTGGGCAAAAGCACAGCTGGTAACCTTTAGCTGCTGTTCAGAGCTACAGAAATAGCCTGTGGGTGAAAGGAAGAGTTTGTTCAGCATTTCACCCTTTTAAACCTTTTTTTAGGAGAAAAGCCAGATGCTTCTTCCATATTCAACACTCTGTCTCCCCAAAGTGATCATATGATTCCTGTCCTTGAGTGAACAGTGGGTTTTTACTTCAGTAACCCTGCTTGGCAGGTTACCGTGTGCATTTGTTATTTTCTGCATGATAAAGTGCTTTTCAGTATGAACTCCTTCCTTCCTTCCTTCCTTCCCTCCCTCCCTAATTCACCTCTGTGAAGTTAAAGACAGTCATCAGGGTGTCTTTCCTCATAGGGATTAAAGAGTTTCTGTACTCTAAAGGATGACTTGGTTGGTCAACAATCCTTTTTCAAAGCAGACAAAATTTGGATTCCTATTATTATGATGCAGAAAAAAATCTTTTATTCTCAGGCCCGTTTAATTTTATTTTTTTAAATTATAGCTCATAGCCATGGTTGGAAGTAGACAAAGGGAAATGGAATAGAGCAAACCCAGCAAAAGGAAATGGTGATTGAAGTGTCTATTCATGTCCCCTTTGTTCAAAAGAGACACTGCTAAAAGTTACTCTCTTCTATTTAAAAGTTTGAATAACCATTAGAAGAGCTCACAGAGTCTGGGGCTGAAGTCCTCATCCAGAGAGTGTGACAACCACCCAGCTGGAGATACTGCACATGCTTTCGTCCCTCCCAACTACAACTGAAGAGAGAAGTGGGTCCTCTTTCCTCCTCCCTCCTTCCTACTCTCTTATCTCTTTGACCCTAAAACTCCAGTGGCAAAGACATTTACTTTCTCGGAAGCAGAAGAAAGAGAATTAACACCCATCTATGAAAAGGAAGATTTTATCTGCATGTCTCTATTTGACAGTGCCGCTTGGGTATCAATACAAGCCACCTCTCTGCTATACATATAAAATGCCCAAATTAGGTTGTTTCCAGAAATCATCTATTCATTTAAGTCACTGAACAAATTAATTAAATCACAGGCTATTCATGAACATTTCCACTTCATCTGGAAACGGAGTTTTCAGTGAATAAAGAAATCCAACATAAAAACCAACCAACTAGTCGCACAATTAAAAAAAAAAAAAAAAAAAAAAAGGTGAAGTTCCAGAACAGGCAGCATCTCTCCCTCACTTTGCAAAAAGCCTGTATTTCTCACAGAGCTCACTGTGCCATCTCCCCAGGCCCTCAGGAGCAATACCGACTCTGCCAACCTCAGTAGTCCCAGGTTCACCCCAATGCTGAAGCCTCTGGGTAAATTTCACTTTCCCTAGAAGCTGGAAACCTGTGTTGGAACATTCACCATCATTTTTCTGTTTTACTAGACCCTCAGGGCAGGATTCATTCCAACAAACTTGGAGGGCTACCATATTTGGGTGACTTATTTAGGCTCCCTTTATATGGCAGGGGAAGGAAAAAATAGGCCATTCTAGTAACCAGCATCTCAAAAGAGAGTGTCCTTCAAAGAAAGACACATGTAGGCTGTATCAAGGTGGCACAGAAATACCCACCTCTTTCCACTGAATAAAAAGGGAGCCTGGGAGTAACTTTTCCAGATGCAGATACCACCTTTTGAGATGCTTTGCACTTCAGAAAAAAATTAAATTAATACAGAGACAGTGTATTTTATGACCCAACAGCCTGAGTGTATACACGCCTGGAATAGCTCTGTGGTCTCTGCAGCACTGTATGGCTGCAGATACTTTCCCCTACAGCAACTGTAGCACAGCAGTGCTTTGCAGTTCCCAGTGATGCAAAAGGACTTACTGATGTCAAAATAGTCCATAGTGCAACCAAGAACCATTTCCACTGCTTTGCAGCTCTGTGAGGTTAAATATTGCATAATGGAATTAGTGTTTTCTTTTTTAATTAATGCAAAAAGAAGGGAGGGGAAAGAGAGACAGAGAAAAGGAGCAAGATGAAGCTCAGACATCCTGTGTGTTTTCCAGAGGAGAAAGAAGTCCTTGATCCTCTGCCAGACCAGCAATGCAGGGGAAGCTGGTGCTCCAGAAAGGCTGGAATTGAGATTTCTGACCTTGACCAGTGCCTGTGAAACAACAAAACCAGTGAAAAGCCAGGTAACACCTCCTCCCCACACAACCACAAATTCCAGTCCACTGAACCTCATCATTTCAACAGCAGAGAAGTTCTGAGCGGCATTAATCTATATTATATATCTACTAATCCGCCATGGTGGCAGCCTGGGCTCCCAGTGTAGACAGCAGAGTGCTTGAGATTTCATGTACCCAAGGCAGCAGCTGGGTTGGCTCATGTTTGTACCTCAGAGCCACTCTCAAGTGCTTGGCTGGGCTCCTGCCTGCGGGTTGAAGCAGCAAGGCTCGAGGTTCCTCAAGCACCTGACAGAGCTGCCCATGGGCGACTCACAGGCACCCTGTCCTTGGAGCACCCACACCTCACCTCTGCTAGCCTCACCTGTGAGGGCAGCACACCCCTCCTCCCAACTGGGAGACACCTCCTGAGAGGAAATTCAGCCCAGGAGGGGAAAGTGGTTTGTTGACAATGCTAGGTGTGAACCAGCGGGATGGGATAAGTGATGGGAGGGAAACTGCGTTTGCCTACAGGCCTTAGGACCTCCAGAGGAACCTTCTCTATCACTCTTTATTAAAGCACAGGCCCCTTTGCTAAGACAGGAATCTTCCTCCCAAGGGAGGGAGTCAGAAGAAAGGCTTTGATACCCTCACACTAGGGACACCCTGTAAAACGAGTTTGATGGCTATTCAACAGCATGTGTCATAGGGTCATTTAGAGATCTAAAATGAGGTATCTCACACAGATCTATCACCCAACATAGAACTAGAAACAAGCTTTCATGGCTTTCTTGTGAAACATAAAAACAAACAAATAAACAAGCATAAAAATTTACGTCATTGATTTCAGCTTTTCCTGGAAAGATTAAACGACTAAATTTTTACAACTAAAAATTACATTCTTAACCTGCTCATGATAATTCTGCTCTGCCCTGTTCAAATGAAAATGACAGAAATTATGTAGTCTTGCCAAGTGGTACTTTAATTTATTGGAATTTATTTTGTAGTCCTTCTCCTCTACATGACAATCTACTGAAATATGTACACACAAGGCTGTCCTCCAGCAGTGGTCTTCTCTTTTGTCTTGCCTTTTGTTTTCATCTTTTGTTGCATAAACTCTCCAGATATGGTAATACACAGATAGATAGATAGATAGATAGATAGATAGATAGATAGATAGATAGATAAATACATACAGGGAGAAGGAGTGGCAAAAGGCAATCTCTTTGTGAGGCTGAGGCTCAGACATCTTTCACTAAAAAGGGTGCAGTGCTCCTGTATTTAGAAGGATTTAACATTAAGAGATGGACATCTAGTGAACACAGTACCTTCTGCAGCAAGGTTTACACTATGACTGGTTTTGAGGACTACTTGAGAGCTAATTCCCTATAGCAAATCTGTATCAAACCTGGAATAATATTGAAACAAGATCAAATAGTGAAGATTCTAAGAGCTCATTTTTGTCTTTCCTTATATTCCACAATAATTTTAATTTAGGGTGGACTACCTTTTTTTTTTTTTTTAATAAATTGGCACCGACACAGAGCTGCTGCAATAAGGGACACACAAGAACCTTTTCCTATCAAGTCTCATACCATGATAATACTTTGAAAAGCTTTGCAACTACCAGAAAAGAATGATATTTATTCCGCATAAAAAGAGCTACAACAATCAAAGGCCAAATCCTGCCCCTTTCTACTTGGCTTGATGCTTTTATCTTATAATTTTACGTGGAAAATGGAGACATGATGACAAATGGATATATGAAGGGAAGGACTCTTTATATGATGGATTTTAAGCCTCACACTAAAGTAAAATCTTGAATCTGGTGTATTTAAGTTGCATTTGAAGGTGGCCCTTAAGCTCCTCTGCCTTTTAGATGTTTTTGATAGAGACACTCAAGAATGTAATAAAACCACATCAATATCCAGTAAACCTTACTAAAAAAACCAAAACAACAACAACAACAAAAAAACCCCAACAACACAAAAACAAAAGGAGCAAAAAATATGCTCATTGTTTTACTTAGCTTTTTATTCCATCATTATGGCACAAGACAGAACTTAAAGACAACATCACTGAATAAGTCTTCAACTTCATTAAAATTAAGACTAATATGTTTTATAAAATTCTTCTGATATGGTACACTTTCCCTTATGGAGTGCTAAGCAGGAATTCCTCTGGAACGCTGCAGTACATTGCCACCCGCTGCCCACAATCGGCTCTGCAGCTGAAAAACAACGTGTACAAAACAGCAACATTGAACACAGCACAACATACAGCTACCCAGGAAGTGTGACTGACCCAGACTTTGGCACAATATTTATAGAAACACAGTTGTGAGCTCCTTCAAATGTCATGTTCATTTCTGAAACTCTACTTGACTCCCTTTCATGTGTCTGTCTGCATTTTTCTCCTTTCTCTTAACTTTCTTAATGCTGGAGCTTTGTTATTTCAAAGGAAAAGCCATATTCTTTCTCAGTGTTACGCATCTCAATTTATTAGGTTTGGTTTTCTGAAATTTGGATTCCAGTTTATTGTTTTAAAACAATACATAAAATCACACATTTATAAATATATATATTATATCCTGCATATATAACATTGGTTTTCCTTTAGAATGGGAGGGCAGACTTTGCACTACATACTCTGTTGGTTTAGGCACAACGTTGTTCTTAGATTCTCTGAGCTGCTTCCTACCAGAATCTAAAAAAATACTTTTACAATCTTGTGTCAAATTTTAAGGTATTTTGCAAACATATGTATAAGAAAAAAATATTTTGCATTTCCCCCTCTAAGCTCAATACTACCCTTAAAAATATATGGCTTTTCATGTTCCACTTTATTTTAGTGTTTTTCAAAAGGCAGTGAAAAGAAGTACAACTTTCTCCTTTAACAGCTTTTTTTTTTTTTTTAATATATATATATTTAAGCACAGAAACCAGCTTGTGCACTTTCTATAGAATTCCAATGCATATCATGGTAATGTAAGTGCAGTGATTTTTTTAAAAAAAGCAGTCATGACTGATTGACATCTGTATATGAAAACATAACATGATTATCATACAATACCCATTACAGAATATACAATCATCAAAACTGCAGATATATAAATACATTTTTAGCAACATCAAAGCAACAGTTTTATCTTATACACAGCATAAGCATACAGAGTTATTAAACTGAAGTTTTCACCTTGTTTTTTTCCCAAAAGCTTGCTGAAAAACAGGAACGTACTGTATTTGTAAATTTACCGCTTGACAGTGCTGTTGAGAAATTAAAGTGAACAAAGTTTTAAAAAAGTATATGCAATTCAGTTGGTACAAAACAAACAAGCCCTCCCTGTTTTCCAATGTCCCCGTTGTTTTCCCATGAGACGGAGGCAGGGGTGCGAGCGGCAGTTCCACGGAGTCCGATCATACAAGGGTTTCCGGGAGGGCATCGGGGTTATCAGCTGATAACAGCTCCCAAATCTGCCACCTCTCCCTTTGCCACTCATTCCAGTCCGCCTCTGAAACGCTTCTCCTGTTCCGGCCATGAGGCGCCGTGGAATAGCTGTGCCCCGCGGGCTGCTCCCGCCTGGAGGTGGCCTGCTCAGGGGCTCTGCCTGCTGCCGCTCCGGCGGCCCCCGAGCCCTTCTCGGGGCGCGGGAGTCTCCACAGGGAGTGCAGCGTGGAGGACACAGCCGACCGCTGCGGCAGCGCAGAGCTGGCCTTTGCCGGGCCGGGGTAAGGCGGCGGCGGCCGCTCCTTCCTGTAGGAGGCCTTGGCTGTGCTTTGCCAACAGCCCGCGCTGGAGTCGTGCTCGCTGAGGTCCTCCGCACTGCTTAAAGTCAAGTGCTGCTCCGACCGGGAGTGAGGCAGGGCTGAACTCCTGCAGCCGGCTCCCCCGTGAGGGTTACTGCACAGCCGGGACGCCGCGGGCTGCAGCTGACACTCGGGAATGGCAGCTGTCGTCTGGCTCCTCCGCATGCCCTGCCTGCCACTGTCCAGTTCCGAGGAGCTGCCCTGCCATCGAGGGGAATGCATGGCCAGGTTCCCCTGGGAAAGGGAGCACTGTCCGGGCCGCAGCGAGCTGCTTTCGTAAATGTTCCCGTGAGAACCTGGGGGTAGAGTCAGAAACACGACGTGAGCCTGCAGAACCAACAAGCTACTGCTTTTCCCTTGTTTCACACTGTAAATGAGGGATGGGGGCTGAGACAGGCTGAGAAAATTTGGGCTCTTCAGCTTGGAGAAGAGAAGATTGCATGGAAACCTCCTAGCACCTTTCAGTATCTGAAGGGGGCTGACAGGAAATCAAAGAGGGACTCTTCATCGGGAACTGTAGTGATAGCACAAAGAGTTAATGGGTACAGACTGAAAGAGGGGAAATTCAGGTTAGATATGAGGAAGACATTTTTACTGTGAAGGTAGTTAAACACTGGAACAGGTTGCTCAGAGAGGCTGGGATGCCCCAACCCTGGCAGTGTTCAAGCAATCCAGTTTAGTTGGAAGCGTCCCTGCCCAAGGGAGGGGGGGGAAGGATTAGATGATCTTTAAGGTCCCTTCCAATCCTTATCACTCTATGGTTCTATGATTCTATGAATTCTAGAAGAATTTAAAACTATTTCTTGAATTTTAAAATTAATTTTTAAATTATATTTGATAGTTTGAAATGTTGCTGTTTTCTGTATTCCACTGAATACAGAAAAGTATAACCACTGTGCTCCCCTGTATTCTACTTAAGAGTCACATTTTAAAAGTCCAGCTCTGGACAATGTGAATTCTCCTACTGGCTTCACTGTGGTTTCTTGAAAACAAGGAATTGTTTTTTTCTTTGCTAGAGTTTGGCTTTAAAATTGAAAAACACTGACCTGTGATTACTGGATCTTTGCAGCCACTTTTCAGTGTCGAATGCCAAGTACCCCAGATATCAAAATGATCTTCGGAAATATCTAAACAGCAGTAAGAGCAGGAAAAAAAATGATTAATCAATCCTCTTAAAGACATGTTTTTAGAAATATACAAATAGAAAGGTAAAACTTTATGTATCAGAGTAATTAACATCCAGTGGCACCTTCATTGTATACCTAACATGAGCATCTCATATGTCAGACCCCACCTGGAATACTGTGTACAGTTCTGGCGACCCCAACATAAAGACATGGAAATGTAGGAAAAACATCCAGAGGAGAGATATGAAGCTGGTAAGAGGACTGGAGCACCTTGTCTACAAACACAGGCTGAGAAAATTGGGGCTGTTCAGCCTGGAGAAGAGAAAGTTGTATGGAGACCTTGTAACAGCCTTCCAGTAACTGGAGGGGGCCAACAGTGAAGCCAACAAGGGACTCTCAAACTGTAGAGATAAGACAAGGAGTAATGGATGCAAATTGAAAGCGAGGAAATTCAGGTTAGGTATTAGGAAGAATTTTTTGCTGTGAGGGTGGTGAGGCACTGGAACAGGTTGCCCAGGAAGGCTTTGGGTGCCCCAAGCCTGGCAGCGTGAAAGGCAGACTGGATAGGCCTTGAGCAATCTGATCTAATGGGAGGTGTCCCAGCTCATGGCTGGGGGGTCGGGACTGATGGATCTTTAGGGTCCATTCCAACCCTTGACATTCTATGATTCTATGTATTTGCTCACAGCTACTTGTTTCAAGATCAGATTCTGCAATGGATTCAGTGAGCTCTGTTGGGGCAGGGTGCCTGAGTTTGATGAGTCCTTAAGTCCTCTGCCTTCCTGAAGGCAGAGTCAGTGTCAGAGAATTTGCACAATTCTCTGGGGAGGATTTGGTCCACAAAAGGTAAGTTCCTGGCAATGCTCTTAGGCAGCCCCAGCCTCAGGAGTGCTCTATCAACCCAAGGATGCTGCCCATTTACCCAGAAGTGCAGCCACAGCACAAAGATTTAATGAAACGCTGGGCTATAAATAGCATAATGCTTTTTTCTGATTCCACTAGTCAGTAGAGGAATTTCCAAATTTGTCATGGTCCAGTATCTCTGTGATGCATATTAAAGTCCGAAAGATGGTTAATACGATAAAACTTCATGTAATTTCCTGTTCATAACTTAATAGAAATCTGACCAAATTCTTAAATTTGTTCAGAGATTTAGATGTTGAATACAGAAGATAAATTCCAATTGACATTTAGAAAGCATATAATTGAGATATTAGTCTAAATCCCATTAATTCCAAAGGGAATTAAATGCCTGGGCAGTACATTTCAAATTAAGTAGTTTTAAAAATACCACCAAACAGTGATGTGCATCCCTAAGCACTAAAAGTTCCTAAAGTTTGGCTCAGTAAGTATAAATTTCATAAATGACAAATTTTTCCTATTTTTATATATTTATATTCGTATAGAATAATTATTTATATGTATATATATTTATTGGAAAAGCATCTTGAAGTTCTGGTGAGCTATTAGTTTTAAAACACCACAGATCTTTACCAAAGAAATCATTCAGGTATGCACTCCCCAGGTAGCTACTGGGGAAATGATGGATCCCTGCAGTAGTATTGCTAGGTGTGTAATTGCCTGCAGATGTAAAGCTGTGCAGCTCAGCTGCATTTTCCAGTGAGAGGGCGTTGATGTCATTCTTTACAACTGGAGAAAGTTTGTGCCTGAAATCTTAAAATCTCAGCTTTTTCCAAAGCCTGTACCATAACCTTGTAGGTATTACAGTCTCATGTTTCTGGACAAGACTTTGCTATGCTGTCACAGATAGGCGGAAAAATTAGACATACATAGTTCTAGTTTCCTAAATAATATTTCTAAGTTTTGAGAAGTGCAATACCAGGATCATCCTTGACAGTTGGCTGAGCTAATGAGAAGGACTCAGCACAGATCCTTCTGGGCTCAATACAAAAAAAAATAGTATTGGTCTGTCATTTTTTAATAAGGTTATTTACATTATTGCTCCTCAAATCCTGGTAGCAGACAATAGAAATCCAGCACTATTCAATTACTTCAAGAATCTCCATCAGTGTCTGAGGAGTAGGAGCACAAGCAGGATGCACCATACCTTTTCCAGACTGTGATGCAGAAGAATTCTCCTTTGGCTTAGTTTGCAAGTGTCCAACCAGCGTGTACTGCTCAGGTACCTTGTACAGCTTATCTGGGCTGCTGGCAACTTCCTCCTGCATTGCCACCAGCGAGCGCTCGGACAGCACCGGGGAGTTGTTGTCATAAGGGGAGACATCCCCACTGGAAGCTTTGTTGGAGTCTGTGGAAGAATGTCTTTCTCCTGTGGAGTAGGAACCTTCTGACCGCAGCATCTCAGGGCTCCTGAGAAATTTTGATAAACAAACTACTGTTAATAAAAAAAAAAAAATGCTTTGTGGTCATAGTTACAGGTGCAGTTTGACATCGAGGCTGGGTTGGATGGGGCTCTGAACAATCTGGTCTAGTGACAGGTGTTCCTGCCCATGGCAGGGGATTGGAACTAGATTACTTTTAATGTCCCTTCCAACCCAACCATTCTATGATTCTACAATCACACAAATAAAATCAATAACATGAGAATGGTCACAGCTGCTGAAATGAAAACACTTCAGAAATAGTTACTGAGGTGGATTTTCCATGAGTAAAACTTTTGTCATGAAGTGGCCAGCAGAGGCCACTCAAAATCAAAAGATGTTGCTGTCAAGAGAGAAAACAACAAAACCCCCACACAACTATACAGTAAACCACAGGAAACTAAGCAGTGAATCAATTCCTTATGTTACCTTGACAATGTAGCTTGTGGCAACAATAAAACTGAAGGCATGATAGGGGAAGATTAGTTTGATGCTAAGCAGTATGCTAAAATAAATTCTTCTATTCTGAAGTTTTACATAAAGAAATCAAGCACTCAGTTTGCCTTTCACACTATGAGAATGATCTTCTTCTAGAGATGTTAAGTAAATATTTTACAGGGGACAAACAGATGTATTTACTGTACTGATCTGGGTATCAAACAACTGGTTCTGCTGATGCCTTCTACAACTTATTTTATCTTTTCACCATCAACAACATGAACTGCCTTTAATTTTGCAAAGAAAAGGCAAACACAACTCCCACCTAAGTACAGACAAAGGTAGCCCAAGAGCCAAAGAGAGACAATTAGTTTTTGAAATGTGCTGGGAACATTGATGGAAATTTCTTGAACTGTCACTCTTTGCCATGCAGGTGGGAGGCAGGCTGTGAGTCACTGAATATCACAAAGAACATGTAGAACTACTCTGTAAATAAACAACTTTTTTTTTTTCCTGTTGTTCCTCACTAACTTATATTTCTATTACTCATTTTTCATTTCTCTGCACCTTTGTTTCACAGATCCTTATCTTTTGCTTCTTTTGAGTCAAACACTTCTTTCAGGGACCTCTTGTTCATATCTGTTCTAATTAAATATGATACAACAGAGGTTCATTCCTGTAAATGTCTGAAAATGGCCAGGTCTTTTCATAGTGAAATCCAAAGACAGCTTGGACATAGTGAGCAGCCAAAACTCATTTCTCACTATGGAACAGTAACCTTCTTTCCAGACAAATAAAATAAAACTGAAGAAAGAAAATAGAGAAAACATACAGCTAGTCACAGTACAGTAAATATTAATACAGAAATAATAAAACTTAACACCACTTTCAAGCTGTTGTTTTTTTCACCAGATGATTTACATAGCGTACGTCCCAAAAATAAAATATATATAATCAACAGCATGATTATTATGTTACCCAATATTCCTATTTTTTTCAGTATGAAAGCAATTATAAAGTGTTTGGAATTAATTAAATAATTACTTATCAGTAACTCTCAGTGACAAAACCATTGCTGGAGTTAAACTGAGGCAAACTCAAAAACCAGAGCTCCCATTTGGCAAAGCTGCTCTGTCACAAGTGTGCCAGAGCATCATGGTAATGCCAGGGAGTAATTAAAAAAAAAAAAAAAAAAAAGAAAAAAGAAAAAAAAGGCCTTTCTTTCTGTCCTCCTAAGTCCTAAAAACCCTTGTACAGTGATATGAGGTTTAAGCAATGTCTTGGGATTTTCAGAAGAACTAGAAGGACCTCTTAGGAAAGGGGAACAATGTTGGTATCTGTAGCTTTGCTATGACCAAATGCCCTTCTTTCCAAGAATGTCATCTAAACAGGAAGGTTTATTGCACGTCATTTTGATCTTTGCAGCAACTGTGCTGCACAGGGCAAAGAGAGATATAAACCAGCACTCAGCCAAGGCAAGGTAACACAAGGAATAATGGAAATGGAAGAATGTGAAAACATAAACTTGAGCTTTGTGAAACACTGATTTCATGTCTTACCTTGAATGATCTGTTATAGTCTACCTCTTCTCAAGACAGAGTTGCTGCTAAAAATTTACTTGAGTGGAAACTTTCAAATCTTTCAACATATTCAAACATTCAAGTTTCTAAACTGATTTACAGTTTTGGCTGGTAAGTCCATACTATTTTTTATATACATGTATAATACCACTTTCAAAGTTGTTTAGGCAAAATAGCTTTAATAATCAAAGGAACTGCTGTGGACTCAGTCAATCTTACTACAAGAAACCATCACAATGGATTAAACACTTAAAAGCAGGAAACTGAACTCATACATTTGCAGCTTTACTTCACAAACAAAAATAAAACAACTTGCAAGAAGACTTTGGTTTGCTTCTTTACAAATAAAGAAGAAATTCTCACAAATCCCTTAAAATGCAGGGTTTGCATCTGTTTGCTTTACTGTTTGAGTTCATTAGCAACAGATGTTTACTACAATTCAAAATTCTTCTTCCTGTGTATAGCGAGATTTTGTACCTATTCACAGGGCAGAAACTAAATTGGAAGACAAACAAATACTGTGCAAGACACCCACTCCTCTGTGTGTAATGTATGAGGAAGGGCAGACTGTGCCCACAAAGAATAATAGATGATTATGTGCAATCAAATGTGAAGAATGGGAAGGCAAGTAAAGTATTTTCCAGGGGTTATGAACTATGTTAAGGAAAAGATTTTGAAAGTGGCTAAGTACCAATGGAAATATTTGAAGGCAGCAGAAGGAACCTGTGGCACATGAACTTAATAAAAAATTTCAGATTCAAAAACAACAGCCAACTTTCTATGAATTGATGCAGTTCACCAGAGGCCATTTGCATGGGAGAACTGGAAATGTGTTAATCACAATAATTGCTTCTACTGAGGATATTCTTACTTTTCTACTAGCATCAAGGTTTTCAAAACAGGAAATCCCTTTCTGTTTCTGGCAGAAACCCTTTTCTGTTTTAACTTAAAGCTCTAAGTCAGAAAACAATTACTCCTTCAAGAGGCAAATAATATAGAGTGTGATGGCTTGGCAGCACACAGTACTAATTTCTACATAGATTTGTGTAACACAGGTGCTACCAACAAGGCAGATTACTGTGGCATTATGATGTGGTTGCTACTGTAACAGGGTAGAGGACTCAACATTTCAAGGAGCCTCTGCAGCTTTAAAAACTGCATTTACACATACTGTATAACCTGTTGTACAGCTTCTTTGTGTCATAGATCAGGATGGATTAAAACTCATTATCTTAATCCAAAAACGCTGTAACTTTGAAACTAATTTACTCTGAAAGGACTACTAACCATGATAAGCAATAAATAACCATAAGAAATAGATTTTATTTTTTGTTAAAGATGCTTCATCTTACAGCTGTAAACCCAAATTCCATTGTTATCAAGCCAACATATAAAAAATTGGGAAGTCACCAACAAAAGCACACTTCACAATTGCTGCCCATTTGAAATTAGCACTTTACCATGAACAACTTCCATAAATTCCCTGACACACTGTTCACAATGCTCAGCTCTTAAGGGAACTGAAAGATGAGGAACATCTGATTTGTCCTCCTCCAGAGAGGAAAATAGATTG
This sequence comes from Sylvia atricapilla, assembly GCF_009819655.1. Lineage (NCBI taxonomy): Eukaryota > Metazoa > Chordata > Aves > Passeriformes > Sylviidae > Sylvia > Sylvia atricapilla. Next base: position 96,176,250 of record NC_089141.1, read on the forward strand.
TGTTTTCTCTGTTAGACCAGAGCCAAGAAAGCATTTATAATGACAGGAAGAGCAGAAATGTGAGTGCAATTGCAGAACAGGACCTTCAAAGCAATTAATGTGACATTAAAGTCTTCAAGTTGATTCTATACTCTGTACAGTCAACTAGCTCTTCTGATGAAGACTGTCTCAAGAATATATAAAGTTTTTTTGTTCCACAGATCCACATTTGTATTTTGAGTATGTGACCAAGCGATTTCCAAGAGCAATAAGGATGTATTTTGGAGGCTCATTTTTAGGAAATAAAGACAAACATCTCCTTGTTGTCTGCTGTCTCACATTTCTTACAGGAAAAATAAGCAACACATTTTTAGCCTCGAAATTATGTTGTGAAATACATTAATCTCTTAAGAGCATCACACTCCTAGCAATAACACTAAGCAACATTCTAATTGCTTGGAATATCTTAACCAAGAAATTGCAACTACAGTGAAACCGTATTAACATTAAATGTAAAATGCTTACACGACAGCAGAGTAGAAAAAAAAATGACAGTGATTTTTTCCTATCTCAGTGACATTTCATCTGCCTGTTACTGACAACACAATAAATTGGTACTACTGTAGCTATATGCTCCTGTTTGGCCTCAGAACAATTCCTTACAAAAGCCTTTTGTCAGTTGTGACCAGCTTTCCAGAAAAGATGCATTTTCTCTTGTAGGTGTGCATGCTGGCTAAAAGTAAGGAAGTTCAAAGAAAAGTCAATTAAGGAAATAGGTTCTAATAATTACCTGTTACATCCAAAATGATTTGTGACTAACTTATGCACAACTGGTATGTGTAGTCACATGTGAGATACAATTTGCTGTCATTTTATCATACAGATGGTGAAATCCAGCATGAAGTTTTTATTAGCTGGAGTTAAAAATACAGTAATCATTCCAAACTAAGGGCTGAAAGGAAGAAGTCTCTACACACTATCTTATGTCATATGATTTGTAGTGTCTGCCCTAATTGTAGTCTTAGCTTCTGGCAAATGTGAAACAAGTCTAAAAGACAACTCATGTACCTCAAACTATCCTGCACTTACTGTGATCTAAATATATGCATGGTGACTTGTCAGTCAGACAAACTAGATTAAATTATTTCACACAAATTACCCCAAATCAGCTATCTGTGATAATTTGATGTGGTTAAGTTAGCAAACTAACAAAATCCTTTACAACTCAATTTATTCTGCACAAATTTTTGTTTCTAAATTCTGTAGTTAAAGAAAGCTTTTTCCTGAAGGTGTTAGTGACACCTTCTTATATATCTTTTCCTTGTAAGCCAGGCACACTATTACATTACCTCCAACTATACAATGTTAAGAGGGAGAGAAAAAAAATCATAGCTGACTGACTGTACAAATTCAATTTTGATTATATTCTGAATGCACTAGGCACTTTCCACAAACACAGGAAGACAAAGTCCAATATGTCCCAGAGAGTCTAGAGTCCAGAAACCTTCTTAAAAATTACTTAAAGCAAGTCTGTCAATTTTTGTGATTTTTGGGTCTGCCATATTGGGATTTACTAGAATAAAGACAATGACTGTGTGGTCCCATGAGAAAGCCAGGAATCCTGTTAATCTGAATATACAGACTCACAGCATTAAGGCACAAAGGTGCAGGCATATATACACCATACACAAGGTCAGATTATGTTATGTGTCATAACTGTTATAGTGACCAGTGCGATTTTTTTTCCTCTTCAGATCTTTCACAAAGCATACAATTAAATAATATCCAATGTCTCCACAGGGCTGCTGTTGTGGCAGTTGGCTTGTTCACAATGTCCTATGTGTATAGGATAGGAAAATAAATGACAGAGTGGTCAAGTGGCTCGCTGTGACGGTGTTAAGGCACTCTAGGGTGTGCTTCAAGAACAGTGGAACACATGCTTCCTGTTACTGAAGACTACAATGAACCCAAGACATGAACCAGCAGATGACTAAAATACATCCTGTCAGATAATAGTGCACTGAATATTTTTATGTACATGTCATTCTGTTCTCTGCAGCAGAACACAATCTTTCCTCTGAATCAGGGAAACAAGTTTTGTCTTTAGAAAATGCTGTACAAGAGTCATAATTTCTTTGGCAGAGTCTATGTAATAGGGAGGATATTTCTATTCCACTGTAGACAGTGCAGAAGAGCTGTGGAAAACTAGAACCTTTTGGACACTTCCAGTGGGAGATAGAAATTCCCAGCAGAAAAAGGGATGATGAAAAAACAGATTACTCACGATGACTGGGAAGCTTTCCTCCTCAGCAAATAGTCTACAACATCTGGGTCAGTCTCTAATAAGCTAATAAGCACTTCATTCTGTAAATCAGGAGAAACCTATGAAGACATTAAGAAATACTTAGTTGCAGGTTAATATCCTTTCACACACATTAATTTTGGTGCTAGGCTTTATCTAAACAACCAAGTACAAGTACATTTACAAAGAACATATAAAATATTCAGAAGCTTTCACTTAGAAGAGGAATTTCATGTAACAACAGATGAAGTAGGACTGTAGATAATTTTTTACAATGTTCAATGCTGACTACTGTTGAATAACTGGTATCCAGCTGGTTATTGTATCTGGAAATAACAGTGGGATTACTTATGTATCACAGTCTCAAAAGCTCCAGTTTAAGGTCCTCACTTTACACCACCCTTCAAAGATCTGAGGACATTTACAAATCTCCATCTCTGCCTCTCCAGCCCCTCTAACCAACAGGCTCAGTCAGAATTTGTGTCACCTTCTTTGGAGTTTGGCCTTCTGATTTGTTAACTTTCTCTTTGCACTTTGTATGGGTATGAACCTTCAAAACCCTTGACAGTTTTAGATGCTGCAGGGTAGATTCTGCTACCTGCTACATCTCTTGTAGCAGGTAGCAGAAATGGCACCCCAAAACCTGCACAAGTAAACTCCGTGCTTCCAACTGCATTATACATGAATCTTATCAGTCCTCAAGTGAGTTTGTCTGCTTTGTCCACATTACAACTTCAAAACACTGAAACAGATGAAACCATCCAAGAAACTTTAACAGCCCAGGTTCACTCAGGACAGATAGAACTTGGTGTAAGAAAATCTCAGCAAGGGGTCATCAGCTGGGCAATATATGTTTCTGAATGCAATCTGCCAGAGATTGAATCTCTGACCTTCTTTTGAATCTCTTGACCTTCAAGTCACACTTCATGGACCATTTGTTCCCTCTGGTATTTCCTGGGAAATAGGAATAGAATTACTAACATATTCCCCAGAGGAATATCTTATTTTAGGAGGCATTTAGGGAATCTAGTTACATAAAAGTTAAAATAAGGAAATAATTAGAAAATAAATGAAGATTTGAATAATTTAATTCAAACTCATCCAAAGTATCTATTAATAACTTGTGTAACCACATACTCATTTTTTGAAAATTCTATTCAGTCTCTGAACTGGAAAAATATCTTACTGATGGTCACTGATGCACTAGACTTTAAACAATTTTTTTTTAGGAATACAATTTTTGGAAACCTGGTGTACTGTAACTTCTCCATTTAGACAGCCTTTCTATACATTAGAAGAAACTCCAGATAAAGTTGATAAAATTCCATGGTAAAACAGAATCCACAGATTTTAGTGTGTAACTTAGTACTCAGGTTTAATCAAGTCCACTTCTAAGAAACAACTGAGAGAACTTTGTCAGAAAAATAAAAACAATTATTGCCATATATATATAAAAAAGATAAATCAGTCTTTCATTCCATCAAAACAAGTCTGAAAAAGTTCCACCAGAAGTTCAGTTCCAACAGAAAGCTTCTATGAAACCCACACTTAACAGTTCTACTGATTCATAGGACTTTTACCAGAATGAATCTCTAAATAGTTTTGTATTGATGGTCTCCTTGCTAGCTACCTACTGGGTTTGGGGTTTCCTCCTGTGCAGCTATTTTCTACAGTTTAGTTCAGTAACTTGGCAAGTGTAGAAACATAATTGTAAAATTACACTTATAGAGAACTACAATATCAGTATCTCAGGAAGTTGTCACCATAACTATTACTGAATTAATTGCTTCACTGGTAATTGCACCCAAGTAGATGGATGAGAATTTGAAATTTGGGGCAGAAGGGAAGCCAAGGCACTGCTGAAATAACAGCTCTGGAGGACATACAGGGATGTATCAGAAGGCTGATAGAAGGGTTGTTAGTATTTCAGCAGAGTACCAGATATTCTGAGATTCTGGGGTTGGATGCTACATAATTGTCACAGCTGTTGAGACACAGAATGGCAGTGTATGGCTGCCTCTGCAGTGGGAAGGCCACAGTAGCCTCTAACTGTAAAAATATGAAATTTCATACATTCTGAACAACTTCTTTGCAGCAGGGCTGGATTTGGGCAGTAGGAGATGAAATACATGAACAAGCTGCTGTTCTCCATCCTTCATGCCAAGTCAAGGCCAAGTTGAAAATGAAGGGTGGTTGAATTGTGCCTCCTTTCATTCAGCTGCTGGATGTAGTTCAGAGACTGGCAAAGAACAGTCCTTTATACATCCCCATGAAACATTCTAATACATCCCCAAGACTCACTGAAACAGGCAAGATTTGCACATGAAAGTGATTATCATCACTGATATCAATGAAGCATGGTTAGGTTCCACCTTCTATAAGAAATCCATTTTTGCATGTTACTGATGTTAACAGTAGTTACTTAATAAAAATGATGCTCAATATCCTGGATTGTTCCAACAGACAGGATCTCTCTGGGCCACCAATATGTCAGAATCTTTCTGATATTGTGGTCTGGTCCCAACAAATGTTATTCCAGTTTTAATACTGAAACCAATCACAGTTTTATAACCTCCCCAGACATAAAAGTAACAGAAAGAAAAAAAGCCAAACACAAAAGCATCTGAGCATTAATACACCATGTTGTAGCTGTAGCTAAATGCTTAAATCCAGATGTTCTTTTTTTAAATGTAGCATAAATGTCAAGTATAAACAGTAAAAACAACTCTGGAAAACAAAAGAAATTCTTTTTCCCACACTTCATTTAACTTCCAGATGAAAGCTGAAGCACTGAAGAGATGAAGGAATAAATCCATCAGAATTAAAAGAGCCCAGATCCAGGTAGTCTAACCTTAGCCCCACCCTTTCCACATTGGAAGTCAGAATGCGTGCTTAAAGTATTATGTACTGAGATGTATCTGTGCTGTAAGAAGTTCTTAAACAGAAACAACAAAAAGAACACTCAAGTATTGTGAGTATTCTTATTTAAGTATTATCTTAAACTTGATAGTGCCATCCACACTCTGGGGCAGCAGACCTTCACCCAAGAGTGCAGTTCTGTCACTTTCTTTTCCTGATGTGGAAGGAAAAATAGCACCTAGCATTTTTCCCCAGCTCTGAAAAGCATAAAAAAAAAAAAAAAAAAAAAAACCCCAAAAAAAAAAAACCCCCAAAACCCAAAAAAACAAAAAAAAAACAAAAAAACCCAACCAAAAACAAACAACAAAAAAATCACACCTATTAAACAATTGCAAGTGTAAGTGTCTCACTGGTAAAAGAGTTAAAAAAAAAAAAAAAAAGAAAAAAAGGCAGGAAAACCACAAATAAGTTCATCTGAGGATAAGACATCTGAGGCAGGGCTCATGATTGCTTTCTCGTGATCTAGACCCTGTTGAAAACTGATAGACATCTTCCATTTACAGTACTGTGTGGCCATCAGCCCACAGTTCAGGGTTGTTCATCTTCTTCCAACAAGGTCTCCAGCACTCGGCTTTGCTGAAGCACTGAAGGTTTCCAGAGTGTTCTTTCTGCTTTGGGAACTTCTCTCCTCAGTGTAACATACAGTGCTGCTTAGTCTCAGGACACGACAACCAAAGTTTTTTCCACTTTTTTCAAGATTACTGGTTTTGTTACAAAGCGTATTTTTATGAAAATTAAGACAGAATAACGAAGATCACCACTAGGTCTTGACTGGCCTCTGCTACCCCAGAGCAGGGCTCCCTCAGACACAAGTCATGCTGAGCTGACCTACAGTTTTGTACACAAAAAGAGCATGAGATGAGCCACAGAACTGCTCAGGTAACTGCTAGGCATGAGAAATGTGATCTAACCAAGTTTTGTTTTAAGTCAACAACATGTCCAAGGCCATCAGCCTTCTCATGAAGAACTGTCTTGCTTCAGCAAGAGAATTGAAGGGAACTCAGGAACTACAGAGATTTATGTTTTTATTTCTTTTACCCAAGTAATCAACTAACAAAGAAAGCTTTGTCCTTCCTCTCCATTCATCCAATGAAAAAGTTTTGGGTAGGGAAGGCAATTCCTTGAATTAATCAAGAATCTCTTAATCCCTGACTAACAAAACTTCCTGACTACCAAAACTGAGATGTGAAAGATCATTTTCAGTCTTGTCCATGCATCGCTCAGTATACAACCGAATGGCCAACCCCATTATTTTCACAGACAATCTTTTAAACAATACACTTTTATCTACACAGAAACCATTCTAAGTAAGATACAAGTACACATTTTTAATATTTTTACTTACTGCAAATCACTCTCCCTGCTAGAAGACTACTTTTTTACCAATAATAATTGATCCTAATTTAATGCAATTTATTTCATCCCCATCTACTTTAATATCAATAAGGTATTTTCTCATTTATCTTACAAATGCATATGAGTAATAGCAAAAAAAATTCCACCCACCATAAAAAGGGTTTCATAGTTTTCAATCATCTTTTGCACAACAGCTATGATAGCAGTACTCTCTTCAGCTCGAGCTGAGCTCTGAACTGAGAATTCTTTGTCTGTAGATTTCTGCTTGTGCAACAAGTTAGGGCCAAAGATGGTGGCCAGGTTAAGTGATGTCATTTTGTTCCCAGTAATCTAGAAAAGAGAATAAAAATGAGGTGGGGTCTCACAGGGCCTAATGTATACAGATATGTATATAGACACATCATTACACACTCACATCCTTACACATGCACAGACACACATACACTCTCCTCCCTGATTTAGTAGATGTTTCATTCATCAAAATCAAAACCTGCTGCTTGTCAATAAAAAATGAACAGCTTTTAGAAACACCTTGTTTTGAACATCTCTGCAACAAGCACTGTAGATTTTCTGGATATATTTTCAAGTGGATTAGAGGAGTAGAAGGTAGAAGTGTTTTCTGCTCTTAATTCCCTGGGAACTCAACAGTGGCAACAACCTCAACAACCTGCCTCCTACTTCAGCATCTCAGCACATTACTGTCTCTTAGGACCAAATACTGAAAGCTCCTGCCTTTCTCAAATGCTATTCATGGTTTGGAACATACACAGTGATACTTTTCCATGTTATAACTGCTGAGATAATTAAGGAGCAGACTCATTGTTTTTGTAAGTATTTTCATGTATTTCTAGAACATGCCAAATGTTTACATTTTAGGTGTCTTTTTTTAGTTTCGTGGGGGTTTTACCTTTTTTTCCTACTTTTATAAAACTATGCTCAAGGAAGCAACAGTAACTTGAATTTTAAGAAAGTAAAAGGCTACAAATACATACTAGACTAGACAGGAATTATCTGAAAAATATGTCATATACATCATTACATCAAAAATTTTGTTGTCATTTTGTTGATTAGACTACTATTTTCCCCTTCTATTCTTTCAGCAAAGCAAAAAGTAAAGGTTATTAGAACTAATAATTTTTATAAAGGATATAAAGAGACATCAAAAAGAGGCCATAAAAATAGAATTTCAAGAAGTGAGTTGTACAAATCAGATGATTTCAAAGCAGCATTTTAATATTTTTTTTTCGTAGCTGACCATTCACCAAATACTATAGTTAAAACTGCACTAACTACATCTATTGGTGTTTGGGGGGGGGGGGGTTTGGGGTTTTTTTTAATTTTTTTTAATAACTCAACTAGACAGCACAGAAATGGCAGTAAAAAGCTTGTCTTTTTATTGGTAGGAGCAGTGTGTGACATTGGAAGGACATCTGTACCAAGTAGGTGCATGGGCAGTCATAGCAAACGTTGGCTCTTTGTTTAGGGGCACAGCCCAGCATGACTGTGAGAACAGCACACCCTTATCTGCACACCACCAAGCACCAAGCTGGTTCTCAGGTAACCTGCTTTTTAAACTCTGAGTTTTGAGCCACCACGGATGCATAGACACACAGTGCCTCAAGTGTGCCAGGGCAGCCTCTGGCTGTGCCAGATCTGCATGTGCAGGCTGTTTGTACAAACAGGAGGAAGCCTTTCCTTAAGGGCAGCCTCAGGGCATCCTTAAAAAATGCTGTAAACATTTCCACTGAAATTAACTGAATGAGTAAATTTAATAAAGTTAGTCATCCATCTTCATCTTCGCAAGAGAAGGGTTGTTGAAAGAAATCAAGAAGAGGGCCTGTGTGCCAAAGCTTGGCTGTTTTCCTTCCAGTGATAGCAAACAGTCTGATAAAACACTTTCTCTTGCACTGTATGCCTTTATTCATCTCATTCTTCATAAATAGCTTAAATAATTGTAACCAGAATACTGTATTATCTATAAAAGGTATCCAGTTGCACATAATATTTCTGATGCTTACAATAGTGTCAAGATAGTTTACATAAATTTGCCTTGCCAAAATACCTGTGGCAAAGCTGATGTACAACAGTTGAGCCAAATCAACTCTGTTAGGCAGCATCCCCTAGCCCTGAAATAAGATCCTCTTGGGTACATTCCTGAACCAACAGAGAACTCTTTGCAGGACCAGGGGGACCATGACCTCAGCTGGCTTATACATGTTTTTAAGCATAGTACAACTGTTACAGGCTGCTCTTTCTAAATGCTTTCCATCACACTGATACAGGCTTTTATCAACTCCTTGCTGAGAACACAAATAAGAGCATTTATAGTGGATTTAAAAATTAAATAGGCCTTGAAGTCACATACATCACTGGAAGTTGAGAATTGTAAAGAAGGAATTAGCTGGGAGTTAGGATTTGAGGCAGAAATTTGGCAAAAATAAGTCTCCAAGTGCGAAGTTGTTAAAATTGGACAACTACAAAAGGCACCCAAATTTGACAAAACCAGCAGGATTTTCCATCTGGAGGACAAAATTCTCGATGAGTTTCCGAAGAGTCTCAGAAGTAGTCTCTGCTGCAGTTCAGAGGACTGAGAAGTCCTTCCACAGATAAACCAATATATTTTTGTCAAACCCTGACAGACTATAACCATTTTATTCAGTTAACAGAGTTGCTTCCTTTTGTACAGCAGTTCAAGCACTTCCCTGGCAGGAAACAGAAAGCCTGGATTTTCAGGTCTTCTCTGCTGTGAATGGGCACAGTTGCAGATGTGAGAATGCTCAGGGCTAGAGCTCAGCCCCATTCTTGTCTCCGTGGGGTGAGTGTACATCAAACTCTCCACTGAATTTGGTCCAGACTGCAACAGTTAAGGAGGTCAGAAAGAAAACAGGCAAAGATGAACCCCAACTCCAGTTAGTGATGAGGTCTGGTAGTTGCAAGGATACAGCTGGAGTTACTGCCCTCTCTTTTTTTTATTTTTCACTACCCAGGGCACACAAGGAAGCGAAGAGAACCAAGAAGTGAACTGCTATGCCCAAAAGTCATATAAAAAAGCAACAACAGAGAATGGAAAAAAAATGAAAGAGCATATCCTTGCATGCTTGACCTTTTCTGAGTATTTTTTCCATTGAATACAATGGGATAAAACAAGGGAGAAGGATAGATGATATTGGATATTCTTGACAGCAAGGTTGGTACACTGAATCTCCCAAAGGAAGTGGTAGATGCTTTACTGATTAAGTCATACAAAAATTAAACCTTCACAGCCCTAAGAATATAGTCAACAAATGAAAGTAAAGAAGTGCAGGCAAAGAGATTAGCAAGTCTCTCCCATCTTTCATGGATATGCCACCACTGTATATGTTACAAGGCTTCAAAGGTCTCTTTTCAGACCATGAATTAGGCATAGTCAAAGGACACAAGTGACCAGGACTTACCTCTTGGCCATCCTTGTCTCTAGTGTCTTCTGCATGGCCAGCCACTGTGGAGAGGAACTGCAGCAGCCGGTGAAGGGTATCGCAGTTACAAGGAGGTAGAAGATAAATGAGAAGCTGTAAGGTGCTGAGCTGCTCATCTGGCTCTAATACTAAGAGGGAAAAAATATGTTCTAAGAAAATCACTCCAACTAACCTAAACGCAGAACAAATATACTGTTCCCAACCCAAAGAAAGGTATAGGGATAGCTTTGTTTAAGAATCATTTTCCTTACAGCATCAGAAGGAAAAGGGGAAACTCTGAGGAAACATCAAAACTGTAAGAACTACTGCTATGGGATTTTTGCCTTAGTTGGTCAACATTTTGCTCACAAGCTCATAGGATTCTTCTCCTATAGGAGAGCAAAAATTCATGCTTTACACTCCATCACTGTAACTAGACTCAAATATTCTGCTTACTTTTCTACTTACTCCATGCATTGAGGTATAGCTACTGGTATATACCTGTAACTGTCAAGCATTCCAGTCAGGTTTATGCTTCAGCCAGTTTTAATCAGTTTTTCATCTTGCAGAAGTACCAGGAGATTGGAAAAGCAACCAGAGAAATAAAGGATGTTCTGCTATCACCACCAGTTGAACCATCTACCATCAAAATGGTAGCCAGTGACAAAGGTGGGACAGAGGCAGGATCTCAGACGTGAGGGCTAGAAAGCATCTGAAGAACACATACCAGACAGATGCTTAAGCTTGAAATGCCCAACTTTACTTTTTCCTAAATCCCTGAGAGTCTGCACTTGAGTCTTAGGCAACACAATTGGGAGTAGTCAATATGATGGCTTTGAGGACCATTAACTATGAAGAAACTTGAACTTTGGAAACCAAGGTGGACCTTTGGTCAGTGGACAGATCTAAAAATTTTAAGATACGAGGATTCAAATGGAAGTCTGTGGGCTGGCACTGCTGGATCAATGACAGGGTCAAGTTTTTATAGACAACATGAATTCCACCCTTACAAATGCAAAAATATGTATAGTTAGTGAAATCCTTCTTGTTCTAGTTTTCTGGATTATACTTATGCAGTATAAAAACCAAGAAGATACCTCAGTTAATTTATATTAAGAATATACTATATTGTATTCTATTCTATTCTATATCATATCATATTTACCATCATATATTAGAATACACTCTATGTATATATAGAATATATTATATAATTATAATGAATTATACAACTATTTGGACCAAATCAAGGTCAGAGCATCAAAGGAACAGAATAAAAGAAGGCTATTAATAGAAATCAAACAATTTAAACAAATTAGTTTTTGAAAGTTTATGAATCAAGATGCTGTAGAGCTCACAGAGAGTGTTGATGAAAGGTGTATAAAGTTCTCTGGTAAGAAGTGGGTCGGGCATGTCACGCAGAAATTCCTTTAACAAGGCAGCCACATCATGAATGCTGTGCTCTTCATCCAATACAACATCTACACCTCGGTCAAACTCTTCACGTAACTGAAAAAAATTATGAGACAAAACCATAGTCACTTATTGTCCCAATTAATATATCCCAACACAAAAAATCTTTTAAAAAGCAGATTTACCCATTTTCACTTTCAAGATTGAGCACAACTGGTCTTTGGTAAGGGCAAAGATACAATTCACATCTGTCTTGGGTTGCAACATGTAACTAAAAATGTGTATTCCATTTTCCATCTGTTGAAAATGGTTGGGGAGGTGTTTATCTCCTGTATAACCCATCATTCATAACTCCAGGGGATAGGGGGCAGGTGCCTTCTGTTAATAAGCCAGCTGTTAAACCAGGTGGGGCAGAGTTCTTACCTCTTCCACAACCCATCCTCCCTCCAGATGGATTATCTTCTGTTAATGGACCATTAAGGCTCACTACATGTCTGACAACATCACATCATCCCATTGTGAGATACTCCACCCAGTGGGAGGAGCCAAGCATTCCTACCTGGATAAAAACTGAGAACCAGAAGAACCAAGACAGCCTTTTTTTTTCACTGGATTTCCCAGAGGAAGACTGGACCTTTCTTGCCACCACTGAACCCTTCTACAGAATCATCTCTGCCCCAACAAAACCACATCTGTAACTCCAGGAGGATTTATTTGGACTGCTACCAACACCTGGACCAACAGGGTGTCAGGTTGTATTCTTACTCTTTCAGTGTTTCTAGGATTTTGTTTGTTTGTTTGTTGTTTTGTACTAATACATTTGTATTTTTAATATTCTTAGTAAAGAACTGTTATTCCTATTCCCATCTCTTTGCCTGGAAGTCCCTAAGTGCAAAATTATAATAATTTGGAGGGAGGGGCTTTATATTCTCCATTCCAAGGGAAGCTCCAGCTTTCCCTGGCGGACATCTGTCTTTCCAAACCAAGACAATATCTAACTGCTGCTTATTCCATAATACATAACTTAAGATTTGTACCAGCTTGTAATAAAAGACCTTTTTTTTTTTCCAGCTAATATATGACATTCCTGTATGAAAACATGTATGCAAGTATAATTTTTTCAGAAATACAAGATTCATAGCAAAGGCAGAAACCCAAGAGAATAAGGAAAATTACAAGACAGGCTCTTATATCACCTTACTGCATTATCCCTGGAATCAGAAAGACTAAAATTGCATTTCATAACATTTATGATTTTGTAGGAAAATCATGTAAGATCATGTTAATATCCACCAAATTTACATTTCTCTTGTCATTTAAGACTGCATGTAAAGATAGGTAGCAAGCAGACAGTTTCACAAGACTTCACAACATTCCTTCACACACACCTCGTTCTGCCTTCCTAATTTAGTTATACTCATTAAGTTAACATCATTACAGAGTTCACATACAGCAAGCTAACATTACAAGGTGCTGCTATTTTTTCTTCCCTGCTTTGGTCATCAGACAAATTCTGTATAATTCAAAGCCATCACACTTCCCAAAGGCAGAAAAAAAACCCTCTCCCAAATCAGGGATACCTTATGAAAAGGTAAATTCCTTTCCTTCTGGGGGGATTTTCCAGCACCACAAGCAGAATACTCTCCTCAGGCTGACAGCTTCACCTTTTAATCTTTTTTGCAGTTTGAAAACAGTCAAGAGGCTTTAAAACTATTTCCTAGCAACAATTTGTACTTTTGCTAAAATTATGAGGTATCACAATGTCACACCTCTCTTCTCAGAGAGTGATTACAGCTGAATCTTATAAGCAATTAAATCTGAGGTATCAGGTTTCTTCACCAGGAATATTACAAACATACCAAAGTGAGGAAAGAAGCTAAGTCACAAGCAAAATATATGCCAGTGACAACTTGTAGCAAATCTATCTTGAGTGTGTTCAGTGTGAAAATCCTTTGTTTTCAGCTGAGATTGTGCTTTCATAATGGGTGTGACAGGTATTCATTAAAAAACACAACCTCCATTCTAATTTATTGGAATTACTTTTAACATTATTAATATAAGTCATAACTAATAATGAATAACCATGCTGTGAAGACCAGAATATGTTCTTTACCTAATATTATTCTTTGATTTATGGTCAAAGATTTTCAGTGCTAGCTTGGGGACTTCACTGCCAGCTTAATTCTGCTCTCCAGACTGGTGACAAATGCAGAACATCCCTGTGGAGCACCATAAATTACCTCAATCTAGAAGATTGTTTCTGCACTTCAGTGCCCAAAAGCAGCTGAGGAAACAGATTAGCACTGCATCAGGAATTCAGGCTTCCCAAACGGCTGGCTAAATCATAAACTGCTGTTACAGTCTTGAATATGGCACTTGTGATCTGATATCCTGTGAGACCTACAGAGATGTCTTAAGCAGCAAAATAGCACAGAGGCTTTGGTGAGATGTGGCCACATTTCAGGCCCAGGTATCACGGCTGTTAAAACTGTACACCTCAACTTTAAGTCTTTTAGACTCCATTCACATGGAATGCTTTCAGACTTTTGGCAGGTACAGGTGGTGAACTACAGCATCTACTGAATCTTATGATAGGAGAGATAGGGATCTCTGTGCTGGAACAGGGCACAGGAGAGCAGAGCTCCTGCTATTTCACTCTTCATCCTCAATGAAGATGAAGTTTCCACAATGTCACCAGGCCCAGCATCAAGGGTTGCTCACCCCAACCTTGGCAACAATGCTCTGCAGAAGCATCTGTTCTGGACAGAAGATGCTACCTGGCATCCTGATGCACCAGATCTACCACCTCGACTCAACATGAGCTTGGGAACCTCTGTATGACACCCTACTAGACATGAAGGAAGAGGTTTGCAAGAGATACACATATTCTAAATTTTTCCTTCCTGCTCACCAATCAAAAACCCTGCTGGCAAATGTATCTACTTACTTATGCATTTATTGCAAAAAACTACAGTGGAAACAGAACATTTTCAACTGGGGAAGGAAGGAAAACAAAATATGCTTACTTTCTACACAAGAAAAACTAATGAACAGCTGCAAAAGCACACCAAAATCTGAAGTGCTGGGTTTGGCTTTCTATGGTTCAGAAAATGAGTGGAATTTTAATTGAATACAGACTTTCCCATGTGTTCATGTTGACAGTATTTATTACTGTAACTACAAGGGCCAAGCTGATACTTCCTCGTTGTTTAGGGAAATACACAAGTTTACCTAGTTCAATAAATTAGTCCATGTAATAAAAACCAGATACTCAAACCTCTTGATTTCCTCACCTTTTGAAAACAGAGTAACAGAAAAAATGGTGAAAGAGATTGATGTTCAAAGTAAGGCTTGGTTTACAAGTGAATGACAGAAGCTCTCTGCTTTTTCCTCAGACATATGATGCAACTTCAATACTTTATCTAGTTCAGTGTTGATCTAAAAACTGTCTCTGTAGATATTTTTTAAGCTTGGTGTTACACCAGCTACTCAGGAATAGAAACTACTGGAGAATGAGCTACAATTCAGTAGGTTATACTGTCCTACCTGCCAAAATTAATTCAGTTTAGCTATTCAAGGTACCTTTCCAGAATGATAAAACATTACACTGTCAAGTTTTTGCAACTTTTTGCAAAAAAACTGTAACTTCTGGGATCAGATGCAGTTGAGTTTTCTTTTCCTTATTTTTCTGTTTGATGTTTTTGGTCTTAACTTCCTGAGAGGAGTATTTTCTTGTAACTTTTTATCCCCTCCTTATGCATCATGCAAACACAAACCACTATCCTCCATTGCTCTAATTCAGCATGCATTCCCAGCTTCTGGGAATAAAAGGGCAATATCTGGTATTATTCTGGGAATAAAGGGTATACCTAGGAGCTAACACCCACATTTGACTTTTTATCTGGAACCTAATTGTACACTATGTTTGCTTTTTCATCATTTGGCTGAGACTAAGACTTGGAAGGGTCTGCTCTGACCTTGAAGTCTAGCAGGGGTAAAAGAAATGTGATATTTAGGAGCAGAGATCTTAGGGTCAAAGAGATTGTTCTGTACTTGCATGTTTTCTCATACCATGAGTTTTCCAAAAAAGATTTACAGTTTGAGTTTACTTTGGGAGCTTCAGCTGTTTCTGAGATGAAACGAACAGCCAAGATTTTTTTTTCCCTGCAGTGTGACCTTTGGAAAATTTCTTCACCGTAGTTTATTTGGATCTCCAACCCTGTGCTACTTTTGCAGAGCAAAACATACAGAGACTGTTAACTTGCTGAGAACCTGACAAGGATTTCACCACATCTAAAATATACTGGAAACAGCCTTTTATGAGCCATCAAAAAAACCAGTGAAGTCACTGACCCAGAAAGCCTAAATATCACCATACCACAGATGGGGAAGAAATCACAACAAAAGGAGTAAGATTTGTTTGTATCACAGCTGATGAAAGAAAACCATATCCATATCCACTCACCTGTCTTACTCTCTTTTTTGAGCTTCCAACTCTGAATATTCCTACTGTCTGGAGACCTGCAAGTGTAACACATCATAGTACTATTTTATTGTCCAATTTTTCCTGAAAATTGTATCGAACCAAAGCATTCTGACCTACGTGTGTTCTTAAAAGGATTTTTTTTTAAAAAAGCAACTTATTTCTCCACAAACTTGTACTTACCATGTTGATGCAAGATTAGTTTGTGATTAAGAAGCCATCCACTGTGGTTTTTAAGGATCACACTTAATCTGCAAAGTGGCATCTCTGTGACATTTCTTGTGATGCCACTTTGGTAGTGCCACTGCTATGAGGAACAAAGGTATGCAGAGACTGAGGCACTGCTCAGGGTTTGCAGGTGTAACTTCCAGGACTGACATCAAAGGAAATAGGCAGTAAACCAACTATATATGTGGGCGTTGGCTGTGTCTTGGAGTACAGGATGAAGTTGGTATTTGGGGGTAACTCACTGTCTATAAAGTGCCTGTCAAGACAAAGCTGGGAGTCTCCTTCAAAGGTACACACTCAGGCAGACTATGAAAGGGAAGAACTTCAACTGGGAGTTGTGTGCAGTCTGTAAGGTAGGAATAGCTATTATACAGAGGGAAAGCTATAAAGAAGCATTGTTGTTGCACTTTTAGGCCAAGTGCAGAAGTGTCATTTAGTCATTTAGACTTAAAGTGATCAATAAATTGGTGTTGCCCACAATTGGTGTTTTACAAGATCACAGTTCAAATATTCTTCTAGCCCTGTAGAAAGCCACTACAAATACAACAAATGATGATACGGTTCTTGAATGGACCGATCTTGCAGACTAACAGGACCAGAAAAATTTGAGAGGTGACATGGTCTTCAGCAATAACAATGTCAGTGGAAATTTTAGAGCCTTAAGGGCCTGTGTACATAGTGTAATTTTACATGGTTATACACTTCTTTAAAAGGGATGAAATAATCTATAAGCTTGGAAGTTTATGGTCTAACAAGGGCTACTCTGCAGCTCTAATCTCTACTGACGTATAGGAGATGTTTAATCACCTTGTGAAACAAATGCCTTTTGACAGCCATTAGGCTACACATGCTTGCTGGAGATGTGTCACCTTGAGCATTATTTGGAGCTGAAGATCTTCATCAGAGAAATTCAGACAGGATTCTGATTTTTAGATTTTAGTCTCAACGTAATACCTCTTTTTACATCTTCACTCTTTGGTTAACAGGAAATTACATTGATGGACTATCATTTAGTAAACTCAGGAACACTGGCAGGGAATCATCTGAGATGAAGATACACACAGTAGGCAAAACCTGCAGGCTGGTTACCCACTCCTAAAAAGACATACAGTGCTTGTTCTACACTGTAGGTCTAAACAAAGCCAGGCCTTTATACCTCTGGGACATGATCCCAGGAAAAACGGGAAAGGTGAACAAGGACAGGGGCTTTCATGTCTAAGAACATAACCAATGTTTGTCATATAATGCTCAAAATTATCCTTTAAAGCATTAATCAGAAACTGCTGATGATTTGTTGCTGAAAAAGGACTTATGCATACAGGTAAGTATCTTCAGAATCAGCAACTTGGTCCATCATATAGCCTGGAATGATGTTGCTACAGTGTCTACCTTCTAGAATCTTTAAATTTCTCTCAGTTCCAATAACTGTCTTGTGGACAGCAGATTAAATCAGATTATTGCATTGTGGTATATTATAGTTTACTCTTAAACAATGCACAATAAACCATCATAAATTACCTTTAAGAGGAGACTTCAATATAAAGCAAATATTTTTGTAAAAAGCATCACATAGAAAAAAACTTTGTTATGACAGTATGTTAAGTGAAATAAAAAAATTTCCACAGATGATCAGGTGACATAAAATCACACTATCCAAATGACACTCAGCTGGATGGCTTTTTTGGCTGACTTATACTTTTATGTTCTCCAAACTCAGCCACCTTTGCTTAAAGTGATGGAAGTCATTAACCTCAAATTTAATCATCCCATGTATACTTGTCAGCCATGATATCTAATCTCTGTAAAAGACTAACAGTGTTCCTTGATATATCTGTAAGGAAGATAGTTTTCAGTTATAAATTGTGAAAGCTCAGCATTGTTTAAATTGCAGTCCCTCATCTACAAAACCTTTTCCTTCAGAGTTAGTAAATGATTCCTTGCTGGTTAAATTAGCATCAAATACATCATTTGCTGTTACAATCACCATTATTTTATGGTTTGTTGATTATCTGGCCATGTGATAACTCCATCTCACTGAGGCCAAGTTATTCAATTTCCATTAAAAAACTTTACAAGGTTAAGATACATTGGCAGAGATGGTGAGCAGATACCTAGATTGACTATTGTTTCTGTATTATGTAAAGAGGTGGGAGGCTTGTGTCTGAACAATCATGAGCACATAAGAAGAATACTGGCAGTAATCTTTAATTTCCTTTGGAGAGAGCAGGCCTGAGCCTGAGGCTGGTCAGGAGGAATCAAGCCGGAGACAAACTGAGTATTCAGCCTCCAAGCCTTGCAGTCAACAGGCTTCTTGGAGCTTAATATATATTTAGTATGGAATTCTTTCTTATTCTGAGCCCCTGTCGTCAAATATAAAAAGTGTTGCACTACAGGATAAACAGTTCATCTCACACCTTAAGATCCACTGGTTGTCAAGAATGACTCCAGACTGACTGGCACATTTCAGACTTTTTATTTTGAAAGTACAGGTAAACCTGTGAGGTGTGAAGAGGTGTTTCTGCAGAGCTGAGCACCCCCATACAAGAGGAGTGACCTCCAAGAAAAGCCTCTATCCCTGTGCTCTATGGGCAGTTTACAAGCCTGTGGCATAGATCTTCAGTTTGGGAGGTTTTCATGTACATTATCATGTACGAATTACTTGTGAGACAGTATTTTTAGCAAGAATCAAAACAGGAGGGAAAATGTCTAGCTTTCAAAGATGTCCTTACAAATGGAAGCATATACTTCTCAAAATAGGAATTTATTTATATTATAGTAAAAATACATCAGCCACTCCTGGGAAAACAAAATATTCTTACCGTGCTTTTCCAAGTGCTGGCAGCAGCTATCTACAAGCCGGGGAACCTGCCTGTAAATAGGGTTCAGGCTTAGTTTCTTATCTCTTGCCTTTTCTTTCTTGCTCTGGGCTTCTGCTGGCAAAGAGAGCTGGAGAGCCTCCAACAATCTTGAGTGATTGTCATCAAGATCTGTAATAGAGTCCACAGACATCGCGCCCTGTAAAATACACACAACATGAATAATCAGTAGGGCTGGGGCAGACTCAGAATCACAGGATATCAAACAAAGACTTTTGCCTACCTGCATTTTAAACAAACCAATATAAAAATGCAATTAGCTACAACATTTTTATAAATTAACAAAGTTATAATACCACTGTAATGGATACAAAAAATTGCTATGGTACCAATGTTATTCTTATCCTATTACAAGGAATAAAAATTAAAATACTGAAAAACCAAAATGCTTTCCACTCATTCACTCCATCTTTTTATTGTTGTAAGCCTGCACATACTGCAGGGCAAGGATGAATCATGATCTGTGGGTGCACCTCAACAGTACTATATCCATGTGCATGGAGACATAGAGATATTTTTAAATCTTACAGCCTACTTCTTCTGTAGCTTGGATCATTGTAGACATTGTAAACATCAGTTTTGCATCAGTGAAACTTATGCAAAATTATTTACAACCATATATAGTTAACAGTTAATATCACAAATACATAGAGCTGTGGAGTTTGAAATAATCCCACTCTACCACAGAATAAAGATACACCAGAGAAGTTTAGGAGTAGTATTTTTTAAATAATTCTACTTCACACTTCTTAATATTTTAAAATCATCAAAATTCCAATGAAAGCTTTGAAAGCCAGGTTTGGATTACAGCAAGCTGTGGAAGTTCAAACAGTCTGTAAAGGATAAAGCAGCACAAGCAGCATGAGGTTTATGGCATGTTTCAATTCTCACACTTGAAAAACAAGCCTTCTTTTTCAAAGCACAAGATTACTGCCACTTCAAAATTACCATCTCTCTCAATTCTTATTAAACTTATGAGCCAAAACCGTTCTAGGTTACATGTAGTCTTATAATAGTAATAATAAAACACAAAGAAAAAATTCAGGTTTTAATTCTAATAAAAATATGTCGTAAATTATTTTCTTTCTGAAACAAAGCATAAATTTTACCATAACTTAAAATGCACTGTTCAGGGATGCAGCATGTAAGAAATAATAAAGTAAATGTAAATTCCTACTCTAAACTTTTCTGACAACTGTAGTTTGTTAAAAGCAGACTGTTCTGCTGGCAGGTAATTTATAGACTGCTAGTCAGAACTCTACGTCTATTAAATGAGAACTGTACAATTGCTTACAAGGGAATTTCAAGCTCTAGAAGTATTTTGTTCCATCAGCCTAGCCAACTGAACTGTATGAAGATTTTCAACTCATAGGCAAAACTCACAAAAAGTCCACTGAGATTTCAAACTCATTGATAAATTTCTAGTTTATAATACCCTAAACCCACCCCCTCCCAATGTAATTTATCAGGTATAGCTCTGTTTCTTGTAACTCATAGTAAATGTATAAATGAAGTACAGTGAAGTTTTTAGATTTTTTTTACCCACATTACTATAAACAATTACTAGACCCTTTAGAATGCAACTTTTGACCTTTATTTCTAATGTCTCTCAAAAGTACATCTGCTTGATTCCTTCTACCATTTCCAGCCAGCAGGAAACAAAAACACAAACAAAAAAATCCATCCAAACCAAACAAGAACCTCTGGCTATGATCCATGTGTGTAAAATTCCAGCTGAATGATATTCTGATTTTATTTAAGAGTTTGGAATTCTAAACATCAAATTAATCAATTGACACTGAAAATCCTAACCTCACCCTCACCACTGCAGCGCCTGTGTGATAGGTGTCTGCTTTTATACCCTGCCTTTACTGGTCCTTTCCTGTCTGCAAAGCATCCTCACCTCATGAATCATTATCAGAGTCACTCAAATTGGATTCAGATCCCTAAAATAGATACAAATACTGTCAGTTCACCGTGGTCCTTGGGCATTTTATCAAAGTTGTGGATTAGCTGGCACACTGAGCTGGCTTTAGGAAGAGTGACCTTGAGTTCAGCAACTGAAGTCACTGCCTTGGCAATACCAAGTCCAGGCCAGCTCTGATTTTACAAAGTGCACAGGAAAACATTACCAACACGCTCCAAGGATCCAGCTCAAGCTCAGCCAGACCTATTAGTCTGGGCTCAGACAGACCTACCTGACTGCTGAGGAGCAGTGCAGGAGGAGACTATGCACACCACAGCCCACTGCTCCAGGTCTAGTAACACACACAGTGAGAAACTTGAACTGCAGTGCCAGCAAATAAAGAAAATCAAGTTCCATCTACCAGGCATTGCCTTTGCACAGAATGGATACCAGTGCCTGCTCCGCTGTGACGAGTTCAAAATCTGAATACACTGGGGAAGTCTTAAGTCAACCAGACAGAAACACAAAGAAAAGTGGAATTTAAAGTCTCAACTTCCAACTGTGGGCAAAAATTTTACACAAAAAAATGCAGCAACAGTGATTTTTGTCAAGCTGTTAGAGGAGAGAGAATGACAGCCCTCACACTATGACTCTGCAGCCAGCATTACCTTCTACCTCTTACTGAAAGTCTCAGCTGAGTGTTTGAAGACTCACTGAAATACACAGAAGTGAATGACACACTTGATAAGAAGTGAATGATGCAAGGATAAACAATCCCTCCAGTTTAAGTTTAAGGGGACTCACTCCAGGTATCTCTGCAGCATTTTTGTGATAAATTGATGTATCAGTTGCATGCATGCATTAACAAAGAATTTTTAATTTTTTTTGTAAGCATTTGTCAGTTGAAAACAAACAGTGCAACAGTGCTCAAGAGATAAAAGGTGAGCGCAGGCTTCCTTACCATTCCCTAAACAAGCTCAGGGCAGAGGAGTAAAAGCACTGATAAACAGAATGATAAAGACAGACAAGATACGGGACATGAGTTGATATTAATGTTAAATAATTGTCAATTCATTAAATTCATTAACTAAGTTTATTCCCTAGAGAAAATGCCAGCTCCCTCATGTCATACTGCCTGCCTTAGTCTACTCTTATCTCTCTGTAGGTGAACCATGTCCTTCTGCATCCTCATGGCTATGGACTAAAGGCTCTAATTCTGCACTCTGAAAGCTGCAATGTCAGTACTGAAAAATAAAAAAAACAAAAAAAAAAAACCAAGAAAAACACAAAAAAAAACAAAAAAAAAAAAAACACAAAAAAAAACCACAAAAAAAAACCCCAAAAAACACAACAAAAAAAACCCCAACAAAAACCAACCCCACAAACAAAACACACGAAAAAACCCCAACCTAAAACCAACCAACTATCCAAACGAAACAAGCAAAACTCTCCCTCAGCTTCTAGGAACTTGGTCCTGATGGATCTCTATGGATGTACCAAAAGATCCATATTCTTCTGCTTGCTCACTGGTCAAATGCATGTCAGAAATCTTATCATGCTTCATGAAAGGAACAGCAGATGACTCACCTCTGGACACACAAGTTATCTTTCTCTCCTATGAAAAAACGGTTCTGAAGCCAATGAGTACACACAATGAATTTTTGTTAATGTGTTTCCCTTTACACTTCGAAAAGTTGATTTGCACTTTTGTGTGAGCACAAATGCCCGTTCATATGGTTTGCACAGACCAATGGATGTGCATTAATGCACATACAAGACTGAAAACATCATGCTTTCAGTTTTGCAGATAGAATATAGACATTTCAAGCTTCAGCTGATAGCTAGACGAACAAAGAGCCCCATGACTTGCCTTCTGCCTTCTCTCAATTTGCAACTTACTCCAGTTCTACCCCTCTTAAACCCTGGTTTGAAGAGCCCAACAGAAAATCTCTATGAAGGAGGTTTTTTCCTAACGATGAAAGGTGAGATTCTTAAGAAAATACTTTTTTTTCCAGAGTCTGTTCTTGTACCTCAGATTTCTTAAAAGGGGTTTTATTCAAAGTTTAAACTGTAGAACTGGAAAATTCAGAGCATAAAGTTTACTTACAAGGAACAGATTTATGCTAAGAAATATTCAAATTTACATGTGGATTTATATTCAACCCAAACCCACCAGTCTGTGTTTTGCTGTCAAAGGCATCTTCATAGCCTTCATGCAGAAACATCCTTCAAAGACCCTGGTATGAATCTAGTCTGACAACTCCTTACTTACCACAGAGGATGTGATACAGGTTAGACCATGAGGATTTTTATTAATAAAAGGGTAGGGATTAATAGTCAGACTTATTATCAGGTTAGAGATAGATTAAGATAGGTATAGCTACGAATATCAAACACATAGATTTAACTTTCCATGCTGAAAAAACCTGGTTGAAGACAGATGGAATTTGTTAAATCTAAAAGAGTTAGAAGGAGGTAGATAAAGGGAGCAAACAGGAAGACTTCCAGATAATCTCTGCACCTCTTTGCAATCTGTTACAGACTCACAGAGTCTATATGATCTTTTGATCAGCAGCAGAAGAAGATTCCCACTACAGTTAAGAGTTTACTGATGTTGATGAGGCTGACTTCCACCTGAAAAAAACCCACTATTGGAACAAAAAGTATTCCACAGTCCACATACACAGCAGGTTTTTCCTGGTCCAGCTAGACACCCTGGACCTACAGTCACACACCCCATTGTGATGTGTCTACTTACACGCCTCCTTGCTCGTGGCGCTGGCTCAGGTGTGTTGGGAGAAGTGGATTCATTCGGTGTTTCTGAGGTTGAGCTGAGAGATGAGTTACTGCTTGAAAGTTCTTTGTTCTGTCTTTTAGTTCCAAATGGCAAGAGAAAGGCCACAAAATCTGAAACATCTTTTTGCTCTTCTCTCTGAGAGTCTTGCTTGAGCTTGTAGGCCCGGTCATTAGCAATCACTTGAGACAAAGGCATTCCAAAAGCCTGGGGAATAAATTCTGCAACGACAACAAACCCTTAATAGTTACCAAACATCTGATATTTATTTAGTACAAAAATAATTAAGTCTGATGTTGTTAAGAAAAACAATCTGAAGTCCCTTTAAATACATTGTAATTCCAATGAAGTATTGGACTCAATAATAACAACAGTGCCAGGTAATTGTAGCCCACGGTTCTGAATCATATTTCTAGTCCCATAATGCAAGATACACTGCAAAGAATCTTGAAAAATCACTTGATCACTAATCAAGATGTTAGCTTCCACCAAAAGTCACTGAAGTTGGGCACTTCTGGTTACATGTAGATGGTGCAGAGGGGCATCAGAAACTCTGGTAACCATCCTGAGACTGGGGAGCCTCATTGTACTGTGCCAAAGCTCTCTCTCATGTTTCAGATCCCTTCACCATGCTACTTTTCTGATAAATGCTGTAGGGCACCAGAGTCAAGGGGTCCTGGCATGTGCATGGGTTTCACTACAGTCCAGAAGAGTATGAATCTACCTGTGCAGAGAGCTTCAAATTACATTCACTACTCAGACTAAGCCTTCAAGGACATAGTTTTAAATTTATACAAAAACTCTACTGTTTAAAATACTGGTAAGATTAAACCTGTTTAATAGTGGTATATCAGTATAAAGTTCCTTTACAATGGTCAAAAAGCATGGACACAAGGAAATACAGGATAACACGTTTGTCTCAATTAAGAAAAATAACATAATGCTATCTCACATCAATATAATTGTAATGAACAAAATCAGCATTTATCTCAGGTCCTGAAGTAAAAGGTTTAAATGTTTTACAAAATGGAATGTTTTACACTGAATCAGTCAGCAGCAATGACATTCTCATCAATAATTTTCAAATCAGACCTATCTGAGATTAGCAGAAGCAAAACCACTGAGATGGATTTTCACCTAGAACTATTTTGTGCTCAAAAGAAATGAAAGAAACAGCTATTGATGCTATTCATCCTGGTGAAAATGAGAGCAACTTCTGCTAGGTTCCAGCTTCAGACCTCCTCATATCAGGAGTAAATAAACATCAGAGATTAAAACCAAATTTCTTTAAGCATCAAAAAAGGAATTATAAAAAAAAGAAGCACACAGAAAAACTCTTATATACTATGCTTCTCTTTTGCCACAATGGTGTAAATAATTAGAGGCCAAAATTCCTCCTGGGATTTTAAGTCTGACTAGGTCTTTGATCACACTTCCAAATTGTATCTGGATTTGGATTAAAGTAAGGCATTGAAAAGAAGAGGATATTTTAAGAATCTTGAATGAGGACACTACTGGTCTATCAGACTAAAGAAATAACAGCCTGTTGTTCTGATTTGATAGGAACATTCCTGCTCTTTAGATGAATGAAATGTTAAGACATGAATTAACTTTGGTGGCCAGACAAAACTGAATCAGGAAGCAGAACCTCATATATTAAATTACTCTGGAGGTGCCCTAGGAGTAGAATGACACCTAAAGCCACCTGCATTTAATATAGGACAAGAAAGAACATCATCACACAGATATGAAGCAATGCAGGGATTGTCAGTTCCAGGAGTTCAGTTAGACCTTTCCCTCCTATACTCAGCAGAGTGTGTCCACAAAATTATGACAGTATTAATGTTAATTTTTTGGCTGTTCTGAATTATCTTCTTAATGAACATTTAAGATGACAAATTTGAAATGCACATATGCAACATGTGTCCCCTTCTGGCTGTGTAACCAGGTGCTTTGTTATACTCCAAGCACCCTTGTCCTTCTACAACATTTCCCAAGAAAACCCAACACTGTGTATTTCTCTGGTTTGGATCAGAGCTGTGCTTCAGATTAGGAGAGGACAGCAGTATTTAGCTCATGTGATAACCAACAGCATGCTGGTGCCATTGATCCTACATCAGCTGGGGCAAGATCAGCAGGAGACGAGATCCCAGCACCGCTTCATTTAGCAAGATTCATTAAAATGACCCTCTCCCCGACTGCAGTATGTGAAGGCTGACGTTTTGAGGTAGGTGTTGCTCCTCCTTGGAAACTCGCAGGTGTGGGATTCCAGGGGTTTTTTTGTTCTTGCTCAATGTGGGCCAGAGAAAGGACAATGAGCCTCTGTCTATGCCAGGCTGCTCTGTTGTAGGCCTTCTCAGAGGACATGGACCACTTCCTTGATTTCTCAGTGTCTGGCAAAGACGTGGAACTGGATGAAAACCAACTGGCTGAATTTCAGACTAAATACAGATGGTAGTGGTGCTGGCTGGCATTGGTGATTACATTAAAGAGTTGGCAAACCCAGTAATGTTTTGCTCGTTTGTTGAAATTAAGAGAATCAGTTGCCCCCTCAGCAGACTGCCTACAGCCTCAAGTTCCCACCAAAATGTGTGTGTGTTCTTGCACCATGGGCTGTGGTGGCAGGGAGCATGTTCTACCCACCACTCTGCAGAAGCATCCAATCCCAACAACATCCTTGCTGCACAGGTAATGAGAGGGAATGTCAGCCCTTCCGACATTTCAGATTCATTAAAAAAAAAAAAAAAAAAAAAAAAAAAAAAAAAAAAAAAGTTGTACTCATGTGAAGTAATTAGTAACCCATGGATGGCAGAGAAAGGGCACTAACTCAGGTCACAAGATGTGTAGGTTTGAGACTTTGGTCTCACAGGAAAGGACCAATTGCCTTTTTACAGCTGTAGGCTGGGGACCCCCTCTGTTAGAGAGGTTTCTTTTGCATGAAGTAATGTACCTTAAAGCAGTGGCTCGAACCTTGGTCTGTTGTATACATACTGAGTGCCAAAGCTACTAAGCTAGTTATTCTCTGTAAACTCAAGAAAAAAATTGATCACTTACTCAATGAGGAGACTGGGCAGCTTCAAAAGCTGTTTTACAAAAAGTATCATGTAAAAATGTGAAACAAACTGGCAGATTGGGCAATCAGCTTGGAAACAGACTGGTATCCTTAGCCAGCACCACTGTTAATACACTCCAGTTTTCAGTGTTTACTGGCAAAGGAGACAATCTACTATTTTGGAGAAGTGCATAACTTCTCTTACCAGAAAGTCAATCTTGCAGCTGAGACAAGTTTCTTAACAAAATTTTGACTGAAAACTGATATGTTCCTAGGAAATCTTTCTCTGGCGGTAAATCATCATTTTCTAATAAAAAGCAGCATATCACAGAAAAATTCCTAGCCAGATCAAATAAGAGTTTCAGTGATCCCAAATCCTCCCTCTTGCTAATCAAATGATACTATTCAGGATGTTGACCCACATGGTTATAGCTTATTTGACCTCATATGACCCTGTCCAAATACAGTTTAGAAGACTTCTCTGAAGTTTCAGCTGGTGAAAACTGCTTTCCATCCCACAGAACATAACAGTGTATTAAGAACCAGTGAGGTCTATATTCTAGATTCTAATGAGTCTTTCAATACTAATAAAATGAAAAGTAAAGTGTCCTCAGCATTCAGAGTTTCTTCTTAAGTACGTCATAAATGCTGGTTTTGGGTTGCTAAAATCCTGTGACCAAGATTTACTAAGGGGCTTGTACCACATCTATTTAAATGACACGAACAGTTATCAGAGAATAACATGCTTTTAAACGGATATTTAAATGGGGCCTTTAAGTCAAATTCCCCAGCTAGGCAGACAGGGTAACTGTTCTGCTAACTGAAATCAATTATTTCAGATCTGTAGAGACAGTGATGGAAGCAGAAAAGGAAAACAGAACCTTCAGTCCATAAATGAGAACTGCAAATCTCCCTCCATCTTAAGGTTCCTCAAAACCTGCAGTGACTCCAGGAGATTTGAGATAAGACAATGTTCTTAGCATCGGTTCTGTGGCTGAAAATCCCTTCTCCAGCTACTTGGAGCTCACTGACCTTCAAGGAGTGATATAAGGCCTTCCCAATTACTTAAGCTTTTTTTTTTTCTGGAAGCAGGTATGGGGTTTTTTTACAAAAAACTAAAGAGATTATTTGGACACTTTACTTGACTTTAGTATAAAATATAACACCATGTTGATTAAAAAAACCCTTTTTTATGCTTAGAAAGCATGAGAAACATATTCTAAGTTTTTTATAAGCACATGGTAGGGCAGTGGAAAGGCTTTTAAAAAAATTCTGATAAACTGCAATAAAAAAGAAACTTCATTTATTCAGCTTCCTCCTTAGGCTGTGCCAAGGTACATGGACACCACGACAGGCTGAAATACTGAGAACAAATGCAAACATTAATTAATACAAGTTAATTTATTGAGCATGAATAGGAAGTAGACATAAAAGACATTTTCAGGAATTCTGAACAAAAGAAATATTGAACATTTGCTGGATTTGCATATGCCCCAGAGTGACCAGGAAGACCTTTTCTCAGGAAGTCCTGCATACACAGCAGCTCTGCTAAGGTCTCACAGATGAACCTGCCAAGTATTTACATTCCACACAGAAACGTCAGCAAAAGGGATGATTCTCAGTTACTCAAGGAATCACATAACAAGTGATTATTACTTCTGAGAAGGTTTCTTTGTTAACCTGTAGGGTTTTCTGGAACCAAGGCAAAATGAACTTGGTTTACTGATAAAATCTTCTAGGACAAGTAATTTCTGGGAGGCATATCTCTCAGGAATGCCTGTGTGTACTTTACAAGTAGGCCTGCTTACGCTGGCACCCATATCACTGGCAAGGGACAGCGAAAGACTCTGCTTCTGCTGCCGTAAAAATTAACACTGAATTCAGAAGGGAACAATATCCAGCTGCCAGCATGCACAGCATCCTGAGAATGTCTTATTCCAAGCAGCACGGGCATGCTACTGCTCCTTCAGCCTGAGTACTGTTTGTCTGCAGCAAAAGCCAATGTTTGGAGACACTTGTAGGCAGTAGGTTCAAGGGCCATGACGGCCATTAATAACAAGGAGGCTGGGTAAAGCAAAAACACTTGAATGATGGAAGCTGAAAATATTGCTTAAATGTCTGGGTGGAGTGCTCTTCTCCTCTTTAGTCTGTTTACATCCAGCAAGTTTCACTATATCCTGCTTTGGTGAATTACTCAGAGATGTAATAGCAATTGAAAACACACTTCTTTTACAATTTCTCCCCTTTTAATGAGAAATTGACGGATATAAAAAAGGACAAAGAGATATGAAACTCATTTAAAGTGCATTAAATTCTACTGTAGTGTCTTTACTGGCCTTCAGAAGTCTGACAGGCTGCTGAAACTCCCACTTAACAGACACGCTGACTGATCCATCTAAATAAAATGTGAAGTTTAGACAGTAAAAACTCCATAGATTGGACTGAGTCCTAAAATACAAGTTATTAAATCTCGTAGAAAAAATAAGTACTGTTCCTTTGGTTATGCTTTGAAGTATAGATGCCTGGTGGAGTGGGTGAAGAACAGTCTTGGGGGCACAAACTGGAGAGAGGTGGCACCTGCACTGTGGGGCAGTTCAGTGCTAAAGGAGAGGGTTTCTCAGGCCAGAGCTGCAGAGAGGCCTTTACTGTGCATTCCTGGTGATTAGCATGGTGGTCTTTGCTTTCCACCTCTGTAGCCTCCTGTGCCAGGCACATCCCTGTTATCTTTGACTGCAACCCACACATCATCCCATGGTGCTGCATGATTGTCAGGATTAACCTTCAGGAGTCTGTCTTCACAAAAGGAGATTTTCAGGTAGCACATGCTTTGGGCAGGACCAACAACATGGTCCCCTCAGCTGTTACTTGTCTGGGTATGTGGCAGCTCCCAGGCTGGGATAGAGAAAACGCAAAATGTTTAGAGTTAATTACTCTCCCAACTGCAACTGTGTTCACAGAAGTGATGATGAAGGGATGGAAATGAAATCTGCATTAAGGCAGCTGCATCTCCTCTGTATGAAGTGTCTGGTAATCTGCTTCCCCTCCGACGTCCTATGGTCTTCTTGTTTTCTTCTCACAACAGTGCAGCTGGACTAGCTACTATAAAAACCGACCCCAAGCCCCCCAAAACAGACAGAAGGCATTCCTTTCAGCATGAGGACTAGGGACTGGCCTGGGTGGGTGCATGCTCCCAGCCTTCTGTGTGGCACACCCATGTTCCCAGTGAGGAACACATGTCTCAGACCAGCTGCCCAGAAATGGAAGATGCTCTCTTTACAGAACAGGGTTGCTGTAAAGGCATGTCGAGGGAGGTTAACTTTGACTTCAGGTGACATGGAGGCCACTGTTCAGGGAAGGTGGTGGAGGCCCAATTCTGATGTGAGCACAGCAGGTCCATCCTTATGGAGACCAGCAGCACAAGGGCTCACATTTTTCTTTCCAGAGCTAACTTGTCAGCTGAAAGCTGGGCAATACTGTCCCCTCTAACTCTGGAGGAGATGCTGGTGGTGCTGCTTCCCACAGGAAAACAGCCACCTTTCAACCATTGTACCAGACTGATGGCCCCCAGTGCACAAACCAGCAGTCCTGGTTGGTCATTTCCTCTGCTGTCATGCATTAAGAGTCTGCTCAGCAAGTACCTGAGTGCCAGATGATCTTTAATAACTCAGAAGGGCAGAGAAAAGTACATCAGAACCAACCATGGCCAGAAAACCTGACAAGTAAGATGCCACTTGCTCCTATTTAGGGTGTTTTTGCCTAACATTTGCTGTTGGCAATTAGTAAGAGCAGATATGCCTTTCTTTTCACACTGCTAACACAACCTGTTCAGAACGTGACTCCTTCCAATTTCCTGGACCCTTACTGACTAACCCAAGTTTTTCCTAAAGGAAGGAGAGAAATACAGATTCTATTGTTCGAGAAGTGTTGGTGTATTTTCCTCTAAGAGGGTGCTCCTATAATATTTTATAAGTGGAGAGTGCATCTCTATAACTCAGAATAAGACAGTGAGAGATGGCAGGAAAAGGATAAAAGCTGATGGGTGTATGTTTGAAACATCTGAATTTTAAATAATAATAAGGAGAAAGGAATTAAAATCAGGAGAATCAGCAAAGTAATTTCTAAAAATGCTTGGTATAGTTAACCAGAGAGTATGAGCAAGGCTGAAAACCAGGAAGTAGATAAATTCAAACAATAATGAGTAAGTACAAAGTGCTGACCTTTGCTGTGGTGAGCCCTAAAAGGCTAAGTGCACTCAGAAAGCCCTTCAGAATAGAAATCATATCCTCAAACCTACTAACTGAATTGAGTATAAATGCTATCATGCAAGGTAGACACACAAGAAAATCCCTGAACAGAAGTGTAATAGCAGAAAATAATATCTTGAAGTGCTCAACCAGTGCAGCAGTGTAACTATTAGAAACAAAGGTCAGATGAAAGAAAACACAGCTGTAAGGAAATACAAAAGAATGCAAGGCAACATAAGAAAAAATATTGTTTGAAAGATCTTTGGCAACAGAAAATTTAGTGGAAAAAAAATCAACTTTGGGTTAAGGATTTCTATCCATCACCAAAAGGACACTTCTCAAGGCACTGCACCAAAGAGCATTGGTGGAGCTCTGAAAGTGCAGCTGCAAAGATCTACCAAGTTTGGGTGACACAGCAAAATTCTGGCTTCGGTGAATTATCAAAGCAATTTATCACTGTTAAAATCTGTTGAAGTAATGAAAAAATGTGAGGAAAAAAACCTCAAAATATATTTCAACTTTTGAAAGAACTTTTAAAGAGAAACTTTCAACAGAGACTACCAAAGTCGTGGTACGCCTAAGGGAGGAAAGATGAAAGCTCTCAGTACACCAAAAATTTGTGAAAGACAAAACATTTTAAAAAGGATGTGGTTAATGCTTTCTGATGCAGAAGAGCACCTCACAGGCTCTTCTATGAAGACCAATATCTGGCAAACACACTGAAAAGCACAGCAGGTTTTGCAAAGAGCTACATTATTTTGCACTCTTATCTGCACAAATAACTACAGAAAAAACACAGCAATGCAATGACTGACTAATTACAATGTAACTAAATGTAATGCATTAACAGGACAATGCAAAAAATATTTTCCTCCCAAAGGTGGCTATAAAATCATTAAATCTCTTCCTTAATGACTCCTCCTGCATGTGGCTCAGTCACATATCAAGTAATTCTTGTAACAAATTAAAAGCTTGGTACTTGTAATGTAATAATATAGGAAGCCACTGGATATATCAAACCAATGTCTCAGGGCACATTCAGTTTTAGAAAGACTACTACAAATATTTTCCATAACCAATTTTAAATCAAGAAAATAATATTAATGTATTATAAGTCATCAAACAAATATAAATGAAAAGAAAAATATTTTCTTCTTGGCAGCTATCTAAACTCACTTGGAAATGGCGATGTTAATTTTTTCAGTGGAATTTCAAAGTTCCATTCTTCTGCTAAACTGGACTAAAAGTGAGGGCATCAGAGGAACCAGGTCAATTCTTCTGTCACAAATTCCTGCTTTTGTGTGCATGTTTGTGAAACTGGGATATCGATACTGAATTTTACAACCATTTTTCCAGAACTTCTTTTCCAGAAGTGGACAAAAGTTTAGATGCACAATTACCTACATGCAATTTCACAGACACTTTCCAGTGACTCAGTATTTAGATTTAGTTCAAACGGCTCCGAATTACAGGTCAACTTCAGGCCTTGGATCAGGACTCAGCCCATAAAGCTGATTAGTGTCCAAACAAAAAGAGTGCAACCATATCTGTAAATCCATGTCACGTGGAGTTCGTTAAAATCCAACTGATCAGTAGCACTGAAGCATTTATATTTTTTAAACAGTGACTATTTTCCTAAGGTTAAAGAAAGAAAAGCACACAACTGACTTGCTTGGGCAGTGCTGGTTTTATGTGCTTTGTAAATTGAGAGTACAAATGCAGGTAAAGAACTGGATCGTGTTATACAGAGCACATTCTGCACTAGATGGTGAAAATGGGGAGAAAGAACATTGGTGAAGTCCTTTAAGTCTTCCTGGTTTTTCTCAGGAAAAAAAAACCAAAACAGAACCTGTTAGTTGACGAGATCTGAGTTATACTTAAGTCAAACAGAAAAGATAAAACATTATTTTTAGCTTGAAGATAAACACCTAGACAGTGTATCAGTTCAACAACATCCTACTTCAAAAAGTATGCACCAGACTAAAGAAATCTCATATGCAAAACTAAGACCTGATCCCTAAATATGTACTCATTTACCTTTGTCTCTGTTCTTCTCCTTTCCTAAAGAGTCCAGTTTCTTTCTTAATGACTTCTTCCTCTTTTGTCCATCTGTAAGAGGCAAAAAAAAAAAAAAAAAAAAAGAAAATAAAAAAAAGGAAGTAAGTGAAGAGAAGTAACCCTGAACAAACTGCTGCACAAGCTGTAAGAACACGGAGTGAGAAGGTCAGAGCACTGGGGATCAGGAAGGGTGTGAGGCACACTTCACAAAGGCTGGGGACTGTCACAGTCCTCTGGCCCAAAGGAATGTGGCTTTGCCCACCCAAATGCTGAGGCTGTACTGGGGAGCACAAATGTATCCCCTGCATGCTGCTGGGCACATTTACACGTGTGCTCACTGAAGAGTTAACAATGGGGGGTTTTGGCTGGATGCTCCTGATAGCAAAGAGCCATAAACCTCAAAGGTACTGGATAGCCTTCATCCATGGTCACAAGCCTGTGATTCAGGTGTGGAAATAAAGGTAGCATTTGGAAAGGGAGGATTACTAACATCCAGGATAAAGTTCTGCATACCAGCCATACCAATTGGTTGATAGCTGACCACCTTCACATGACCCATCTGATCTGAACTCATGCTGGGAGCTGGCAGTAGGGTACAGCATGTCCAGATTGGTCCAGATGGATTAGAGCCTCAGAGAGATTTCTGTTCTGACAATCAATATATCGTGCAAGTTTTCACTAAGGTATTAAGGACCAAAGGTTTTAAGCAATATCAGAGGCAAGTTGGTTCTTGAAACAATGATATCAAAAGGCTGGCTATCATTATTTCCTTCAGCAGCATCTTTTATAATGAAAAGTCAACAAAACAGAATTTTATTTATTAGGTCTCAACAATCACCAGGGTTTAAGTCAGGGGCCTGCTTTAACTCGCACCTTTGGAATTTTTTAAGTTCCAAGGCAATATAAAGGGTCTACCACAGGGACTGCTATGCTAACAAAGACACTGCTCTAGATAAAGTTTAATGAACATGTACCTTTTCCCTTACTGGTTTTGTAATATGGCAAAAACTCAAAAATGAGCACACCATATCCATTTCACTTTTAAGGCAAGAGAGTCACCAAGTAATCTGTCTCAACACATTTTTCTAGTTTTGTAAGCCAGTGTCTTAAGTGGTCTTTTATAGCAAGGAACATACCACAAAGGAGTGAAATGGATCTTTGTTAACGAGCTCTTGTCCTTGCAATTAGGGGTCATGAGAGAACACAAGCTATTTCTCCACACTTTTCCCTCAAATCCTACTGAAAACAAAGTCCAGAACATTACCCAATAGACTGCTCAACAAACTCTGACTTTTTAATAGCCAATTAATATCCTTTTAATTTCAAAGTAACATTTCTTTTTACTTTTTGTAATAGTGGTTGGACTGACTCCATGTGCACACTTGCACTCTGCAGTTATTTCCAGGATACCACAGAATCACAGAATGGTTAGGGTTGCAAGGGACCTCTAGTCCCTTCCTAGGAGATCACCTAGTCCAACCAACCCCAGGCAGGGTCACCTGGAGCAGGTGACCCAGGAATTTGTCCAGGTGAGTTTGGAATGTCTCCAGAGAGGGAGACTCCACAACCTCCCTGGGCAACCTGTTCCAGTGCTCTGATTTCCTCAATGTAAAGAAGTTCTTTGTCATGTTGAGGTGAAAATTCTTGTATTCTAGTTTATGGCCATTGTTCCTTGTCCTGTTGCTGGGCACCACAGTAAAGAGTCTGGCACTGTCCCCTTGGCACCCACCTTTGGGATATTTACATGGACTGATGAGATCTCCTCTCATTCTTCTCAAGTCTAAACAGGCCCAGCTCCCTTAGTCTCTCCTCAAAAGAGAGATGCTCTCTCATCATCTTTGTAGCCATTTGCTGGACCCTCACCAGTAGCTGCCTGTCTCTCTTGTACTGAGGAGCCCACAACTGGACACAGCACTCTGGATGTGGCCTCACTGAGGGTGAGAAGACAGGTGGGATCACCTCCCTTGACCTGCTGGCAAAGCTCTTCCTGATCACTGCAGGATACCAGCAGTGGTCCCAGATGGAAGGGCTCCCAGATGGAAGGGCTCCCAGCACTCACAACTCGGATATTTGGTTCCTGTCTTGAGCTACAATTGCTATGTTATATAAATGGTTGGTTATATAAATCCCCTTTTCCCACACCTGCTCCGGTGAGAATTCATCTCTCTGAAATAAGGCTGACTAGATTGCGGAGAGTTCAGCAATATAATGGTGGTAATTCATTGCCTGATGCGGTCTGTGATTAGGTTTTCCTTTTTTCTTAGCCACATGACAAGGCTATAACTCAAAGTCATATTCTGATTGATGAAAAGCCCAGACTTTTCACACCTTCTGACATTTCCTGTTGCTAAGATTGAGTTTTTAAGAGAAATTCTTTCACCCCTTGGCAATATGAATAGTTGGTAGCCTGCTTACATACACCTGACAGTACAGCTTGTTTTTATAAGATTCCCTGCTACCACTGTGTTCTGGCTTTATATCTATAAAATAATTTTACAATTATTTTCCATATTATGAATTCAAATTACTGCTTCACAGACTCTTTTTGATAGATGACTAATATTTCTTTGGAGTCACAGAGCCTTATTCTCCAAAACCCCATTTACTGACATTCTGACATCCCACTGAAGTCTACTGAGACATAAAAAAATGAGAGAAAATAATCAAAATTTGATGTAAAATGCAGTGTTTTGCTATGATCATTTACACTTACAATTTATCCCATGGCAAAAGAATAAGAATTGCATATGAAAATAAGGCTGAGAAGAATCTCAGTAAAAAAGCTAAAGCTCAGATCTGCCAAGAGGTCTGAGGTCAGTTGAATTTCTCCTCCCCAGCAAAAGAGACAATAAATTAGTGTATATACTGTACATATAAAAATGTTTTTAAATGACTGTTAATACAGGGCACATCAGGCATGAACATTGCTGAAATATTCATGATGTGTTTAAAGACTTATGCAACTCCAGCAGTTTTACATAGTAAATTAACCCAATTCACAATAATAATGCTTACTAATTATTAGCTGCAGTGTTCAGTCTAAAAAACATTCCTGAGAAACAGGCAAAGCACTATTACCCATGCTTAATACCTACTGTATGTTTTTTAATTAATTAGCAAATACTTATGCAAGATAGTATTGTATCAGTCCAAAGAACTACTAGGTAGGGATGGATTGCTAATTTTAATTTCCACTTTGGAAAAGTTTAAACCACGTTGCAATAAAAGATGTTGGGCTGTTATCCAGCCTTTTGTGCATATAATTGTCAATTTATGTCTTCTTTCTGTAGATCAACAATAGATGTTGCTGTCTCCTTCAACAGATTCCACTCAAGAACATTAGCAAGACTAGAGAAGCACTCAAACGACAACTGTCACAGTGAAGGAAGCTCCCTTTTGTTTTCCTTTGCTAACCCATTCTGGTTTTCCTGAAGGACACCTGTGCAGGCAGCTGTGCAGATCAGTTTGTTTTTCAGAAATGGACTTGATCTGTTCACTACTTACTAATTTATATGTTTGCTGCATTTTTCACTGCAATGCATACATCACTCCCTAGGCATCTATGTATTAAGGCTAGCACAATGAATATTTAAAAGACCAAGAGTCTAGAATCAAACTCCTGAGTGCACATTAAATTGCTATGTGACCTCTTTTTCCAAAGTGGTGAGCATTTCCAGGTTCAGTTAATGCCAAAAAGACTTTTCTGTTTGAAAAATTAGGTCATGTCTTTAGGACTCTGCCAGTGAACCATACAGCCTACAGAATACAAAAGTATTTCTATTGATCTACTGACTTTTGACAAGAATTGAACAATTTGACTTCTAAGATTATTAAAACTTAAATATTTTGGGTCTGTGTTGAAATTCACCTGCAGTGTCATCACTAACACCATTTTTTTAGCATTTATAGTATCAAATCCCAGATTTTCTACAGACCATTTGAAGGCTTAGATTTCTTTCTAAGTGAGACCATGGTTCTACAAACTAGGTAATAAGAAGCCATTTTCACATTGAGAATATATAAAATTCAGCTTTAACAGTTAGAACATGAAAGAAAGAAAACTTTGTAAGTTTTTTAAATTATTGTTCTGTTGCTTTGCACAAGACCACCTACCAACACCTTCTATGACTGAAAGAGAGGGAGTGCAGGCTAAATCCTGTTACTATTTACTTCCAGTACTTCTTTATTCAATTTATATTTATGGAAATGAACAAGTCTGTTTGGTACATAGCAGTGTTGCTCAGCATAAGATAAAGCACCACAAATTAGGTTTAGGGAATTAGCTCAGAATTATACAGTTAGTGGCACACAAAGGCTCAGGAAGTCTTGGGCAACAGTTTCAGATTATATCACTTAATAGTCAATATCCTGTGAAACCCTAATCCAATATGTTTTTAATAACTACTAAATTATGCAGTAAAAAAGTACAACAAAAAGAAAGCATCCAAGCTTTGTACATAATTTCTGGGACACTATTACAGTATTATGCTTCAGATAACGAAAAAAATACCCTCTAAAATATGCTTGAAGTTAATCTGTAATGAAAATAGGATTCTTCAGCACTTTCCTTACACATGGGCTGATGGATTACCTATAAAAATTATATTCCTTTAATGTTACTTACATGCAAGGACACTTTTTATTACTCAAAAACATAATTCATAAATTCATACTAATCCTTTAAACTAATCTAACTCAGTGGGCTTTTTACATAAGAGATTATGTGCTGCTGACAGGGTTATAGAACAAAGAGAACTTCCCATTTATTGGCAAGTTCCTTTGCTTAAGAGAAATTAATTTCTGGTCCATTTAAGGAAGAATGTTTGTCAAGTTTCACAATTAAGGGTTATTTTCACACAGTATAAAAAGAGGGCCTATGTAGGTGATTATTATCAGACCCATTGCTCAATTATCAAAACAGAAATGGATAAAAAGGTTGATATTGTGAGATTTCTGAACTACTTCTTCATAGCAATCTAATTCTACTCATGGCATTTTTCTTAATAACCACTAGTAACTGGATCTAACAGCACTTAAAGAAAAAAATTTGTATCTTCTAAGATTGCAATCAATTCTGTCTTGAAAATTACTACCAGTGTCAGCACAAAGCCCAAAGTCAGACCTCTATTGAGCACTCGTTGGTTCACTCACTCATCCAGAGAAACTCATTTCCCAAGTGCCAGCCTCCCCACAGCCAGCCTGTGTGCTAAACATCAAGCTGCAGTCTCTCTGGCCTGTGCAATACTGCAAGTAATTGAGAGTGCCAACCAGAAAACACTGCTAAATTCTGTTGACAGAGCACAATAATGGTGAGACTGCACTTCATTCACTGACAGTTGCACAGTGTTTGTGGTTGCAGCCACTTCTTTGGGTCACTATACAAAGCAAATTTACTTCTGAATATGCACTTGGGGCTGCTCTGCTGAAGAAGAGAGTGCTGGTTTTACTTAGCCATTTCTGTGACTATAACTGTCCATCTTGAAATATTTATTTTTAAAAACTTGTTGAAATGCTCTGTCCCCATGCAGTAACTTTCAAAGCTGCAACACAGATGGAAGATAAAAAAATTCAACCAGAGAAACAGGATTTTGGCACATTAAGCAATATGAAAAGGAGAAAGCTGAGCGTTCAGGTATTTCTTATCCCTCTCACCCTCTCCCTCAGCCATACACACACAAGACCTCCATCAGTGGTGTAGATTACTGTATTTATTCAGAAACTATGGACTATTGTCCCATTTTTCTTATGGCCTAAGTGTTCCACACTTTATTTCACTTTGACTTAAATCAGCATTTCTTTGTGCTTGTCAGCTGGCAGCTGATGGAAGAAAAGCCATAATCATTCAAGAATATCCCACAGCTGCAGTCATGACCTTCCAGGTGACATCTGGCTCATGGATGCTCACCTCAGCCCACAGCACCAGGTTCAGGCTGCTCACCAAAGGCACCACACACACACACAATGAAGGCAGCTTTCCTCTTACATGCTGCTTCCTCTGATGCAGCAAACAAGCTTCAGCATTCCCCTCTGAATAGTTCCCAAAGAACATGCTTATGGCAGAGGAAACAACATGCAAAGGGCAGAGCTGAAGTCAAAGCCAGTTTGTCAGGAGAAAGGACATCTCTCCTGTTGGGCAGTGCAGAGGGACGGGTCTGGAGCTCTGCAGGTCTCTGGGCAGAGGCACCACCTGAGCAAACCCTTCTCAGGGCAACAGTGAGAAATCAGGAGAGCCGTGGGGAAACAATGAGTGCACAGGCAACAACGTTCTCAGCAACACACAGTGCATACAATACAACTACTTGGGAAAACCCACAACCATCAGACAAAAGTGTGCTTTTAATTCACCTCTTCCACATCCCAGCAGACTCTTCAGTAACCTGGTTAGTGCATCTTCATCAGACCTAGCCTTCAGACCCTCTGGACTAAGGCAATGCTAATTGTTAAAATGAAACACAGACAAATTAAAAAGTCCAGCCATGCAGGTTTAAGTGGTTCAGCTGCTGCAAGTTTAAAAGCTGCACTATACACAGTTTCTTTACTGCTGAACAGCAAGAATTTGATCATACTGGTAGACAAATGAAATTATTTATCTAGGAAGTATTCGTAAGTTTCTGGGGACCTCATATAAGAAGGCAAAACTGATGGAAATCTCACCTACTTCTAAAGAAAGTTGCATCCCTACAGGGACTACAGTTTTATTAATCAAATAACAGTTCACAATAATCTCATGTAGTTCTGATACAAATTAAAAAAAAAAAAACAAAAAAACCCAAAAACACACACACACAAAAAAAAAAAACCCAAAAAAAAACCCGACCAAATAAACCAACCTTACATAATTTGCTTTCCAGGTACTAATAGAAATTTTTATACACATCTGTTGATACTGCATAGCTATTCTGAAGGCAAAGGTGATACATCAATTTACACTAGCTGAGAGTATTACTAGTAGGCTGCCTTGTCTTTTAAGAAAACAAATCTGAAAAGTGTAGTTCCAAACTAGACTCAAATCTAGAAAAATGCACTATTTCTATTGAAACCTACTTGCAAGGTCTATTTCTATCAGAAAGAGCCATGACCCAAACTGCTGAACAAAAAATGCTGTTGGAAAATACAGACTATAACTGCAGTGAGATAGGTATTAACTCCTCTTCACAGAAAAACCTCCAACAAACAAACAAACAAACAAGAACAAAAACCCAAGACAAGCACCACCACCAACAAAACAACTTACTTTGATCACTGCTCTAAATCAGATGGCAAATGCTACTCAACTCCTGTGGCTAGAAGAATCATAAGAAAACATGTCAATTCCAATCCATTTGCCTATGTGTTCCCTCGTGCATTTAAGGACTTAACTAGTCCCCAAGTATATATGTTTTAAAGAAATAACTCCTTTTGTATTTTCAAATATGTTCTTCCCTGATTCTCCGTCATGAAGAGACTTCCATTAACTGGTGGACAAATGCAGGTGAAGGGTATTCTACGGGTGAGAACCAAACCTAATTGATGGAGAATATGCGATTTGAGCTCTGGAGCGGGATCAGGGCTCCTGAAGCCACAGGGTGATATCAGAGCCCACCCAGGCCAGGAAAAGAGCTGGCAGGGAGCAGCTTCCCAGGCCTGCCCAGGCCACTGCACTCCTGCTGTGCAGGAAGCAGCAGGTCTTAGAGATGAACACAGCACAGCTGCATCAAAAGAAACACTTCAGCAAGTACAAAGTGGATGCCTGCCTTGTTTGTGCAAGCTGCGTATAAATATCCTTAAAATAACAGAATTTTTAATAGTTGCCGAATTTTTTGAGCCACTGCAACAAAACCAAGAATAAAGTTTCCTGTCTTTCCTTTTTTTTTTTTTTTTTTAAGGTATTCTTCAATTTTTTTTTTGCATTTGTACTATTGACTAGAAATAACTCTGTTAGAGAAGTCAGGAAAAAACCCTCTTCAGCTATTTTGCCATTACTGTAATGAAAACATATATAGCTTTTTTGCTTTTTTTTCTTTTTAACTAATAATGCATTTAAGACGGTTACATTACACGAGCTCTGGGGAACAAGATATGGAGTGAGTTTTAGAATCCAAACACTTAATTGTTTAGGAGCTGATTTTTAAATCATTAGCTGGACATAAGGAAAAAACTCATTTTGACATAAAAATAAACAGCTGCTCAAGTACTTTTCTATGCCAGAATGAGGAAAATTCTGCAGCTGCCATACATAGAAGGGGTGATGAAAGTAACTCAAAAAACCCATGCAAAGTTACCTGGCAGGTTTTAGAGAATTATGAAGGAAAGGTCAAATGCCCTTGTATGTAGCTGTTAGTGGAGAGCAGCAAAAAGCGGGCAAATTCCTAGAAAGGGATAACAGATGCACAATGCCAGGTCTGACTTCTCTGTGCATAAACAAATTCAGATTTTCAATTCAAACAGAGCTCTGCCCGCTTCAGCACCTACATTAGCACAGGATTTCCTGTGTCATAAGAAATACCAAGTCATAGTAATCTAAGAAAATAATATTAAAACCCCAACTCCCACTCCCCAACAAAACCCTTTAAAAAAAGCGAGAGCGTGGTCCTGGTCTTTTGATGGAACACATGCCTTGTGCTAACAATGGAAGTAAAATGTGTTTAGGCATAGGGAAATTAGAAGGAACCGCTCCTTCTGGGCTTCAGGGAGTATTTGCTACATTGACACTGATGACAGGATTCATGAAACAGTAATGGCAAGTAGCAGGTGCAAGACAAAATATAGACACTACTTTTTCACATCATAGCAGTATCCACAGTGTGACAGGAGTTTCCCTAATCGCCAAAGATAGGAAAGCTCCTGACTTAAATAGCCTGTGATACATCAGGGACCTTGCTGCTGCCCTTCTCTCTAAGTGGAAGACACTCAGAAACCACGATGATAGGCAGGGGTTTGAAAGCTTTGAGAAAGGCTGAACAACACTCCCTCTTGGAGTGTTTTCATAACTCAGAAAAACTGTCAACTTTAAATCAGGTCTAAAAAAAAAAAAAAACCCTCAAAATTATCTACACTAATAAATGAAACAACTACAGCGAATGAAAGTATTTCAGCTGTACTGAAAAAAATTCATAACATCAAATGAAAACCAAACAGGAGATTTAATGCTACAGTTCGAGATAAAAAAATACAAGAGCTCTAAAACTGCTTTCAGTTCACAGGGGAAGCAGAGCTGGGATGGGGGGCAGGGGAAGAAACTGACTGTCTCCTGGCTTCAACTACTTAAATAAAAAGCCATTTATTAACGTGCAGGGGAGAGAGTACTTTGGTGCTACTGCTAGTCAGAATTACTCGATTTGATAAGGAGAGTTACCTCCAATCCGTACACTGCAGGGGCAGAACAGATACAACCCACCAGCATGTAGCTGGCCTTGATTTATTGTTATCAATAAACGCACTTGCACACCTGTACTGGCAAGTGAAATAGAAACCAAGTTTCTTTACATCTCAGTCAGATCTTTCCTCCCACATAGCTCCACATTGAGCACGAGTTCAGCTCTTCAAAGAGGAAATTCCTCTAAGCCCCTGGAATTTAGGAGACCAGCCAGTATCACAGAGATGGTTCAGGGCACCCAGGTCTCTCTCCACTCTCTCCTGAGCACTGCTTTGTTGCTATGACTCCTTTGTCTAAGTCTGTCCTTGGACTCTCACCTTAAAGATGAAGCCACACAAGAAAATAAAACAGCTTTCATAACTTACTCTCTCTTTGGGACTAATTAAACTAGTCCACAGTAATCCTGCTCAGAGCTGTGATGAAGAAATGAAATGAGAGAGGAGCTCTGGGTGTGTGGAAGTGAAATCATGGTGCCGTAGGTCTCTCGCTGGACAGTTTGGCGGCTCAAATAACTGAGCTGTTATCCCTCTGAAAAATGACCAACGGATCTTACTTCTAACAATGTCTCTTTGTAGTAATTACCTGTCCTTTGTATCATCAATCGTAACAGAAACAGGTGTTGAAAATATAAACCATACAGAAAAAAGACACGAAGAGCTCTGCAGAGAACACTTGCATTGACTTCCTGCACAGAAATAGAGTCACATGGACATCTGTCTAATC
The DNA here is from genome assembly GCF_009819655.1 of Sylvia atricapilla. Lineage (NCBI taxonomy): Eukaryota > Metazoa > Chordata > Aves > Passeriformes > Sylviidae > Sylvia > Sylvia atricapilla. The sequence continues at coordinate 96,219,372 of NC_089141.1, forward strand.
TATTCTTAAAAACCTTCAGCAGGAGATTACGTCTCCATTAAATCTCAAGGCTGCCTTTTCAGTATAAAAGTCTAATACAAAGATATATATAGTACCACAGCTTCGACAAAATATATCTATCTGGAGTCACTTTATCTTTCCTAATCAGTATCTAGAGACATTATGTTTCCAGCACCAGCCACATCTCCACGTAAATCATGCCTGTGGAAAAACTAGAGGAAATTTTTCTACCTAAGGCAAGAAAAAAATCATCAGGAATACTTCCCTCCATTCCATCAGGAATGCACTTCTAAAAGGAGGAACACACACAAGATAATAGAAATAAGTCTGATTTTCAGCTGACATTTTTGAAGAATTACACCAGAAGAATACATGTTGTACTGGTGTTCCATGTTGGCAAAGCTCTGCCAAAGGCAAGCCGAGCATGAAAACTAGTAGGCTGCAATCTCAGTATTCTTAATAAAGGTTAAAAAACTTTTTCCTTGGCATATATTTTATTGATATTTATTCTTTGGCTTTCAGCCACAATAAAGCACAAATTCCTAAGTCACTGTAGAATCACTGGACATATATGTTGATTATTGGCAAGTACAGAGCCTAGATGGGCATTCAGAATCAAAGGCTAGGTACTACTACATGAAATGTTACAGACAGATCTGGCAAAACACAACCAAGAGTGTCTCTGCTATGTGAATGTTCTCTCAAAGATTTAGAAAAAAAAACCCCAATAAATACACCTAATTTTGCAAAGCTGTTTTAGAGCCTCTGTATGTGTATTCTGCTTCCCAACACTGATTCCCTCTACCACATGTCTCAACTTTTAAATATGGCCAATGGTCACAATCAATGTTTTAAAACAAAAGCTCAGATTCTCATGACTGACACCAATACAGAAAAAATACCACATATGTTTATTTGTACTTCAAGTCAATAGCTATTTCAAGTGTACTCCTAAAGAAACTACATTAGATAGGATTTTTTTTGTCTCAGAAGTAATTTTTAAATTATATGGGACATAACATCAAATATATATTGTACATGTAACATCAAATACATGTCGCAGCAGTCTCTGGATCTGACTTTTCAAGAGCAGTACCCTAAATCTACAATAGACAGTCTCTAAATAAACAGCTGCCCTAGTAATGAAAAACTCAGTCATTATTCCATCTTCTCTAACTTTTCATGATATTTGCATATGGAAATGTGGATTGCAGTATTTTCTTATTTATCTTAGGAATTTAAGCAAGATTTCTTTCCTTCACTGTGAAAGGAACTGAAAGACCCCTGCCTGTCAGTGCTCCTGCCCAATGAGCTCCACAGCTAAGTATTCCTTCAATGCCCATCCTTGTCCTCATCCCTTTCCTTTCTCCACAAAATACACCCACACAACTGGTAGGTTCTCTGAAGTTACACGAATCTTTATTTTAAATGTGCTAAGGTATAAACTCATTTTGTCATGTTTACATTATCAGTGTCATTGATGTAAACAGACATGTAAAACCTGCTATGTGATACAAGAAAATCTCGGAAATCAATTTGCTGAGCACAGCATAGTCTTTTATAGAAAAAATGCCTTGCAGCAAAAATTATAAAAAGGAACATGTCTCTAAAAACTTTCTTAAGTTTTGAAGATAATAAATTATTTCCCCTGTTGCAATGTTAGAAAAATTATATTCTTGCAAGCTTGATGTATTTTCATTTTGTTCTTTTCTCAACAGTGGCAAAAAAAAGTGAATTTGAAAGAAAAAATCCCAACAAAAAATTCTGCAAATTTACTTACTGGGAGAAAAAAAAATGATAAAGTTTTTTTTCTTGTTTTCTTATCTCTCTGCCTGGAAAAACTCCTGTCACCTTCACTTTGATAAATGCCTGTGTAGCACACTTGAAGGTTGTGTCTCACAACCTCTACCCCGCAGCAGCTGGGACTTCTAGCTTAAAACATTAATTCAATTTTATTTCGTCTTTTATTTTTTCCCCAGACTGAGAGATAATTGATTTTGTTTTCTTAGGATGAAAAAAAGAATCCTTAGAAAAATACATTTTTCCATGAAATATTTGAATTGGATGGCACAGGTGGGAAGTTTCAGTCTGAAAATCAGCAAGTTAAACAGTTTTTATCTCTGACCAGTCTGATACAGCATATCCAAGATTTACTAATGTAGCATAAAGGAGGAGAATTTATCTCTGCCTAACTTGTCTTAAATATAATCTTCATGAACTCTACTACATGGAAAGAGTCCATGGACTCACAAGCCCATGCCAGAGACAGTATTTATATGAGAAGAATCAGCAGAGGTTGGCATTAAGAGGGGTGGAAATAAGCCTCCTCACTTAGAAGATGCACTGACGCCAGTTCAAAAGCACCCGGTCCCTAAGCCTGTAACTCCACCATGAACATGCTACAGTTTACTCAGATGTTTTCCACTGCCACAACAGCTATAAAGTATATAACATGGTCAGTGATTAAAAACAATAAGCAGTTTGGAGCTCTCACAAAAACGCAAGCCCAGATAAAAATCGTAGTTGCTCTCAGTGTTAAGGAAAATGAATAATGAAATACAATGGTGAGTAATATAAGCAAAAATCAAGAAAGAAGTACATCCTGCCAAAATAAACAAGAAGCAGAGAATTGTGTAACTCTTAATTCCCATTTCTATTCAGAGCTTAACTGGAATGTACTGGGGGCAAAGTACCCAAATGAATGGTAAAAATTCAGAAAGCCTAGCCATGTTTTCTTTCATTTCAGAGACAGGGTTGTCTCAGCTCACAGTCTGTAATCACAGCCCTTTTTCTTCAAACTCACCCTAATAAAACAAGTTGCACAGGAGACCAGTGCTCACTTCATGTGAGCAGATGCATGGTGTCACATGTCACAAAGCTTGCATGCAAAAACATACACCAGCACAGAATCAAAGAAACATCAAGGTTTGAAGAGACATTAGAGATCATCAGCCCAACTATCAACCCAGCACCGGCATAATCACCACTAAACCACATGTAACCCCAAATGCTCTCCTCATTTATTCTCTCCACAAATCCTCCAGCCCCACTCCAAAGCTGTGAAGACAACATCCTGTTGGGAACTGGCAAGAATACAAGTAGTCATTCTCTCTTCTTGAATAAAGAGAAGACCCAAATGTGCCCCCTGAGTCCCAAATCCTATTCAAGTCCTTCACCAATAGGTTCCCATCATACCTTTAAAACCCAGGCAGGTGCTCTAGGAGTTGAATTAGGGTTGAAGCCCTAACTCCCCATTTGCCTACTCATAATGCCCTAGTAGTTCCTATCACTGTTTCCAAACACAGGCTCAGGGAAGCAGGACAGGACTGTGAAGAGAGTCAGTATCAACATAAGGTATTTAGGAAACTGATCCAACCAAGCCTCATGCAACAACCTCTCAGCCCAAGAGATACCTGGAGCCAATGAACAGAAGAAAATGAGCTCCCTGTGCTGCTCTGATCCCAGTTTTACTCTGCAGAAGCCACCTAACTTGAGTTAGTGTTTGCTTCTGAAAACCTTCTGTAAAAGCTTCATTTTTTTCACTACTTGTAGTAAAGACATACACAGAATCCTAATGTCACCAGAAAGTAAGCACACCTGAAGTGAGTTTCATCACCATTTTTTCCTCCTATTTTAAAGAGAAGACTGACTTCCTTGAAATGAGAAAAACCACACTATATTGTAAACATGAACTGCAAAGAAGCATCACCAGAATGGTACTGTTGTGACATCAGGATGTCAGGAAATTAAAAAATCTTCCACAGAGTAATTGCGTTGGTAAAGAAACTGTGTAATGCTTTGCCTGGAAATTACATTAACCGACACAAGATAAGTGATTCTTGCTAGTTTCTGGTGGCAAAGGCGGGAGTGACATGGGAGCAAAAAAAAAAAAAAAAAAAAAAAAAAGTTGATTACAGAATTTGAAAGATAAAAGGCAGAAAAGCAAGACAACAAGAAAGAAATGTGGAATATCTCATCATATTTGTAAAAATAGTACCTCTTGATCAACTTGAATTCATTCTAATTACCTACTTCAGTGTAATTGTAGCATATTTTAAATGGCATCCTGGTTAAAGAAGTTCCTGTGGGAGGTGATCCCTTCTCTGTGACGACAGGAAGATGATTTTACTAGGAGATGTGAGTAATGTTCTTCATTAATGGTAATGGCTACAATACAGTGAAGGAGAGGGATTACATTCTATGCATTCCTACACAAGTGTGGGAATAGATGAACCTAGAAGAGGAAAACTGCACTGGATGTGACAAAGGGATCTTCTGAGCATGGGAGGACTGAAGCATTATGAAGAAGCAGCCAGTAACAGCATGTCCAAGGTTGTAAAGATAAGGCAGAGGCATCTGCACTCTGGTTTAACCTCCACGCAAGCACGTTTGGCACAAACACTTGTTAGCCAAGAACAATTAATTTTTACCTTTCACCATACCTATGCCAATAAATGTAATTATTCAAATGTCTGCAGGAAGCAAATGCCCAGCAGGCACATGCATGTTCTAAATGTAATTCTCTAGCAAGTTTTGAAGAGCAGCCAAAACCACAAAGAAGTCCAGCTCTATACACAACTTTCTATATTTTCTAATACATAAATAGTTCCACTTGCCTCTACTTAGGAATATTTTCATATGGCGTTCCCTGAAGTAGAAGAGAGTTGTAGAGTACCTCTTTCATTTTTCTGATCTCTCCAGACCTACAGTGGTCGTCTAGCTCTCTCAGAGAGTACTAGTTCTACATCTCACTATTGTGGGTTTGGGTTTTTTAAACAGAAAATGTTTAACAGTCTGTTTTTAACTTGATAGCTGCGATGGAATTTTATTTTATTTGCATTCTCGCATGCCTGAAGTGCCCAAGCCAGTTTCACATGGCTAAAACTTGAAATTCCCAGTTTACATATGATGTTCAACTGTGATGATTAACTGGATAGCTGCCTGTAAACTCTTGTCATAAATTTTCATTCCACACATTTAATAATGATAGGAACATGAGGTGGGCTTCAGAGTGCCTCTGCAAAGGGCCTAAACCATTCTGTAATAATTTCAGAATATGGTAGAGAATTATTCTCCTACCAAAGTACCAGCACAAATGTAGCATCATGGATTGGTAGTGATTATTATATATACCCTCTTCAAAGTATTATTTATTTCTGTTGTCAAAACTGGTGCCAAGCTTTGAAACAGGACGAACAGATAAATACTAAATATACCTTAAATCTAGCTATTACTTTCACTTTTTAAATAGATGGTATTATATTAAAATTCAATTGTACTGGCTATTCCTTCATCATACATATATTAAAACATAGAATTTTTCATTATCTGGTCATTCAAAGCAAGAATCCAGATATGAAATTATTTGCCTCTTATTAATAATCTAACTTCTACATCCAAACTGGAGAGCAGAACTGAGAAGTCAATTTATTTCTCATTCAAACTGAGCCAAGATTTACATGAACTGATGGGGCCAGCAGTAGAGCTAGAACAGTGGCCTGGAGTTCCTCACTTTTTGAAATGCCTTTTAATTTTAAATATTCAACCAAAAAATTGTATTTTTATTTAGTTTCTATGCTTACAATTACATTTTTCTGACTCAAAATATCTAAAACTAGTCCCATGTTTTATATTTACCCATGTATATATATATATATACACACACATATATACGCACATATATATATCTGTATATATATATTTACCCATGTACATATATGCTGTGAAAATAAAAATAGTTCTTGTTTGTGATTCAAACCTGAAAGATTCCCCAAATAGTTGGCCTTTCATGGCAGTCCCAGCAGGAAACAGCAACCGGAACACAAAAGCAGTACTCACTCTTCAAAGCTCAGGTTCTGAACACAGCTCAGTGTCCAGATGGAGACTGGGGACACATGGTGTTCCTCAGGGTCCATACTGGCACCACCACTGTGTGATATCTCCATCAATGACATGGACAGTGATATTGATAAGTCCTCAGAAAATCTACCCACGACAGCCAACTGAGTGGTGTGGTTGGCACACCTGAGGGATGGGTCGCATCCAGAGGGACCTGGACAAGCCTGAGAACCAGGCCCATACAAACCTCATGAGGACCTGCACCTGGACAGCTCCTGGCATCCATAAAGGCTGGAGATGGGCCGATTCAGAGCAGCCCTGCCGAGAAGGCATTGGGGGTGCCTGTGGGTGAGAGGCTGGACATGAGCCAGCAATGTGCACTTGCAGCCAGAAACATGTCCTCGGCTGCATCCAAAGCAGTGTGGGCAGCAGGGTGATGGAGGGGATTCTGCCCCTCTGCTCTGCTCTAGTGAGACCCCACCTGGAGTGCTGCATACAGTTTTGGGGTCCTCAGCACAGGAAGGACATGGACCTGCTGGAGCAGGTCTAGAGGAGGGCCACAAAAATCATCAGAGGGCTGAAGCACCTCTCCTACAAAGACAGACGGACAGAGTTGGAGTTGTTCAGTTCAGAGAAAGAGACTCTGGAGAAATCTTAGCATAGCCTTTTAGTAATGAAGGGGGGATTAAAAGAAAGATTAGGACAGATTGTTTAGTGGGGCCTGTTGCAACAGGGAAAGGGGTAATGGTTTTAGAACAACAGAGGGTATATTTAGAGTAGGTGTAAAAAAGATATTCTATAGTGAAGGTGATGAGACACTGGAACAGGTTGCCCAGATAGGTGGTAGATGCCCGATCCCTGAAAACATTCAAGGCCAGCCAGGATGGATGGGATTCTGAGCAGTCTCATCTAGTCGAAGATGTCCCTGCTTATGGCAGGGGCTTGGACCAGATGACCTTTAAGGTCCCTTCCAAACGAGGCTATTCTATGGATGTGTACACTCGACTGTCTTGGATGGTATTACCATACATGCTTATGGTAGGGCGTCCATGTGTGTATCTTCACCTCCTCAGGAACAGCCATTGGCAGTTCAGACTGTCAGAAATTACTGCAATGCCCTTAGAGTTCCAGTTCCTCCTATGAATATCCTATAAAATTGTTTTCCTGTTGATCGAAATTTTTTTTGAGGGACCAGGGGAGCTGGTGAGGTTTGAAGAAGTTGATTAAATCCATCTCACTACAAATTGATGCCTTGCTAAATATGTGAAGTTGGACTTAGTTGGTTTTGGCAGGAGTTTTCTACACATCCTAAAAAGCTGATGAATACAAAAGCCTGTCTCTTTCACATTTGTTCTCTTTTGTGTCATTATTTTCATAGGCTGGACAATTTTATTTTCTACTTAACACAGACTCATTTAAAAATTGCTCCTGTGGCATCACTGTGTACATGGTACCACACAGCACCTCTGGTCAGAGTCCAAGGTGAGAATTCAGTGATCCCTTGTTATTCCTTATGTAAGTATATAACTGCAAAGAAACAACAGGAAAGCCAGATTTGCAGATGATTGCACAACAGCTATCTCTGCTATGCTTGATCCACAGCCTACAGGAAACAACAGAAACTTTCTCATCAGTGAGGTTTAGATCTCTTACACAGTAACCTAAGAACATGTCTACCATATACACTTATCCTACATCAGGATTCTGATAGCTTAGCTTCTCCTTTTCATTTAATCTCTTGTTTCCCAGGAGTTCAATGTTTTAGTCTGAAAATTAACTTGTTTTCTAGGAAATAAGCAACACTGTCTTTAGAAGAACTTGGGTAGGACTCATTACTTCACATAAACGTTTTCACTATCTGAACTAGTGACAGCTGGCTTCCTTCACAGAAAATGTTATAGAGAGTGAAAAAAAACCACTTCTGTGGTAAGATCTACTTGACCTACATAGACATTCAATTCTGGATATCAGGAAATGTAAGAAAAGCACTTTTCTCTCAACTGAGTATCAAGATATCCTGGCATGAATGGGTCTGATTTAGATTATCTACCCTGTAGACATCTGCCCTTGATCAGATGATCCCACCCCCAGGTGGTCAAAATTGGACACAGCAGACAAACAACTTTACTCAACGTTTTTACATAATGACTGTGGTTAAGCAAAACTGAAATAGAAGACAGTATCTGCGGAATAAAAAAATCCAGTGTTTACTGCTGTGATATGAAATCAGTGGTTTAACAATCTAAACAGAGACAGCTTATCAAGCCTTTACCTTTGGGGATAGTAATCTGACAGCCCAGGTCACAGTCCTGCTGCAACTGATAAAAAGCCACTTCCTGCAGCCGAGCACGCTCCAGCTCCGAGAGGCTTTGAACGGGAACTGACTTCAGCCGAACGCTGCGCCCTGACATGCTGTTCCAAGTGAAATCACCCTACAGGAAATCAAATGGGAAAATATGAAGCATCATATGGTATGCACGGTTTAATAAACAAACTGTCTCTTTTACTGCTAGAAAAAACAACATAGGTACTTCTCACCAAATGGCCATTTTCTTGGACATCTCTAACCTTTCAAATATCGTTATTTTTCTTAGAGGAGCATTCCTTAGCAGGGATATGTACATGCAAAACAAGAAGTCAATTCTGTCTGAAGCCATTTAATCAAGTATTGTTGCAAAAACATTAGTATTCCAGTAACAAAAAGCACAAAGCAGGGAAGAGGAGAGAAAAAAAAAGGCCCTTGTCTGCTTTTCCCAGTTTGCTTTCTCTGTACAGAGATTGTCACTTAATTCTTTTCCCACATCATTGGTCAGAGCAGCAGACATCCACGGACAACATGCACCTTATCTCTCACATCTTGCTAATCTGACTCCAGCATAGTGCATTGGCAAAGCCCCTTTTCCAACACATCTCGTCTCTTCCTTATGATGAGGCTGTGTTTAGAATACGATCGACTAAAGGACGAGATATTCCATGTTTTTGAAGAGCTGCAATAACAACCTATTTGTTAATATTTAGAGAGGAAAACAGCATGAGATACGCTGCATCTCTGTAAGGTACCAATTATGCTCAGAAAGCAAACCAAAAGCTTTAGCTGTTGTATATCCCACCTGTGAGAACCTATACAAAAAACTGTTCTCCTAGTATTCAGCTTGGCCAGAGAAGTAATCATCACTCAAAGAGAAGAGAGTACAAAGACAAGCTTAAAGCCTGACAATTAACTTAAAGCAAGACTTTCAGAATTCATCAAAGCATCATCAAAGAGCACAGATTAGTACAGGGAGCGAAAGAAGAATTTGTTTTTCATTCTAACCATGTTAAAAAATAAACATCAATCTTGTCAGTAAGTATAACCTAATGCAGCTGCTAATAAGGAAAAAAACTCTCAGGCACATCAGCTGGGCTGTAAGAAACCCGCCAACCTGCCTGTTATCATAGCATGGCAGCTTTACAATTAATAAACTTCACTCTCATTTTCAGTTTAAATTTCAACATCTGTACCTTCACTGCATACTATTTTTTTTCACTGTACACTTACGATTCATCTGTTGCACACATCCACCTGCAGTCAAAGGATAGCCACTGACTTCAAAAATTATTGGCTAAAGCTCCTTAATATAAATATCAGTAAAAATTGACTTTACTGAGCAGTTATGCATCTTGTTGTATGTAAACATCTTTAAGCACATTTCCATATATTTTGCCTGTATATGTGCATGTATATTTATATACACACATACAATCTGTACATACATTTGTATTTAAACTATATACACACACCTATGACTGTGAGTGTATTCACACAGAGGTATGAGACAAAAACCATTAACAAATGTGCAGCACCATTTAGCAATATGGATTAAAGGAATTACACAATTAACACCCTTTCTTGTGATTCATGAAATATGTTTGAGTTCAGCAAGGAATTTTATTTTTTTTTTCTGCCAGTGTAGTTTTTGTAAGTCATTAGGCAATCATAATAGATCAAGACATTACCTCAATGTCAACAACTGGACCTCTATATACTTAATGCATTACTGCAATCAATGTCTCTATAGTATTTATATGCACATGGGCCACATATGCAAAACTTCTGTGTTACCCCAGTATTTGACTACTGCAATTTGTTACTTCATTTTTTTGCCTCTTCACCTCTTCTTGTGCCTCACTGTTGACTAACCAGATTTAGTAATCTTGAACTAAAGGTTTGCACACTGTCAAGCTGTGTAGCTTAACTCAAGCAAAACCAAACCAGTCACATAAACTTTATTTGCAAAACTGCAAGTAAACATTTACATTTTTTACAAAGTTGTTGTCATTTAGAGATAAAAGTGATCGAGAACAGCATCCACGACCAGACAATGTATACAACAAAACTAATTGCTTTCCAACCTTGATAATGCAAAAGAAACTTTACAAGCACAGAAGTATGCCATTCAGTCCTTGTGAGCATATAATATATAAAGCATTCTACAGTCAAAATGGTACAGACAAAGAAATAAGAAAACAAAGATTTTTATGGTGGAGTTTAGAGATATTTTATCTTAGTTATTTCTCTATTACGAGCATTTTCATAAACAAAAATATCACTGGTATGTCTACCATAAAAATTTTAAATCCTAACTCTTAATATTAAAACAGGAATGGGAAGCAAAAATTACACCCCTTAAAAAATGTTAAGGTAACAGAATACATGTCCTGTTTCCTGCAGACCACAAAAACCAAGGGCAGCATGCAACTTAGGAATTATCACAAATTAGGCAAAGTTCCTTAACTGAATTCTGCATGAACACATGAACACCTCTTTTTCAGACAGATCTTCCCTTGGCAACTTTTAACTCTGGAGGTAACCCCTCATCCTCAGCCACTCTGAGGCGTCTCTGTACCTGGAAGCAGTGAGCTGCTGCACTGCAAAGCCCAGCTCCAGCACCAGCCCTGCTAAAGCAGGTGACCTCGGAGACGGGGTTTGCAAGCTGTGGTCCAGCCCTGCACTGAGGTTCTGCTTTGGGGTCTCCATCAAACCTCTGCACAGAGCTGGTCTGCTTTACATGCTCAGAGCACCCAACTCAGCACTACCCAGGCATGGAATATCCTTACACCCGCGCAAATGGCAGGATCACAATCCCTGGAAGTATTTAAAAGATGTGCAGAGGTGGCTCTTAGGGATATGGTTTAGTGGTGGACTTGGCAGTGCTGGGTATTGGACTTCATGTTCTTAATCTTTCCCACCTAAGTGATGCTATGGTTTTTTTGTTATTCTTGTAGGAATTCAAGGATTTGAAACCAACACAAAGCTAAAAGCACCAAACAAGACTATGAGGCCTATTGCTTTCAACCAGCAACAGGTTTTTATTCTGCCAGTTTGCAAGGCCCCCATATGCTCCTGGTGCTCACTGTCTAGCTAAAACAGTCGTCTGCAACATCTCATCTTGCAATGCCACAACAGGTTGCTGAGATTAAAGAGTGTGCAATCACTCTGCCCAATTGCTGTGCACTAAAGAAGACATTCATTTTCAACACTTGATGGGTTTGATAAAATCTCTGCTAGGTCACATTAACATAGGCTTTTATTATGCTAATGGAACACATGACTAATAAACTAACATATTTTTGGAAAATCATGTGGTAGGTAGCGCAAATGAAATTTCCTAATCTCCTAATCTTTAAAGGCTCAAGAAACATTTCCTTGAAAAATTCTGTTTCGTTTTGCAAATACATATCACTGTCTTCTATGAGTCAAAACACAGTATTTGAGAATTTAATCTATTCAAATACTCCTGTGCTTTACAAAACACAAGGTAAAGGCTTCATCTTCCTCCCAAAGCACTGCACAGTTATACAAACAGCCTGTAAATTAGTGGAAAATCATCCGGGCTTGGAAGAGGTCCAGAAGAGTCAAGCTCTCTTGAAGAATTGGCGCTGGTGTAATTACATATGCCTAAAGCTATTCTGCACTCTGTGGGGCAACCAAAGGAGGAAAGGGCAGCACAGACATGAAGAATATTTTCTGTTTCTCTCTCCATATGAGAGGCAACACTTCACTGGCCCAATTCAACATCAGCCTGACCTAGCTGGAAGCTTAAAAGGAGCAGAAGATCCTTAAGTAACAAGTCAGAATGACATGGTGTTGTTTTTAAATTCAAGCTTGTATGTGTTCAGACAGAGTACACAGGTTGCTCTCTATTATTTAGATTACAGGACTGTAGGTCTGAATATGCTCTGCAATTGACTCCATCACCAAGAAGAAAAAAAAAGGCAACACATAAACAGAGGAGTGTAAATAGAAATACTGTTCTGGGTTAAAGTGATCAGCCTGACACTTTAAACTGCTAACTGCACAGCTGCTTTCATCAAAGAATTTTATGAAATCATAAACTGGACTAAAAGCCCTCTCTGGTTTCTTCCACCAACCAGTCATGTATTTTTCCTCTCAAGTCTGCAACTTCAGCTGCATTTTCTCTCTGGCACTCCAATTAACATCTAACATCTTTCCTCCACTCAACCGAGCAGTTCACTTACCAAGTAACTACCTAAGATACCAGAGCAGGGTGACTCAGCAAAGAAGGTGACTGGAAAATTGCACCTTTTCCTCTGAAGAAACTGAATGTGTCCATTTCCCCCGTACTTCTTGCCCACAGCCATAAGCACATTTTTAATAAGATGCAGACTGCAGCTTTTCTGATATTCTTTCAAGCATTTTTCTAATAGATTGGATGTTTGGTAGCTCCAAAATAAACATTAAGTGGTACATCCTGACTTAAGTAACACTCTGCACTTAAATTACTCTTAAGCATGTCTAAGCTATTCTTGTGTGCCTGACCTCTTTCCCTCAAGCCTCCAACAGAAAATCTTGCAGATGCCTTTTAGAAAAGCCTCGTTCTTCTGTCTTTCATGCAATACAGAAACCAGCTGGCAACTGCATGGAATGCTGAATGTAGATGCAAGTCTATAGGCAGTGATCAACCGTGATTTCTGTGGAGTTTCAAGCCTTAGCGAGTTATGTGGATAGTGCACAGGTTGGGAAATAAGAATCCTCACACATCACAGTTTTATAAAAAAGAACTTAATGCAAGATAAATAATGCAATTTTTATCTTATGCCTTATTGCTATTGTTAATGACTTTGGTCTGTACTCATTTAGGTAAACACCATTATCAGATTAGTTGTCGGCTCTTCATTAGTCTTTTGCTCAAATCCATTTGAAACCACTAAGATCAAAACCAATTATGTCTTTTTTTTTTCTATCCTAGCAACTTTTAGCTATGTGCTTGTATTTAGATGGGTGCCCACTAAAGAACTCTTCGGGTATTCAAAAGAACTTGGTGGTTTTACTCAAAAAGATTATATTGCAAATAACATGGCAAATACAGTTTTAGAGTGTCCTAATTCTGATTTTTTAATTATTTTTTTAAACTTCATGAAACCATGTATCACTGCCACTTAACAACCTTTTGCTTCCGCGTGTCATTTATTTCAACTCTCTCTGCAATTATTTCCAGACTCCTCAGGCATAAACGCTCACAATTTGGCTGTTGGTACAGGCAATCCCTCTCTTCTTCATTTCCCTGGTGTTGCTGTTAGTAAGAACCAAAATCAGTTGTGAAGTCAGTCACTTCAGTACAGCTACATACTCTGTCCTACTGAATCAACCTACAGAATACTCTTACTGGACAGGATGAAAATGAAGCAGATGGGGAAAAACTAATTTAAGCAGCCTTTTAAGTATCACATGCAGTTAAGGACTGCGTGTAAACTCCTTTGCTAGTGCCATCCTAGATAACCACCTGCAAATTAATGAAGGGTTAGAAAGCAGTAGATGGTACAAGTGTGCTCTAGGCTGACTCTCTCTGCCACCCTCATTTCAGATGCTCTTCCACAGCCAGCTCAGTGCATTCCAGGCAGCACACTGATTTCCAGCAGGCATTACAAACTACTGCAACCTCGGATGCTCTAGGATCACACAGCAGCTCCTAAGGGTCTGCTACTACTGCAAAAGAATTCTTCCAGATGAATGAAATGCCACCTCAACACTACAAAAAGAGGCACAAGATTCGCTGTGTGACATGAAAGCATTCAGAGGAAGATATCTTAACATGGATGTACAAAGCACGGGGCCCCAACAATTAATCTTCATTAAGAAAGACTGACTTCACTAAAGTTGTTATCTAGGGTGACATCCTGTTCCCCTTGACGTCAGGGGCAAAATTATTAATATAATGTCTCTACTAGGAAGAGAGTACGTACAGTCCAGATGATTCTGTTAGTTTGAAGCCTTGCACTAAAGTTGCCTTATCTCATGCTATATTGTATTTAAGTGTAGTTTTGTCAGAAAGATCACATTTAACAAAACACTGGTTGAGATATCAAGACTACTTAATGGCAATGAATATAACCACTGCATTACCAAAGACAGACACTTCCTCACATCCTGTCTCATTCTCAAGGCTCGAAATCCATGTACTCAGGATGAATACTCCAAGGCAACCCCTGTGGGAACACTGGAAAGCTGATATTCCACTCAGGGGAGACAGAATTCACACCCACAACAGAAATACTTCATTAGCAAGAAGGCATGAGCCCATGCCCAGGTAAAGATACATATTTCAGACAATTACAGTGGTGATTTCCATTTGTCAGAGTAAAAACTAACTTTAGTCTAAGGATAAACAGAGAGCAGAACAAGGAGCATACTTTCACAGAACTATTAAAACTGTTAAAATAAAGGGGAAAATATTTCCGGACCAACCTTTCCAAGTTTTCTAAATGCCACAGGATATTATTTCATGTTTGCAGTATTTAAAAAGCATTCTCTTACAAAAACCTGACGTTTTATGGAGATGTATTTAATTCCTTTTCTGACATTAATAAACCTGAATGATGTACAAAGGTATTGCCCAGCAAAATATTCATCCCTAACATATGGACTCTGTACTGAACTTTTTCTACAGATCCACAAAACCAACCTCCAGAAGTTAGAAAACTCCCCTAAAATACATCAAAATATATGGTCAGATTTTTTTTTATTTCTTACTTTAGCAGATGCCAATATTTCTTAAGGGATTTATCAGGAAGAACTGCAGTTAAATTAGAAGGCACCAAATACATTTTTGGAGGTGTCAAAAGAGATACAGAGCACCTTCAGAAGCTCAGATCCAACTTCAGAATTACAGGTGAAATTTTGTTGGTGTTCACATAAACAGATTTTTGAGTGTTTTCACATGAGAGAATTAAGCCATATTGCAATATTCTGAATTTTGCTAGAGGTTAAGGGTACAAGCAGTGCTGTCACAACTATGACTGCACGAAGTAACAAGCTGAAAAACTAGCAATTAAACCATGTGAGAGCACAGTAAAGAGCTACAGAAATTTTATCAATTTCAACATAAAAGATCTGGGCTAGCCTGGCTTCATTAAAAGGAATATTATTTTCCCTTCTCTTGGTTCATTTACTGTACCATTCGAGAGACTGGCGCTATGTTTTTTCAAATGTTAAAACTTGCTCCTGCTTCACTGGGAATAACATGAACTCTGCAAGCTAATGGCAGCTGAACCAAAATCTAGTACAATAGCTGCACAAGTATTTTTAGTGGAAAAGCTGCCTTAAAGAGACCCCACTCCAGTTCCTATGACCAACACAAATGTGCTCCCAACAGGGAACAACTCCTCGGGTGGTTCAGCTGCCTGTGGAAGTGAATGAAGAACCACAGCCCACGATACATTGAAGACTGGCACGTACTCTTTGAGTTTTCCTGTGCCACAGGTTATGGAAAAGGGGACTCTGTTCTGAGGACATCTCTTGCTCAATACTGCAGGTTACAGTAATTCATTCATTCATTCCCTGAGTGCCATCTATTCAAACTATGTCCTTACAGAATGTACAGCTTCCAAGGAGATTCTGGTTATTGAAACAGTGCCCTTTCTCCTAAGCCTAATGAGATTAATGTCAAGCAAACAAAATAGTAAGGCTGAAACTATATATGAACTGAATTTAAACAATCTGAATGAAAAAATTATATAATTATATGCTCTATCTGGATATATAATCCTGAAGTAGTACAAAATATCCTGGTGAAATCATGAGGATCTCTGCTTGCACAGCACACAAGTTAACCATTTCTGCATCCAATTAGAAGTATCAGTGTGACTACAGCCAATGCTTTGAACAGTTAGGAGTGGCATCTATTTGTATTATGTTCCATATAAAAGAAAAAATCACAACATTTTAGAAGGAAGGAAATTACCTACTATTTAAAAGAGAGAATGCATGTGAAAGAGTACACATTGTAATTTCCAAGCCTGCAAAAATTTTATCTGCTTAAGTATTGTACACAAAGCTAAAAATACGTATTTGAGTACTTTAGTTTACTTCCTGGATTTTGAGCTTTTAAGACTCACACAGATTACATGTTCTGACAAGGATACTGTCAGAATCTCATAATGAAGTTAAAATCAAATAATTCTGTAACTCCAAGAACTAAGATCTGACTAACAGTAGAGTCTTTAGTTCAATACAAAACCCTATTCTTATTGTTTCAAGTGGTCATACCAGTCTTTTCTATGAACTTGTACAACTGACAGAAATAAAAATGAGGTCTGTTGCACACAGGAAAACAGTCATCTGACTATCTACATACCAGATCTGTCTGGAAAACAATTCTAGGGTGTTATTTTCTTCTTTGGTGGGGAGAGTGAGGCTGATTTACTTCATAGGTACAAAATATAAGACATCTCTAAATATTTACATTTGGAGAATAAAGTGACAGCTCTCAGTTACTCAGCTAAAACACAAAGGACTTGGGAAGATGTCTGCATTACCTGACCTGGAGCAAGAGTTTGAACCAGGCTTTCACACAATCACAGAATCATTTAGGTTAGAAAATACCTCTGAGATCATCATGTCCAGCCTTTTACTGGACACCGCCATGTAAACTAAACCACAAGCACTGTGTGCCTCGCCATCATTTCTTCACCAACTCCAGGGACAGTGACTCCACCACCTCCCTGTGCAGCACATTTCAGTGCTTAACAACCCTTTCAGTGAAGAAATTACTCAGAATGTCCATCCAACCCAAACCTGCCAAGGTGCAACTTGAGGGTATGTCCTCTCTGATTGCTGGCTGCAGAGAGCAGTAAGATCCCCCTTGACCTTCATCTTTCTCTAGGCTAAAGAACACCGCCTCTGTCAGCCACTCCTCAGAGGACCTGTGCTCCAGCCCTTCCTCAGCTCCACTGCTCTCCTCTGGACACACTCCAGCATCTCAGAGTCTTTCCTGTGGTGAAGGATCCAGAACTGGACAGAGAACTCGGGGTGTGACCTCACCAGTGCCCAGGACAGCTGAAGCATCACTTCCCTTGACCTATGCCCACACTATTTCTAGAACAGGCCAGGACACCATTGCTGTTCTGGGTGCCCTGAGCACTGCTGGCTCATGTTCAGCCACTGTCAACCCTCAGGTGCTTCTCCACTGAGCCACTTCCCAGCCACTCTTCCCAATCTTCCTCCAGGGTGGAGAGATGCATCGGGTTGTTGTGGCCAAAGTGCAGGACCCAGCACTTGGTCTTACTGGAACTTATGCTGCTGGGCTTGGCCCATAGGGTTATAGGCCCCATCCCAGACAACTGACCTATTCAGGAGGCCATTGTCTACTCAAATATCTCCCCCCTACTACGCTGAACCTCAGCAGAGATTGCCAGCCCCCTCCAGAGCCATCTGTTAAACCATTACATGAATGGCTACTCTCAGAGCTGATCTGGATGCCTCTAACAGTGATCACCCATCAACTCTGTATCATGACCATGTGTGCTTCATCATGCATGTTATCTTTTTCATAAACTGGCTGAGATTAAGGCTGAATAAAGGTTGTAGGAGCCATTTTCTTATTTAAGGAAGTTTTCATTGAGTCATGAGTTTATATCACCAGACAGCAGCGCTGCAGTGTAAATGACACAAGAGTTCTAGAAGGCAAGGACAAGCACATTTCAAGCATGCAACAAGGAAGCAATAGCTTTTAGAGAACAGGAGTTTTCTGTTCTCTTCTGTTCTTCTTCTGCTACATAATCACTCTACACTTTGGTTTTATCACTCTCACACTATGTTCATGTGTGCAAACATTACCCTGTGCTGCACACAGATGTCATGCAGCCTGGGACAAGTCTGTACCACTGAGTAAGTTATAGAGCTCTGCCAACCTACTCCAGTTTATTGGGACTGCTTTTCTTGCTTTGTTTGTTGGGGTTTTCATAAGATCTAGGATATCAAATTCCACCCACACCAGCAGCTGTTTTGCTGATTCTGCCTCTTTCCTGAAGACCCCGCAAAGAAAATTCTCTATGGAAAAGTTCAGAAAATACATGAAGTCTAATAACAAGGGAAAATATTGTGAATACAAAGAGGTGGCTTTGCACTCCTTAGTATTAGGAACACTTTTCATCCATGCAATTACTTTTCCTCCTCTTTCTATGCAATGAAGCACAATGTGACCCTTTTTGCAAAACACAGCACAGTACATTACATTAGCTTAATGCAAAGCAGTATTTCGGCATTTCTTACAAAAAATTACTGTCTGCACACATGACTGCTGATATGCTGTTAAGTTCAATACCAAACAGAGTTTAAATATTTTTTAGGAAACCACTTCAACTATACTAGAACTATACAAATAGTTTTGAATAGATATATAGCTATAGATCAGACTGATGGATCTTTGTATGTACCTGGAAAGATCACTAAAGGACACCTTGAAGTTGACCACTGTCTATTCACATGAAGGCTTGTTAAAAATGTGACTTCTAAAGTAAGAAATGTAAAATGGATCCACACAAATAAAAACACTGTGCTGCAATATCAATTTTCAGGAAAAGGGTGTATTTTCTAAACTGCCCCTCCAACCTGAAGGATCCCGAGTCTAAACTGTGTCCACCAGATATTCTGCCACTTCTTTCTTTGTCTTTAAACAGCACATTTACTTGGACAGAAAAGGGGAAAAACAGTCATAAAGTTTTTCACTGTTATGAAAAACAGAAACAATTGCTAGAGTTACAAGCTCCTCACAGACTGAGCCAGATGATGAACAGCTCTGGGTCTCTACTTTCTTGTATGCAGTTAACTGGAATTTAAAAATGCAACAGTAACACAGCCGTGGCCATAAAACCTGATGCTTACAGAAACTGTTATTTGCCACAATGAACCTATGCAGCGGCAGCTGTCATGCCATCAGCTTCCAAACCCCCTTCATCCTCAGCATTTTTTGCTCACAACTGCCTGGGTTACATGCCCTTCGTGCACAGACCATACCACAAACAATAAACATGTCACCACAGACTCCAAAGCAAACCACCTGACAAAGCCACTCAAATACAAATTAGTCTAATTACACACTTTGGTTTCCAAACGTTAATGTCACTTCTCATTCCATAGTTTCATTACTCTTACTCTTTATGAAAGCAGGCACGGTCATGAAACTGATCTGAAAACAAATAGTATTTGAGGGCTCTCAGTTTGCTGATGGATTTCCAGAGCCTAGTAAGTGCTTGGTAGTGCCAGCTTTTTCCCCTATTGAATTAAAGATGTTCAGTTCTCTTTAAACACATCTAAAGCCCAAAAACATTAAACCTGATGTCACCACGAACACCACATTTAGACTATGTTCTCCATCACACTTACCTCTATCCTATGACACACAAGATTATTCGGTTTCCTTACCCATTAACTGAGCTCTCTTTTGTCTTCACTGTTCTTTAGTATTTGATCAAACCAGGCTTGAATTAAGGACTCAGATCCAGATACGCTGTATCATAAAACAAATTAAAAATAACTGTTGTTGACCTGCCGCTGTGTAATAAGCGGCTGAGAGTGAGCCCAGCTGGAGCAGCTGTGACTCCCAGGACACCTTTTGCTGCCAGACGTCATGAATCTTAAAGAGGAAAAATTATCTTTTCCTTTCTCCGCTTTGAAGCAAGCTGAGAGCCTGGCCCAAGGAAAAGCTCAGTCACACAGGCAAGTTGTGACTGGGTTCCCAGCTTCTTACTCCAGAGATGTGCTGAGATAGTGCAAGGAGCTGTGGGGAAGGGGCAGATCTTCCCCCAAAAATCCTTCAATCTGGGGATGTGCAAGCTCAGAACCAGCTGCAACTGTCCCAACTCTGACTCTCTCAGGAGCAGCCAAGAGTGCTAGACGCAGCTACCATGGCACCTTAGAACACAGCAGAGCTCTCAGCAGCTTCTGCTTGACCTTCCTGCACAGAGCTTTTTAAAACACCTTTGAAAACTTACTCAGGCAGGCCAGCTATATTTATTTATAACATAATTTTGACAACAGCAACACGGAGACTGAGCATTTTACACAGTACGCTAGGGGAAAAAAATCCTCGATAAAGGCACTGCTTCATAAATAATGTCTGTCATGTTCACAGTCCCCATACAGAATGCTGTCATCTATAGTGCCTGGGCAGAGAGCGTAGGAAATCTGTGAGAAACAAACAGTGAATCACCAATTATTCTGATGGCAGCTCTGCCCTGTGTGGCTTTTCACCAAGCCATTCTTCAGCATGACAAGTTTGTTTGTCAACTGGCATGACCCAGAACTTCATCAGATTGCACACAGAACCACGGGCAAGAGTTCACCACAGTGGAAAGGGAGATTATGTAGTGTAACTTTTTGGATTTTTTTCTCCCCTCCAAATAACTACCCAGATGCTTTGTCCACCTCTAAATCAGCCGGCTGAAGAGCTGCCCACCAGCCAGGATATGTGAACCCCAGCTGAGAAATTCACAGTCCCTCCTGGGTTGACATTTTGGCCATTAGCCTGGTTCCCAGTAGCACCAAACGTGGACATCAGATGTCCCTAATTCTGGAATCTTATGAAAGCCCAGGGAAATCAATGCAGAGGCCTCAGCATTTCCAGTGCCTCTTAGATCCAACATCAAATCCTCAAATTATGCAGCTCCTCACCTCCATTTCCAGCCTCTTTCCACACCGCTGCCCAGGGCTGAGAGGTGCCAAGACCAGCTGGTGTGCTGCACATTAGGCATCAAACCATACATGATTTCCAAGGCAAAACAGCTGACTTATCTGCAGAGACATCTGAATAACCTCAGCAAAGTACTGCCCCTGACTGTCGAGATGCTGCAGCCAAAGAGCAGCGTCCTGCTAGTCCTCTTGTAAATACGCTGTACATCTGTGGTCCTTGCAATCTTTCTTCAAAAATAAGTTTCTTTAGCCCACATATCCCTTGTGCCAATATTCTTTGAGTTTCCTTAATGAGCAAAACTCTGCTGTTATGTAACTGGAAATGGGGTTGTGCTCCTTCTTGAGCCTGGCTCACTCAAACCATGTGATGAAGGAACCGCCATTTCCAGCTCTGCACCGCAGCTGCCCTGCAAAATAAGTATCTAAAAATCACCAGCTTTTCTTGGTGGCCTGCATAAAGATAAAATTTAATGTCTGTGAAGCAGTGAGATCGCCTGTCTCCCTTTTATTTCTGAGCTCCAGAGATGGGGCTTTTCCCCTTATCTTAGATTGAAAAAAAGCGCAACAACATTGGAACTACAGGCACAAATTCATATTGATTGGAAATACAAGTTGACAGAGTTTCCTTCTCAGAAATTGAATTCTGCATAGAACCTGGATTCTTCAGGTTATTCATTATACACTAGAAGTGTTTTCTGCAAAAAAACCCCAAAAAACAGGGTTCTTTGGGGCACACTGTCTAATTGAACTTATTTGTATATGATTTGAATTAGCTACCAGCACACGCAGGGAGTTATTTCTCCCATTTCAAACTACTTTTTTTTTCAGTATTGCACAGCTTTATATTTAAAAAGAGGCTATCACAATTAAATGTTATAACAGAAAACATTCACAGCTTATGGAGAGGTTCTATAAAATATACCCTATCAGCAACAAAAAGGAAGAAAATTAACATCTGCTTTGTTTTTTGGTTTAAATTCTTCCCAGAGCACTCAAAAAATATTCATCTTAAAATTTTGAATTGAGCTTGGCCTGAACTCTTATAGAAAAATTATACACTTCTGAGTTGTAACTTTGTCATTCACAGACAAAGAGTGTGGGACTTTCAGTTTGTTTCTTAATTATGCAAAATTCCAAGGACTCACTCACACTCTGGAGAGGTGCAGGATTAACAGAACCAAATTAGCAGGCATTGAGAATTCCTCTGGCTGATCTCTTGTTACACCAATGACCAATTCTAGACATAAATGCCTCATGGGACTGTCAAAAATAGCTTCAGAAACAGAATTTACCTAAAATCTCCGGGTTTTTTCAGTGGAAAAACATATAGGATTCTGTCTTAAAAGAACACTCATGAAAGATGTTTTCTGTGGACACTAATGATGGCTTGGTGAAAATCTAAAAAATGTTTGTAGCCAAGAATGATGGTTTTGGCCCAAAATATGCTGCTGTGCCTCCTGGGGGCTACCATTCAAGAATTCTGTATGTATAACTATATATCTTTCCCCGTGCAAGCAGGAGTTCCTGTGGCAGGTTCCTTCCTCCACTTCCAGGGATGGATGGCATCGCACCACCAAAACCCCCTCCAGGCTCATCAGAAAGAACCTGGGGTATAAAACCCCCTGCAGAAATAGCTTCTAGAAGACACAGCAGAGCTATTGTGAATAAAAACATATTGGAACTTTGCACTTCCATGAAAAGTAACCAAAAAACACTGACTAGTTTAGGCTTTCCTGTATTTCTTTTTGAACCCTACCGTGGAGCCTGAGAGACAGACTGAGCATCCACAGCCATGCAAGGTTATATGCACTAGGTTCAGCTGAAACAGCTCACTCAAAAGCAGAAATAAATAAGAGAAGTACAACAACCTCTATTAAATTTACACTTCATACGATCCTAAGACCTGTGAAAACAGAGAAGTGGTTGCAAGTTGCATATGCAAAGAAGGCACTTTAATTACATCTCAGCCGTCTGGTCCAGTAACCACAAATCACCCATCTGCTCCAGACACTCTCTGTCTGTGCCTCACAATCTCTAAAAAGCAGAAAGCAAATAAAAACCCATTAAATATATTTAACTTGGGTTTGTTTTTTTTATCTCTTGATTCTAAGTGTTATCCATCACCAGAAACTGATGACTCCAAAAGAGATGATGTAAGTGCTGTGACAAGTTATATTAGACTCTAATAAAAGCCCATACATTGAGACAGACGAAGAGAGAACAGGCAGCAATCATTCCTCTTTCCAGACAAGGAAAACATCATAAGGAGCTGCAGAGACTGAAACACTGATGTAGAATAGAAAGGCCATCCTGGAGGAACCAAAGCTAGGTTTGCTCTGACATGCTGCTGCTGTTGCTGCAATCCCCAAGAGGAGTATGCTCTGTATTTTCACAAAGACTTTTAAAAGCAGTCAAACATATTCCTAGTCATGCAATATCTTGAAAACGCCAGTTTACAGCTTTGTTTTTATAAAACTACAGAGCAGATTTTACTTTTAGTGTAGCTCCAAAATCCAGGTTTGACAAGCAGCATTAGGTACATCTCTCTTGAACATAGTTCAAGAACATCTCAGTTCTTGAACTGCAAGGGCAAACTCCCACCTTTGGAAGTGTTTAGATATCTGACCTGCAGAAAGCAGAGCATAGAGAGAACCATGGACTTCACTGATATTTTGGAAAATGCTGCACTAGATTTTAAAAAAGAGGGTGCAGGAAGAGTCTTGCAGGAAGGCCTCAGAGGGAGCTGCGTGGCCAGAGAGAAGCTCACAGCAGTTCCCCAAATGTGCAACCACAGGTCCAAGTCCTGTTACAGAAACCAAGCTTAGAGAGCACAGGCCCTACTCCCAAAGCGTTTGAAAAGACACGTCTCCATCCACAGTCTCCAAAAGAAAGACAAACACAAACAAACTCGAAGGTCGACTGAAAACCTATTTTTAGACAAATGAAGAGCATGAAAGCTTTCCAGTGTCCTCTCCTTACCCCCTCTTCTATTTCTTGTCTTCCCCTCCCCTTATTCCCTGCATGCCTTGGCTGTTGACTGTCAATGCTCTCTGTTCCTATTTAAAATTCTTAATGGCAATCTAGGCAAGCATCCCCAATCCAATTATTTTAATGTCTGTGTTAAGCAGTCACAACAGCTCCTCTTATTGACATCATTATTACTACAATTAAAATATACATTAGTCAGCTCAAAGATCCATATAAGCCTCTTTGAATTTTACCTTTTGATTGAGCAAAGTGTTTAGTGAAAGGAGGAGGAACCAAGAGTTTCAGAGCCGGTATGAAGCTCTTGCAGAAAGAAGGCACGCAGACACAGGAAGTCAAAGAGCTTTCACTGCAGTATCCTTGTAAAACCAACAACTGCCTGCCAGGCTGAGCCTCCTGCTTGTTCCTGCACTGTTGCTGTACAAAGAACTCCCCGTCCCACAGACACGTAACAGCACCACATATTGCTTTTGAACTTTTACCAAACTCTACTCACATCAAAATATCACAGCACTTCAGCTTGCTAGCAAGGATTTCCAGTAACATATAGGTCTAGAGAGCAGATTAATTTTGAGGTTTATGGGGTCTAAAGAGTTGGTATCTGTATTATGCCCTTTAATGAGCTAAATAAGATTATTTGATACAACTCATTAATAATCACAAAGAATACTCAAGGGAAACTCAATCAAAAGCCTGTATTTTGAAATAAGAGGGATTACACACTTAAGTATCAATTGCAATACACTTCTAACAAGTTGTGGATGAGTTTTAGTTGATTGCCTTAGACATGCTCTTTGCTCTCCAGATCCTCAGGGATTTCGTAGTTCAACTCCTAGGGCACCAGGGGGAAGAGTGTACCTCATGCCAACCTCCTTCAGAAGTTACACACATTTTAATATAATTACACATATATACTCACATAAATGTCCAGTTCTTCAGAGAAGTCACCCTGCAGAATGACAATTTTCAATAGCTGAAGTTGTTGCTATTTGTTCAGAAACAGAGGATGACAGAAAAAAACGGATATAAATAAAACACTTTGAGAGCCTTTACTCAGGTCTGAAGAATTCAACAGCTGCATCCCATTCAAAAAATGGAACAGAATAAATATCCTCAGCTACAAGAATGACTTTCCAGGGGCCGTGCTGAAAACTGGGTACATTTCTAAAAGAAGACATTGATTGTAAAGGCATTTGCAACACTTGCACATTTCATGGCATTTTTATGAGCTAAAATATCTTTGTGGTATCTGGCATTTGCTTTAAAGCTTTATCTCCAGGAGGTATGTGAAAATCTAGGCACATCTCATTGTATGTATTTACGTAAGGAAAACATAAAACTCCAGTTGTTGCAGAGAGAAGCCTGCAGGTGTGCTCTCTGTGCTTTTGGAAAGTGACAGCCTGAGAACACTGCATACAAGAGAAGTTTTGGTAAAGATGGATACAGCTAGTCAATAATGCTTCCAGCCGGAAACTGAGGGAATAATAAAAATGAAGCATTTGTTCAATGTATAACTTTGTGTTTATTATTCCACAGAAGGCTACTTCCCTTACACTTCTCTGTTCAAGTCCTCCACTGAATAAACATTGAGCATGCTTTTCCCCTCTGACTTTTCACACAGCACAGAATTAATGAAAGCGTATGTTACCGGTGTTATTAATCTTATCATCATTATTACCATAAATAATTCATTACAGAGTGAACTGGATTATCCTTCAGGAATCCCTTAGACTTTGTGAAATTTCACCCTTTCCATTTGACAGAGAAATAAAAGCCAATAATAACAAAAGTGCAGGCTAATTATGGATGTTTCAAATGCTGACACATCAGCTGTGGAGCAGACCAGACCTGCAGTGGGATTGCATTCAAAATACCACTATTTCTAACTAGACTTTCTCAGCACCACTTCCAACCAGCAGTGAGAAACAGGAACTTTTGGGGAAGCAATTAATTTCATTTGGCTCACAGAGATAAGGGCAAAACTCCAGAAATGCTTTTTGTCCTCATTTCCTCCCTTGCAGGGAAGGAGTGCAAGGTGGCCTGCAGAGAGGTGTAGCCACACTGTGGCTAAACAGCAAACATGTAGTGAATGAGCCGAATTCCTCCATTATGTACCATTTTCTCTGGCTGCTGAGCACCACTAAGTCTCCTCTGAACTCTGACCTGTGCTAGTAAGGCTGCAGATACACGAAGTGGTTTCTCAGTGGCCAACTCCACAGCACCTTGATAAAACATGCGGTTTTGGGGCAAACTTGCTAACAAATTTCCCAAGGCTGAGCATTTGTTCGGCCCCAGTCCCACAGTCCTCTAAAGAAGTGGCTTGGGCAGATCAGACTGCCACCACTCTCAGTTGCGCTGACCCATCCCAACAGAGCCCAAACCACACTTCACACAAAGCTGCAGACTTTGACTGAACAGCTCACGGCTACAGTTCATGAAGTTCATGCCCAACAGTGAAAATGCCAGCTGCAGATGAACCTGCCACTGCTTAGCTCGTTGTCTGCTGTAATTCCCTGAAGTTCAATTGCCATTTATAGTGATGGGGCTGGGTGGAGCATCCCTGGGAAGAGGGAGATCACAGCAGCATTCTTCAGCTGCTGCAGGAGTCTTTTCTCCTAGGAGCAGGGCATATGCTCTGCTATTACAAAACAAACAGTCGGTCACAGTTTTCAATTATAATTACTAATGGCTTTCAACTAATTTGGTGCCAACCTCTAAAAGAATGGTTTCCAGCAGCACAAAAATTCACCCTGAAAATTGCTCCAATGAGTTCTGTTACTAAGGATGTCAACTTCCACAAAAATGAGCAGCAATACAGAGAATAAAATACCAGATGAAGCAATAATATACTTATCACGAGTTCTGATGCATTGTGGCTATGTAACTAACAGCAAGTACTAAAAACCAATATAAATCAATGCTGCTTTAAGCTCTTTGCCTTTTACTGTCTTCACTCAAAAAGCCACCCATAGCCTTCAAGAGTAAAAGAGTAAAGTCTTTCAAGTCCATGAGAGACTTGCTATTGCTAGTCTGTCCTGTACAGGAGGCATTGAAGCTACAATGGGCTGCAGAGAGTAGCAGAGTGAAGTGCAAAGAGCAGAGGATCCACATGTTGCAATTACAGTTTTAATACTGTTCTCCTCCCTCATCTTTTCCAAAGGGCTAAAACTGCCCTCTATCTGAAATCAAATCAGAAAACAATAGCACAAATACCATCCATAGTTGACACTTCCAAGAAGACTGTATGAAAGCAAATAATCTCCTAAATTGCTTTCCAAAAAAAGCTCAACTTTTCTGCTAGTTAATAATTACAAAAGAATTTTCTCAAATTCACTGATGATGGGAAAGAGCACTGCAGTTAGAACATTGTTTTCTTGTAGAGAACTGAAATAACATTTTTTTCCAGATTTCCACAGAGACGTTTAGTGGAAAAATGCCCAGTATTCTAAAACATTTCTCTCTGGAAACTAATTTCACTCTTTCCTTCCCATAGTATTTTATGGATGCGCAGAAAACACAATTAAACAATATACAGCCTTTGAAAGCACACTGAAATATTAATTTCTGATATCTGAAATGTCTGGCTGTGAGTTTATTATACAGTATTCCAAATCATTAAAGATTTTCTACCAGCCTAAAAAGTATCAGGTTGTTTTTTAAAATAGTTTCTTACCATTGCACCTGAACACAATCAACAAGTTCTATTTGGGTTAGTTTTTTTTATAAAAATAGGTGCATAAAAAAGAGGAGCGAACTCCTTCATCTAAACCTTAAGCTCTAAGGTAAAAGATTAAGTTGCCAACTACTAAAGCATGACTGCACATCTCAGGTGCTCATTTCTTTTCAATTCTTCTGGTAATTACAGAAGTAATTCTAAGAATCATCCATCATCCTGATGAAGATGGCTTTACAAAATGTGCCTACTTGTTTTTTCACTGTACCATGTGTGAGAGGATAAGAATCATTTCAGATGTGCAAGATGGACTGTCTTTTTAAACCTTAGATTACCCAGACAAAAACTCTCAGAAAATTACGAAAGCGGGCAGGAGACGGTAGAATGAAGAGGGAAGAGGCACTGCCCCAGCTCGTTTATCTCACTGGAGAAGAGAGCAGCGATGCATTCCAGAAGAGGCGATCATTTCAATCACAGCGCCTCACACAACTGATCCGAGTCTGCCCTGCCTTTTGCAATCGGAGCTGATCCACGGCAGTGCCCTGAGCTCAGCAGTGAGCCCGGCAGCCAGCCCTCCACCTCGCTGCTGTCCCTGCGTGAGACAAGAGGCTGCTGCCCAGGGCCAGGGCTGACTGAGTGGGCTGCAGCCACAGCCGTCCTCTCTCCTAAACGCTCAGTGTCTGTCCTGCCCTGGAAAGCGCCCACCTCCACCGCTGGGGAGCTGAGGGGAAGGTGCTCACGGCACACAGGCAACCCCAGCTGGCACCGCTTGAGGTTTCTAACCTAATGTTAGCCCACTTTTCTTCAGTGTTTTTCTCTAGTCCTACTGCCCTGCGGTAACTACTCCCTCCAGCCCTGCAGGACTACCACAAAAGGCAAACAACTGCTCTACAATACAGAGGCAAAGGACAAAGTAAGCAGCTCTTAACATCACAAAAGAATACAGCAATAAATCACAGGGATGAGGAGGGAAAAGGACTGTCATTTATCTTCTGCTTAATACCTCTCCTGTATTACAGCACATACAGTATTTCAGAAGCAGTAAGGTTTTAAAGGTAATTACCCCTTGTAAACTGTATTCTGTTTTTACCCACCTGTGATGAATCATTTGAGGCAACTCTAGAGCATGGCAGTCCAAGTTGCATCCCACTGGCCAGGCTGTGCCCCAAGGGATGATTCTGTCCTGCTCCCTAACACTTCTGTCATCAAATAGCACAGCCTCTCTCAGCAGACAACTATTTTGCCATATAATGGAGCCCTGGGCTGGCCATACAGACTCATTCTAGAGAACACCAGAGACTGTCTTTGCAATGCCTAAAGTTTTGTTTTTTAAAGTATATTAAAAAAAATCTGCCCTTATTAAAACATGATGCACAAAAAGCATTCAATAGTCTAATGCTCTGTGTACCTACAGCTGCTTAGATTTATCTCATGCTGGCATAAAACCAGCAAATGCTTGAAATAAATACAGGGTTTTTTTCTTAACAAAATTCTTGAAAGGTCACTTTGTAGTACACTGCTGTTGAAGAAAACATTATTAATCAGGATGTTACCTCATGTTTTTTACTTGAGTATCTTGTTTCATAATTTAGGATCCACATTTTGAATGTAAAAAAATTATACTGAGTGTTTGTTCCCCACTGACCTTACCACCACATTTGCTCATTCTAGTTTGAATTAATAAGGCTACTAAATCACTTCACACTTGTCCTCATGTAAACACAGTCACAATCTGCTGCTTCACTCTTGGTCACATTATGCACTTCCTCACAGACTTTTCTTTATATAAAAGGCATATTCTGTATAAAGACATACCTTCTGGAGAGATGATAAACTCCAAACTGCAGACATTAACCTTGCCAATAGTACTGTGTTGCTATCAATGCCAAGGAGGGAGAATTTATTGGCTCTGCTGACAGCCACCATGGATTTTAAAACTCCACAAGCCAAGAAACATTCATCTAACCCATCATGTGGGTTTTGTGCTGTGCTGGACCTAGACCTGTTTTCTAAATTTTGGACTCTGCCTCAGCATTTAAACAGCCCCAGGGAAACCAGTGCAAAACACAGATACAGCTGGAATCCTGCAGAAGCTGTAAGGATCCAACATAAAATGTGGAAGCAGGTATATGTGTGTGTCTGCATTATAGATATGGGTATGCATGCATCACCAGTTGAACAGAAAAATACCTTACATTTAGAACAATTCATTGACAAAATGGTAATAACAAAATGAGAACATTCAGTTGTTCCAGGTTAAGAAGCAGAAAAAACAGGAGATTTCAAAGAGGAAGACCTTATAGCTTTCTCCTGCATCCCCAATTTCCCACCCAGGCTGAGTTACTGTATGCCTCTAGGTGTGCTTGGGCAGCCTACAAAAATCTTACTATGCTTTTCTGATGCACTAGTAACTAGCAAATACCTGAAACAGCAACAAAAACCTCACCTACTGAAACTTGTAACATGCTGCAATGAGTTATTGCCTGTTTTAATTTGCTGTATATTTAACAAGTTTCCATACAAAGGTACCAACAGGGCCTGGCATAAAGAGAGGCATGCAGGAGACAGGTTACGTGGTCCTTTATAAGGTGGAGTGTTTTCCAGTGGGTTAAGAGCTGCCTCACCTCCTTTATTCTACTGTGATAGTGAATATTTCTGCCTATTCTGTTTGTATGGCATCATGCTCTGAAGGTTTTGGAGAGACAGATCTACCCAAAGGGGGTTGTAGAGGCCCAGAGAAGTTGGCTTTGGTAATGGGGCTGTCACTGCTGTGCCAACCCTGACTGGAGAGCAAGCTTCATGTACATCAATGACAGAAGCTTACATATAAATGTCCATCAGAAAGTGTGTGACCCTCAGGAATGTCCCCACACTCAGGGGAACACAGCACAGTGCAATTATTACCTGTGTCAGCACTGTTAACTTGCAGCTATGGAAAAACACTATCTGCTAGCCCCTGAACAGGATTAAAATGAATGCATTTGAAAAGTGTTTTGCCAGTCAGAGAGCACATGTGAGGTTGGCTGCCTTAGCTCTACCATCTGCTAAGCTTCAGCAGCCCTGTGATGTTCCCAATTCTATGCCTTATCACTGCTGATATGGACAGCTGACCAAAGGTTCTCTCGCTCAGGGCTGAAGTGCTGTGCTGTGCTGGGAAAAACCACAAACCCATAACCAAAGAGTGAAACGTATATTCACAAACTACACATGTCTGGGCTCAGGCAGTGACCCAGCTGGCAGGGAACAGCCTGAATTCACACTATCAAACTGCCTTCCCCTGCAGAGTGGCCACGTCCAAAGGGTCTGTCAAAACTAACTCCTGGCCTATGCTCACTCTATACACCGATGGCACAGATGACCAAGCCCCAGCACCAGAGGAAGTTCTCTGACGTGGTTCAATCTCTGTGCAGCCATGGCCCAAGAGAGCAGAGCAGAAGGCAGAAAGGCAGATATGGCATTGAGGTACCTCTAAGAAAGTTACTCATGCTCTGCAGTCAAATGAGAAGACAAGAAGCAGCACTGTCAGGAATAAAGCAAGGTGGCATAGAGAGAAACGTCTTCTTGGCTTAGTTCTGCTTTCATGTTTGCAATAGTGCTGTGCTGCCTATTGGCTCACCTTCAGCACACACATGAAAAAGAGAAAGAGGTTCTGGTCTGTGATTGAGCAGGTCAATTCTTCACACCTGCACAAAAAAGGTAATACTACATTTCATGGTTTATTTTTGCTGCCCAAGCTTTGTGAAATACTCCTGTAAGAAGTATTCATGTGTGTATACTCTACAGTTTTAACTCACAACAAAAAATAACCTACATTTCTCGGTAATATTGGTGCTATACAGTAATAAACATTTTACCCACATTAGGACAGTCTCTCCAAGGTACTCTCAGTCCTGCTGATAAGGCCACACTACTCCTAAACTGGCTCCAGGCTTCAGCCAACCTTCAGCTAGATTAAGGTCAAATTGCTAGAAGACTCAAGGTATCCCAAATCAGGTTGATTTATACAAGCATTACCATTCAATGCTGTTTTCTTACAAAGCAGACACTGGGACTGCTTCTCTTAAATTACATCGGAAGTTGTAGACTTCAGCTAGCAAAGCTGAAGCCACCAGTACTATTTTCAGGCAGTAGCAAGTACTTCCTTTACCTACTCGCCAGCACACACCAGTCAGTGGAATCGCGTGTCCAAGCACTTACGCACACGATGACTTGTTCTTTTCTATGACAGCCAAATCAGTAAATCTCTAAAAATACAAAGGATATTTCTCCTTTGGCCACTCTGTGGTACTTGACTTGGTGTTGGCAGTCCTTAGCTCTGCAAGAGCACGGTAACAGCACTGTCTTCAATGCACATTTTAAACCAGATTTGTCAGCTCAGTGTATTTTTCTGTTTTTTGCTCGTGCACAATTCTCCTGATTCCAGAACAAAAACAAACCAAAAACCCCATGAAGGACTTGTTCTGACACAATAGGCTCCCTGATGGCTGCAGTATCCCAGTTACCAAGAGGAGATTCCACTGTTTCCAAGCCCCTCCCTCCTGGTTCTTCTGGGACAAGAGAAAAGTTTGACATTTTCCTCAACTTTGGAAAGGCGAATGAAAAAAACGAGGCCTATAATCTACCAGATTTATTTTCCTACCTTGAGAAGGCTAAGAAAGAGCTGCTGCAGCTTATTTAATCTTTTTCCTTTAGCCCAGAGAATATGATCTTTCCAAAGGAAAGGAGCTATTCCCCTCATTCTTTGGCAGAAGGGGATCCCATTACTCCTTGAAAAGCAATAGCAGAAGGAATATTCTCATCTCCACAATAAAACACTAACAGATTCTGTGCAAGTTGTGCAGAGCAGGAAGTTCATCCTGCATAAGGATTTTCAATAGATGTTGCTTTTGCCAGAAGAAAAGGCACTTGTCATTTTCTGTTCAGTTAAGGCTGAGCATTTTACCTGAGCTAATGACTATCCAATCAAACCACTGTTCAACTCCTCCTACTTAATGCCAAACATTAGCATTAGCTTCTAATTAAAGAATTCTCACAGGATATGGAAATTTTATGCCATAGAAATTATTTGGGCTGTTTTCCACTACTATTGCATTTAATTTTCCATTGTGTGAAAAGACATCTGTAATCTACTGCACCTTACTCAGCATTTCTGCAATGTTCTTCCTTACTGAGAATTTAATAATAATACTACAACACTGAAAATTTGAATAAGATAATAAAATTCTAAAATTTAATTAAAAATTTAGTGTATTAGCCTAACTTTCATCACCATGAAAAACCCAAATATTTTTGTCCTGAAACTTCACACGAGGACAGCAGAAACACCATGCCTGGTCCACAAAATACATACCTAAATACCTGAGAAGCCACGAGCTTTATACATCAAAATTGAAATTTTGTTTCCTGAAATTATTTCTAAATATTACCAAACCACAGTTAAGCTTATTTTCATGACCTGATATAGCACTCCTAGCACAGAACATGACCTAAATTGGCTTATTGTAAGAAAAGCAAAATACTTTATTTCTCTTCAACTCCCAGCTGTGACAATGTGAATGATGGATGACCTCAAAGTCTTATTTGTAAAGGCATGAAGTCATTAAGTGCTGGGAAATGGAAAGCTCTTCAGAATGTCATCCAAATGCAGGAATTCACCCATCCACTCTTCTCCTCCTCACTGGGGAGACCAAGGATGCTCCCCATAGGGAGATCTGGGTGTTCACTCTCTGGGTAAGGCATGGGTGACAGTTCTGTGATCACTTAAGACTATGTGCAAATAGATACTAATCCTCTTACTCCTCCAATGCTGAATCCTGAAGCTGTGAAATCTTTCTGCTGGAAACCTATTATTTCTTAAAACTCTGAGAATGGGACAAATCCTGCTGTGGAAATATCCACTCCACCCAGATTCTTAGCTCTGCTCATAGCAGCACATTGAAGGCGTGACCTCCTTAACTTTGATGCACACTTCTGAGCAGAGGTCATGTCAGCTAATACTTTTAGCAAGACAAATGCACCACACCATTATAATAATAAACGTTATGAGAATTTGGCACAAAATGCTACGGTCTGTGAACTAAGTTCCATTAAGATAGATAAAACAGCCAGGAAAAGGAGAAAAAAAAATTAACTCTAGCAAGGGAGTAGACTTCAAGGCAGCTCTTGGGTAAATATTTTTATCAATTTTTTTTAGTCTTCTGTGAGGTTTCTAAAGAAAAAAATCCTAAACCCAACCCCCCAAAAAATCTTGAGAGCAAAAATTCAACACAGCAAGAAGAGATCATGCACAACTCTCAAATATTTTTGCAGATTCTCCATTTGCTAAAGCTTATTATTGTTTTTTTAAGGCTATGACTGCTCCCACATTCCTGTCTCAGAATCTACTAAAGCTGTGCTGTTGGCAAGTATTGCTACATTACTTTTAAATGACATTTAGTCCTTTTGCTCTTGGTACTCATGAACAGGGCTTCAGAATTAAAGGGAACTGCCCTCAGAGATTGCAAATACAATGGAGACTAAAACCAAAAAAAGTTCAAACATTTGCATTCTGTCTTAAGATAAATTCCAAAGTCCAATTTTATCACCAGTTTGCTGTTCTCACTAAATACTTAATAATAAATAAACAGAGTTTTAAAATTGACAGCAGAAAATCTGTCATTGGTATCTACAGATTGTTTATTTTAATTCAGATGTTAATATATGACCATTGTTTTCTTCTGATAATGATAAGCAAATAGGTATTTTCCCCCCTCTTGCTCCAAATACTAAAATTCGAGAAAGACAAAGGGATGGATGTTGACCACTTGCCTGCTTGGTGCAACATTCATTACCCCAGTGGGTAATAGCCACATTGTGACTACAACAGCAATTCAGTGTTATTGAGCTTCACAGCAAATACTCTTCCTACTTGCTGATGCAACATCAACCATACCTATACAAAACTATAAAGCAAAAATTCCAAATGAAAGAATAAAGCTGGTCTGGAGGTGTGTAGACCAAGCACTCTGACCACACTTTAGCTGACCTCTTGGGAATGAAAGCCTTGTCTGATCAATGAGTGCCACTGGCTGGGGAAGGTGGAAGCCGTGGTGCTGGGAGCTGTCCTGGTGCAGGGAAGGAGCCCTTCAGAGCAAGGAGCCCTCTAAAGGCCCAGGGCTCCTCAGGGCAGTGAGTGCAGGTGGCTGGTTCAGCCAGTGGTCAGGGAGATGGAGAACCACAGCACAGCACCACACACACACGTGCCCTGGAGGTGCAGGGGAGTGTTAACAAAGAGACACCCACCTTGGTCTCATGGCATTTACCAGCCCTGTGCCATCACTGCTTTCAGAAGACTCCCAAACTTTCCATTAACTGCACGTGGTAAAGATTAGTCCTGCAAAAGCAAACTCGATCTCCTGAAACCTGGAATGCCATGATGTAACAGAATTGGCAGCCATTCCAGGCCAAAGGGCAAGATTTCTTCCCCAAACTCCTGCAATCTCTTTAATCTTTCCATAGAAATGATGCAGATAGCAACACTGTTTTGACTGCAAATGCTTTATGTAAAAATAAGCTCCTAATGACTTCAGAGCGAAGGCAAATTTGCCGGTCAGCAAAACATTCAAGTACATGCTCATTTTGAGAAGTTTTGCTATCTACTGTAGGCAATTACTCTCTTGGATCACAGATGCAGGCTGGGTTTTGTATGGCTGAGCTATTTTGCAAATCATCTCACTTATCCTGCCATCCTTTGACCTAAAGAGGTGCTCACTGTGTTGACTACAGCGAGGTACAGGACAATTGCCTTATATGTTTAACTGGCAGATGAGAGAGCTCATGCTTGAAAAATCCTACCCTTAGTGGCAGACCAGTAACTCAGTGAGACAAATTCATCACAGCCACATTCATTATATGAACTTAAAGACTGCCAGCATACCCCAGGCCAAGAGCTATGATACTTCAGAGTAATTTTACTTCGTAACACCAAGGCAAAGAAAAATGCATCTTACAGTTTATTTTCCCAGCTACCACCAACCAACACAACCTGGTTTTATCAATTTCAGCTAAAATGTAAAATATTTTAATCCTTCTGACACACTCATCCACTTTAAAATAGCTGTCAGCAGGAAGACAGTGATTAATTGTGTTACATCAGTGTCAAACAGCTTCCAGCAATAAAAAACCAGAGCACAGCAAAGTGAACCAAACTCACTGGATCTTCAGATAGAGATAATCCATTTTAAAAATGAGTTTGGAAGATGAAAACACACCAACTATAAGAAATATCATCAAGTGTCAGTCCTGGTTTATCAGTCCAGAAATTGTTTTGAACATGGAAGTTTACACAGTAAATTAAATTCTGGGTTTGTTGTATTTTATGAAAGGAATTTGCCTAAAAAATGGGAGATATGCATACATTTGTATTCAGGCAACTCCATATTCATAGAAGTCTATTACATCCTTTAAATTAAAGGGAAAAAAAACCAAAAATCTTGTCCAGTTTCAGGGACCTTTTTTCTGCCTCTGTAATCAGAAAGTTCAGAAGTGTTGAGCATTTGGAAAAGGTTATCTGCGTAAGAGAAAACTTGATTATTACATTAGGAAAAGAAAACTGCAGATTTTGGAAACTATGATATCTGGGGTTTTTTCCCTGCATTAGTGTTTTAGCTAGTATAAAAATCTTTCCCGTTCCTCTAAGACCAGATGGCTTTAAGTTTTAGCCTTGTGGACGGCAGAGGCAAAGTTGAAACAGAACTGGAAACACAGCTTTTTCATTCTCATTAAATGGTAACAGTTCAAAAATCTAGTTTCAGTTCATGAGACCCATAACAAAACATCCAAAATGTGTTAAAATAAAAGGCTCTCTTTGGGAAAAAGACAAAAAAAAAAGTTTACCACCATGTGTCATTTGCCTTTCCACCTGGCAAATTCAGGGTTTCTCAAATGTCATGACGTTGGCCCAATGTCTCCATGTAGGCAACTCTAAACAGGAAATTTCTGGCTTCCAAACTCACCTGAAAAGACATTCTAGTAGACCTTCTCAATTTAAGATCTGCATTTTTGAACTGGCAGAAAATAATCAAACTTTTAAAGTTTTGTCACATCAAGTCCTAGATTTTTTTAATGGAATTATTTTACTTAAAATTGTTCTGTCTTCTTAGAGTGCTGTTCAGCACGCAAAAGGAAAACCTCTAGAAAACTTTGCCATCCTAGGTGTTACAACTGACAAGAGCGTAGCAGAACGAGCAACACAATGCTTGGCTTTGCCATCTGTTCTCAGGCAAGGAAAAATGCTAAGCTAACATATCTACGGATTATCATTGAACCCTTTTCTTCAATGGATGAAGGAATAACTTCTTTGGAAGGTAGTAACACTTTTGAAATGCTAGCAGAGCCTGGTGAGACCTGAGGTGACATTTCAATTTCTTCTGATTTTATCTGTAAACACTAAATCTCCATCACAGGCAGAATGACATCACAGCAGAATGACTGCCGCTGAATCTGAATACAGAGGCAGATTGCTCCTGCACTAATGCTTACATTTGTTACTCAAAAATCCAAAAGCCAAACATATAAAACTGCTGCGTTAAGACACCTGAAAAATGAAACACTTAACTACCCTCACAGGTACATAAGTTAGGAGAAAGCAGAAGAAACTTCTTTCCTGCAAGTTCCATAGCTTGAATCCAAACACAAGGGAAGACAATGTATGAAGCCATACGCTACATGGACAGATATGACACTGTACTGTGGAGTTCAGACACTTTCCCCTGAAACACCTCACAAGAATAAGCATCCGGCATGCTTCTTCTGTTATCATAGAATCATAAACTGGTTTGGGTTGGAAGGAACCTTAAAGATCATCTATTTCCAACCCATGGGCAGGAATACTTTCCACTAGACCAGACTGTCACACTCAACCTGTCACACAACTTCTCCAAGCCAGCTCCTCCGAGCAAGTGTTTCACAGCCTCGCCACCCTTAAAGGATTTCTTCCCAATATCTGATTTAAACCTACTCTCTTTCAGTTTAAAGCCATTACCCTTTGTTCTGTCACTATTATGCTTCTATTATATCATCCTGGCAATTGAGAAAAAGACTACATCAGTAAAATAGTAACAACCCCATTTTGGAGAACATAATACTGTTCTTTTGCAGTTTGAAAACATGCAGACCACCACATCACAGGGAAGACAAAATGTGGTCCAAGACTTTTACTATATAGTCCAGACAGCATAACAGGCACTATCAAGAGTTGGTACCTGCCACCAGAGTATACATGCTAAATTTACAGCAAGAACACAGCGCAATCTGTGTCTTCCTCCAGCTCTGTGTTCATCCAATGGCTACGACTCAACAGCTGCTGCTGCACTGCCAACCAACACCCACAGATGCAGAGCCTACCACCTCTCCAGCACAGCCTCATCATGGCCCTCCAGCAGCTGCTGAGGTACATCTCAGGCTGTATCATTTCCCCAGCAGCACAGCAGC
Organism: Sylvia atricapilla; assembly: GCF_009819655.1. Lineage (NCBI taxonomy): Eukaryota > Metazoa > Chordata > Aves > Passeriformes > Sylviidae > Sylvia > Sylvia atricapilla. Next base: position 96,257,306 of record NC_089141.1, read on the forward strand.
AGCCCAGCCTGCCAACCCAGTTCAATCTGCACAACTGCATGTGGGTGAACAACCAAACCACCCGAGCAGCCTCAGCATCCTATAAATCCCAGCCAGCCCAGGTGGCCCCAACTTGCAGGGGAATCCCAGGTATCCCACAAACTCACCCTCTTGTCTGCTTCTCGACATCTGGAGCCACAGTAGTCCACCAAAAAGAAAAAAGCAGGAAGCAGCAAAAAAGCAACTTCTCCCTCATACCCGCCTCCCATGAGCCAGAGTGTGTGTCAGTTAAATCACTGCATCAATCTCTGCCAGTCACACTCTTGTCAGGTTGGGATGGGCTTATATCAGTTTAGCTTCTGCCAGATTGGAACAAAAGAGAAGATTTTAAACCAATTTGTAGTTAATCCAGATATCTGATCTGACAGTCATCTCTCTCTTTGGAGCTGTGATATCAATACAGCCTTGAGTCTGTCCTGTCAAAGTTCCTTAAGTTCCGTGGAATTTCAGAGGAAGAGATGTGTGTTAACAAACCGTGCAATGCTGTACAAAGGCAAGACTACACTCTGCAGGACCTTGCATCCTACACGAAAATATCAACATAAACACCACGGCCTTTGCAACAGATAGAGTTAATAACATGTCCTGTTATGTTTAAAAGAAACCAAGCATGCAATATAACACATGCTCAGTACGTGATTCAGAAGGCATGAAGATTATAGGAGGTTCTTTTAACAGTGCAAAGAGCTTACACAATTTTTAGCTCACTGCTTTTCTCCCTGTTTCATACTTTAAGCTCGCTAATGCTTTTGCTCATGCAAAAGCCAAAGAATTTCATTCTTTCAGTATCTTTGAACTGATTTCTTATCACCACTAGAAAAGAGACAAAACACAAACCCCATCAACCATTGCACGAGAGCTCTCTGTAAGACTGGTTTTAATTTCATTTTTTCCTTCTCCTTCAGGATTAAAAAAGATCAGGAAAGCAGGAAAAAAAAAAAAAAAAAGCTGAAGCATTTCAGGCATTTTCACTTGCTTTCAGAAATCAATCCATCTCCTGTAGTCAGCAGTGCATACCTCCATTAACCCTCCTCCTCAGGGAGCACTCTAACTAAAAAAAAAAAAAACAAAAAAAAAAACCAACAACAAAAAAAAAAACAAACCTGAAACCAAAAAAACACACCAACCAACAATTCTCTCAATGGATTTAAAAGATGAGGTTTGGTACATGTTGTACCAAAACCAGCACAGTGACTGAACAGAATAAACACATTATCCTGAAAAATGGTCTCACTGGGCTTTGAAAAGCTACAATATACTGAATTATAAAGATTATCCGATAACTTTAATCTGAAGAAAATATTTAAAATACAGATATATTACTTAAAATACATACATAATCCACACCATGTATGCATTTGAGATCGAACTTGACTTTAGCCAGTGAGAAAACGACACTGCCACAAAGTACACTGCACTTCTAATAAAAGCAGAGAATTAAATCTCCATAGACTGTTTCTAGCTTTGTTTTTGCAAATTATACAAGAACAGAAGGCCATACTCATTCTCTTACTAAGGACGAAAGAATAAAACCTTTTTTTATCTGAGAGAACTGAACTTAATAAAAATCACCAGCTTCACTAGCTCCATGTCACAAGAGAGCCTTAACCATTTATACTTCTGTAAATGGGCACACTCACACAGGGAGTTATGAATTATAATATCCTTAAATTAAATTTGAAAGGCTTATATCACAAAAGTCAGTACCATTCAAGTCACAGTGCCAGTTCACAAGCTGTATCAGCATCCTCAACAGACACATCGAAGGGAAAGGCAGGAGAGAGGTATTTGCTGCCAATGCAGTTAGGGCTATCACTGAGCTGGCATGCTGGGAGCAGATTTATGTCACACTTGTCAGAATTCCCAAAGAGCCATGAAAGCAATGAAAGGGGCTCCAACCTTTTCCATAAAAAATATCTTGTGGAAGCCGGTGCCATGCTATCGGCCTGCTTTGACAGCAGAAGTGCTGCCAGAGCTCTCCTGGAGAAAGGCAGAAGAGCTGGCGATGGGGAAGCAGAGATTCAGCCACCAGTGGTGAGCACTGGCTGCTAAGAAATCCCCCAAATGTGTCCCAGCAGCAGGCACAGGCTGAGCCTGCAGGAGGTACATCCTGGCACAGCTTTGCTCTGCTGCTCACTGCACACCCACACCCCACAGGTGAGCCCTGCAGAGATGGAACCTCCGTCCCTTAAACACCTCTACACCTCTGTTCTGCTTTATTCAACAGAACAAAACCACTCAGAAGTGACAGGCTTCACCTGTAGCAGCTGCCTCCACATCAAACTTGTGCTGCTGGCAGCAGCATCAACAGCATACACTGCCTTGATTTAGGTTCAGGCACCAAACCCTGACCCTCTTCAGCACCACTGACAAAACTGCTCTGCAAGGCAGAATCTTTTCTGCTCTCATCTCCTTGATGCATGATGCTAGACCTGCTGAAGATTAGTTCTTATTAACTTAATTGTCAGGGCAGCACCTCCTGAAGCCAAAAGAAAGTCAGATTTCTACTACCAAATCCACTTTTCATCCAAAATAGTCTGTATTTTTAGAATGCATGGCAAATCAGAAAAAAAAATCCTTTTTTCTCTGTTTTAGAAAACTAAAGAAATGTAAGAATACCAGCAATCACCTGGAGAGAGCAGGAGAGGAAAAAGCTTCACTTGACTCCAAACCAACCATTTGCTTTTCTAATCAAAGTGAAAACTAACCTTTACATTGTGCTGCCCATACACAGTGACTTTTATTCTGCATATTGGCAGTGTCCCCCTGCATGGATGCTTGCTCTAAGAAAGTGTAAATGGTATCAAACATTTCAAAATAACTGTATGGCAAGTGGTGTTATTCAAAAAGAAAGTATTTTATACACTACGCTGGACATCTTGCATAACCCCATTATATTAGATAATTCCTCAGGGCCCATTCCAGCCTTAGGAAGCTACACACAAAAGTCCTGCAGAGAAGAAATACAGACAGCTGGAAAGGAGCTATTGCAGCACTGGGGATCACACACTTCAATTCTTCTCTAACCCCACCACGTGGGATTGTCCCACCATGTAACACAACACAAAGAGAAGCGTTTAAACCCCTACTTGCTTCCCTTGAATTGGTCCTGTATCTGCCTCTGGATCTCAAAGAGCAGCTTACAGCAATGAATGTTTACACACAAAGCACAGGAAGTGCAGTTCACAAGAAGAGAAATGCAGCAGCAATGGGGAAAGAAAAATCTCCTTTCTAAAAGAGATAAAAAAGAAGGTAAACATAGAGAAAAACAATTTAAAAAAGAAGAGAATCGTATTGGTGGGGCAATGGTAACAATAAGCAGTACTGGACTGATAAAACTTTAATACTGATTAAAAATTTACTAACCTTATAGCAGAAGTAGAAGAAAGAACACTGAATTCAAGTGGAAGATGTTCAGCTTAGTTTGTCCGTAGAGCTAATTTGCAAGTTAAGACTGAACTGATTGCCTATATTTGTTTCTGAGAACTAAAGTGAGACTTTTAGAGAAATGAGAATCAGGAACTGGTATAAAAAAAGGAAGATACAAAATGAATTCATTTGAATGCGACTGGAAAGACCAGAGGGTACTAACTACAGCCTTCTGCATGCAGGCCAGTTAGATCTGCAACCAAAATCTTGCATATTGACATTTTGAGAGATCTCTGCATCTTCTTACCATTGGCTTACTATGAGCAGACTTTAAAGGTCACAAATAACAACTCAGATCCACAACCTACTGGGAAGAACACACTGGCACATTAAGCATCTGCAAACACAAGAAATGCATATCTGAATCCATGCTTCTGAAAACCTGTCTCCTAAGACAGAAATTTTGCAAGAGGAAGTCAGCTCTCAATTAGATGTCCATGTATTACCACCTTGCAATGACTTATAACTGTCATTTATAATTTCAGAAAGATCCATTTTCATGATTACCCTGACAAAAGACATGAAGTGACAAGACAATAAGTGCAAACCATCTTTCTTTCACATGTTTCACTTCTACAGAATGCTCACTACTTCAGTGTCACTTGTTCCAGAATCCCTTCCCTATGTATTTACCACTTCTAAATTTTGAAAACAGCATTACCCAGTTTGCTAACTCCTTCCTGACAAAGAATTATTCCCTTATTTCCTCACATATTAAGCAACGAAGAACAAAAGGTAAGCTCAACTCACCATGAAGCAACATACTGACCTTCCTTCACATTCCTCTCTCAGGAAAAAGGTCACACACCTGGATTTAAGTCCTATTCCTTCACCTGTACCTTTGCTATACAGCCTTTCATATCAGAAGAAAGCATACAGGCATAAAACACTTGCATGGAGCAGACAACTTGAGGAAAATCACCTACACCTTGCTAAGCTCCTTTTTCTTTCCACAGCTACTGACTTACTGCGGGGAAAAAGGTAACCTCTATAAATGGACATAATATTTGGCCAGGGCACTGCTGGAAGGAACTCAAGGTAGAGATAAACAAAACCTGAAAAAAACTTCATTTTTTTTTAGCCTCAGCCAATTGCAAGATAATTAATGGGACAAAATCCTGTAAGACACTGAAAGGAACACAGGAAGAAAACCAAGAGGGGAAAAATGACAAGAAAACAGTGGAAACCTCCAGCAGATCGAAAGGGACAGACATAACATTAGCAAGTTGGGCTGAGAGTGTGAGATATACTGAATATCCCACTAGAAACAAGTGGAAAAAGTTAATGAAACTCTGGGGAATGCAAAGGCACACTGGTGTAAAGCAAAGAATAAAAAAGAGACGGAGAACTTACAAAAAGAAGATGAAAATCCATGTGAGACCACATGAAGTTAATTGAAATTCATATGGAAAGCAAAACATTTATTATTGCCCCAAGAGATTAATATCTGTTCCTCTTGATACAAGTTCACATGCAAAGACTATTTATTATTGTTCCTTAAAAATTTCAGCAAAGTACAAGTATTTTCAAGTCTAAAGCATCCATGGGAAATTTATCTTCTTGAAAGCGAAAATCAAACAAATTGCAAAGTTTCAAATATCCTAACATGACGAAAAACAACAGCATGAAGTGACTCAGGTATTTTTTTCCATCACTTACATTCTACCATCAAAGCCATGTAAAATGACTGAAAAACATTCTTTTAAAACCAAGAGAGTCAAGAATTTTGTGGGCCCCACAGGGATTCCCAGCAAACTCAGCTGTTTGTGGAATGCAGCTGCCCTGGGAGGCTTCATCTCCTCACTGAGCAGGAGCAAAGGGATCCCATCAGATACCAACTGTCCACAGATAATGTTACCAGCAATAAGATCAATTAGGAAATTATCTCCTAAAAGAAGTATTATGTCATTAACTTAAATTAGTCTGCATGTTATCATACGTTAAAGAGTGGAAAATTTCCACAGAACTTAAAAACTTAGTGCTTGAAGTCCATTTAGATCCCTGTAATCTGATTAATGAAGAGAAAGGGATGATTTTGAAAGCCTCTAAGGTAGAAATCACTCCCCTGCAGCTGAGGAGAGCAGCCCCCAGTTAGAGCAAACACCAAAGAGGCCAGCTGGAACATAGTGCTTTGAAAGAGGCAATTTAAATAGAGACCCTGACTGTCAGGTGAGGCACCCTCGTGGTTCCTCCCATCCCTTCCCAACCAGGTGGGCAGCCCAGAAGACAGCAACTGTCCATCCAAGGGCAATATCTCTGTGAAGATAACCACTGGTAAGATCAGGAGCATGGCTATTTCTAGACACAGGCTCTTCTTTCACATGACTTAGTCTTTAAATTTTGTGTCTGTGCAAGGAGTGTTATTTTAGACCCAAGTGAGCTTCTCCTTAAGTTAATGGTTACACACACATCAGTAACTTCAAAAAGCACATATGCTATTATTGTCAGATCATATTTTCTCTCTTGATATGAACTCATATCAAGTTAAGCATGGCACCAGGGAAAGCAGTTTTAACAGTAAAGACTAAATGGAGGGGACAGAAATAGGAAGAGCAAGGTTAAGGCAGGAAATTCACATCTCAAGGTGGAATTCCTTCAGCGAGGGTGAATGCCAAGAGGTGTGGCTCAAACTCCCCTTAATCACACTTTGTAGAGACAGGTAAGGTATTTATTTCTTTCCTGAGCAGCCCAGGATGCATCCAGATGCTTAAATAGTGTCTTCCTTCATCCTCCTCCACAGATGCTTGGGCAAGATAAAACTGGTGGCAATCAAGCATTCATAAAATGAGAGAGGAGCTTTCCAGAGAAGAACCAGGGCAGGAGGAAAAGCCAGTTCACATTACAACCCACAAACAGAGGAAGGTAGGTAAATTGATACCTTCATTCCTCCTCAGCACAAGGCAAGATGTGGCTAATAAGATTGTTGCTCAGTTATCAAATTTTTCCTCTTCAAAACAGTAACAGATATGTTCTGTGCCTCACAGAGCTCTCCTAATAAACATACACCTCTTTCATCAGAATATGGATATATTATCTCAGTAAAGTTTCTGCCTTGGTGTAACATGTAATCTGTAATGATTACAGAAATGTGCATATTGCTGTCATCTTCCAAGCACTGCACAAACAATACCCAGCTGATCAGTGAACACGGCACTGGGGACTGTTAACACAGGATTAATGTGTTTGTAGGTATGTATGTGCCTAATGTTTATGGCCAGCATTTAATTTATGTGCTCGATTTCACCTTCCAAGAAAGGTCACTCCCTTAAGGCAGGTCATCTGTCTGCCTGCAAGGGAAGGGTGAGAACCAGGAAGCAGTGGCTGACTCGGTGCCAGACCCCGCCTGACAGTGGAAAAAGCAGCTTCAGAAAAGCCCTGGAATGGTCCCAAAACCTCCCCACCTCCTGAGCCAAGTGAAGAGAGGGAGAGAAAACTTTACAACTTAGGCGGGGTAAGGCCGGAGGTGGATGACATTTCAAACAATAGCAAACTAAACTGGAAAAGTAAACCTTGGGACACAAAGCAGGTCTGAAGCAACTCCGTGATGCAGCACCCAGCAAGCACCCAGAGGAAGGGTGGGCATGGGCAGGAGAGCACCCAAGTGTTTCTTTCTCAAGTCCTCCATCACCCCATATGTTCAGGTTGTCAGGGCCAAAGAAACCTGGCATCACCTCAGCCAAAGTACCTGATTTATTATCATTTTGAGAACCTGGTAGTTTGTCTGATAAGATCCCAAAAGTTAAGACATGCAGGCAGGGTAGCACTATCTCTCTGCGGGTAAACAGCTCCTGTGATTACATTCCTGTGAGCACATCTACAGCCTGAGGGGGACGATCCATGGGTGACCAGTCTTAAACCACAATGAGACCATGATAATAAATATCTAGATTGACTACATGCACAGCAAATCAAGATTTTTCTTTGTAATCCCATTAACTGAGAGCTCTCCAGTTAACTTTTCCCAACCTGCCACTGCCATCTCCTCTTTGAGCCACAGTTTGCCTACCCATTTCTGAGGTCCAGTCTCAGACAACAGGCCACTCCACTGACAAGCAGCTGTTCTGTAACAGCGAGGTAACCTACTGCTCAGGATTATTATCTAGATGAAAAATCTTAATTGGTGAAAGCTCCTGCACATTTAACTACCAGAAAAAAACCTCCAGCTTCTGTTCTCAATTGTTATCTCTTATGTAACATACCTGTTAGCAGCGTTTAGCAATCAACAAGTGGTACAGTTTAATTTGACTGAGAGATAAGCTAAACAAGTTAGGTGGGATGACTATCATCATGAAGGCCATGCTACTATGATTTCTAGTATATACTACTAGTATAGACTACTATATTACAAGTTGCCAATGGCAACTAGAGAGACCCAGGCACCTGGGAAATGGCACCATTTCCCCATTCTGTTTTCATTTCCAGGCTGAGATGCTCTGTGTTGCACATGCTGGGGAAGAGAGGGCCAGTCTTGGACCATTTTATCTCCCAGCCGCTTGCCAAGAGAACCTACACTCTGAAAAGCACAAATTTCCTGCATGAGAAAGGAGGCAGCCTTGACCCACACTCCTGAGAAGAGAAAACTCATTGCATGTAGCAGAGGCTCTTCCACAGCTGCTTTTCCTTCTGCAGAAAAAGCAACACCCTGGCAATATGGAGGCTCCCAAAAGCTGACAGCCACTACACCCTTACAGCCTGGCTTCATTTACACCCCTGAAAAAGTTACCACCCAAATCAATAATGACTTCACAAGAGTGAGAAGTGTGATAAGGTAACTGTTATTTTTGAGAAAAATTATTGTTCTGACAATGTGCCAGAATTTGGCTTTGCTAACACAGATGCTCCATGGCCAACAGATCTAGGAAGGGACAAATAAATGACTGCTATTCTTCCCTAACTTGTGTCAGGAGTTTGCACTGATAAACTTAGGTGGCAGAAGCTGCATTTTTTCATCAGTGAGCACTATAAGTACAGTTTTTGATGCTCTTCTACTTACTTTGCCCAGTTTTCATTATCAGTTTTGCCTATAGAATTCCCCATGAATGAGTGTCAACACCAGCTTCTCCCAACAGAGATCTAGCTAACAGACATTATTTCCATACCCATAAATACATGGAGAGCTGTGGAAATTCTTTCAGTTAGAGACCTGATGTGCGCACAGTTCAGACATCTCACCACCAATCCACAGGCAAGGTGGCAGTGACAAACCCACTGCTTGGCCACAATGCATGGGAAACAGCACAAATACAAACCAGGATGAAAGACTTATCAGAGCTGTGAATGTAAATAAGCATGGCTGTAAAGAAATGACAGCCCTACACAAGCACTGCTGCTGTATTAGACGTTAAACATGCCTCTTTGTAAAACTACATGCAACTATCAATATTCCTGGCAAAGCAGATTATATAAATACTTAAAAACAAAGGCCAGGCCTCACTGAAAACTCTCCAAATGTCTTTGGGTTAAAAAATACTTCAGCCTTTGTGCTGCAAGGTTGGGCTCACATTTAACACTCTAGGATATCATATATCAAAGAGAGCTTCCTCTGTCAAAGAGCTGAGTGCCTTTCTTAGAAAGCTACCAGAACTTCTTTCCTCCTTTTTTTGGCAGTCTCCTGTAACCAAACTTATCAAATGCAGACATTAGGCAACAGAGATAACACTCCATAACTCTCCATAGAGTGGACCAGGTCCTGGATAAAAAGACTTAGTGCAACTGGTCCAAACAGAGCTGGAACTGTCGAAAGTTTCGCTCTCAGGCTATGACCACAGCTGATGCAACAAATTTAAATCCAACTCCTTCGAGCAGAGCATCAATTATTTGATTACAGAAGTCAGCACATCTCAGTAACCCCTGATCTACAGCTAACTCTTTCACTGCACTCTTAGGCCACAGCTTTCACAGGGACTCGCCAGGTTTCACACTCTAGGGAAGAGCTTTTTCCAGAGGCTCCAGCTATACAGCACCATGCTCCAGTATTCCATGCTGAATTCCCATGCTCCCAGGCACTGCCTGGACATCTCTGCCAGGAACCCCCACACAGCAGGGTGGCCACAGTGCAACACCCATTTGCCAAGGGGATGTTTCCTCACAGGATGTGATCAAGGGATGCTCAGGGCAGTCCTCAGAGAAGGCACATCCTCTCACCACAGCCCCACAGTGAGACCCCTCTGTGAGCCACAAGGTAAGGAGCCCACTGCACAAAGCCCCACTCCTTGGGTAAGGGAGCTGCACTAGGAAGGGGCTGCACTCACCAGCGACTGCTCCTCACGGAGAGAAGTCCCCCCTGAGGTGTGCAGAACATTCCCTCTGTGTCTCTGAGCCTTCCCAGCATTTGCACTGACACCTTGAGCATCATCTCCCCAGCCACTGACTCAGCTCCTCCTCCTGCTGCAGAGGATTTACAACTCTCTTTGATGTCAGGCTGACTTGGGCAGGGCAGGCAGCACAAGAGAGGCAGGAGACATCTCCTCTAGATCACGTTCTTATGTTCACAGCTGTGAAGTTGTGCTGTCTGTAAGACCCAATCTTCCTCCCTCAGCTTTGGTTTGTTTTTTTTTGGTTTGTGTTGAATATAACAACCTTCTATCATTCAATTTCGATCAGTGCCTTTAGTGGTGCAATACTATTAAACTACAGAATGGAAAGGCAGACATTCCTACAGTTTTACATATGACCTTGTTAACTGAGTGAAATCAGTAGAAACAAATCAGATTTTCTTTCTACCCTATAAAATGCAGTGGTGCCTCGGGTGAACTTGCGCAGCATCTACCTTACAGAAAGATAAACACATTGAAAAAAAATATTCTATCATAACAGTGTGAACCCTAGCCAGTTCAGCTTTCCTTCCAAAGACACAGAATTTTGCTTGCTAAATTTAATGTTTGTGGACAATTTTGCATATGGAGCCTCTCAATATTTATTAACAGCTGACCACCTGCTTTCATTAAAGAACAATTTGCTGGAAAACACGGAATTGTTCTGTTCAATTTCCTAAATTACAGTTTTCTGTCTTTAAAAAATGCTGAAAATAAAGACAGGAGTGCTGCTTTCTGACAATAAAATACTATCAACAGTTTCATAACCTGGGCTTCAGTTCAACTCCTTTGGTCTGCAATGTCAGAAAAATCTTTGGTTTAGTGCTACTTTGAAAATACTTTAGAGTAGCTATTTCTAACCATTTAGCAAGAATTCACTTTCAAGACAACTGCAAATAACCTCCTGTCATTTTTAATCTGTGAAAAAAAAAAAAACTAAAAAGAGACTACTACTTTTCTTTCAAGTTTTGTAGGAAAAAATTGCATGCATAATATCCATGCCCAAAAGGCTTTGAAATAACACTAGCCTAGGTTATTAAATTAAACTGGGTAAGATTCTTCTGAATATCTTCATATATTTCTGCCTTCACCTTCCTAAGTTTTTTACTGATGACAGTGATTACTGATTAGTCTTACAAACTGCAAGTAACCTGCTTTTGATTTCAGATTATACCATTTCTTCAGGTGAGAAACTCCAGTTCATCTAAAGAAAAGTCTGAAGTGGTTGGCTAAATGAGACACTAAAATATTCATATCACCCAGCAAATCTCAAAGTTTAGCTGTTCAGATAATTTACAAAAGTGTGCTGCCTACAGCTGTCAGCAGCACTGGCACACTCCAGATGAGTGCCCATGAATCAGAGACTCAGTAATTGTATGAAAAAGAAACCTCATACCCAGTTTTGGAAAAAAGAAAAATCTAATACATCCCTGCATGTTCTCTCATGCCAGAGCATAATCCACAGTATTTAAGTAGAAGACTTACCTGAAACACAGTTAAATACAGCTGAGAGGAGAAACCCTTAACTTAAAAAGTATGGGAGATTTGCAATTATTGTGTAATTGCACATTTTCTCAACAATTTCTTACCTTTTATAAAAGAAGAACTAAAATATTAGCATTTTCAGTTAGATATAGTTTTCATGTCACAGGTGTCCTGTTACATGATTTCTATGAAATCACTCTACATTCACTAACAATTCAGTGGAGCTCAAAGACTTCCACTTTGTGTGACCTAAAGAGCAGAAAGAATGCATTGACCAAGTGCAAGTTCTGCTGGTGTCTCTCTAATAACACAGTGCTTTTTGGAAGTCATACTGGAAAGGGCAGTCAGGTGCCATGGAGTGGATGAGAGCCAGCCTAGAAGGTCAGATGGAAATGAAAAAAAATTACTTTGAGGAATTGAATCAATCTATTTGATAAAAAAAGCAAGAAAGGAGATGGGCAGCAGTTGCAATAGCTCAGGCTGCTTAAGATGAGGGAGATGAAATCAGATTTGTCCCACTGAGGGAAAGATGGTGAGAAATAAAGGAGAATCTGGCAGCAGGCTGACCCTGAGGGAGCCTGAAGGAGTGAGAGTAAAAGAGATTTGGAGATGGGGTTGTGTCACCAGGGCAAGTGAATGAGTCAGTGAAAGAAAAAGCATAAGCTATCTCAAAGTCTGGGTAAGGACGGAAGAGGAGAGGGTTGTAGGAGGAAGAAAACGGCACACAGGATGCTATGGGAGGAACACAATCATGTTGTAGAACTCAAACTTTGCGAATTTCTTTTCTAATAAGTACTAGTCACTAACACATGAATATCTAAAAGGAGATCTTTTTGTCAGTCTTCCCTTTAGCTCGAATATTTCAGTTATTTCTCTCAGCTCACGTGAATCCACAAAATGCCATAATGAATGCAAGAAGGCAGTAATTATCCTCTACTGAGTTTTAAAATGCATAAAATTGGTAGCAAAGGTTTATTACTTTTTCATCCGTGAAAAAAAATGTGCATGCTTCATGCACTACTTCTCAGCAACTCGAGAGCAGTGAACTTATTCCAGTTAAATACCTCAGTGTCATTCACTCGAAAACTGGCTCTTAGTTCAGTCATAATTTTTTGAAAATGCACTGTGTAAAATTGTCACTAATTGTATTGAAAAGAACTTTTTTCTTTTAAAGTGCAAAATGAAACACAGGAAACAAACCGACAAATCTGGGAGCTCTGGTTATGACTTGTTAATGCTCAAAATATTAGTAAGGACATCTGTAAAATAAATCTTAGTTCTGAAGAGCTAGGTAAACATGTTTGGTTCATGCAAACAGGGCTTTAATAGTAAGAACTGAAAAAACATGTATTTAAGATTCTGTAACTGTGTATATTTGTGTTTCATTTACAAATATGATTAATGGCTTAGTACATACTCTTCAATTAAAATCAGCAGCCTTAACTCAGAATTACTTCTGATCTTGCATAAAGAACCTAAGGGAGAGGCAAAGTGCCCCTTTGCAGCCTAAGACTTCCAGCACATTTAAAAGAACAAGAGCATTAGCCAAACTCTCTTCCCCTGAAATTCAGCTGTCAAATGCCTCTAAATTTCAGAAATAAAACCAAAACCACCACCAAATAAAAATATGTAATTTTAAACTAGTGAACAGACAGTCAGTTTAGGTACTTTTTTGAATCCTAAAGTGAGTGTTTCTGTACTCTGGGATGTGATGTGTGGTTTCCACTCATGTATCATTTCTCCTGGATAACAGTAGGCAGCTGAGTCCCAAAAAATTATGAGGGCTAAAGTCTCTCCCTGGACAGCAATTACTGGAGCACGTCTGTGCCAGGGCTGCTTCCGTAACACTGCTGCAGAGACAGCCAGCAGAATTCCCCTCCTACCACAGGTCTGTATCATCTTTCATTTACTCTATAATACATCATAATTCCTACATTAAAACAAAAAAAAAAAAAAAAAAAAAAAACAAAACAAAAAAAAAAAAAACCAAAACAAACAAAAAAAACAAAAAAAAACCAACCAAACAAAAAATAAACCAAAAAAAACCACAAAAAACTCCATAGTAACCAAAAAGTTTTAAAAACTTTGCAAAAAAAAAAAAAAAATCCTGGTCAGGAGGAAGGGAGAGAGAGGATGAGAACAAAGGAAGCTACGAGAGAAAAAAACTTGTCCCACTGACATCCACATCAAACAAAGTTTCTTCAGGCAGAACAAGGGATGCATTTGTCCCTTGAAAAACATGCTTTTCGGAGATGCTTGAATCCCTGCTTTCTGTTATGTAAATAATCTCTTTTCTGTTGTCTCTGTAAAGACCATGCAGTCTTGCAAACAAGGCTGAGCTGGGCAAACACAGAGCCATTTCTCAGCTAGAGTCATAAATTACTTATTGTTTTAATATACTGGAAAATCGGCAGGAAGCGGGGGAAGGTACGTCAGTTACACAAGACTTTATAACATCACTTATCCTTGCCTTCCATTAAAAAAGTGTTAGTTGCTGTAGCAACTGTCAAACCACACTCTGGTTCTTCTTCCTCCAAGATACAGAACTTCTCCAAAACACTCACACACAACACAGCTCTCCTCCATCCAAAGGACAGGTTTCTGGCACTTTTGCACTGTTTAAAAAGAGGCTCTCCAAGGAGCTGACAAATGCCTTGCAGGCCTTTGACTCCAAAGAGTAGAAATCCTGCAGAATTGAAATCCTTAAGGAAACCTTAAAATTCCTGGGTTTCCCCCATACATCTACCCTTTTTTTTTTCTCCTCTTCCTTTTTCCCCTTCTTTCTCTGCATTATACAGAATGTTGCTCCATTCAGCTTAATTCACCACTACATCTTACAGCATTAAACAAAATGCCTACAGATGTGTCAGATGTCCCCTCCCCTCTCACTCCTTCCATCGTGGGAAAGGCACATGCAATGGGACTATGTCACATTACACACATTGCAACACCTCTAGGTCAAGAAATACAATGGCAGAGACAGGTTCCTACCCAACACCTGAAGAGAAAACCCTTCTCCACAACCACAGCTCCTCAATCATTCCTGGGGGATCCCTCCTCTGTCACCAGGGAGGACAAGTCTTTTCTCACTGGCTGAAATTCTACTCCACGGGACAGAGATTTGAACAGGCTAGAGAAAAGATCAACCTCAAAAAAATTAGAGAGCAGAGAAGAAACCATTAGCATGAAGAGAAAGCTCTGTCAGAAACAGGACAAAGTCACAAACTACTGAAGAAAATTTAATGAGGAAGTGAAAACATATTCCTCCCCTTTGTGCAGCATGCCAATATTAATGATAAGCAAAGGTCCCTGGAAGTTCTTACATGTTCAAGGACACTACCCAGGGCAGGATGCTTGCACAACAAAGGGAGGCTTTACCCACCTTCTTACCTCCTTCAATCCTTAGCAGCTCCATCCTATTTCTAACTAGAATGTGATGCTTAAAGAAATGTTCATGCCTAAATGCTTCTTGTTCTAGAAATACTTTAAAGCAAATGAATCTGTTATAGACAATGGGATGATTATTTTTAATTGCCATTCTGAAAAGAAAGCATCATAGTATTGCACAGATTATCTTCAAAAACACATACAAATTCTGCTCTTCCATAAGAACTTCTGTCATGGATATACTTACCTTTTCCAGTTTTATAATGATTCTTCTGAAGTGTGTTGTAGAATGGAGGATTCATGGTTCCACACAAAATTATTTTTGGTTCCTCTAGCAAGATCTGAACTACCCAGCCACTTCACCCTGTAGTTCATTTCTTCCATAAGCATCACTTTCATTCTTTTCTACCCACACACTTGTTTCTCTGATGGGGCAAAAATGAACCAAAAATACACAATGCACTTGTGCTGCTCCAGGAGCAAAAAGCACTGAGGCAGCTATGGGAGAAGTGTGTGTGTGTCCATACAAAGTTAATTGCAAAGCAATATGCACAAGCATACCCTGAACCCAGCTTTCTGTGAGTTTACAGTGGAAACAGCTGCATACTGGCCCAGCTACACTTTATAAACAAGGTCACTCGACTCCTGGGAGCACTGACACACCACCACCGGTTTGGACCACAAACCAGCCTGTTCCCAGGGAGCAGAATCACTCTCTGCAGTTAAGGGAGGAGCACTGAGGGGTGTTTGTACTCGCTCCCAGCTCTGCCCACCAAGGGCAGCCACCAAATAGGTATTGGTGGCTTCTCTTCCTATCAAAAATTCACAAACCAGCCCATGTATTTCTTCTGCACTTATGAGATTGAGGGACTGTTCCCATACCTCTGTTCTTCTAGTCTCTCTTTTGTATCTTGTGTCCGAGCAGACCCTCTAAGGAGGTTTGTTTTCCTGTGCTCGCTCATCCTTCCATTCTAGTGGGGCTGCCCCTCTTTCACCATGTCCCCAATTTTTATGGTACCCCATAATTTATCCAGGCTTATGCACTTACATGACAAGGGCTCAGGCTGCTATGCTAAAGAAACAACCCTGAAGGAAGTGTACGATACCATTTCCTTTTTATTACCACTTAGCATCTGTACATCTTGCACAGAATGAAGAATCAGTGAAGCCAGCAGCTGAAAGGACACCTTATGACATTTTGACTGTCAGGTTTCAAGCAACAACAGAGAACACCAGAGCAATAAATGAGGGCTGCTGCCATTTGCACTGAAGTTCCCAAACCTCGACTGAGATTTACATCCAAAAAAGGTGTGATGGAATAGAGCCTAATTAATTACAGTGTGCTTAAATATAAAGCAAAGCAAGAACTCCATCTCATTATTTCACCCACTAGGATCAGTCTGGAACCAGCGAGGGATCTTCATCCTAAACATAAAAAATATCCATGCAGTTCCAAAGCCATACACCAGAAGACTTTCCCAGATGTGAGCAGATTGGACTGAAAAGTTACCGACCATAGAAATTCATCACCACTTCTCATCTGGTGCATCATCAGCTTTATTTTTTTTTTCTACTATCCCTATACAGAATTGTCCTGATTACACAAATTTCTTCAAATAGAGCATTTTAAATGTGACAGCCAGCTGACAGAGCCAGCCATTGAGCAAGAGGCAAGTATTTACAATACTTCCTTAAATACTTCCTCAATTATTTAGAGCTTTATGTTACATGTTGCATTATGAGCTCTACTATCCACTTTTGCTGCTCCAGTAGTTGCAAAGTTGATCTCACTTTCAGTACCCCACCTACTTAATCAGAATTCATTTGGTTGTACATGATAATGTACAAGTAGCACTGCTTCCTCATTATTTTACTAAAAGCTATTGTAAAGGGACAGATCTTCAAGCCAAGTTTTACTCATATATAAACAATGTGATACTTTAAAAGCTGAAATTACAAAATGTGGAACAGTATGTGTCTAACTTTGTTACAGAGACAGATTTCAAAATACTTCCTTTTTTTTATAACTTCAGATTTTTAACTGTAAAACATTATCTCTGTCTGCCCATAAATAACGAAGTGAATCTGCCTTTTAGAGCAGGCAAATATTTAATAATGTTTTATTTTGAGTTCTGCTCAACCTACAAAGCAAAATGGACCTCTTACTCCACACATCCCACTCCTGGAGGTGATGAGAGTTCCCTTTGGATAAAAAAATAAAAAACCCCAACCAAACCCCAACAAAAACCCCCAGGACCTAAGGAGAGAGAAAGAAACTTACTCTCATTTCCCAAGACAGGAAGTTTGAGCACATATGGCCTGATAGAAAGAGGGGAAAAAAGCCCCTCAAACGTCTGAGCCTAGTAGCTTGGCTACTTCTGAACATGTACCAGGATACAGCAAGTTCCTCCTTCCAAAAAAAGCATGATGAGTCACACACTATAGCACAAACCCTTGGGGTTTTTGTTTGGGTTTTCTGGTTTCTTCGGGGGGAGGGGAGGGGTTGCATTCTTGGTTTCAAGTTTCTAAACAAAATGTTTGACAGCAATACAGAGGAGTAAACAGCTCCAGGATAGGGCAAGGAAACGTAAGAAAGCTTAGACTAGGAGAGATTTTCCCACATAACCACCTGCAACAGTACCAGAAAAGCAAAGAAAATCAATCTCTTGAGAAAGGATTTTTTTTTCCTTTGATTCTTTGGATTTTCTTTCTCTTCATTCATAGGAGGAGCTACTGTTCCTTAAAGGAGATGCACTGCAATTGCACAAATAGCTTCCTCTCCCCTAGAGGCAGTTTGTAAACCCCGCCCCCCCCAAAAAAAACCCCAAACCACAAAGCCCCCACTTCCCTCAGCAACATTTTCAGAGCAAAGAAAGTAGTTCTGCAGATATCAAGTACCATTAGCATATTTAGGTATCACAAATAAAATAAAATAAAATAAAATAAAATAAAATAAAATCCTGTATTTCAACAAAGTGCAGTATAATCACATTCTAATAATAAAGTCAACATTATGATGTAGTAAACCACCACAAGTCTGCAAGATCTTGAATATTTACTAATGAACCACAGAAGAGCAATGGTGAAATAAGTCAATACTTTCTTTTTAGAGGACAGAATCCAGCTCTGACCTATGGTCAGGACACAACTACAATATTAGTTCCTAAAATATCAGTTTCAATCAACAGAGAATTTTCCCAGTCAAATTCATTTTGCTGCTGTGAGAAGACAGAAGGCTGACTATAGCTTGCGGATGTACCATGACTTCTTGTGTATGGATTTGGCCACATTTCTAACTGCATGTAAGAGCAGAGAAACTCAGGCTACACGACAGGTCAGGTCTGGCCTGTCCAAAAGTTTTGTTTGGATTACTTGTCCTTTTGTTTTCTTCTGCTCCATCTTCTGGAAGCTCCATACTCCTCTCCCAGGCACACACCTGGAATAAATCCTCTTCCACGACAAAGTGCCAACTCCCTCCCCATCAAGTCCACATTGCAAATCTGTTCAGTTAAGTGCAGCCCTGGCTCATAAAACAAAAGCTGTTGGGCTTTACTAAAATGAAAACACAGCTTAAAAAAAGGAAAATCCCTCACTATTTTCTACAGAATTTAGCTATCAAAATGTTACTCACAAATTAACACTGCTGTCTGGTTATCTGAGCCCAGAATTTGATCTATGCAGAAAACAACCAGGTGAGCCACGTAGGCACTCAGAAATCAATGACTACAAGCAAACCTGAGATATTCAAATATTATTAGCATTTGTTAAATGTGAAAAGGAGAAAGGAAGATGAAACAACACCATGATTATATTGACATACAATTTACATCAAACTGTGATGTCACTTGCAATGTCAAGACATGGCCTCCTATTTACACATGCACTCAAAGAATGTGAAACATTCTGAGTTCTGTCCTGCAAATCTTGCAGAGTTCAGAGAGAAAATTACTTTACAAATGCCCTTACCCATCATGATTCCAGCAGTATTAAAGTCACTGTGAGACTAGGTATTAAATACAAGGTCTATGGGTTTTTTAAAAGGAATGTCAGAAGGAATATCTTGCAAACAAAATTCAACAGAACCTTACCAGTCAGATGCATCTAATATTGATCTATCCCGCCCCTACGCCCACACAGATAAGCACCAGAGCATCAGAAAAGCAGCTGCTTGTGAGAAATGAGGAGCTTATCCCAGAAATAATATCACATTTAAAACTTCAGCACACCTGCTATTTCAATTGTGTGTGCCACCCCGAAGCCTGACTCACATGTCACATGATTTTTACAGAAAGCATGGTTTTGTTAAACTATGCATATATATATATACTTTCATTAACATGCTACATATATATAAAATACATCTGTGAATGTATAAAGGGGCAATATTTTTTTGGACATACCCTTCCCCCATTGGACTCTTAGCTGCTGTTGGCATGTCCTGCTCTTTCATATTTCAGTCATTGTTAAAGTTGTAGTTACCATCTGAATTACTGTCATGGATCAGGTTAATACAAGTGGGTCACCCAAATGATTAACAATAATAACAGAAGTAATATAAACTTCTATTTATAGGCTCTGCTGCAAGGAATAACATTTTATAGCATTTTTTGCATGACAACTCATGAGTTTCTTTGCAAAACACACCAATCTTGGAAGCCATGAAGCAGGCTTGTTCAGAGTCACAGCAGCCCAGCATCTTATTTGAGCTCCATTTCCTGTCTAAACACCACAAGTTCTGTCAGACAGAGATACCAGCAGAGACAGTGGAGCAGAGCCTGGTGTCTCTGTAAACACCCCACCAGAGCAGGAACAAGAGAAGCACCAGCAGCTGGACACAGCTGGGCAGACGGGTGTGCCAAGGAAGTGTGAGGCTGCACTGGGCAGCACAGCTGACTGAGCTAAGAGTGAGGCAAAACTGGGAGGGGGCAGGGAGAAGGAAAGAGTTTTGCTTATCATGTCCCCAGCCAACATTATCAACCAGTTCTTGCCTGCTTTGTTCAAAACTGGATGATTACTGTCATTTCAGTTGCATTTTTCCATGCTAGCACAAAATCAGCTCCAAGTGGTTTCTAAGTACCCAGGAAGCAGCAATCCACAGCAACTTCCAACACCATTGAGCTTTGATGAAGCAACCCCATTTAATGAAAAGCTATTACAGTTTCAGATTACAAGAATTACATTTCTGAGAAAGGTTCTCTCTCTAGCTTCAGCAGATGACCTGAGACTCTACTGCATTTCATAACCGATCTTTCACAGCAATGAAAGCATGAACACATACATACACTAACATAAGAAACCTGGAATCCTCCTAATTACTTTTCTGTGGAGAGAAGGGAGATTAAAAACAATTTGAAAATTAACAGTGCGGAAGAACATCATCAAAAGAAAGAGAAGCAGTAACAGGTTCTGGAAGGCTGTAATAAGGCCTCCTCAGAACCATCTCATCTCCAAGCTGAATGACTGAATGACTCCAGCTCTCTCAGCCTGTCTTCATAGAAGTGCTCCAGCCCCCTAATCATCTTCATACCCTCCTCTGGACCTGCTCTAACTCATCCATGTCTTTCTTATGCTGAGGACCCCAGAGCTGGATGCAGCACTCCTGGTGGGGTGTCACAAGGGCAGAGCAGAGGGGGTGAATCATCTCCCTTGACCCACTGGCCACTCTTGTTTGGATGCAGCCGAGAGTGCCACTGACCTTCTGGGCTGCAAGTGCACACTGCTGGCTCCTGTGCAGCTTTTCATCCACAGGAACCCCCAAGTCCTTCTCTGCAGGGCTGCTCTCAATGACTTCTTCTCCCAGTCTGTGCTCATGTCTGGGATTGCCCTGACTCAGGGGCAGCACCTTGCCCTTGGACTTGTTGAACCTCATGAGCTGCTCATGGGCCCACTGCTCAAGTTTGTCCAGGATCACCTGGATGGCATCCTGTCCTGCTGCTGTGTCTGTGTTCCATCTGCAAACTTGCTGAGGGTGCACCAATCCTACTGCCCATGTCACTGATAAAGATATTAAAGGGTTCCAGTCCCATGAAAGTCCTGAGGGACACAATTTGTCACTGGCCTCCACTTGGACCTAGAGCTATTGACCACGACTCTCTGTCTGTATCCATCCAGCCAACTTCTTATTGAGTATTAGTCCACTCTCCAAATCCATGTCTCCAAACTGGAGATGAGGATGTTGTGCAGGACCATGTTAAAGCCCTTATGGAAATCTAAGTAGATGACATTGGTCAGTATTCCCTTGTTGACCACTGCAGTCATTTCTTCACAGAAGGCCACCAGACTGGTCAGGCATGACATGCACTTAATGAAGCTGTGCTGGCTGTCTCAGATCATCTCCTTGTCTTGTATGTACCTTAACAATGCTTCCATGAGGATCTGCTCCATCATCTTCCCAGTAGCAGGAGGCTCATCAGTCTGCAGTTCCCTAGGTCTTCCTTTCTCTCCTGTTTCTAAAGATAGGAGTGATGTTTCCTTTTTTCTAGTCACTGGGGACTATACCTGATTGTCAAGACTTTTCAAATGTGCTGAAATATATTCCATCTTTGGAATAATCAATAATCCAAATAAACTATTACGAGACGCATAAACTTTAAATGACTGGGCTGCACATTCACATTTTGTCTTTGTGTCCATGTATAAACTTTTTTTAAGCTAAACTGGGGGAAGTAGGGGGAGGTAGTGGATTTTACATTAAGTAGAAAATGTCATGCAAAAATTTTTGTTAATAGCAATGATTCTGCACTGATAAAACTACATGCAAGCCAATTTTCATAAATTCATAGCTCTTGAGGATACATGCTCTTACAACAATTCTATAAATATGCTTTGTAAAATGTTTATGTAGGATCATTGTGTGGGCAAATTCACAAATAGACGTGCTAACTCCATTCTTCCTGATGACCAATAACCAGAAGAGGAAAAAGAAGAGACCCCTTTTAGAAGAATAGTCTAGACAGATCAAAAATAGCCTCTGTGCCCTTCCTACGTACACAGAAAACTGGAAAAGTAGGAACCATTGTGCTTACTAAAACCAAAGTGTTGTTTTGACTGTTTTCCATCCACCCTCAACCTTCTGGATTTCCGCATGAAGATTCACACCCATTCAGTTCCCAGAGGACTCTTCATCCCAAGGCTTAACTGAGAAGAACCATCAGGTTTCCAGACCTTCATATAGTGCAAAATCCTGAACATTAGGAGGTATCGATGATGCAAAGTGCCAAGAGGTTTCAGAAGATGAGATGTCTTCAGAGCTTTAGCTGATCCTTTCCCTATTTGTTCTAATAAACCTTTCTTTGCTTGCTTGCTAGCTTATAACACATGCTTTGGCCTGGGGAAAGAGTTAAAGGTACCAAGGGAAACCACATTCCCCCTTTCCTGTCTTTGCACTTCAAAAAAAACCAGCAAAGAAGAGTTGTTTATTCCTCCAAGTCAATGTGCATGTTCTGTGCACTCAGGATGACATTCCCTCACTGGAGACATGCGGAGTCAGATCATATCAATTTATGTTAAATAATCTTAAAATAGAAACACATACAGTACTGTTTTAAACTTACTTGATAATCCTTTCTCAGAGTCTGATTCTGCATGTTGTTTTTTGTTTTCTTTCTGTGTGTGGGAGATGATATTTCATGTTTTAGTGAATGTGGTCATTTTTCTCTCCGTGGCCAAGTTTATAGATTCTTGCAGGTTCTGTTCCCACATTTGGGGATTCTACATTTCCCTCAAGACCCTGGGTGAGTAGAAATCTGTAAAACTCCACTCTGCAAGTGAGCCTTCACAAACTTGAAGTGACTGAAAATAGAGAGCCCAGGGACAGCAAAAGCTGCTGCAGGAAGGTTTATCACGCAATGGTCTGGGATGTTAAAGACTCTGATTTCTAAGCAGATGATTAATGCTCCACATACACACTGTATCAATATAATAAAGTAATGCTGCAACCATCACATCGTATCACAGATTGACCAATTTGAATTGACAGTACTGAATTATAAATGACTATGTTTAGCACCACCGAACTTCAAGTCTGTAAACACTAACTCCACTCTGCTCTTACTAGCTGCTACAAATTTGCCATTAGAAATTAAGTACTGTGGAGAGACTAAAGTTTAATTGCTTTTTACTGTCTCCTCACAAAGCTCTGATACTGTCAATATGAAGACAGTTCTGCAGGTCAAAACTGATGAAGTTAGGGAGCAGCTAAAGACTGAGTTACTGTAACCTGGATCTGCTCCATACCTCTCCTGCCAGAGCCAGCATGTTCTTTAACTGCTCCTTTCCCACTCTTCCAGCATGTTGTAAATTTGTCCCATAGCTACTCAACACAACACAATATACACAGACAAAAGAGATTGGCCTTGAAAACACCAATGCAACCAGAAAAAGAGAAAGTGAGCCTAAATTTAACAGATTTTGTGTTGTGCCTACTTTTCTCCTGCCTTAACTCTACAGTATATATCAGCTCTGACTTGTTTCCCATGAAACACCACCGAAGTCACTGTCAATCTCTAGCCCTAATTTCCCACAGAACACATGCAAGTCCCTAAACCAGTAAGTATTACAAGTGGGAAACATCACTGCTGGATGGAGTCCAGATCTGATGAATTAAAGGCTCAGCAATTTAACAAATGACAGAAGCTGCCCTAACCACATTAAGAAATACCTCACAATGCACACATTTCAAGGGGCATTTTCTCAAGTTTTATAAATACCCTGTTTCTTGTATTTACACTCTCCAAAGAGTTACTATTAATGGTTCTCACAAAGCACAGCACACACAAATCAGACAAATTAAATGCTGCAGCCAAAGGTGATTCCTCCCAGCCCTCAGAAGCAACCATGCTTACACTGCTGAACTGATGATGCATTTTGCAACACTGCTTGGAAGAAAACCAGAACACTGAGAAAATCTTACTCCTTCTGCAACATCCATTTCAAGAGAGTAAGGAAATAAGAGTGACTAGATATATTTTTTTAATGCAAAAATGCTGAACTTTTACTCTGTGAGTAATTCAAGCAAGAAGCAAAAGAAAATGAAACAACAAAAAATTACTTACCTGGAAAAAGAATTCTTGTTCCTCAGTAGACTATCTAACTTTACTTAAAAATTACAGCTGCCTGAGTTTCGCTCTAATAAGCACAAAAAGTTCATACTTGCTTGCCCTAGCGAGTGGAAGTAATTATTTTCTGAACTGATAAGTCATTATGAACGTAACTTCATGTTTTTAACCACAAATCTTTTAAAGTATAGACTGAATCCTAACTTTGATTTAAGGTATCACACCACCATATTTATTTGAATTCCTACATCATACCGGGAGACTCAGTACAACCCATTTTTCACAGAGGAGGCTATTGAAATAACCTGAGGTGACAAAACAAGAGTAATGCTGAAGGAACTAAAGCAAATGTTTCCCAATCAGTAAAATCCTACACCAAACTTCCAACCTATCCCACATGCACCAAACTTGCTTTAAAAGCTGATATCCATAATTCAAATCTTAGGCTGCAGAAGAAGAATTGTATATATGGCATCAAAATAAAACAACAAAAGAAAAACAAATTCGACCCAGCCATATGCATCACTATCCTGATCAGTTATTTACTCAGCCAAGCACATCAGGTTAGCACACCCAACACTATTGCTACACTTTTGCTCCGAGTTACCAGGGAAATTGCATTTTGTCACCTAGTTCATAGTCTGTAACAAATGACCTTTTCTGTTTCAAAGATGAAAATTCTGTGATGAGTGTTCTCCATCCTACCAACAGGTGTGTCAGACTGCGGCAAGGCAGACATGGTGATGTCTTTCAGGCAGACCTGAGGTGATGCACAGCAAGCCTCCTCCCATGATAGAGGGCACTTCGAAGCCTAGGACAGGCCTCTCAAAGTGTGGAGTTTACACTCAGAATCAGACATCTCTGGTAATTCAGCATCAAAACAAAAAAAAAAAAAGATGAGTCATTGAAGTGTTTCTGTTTCTGTAGCAGCAAGGGCAGGAATGAAGATAAACAGTGATCATGTGCATGGCTCCTTGCATGTCTAGGTCTTCATGTTGGTACTTCACTAAGGGTCTTGTATTTTTTTCAGTCAGATTGGAGACTTCCCAAAACACTGCTCACTTCTAAAATGCATGAATTGGCTTCCCTGGAAATAGCACTCAGCTGGAAAAGAACATGAGTTATAAAAGTAAAAATTACACCAGGGAATAAGAGAAAGAAATCTTCTGCGTTTACATTTTAAATTTATGAAGCACTTTGCTATAGTGAAAAATTTACATAGCATAAAATCTTGGGGGGCAGACTGAAGACAAGATGATTTTGACAGCCTGGTTTTCCTTTAATTCTATGTTTCTATCTTCCCTACATCTCAGTCATTCCTTCCCATTGTCCACACCTTTAATCCATACTCTACTGTCCACATCAGCTTACAGAATCACAAGCACTCTGGGCACCCTGATACTGCATTATCCTGTAGCTAGAGAACAGTTCAAACTTCCACACAGCCAGACTGGCATGGTGGAAGACATGTGTTACCCAAAAGCCTAGACATTTCCAGAAAAAACCTTTGCTAACAGCCAGTCATCATTCCCTGAGAAAGATGAGCTAATTAGAAAATGAGTACATTTTTGCAACTTCTTTAAAACATCATCTCAGGAGCTCCTTGAATTTTCATGAGGAATTAAAATCTCTTCCTCCTTTTTTTTCAACAAGACCTTTAAATTTCCTCTTGCTTTCAGGGAGCTTTTTCATACAGCCAAGACCATAACATTTCCTTACATTGTTACTGATGGTCTAATTATGACCAGCATTTGTCCTGGAAATATAATAGGAACTAATGGATTATATTATCTAAACTAAGTACTATTTTCCTTCCCAATCATTTGGAAACTATCCCAAATAAAGCCTAACACACAGTTTACAGTTCATGCTTAGGAGACTACATAAACAACACCAAATCTGCATGTAAATAAATGCATCATAATTCTATGCTGTCACAGTTTTTGGTTGATGGACACTTGGAAATTTATAGTAAACTCTGTGAAGTGCAGTGAAGACTCTGTGCTTTTAAACCCAGCTTATTATTACATAAAAATCTGAATTTCACGTTTTATTCTGCCTCTTAAAGCAAGGTTTGAGCCCTGAGAGTTGTGCAGAGAAATCTGGAAATCTGAATGTTTAGAAAACAAAAATCAAAAGGGTTGCCAAGCACATATTTTTTAAAATATATCTCTATATTTTTCAAACCATCTCATGATTCGTTAATGCTCTAGGCTGGACAGTTTGGCTGCAAAGGAATTCTACAGAAGTTTGAAAGAGGCATGGCAAGCTATGAGAAAGATGCAAACACACGCACAGCTTTTTCTCTGTCAAAGCATGATTTGCAGATCTCCTTAATAAAAAGGCAGATGGAAAGCAAAACCCTTTGAGGGATTAACTGTAGAATTAATTTGCTGTTGGTTTGGTCATTTGTGAATTTTACAGAAATGCTCCCATAGTAGAGAGAGGAATCAAATTAAGAACTTCTGTTATTTATAATGCTCTAATAGGAGAGCAGTCCTAGTGCGCTACATCTGGAAATGAATAGTTATTTACTGAGTAAGTTTTCTATGAAAATTAAACTATGTAAAATGCTAAGCACAGATTGCATATATTTTAAAAATCAAGCAGAAATACACATCACTGCAGGACTGATAATAAATTTAAAAAGCCTGAACATCCACAAGAAATTACACACTTCATTATCAGACTGTGGTTGTGCATAAGTCTATGTCCAAACATATCCTTACTCACACCTTACTAAAATAAGGCACATCCATTCA
Source organism: Sylvia atricapilla (assembly GCF_009819655.1). Lineage (NCBI taxonomy): Eukaryota > Metazoa > Chordata > Aves > Passeriformes > Sylviidae > Sylvia > Sylvia atricapilla. Next base: position 96,283,778 of record NC_089141.1, read on the forward strand.
GGATATGAAATTACAACAGTGCAATAGTGATAGTTACCTTCACAGAATTCAGATTATTTTCACTATGGTGAAAAAAAAAGTACAGGAAACTGGGACTATGGCAGTCCTTTACAGACCATTACAAAAAGCAACAAAGAAGAAAAGCAGAAAGAGTCAAATCTCATCTCTCTGGTTCTGCAACCCTTTATACCTGCTATGCACTGCTGACTGCATTTCAGATCACCCTACCATGTTCCAGCATTTCATTAAATGGCAATCTAGCACAACTGCATGTGAACAAAGTATATCCTTAACTCTTGCTGTCAAACCCCCAAGCAACCAAACACACACACATCTGTGAAATAATTAACTATTCAATATTCTCTGAATGAGATACCCTTTCAGTGCTGACCACCGTGGTCCATAGTCAACTTCACTTCAAATTCAGATTAACTGAATGTATATTCAAGTGTTAAATGTTATGATCTGAGACAAAGAGTGACTTCTCTTGGAGCAACATGTCTTACAGAAATGTAGTTCTCACCTTCTTTGAAGACCATGGTCAGGTTAACTCTCTCCTTAAAAAAGGCACCTAAAAAGGCTGTAGATAAAGTACCTAAAAGTCATTGTAGATAACTTGTACTAAATACAGAAGTAAATTGAAGAATTTCACCACATAAAACATATCTTTTAATAAACATACACCTTAATGGGTTGGTGTGTCACCTTCTCCCAATCTTCTCTCTATTCCACAAGATTCTACTTCTTCTGCACAGAAATACCAAAAACAAAAGAGTCTGGGAAAAAAACCCTCAAATTATTTGCAAAATAAGTTCACCAAGGAATTGTTCTGGATTGACACTAGTATCACATTTCCTTCTGACATTCTATAGTCTACTATATTTAATCACAATCAATATTTATATTGCCTAACTTAGACACGCATCAAGGTAACATGTCATGGCTCTGACATTATACTCAGTGTAGGCAGTTTCCACTTCTGGGATAACAATTCAGTCAGATGTAATACTAAATAAGATTTTAAGACAGCAGATGGCATCACTTAGTTATTTTTAACTGTTGCACACTGACCATTTACTGTGTATAATAATCCATTTTTGATTATGATAATCCAGGAAATAACAGCCACGATGAAAACAGAAGTGGCTCTAAGATTTCAAAGGGACTACAAAACTAGATCTGCTATTCAATCTTCCTTTTATAATTTCTTTCTCAGTGTTCCTTGTATAGTATCTATGATATTGTAGAGTGATGGAAAAAAAGGCAGAAAGATGCATTTCTTTTGTCAATTCAGATGACAAGCAAATTTGAAAAGGTAAACTTTGAAAATAATGTTGTGTGTACACAGGTTCAAACTGCCTGGAGAAAGGGAGATTCAGAGATGGCAATGTACCAAGTCATTTTTCTGAACCCTCTTCAGAATAATAAACACATGTTTTATACAGGGCACTTAGAAAGTTCCTGTCACAGTAGTCAGTAGGTGTTACAGTCACAGTGTCTGATCAAAGAGGTGCATTTTTGCATGTACTGTGGGGAACTTGAGCGTACAACAACACCAGGCAACAGTCAGCTGGACCACCTTCATCAGGCTCCCAGCAAGATTTGTAAATTCAAGGATGGCAGCCCACGGTGCAGAGGAGGCCCTATGCTGCCTGATTCCTGGTACGGCCACTGGAATCTGTCTCCTCCTGAGCCACAAACTATTCCAGAGTACAACAGACAGTACCTTGAAACCGTGCATGAAAGAGATGCATGGGAAATGGGGAATAAACCATTCAGAGAAGGGGAAAAATAAGGTCAGAGTACAGGAGAAACACTCTCCTCCTCACCCACACATACACAGCTCAGCTTTCTTAACCCACTCCTAGCATTTCTCCAGTCTTAACTTTTTAAAAATCTTTTTAGAGAGCCATCCTGTACATACTGTCTGAATTTGGAGACTGCAGTCTTACAGAATATTGAACAATTCTCTGCAGGGCTCCCAAGAGTATCCTCACTTGCTGGGTAAGTGCAAATGCCCACCAGAATTCATGCTGAGTATTTAGTGTGCATTTTATAGCAGCCAGGAGCTTGACCTGAGCATCTTCTGTTGGTAGGAATAGATCTTTAATGAATAACGCGTCACAAAAACCAACAGGGCAAAGGAACTTGCATGGAAGCTATAGATTTCTTTAGAAAAGAAAAAAAATACTGAAAACAAATGTTAGAAGTAATGAAGACATTATAAAATCTTTTCATTTTCTATCTTCAAAAAGCTCTGTTTTCTCTCTGAGTGTTCAGACCAGCATTGCACTACCAAAGCATTCATCTCTTCTGCTCTAAGCCTCAGGCAGAAATAAGCCTTTTAAGTCACCCAGAGCATGTCATTATACTTCTGGAAAGCAAGCAGAACTCCAAAGGCTGTGAGGAACAGAGGGGAAAGAAGGGAAAGTATCAATCTCTGATACAATTAATTACTCAAATATTTTTATTTTTTTTATTAATGAAAGTCACTTTCTGAAGCGCATGTCCCACCTAAATTCTGAATTTAAGCAAGCAATAAGAATTTCTTTTCCAACCTGCAACAATACAAATCAAATGTTACAGCAGAATGCAGAATCCATAACAGAACAAATTAAACTTGTATATCCAACAATAATGTGAATCCAAACTAATAGCACTATTACAAGTGTCATGATAATTGGCACTAATATTCACTGTAGCCATATGCTTTCTGCTGAGTCAGTTTGGTACTGACCAAAGTCCAAAAGGTAGTAGATAGAAGAATAAATTCCTAGAGGTCACCAAATAGTCAGCAATGTTATTTGTAGTGACCATCACAACCATAACAAGAAGAATTATCTGGTACAGTTGTCTACAGTAGCAGTGGTTTGCTTCAAGTGATCTCGCCCTGTACTGTCCTAGAGCTGCAGCTCCACAAAACACAATTTGGACACAAAATCCACAAGACACAAGCTCAAAAGGTCTGTCCTCAGTGTCTGAAGTGAGGCCAGGTAGACTTCAAATTTTAGCTGAAGCATACTCACAGAAGTATCAGACCATATATTGACATGACTTAGAGGTCTAAAATTACACACAGAGGTTTTGTGTGTAATTTTAAAAGCAAAAAGCCAAACCAAAAGCAAGTCAGCTGCCTAAGCCCTACTGCAATCAGCAGCTATTAACTTGGTTTAAACACTGTAAAATATCACTGAAGACTTCCAGTACATTTATGCACCTAGGCATTTCCAAATATTGGGTCTCTAGATACAGGTGGAGCCTTTTAAAATACCTCAGTGTGGAAGCCATTCTGTCCTATTTGATGAATTTGTGGTACTGAATCTCACAATCAACCTATGCATTGCATGCTTTATGCAAAGGCACACACACAGAAACCTAAGAAAAGCATTTTCTAAAATCACAAGGAAAGTTCTGTACATTATTTTACAGTCAGTTACAGAGAGCTTTTGAGCAAAGCTTTGTTAATGAAGCATTACATTCTCCCCAGGAGAATTTATTTATTTACTTCTGAGAGGAATAAGCAGATCTCCAGAGCTCCAACAATTCCTACCATGAACCCTTAAAGGATTCAGGTCATTAATCTGCCTTCCTACACCTACAGAGTAACTTCCTTCCCAAATCCTCCTTCCCATTTTTTCTAGTCTCGTCTACCCACCTAAATTCTGAATTTAAGTAAGCAGTAAGAACGTTTCTCAAGTGCATAACAATCTACTTACACCTTTATTCCAAACCCAGCTGTCCTATTCGGTTTGCAGACACCTGTGCAGCAAATGCCAAAGGGACTGGCTATCTCCTCAGTTCCTTTAACAGAGTACAAATCTGAAAATATGAAAAATTATCTCCTCCTTTCTGTCTTCTACAGTGCTTTTGAGCTGCTGGTGGGAGGAGCAGAAAGTCTCCCTATCCTGCAATGTGAGAAAAAGCGAAAATTCCCATCAGAAGTGACTCACCAACATTAATCATATATACACCAGATTGAAAGGCACTCAGAACATGAAGTCTGAATCCCAGCCTCAGTTAAGCAAATGAGAAGCAAATTGCTCTGCACTATGATATTCTTTTAACTGCTGTATCTATAGCATTTTGCACAATGAAGTTGATGAATATAAATTTATTGTTTCTAGCACTGGACTTTTACAGAGAAGGGCTGCTGAACCTTTTGGAAGAGAAGCAGCTGAGCAGTGTGGAACTTCCTGTGTCTTGAAATGAATAAGCACCAGTGTAAAGATTTTCACACGTAAAACATTCACATTCACGTGACTTACACCACCTGGTCTGTGCATTAAAAGGAATATCCTTACAGCTGAACCAAGCAGATGATCAGAATCTTAAATAATCAAATTACACTGCAGGTCGAGATATTTAATCTTCTGCTTGCTTCTCACAGGGAGTACTGTGAGCTTTTATTCACCAACACAAAATCCAAGTAAAAAAAAAAAATCCATAATGTACTGTTTAGATTCAAGACTACAGCTAAATATTGGGGATTCCAAAATTCCAACAAGTAGGTTTGAAGAAAAAGATTAAAATAGTAAGAAAAGTCCTACTGTCTCCAAAAGAAAATTTGAGAATGAGAGGATGTATTTTCTTATTTTAAAAAAACCACAACGAAGCCATGTTTGGAAATATATCCATGCTACTTGAATCTACAAAGTAGGGAATTTTCCCATTACTCTATGTTTGCCATACTGCTCTGCATCCTTCATAAACTGGACTCAGGCTTTTTGCCTTTCTAGTTTTCTCAACTCTATATAACACTAACTATCCAGTTCTCACAACACTATACCTAGAATTACATACAAACAATATTCTATTAGCCATAAAAAAACAACAGCATGATTACAAAAAGTAAACCATGCTCCTCCTACTTTTCAGGGAAGTATTCCAATGCCCAGAACTAGATTATACTCTGCCACAGTCCTGTAAATTCAAATCAAGGGCTGCTCTAACATTACCTTGGCATAAAAGAAATCAAAGCCTCAATGCAATATAGTGCTTGAGCTACTGCCAAGTTAACAATTTCTACTGGCATTCAATTACATTGCATTTCTGGAAGCTAAGGCACAGCTCTAGCACGAGCAGGGCTGCTCTGAGCAAGAGACTTGTTCTGCTCAGATCAACACTTACCTGACAAATAGGTTTAATATGAAGCAAACACAAAACCAAGCAAGGATGTAAACGTAGCTCCTCGCTGATTGCTAGAGGATATTTAACTCAAACATTATAACTGTAACTGTAAATAACAACAATACTTATGTAAATCCTGCCTATGTCTTGCAAACTTAAGAACAAAATGGTAAGATTTTCTTCTGAGTAGATGTATTTAAAAGAGTCTTGGTTAAAAACCAGGTTCTGATATGCTTCAGACATTTACACTTCCCTAGAGAAAATGCTTGCATGACTTCAGAGCTTCAGTCTGTTCTAGTTTCTCACACAACAGAAGACCTTGCTGCTTTGGACAGACCACATCTTGATTCTGGTATTCTCTCTCCCAAATCTTGACAGGGAGCAAGACCCCCAGGATGAGCACAGTGATAATCTCACTCTCTGTGACATGGGAGTATGGCTTTTTGTATAAACATGCAGCTTCAGACTTAAGTCACTTTGAGCAGCTCTTTGAGGCAGATTGATGCTGCGTCCTCATCCTTTGAAAAAAAATCACTGACTTGACTTTGTCATCTGAAATCTGAGGTACCCCAAAACACTACTCACTTCTGAGACACTTGGGTCTGCTTGCGCATCATTCAAAAAAACGAAAATCTAGGAAGTAGAATCCTAAACTTTCCATGATGCCACATATAAAGGGGTCCCTAGCAATGTCAGTAAACTAAGTTAGTAAGTGAGAAAAGAGTTAAATGGGACCTGGCAGGGTGGAATAGCTACAGAACCCCAGTACAGACCCAATGCCATCTCTCTCTCTGTTATGAATGCACAGGAAGACAACTTTGCCCTAAAGGAAGCTTATATCAATCTTTCAGTAAATGTCAGCTGGAGCAGGACCACACTCATTTGTTCTGCTTTCACACCTTGTTTATGGAAGTCTTTTTAATGTCTTAACTGGCAAAAATGCTGGACACAAGGAAAGCCTTTTTTAAAACAGAGCTGGGCTAAGGTTCACAACTCCTCATGAGGTTCCTGAAGTTTTCATCTTACAGATTCAGTCACTACTTTATAAAGCAAGAAAGATAGAGATGTTCTAATTTTTGGTGACTAGGCTTTTTCACATTACTTTGAGATGTTTGAAAAAAATGCACTCTGTAGAAAGGATTAGAGACATCCTAAGATGCAAATGTCCCTGAAGAATAACTGCACATCATCTGGGTAAAGATTTTATGTAGTAAGGAAAAAAAAAAAAGACTGGTGATAAAGTGATCCAAATTGCTACTAATAGTCCCAATGCCATGCTATTGTAGTCTGATGTGCAAACGCAGGCAAGATCTTGAAAAGTCATATTAATAATATACAGAAGTTGAGTCTAAGGACTATCACTTTGGTTGTTACATAAGATCCTAGGAAGAAAAAATCAGAAGGTGGCAAGAGTTTGTTTTTTGGTAGGTTTTGAGAACATAAAAAAAAAAGACTGCTTGATTTTACTTTAAAAATTAGCATCTTTTCTCTCTTTTGTTCAGTGTTAGAAAAAAGTGGGAATAATACCTCACAACATTTGAGAGCTGTGACTAGTAAGAACAAATCAACCATGACCAGCTTGCAATCTACATTTATAACAACATATACAGCTTATTGAATCCAGGGCAGCAGAGGGGACCAATCCATATTTCTGTGAAGAACCCAGCTCTCAACAATCACTCCAATTTACATGTGAGAGAACCAAAGGAAAAGGTTGGTGCCACATGTCTAACAGGGACTATACATAGGTATTTAACTTTAGACCAGCCCTTCTGGCATGATCAGTAAAATGTCAGTCAGGTCTCCATACCTCAGCCCCACCACACCACACTGAGGTCCACACAGCAGGGACTGAAAAGGCAGAAAGTACAAGAGGTGGTCTCCCAGAAGTACATGTGAAAGGCCGCATGCTTACAGGATGAAGTGATGACCAGTTTTCATTCAAATAGGAAATAGGCTATTCTGTAAAAAAAGAGCCTCATGGCCAGAACACTATGCAGATATGGGAATGTATTTCTGAAACAAACCAGAAAACAATAACAAAGAAAAGGGTGAAGGGAAAGAAAAAAATCCTCAAATCAAACCCAAAAATCAGATGTGACCACCAGTGAAAAAAAACAAACAAACCAACATAACCAACCAGAGCAACATAAACAGAGATTCCTGATTTCAGGCTATTCTCTAGCCTGGCTTGTAGCTCTTCCAAGAGCCTGGTGTAGGAACCTCCCTCCAGACCACGCTGGAGAACAGCAAACCCAGTTTTCTGGGTGCTGTGCAGCTCTGTCTGGCACACTGGCAGGTCTGTGTGTGGCACCTGCTTCGTCCTTTCCCCTGCACAGGGACCTTAGCCACCCACTCAAGGCTGCAGTTTCCCCCCACAAAAAGCCAAGCATTTCAAAAGCCTCTTCCAACTTCGCAGTTTGACACTCCCCTCCCTAATTTAATTTAGCCCCAAGCAAATGTTTCAGGTCAGCAGGAAACCATTTGTAGAGGCAGGAACAGAAGTCCACCAGCAGTGTCAGATGAGGACCACACCCTGCTGCTCACTGCCCAAGTATGAGCACATCCTTCAGGATCCAGGGCTTAATCCCTTCTCCTCTCCAGATGCTTTACAGCAACTGTTCTCAGACAGGCTGGAACGCACTGTGAAGAGTGATAAATTTCAAGTACATTTCTCTGCTCTTATGACTCCGATTCTTCTTTCTTGTCTGTTTAGAAACATTTTGAAATAACATACACCATAAAAAAAAAAAAAGCAAATGTCTTTGGAAAAGGCCTCAGCAAGGTGCTCAGAAAGTCTTCTGCAGTTTGTGATTCAATCTGTTTCCTTCTCCAGTTTAACCTGACATGTTAGCTTGATATTAATCGGTGTGATGCTTCAGATATTTTCACTAAGTTTTACTGAGATAAATTTTCCTCCCATTTAGACTAAATGTGAGTTTTCATCCATGTTATCTGAATTTTTTCACTGAACAAGCTCTAAACTAAATTCTCCATTGATATGGAGAAAACAGAAAAAGACTGATCTGAATATGGAAAATCAGAAATTGCAAGGCTAGCTAAATAGAAAACTCTCATGAAATTTGAGTCTCTGAGGCAAGAGGAAGGTTTTCTCTTCCACATTTCTAATTAATTTCTAACCCTGTTAAGTACATCCAAATACACACTTGCCTTTGTTTCTACTTAATGATATGAGAGTCCCGGAAAATTATGTTACTGAATAGGAATAATGACCACTCCTGATGGTGGTATAACAAGAAAGGAACAAAAAAAGAATCAGGAAAAATTGTAGAAGCAAATATTAAATACCCAAAGGGAACAATTCACAGGAAGTTAATGAGTAGCCAACATGGGACTGAGCATGAAATCAACAGTGTCAGAAACCTATGGAAGAAAAGCAGCAAATGCAAACAAGGAGAACACAGAATGAAATAGGATGTTGGCAACAAGGAAAGAAAAATTCAGGGCTTTAGAAAATGAGAAGAATTGAAATTAATTTCAGTTGAATTGAAATCCATCTGGATGCAGGAAGGTGAGAAAGAAAAAAGGTCAAAAGAGTCATAAATAATTTAAAAAAATAAGGCACTATTAAAAAATTATGTGATATACAGATTTTGGCAGGCTGTCAAACTTTAATTACGTTTTCAATTATGTCTTTTAATTGACTGACTGAGAAGACAGAATTTCAAGAGTTTTAATGTTACCTTTTTTTCCATTTCTATGATCTCCTCATCACACTGGAGAACCAAATCCCTTCTGGAACAAGAACAGGGCACCTGCTACAAGATAATCTCTGTCCCTTAACACTACAAGAAACCCTGAGCAAAGGTCTATCCTAAATGAAGAACAAGGTATAAATTTCAGTTACCTCAGTGGAACAGGATTTTATGTCTTAGGTTTATCATCACAATCTAATATGGAAATTACGCTTCTTTTTTTTTTTTTTTTTAGCCTTAATTGGAATAATTAGCTCTCCAACCTTATGTAGACCAAAGAGAACACAGCCGAGGAGCATCAGCAGGAACACAGGATGCACAGCAGTGGTGTCTGCACGTGACCACACCAAGTTACACATGTACTCATCTGAATCATCTTCATTTCTTCCTAACTGTTCTCCAGACTGACTTCCTTTTTGTCAAATAAGAGACAGAAAGATACTGTCGAGTCCAAAGCCAGTGTTAAAGCCCCCTCCAGGTGACCTCCTATGTCTCCTCAGTGGGTAGCAGCACTGGGGCACAGGAGGGCAGGGAGCAGATTCAGGCATTTCCCCTGCAGTCTGGAAGGGAATTGCAGCCCTTCGTGCAGGACAGAGCTGTCACAGTTAGTGCTGGAGCTAATGCCTGGCCCAAGGTGCAAAGAAAGATACCTGGAGGGATCCTTTATTACGCTTTAGGGATTTATTGCTATTCTTTAGGGACAGTACACAGAACATGCTATTTACAAACTGCTGAGGAAAGGTCAATTGCACTCCTTTCACTTATGATGACTTTCAACTACATGCGTTAAATCTTAAAATTATATAAATGAAGGTGCACTGACCATGGAACACGTACTCATTTTTGTACTACTGCTTTTCCTAAAATTACTTTAACAGGCAGTTTATTCCCTTAAGACAGAGCTTTAAGTCTTTTTAATCAAATTCAATGGGAACACTTATGCAATGCATGTCAAAATGAAATAATGTGCATTAAAATCTGGCCTTTGATGAGATTCAATGTATAGACAGTAGTGCTTACTCTGGAGCCACCTGGGAAGACATCCTTTATCTCTTATTTTAATTTTAGTATTTAAGACTAATTCTTTCAATAATTGTTAATGCTTAATTAAGAAAGATGACAGCAGGACTAATCTCTCTTAAAGAATCCAATATAAATATAAATCCCATTTCAGAACATCTGTTACTATAGATTAGGTAGAATTAATATTACGTTGAAAATGGAAAAAACCTGAATTAAACTAATACTGTACATTTAGGGAATCCTGATAATGCCAAACCCCTGTTCACAGCTCTGTGAGAACAGAGGGTTTCCTGTATATTGCAGAAGTGAATAAAATGCAGAGCAAACAGCTCATTTTAGAGTGTAGTGATTAATCTTTAAGTCGGAAAGAGAGCATGCATGGACTTCTGTGCTCATGGTCACTAAAAGACAAAGAAAAATTTTTACAGATTTTACCGAACAAAATTCAATTTGAATGTGTAGGAAAAAACCCACATTAAGAGTACCTGGAATTTTGCTGGAAATGAAAGAAAAGTTCAAAGGAAAGCAAAATTCCATTTTTGCAGTGGAGAAGGCAGCAGTGAGAAAATTAATCTTGTGCATTAATCTTAGCATTCCTCACAAGTGACTCAGGCCTGCAGAAGAAAACATTCCCACTATCGGGGGAAAATGTCATGTTTCCCACACAGAAGAGAGGAAAAAAGCCTGAGCAGGGCTGGTTTTACTACCTTCACCCTGATTAATTTGATTGCATACCCTTCTGCCGTTCAGAGTTTCAAATTGTTAAGGAAAATATCTGCCATTTACAAAAAAAAAAACTGAATTAGTTCTCATGTGTAGAATAAGCTTGAGTCAGAGCATCTCTAAACAATTATTTAACTATTTATCATTTATTATAATAGTCCTTGGAAAAAGTATCTTAGAACCACATCAGCAGCAAAACAGAAGATAGGCTAATAAACTCTGTGGCACTGTTTACACACTTAAGAGTCATAAATACATACTTTACATGGTGACAAGTATAAAAGAGCACCCAATAAGCAATGAAGAGTAAGAAACATCCTTGGTGACCTGGAAGAGTGAGAAAGGTCAGAAAGGCAGATACCAGTAGCACCTGAACCTCCACCATTTCTAATGTCTGAGCCAACTGCCTCTTTTTAAAAGCAAAATCCCAGCTCTGTTGGAAGCCCTGACACCACACAGTTCTCACTGCCTCCGTAAAAGCCAACACTGTTACCAACAGGGAAAACGACACGTATGCAAAAAGAACAGTCAACTCTGATGTTTCACTGTTAAACCCTCTGTGCTGGCAGGGCAGAGGCTCCTGCTGGGCAGGACAAGACAAAGGGGAGTTACAGCTGGGCGCTTCCGCAGCCAGCGGCTCCTGCAGCCCAGCCCTGCGGGGCAGCAGGTGTGCAGCAGGTGCGCAGGTGTGGAGCAGCAGCTGTGCAGATGTGGAGCAGCAGGTGTGCAGCAGCAGTTGTACAGATGTGGAGCAGCAGCTGTGCAGATGTGGAGCAGCAGGTGTGCAGATGTGTCCCAGCTACCGTCACCTCTGAGCAGCAGTGAGCAAACTGGGCTGCTCACCCTCCTCAGGACACAAGAACCCACTCAGAAAGTGCAGCCAGGTCCAAGAAGGAACAGGAGAACCCTCACACCTACATCCTGCAGGACTCAAGGCACACTCTGGTGGATTTGAAGGAAGAATGGGCAGGATACAGCTGAGCACTGAAAATGAATTTACTGTCTTCATAAAACATACGGGACAGCCAGGTAGGAGACTCAAAAACGGCAAAGCCTCCTGTAGAGCCAGGTAAAAACCACCAAAGCTCAGCCACTTGCAAAACAAGAAGGAATCAATAAAACTACATAGATTGTTTTTTATTAATTTTTTAATTAAACTACACAGATTGGTACTTATTAATCTTAAAATTATTTCCCAAACAACTACTCAGCTGAGTTTCTGATTTGCTCTTTATTAGTTTGACATTAAAGTAAAATTTTGAACCATTTTTGTCTATTGTTATTTATACATGTAGGAACCATTCACAATTCAAAAACAATTTACTGTGTCCCTGAAAGAAAATTATCAATTTGGACTGAATAGCTTTTCTCTATCAGCTTAGGTCCTTTAGTAACTGCCTTTTCACAATACAATATTTGAAAAAGAACTGAGATAACTGAAAATAATTGTACTGGCAAGGAAGAAAGGCAAATTATTAAGGACAAACATTTCAAGTTGTAAAGCCAAGTCCTCCTATTAGGAATTCTATTTCCAACTTCCTGTTACTTTATTATATTCTACTGGACAGAAATGTTGTAGAAAGACACAAAATATGATTTAAATGATTCCCCTCTCTATATATATATCTTGCATGTTAGGTCATATCAGAGGTTGCTTCTCTTCACAGCTCAGCTGAAAATTTGTAATAAAACAAAGAGGTAAAATACATTTGAAAAATGCCACCATAAAATATGCAATTCTTTTCTCTTTCAAAGAAACTCAAGGAGTTTTTCCACTGGTCACACAATGGTAAGTGATGTAAGACAAAAGGGATTGAATGAAAGTTATTAACAGATTTTTCCATTTTTCTTCTGTATCTCAGTGTGGTTTACAATATCCTTAGTTTTCTGTTCTTAGAGAGGTTTTCTTTTTGGTTGCTGTGGAGTTTGGCACACACAAAGAAAGTATCGCCAAGCCATAACCTATTAAAAAATTCTACACAAAAAAGTAAAATAAAAGCTTATTACTAGCTAGGTATTCATTTTAATCTGTCAACAGGTTACAAAGAAAAGAAGATGAAAGTAAGATAGCACCAAATTATTATATATTATTATTACTATATACCAACTACATTTGACATTTTAAAAATTAACACTTTCACAACATGTGTATATTGCAGACTTTGTATTACATATGTGAAAACAAGACTACGGCAGTTATTTCAAGAAAGAATACAACACAGAAAGGTCATACTTATACTCTTACAAAAAACTGAATGAAATTCAACAACTTCTTTCCCCTCCTGTCACATGGTTCTTAATAATTTCACCAAAAAGGAGCATCAAGTAGACTTACACATACACTTATTTTTTCATCCATTCATAGCCCACCAAATATTATAATCTGCATGCATGCTAACATTCATATTTACTGACTTGTTATAAGCAACTTTCATACATATACAGACACTGACATGAACTTGGGGAAGGATAATAAAAAAACTTCATAAAGAAATCTACTAATTCCATCAATGTCTGACAGCTTTACTGAAAGACTTCACTGGAAAAGTATAAGCCAGCACTAGATATTAAACCTAGTTAACCCAGCAGGGCAGAAACTGGAGATTTTTGTTTCATTTGGAGTGACTGCTGTTCTAATGCTTCAGAGCATCTCAATTGTATTATAAACGCATCTCTCACAGGCAGCATGTACAAAAACAGGAATAAAGCCAGCTGTCAATCCCTAATAAATGAAATAAGTACAGTTATCAGACAGATGTTCTCAGAATCAATAAAAAGACGGGGAAATTTAAACCACTGAGAAATGAAATAACATCCCACAAAAAAGTGAGTAAAAGAAAAGGATACTCAATTCTACTGACATGTTAGATTGGCCCCAGGGTGGGAGATTCCACCTCAAAGAAGTCAAACATACCAAGTTGGGACAACTAAAATTTAAGATTTGCTATAATGCCATTATTCTCGATTAAAAAAAAAGTTCTGAAATTTCTTTGACCCGGATTTTACATAATGAAGTAGAAAGCTTAGAATTGTACATGTTAAAGAAACAATCTTTATATAGGTCCATATCTCAAAATGAAAACTTTTAAAAAGAGCTCTTCAGGAATATTTCAAGCTGTCAGTTTGGTTAGTAATATACTGAAAACTTAAGAGTAATCTGCTGAAATCAGTGGGTCTACACACCCTGAATTCAGCCACTCAGGATTTTCTCTTTAATGCTGATGCTCCGTATCTGCCCAGGAGACGGCTTTCATGGTAAATAAAGATTAAAAATATAACCCACTTCCTTTAGCACTGAAGTCAGCAATTACTCACTTCTTTCATTCAATAAAGATGGACTTCTTGATCTCCAAAATTTCCTGGTCACCTATCAAAACATGATCTATTTGCTCCACTGAGTATTATTATTATTAGAGATCTTTCTTAGGAGTCATTTGACCTGCCCCTCACTGATATTGACCCTATTTGTCTTCTAATCCATCTCATCTGCCTGGATGAGCTCTGCGTTCTCCTTTCCCCACTTCCTCCTCTTAAGAGCTCTTGACTCTCTTCAATGTGTCTTCCTCATCAGTTCTTTTTACATCCATACTATATCCTAGAAATGCATTAACAGAAAAGGACAATTTGAAAACAGTACGAATCCCATTGCTACACTGCTTCCCCTGCTTCTACTCTTACTCAAACAGAACTCATTAGCAGCTGTCTGACTTCTCAGCATGGAACACAGGCAGATGATGCAGCTGCCTGAGCACTGCCACTGGGTGAACTCTGTGCTCAGATCACAGGAGAGGACTCTGCTCACACAACTCCACATTGACTGTGAGCTACCTCACCCTTCAGTGACAAAGGAACAAGCCACTTCTCCTGCATCTCTGAGTGATACATTTGTAATGGACAGGAATTTCTTAATACAGATATGCAACAAATTAACGTTTATCCTGATGTAACTTCCTGACATTTCCAAAACGTAAATCATTCAGGAGGGCTGTTTCAAGTCTTGCTGTCACATAAGGTACCTTAGAGTATACATATTCTTCCACTTATAGCTGCTTAACATAGTCAGAGAAATGCAAAGGAATGTTACTGCAATTAACAATTGACCCTTTTATGTTACATGTAAGGGAAAATACATCAGAACATACTCATGCGAAAAAAAAATCTGAGACACAATCCACCAAACCCCTCTAAAACGCTTTATTTATTAATTAATTTATTTTAATCTTGAACAGATGTTGTGGGTTGTTTTAATGAATAAGACTAAAAATTAAATATTCTTATATAATAAATAATGCAATAGAACCTCATTGTAGGCATACTTCAGAGAACTAAGAATGTTTAATCACTTTTTTCCTAGGATTCTCCCCTAACTTGACATATCAGAAGTTGTACAGCTGTCAGCAAAAATAATGCACTGATGGGAATATCCTGAAAGAAGCAAAGAAATCTGCCACTGCCACACATTAAACAATTTTCTTAAATAAATAAATAGATAAATAAATAAATAAGCTACAGAACCTAAAAGACCATTTAACCACAAAACTATATTTTATTTTTCTAACACATCTCTTCATATGTGCTACCTAGTTCCTGTCTCTTTCCTTTAAGAAAGTACTAGACAGCTTGGCAAATATACATCAATAAAACAAACTTTAAAAAGGTCTCCAAGGTCTTCAACCCTGTAAAGGTCTGAGTACCTGAAAGGTGAGAGGTTCCCCAGATGCTTAATGCTTAACAAGAACTTTCCAAATCTCTTGAGACCAAGCCTAAAAGAGCATTTTATTTCTTGGTGCCAACCCATTTAACATAAATCTACCTCCTTCATGATGTGTTTTCTGGGATATGTGAGCAGTGTCCTGTCTTTGAATAAATCTTTACCTTTTTGAACCACAGAGTTCTCGGTAACATTTTAGCCACATACAACTACAGCTTACTTTGCGTGAATTAATGTGACTTTCCCATAGAAGTCAGCTTTAACATCATAAATAACTGATAAGTGTTAAATAAACTCTTTGGAAAGCAAGGCTGAGGATGAGATGAAGACTCCCTGCAGGCACCCCACCTGGCAGCAGGACAGCAGAGGCCACCGCAGCTGCTCATCCCCAAACCCCAAAGCTAACTGGGGCATTCCAAGGCAGAGGCTCTTGTAAATATTTTGAATGCCACACTCACAAGGAACATAACTGGGCAAACCAAGTGCACCACTGGGGTGGGAGTTACTCTGAGAAGACGCAGGTTTTTAAGAGCCAACGCTTTCTGCTTCCCAGCTTATGAACAATCCTGGGCTAGAGTATAGCCAAGTTTTCACAGGTTTTCTCCCATTTTTCAAGTTACAGAGCACCACGCGCATCCTAAAAATCAGGCAGAAAAAAAAAATATTTACAAGCACTTCTGACATTTGCTTTTACACACCATTGTCTGTCATTTTCCTTGACTTTCTGTCTGTTCTTTCAATCTTAAATCCATGCATCCGTACCTCAGCCCTTTCAGCTCCACTCATACATGGTGACATCCCACAGTGGTACCCATGGGGAAACTCACTGCCCCTGGCCCCCTACACACGTCCATTTCTACAGCTTGGGCAAGGAGAGGAGGTTGAGATCAGGGGCCTGAAGGCAACCACTGAGAACTGTTGTAGAAGATGATTAAGCAATAAAACTGCCAGCAGAGCTGCTCTGTGCATGCATGCACCAGGTCCAGGGAGATAACGCAGCCAAGGAAGACAGTCTCCTCTGGCTGAGGAGGAATCACAGGGCGAGGACAGGACTCTTCCTCAGCACTGAGCCTCTGCCAAGACGAGCCAAGGGGATGAAAGGACCTCTGAAACTTGCCTGAGGATTAAATAAGCTTCTTCACATGCTGTACAAATGTAACTGTTTTGATTGTGGTTTGCCACCCTACTAGACTGTAATAAGAGGTTTTCTCTCAGCATAAACAAATCACATCAGCAGCCCAAGGCCTTGTGGGACAGCACGCACACGTTTCCTCCATGAGCACCTCCTCTGTGTGACTTGCACCAACCCTTCATCTTAGCAGGGAGGGCACCCACAGCTGGGCAGGCCACCACAGGCAGATCCTCGCTGGACACCACCACGGGACTCGGTCAAGACAGTATAAAGAGACAGTCCTTGCAAAATCTAATGTGACAGGAATCCTTAGATAACTTTTGTAAATGACCAAATCTTCTCGTTCTCTACCCTGACGGTCACCAGTGACATCTTCTCAAAGCATAATGTGAAGATGACAAAGGGCTGGGTTCCAACACCTTTACCAAAGAAAATATAGAAGCATGAAGAGAGTTGTTTTGAAGCTAGGAATATTTTAAGTAAGAGTTAAAAGCAGATACAAAAATACCAATTGACAACAAATATCATAGAGCCTGAAGGACAAATAGTGATCATCATACATGACAACAGATGTTGGACTTCACCCAAGGTGAAACGGCACAAGCAAAAAGCATTTTCCCTTTTCAGCATCTCATCTCAAACCTCTCAGTTAGTTACACTAACAAAAATGTATAGTGCCATCAACAAGACACTCAACAAGGAGCTTCTGCTATGCTAAGATCTCACCTGAGAAATGTCTCAGCAAGAAGCTACTCCTCTCATGTGTACCAGGACAGGTGATATGGAAGTACAATGGCACATACCTGGCTGTTTACCACACATAAAGCTGGCAGTTGCCCCTCAAAGGCCCCCATGCCTTCTCAGTTTTACCTGCAGAGGTAAATACTAAAGCAAAATCTGATAAAAATCTGAAAGAAGCAGCTTCTACTATGTGGATGATTTAACTTGTATATGTTAGAATGTCTTTCTTTCATGTAGTGTGATACACTGAGCCTGGTCCTGTTATAAATACATCCAGTATAAGAATAATCATATACACTGCCAGGGATAAGAGGATTCTGTGTACATGGCAATCAGCCTTGGTCACCCCAGGTGAAACACTCGGGAAAAAAAATAGAAGATAGTCTTTTGTAAAGATAGAGTATCGTGTAATTTCTATTATTCATTTCATTCCACTGATAAAGAGTTTCTCTGATGAACTGGGGAACTCAGCCGTTGGCTTCAGACAGCAGCTTTCCAAAAAGAACAGATCTAGCAGCTTTCTCATTTTAAATTCCACGAGAACACTGGTACTGCAACAAATCAACCTCTGTATGCTTCCAAAATTCCAGTGGGATATTTGTGTTTAAAAATATAACAACACATTAATGTCTCCCAAACATTAACAGTGTGACACTGGTAGTCAAACAGAAAATCACTCATTCACAGCTAGACTTATGATTAAGTCCTAGCTGCTAAGAATTAAAGAAGAAATCAGGTTAATGTGCAAAGTTCTCCCTCATGAACTGAAGACAGCTTCTTGAAAGACTTTCTGCAGTTCAATGAACACTAAGCAATAGAAGTGAGCTGAAGTGAGTACTTGAGCTATTAAGGCTTCTGCCTCAGCATGAAGACAATCTCTACACTGAGGGTTCATGCACGCAACCAGAAATGGCAAGAGCTGCAATGAGCTCCATGGAGCTAAGGTGCCAGAGTGCTGTAAAAGACAAGTGGAAAGTGAGGTGTCCCAAAACATTGTATTTTAACACTATGGAGAAATTGGAAGCTTGCTTGTCGGAAACATCTGCCCTTTGCATAAAGGACAGCAATAGGGAAAACCATTCAGTGAGACAGAAACCTTTAAAAGGGAGCAGGAATGAACTATTCTACTCCAACACATCCTTAACTCACTTCCCATATCCACATACTTACTATCAGGATTCGTACGCAGCTTCTTATTTCAGTCCAGATCTTGTAGGGATTCGTCTGTGGAGTACTGAGAAGTATTAGCAGTTCAGTCCAAAACTTTCTGCACATCACATAAGATGAGTACTGCTCAGCTTGAGTAGAAATAGCCACTGCTAGAAAAGGAGTCTCTTAAATCATTAATCATTTCTACATCAGCATATATAGTCCTGGCACATTCCTTGCTCTGGTGCACCTCAGAGAGCATACATTGACAGTCCAGAGGAAGGCTATGAAGAGACGACAATTCACCTCACACAATGAAACAAAAATATTTGGCTAACTGACTGGTACTGAGGAGCATCCAAAACAACAAAAATGTTTTTCTTTCTTTTCTGCTACAAAGCTCAGCACTCTGCTCCTTCTTCCCCCTTTCCTTTCACTAAGTGAAGATGGGTGCTCCAGTTGTTTTTATCTCAGTGACTCGTAACACTTGTGCTGTTCTTCACTACGGGTACACATGGCTCATCACAACAGCATGTTCCTAAAAGACATTACCAGTCTTCCAGCGGACCTTACTCTCAATGTAAATACTTTTTTTACTCTCATTCCAAAGTGCATCTGGTTTTCAACTAAACTGCTATTTTTCCAGAAGTTATTGAGTATTAATAATTGCTTGTATATAGACTCAGATATTTATCTTCTCTATTTCTTACCTATTTGCTTCTATGTAAGACTGCCTACTGAAGAATAGCCCAAGGCAAGCTTAAGTCTTGATTATTCTGGTGAACATTTGGAGCAAGCCAAGTAACTGCTTTTCAGTTTACATCCTCCTAATTCAGGGCAACATGAATTTTTCAGGATGACATCACTATGAGCCTAAAAATAATAAACACTATTAAATACTGTACACTCTTTGAGATATAAAATATGCATTGGCAGCAAGTCCAGGGGAGGGGAAGGATGTTTTAAATAGGATTTTCATACTCATTTAAGCATTTTGGCTTCAAATACAGAGGTAGAATCAGGTACTTTCAACACTGATACAAGGTTATACAATTAAAAAAAAACACTGTTTTTTTTACATCATACTTCCTTTTTAAGATGGGCTTCAAGGCGTCAGTAATTTTCAATGTTCACCTAATAAAGCAATAAATTCTTTCATGTACTGGCATTAAACAGACATTAAGCTTTCCTTACTTAAAGGAAGGAAAGTGCTAACTGGAAACCCAGATTATCATTTGGACAGTCTTCCACATCCAGAAAGATAGAACTGCATTATTTTTTTTTTTACCATTGCATGTGGTAAAAATATTCAATGCCTTTATAAAAGCACGTTACCATGTTAGTAGAGGTCTTTGATTTTCTTGCTTTTGTTTCAAAATGTTATTCCTGTTTGATTAAGATTTTGCAAGATGTCTTTAAGCCCACATGCTGGATTTCTTGGCCCTGAACCATGCATAAAATTTGCAGCTTTCTTAACTTCATACACATGAAAACAAGAGGAGGGGTCAGCTGCAATCCAGTATAACTCAAATAGGAAGCTATGAGTAGTAGCAGGTACTGTGTCTGCTGAATATTACAAAGTTTTGCTGGTTTACAATCTTTTTCCTTAATGTCAGTGAAAGATTCACACAACAAAGAAAGGCGGCTTGCATCTACAAACCACTCCAGGAACGTGGGTATGTAAAAACCAGAGAAGTACACTGGCTTCAGAGGACAAGGCCATTTCTGTCTGTGTTAAAATCTTTCAGACACTAGCTCACATTTTTGTGTAAGATGAGACACGAAGCTACCTGCAACAGAGAAAGCTCAATGCAGAACCAAGTTCCTGTATTCTTGTCCCCACTGTGTGAACAAACAGAGCATTGGTACTGATTCCAGGCCTGGGACCATGCTCCCTAGCAGGTCACTGCAGCCATTTCCAGCTGCAGATGTCAAATCCTGCTTGAGTTGGGCATATAGACTGCCTCTGCTGCCTGCAGGACCAGGCAGGCGCTCTGCACAAAGACACACAAACCTAATGACAAAGTCACCTCTCAGGCCCACATCACAGCTGACATGCCAGACCTCTAGGGAAACATGGGTACAAAGAAGAACTGCTCAGCATATGGGCCAAATACAGCTGGAAAACAACTTTTTGGAAGAGGCTCTGGTTCTGAACTTGACTCAGCAATGTGCCCTCACCACAAAGAAGGCCATAAGCTTCCTGTGCTGCATAAGCTGCATTAGACAAAGTGTCACCAGCAGGTCAAGGGAAAGGATCTTTCCCTCTGCTCAGCATGGCTGAGACACACTCGGAATGTGGAGCCCAGTTCTGAGCTCCCCAATACCAGCGAGACAAGGACTGACTTACTGGAGCAAGTGCTCCAGCAAAGGGCCACAAAGATGGGTCATCTCTCATCAAGGCAGGGCTGAGAGAGCTGGAGAAGAGATACATTAAAATGTTCTTATCAATCTGTAGAAATACCTGAAGGAGGAAGCACTGATTCTTCTCTGTGGTGGCCAGTCACAGGACAAAGAGACAGTGGGCACAGAGGCTGAAATTCCACTGTAAGCATAAGAAGAGACTTCTACAGCGAGGGTGGTCAAACATTGGCAAGGATGGCCACCCACACAGACTGTGTAGTCTCTGCCTCTCAATATCCCCAAAACTGAACAGAGGCTGAGCAAGCTGCTGTTGCCGACCCTGATCTGAACAAAGCATTGGACTAGATGATCTCCAGAGGAACTCTTTCAATCTTAACTATTCTCTAATTCTGTAAAAAATAAAGAGAAAAGATAAATCATATTAGCACTTGTGAAACTAGTAAGAATGCATATAAAGAAATATGGGGTTCTTACGCTGACAGTGTCAGTCACTGAAGTTTTATCAGGCGACTCAAGAGAGTCATTACCTTCATTCTTCTTTCACAGAAGAAGGAAAAACTGTTTAAACTCCATAAAATTTCTTCTGTCAGATAACAGAAACTTTTATTAACAGTAGCTAACCAGCCATCTGAGCCATCTGAGAGAGTAAGTGGCAAAATAATACCTAAAAAACCCAAATTAGTACATTATGGTATTTTCCCCAAGCCTTCACTGACAGTCTTGAATTTTTAAAGTTATTAACGTGCTAATTAATATATTGAAATAAAAAAATACTTATTGTATTTTACCTAAAATATCTATTGTAAATAATTACACACCAGAGAATATTGAAAAGTTTATGAAAACAGATTTCTTCATAATTCAAAATGATAGCACACATTTTTTCATTAGGCAGCACATGAAAACATGCTGGCTGCCCATTGATATTTCATCTGCATGCGGCCAGTGAAAATCATTGCCAAAAGCAGGAGTTCTCCTTCAAAGAACAAATGAAAAAAATTTAAAAAGAACATAATTAAAACATTTGTCTGAGTAACTCATTACCAAATTACATGAAATTAATAAGCTAATAACCTTTTTCATTTCAAAGAAATCATCTCACTTAGATCTTATTTTACTATTTCATGCCAATGATGAGACTGACTCCAATAATTTACATTCAAATGTGAATGTGAAGTTGCCCAAGACTGTGTCTAGGGAAGAAATCCAAGGAAACAGTCTCATCTGTAACTGCAAACCAAAGAAAGCAATTCTCAAAATAAAAACTGACATTTTCTGAAGTCACAAAGAAATGAAGTCAGACCATTTCTTGCTTTAAGGAGTTTTTGTTCATCTCACTGCCTTGAAATTCCTCCACGGGGGAGTGGCATCTTCCATTTTAACACAAGGCTGTTGATGGGCAGCTCCATTCATGACCCACAAATCCTGGATCCCCCTGATGCTGACACTCAGTGAGGAACAGTGCTGCCTCAATCAAGTCTCTTGCCCTCTTGCCAGGATGCTTTTTCACAAAAGCTCTGTCCCAGCTCAGCATCTCCTGCGCACATTTTCCCACAGAAAGGGACTCCAGTGTGCAGAACTAGCCAATTGCACACTCCATGACAAATGGGACATGTGACTTTCACTGATGTCACAACAGTTATCAGCTGTAGAAGTTGACTCAATGTTAAGAGGACAATCTGAAAGGATAGCACAAGTCCTTATGCCAAGTGTTCCTTACTAACAGAGGTAAATGAACTTGTCAGGTTAGCAAGCATTTATCCACAGCTGGATTTAGCTGCATCCTGTACTGCTGAGGCATGCTAATATTTATTGTCAATAAAAATACTGAGGAGTACTATAAAGCAGGAAAGGTTGTTCTGCCCTCTGCGTCACGATGATGACAAATGGAGACAATGCCCAGTTAAAGAGACAGTGTTCAAAGTCTGGCAATAAAACCATTTCCAGAGGTAAAATGGACAGACACTTAGGAATGCTTAAGCTGTACTGGAGTGTCTGACATACCAGCAATATCTGTGGGGGAAGAAACTGAGAGAGAAGAAACAACTCTCATTCATGTTGAAGGGATTAGGATCAGAGTCTTGCAGATAGAGGTACTCCACAAGCCACACAGAAATCAAATATGTTTTAGAAGATCTACATATAATACAAGCAATGCCAAGAATTTTTTCAGGACAGACTTTACTGCACTACATTTATTTCTAACCAGATCACACTCCCAGCCTGTTGCCCATACTAGAGAGCAGTTTGGCTAAGCCAAGGCTATTTCAGAGAGGTTTCACAGATCAGAAGATGCATTAAGGGATTTGATTTACAGGAATTATTTTAACATTTTGCTAATCTAAGTGATAGTGCATTAAACCCATTCTAATACCCAAATTAATACAGTTTAGAATAGGAAAAAGGAAAGATTGCTCTATCAGCTTGTAAAGCCAAGCACCTCCTGACCATCAACCCAATATACATTTTATAATAAAACCACACACTGGAGAGGGCATTAAATGTTAAATGTGTTATTGTAAGTGTAGTGAAGCATAGCGCCTGGTGGGAGGAAAATTAGCTGGTGTGCCCAATTTAATTACAACAGCTCCATGTGGGAAAAGACAGAAATGTAAGGCACATAGGAAAGAATGGAGTTGTCCCAAAGCAGCAATCCCATTTCTTGTTTTGTTCAAAGGCTCACAGGATTTACCTTCTTCATAATAACTGTAACCTAAGGAAGCACACTGAAAAAACCACAGGCAAATGAGTATTCCACCACTCAGCTCCCATTAGCAAACCATATATGATGAAATCCAAAAAGCCTCCTTCACTGCAATCTTTCGTAATTCATGGAAGCCAATAATTGAGTGCTTGTGAACACTCTTCAGATGCTTCTCTGATACCCTGGCTCAGCTAGGTTTGTACAACAGACACAAACCACACACTCCCCAACCACTTGAAACAATCTGAAGGTAAAGAAGCCCAGAAGCACATCAAACCTCTAGCTAACTTTGTTACAGAGCTTGGCATTTCTGCTGCTGTTTCTGGTTTCCATTTTATTCCAGTACTCCTTCTATTGTTTAATGATTTATATAGCACCTATATCCACAGCTATCAGCCATCCTTCCCATACAGCCTTAAAAGGACTTGTTTAGATTTGCAGGGGGAGGGGGAGGGGAGGAAAGGGGGTTTCTTCTGACTGAACTATGTCAAGGTTGTTGGAAGCCAGCAAATCCTGGCCTCCTGACCCATTTTTAAATAGCAAAGTATCAAAACAGTCCTCATGCTGTTTCTCAGTAAAATCACTTTTATGATTCTACTCATAGTGAGAGATAGAAATCTGCATTTTGGTGACAAACAGAATGTGAAGCATTCTATAATTTTCACTTTAAAAGGATGCAAGAATCGCTGGCTCCTTACAAACTTGACATACTCAGCACACACACACAAAAATTTAAACAAGTCCTTTTAAGGCTGCATAGCTTCTGTCTCCCAAAAAAAAAAAAAAAAAAAAACCACCCCCCAAAAAAAAAAAACAACCCAACTCTCACATATTTGCTGGACTGGGTTGCTAGCGCTTCCCAGGGCTCTTCTCCATCCCTTTATGAGAATCAAACCATGGCCTGTCCCCAGACACATGGGGACAAACCCACCATCTCATTCCTCACCAGCAGGGAAGGGATGGCCGAGTGACATTTCTGCCACTTGGCAGAAACCTTAGAATAAATTATAAAATATAAGAATAATTTAAAGTTACACTACAAATGAAAAAAAAAAAAATTGGGGAAAATGGAATCGGATTAAATAACTGAAACTACACTTTTTTTTTCCCTGTCCCAGTGAAACTAAAGTGCAATCTTCATCTTCTTCTTGATTATCGATCTCCGTTGGCTTCAGTTCTGCATTTCATGCCTTTGCAATATTAATGTACTTTAAAGCCCAGAACACTGATTAGTACGTACGATCTGTCCCCATCATAAATACATTCCATAATAAAAAATTCGAGAGATGAAAATATCTTCTAACTTTTTCAGTTTTCATGTCTTCCAGCACGTTTTGTCTCCATGGATACTCAAAGCTCTACTTTTCATTTACTCCATGTGGAATATGAGCCTTTGAACAGATACATACAACACTAATACTCCTTACACACAAAAACCACCAGAAATTCCTCAATGCAAATTTTTTTAATATAAAATACTTGTTCTGTGAAAACCAATATTTCTTGAGGACCTCACGAGTCCTGGGCGGAAGAAGTATTTCCTATTTCAAGTCAACATTTTTTATGAGAGGATGTGACAAGAGAAAGGTGAGCAGCAGCTGACTGAGAGGCTACTCAAGAAACACCCTGCTTATAAGGAATAAACTCCTAATTGCCAACCTGAGTTTATTTATGCCTAGTTTATGATTCATAGCTGTGCTTTAATAGAAAGAATTCTTTCTTTTCTGTTTATTCCCTCGATGCATCATTGACAATTATTGCACTCTTCTCATCTTTCCTTTCACTATGCTAAGCAATATTACTCTCCTTCAGTCCTCAAGATGAGAATACTTCTACTTCCTTAATTGTTTTCACACAATTTCTCCAGACATTAGTTCATCCTTCTTGAACACAGGGCACTGGAAATGTACTCATACACCCAGTGAAACTGTATCAGTGCTCTTTGCAGTGCTATAAACACTCTTCTTTCTCTACCAGAAATCTAATACCCAATACAAGGCTTCTGGTTAGAAAATAAAAGAAAAAAACCCCACCATACTTTTCAGAAATGCAACAACTATGAAAGAGAACCATCAAATTATTCTGCACAATATGGCTATGGTAAAATTATGCTTCATTTTCCTCTCCCATTCATCATTATTCCTTGTTTTTAATGACTTCCTTGTTCTAAACTCTTTCTCACAATAAATGTCAGAATAATCAATCTGTTGGTACTCAAGTCAGACTTTTGCTTCTTTTTAACAGGAAAAAAAATCTATTTGTTCTCTAGTCATATGTGAGCAGTCTGGAAGGACTGAGCTATAAAAAATGCTTGAGATCAGATTTTAAGGCTTATGTGCCAGCCCCTACAATATTTTGAGCTGATGACACAGCCAACACAAACCTTGCAGAGAAAGTAACATACTCTAACAGAACAATGAATACAGCTAAGGAGAGGACCTAGTGCCATTATTACTGTAATCTAGGGATGGATATCATATGGTTCCAGGATCCAGGAAGATCAGATACTCCAGTTTTTTTCTTACAACAGAGATTTGACTTTCCAGGCTTTAATACAGCATCTCCAACATAACCATTTTATTGAGAGTGGAAGTAGAAAATACCTCCATTTGATATAACTTCGTTATTATTTTTAAGATATACTACTTATTCAATGCATCATGGCTTCATTTCAGTCACTGATTCTGTCCTGAAAGATGTATTTTATTTGCATCAGCTTCCTCTATAAAATGCTCAGCTTGACGTTTTACAATTTCCACAGAAGCCTTTGCCTTCTTTGTTTGCAGGATCTCTGCTTACCCTTTATTCTGAGGCAGTTAATTGTACGTTAGCACTTCTAATAGAATACTTTATGTGTGATTCTGACAGTTTGGGAACTTGGGTTTATGGAGGAAACAAAAAATCAACTGTCCCCTGATCTCTTCAGCTTAGTTGATTAATCCCCTTAACTTTATTCCCTGTATTTTTTCAAATTCCACTGGAAATTGGTTAAGCTGTCAGCATTTGTTCCAGAGCTGTTTTCATAGTCAGCTCTTCCGTAAGGTCATTCTTACATACCAAAGCCAAGCCTGAAATGGAGTGATCTTTTCATTCAGTAACTATTAGGAGAAGAAATATGTTGACTACTACATCCAGAAATATCCTTCCTATCATTATTAATAGCATCTTCTCCAAGGACTAAAAGTTTCCCATAGATATGGATCTCCCAGTAGTATTTCCTTCTCTAGCAACGTTGACTTCTACACAAAAGCTGAACTTGGCATCTACAGCAGACTCCTAATACCATCTCACTGCACCTCACATCTCAAACCTGCCCAGATAAGGTAGAGCAGGACAAGGAGCAGAAACCTGTGCACTTGTCCAGCCTATCAACCAGGAGGCCTCCCAGGCAGCCAGCAACTGGGATAACCTTCTCACTGAAACATCACCACCCCCGGGCCATTCTGGCATTGTGTGAACAGGCTGGGAAGCACAACTAACATTGCTGTGTATTTCATAAAAAATTCCCCCAGAATCCATCTCTAAAGTAATCTGAATGACAGGAAAATTTAAAAAAATCATAAACTTTGCCATGGTTCTTAAAAATTCTTAAGTTCATGGATCTCTTCTATCAA
Organism: Sylvia atricapilla; assembly: GCF_009819655.1. Classification (NCBI taxonomy): domain Eukaryota; kingdom Metazoa; phylum Chordata; class Aves; order Passeriformes; family Sylviidae; genus Sylvia; species Sylvia atricapilla. Next base: position 96,310,782 of record NC_089141.1, read on the forward strand.
AAAATGTGAGAGAATTAGCCAATCTGACCTAACAAAAGATTTTTATCATTATTAGACATATGTTTACAGACAGACAAGTTTGAAGACAATTTATTCTTAATTTGGCATTTCAGAAGCACCTCTCACCTTTGTAGTATAACAGAGGCAGCTTTAAGTACTTGAGTGCAGTTGTATTTATTAACACTTTGCATGAGTCACCACTTCCAAATGCCTTATGCTGTCCTTAAAAATCATACTGGCGTATATTTCCTTTTAACATTTTGCTAAGTGCTACTAAAACTTTACAGCCCTTGGGGAAAAATTATGTAGGAGAGAGCTGGCACACTTATACTTTAAACAATGAGGCATACATAGATCTGTTCATCCTTTACCCCATTCAGATTCACAACAAGCAAAAAAACACCTTTACTTAATGTAACATCATCCATAAAATTTTACAAGTATGGATTACATTTCCCCCAGAAAATGCAATATATCCCTGGTAAACAAAATGCAATATATCCCTCCACAAAGGGCCACTGCTTAGCAGAAGATAATGATCTTAAATCCTAAGGGTAGCCACGTAAGAGAAAAAAACAAATATGAATTTAAAACTACATTTATTTAATCTTAAAAATAAATAGGTTCATAGTAGATTCTCTTTAAAGAAAACATACTGTTCTGACTTTTTAGTCTTACATTTTCAGTTTTCAAAAGTTTGGCAAAACAGAAAGAATAGCACCATTGAAGTGAGTTAGTTAGGAAGAGGACTGAAAAAGTTCACATTATTTCTTTTAGGCTGGTGGTCATCTTTATCAAACACCTACATAAGTTCCAGGCAGATGTGCGCTTTTCCCATTGACAACGTATCTGTAACCACTGATAGTGAAACGTGGAAGTTGGACGTTTCCTCCAAATTAAGCAATTATCCTACAAAAATGAGCTACTGTCACAGGAGTAGTGGTGCAAATAAAAGGAATCAGTTGGTATGAGCAGAGAGTTTGCCCACTGTAATGAATGTTTGCTTCACCTACTGTGGTTTAATGTGGCAGGGACACACCTAGGAGCTTCTTCCACAGTTGCTACTCCAAGTGCCAGGAGCTTTTACACCCCCTGGGCCATGGCACAGACCCTGTCAGAAGCCAGGGGGCCGCAGCAGCTGTAAGGGATCAGTGCTTGGGCTGGTTGCCAGACTCAACAGCAGCAGGGTCACCCCATCTACGCCTTTCTCCCTCTCATCAATACTTTGCAATTCCTCCTCCTTTTCATCCCCCGTTATCTTCAGTTTACTATCTCCCAACTCCATTCTCCCTTTTCTGTGCCCAAACCCAAGCACCACTACCAAACACATTTCAAGAGAAACTCCAGCAGAATGAGAAGGATGAGGAGTGCCCTCGGCTTCCCTCTTCTCCTCTGTCTGCAGAGGCAGCAGATTGCAGTCCCTGGGAGGATGAGCCTTCCTAACTAAGCAAGTGCAGAACAAAGCTGATTAAGGCAACTATTTAAAAGATGGGAAATAAAAAGAAAAAAGTAAAGCCACGAGCTGAAAAGGGTACCAATGGGAGTATTCATCTAAATGAAGAATACTGCCAGGTTGCTGTTAGCTGCTAAGCTTGGGCTCCATTTACAGCTGGTGTGAGGAAGGGATCACGACAGAGGACATTTTCCCTTTGACTTCAGGCCATGAAATGAGCTTCTGTCACTCTGCTCTCACATGTTTTCCCCACTGTGTGTGAAGTTCATCCCTGAAGAAGGCAACAATCGCAGAGGACAGCTTCTAGGCAGAGACACAGAATAAAGGTGTCCCTCACAGCAGAGCCAGCATCCCTTCCGCAGGCAAAACAAAACGAAGGAAGAAATCTTGGATAAATAACAGGCCAGCAAAAGTGCAGTTTCAACTAAAAGCTCATATATTCACGTTACCCCAAGAAAAAATTTAAGTCAATATGAAAAGTTGGTCACAGGGCCCTGGAAGAGCCCTTCAGCTGAAGGAGTGAACTGAAAAAACCATCCAATTTCTGAGACACAGACCCTGATGTGTTTATCTAAGAGATCACACACAGCTTTCTGCAACAGTAAGGGGCAGGGATCCAGGGATCCACAGCCCAGCAGGTTCCCATGCCTTACATTCTGCAATATTGCAAATTCTCCTAACTTTTCAAGTACTTTCCTTCCCAAGAAATCACTTCCCAGTTTCAAGCAATTATATAGAGTTACAGCTCAAAGACTGATTTGCTTATAAAAAGCAACAATATAGCAGAACAAATATGCTTCTTCGAAATCTTCAGGAGAAAAAGCAGTCCCAAATTTGCCAGAAGTGTAAGTAATAATTGCACTAGCATGTTTCCAGAGTGCTTTTTATCTTTGCTATTGCCATTCTCTTTGAAGAAGTAGTAGATTCTCAGGAGAACAATAATTAATAGAGTCAGTCTAGAGATCATTTCCTCCAGTCCCTCTGCAGTGCTAAATTGCTTGAGTCTCCAGGAAATAGAGTAAAGTGGACAATATAAAAACAATCTAAACCTACTACAAATGGGAGGAAGATGTGTACCAAAGCAATGAGCATGCACACATTTAAGAGAGCTCTACAAAAGCTGCTATTTCCTTGGGGTTTTTTCCCTGTTTTCCTTGATGCTCAAACCTACAGAGATTTACTAAGACTAAAAGTACACGTTTCAGAGGTCACTTGGGAAGTAATTTAAATACATTTAAGATTACATACATGTAAACCTATGGAAACTGTAAGTGAGCAGGGAGACTCCCAAACACTCCTGACACAAATATAAGAAATCCCTGACTAAGAGGCAGGATCATTGCACACTGCCCCCCACCAGAATAAGGCTAAATGGCAGACACAGTTTTGGTCCTGAAGCAGAGAAAACACACATGAGCATCAAAAGAAGGCACGAGAAAGCAGACTATCAAAACTAATAAAGGACCTCAGAAACTTCTCGATGAATTATTTTTATGCCTCAGTTCCAGCCTATGTAGAAGAGGCCCCCTCCTGCAAGCACAGCTACAAGTAAAAATTCATCAGTGTAATTACTGCATGTTCAATTCTGCTTTACTAAAACACAGATCTGGGCCCTTCTCTTTTTCTCCAAGTTGGTATATTGGTCAATTCCATAACTAACATACTTCTGCTGCTGTCAAAACTGCAACTTTTTTCTTCTTTCTTTTTATCTGATGAAAGTTATCACTGGAAAGAGAAGATTTTAGAGGAAAAGGTATTCTGAGAAGTAATTGTGCAAAAATTCAGAAGTGAGTTTTCAATAATACCAACAGAGATATACTCACAACTGGGCATTAGAACAGCAAATCCAAGCTTGCATCAGAACATGGCATGCTGCTCTCTGTTTTACAAGATACAAGAAATCAAGAAATGACTGTACTCATAAAGAAAACATTTTTAAATGGATAGCTGAACTTAGTTTTGGCAAGGTAACTTAAGCATCTTCTAGTAAGTGTGAACAAGCTTTGTTGCAACCTCAGGAGGCCAAGCAGCAAGCCTTGCTCGCTCCTCCCATGTGGTGGCCATTGATACCAATAGCTTTTGTTAAAAACCAACTGTGATGTGGTGATTGGGTAATCTTGTGGATAATCTGAAGTGAATACTTCCAGCACAGACTACAAGAACATTATAAAAAATACATATGCAACTAATTACATTGTAATATACAAAAGAGAATGATAGAAAGCAGACAAGCTTGTGATTACAAGGATTTTTTTTCCCCCTAAAGAAACATCTTTTGAGCATTGCTCCTTGCTAACATGATGGTTTGGCCTTCACTTTCATGGGTATGTCAGCAAGGCTGCTTATATGAATGTGTAATTCAGCCCAAAGTCATGCTCTTCAATGATAGTGATGCTGATGCCTCAGTGAGCAAACAAAAGCTGCAGCTGAAGTCTGGAGGAGCCAAGACTAATGAAAACCAAGACACTGGAAAGTAGTTGACCAGACTCAGGATGCACTGAACACTGGAGGACAAGGTGTTCTTCAGCCCTTTTCTGAGTGCCAACACAGTTTCAATTCTTTTAGAGCTTTACTGAGACAGAGCCTGCACCAGCCACGGGCGCACACTGGCCAAAGGGGCAGTGATCTTACAGCAACCACCTGCTGCCAGCAGGAGTGGAGCTCAGGGAGACAGCCGGATGCACCATCAGTAGGACTGTATCTGCAATGCCCACCCAAACACCACAATGCTTCTCTTGTTTGAAACAAATGTGACCACTCCTTTAGTTTTGAGCACGTCAGGATTGTCCTGACCTTCAGTCTTCACTGTACTTGCTTATTTATAACCATCATTGAGGCTGAAAGCACCTGGGATCATTTGAACTGCGTGTGGCTCAACATGGACAAGAAGGATTCCAAAATGCAAAGAATTTGTGTCACAAGACATAATTATAATGAGTGACAGCGAATACAGAGCCATTCATTTACCCACTTCTGCTTCAAACAGGGAAGCCTTGAGGAGATTTGAAGAAAGCTCACATAAAAGCAACCTTATTTGCCTGATGAATGGAATCACAATGTCTGTTTCTGTGTCTGCTTATTTGGTGCCAGATTGAGAAATTGCACTTAGAGTTAAATCTATGTCTAAATACCTGAATATGCACTGTTATGAGTCAGAGTATTTATTGCTGCCTTGCTCCCATCACCCAGTTAAAAGCTGCATTCAAGCTTGCTTTAAAAGGGATCCACAAAGATAGCCAGAGGCCAGTTTAGGCAAAACAGCGAGACGTTAATTCCTCATGGTAACTCATCCCAGAATAAATGGGACCTCCCCTTTTCCCCCTTGATTCTGCATTCTTAATAGATAAACAGAAATTCTACTGAGTTAACAGAAAACTCAGTAGTATTGCCATTAGTGGGGAAAAAAAAAAGCTTCATAGGAGAAAACAGCGAGATGAATCACCAGGAATATAACAAGGTTATTTGTGAAAACCAAGGACATACGTACAGACTCTATTACACATTATTACTTCTTAATGCACCAAAATGCATTAAGCACTTTACAGAACAAGCCATGTACAAACTCTGCTCTTGTCAGTTTATAAATCTGGCTTCATAAACACTGAAACCATCCTCACCCCTTGTCAAGCAGCCATGTGATTGCTTTCAGAAGCAATGACTGAAATCTGCTTTCAGTTTTGACGTTTGTTTTACACCAGACCCTGGGAGCAGAGCTGCACCATTTCAGAAAACTTCAGTAATTCATTCTATAAAGAAAACATTTGTCCATGTAAAATGAAATCTTGATTAAGCCTGGCCTTGCACCCTCAGGAGAAGAACAGTGTTGGACAAGATCAAACCTACAAGTGTCTCAAGCACACAAGACTAACACACAATGCAATGACAATCTATAGAAGACAAGGGGAAAAATGAGGAGAGTCATTTTAACATGAATCTTCTACATCTTTGCAGCTGAAGGTCTTCATTTGAATGATTCAAACCAAAGTCCCACCTTCAAAATGACACCAGCAAAATTAAAGGAAATATAAGTAACAAATGACAACAGCATGAAGATCTGAGCTCTAACAACCCTGCCTTGGGAGAATGTCTGTTACCAAATTACACAAATAACTTGGGAGAAATTAACAACCTTGTTATTTCTTGTGAATTTTGATGAAAGAGACACTCTAATCTGCAAGGCTTCACACATTTAAATAAATAGTTATTAACAGCCAATGCATGGTATTTATTTTAAAATATGTAAAAAGTTGATTAAAAAGTGTAAATATTCCACCAGAAATCACACAGAATAAGTTAGGCTGATAAATGTGCTCTGCACAGCATTTTTATTAAAATTTTTTGTGTGTGATCATTTTCTCACTTTCCTGCAAGAGAAAGAATTTAAGAGAACTTTAAAATAAGCAATAGATAAAAAACATCATCAGAAACATGATAGTAAAGGAAAGGAATTCAATTATACTTCCTCAGCTGGAATTTCAAGCATGAATTCTACATAAATGGCAAGTGATTTAAACAACTAGTACAAAATATAGTACAAAGATATAAGTAAACTGTGCTTAGTATTACATGGTAGCTAAAGGAACAGGAACTCTATTTGCAGGCATAGATAATAATTGTAAGGACTTTCTGGTAATAATATTTCTTGTCAAACGCTCTGAGGTTATGCTCGAGAGAGGAAAATAAAAACAACCCAGCAGCTTGCTACTAATCAGATTTTCTCCCTGTGTGTATTTTAGTTAAGGAAGGACAGAAACAATGTCCCCATCACCTTTTTCAGTCTTGAGTTCAGCCTAATTTAGAGACTAGTAGACACTACGGCAATTTTAACTTATGGCCAGAAATGCTATTCTAGCACTGAAGGATTTAAATATTCTCCAGCCATTATGTATACTCTCTGGAAGTAAAATACATAATTCAGCATCACTGACAACAAACTACCCAAAATCATGCAGAAAGACTCAGTTACTGGAGACTCACAAATTTCTCATATAAAGGAATGTTTTCAAGATTACAATGCTATCAGAAAATAAAGACTTGCAAGGATCACTTCCAAAGCCATGAATCACCTGTAGTGAGACAGCTATTGTTCATTAGAGAGCTCACAGCAGGGAGAATGTCTCTCCAAAAAAATAGAGTTAGCCAAAAGGGAAGTCATCAGCTGATCAGCATCCAAAAAGGACAAGAGCATTTCTACCATAAATAAATGTAAGCAACTCTACTTGTTCAAATAAAGTAACAAAAACATTTGACAGTGTAATGTACAATGTACAGAGAACTGCACAGTTTGCTCTTTTTACCCTTTTTTTCCTCTGTATTTCTGACAGAGGTTAATTCTGCCCTCTTTAAACATTTTATCATCTTAAAATTCCTAAAATACAGAATTTGACAATGCTTCACATGGGCTGTGTATTCATGCAGGGAAAATCCTGACTAAAATGCAGATGCATTCTGGAAGAAGACAGGTAAGGGGGCAATAAAGCTCAAAAATTTGCATTTAATTAGTCCATTCTCCTGTGGCCTTAGACTGAATTTCAGATTTACATCAATCTAAACCAGATCTTGTGAATACACTTCAGGGTAAGACACACAAAAATTTTAAAAAAAAAACCCACAAATATTTATAGATAAATTCATATTTTCAGTCCTCAGTAACTCTGAAAACAAAGCTCATCACAAGCAACTTCATTTCTTCCAACCACAGCATCCAACCGTGGGCTGACTCAGCCACAAGAAAACAAAGCTGCCCAGAATGATGCACCAGCGAGATCCTTGCCAAAAGATAAATCTGTGTGCCCTGAATCACAACTGAGCAGAGTTCACTTTCTGCTGAAGGAGGACTGTGAACTGCCTCTGGAAAGCCCAGTGGCCTTAAAGCCAAAACCACCAGGTCATGCTGAGAGCCGGATTGACTCACACACTTGAGTGAGACGTTGAGGTTTTTACTCCTGGAAAACTTAAGCTTGTGTTCATCATGTACAACTGGAAGTGAGGGGTGCAATCCTCAGGTGCTCACAGCTGGCAGTCACCTCCTGTGCTCCTGCAACACTCAGCTCAGGTGATTCAGCTTTTGAGGTTACAGGGACACGGGTCAGCAGCTCCCCTGCTCCTGAGCTGAACAGAGGTGTTAGAAGGTGCTGCCTGTCACCCAAATAATGCTGGGAGTCAGGCACGTGCATCTCTCCAGTGAAAACCCACCACTGAGAGATGAACCTGATCTCAAGACCAGAACATGCTGCGTCCCCCGCTGCAGGGACAGCCCGGGAGGCTCACGTGTGCTCCTCGTGGGTTGAAACAAAACCCCCTGGTCATTGCTGTTACCTCTACAGGTGCAAGGCACTGCAGACACCACAAGAAGGGGGAGATTCAGCAGCTAAAACTCTCAAAGACACGCATCCTCCAGTTAAAAGCCAAGCCATGAACTACTTCTCCTGCCACCTGTTCCTACCATTTGTCCAGATGTGCTCAGAGGCCAGAACGGGCTGTGAACTTGGCAACCAAAGCTCTCATAAAGGAGACCACAGAAACAAACTTCTGGGAGAGGGAGCAACCAACTAACCAGGGGGTTCCTCAATTACTCACAGAGATCTCTGCTTGCAAACAAGAAAACCTCTCTGGCGTTCTACCGCAAGTCCCTCAGTGCCATACTCTGCAGTGAAATAAATCACTCTTTTTTATTTAAGATAACTTTTATAGAAATTGGGAATATTTCCAACTTTCAATATGTGCAGCTACAAAAGCTGACATTTAAAGGGATATATAATAACAGTATGCAAATATTAATGACAGCCTGCAAGGATACAAGACAAGAACAATTCACCACAGAAGAAAAAAATAAACACTTAAGGCCACAGTACCAATTAAAGAATGTTTTATCCAGAGGGTCGCTGGAATGTGAGATAATTTGCCAAGGGAAACGGAGGGTGTGGCCTCTGCACAAAGCTGGACTCCACATCTGTTTCAAGAGCTGGGACATATTTCAGCAAGAAACAGGACCAGGCTGCAAGTACCTATGGTTTTCTTCCATCACAATTTGTTTATGGGTTTGCTTTGGTTTCCATACAGATAACTCTACACACTGTGCTCGTTCAAAACCCCCACCTGGAAAGCAGAAATACATTTCCAAGTTTTTAAGCGAGCTTAATTAAACAATGATCTTCAGATTCTTTTCCACAGTTTGTGTTTAAACAAAGTGCTTTGCAAGCCTTGGGATATTTATTAATAGGGCCAGACTGGAAAAAATACAGTAATCACACAAATGAGAATTTCAGCCAGCAAGGATACTGAATCCATATGCCAAGTCACGTATACATGAGTGTAAAAGGACCTTTTGCAAACTAACAGGAAAAAGGGAAAAATAGTCATTATTAAACACCATGTAATTTAAGTCTCTATATCAAACTTGACACCCCAAACAACACAACTGACTTTGTAAATACTTAAAACTTTGCAAATATTATACCTTCATCAACATCAAAAGCAAGTTGCAGGAGATAAGACACTCATGCCAAAGTTTGGGTGCTATAGGTATACTTTGAAATCAAGTATCTTTTATGACTAAGACATTGATAATCTACAGTAAACAAAACCAGTGAAGACTGGCTCTAATTTACTATAATTACATAGAATTGTAGTAGTTATAAAATCATAGGATCATCTATCTTCACGGCAGCACAGCAAAAGTGACCAATAATCAGATTCATATAAAAAAACACACAACCGTATGAGATATTATTTTGAAGTAAACAATTTAATTGGATGATGAAATATCAACAGCCTCCAGTATAATTTCCACAGCTTCAATCACTTGCTTCAAAAATGTAAAGCATCCAAGTACGAAATAACAGCAGACTATCCTGCAGGTAGTTAAGATCAGCACTTACTCTTCCTGCATACCTGAGGGCACCACAGCCTGAAACACTCAAACTTTACTTAGGTTGCCCTTAGCAACTGAACACTAAATACAGTCTATTTAAGTACTGCTGTAATATTCAATTTTCCATCAGCAATTCACGACATTTTTTTGCTTTAGTAGGTGATATATTCAGAAAATCCTTTTAAACATGAACTATCAACACCACTTAGACAGTAAGCTTTAGAAAGAAAAAACATTCCTTACTTTTCTTTTTGAGTCAGCCATGCCTGATAAGATCCAGGTATGTCCCAAGGGAGCACTAAGATTTGACACCCCTTTAGAGAAACTTAATGTGAACCATGTGGACTTGTCAGCCAAGGCATGCTACAGAAAGGCTGTCAGATTCTTTTTGTAGCAATACAAATGCATGCAGACCTCCTTTATTCCCTAGGCAAGAAAAAGCGATTTCACTCCATGGAAGTGAAAGACATGGAGTGAAATGTCTTTCTATATTCTCAAATGTCATAGAAAGGCAGCAATAAAGTGGAATTTGAACTCTGAGTACATCTTTTCCAATTCACTAAGAGTTCAGATGTGTTTCTGCCGCAGGTAAAGAATGAGAGCAGCAAACACGCCTTGAACAGAAATATTACTTGGTGAACAACAGATGTACTTAGACAAATGAAAGAAGTTCAAAAATCCCTGGTTACCTGATGACACTTGAACCAGAGTATCCTGTAGGTGTCATTTTCATTTGAGATTTAATTTCTAAATATATATGAAATTTTGAAGAGCTGCAGCCAGCAAAAACTACTTTACTATATATAACTCTACAGAAACAAATCTCTTGAGTAAGTAAATCTCCTTCCTCACGTTTCTACACAGACATCTGCGCATAAAAGGTAACCAATTTGCAACTGAAGATAAATAAAAGTAGAACCAACTATCTAAATATATCTGTGACCTCAATCATCTTCCATTTATTTCACTCTTCAGGCTGAAAAAAGCGTGAAGACACATCTGCAAATTTCAAAAAGCTTCTGAAAAACAGAACTGAAATACAAACCATCAGCTTGTCTGGGGAATATCGGCTAGGTGGAGCTAAACATTTTTACTTTAGGGTAGTTCTGTATTCACACCCCCATGACACCTGAACAATCTCTAAAGGCTAGTATGTGCTTCCACACACAGGTTCTTTTAGGAGGAGAAGTATTTCCACAGGGGAAGAAAATAATTTAAAAGGACCAGAGAAAAGCCTTGCTCAAAAATCACCAAAAAAGGACATAACAGAGACTGAAATCCTCATCTTGAACTTCATCTACACAGCTAGCCTTCATTCCAGGCACAGGTTGCTGATTTTAGCCACACATGACCTTGCTGCTCAGGCAGACCTGAGCCGAAAATCTCATCCTGAAGCTTTGCAAAGGACTAGTGCAAAGGACTAGTGTAAAGGACTAGTGATTCAATCTTCTCCTGGAGAAGCAATATCAGCATAAACCTTCCTGGGGAAGCACAGCGCCACATCTGAGCCTAATGACTGTGTGCCCTCCTGAAGAGAAACCCTGAAGACCCACTCACGTGGGAGTTTTATTATACAGCATCTTTGTAAGTACTATTACAAGAACTGCAATTGCTCTGCAGGAACAGCTTATGTTAGAGACAGACAAACTGAATAAAGGGAAGGTTTACGTTCTGCTGTCTATGCACAGGGTGGCCACTTTCTCCATGCTTTTGGCCACTTCTATTCCTGCACAGTATCTGGGAGCAGACTAATAAAACCACATCAGTGTGGCTCTGCACCTAACCTAGCAAGTCCTGCCCAACTCAACCTGCATCTGCCCCCCCTCATCTTTCTCTTGCACATGCAAGGAAGAACCTGGATATCCACATGTCAGTGAAGAGCTCCCAGAATACATGACGTGTTCAAGAGCTGTAACAAAATAGAATCTGATCAGAATGGAAATATACTCCCTGTATTTTTTTAAAATCCTGTGACACACATGAGCCCCCTGTTTCTTGTCAGCTCTGGATTCCAATTCTTCGGTGGTAACTCGTGGCTACTTTGCAGAGCAGATAAAAACCAGCTGACTCACTTCAGATTCCATCAATCCCAATCAAAGCTTGGCCTCAGTGTTCTTATTGAGAGACAAAGAGTGCTCGCTTCCTACATTTATATATGCTCTTTAGAGATTAGCAATAAAAGTACTTTCAAATGTTGCAGAAGTGCAAGCATGAGTCAACCACTGTCACTGGGAATTTCACCCAAATGAAGAATGAAGCACTAGGCTCAACATTCATCAGAAATCATATTCCTCCTTCCAAAAAATCCAACATGAATGGTGAGCATAAGCCCTCGACAAATGAAATCCAAGAATCAGATGCCAGAAATCTGATATTTAACCATTCCTCCACTGCTAATTGCCTCTTTTGTAGCCTGCTTATTCAGTGAATTTGATAGTTTTCTTCAAAATTCCCTAATTTGAAAACAACACCTAGAGAGCAATTAAACTTCCTGAACAAGTTAAGTCTGCTTGTGAATATTCAAGATAGGACAAAATAAGCATCTACCTCTTGTGGAGTAGAGATGATTAAGATTTTTGGTGGGCAGGAACCTACTCTCCAGCCCTTAAGCCTGCCCTTAACTTCACCAAACCTAAGTACAAAAATACATTATGATTGATCTGGATACACACTGGCCCAGCCTGGGGCTTGCTGGCAAGCCTGTCAGGAAGAGAGAGAAACCAGTGAAATGGTCTAGGTGAAGGCAGCACTCTTATTAGTCCAGTAAGATAAATGACTTGTAGGACTTCCTACAATTATGGTAACAAATGCGGTCTGCTTGCAGCATGTAAGTTTGTTGCTAAAATCCATGAGTGGCTGAAGGCTCAAGTCATGGGGCAACATGTTCTGAAAACAGAAACTCAAGCAACTGTCCTTAAAAGTGGATTCTTGCAAAACACAAGCAATCCCACAGGAGGATGTCAGTGCTTGGGTCCTCCTCACAAGGAGATTTTTACAATTCCAGTTTACAGTTTTACAGTGTCACCACCGATCTCGCTACTCCACCTTGAATTATTCTAATATTTAATTCTCAGGAGGTGCACTTAGCATTACAACAACTGGAATATTAAAGGAAAATATCTATTATTCTCTTTTTACTCCCTCTGTGCTCCAGAAAGTCGCAGGTTTGCTAGTGTCATAGTTTCCTGTGCAAACTGCTTCTTTTGTCTTTGCCATGCAGACCCATGGATTTAAGACACTAAAGAGTGAGCAGCAAGTCTGCCTATCACCCCAGCAAGGGGTCAGCTGGCCACGGGCTGAGCAAACACAATACAATGCCCCAAACACTGCTGGAGGCTGGGAAAAAAAACTTTTCTCAAAATCCTCTCCAATGTCAGAATTTGAGGTGACCTCATTATCAGCAACAGATTCAGAAGCTTAAACCAACTCCAAGTTGTACTGTCCAGGGACCCACACATCCCTTCCACTGTGGATGCCAGAACAGTCAATTTTTGGCCCCAAGAAAGTCTCGTATCTTCTTCTCAGATGAATTCCCCAAGGTACCCCTCAAGTCATGGCAGCCACTTCCAAATCCCAGCTCCTCCCCATTTTCTCATATTCCCTGGTGAAGGACAGCCAGAGTTTCCTCATCAGGGTAAAATGTCCTTTCCCTTGAGGGAAATCCTTTCTGGTAAATGTTTCAAGACAAAACAAGATTAAAGATATTACACTAAGATTAAAATGGCTATATCCAAACCAGATCATTCTCCAAGTTTCCTGCTTTGAACCACTGAGGGGCCGGTCGATTGGGCAAGGGCTGAGGCTGTTTTGAGTCTTTTTGTTACATAAAAAAATTCTACATCTCAAGTAACCCGTGGATCTCTCTGCTGTTTTAGCCAAAATACATGAAGCAGCTTTTTAGTTTCCCCATAAAGCTACTATCATGGCGGGAGAAAAAAAAAAAAAAAAAAAAAAAAGAATTTAACAACAAACAGAAAGAAATACCAAGTCAGGAAAGTGACCATCCCTTTTAATGAAACTATATGAAAATTGTTCCTGGAACATTTTGGAGATTTCAGTATCAGTTACAAACACTACGATACCAAAAAGAGCTTTCAATTCAGAGTAATTCATCCAGATGATTAGTGGGCAAGTAAAACTAATCCATGTCTGAAAACTGAACGGTACAGTTTGGCCAGGCAACATATATCAAGAATGACATATTTTTTACCTTTCTGCAAGTTTTAATAAAAATGCCATATAAACATATGAGAAAGGGAGAAGAGATCTTTGGACTAGTGAAAAGATGTTAGAAGGAAAAAAAAATTGCTCCTGTGATCTAATGCAATAACTGTCTCTCACTCTGCATTTTGGTTTCTTTTTCTTGGTTATTTTTTACACCTACTCCTTCAATAATTTATTTTTATTCATTCTCAACTGGCTGGTTCTTTTCATTTACTTTTCACTGAAAACAATGTCTCACCTTACTTATAATTACCTTTTTGCTAGTGGAGTTCTTTGATAAATCAACACCAATGCTGAGTTCAAAATGGAACTGTGACATAATTATCAGACATCTCACTCTTACTTAACACACACAGAGGATGCAATGTGCTATAGGTGATGTGAACACACCCACTGACATAACAGTCTTAAGCTACTAAGTCTGTGTTTGCATAAGCAACACTTGCAAACACACTAGGAAGCCTCAGAATCGCAGTGTCATTCCTGTTGATTTATGGCTACATTATTGTGTTGAACTGGCTGCAGCACATAGCAGAGCTCAGGGGATGGGACAGTGGATCAAATGTCCAAACAACATGAATTTTCCAAGTTTAGCTGACTAGCTCTAGTAGAAATGCCCTCTAAACTCTAGGAAGCTCCAGGACCACATTCCCCACCCACTTCAGCACCACCTGAACAAATGCTGTTTCCCGTGCTCTGGCTACCCCAAGACATGGAGCAAAGCACACAACTGGGGAAGATTGGGAGCCTTCCTTCAAAACCACATTGCTGATTAGAACAAAGACGCTGGTGCAGATGCTTCCTTTTATGAAAACCATGAAACTTTAATTATCAGTCCTGAAAATCGGAAGCAAAGCTTACCACAGAAATCACTGTAATTTTTTCTGCTAATAAATTAATTGCTATTAAATAGTATAACACATATAATTTTTATTTCATAGTTATCAAAACAATCCAAGAACTTGATTTGTATTTACACCACTCAATTACTTAATGAGAACGGTACTTTGCTACATTTAAGTGGTAATTACTAAGGTCTCAATACAAGAAAGCTCTACAGTTTTAGCTCATCATCAAGTCAACAAGCTTTTCTTCTCATCTAGGGTTTTCACAGATGAGAAACTTAACTTAACCATGTTAAGTCTATGCATGGATAATGCACAGCATCCAGACCCCTATTCCCCAGGCAAATCAGTACTGTCAACTACAAATGTCACTTATCTCCAAGACATAGTAACGTGTCACTACTTCATCATTGAAATATATCCTAAAATAGCAAATGAATACTTGGAAGTTTCACTCTTAGGTGTGCAGTTTTCCTTTTGCTGCAATATATAGCAATCAAAGAGCAGGGCTTTTTCCAAAGGGACAGTGGTCACCTGATATGACTGGCCATTCTTTTTCCCTTGCATGCCTGCTGTCCTGAATTCAATGCACTACCTGCTGCTGGCTCTGGGCATGAAACAGGACTAATACTCAACTGACAGAGACAATAATGTGTTTGCAACTAGTAGTTAATGGTAGACTGACAAGCACAATCACAGGAAGTAATAAAAGTTTCATGGCTCCAGCACATGACGTGACTGGCAGTGGTCTCCCCACATCGGAGTACTCACAGCACTACTACCCTATTGAAAGAAGTGGTTCCAATTTGTTTGATGTACGATAACTAGATTCCTGGTGAAATCACTATCACTACTCATACACAGTACCAAAAGTATTTGTTCCCATTAACTAATTCAGCTGACTTACCATTGCCTCTAAAAACTCTCATATTAATACAGCAGCTGAATGCACTAACACCTACAGCTGAGTGGGTACAAAAATATGTATACAGACAGACATTAAACCCTGCTGCCCAAAAAAACCCAAGCAGTCTCTTCCAATTTGTTTACACAAGTTGTTTTTTTTTTCTTTTTTAAAGAAGGGTGTATAAAAAGAAGTTTAATTTCAAGTTTAATTTCAGTTTAATTTCATTCCTTCCTACTGAAGGAATCAAAGTGAAGCAAGTGAAAAAGAAGCATATCGCAGTGTATCCCGTAATTGACACAGTTACAAATCCATCGACCCATCCCGCCAATCCAGCACCCGCGCTCCCAGGACCAGTGAAGCAAGACTGCTCCGACTGACAATTCCCACACAACTTTAACAACAGCAATAAAATTATTCATCACTGACATGGGTGCAAACGAGAGCGGCACCAGCCCTCGCATGCTATTACTCGTGCTGGAGTTTATTTATGACTTCAGGAGAGGAGGCAGCTGGTTGTTTTTACGCGGCTTTTTTTTTTTTTTTTTTTTTTTTTTACCCCCCTGCCGGAGCAAACGAGAAAATGTTCCTAATAAGGCTGGTGGAAGTGCAGCGGCTTCTCAAGAGCACCAGCTCTCGTGAAGGAAATGAACTGAAGTACGGTGTTACTATCTGCCCGGCGGCGGGAGCGGTGCGGGAACCGGCCCCGGAGCCCCGCGGTGCCCAGCCCGCACACGGGCCAGCGGGGCCGGGCACGGGCTCCCGCTACCCCGGGACTGCCTGAGCCGGAGCGCCCGCTACCCCGGGGAGAGGCTGCACCGCCACCGCTCCCGCCGCCGGCAGCCGCATCGCACTCTCCTTTAGTAATTAAAAATATATCTATTTTTATGCCATCTCCAGCAAAGCGCGACACTCCAGGTAGGAAAGCTGGGGAAAGCCTCCGGCTCGGCGCCCTGCCTGCAGGCTGCGCGCATCGAGTCCTCGCCGGGGCAGGAGCGCGGCCACCTCCCCCTGACCCGCGGCTCCACGCCCGTGCGGACGGACAGACGGACGCTCCCACCGCCCCACGGCACACGTGGGCGCCCCGGCGCCGCGCAGCCCCTTCCCGGCCCGGCACTCACCGCGTAGCGCAGCGCCGGCCTCTCGCCGAACACCGAGTCCCCCATGGGCGCGAACGGGCGGCCGGAGGCGCCGCTCCCTCCGCTCGGCGCTGGGCGCTGACCCCGACCTGCCGTCCGGCGGCCGCCGCAGCGCTGGGCTCCCGCCCGGCAGCCTCCGGCCCGCGGCGCCCCTGCTCGTACCTCCCGCCCGCAGCCCGCCCCCGGCTGTCCCCACCCCGCCGCGGGAGCCGGCAGCCCCTCGGCAGAGCGGGGCGGCAGCGGCGGGAGGCGGCTCCCGGCGCCGCCGGAGGGGCGGCGGTTTCGCTTCTCCCGCCCAGCGCCGCTGCCTCCCCGCGGCGCCCAGCCCGGCGCACCTGCGAGCTTTCCCCGGGGGGCGGCTCCGTTCCCGGCTCCGTTCCCGGCCCCGGCCGTCCCGGGCGGACCCCGACGCCGGCTGGGGCCCGCCGGCCGAGGCGCCCCGTGGAGGCGCTGCCCGAGCCCCGGCGGCCGGCAGCGTTGGCTCCAGCCGTCCCGTCCCGCAGCCCCGGGGCAAACACCGGGCCGGCAGCACCTGGGGGCGAGCAACCTGGTCCTGCAGGCAAGGACCTAAGGGTGAAGGAGAGAGGGACAAATAAAAATAGCTTTCCTGTTCATGGTTTTACAGTGCGTGCTTTGGGTGGCCTGGCTCGTGAGTCTTTAACACGCAGACTTTGAAAAGCAAAATGCTATGTCACGGCCTGTTCGTTATTTTATGAATGTGTCTTTACACAAACTGTAGAAGATCAAACAAATTCTGAAGGAAAATTGCATTCTGCTGCGTTATATAATTAGTAGTGATTTCTGTGTGACTTGCCTGGGGAGATTATTCCATCAATGGAAGTGTTTAAAAATGTATAAACCTCCCACAGCTAAGCAGAGCCTAGGCCAGGCTACATGATTTCCTGAGCCCTCTTTCACCTTTATAATCATTTCTCAGTGCTCTGTACAAATCTTGGTACGGGCAGCAACCCCCAACCCCCAGTTACTCTCATTTATTCTCTGAAGAAATGGCCTTATTCTAGTGCTGCATGACGTACATGAAATGAATCAGTTTTACCGTTTCTGACCTACAGTCTAGGCAAATGCTACTAGCCCATTGCATTATCTCAAAACAGAGGTAGCACAGTACTTTAGGGAGAAAGGAAAAGGTATTTTGAGAAAAAAGAGAAATGTGTACAATAACACAAAATACATCCTGGAAAGATAAATCAGTTGAGCCAAAGTTTTTATGTGCTCTGATGCTGATGTACTGTACTCAACAAGCTTCCAGTTATGGATCTTCCATGGATCTTAATCGCTATTGCAGAGGAAATAATCTTTAAGTGTTCCCATGGACAGTCAACTTGGCATGAACAAAGAACACAGTATCTGCATTTACCAATAAAGTCCATTTTTGTCTCTCGGGTGAACAATCTGTGCTACTTCCCTTCCTGGAAAACAAGGCAAAGTAGATACTTGAGCAGTAGCAGAGCATGTATTGGAAAGCAGCACCCAACAGAAAGAAACTTTATATATGAAACTTCAAATCATCAGAATCTCCAGGCAGGCATGTGGGAAAAAAAGGGTAAAAAAAAAAAAACAACCCTGAGTGGTTGATTTTCTCTTCTAAATTTCTGCTTTTTTATGTCAAGGAGGTGTTTTCAACTGGAAAACTCTACATATATTATATGCTCTGATTCCCAGTGTTTGTTTGTTTGCTCTGCAGGTTTGACCACAGAAAGCAGGTGAGCAAGATGGGAAGAGGCTTGCAGAATTTCTATGCTCGAGCTCTGTACCATCACCAGCTTCTGATAACCACAGTCAATGCAAAAGGAAATGCTAAACATAGCAACAGAATTAAAAGAGGGGTGTTGTTTCTAATAAATACCCCAAGGTGAAAAGAATAGTATGGAGGAGAGCAGAACCCCCAATTGTAGAGAAGTTAGAGAAGAAGCAAACCAGCAAAGGGAGAGATGTGAAACTTTGAGAAAACAGAGTAATTCAGGGAGAGAGAAAAAGCCAAAAAGCCAGTAAGGTCAAGAATGCCCTAGAGGGAGAAGCCAGAGTGGGGAAGGACTAAAGGTGAAATGCTGCAGGTCAAACTTGTTTGGCCTAGAAACTCATTGGCACTGAAAAGAAGAGTCTGCCTCCCATTAACCCCCTTCATCCCCCTCTTCCAGCCACGCACTGCCACCGCCTCCCTTGCCTCTGCCTCCGTGCTTCTCACAAACCAATACAGCAAATGAAGCACACACCTTTCTTTCCATTTAGCAGACTGAATCAGCCCTCCGAGGGAGGAGATGAGTGCCAGAGCTGGCACAAAAGAAATCTGGAGACTGTCTAGTTGGGAGTAGGATGCTGGGGGCAGACGAAGAGCATGCATGGAAGTGTTTTGCAATAATAACAGGTTGTTACATTGGTGCAGCTAAGATTAAAAATAAAGAATACAAGTTAAGGAAACTGCAGTTGAACTTTTTATGATGGCAAGGAAAGAGTTATGAGCAAAACCTTACCGTTTGGGGGGTATCAACCCAAAACCCACAGGTTTACTAGCTCCAGTTTTATACTGTACACATAATATAAAAAACAGGGAGAAAAAGAGTCTTGTGTCTTCATGTATATAATCTTAAATGATTTGTTAAGTTGCAGCTATCAGAAATTTCAAAGTTCAAGATTTTTGTGTACCTAGTATCAGAATTTAAAACTAATTGCTGACTACAGAAGGTGTTTTCAAAGGCCAGACTTCAACAAAAGCTTTCTGGATTTTGAACACTATTGTGGCTATGATTAGAAAGCTCCCTTACACTGTATTTATGGTGGCCAAGGAGTCTCTGATTTCAGTCTGCACAGGATTTGGAGCCCACCCTGGTCTGCAATGAACAGGAACCCACTGAGCTGGACTACTCAGTTGCCTGCAATCATCTGCTCCTCTCTTAAGCCTCTTAGCAACTAGGATTTACAGACAGATCTTTCTGGCCATTCTGATTACCTTTTACCCTTTCACCCTTTCACATTCCATCCTTACTCACTTATGATGCATTTATAATTCCTCCCTGCTGTTCCTTCCAAATTTCCTTCCTCCTTTATTTACCTGATAATATGTACCCAAGGAATATATGCAGCTCACTTTAGGAAGTCTAAACCTTCATCTCTTAAGAGATGATACAAAGGATCACAGTTAACTTCCTGTATATTCGTTCCAGGGCAACTCAATCAATTCCTGCTTTCCATGATTGCCACTGTGGTTGTTCCTTACACAGCTTTGAGGAGCTGTAATGGGGGCTTTACACCTGCAGACATAGATTTTAGTAAAGCCGTCACTCCTCTCCTGTTTATCATTTGTCATTCACAACAGAAAAGAAAAATGAACAATGTTTCAGCTAAATTTAGTTGCTTATAACACAGCAGCTGGGAAATGAACAAGTAATTGAATCTTACCTACCTGATCATTAGTGAAGCCAGGTTTTGTTTTTCCAATATTACTGTAGGAACTGAGTGCTTTCTCAACAGTAGCTGCTAATAAACAAAGGAAAACAGCTATCCAGTTGCAGACAGCACACAATAATGAAACTGGGGAGAAGTGCCTTCTCTACTTCTCTGCCATGAACTTTGCCTGGAGCTAGTTACCCAAGCTGTCTGATGTCTCATCAGATGAGGTAGGAAAAAATTTCCAAATGCATCTTGTTTTGGGACGGCAGCCAGCATGGTCCTTAAAGGATTTGTCTAACCTCAATGTAAACATCTACAATCTCCATCTCAGCTTATCACCCTAGGCTTCCCTCTAACACAGGAAGAAACCCACACATCTAGTGGACAGTGTATGTCACTCCAAGTAGACATCTAAAGTAGGGCACATAAATTAAAGTGCTACTTCAGTGAGAGTCCGTGACAATTAGTCCAGACAGCTGCCCTTCAGGCATCTGCAGTGAAGTGAGGAGAAGCCCAGCTGGGAGGCCAGCTATTAAAACTCACCTGACTTTCAGAAAAGTTCTTAACAGTCTCAGTGCCTTGGTTCTTTGCATTCAGACAAGCAGGGGCTACCATACTTATCATGTGAAAACACAATCAGTATCTTCAGGTGAAAAAGCTTGAAGCAAGCATAAAGGTCTTGTTTTGATTGACCTTTCTAGTAGTACATGAATGCAGCTTCCATACAGAGGTAACTCTACATCTGGAAAAGACTTGCCTCTGTGGCTGCTGAACCAGAGCCAAGAGTGATACTGGCAGCACACCTCTTCCTTGGGGAATTAGCCCTTTTCTTATTTGGTCAATACAAGTAATGGTTTAAGTCTATTTCCCAAAAAGAAGAGAGAGAAAAGTTGACAGACAAGTATATGAAATGCATAAAAATCTATAAACAAAACGTGGAAACTAAGGAATTGAAATTTAGGGATAAGACACCACAAAAATTTTTTGTTCAGAACTTTTTTCTTTTATTTGCTACATTTTGATGTGTTGGTAATTTCTCACCAGTTTGTAACAGAACTTAGAGAAATAGTACTTAATGCCCTTGAAGAATGAAGTGCCATCTCACTCCTGGAGATGCTTCTTTACAATAATGACGCAAATCTTCTTAGACAGAAAGAAATCCTATTTGGAAAGAACTTGATCGCTGTAATTTCCTAGATGTCTGAAAGCTCTTTATATGAGATCTAATACATGAGAAGAGTGTGACCCTGTTACTGCTCTCAAGGAGCTGCCCAAGTGTTGCACATACTGGTGGAGAAGTGAGTGCCTTATTCCTGGGGGGCAGGTACAAAGCATCCTGTGTTCCCTCGATGCAAACATTTACCTTGTGCTTGCACCAGGTGGTGCAAGCTGAGAGGAACTGCATCTTGTGCACACCCACGAAATGTTCCCCACTGTCCAACGCTGAGAAGACCTTGAGGGCAGGTTATAATTCAAAGCTACAAAGCATGCTCTGCAGTGGGGCAGGAGGAGCAGCTTTTCTTAAGAATGTAATCAGTACATATCTAGAGGACCCTCGACTCTTCTCCATGCCCTCTGCCGGTGGTCAGTCCGCCAGGGCTGCCAGAGCTGCTGCTGCCTGATGGGGCATCAGCCGGGAAGGAGCAGCAGTAACAAAAGTAGCTGCAGGGAAAGGTGAGAATCAAGACAACATGCCCCGGAGCCAAAACCAGCTATTCTGGTAAGCACTTGATTTAAGAAATGGACAATTTACAGAGCGATGGCGAGGGAAACCTTTCCAATAACTTGAAAGATGTGAGCAAGCATCGAGGAGTTTGTTAGCACTGGTGTGCTACCAGAACCTCACACAGGAGAAATCACTACACTTTTTAATTTATAAGTCCATATATATACACATATATATATACACACATACATACTGTATAATTGACTGCAGGTCAGTGATGTCCTGCATATGATAGTGCATATTATTGCACTATCAGTTATCAGCAGCATGGCAAAGAAATTTCATCTAAAATACTTTTGGTTTTAAAAAGGGTTAAATTACTTTGTATCCCTTACATGTGCAAAATGGTCTCTATTTCGAGTATCACTGAAAATTCACTGAAATATTTTAAACTAAAACTACAAACCACTGGCTTGTAGATCAAAAAACTTACCCTAAAACATAGCATAAAATACTTTTTCACGAAAAATAGCATTAACCGCGTGGGTCACTAGAATTCATTTGGGTTTTAAAGCTGCAGAAGAAACTACCGGTTATCCTGCCATATTTCTCTCTCCTTAGAGGCTGCAGTTTAAATAAATGTGACCACTCACTGTTTCATGTGAAGATAAATGACAGGGTTTCAAGCCTATTTTTTTTAATGTTTGTTTTTCTTTGCTGATACAGACCAAAATAAAAATAATGGGAAGAATGCTGGGGTTGGGGGGCGGGGAGGGGAGGGGGGAAATAAAGGGAGAAAAAAAAAGAAGTAAGCATAACTTCCAGGTTAAGAGTATCAAAACAGCTAGGGAGACTTAAGCATGCAAGCCAAAAATCTCAGTGAAGTCTCATCTCTAAATTATACACATCTGGGAAAATAACAATTCACTAGAAGATTTTTCTATTTCCTGAGAGTGGGTAGATCTCCATGTATTTCCCTCCTTGTTTATCTCCTTGCAACCCACCCTCACTGTAAAGTAAAACTGGGCTGTGCTCTCACTAGCAATTATTCTTCTCCCTTAAATCTCTTCAAGAACTGAAGAGGGAGAAAAACACAATTTTCTTTCATTACATATGACTTTTACAGAAATTGCAGCTATATTAAAAAAATTTAAAACCACTAACTTGAAACAAGTCACTTACAGATACATGATCTGGTTGCTCTGATTAGAAAGAAGAATGCTTATCAACAACAGACAGAAGCATGGGCTCCTATCTAAATTTACCATCTGAATACTTGACAAGAATTTAGGAGGAGGAAGGGCTTTTTCACAAACCAAAAGTTTATTCAAAATTGTTTCAGGAATAGTATGGGATTGTTAAAATCCATTTAGTCTGCGGAATAATAACTACACAATAAACCACCCAAGAAGTAACGTGACTACTGTACATTTTGATTTAATGTTGTAATTCATAAACCAGTTTTGCAGTGTAAAACTAATTATTTCAAGACTGGAACAAGACCAAGGCTCTTGTGACCCACAATAATAATATTCGTAATGTTAACAAACCTCTTCAAATGAAGTCATTGTTTAATACATTTCAGACTATATGTGAAGTGGTTACAAACATCATGTTTTTGTAGTTGTCAATAATTTGGGGATCATGTAAGCAGATGGAGCTTGTGTTCTTCTGGATTTCAACTGTAAATTAAGAGTCAGGGTATTATTATTCATAGTATTCACTGGGGCTGGTTGAAAAGCTAGTGCTCCCGATGAGAAGGAACTTTGCTTTTCAAAATTTGACTTTCATCTGATTGAGTCTAAAGCCAACATTTTCAAAGTTTTTGTGAACTATGAATTCTTTTTTTTTTTTTTTTTTTTTTTTTTTTTTGGAGCCAGATAAAGACAAATCATGAAGCAGTCTGGTGGTTAGCAATGAGCCTGACAAAAATTCCTCTTTCCTCGGAGCCCTGGGGGAGCGCTCATGCAAACTGCCCTTGGAGTGACAGTCCCTGGGACGCATCCCAGCACATCTCCGCTCCAGGGCAGGGAGCCTGGGAAGCCAGAAAGGCAGCCTGAGAATTACTATGGAATTAGGATTTGCCACAGTCCTGTGAAGCCCTGAGGTCCTGGCGCTGACGAGCTGCAGGGCCGTGCCATCCCCGGCGGTGCCAAGCGCTGGCACACAGCCTGTCCTAGAGTGGGGAGGCTGCTGAGAGCGGCTCTGCCAGGCAGCGCTGCTGATGGGAACGGAGAACTTCCAGCATCGCGGGACCTGCGCTTGGATCGCTCCATGGCATTAACCAGACAGACACGCTTGAATCAATCCCAGGCCTTGAGCTGTGCGACAGCCCAGGAGGATTTTTTCTCAGTCATAAACCCAGAGTCTCCACACAGCCTGCTTGTAACTCAGGGAGAGTTTTCCTGGATTGATTAGAAGTGAATTCCAGGAGTTGCAAATGAAATATTTGAAAGCCAGTAAATCAGTTTTTTCCACTATAGTAGATTTCTATTCATTAGTGTGATTAATGGCTTTTGAAATGTTTCTTCTTTTGTATTTATGAAAAGGAATCATATCCAATAACCTCACACACTGAGTTCCTTATGAGGTATTTTGAACTTGTATCTATGACTGTCCACTGAATTAACCATGAGCATTTTTACAGTGTGCTCTAGCAATTTACATTCACCTTCTGGTTTTACTCTGAAGAACAGAAATGGTTACAACTTCACTGTGTGGAGTCTGAGGGTTTCAAGCAGTAATGAATTTTATTTCAGCATCATTTTCCCTGGCCATAAGTTTATTGTTGTTTTCACCTTGAGGCTGCAAAACATATTTGTTTTCTAGTAAGAAACTTCAGTCACCTCATGATTCAGGCATAAAAGTTTCCCTAACCTGTCATGACAAGTGAGAGAGAATATGAGGGAACAGACTCAAAGGGGAGATGGAGAACTGCAGAATGTTAAACACACTGGATGACTCTTACCCTAAATCTAAAAGCATTGTAAAGAAGTTAGGAAAAGAACAAACAGTAACAACCATGTCCAAGTATTCCAGGTGTGACTCGGATTCAGATTCAGATAAGTTACCCATCAGTGTCTATGCATGAGTTATGCATCTTGGTCTCCATTTAGTCACTGAAGACCTACTCTAGACAGACAGTAGAGCTGAAAGAGTTTGAGACACGGCAGTCTAAAGCAGACTCTGTGTTTGATCTGCTGGACACATTTCCAGACCCAGGTGAGTGCACTCACTGTATGTGCCCACCTGGAGAAGCTGCCATTGCAGACACATCCATGTACAGAGCCCTAGAACAAGCTGTGCTATCCAAAGGTAGGAATGACTGTGTTAAAGACTTTTGGTCCAACTGCCTGGATAGCCTGTTTCAACAGCCATGTGTTTCTGCAATCTAAACCAATGCAAGTTGGAGCTTGGGGAAGGGATCTGCACGAAGGCCTGTCTTATATGTCCAGGCAAAATAGATTAATACCTTACCCAACACGACCCACGGACTAACTCAGTACTTAGCAGCACACATTGCTGAAAACACAGCCCAGTAAACAAAAGGGAAAAGGTGTCTTTATTGTACTTTTGTTCTTATTCCTGCAGCAGTCATGACAGTTGTACTACATGTGACTGCATGTAAATGTGGCATCTCACTCTCACAAATTAGTCTAAATGCCAAAAGAGCTGAGTTTAACTGAAGAGCTATAATATGTTAGAGCTCAAACGGCTTCCCAGCTGTATTCAGAAAAAAAGGTTAAATCACCCACCTGGGCGTCTGGTTCTCCCTGTTACCTGGAAACTGGAGCTCTGAGTGCAAGCACTGTAGAGAAAGTGATTTAAAAAGCAACAGGAACATGAAAGCACCATTCATATAAGACATGCACCATCATCCAGGCAGTTTCTCTGACTGCAGAGCTGTATTGTTTGAATCTGCAGGATCCTTTACTTGATGGAAATATACTGAATTCCTCATAGCTTGGGTGCAATTATTCCAGTGTACCCCATACTGTGGCTATTCCCTTTGCAGGGGCTGGAGGAAGGTGAAGGCAAAGCACAACCCACAGCCTTCCAGATCTAGGGATGTAGACGTGGTATAGTCACGGTGCTGCTCAGCAAGGATTTATGCTAATCTGGGAGGGGAAGATACCCCTGGGCAAAACTCCCTGGACAAGCTGAATTGTATAAAAATGTTGGCCTATTCTCAGGCAATTGTTTTGTAAAAAGGTAAGCTATGAATTGAAAGCACTGAAGCTGCTCCTAAAGATTCCCCCACGAGTCTGCTCTCCTTTTGCAGTAAGGACGCCCAGTTCCTTTGTAGTTAAATTCTTCTCAAGTGACTTGTATTGCTTCGACTGTCCTAGTAAGGCTCGAAAAAATGTAAGTACAGAAAAGGCCTTGGAAAGATTCACTGCCGTTTTACACTAACTTGATAATACTGGTGATTTCAATGAAGCCGGCATAGGGAAAAGTAGGAATAATGCAGCAGTGAAAGAGAGCTGTGCTAGAGCAGTGCTCTTTATTCTCCGTTTTTGTCCTGTTCCCTTGATTAAACAGTCGAGGAGAAATCTTGGAAATGATCCTGTACACGATTTGTGCTCCGAAGCAGAGCCAGAATGCTGTGAGCCAAGCGCCAGGCTGAATATCCAAACTTTTACTGTTTATATTGAGGGATATATTCACTGGGCGCTGGAGTTTGAGACCACTTCTCCCCACACACCAGCTGGGAGGTATCAAAGTCCGTGTGCATTATCCACCCATTCACCTCCAATCAGAAAATTGTCCACAATATGTTGAGAACATCAAAGTGTTAAGGAAAAGGAATTCATCCACACAGGACAAAGAATTTAAGCTGTTTACAACTTTCTGCTCTGATGTTTATTACAACCCCCGCTATAAAATCTGTCTCCATCTGCAGTACCTTGTAGCGAGAGAGTTAATGAAAACCCAAGCCACATTCCAAGGATGGCAATACAGAATGAGAGCGACCTCAGCATTGTTTTGCTAAGATCTCAAATTGCCAATACTGCAAAATGAAGTAATGCGCTCTGTCAACATGTAGTATGCTCTATAAATGGGATTGCCTGTTCATCTCTTAGTAAAACATGCAGAAAAGCACAATTTGATTGGTGTTAGAGCAGCTGACTGCTTGCTTTGACTTCTTCCCGAAGATTTATTTGAAGCATGAAACTGCTGAAAATCTCCAGTGAGTAAAAAAGACAAAAATATATTAAAATTAGTTAAATTTGTTTGCAAATAGACCTCCCTTCATGTGGCTGGTTTTGAGTTAGCATTTCTTTATCAGAAGAATTAAATCTAAAGTTAACTAAAGCACTGAAAGTCGATTTCCATGGACTTCAGTACTAACTTATAAAACTTACATCTTTTTACAAACAGAAGATTACTTCAATAGTTAACTTAGAAACCTCAGACAGTTTTAATAAATTTATAGACAGCTTCCAGATTGAATTTTGCTGATCCAGGCTTCTTAGGCGGAGTTTATGGAGCCAGACTTGTCATATGAGCTATTTCTATAAGCCTCAGGTAAATATACACGGGGTTCGCGTTGTTAGAGAAAGTGGCTTTTTCTCGTCTAAAAAATTTAAGTTAATCTTAAGCAAAAACAAAAGTTCATTCAGTACATTTTGTATTTGTTATTTTTGACCCATTTTGGGAAGTATTTTCCTTCCACAGATCTGAACTGTCCCTGCTTCTGTCCAACTCACTTTAACTCTCTCATTTCTTTTACCACTCTCTTTCAGACTGCTGCTCTGGTCTCTGAGTTAGAAACAGCTAGATGGCACAACTGGAGAAAAGGAAAGGGTTTTCAGGTATTTCCTTCTCCTTCGCACCTAGAAACTCTCATGCCTTCCCTTTCCTACATGTCTGCTTTAACTCACGTTTCATAGAAAAGTTTGACCTGTATTGCAAAACCAATTTAGAAGTGAAAGTTGTTACTCATGTAGCTGAAGTCTTGATGTGGATGCAGTTACAGGGATGAAATGGATATGTTTTATTTCCATTGCAATTCAAAATTGCTAAATCTAAAGCCATCTAAAAGGAGCTTTAGAATATCACTCTGTAATAACACGATTCTCCACCAATTGTAAGTTGCAATTTGTAAACTCCATAGCCAAAGCTGTATCTCTTATTTAAGATTTCAGTTTAATGTTGTTCTTCCAATGGTGCATCACGTAAAAGTTTACCCATAAACTCCAGATTTAGAGTCAGAAGTACACCAGAGACAGACTTTCAGGATCTAAGGATCTGCAGCTTCCCTTTTAGGTATCACATGGGCCTGCAGGCAAGACAGGAAAACATCCCTCCCCCAGGTTTCATCTATAACATCTCTCCATTCAGCATTGCTACTAAGCTGAACTTTGCACATCAATGCAGTTTGTTGTTTTGGTTTTTTCAACTAAAGTATGATATGGCATACAGGTAAAGGAATGTTAATAAACATGCTAAATCTTGGTATGACAGATAATATGAGGAAAGGTAGCATTAGCAGATAAAGAATGAAGAAACTGATATGGCAATAGAACAGGCATGACCGAAATTCTCGCCCCTTAGCTGAGAAGGGACACCTTCATGTGACCAATGCTCAACCTTGAAGGCCTGTTGGAGCAGGCTCCTGGACCTGCTGGAGCAGTTCACAGAGAACACACGATGGCCAGAAGCTCCCACTGCTCCTCTCTGAGACACCACCACATTCCTGAAACTGGGAACCCAGTCAGCCCAGCAAGGTTGTCCAAGATACCACTGTTGACTTAGTTCTACTCACAGCCAAGGATATGGATCAGCCACTGTGCCAGCACAATGCCACTGCTGCCTTATGATGAAATTACAGCCCTTGAAATGCCCTGTGAGGACTGGAGAGACTGGCTACAACCCATAAGAGACTCCAAACAAAACAAGAGCAATGTTCATATGACAGAGACCCAGGCACACTGTCTGAGATGAAAAAAAGGTAGATTGTCACTTGTTGGTACTTATGAGAAGGCAGGTAGCAGTATTTTGCTGAGGATGGTGCTCAGGCCTGGTGGTGTTCTACAGAACACTCCAACAAGAGATATGAGACAATAAAGCCATGTCTGAAAATCACCCATGACATACTCTTCTGCTTTCTCTGTACAGTCTGCTCCCAGCTGTACCAGCACAAGAAGTTCTTTTGTGATCCTGGGTAAATCATCACTGTACTAACAGAAGTTACTGATCCCGTGGGTCCACAGAGAAAATAAAATATGCTGCTCCTTTTTTAATTTTAAGTAAAAGCATCTTGCCTTACTTAAATGGTCCACACTGAAGACTTAACTGATTTCTTGCTTGACCCATAAACATCCAGCTTGCATACATCCTGGTCTGTTGGTACCTCTGAGACCCATCAGCACAGTACAGTGATGAACAGATGGGTGCAGTGCTCTGTTCCATCGGCCTAGAGGGACCCAGAAGACAATGCTTGTATATTTCTGTCTCCATCTGGACTATTCCAATAAATGCGATAATTTTTAGACTACTGTGGTTGCCCTGCTGATGTGTGAATGACTGTTCTCAGTATTGTGTTGCTTCACTTCAAAAACATTGTGAAACATTCACATTCATACACATCTCCCTCTTACTCTTTTATTTAATCACAGACTGCTGACAGTGGCTGTATTTCAAGGGAGCAGCTAACAACTCACATAGCTTTGGGTATGTCTGTAGCCCAAAGACTGCTCATACTTTTAAAATTCTAAATCTCACTTGGTTATTTTTTTGCCTTTGATTGTTTACAAAGCATTAGAGCAGTGTGGTGAATTCCACAGTGACCCCTGGAAATTTTAACCATGGGATTCTCATGGAAAATTTTTTCTAAGCCAAAGGCAGAGGAAGCTACACACCTCTGGTTGTGATATCTGCTATATCAAAGCTTGATCTGCTATCTCTGGGATGACCTCAGGTCCAGATAAGGGTCTCAGATGGAGAAGCCAACTCTCAGACACTTCAACTGGACAGAAAGCCACACAGGAAAGTTTCAATATTGCACTCTGTGTCATGCCCTTTTATCAGTTCCTCCACGTTCACCTACAACATACCATCCAAGGGGCAGAGTGTTTCACTTTGCACTCTGAAGTGTGTCATCCTGCCAGAGGTGCAGCACAACAAATGCTGTGGGAGGTACCAGCCCATGAACCATGGTGCCCCTTGATGGAGGCCAAAAAGAGTGTGGCAGTTCTGCTGCTCAAGGGCTGGCATGACACACAGACCTACACTCTCCCATTTTTGGTGGGAATCCAACCAAAACAAATGCAGGGCAGCTCTCAGCAGAAGGGAGGAGAGCTCGCCGTGTCTGCAGTGAACTGAAGCCACCGATGTGCCTCAGCCTCAGCTGCAGCTGGACTGTAGCATTCCTTTGGAGCTCATGTATTTCTCAGAGGTTTTTCTGTTTATTTTCTTAACAAAGCTTTGCAGACTTTTTAAGTGTGGGAAGGGAGACTCAGATATTCCCCTCCCTCAGTTTTAAAAAATCAGGCTCTATTTTGTAAATAGTTATAGGAAAAAAAAATCTCTATTAGAATCTGCCAATCCTTTAAAGTCTGAACTTCATTACTTTTTTTAGCTGACTCAGTATCTTTTAATGGTTTAACTATCAGATTTATTTTCAGTTCAATATTATTAAATGAGCAACCCCATTATGGCAAAATTGATATTATTGTAATTGAACAATATGAGGTATCTCCAAATGAAAAGAAATTAGGTGAATTACTCTTCTTTTGATTTAAATTCAGAAGTTAAATCCAAATACGTAAGTGAACTTGACAGTGTCTGTCACTTTATCTGCAAGTAAATTCTTACTTTTTCCCTCCAGCACTGGAACATAAAGGTGCTGCCAGTGTGTGGATAAGCACTGTGCATTACACAAAACAGCAGTACATTCGTGCCTTGTGCAGTAATGGAAACTCTCGATTTAAGATCTGAAGAGCAATAATAGAGAGAAGGAAAACTTGGAGCTACAGTTTTTATCATAGCTGGTAGGATTTTTTTCCCCAAGTGAGGTCAGGGAAACAGACTGGAGAACTACATTTATGGGGCTCCTCCTTGTCAAGCACAACAGGACTTTAGCCTGTCATTCCCCTGGAGGCTACTGAACTACCTTCTGTTCCAGCTGCCACTAAGGGTGAAATCTGCCTTAGTGGACTGCAAAAAACCAGAGAAGTTTCTCACTTACTGAGAAAGCCCTGGAAAGGTGTGGTATCTATGCAGTATGTTAAACAAACAGCTGCCCTACACTTTTCAAATGTTGGGATTCTGTGTGGACTCACAAAGGGTTTGATCCATCCAGGGTTGGATTGCCACTGGAGGAGTGGTCCTGCATCCCTATACTCTTCTCATGTCCATCCACTCCAGGTTCAGTGTGTTTGTGGCAAGGCTGCCACTCCGAAGGGAAATTAATAGTCTTATGGTGGATTAATTGTCTGTCACATCAATTCCCCCTGAGGTCACTCAACTGGCTATAGGTGTTGCAGGGGAAGTGGGAGGAATGGGTGATTTCAGGCTGCTTTTAACTGGAGTAATTAAATCCTTAAACCAGAGTAATTAAACATTTGGTGCAACTGTACATCCTCTTTTTCCAAACCCTGTGTATTTAGGGCATATTATTCCAAAAAGAGACGACATTACATGTTGATTTTTCTACAGAAGGAGAGCCTTTATCAGCATTAGGAAATAATTACATTGTGGAATTTACCGTAACAACAGTGAGAACCAGGAGTAAAAATGGGTTAAGGAGTTTAAAAACTGAATAAAGATGTTCCCAGACATCAGTGGCTATTAAACAACATCACTCAGATTATTGTGTACAGTACTGTCTGTTGTGCAGAAAACCCTAAATCACTAACCACAAGGAAGGAGAAAACATAACTTACGTCTTACACTTCATATTTGTTCTACTGTCTACTACACTTTCTTTAATCATCATTCCTGCCTCCCACAGGAAAGAGCATGAGGGTGTTAGGGATCCTCTCTTCATCTCCACCAGTATTCCAGTTCTTATGTTAATGTACCAACACCTCACAGGAGTTTGGCACCTCATCTGTGGAGTCCTTCAGAGGAAAATGCAGCGCTATCACTAGCATTCTTGACGTGCCACTACCAAAAGTTTACAAATGCTGAACTCCTCTATAAAGAGTTGCTTGCAAAATAAAGCCTGAAAAGGAAAGAAAGAACTATAAAGCCAAATGTTTTCAAAAAGAAATATGGAGCAGGGAAAACAAAATAGCTGCGAAGTGAATTGCTTTTGGACCAAGTGATATCAGTAAAGATGATTTTTTTTTAATAAATGGATCAATAAGAACAAATACTAAGAGGAAAACCTTTCTTAATTTTAGATTTCATATTTGATTTAAACTTCATATATGATGCATTAACTTAAGTTTTTGCATGAAGATTCAGGTTTAGACAGATCAAATTTCTCTGCAGAAGAGGCTTTTAGGTCTCACTAGGCTGGAGAGGATGTACTCAGAGATTCAGCACTGCTGTTCACTGGTGTCCCCATTTCACAGGACATTAGGACATGCCTTTCACTCTAGAAACCAAGATGCCATAAAAACAGATCTACAAATGAAAGCAGCTGCTCAACAGTACTCTTGAAGAAGGATGCTTTCCTGAACTTGGAGCAAGAGGATTGGTGTGGACTCAGCTCACATATGCCTGCATAAATGCTTGATATTGAAACACGGTCCTTTGATATACAGACTCATATTCAGAGAACAAGACCCTCTGTGGGATGGCTCTTCTGACTTTTATTTTGAATTCATCAACAATGGGGAGACCTAGGTAGAGCAGAGCATAATTTGACAGACACTGTCCAGAACCCCAAATCCCACCTGAGTTCTGTGCACAGCCAGACACTCACCTGTCTCCTTAAGGCACTGCAGGGCAGGTGGGCCCTGCTCCTTCCCCAGCACAAGGTCCACACTGGGAACAGCAGGTACATTGGGAGCAGCAAAGCTTTCATACCTGTGTCACAGAGCCAGTCACAGAAGGCACGAGTGGGACAGCAGGAGGGGAAAGGATAGTCTGTAGACAGCTGTGGTGCCCACAGCCAACCACACTAACTGGCCAGGAAGGAGAAAGGCAGGCCTATATTTAGAAAAAAAATAGCAGATAGGCTCTCTTGAGAAATGCTTGCTGCTTTGAAAGATCAACATAAAATAACAGCCTTGTCCCTGCTCTTCTGCAGAGGCCACATGTGTCCCTGCATTCCCCCACTGTCATCACCCTCTCTGCTCCCTCACCTCCCAAGTGCTCGGGTTTGTCACAGAAGGCTCTGGTCACTCTCCTGGAGAGCCCCACTCATTGACTGCTGCTCAGACATGCAAAACACATGCATGCCTTGGCTGCTGCCACTTATGAACATGGACTAGGAAAGAAACCCAATTGCTTGATAATTTTTTAACTGGACACTACTTTTCAAATATTTGGACTTGTCCAGAAGCCAAAGAACATTTCCTTAACCCTCCACACTGCAGAGTTTGCAAGTCAGATAATTTGTAGAAGACACAGATCTGAACTCACGAGTGTCTGCTGCTCTTTGAAGTTATTTTTGCTCAGGATTCAGAACAGCAGCACAATGTGCACCAAAGCTTTACTCTGTGTTTTCCACGGACACATTTTTCTACTCCAAAAGCCTAGGGCACTGAGGCAAAGGGAAGGCAGAAAATTGCAGAAGTTTCTCTTTTCTGTGAGGAAAACACTTTCAAAGAACCACAGGGGATGGAGAAATGTGTTCTCCCACCACACATTTCAGGGCTGCAAGGAAGAAAGGAGCTCCTGGTTGGCCTCCTTCCTCTTGCTGCCAGTGCTGGGAAGCTTTAACATCACTGCCTTCAGGCATCTCTGCAGCAGAGGAAGCTCAGAGGGTGAGGTATTCTGCCCTCTTGGATGCCCAATCATGAATGTGATCTCCACTTCACCAAGGTTTGGTGCCATCAAACAGCCACATCTTGTTCATGAAAACAAAGCCAGACAGGGAGGTGATTGGAAGAAACTTTACCTTCACAAAAAAATTTTGCTTCTGTTCCAGCAAATTATCAGTAAAATTATCAGTAGAAAATCTCAACATTTAGTAATTTGATTTTAATTTAGAGAATCTATTGACAAGAAGTTATTTTTTCAGCATGGTGAGCACTTCTTGAGGTAATATTGTGTTACATTGAAGCCCAGCTTTTCCATAGAAAATAAAGTTTCTTTATAATCACTCTAAGAACTAAGCTGGTTTTCAGCACATCAAACTTCACAGGAGATGCAAATTCTTCCTTTTTTTTTTTTTTTAACCAGTTTTACATATTTTCCCAAATACATTGTTTTGCTTGATTCACTTTTTCTTTGCTGGCTCATTTCTTTGGTCACCTGCAGTAATTCTTTCCTTTCTGTTAATACTTTTAAAAATACCAACATTTTGGTTTAAAATAATTTAATAGTGCTCATGGCCCTCCTCTTTGACTGTGTATTTCCAGCTCTATCTGCCTTCTCATGAAAGGTGGCCTTAAGCCTAATTTTTTGTAACTTTTGAAATTATCTGTGTCCCTTGTTCACTGAAGTGACTTGTTATTTGCTTTCTGTTCTTCCCAGTGTTCCCTGATCATTCCCAGTGTCTCCTGTGTTGTTCAGAGTGAACAATCACTCCAAGGACTTAAAGGGAAGAGAAAGGACAAATAGAACTCAGAATCATTACCATGATCTGTAATAGTACATGTCTAGAGCATACACACACTGAGAACCCTCACTGTATACAATCTGAAACTAAAATCTGCCATTGCTTTAACACATTTCTTCTTTAAACTGTGCAGTTTTGCTATAGGGAAGAACTGAATGTAATCCTGCATCAGATGCGCCTGAAACATTAGGAGCCTTGCCTGGAACAGATTTGGACTTTCTGCATCCTGTTGTCTGTTTAATTTGTTATATATTAATGCCTAGACCCTCTTTCTCACTGTTACTATATAACCTTTTTTCTCTGGGTTTTGATTGATGAAAGTTTGTCTTGATATTTTTCCTCTCATTGACATAACTTTATGATGTTGAATTTCCTCTTGAGAGTTGCAGGTTTTGCTATAACTCTACAAGGCAGTTTCAATACTTCAAAACTTTCTACGAACTGCAATAATCAACTAGTTTAGAATTCCAGATCATTCATGAAAGCAAAATTATTTAAAGGTGTTCCTTAATTCCTAAACTCAGTTTCACTGTGATGATATCAGCTCTAAATTTCATATCAACTACCTTGTTAAAAAGCTTGTGATTCCTTCAAAAATAGACAAGCATTGCAAAGTTTTCTCTGTTTTCTAAACATCTATATTCCCCACAGTATATCAACCTGTTACCATCTGACCATTTACAGAGGAATCTCTCTATTTGCTTTTTGCTATGCTACATAATGAAGTGAGAGAAACTGGCCAGCAGCTCCCTGGGTTGTTTACTTAGCCATTTACAAAGAGGAGATCTCAGCAGAAGTAAGTGCTGGTAATTCCCCTTATTATATCATCTGAATGGCTCTATTTCTCACTCCAGGATGCTCCCTGGTCCAAATCCCCAGGTCTAGCTTATCCTGAAGTGTTCTACTTATCTGAGACTGAGGAGTTTGTTATTATGAGTAAGGAAGAGTACAATGCTTTTCCTCATCGAACCTGTGCACCAGTCCTGGCTTGGTGTGAGCTCTGGAGGCCAGGAGCAGGGTATGGTTCCAGCTGGATTCTCTCAGCACCGGCACAGCTTTCCTGCTTGTCCCACCAAGCCTCAGCTCATTCCCTGGGGAATGAACAACTGTGCAATAGGAGAAGCATTCTTCGCTGAACAAAAGTCTACTTTCACGTCACAGAATGTTCTCAGTTGGAAGGGACCCACAAGGATCAAGTCCACAACCTTGGCATTATTAGCACTATGCTCTAACCAGGTGAGCTCATGTCAGCCCCATTTGACCACTTAGCAATCATTCTACTGTGTACTAGTATTCTACCATTCTACTACGCATCACACTGTAAAATGAATTCAGCCATTCATAAGCCTGGTGACCCAGAATTCCTCGATGCCCAAGAATTGTCTGTCTCCCAGCAGTATCAAAGGCAAAACTGCCCTTTACACCAGTTACACTGCCCTAAGCACAGTGCCAGGGGCAGGAACTTGTTCGCCTGGTGCTGCTGCCAAACCACTCATGCTGTGGAACCACAGTCCAAAACACACAGCGTTTCAGCACAAAGCTTGCTTAGGCAGCTGCTGAAAAGGAGAGACAAGTTGCTTACACATGCATAGTCCTGAATGGCCTATCTTATGTGGACTTCAAGGTGCTGCATAAATATCATCCAAACCCAAATATTATTTAAACCATCTTAAAAAAAAACCCAACCCTCTTCTCTGCAAGTCAGAGCTCTGGTTCACATGCACCAAGGCGATGAAGGGGGTACTGACATCCACCAACCATTTGCTGCTCAGATGCAGTGACCACAGCAAGGAATGCTGAACGACATCTGAAGCAATTTCTAGAGCCCTACAGCCCAGTACTTCAAAGTAAATTGAAATTCTATCACTGTATGGTCTCAGGAAGGGTATCAGAGTAACCAAGTCCCATTTCAAATCACCAAATGCAGGTAAAAACATGATTATATTGTATTAAGTAGCTTTCTGAATGCACATTCATATTAGGGCAGCAATGCTGTAGTCTGTAGAGGGAACATGGTTTTGAAGCTGAGAGCACAGGCCATGGCTTCTGATCACCTGGAATTCCTTCTGCTGGATCATAGCTCACCTGTGGACTAGGCAGTACTGCCAACAGCTCGCTCCCCTACTTGTGCTCCTTTCTTTTCCAGTGCTTCTCACAATGTTATTACTGCTTTGCCCTCAGGTTTTAGCAAAAATTATAACTTTATTTAGCATTTTTAACTGTATTCTTCCAGTTACTGTGATATTTTTCAAGTTTCTTTTGACTCATTTTTCATTTCCCCCAAATATTTTTGTAGCCTGGAGAAAGAGACTGATGTCAAGATGGGCCTAGCTTTGAACCCAGGGTGGAGAAACTTTTGATACACTTCCAGATTATTTAATTCTCTACTCAGGTCTCTTGAGTATCTGAAAACAACTTTCCCAGGCCCTGCTT
The DNA here is from genome assembly GCF_009819655.1 of Sylvia atricapilla. Classification (NCBI taxonomy): domain Eukaryota; kingdom Metazoa; phylum Chordata; class Aves; order Passeriformes; family Sylviidae; genus Sylvia; species Sylvia atricapilla. Next base: position 96,347,409 of record NC_089141.1, read on the forward strand.
GCCTGTGAGGTGCTGGAGAGTAAAGCACCCAGTCTTTCTGAGAGGTAAGGTGCTGATTACACAACTTTCAGCACATCCTGAAAGCTGATTCCAAAAACTAATATTGCTTTTGGCATCACAGAGAGTTCTTCACATACCCTTTAGAGGAAAAAGCAAGTGCAGAAAGGTGAGGAGTTTTTAAAGAACTTGGAAAGTAGAGAAGTATGCTGTTGAGAACTAAGACAACCTCGGATCCAGCTCACACTTAGCCAAATCTCAGCCAAATCTTAGCCAAATCTCAGTATCATTCAGGAGATTTTGCTTTTGTCCTCTCAGTTCAGTGTGCTCATACATCAAAGGTTGCTCCACAAAACTGCATTAGACTGAAATTTTTACACTCTCTCCTCTAGTACCCAGGATGGGTGTGCTGCAGAATTTCAGTTTAAACTGCTGCACATGGAGACAAGAAAGCTCAGAGATTTCAAAACTGCTCCTCAGAAAAGACTGCTTCTTGCCAGACTGATGTCATTAATGGTTCTTAATGCATTCAGTAGTCAAGAAGGCAGCCATCAAAAATGATCAAAATTTCATAGCATATCTTAGAGGAATTCTATTGTTAAAATAAAAAGTTATTGGTAAAACATCAAAGTGTTCTGAACAACAAAACTCTTATTACAAACCAAAACACTTTCCATATATATACATATACACACACACATAGAGAGAGAGAGAGAGAGAGAGAATGAAGCAGGATAATGCAAATTTTCCCTTAAAGCTGGGAGCAAAATTTTCTTTATTGGCAACTACCCAACTACCTTTCCTTAAAATACAATCCAGTAAAAAAAAAAAAAAAAAACAAAAAAAAAAACCAAAAAAAAAACAACCTTCTCTTCCTACTTCTTTTGTCCAAATTATGCAAAAATATTTACCATGCAGACCAACACTACAGTCACATGCACAAATTCCCGAACACTGATTTTGTTTAACCTTGGGAGGGCCCTTGGGTCCAGACTGGGTGGGAGATGTCTGTGTGGCTGCTGCCTTCCCCCCACAAAGCCAGCACCCATGTGTGGTGCTTCCCTACAGCCTGCTCCCACTGCTCCCAGTCCTCACAGAGAGGGGCTCACCCTCTTAGCATCTCTTTCTCCCCTCTTGCAATGGACAACAACTGTAAATCAGGACCACTTCACCAATGCTGACTGGAAGCCAGAGAGGCATGGAGCCACCAGCCTTCCCCAGCTCCAGTGATATTCCCAGAGCAGTGTGATTCCTTCAGCAGGGCTGTGATAGCAGAGTCCTGGGCGTGAGCAGAGACCTCTCTCTGCCAGGTGCTGCACAAACAGCATAAATCCACAGCTTACTGCAAAAGCAACCAGAACCTGAAATGGACACTCCCTTCCTCAGAGCAAAGGAAGGGAAAATAAATAAGTGAGACAGATAGATAAACAGAAGCCAGCAGAGAAAATAGTGTCCAATCTAGAAAGTATTTCAGAAAACAGGTGAGCTCTCAAAAGGGTATCTGGAGAGAGAAGCACAGTTGCCTGGAATCAGAATGATTTCCCACCAGGTTTAATATGTTTTAACAAAACACAATTCATTTCTTCTGTCCAGAAGGAACATTTAAGCATTCTTTGAACCAGTGGGAATTTTTTCAACCTTCAGTTCACGGCTGTTTTCACTCTTGGCTTTGGAGCAAAAGGTTCTAACCTATTTCTCTCCACCATTGGAGAGAAATTTTTTTTTTTAAAAAAAGAGGAAGCAGGCTTAGAAAAAATGCTATCGGTTTATTTTCCAAGACAAAAGAGGACTTTTGAGTTACTTTTGAGATTGCAAGCAGGTTCAGCACTAAGCCTCTGAAACTAGCATATTTTCCTGGATGGATAATCTGGTGGAATAGCAGTGGAAATCACAGAAGGCAGCCCGTTGACAATACACTACTGGAAAGAGCTAATCATCCTATCATCCTGCTGTTTTCCTGAATGATCATCACGTATGAGGTATTTGAGCTAACATGGAGAAGATAAGGACCATATTCTTATGCTAAGCCTGTGAGAGGGACAGAAATCTGCCTTTTGCCCAAGAAGATGGACTGAATGACTCCTCTAGTTGGCCTTTTTTCAAAACCCAGGGAAAAAAGGGACACCACGCTTCTCATACTTGTTTGGTTTAAAGTGAAGAGAGATTTTGAAAAAGGGATTCTCAAAAAAATGGAAAAGAGTAAACCCAAGGAAAAGGACAAAATCATAAGACCCAGTGAGCAGTTATCAATCAGCAGTAGAAATAGATTTTGCACTTTATTTAACTTGGTTTTGCTGCACACTCTGGCATTTGAGCCATATACTGGCTGGGACAGTTTCTTCCCAAGCATTTTTCTGAGCATATTGCTCCCAAGATGGTGTCCTTTTAACAACCCAAGTCACGCATCCAGAGGCCTTTTCTAGCAGCAATGCCTTCAAAGGCAAATAAATCTGAAAAGTGAATTTGCTTATGATAACTTGGTATGCTCATGTGGGACATCAGGGTTCTGGCTAACTCCTGTGCATTTGGTGTCCACAGCACATGATCAAATGGAGTGCGTCTTCTCTGTTCTACCACAAACCCAGTGCAGGTGGGACAAAGACAGACCCCACAAGGAAGCACAAGTGGTGCTGAACTTTGCTGCTTGTGACTCTTATTTTTTTTCCAGGAATCTCCCCCAGAACAAAAACTTTCCTTTCCATGTTTAAAAAAAGGCTTGGTACTAACAAATCCAGGAGAAATCTGCTTTTTAGAAGGGCCTGTTGCAATAGGACAAGGGGCAATGATTTTAAAACAAAAGGAGGTCAATTTACATTACATATAAAGAAGAAACTTTACAATGAGGGTGGTGAAACACTGGAACAGGTTGCCCAGGGAGCAACCTAGTATATGTCCCAACCCTGGAAACATTCAAGGTCAGGTTGGATGGGAGTCTGGTAACCTGATCTAGCTGAAGATGTCCTGGTCACTGCAGGAGATTGGCTCTAGATGTCCTTTAAATGTCTCTTTCAATTCAATTATTCTATGATTCTATGATAATCCAAAGGATTTCAATAGTTCTTGTTGTCAAAGCAGTATCAGACAAAAACTACCTTTCTTCCTGGAGGAAAGCAAGTTCTAAAAAAAGTTAGACAGCACAAATTTTAGAAAAACATTTCATTATCGTGCAAATGACCACAGTTTCTTATCACATTAGGTATTCAAGCTATCTCAAATTGATTCTCACAGTAACACTTGTAAACCATATTAATCATAATTTTAGAATTCATTTACCTGGGGATGGCAACCAATTGATTACTTTAAAAGTTCAGTGAGCTAAAAAAAACCACTTCTTTTTCATCCAGAGATAAATCCTTACTGTCCAAAATATGGAATTGAGATATGCACCCAAACATTACAAAAATATATTTAATGGAAAGTACTTTTCCAAGCCAGCAACTCTTAGGACCTAAAGCATGTATTTTTGTAAGGAAGTATTTGCTCATGTAGGCATATTTGCTGTAGATGTATTTTTATTTGTATCCATTGGTGCTGCAAGTTGCATGAGAATCCATAAAACTTTCATGCTGTGTTTCTTATATGCCAGAAATTCAGTATTGTACTTTTGAGGGTCAGCATGGTAAGGACATCAAGTGATGTTCTCAACAACACAGATGATGTAATCTGCTGCTGTTTTGCAATTTTAATAATATCTGCCACTGAAAGCCTTCAGAAGCTTTGTGCCAGCACAATTAAAGGAGGATCTAGAGAGGTTTTAAGGGATGCAAACTAACTTTTCATTTGCTTCATATGTACAGATTATGTTTATATATCAGCCCGTCAGCAGCATTCATGTGACCTTCAGCATCAGCTGGATGCTCCCTGATGAGATGGTGCCTGTGAGATCTCATTAATTCTGCCCTGTATTTCAAACTTCTTCTCATCTAGAAACATACTGGCAAGAGAAGCAATAATGATGGTGGAGAGAAAAGTGCTGTCTGAGATTTAGGGCATCTCCTGGCACCTAGGAGTTCCTAGATGAGATTTCCAGAGGGATATCAGTCTGAAACAAAAAAATGGATGCTATAAAAAGTAGTGCTGGTACAAGCCTGTGCTTGTTTTCTGCTCTGCCACAGCCTGAGAAGGATGAGGTGAATTACTCAGCTCTCTACACACCTAAGGCCTTTCCACTGGCCCTGGAAGATCCCAGCTTTGTGACATGCAATAGATCAGGGAATCTCTGCCATCATGAAATCCGGCTTTTTCACAAAGACTTTCAACTCCTGGGACATCCTTACAATGAATGTAATTAGCCCCAATTTAAAGCTGGCAACAGAACCAGGGAAAAACTTGCAAAAGATTGCAAACATGGGTCGGTCTTCTGTGGCAGATCCACTTAATTCCAGGCAAGTACTTAAAACACAAGATTCTCATGAATTTAAAACTGAATTTCCACCATGTCCTGTATTGGGTCATGCTGAAGAGTACTATTAAAATTAAATTCGGTCCAAAATCTTAGGGTTAAAATAATTTTTAAATGTGGCCTTAAAAAAAAAATCCATGAGCAAAGACAAGATCTGCAATAACACAGAGAAAATTAATTACCTAGGCAGACTCCTTTTCAAGTTCATGACTCATGCCAGCATATAAATGTCTGCATGAAGCCAGCTCTTAACACTAATTTTGTCACTGTAAGAAAATCGTAACGTTCTCTTAGAAAAACTGAGTGCATACCTCGCTATTGATTTTTCAAAAGTCTGACTGGCAGAGTGCTCTACTATATCTGCAGATTTGTGCTAATGCTTTAAAATGTTTTGCTAAATTTAATCTTTCACCACGGACGTAAGAGCCATGGCCATGCTGCAGTTGGCCTCAGCTGCACAGAAGCTGTGGTTACAGCCACTTAATTTGTCACTTTTTACTTAATATAGACATGCAAGTGTATCACTCCATGAGTCAAAAATCCCATTCCATATAATGACAAAACCACAGTACAAAGAATACAAAGAGTAGGAGTAAGAAAAGATGCATTTTTGCTAGAACTAATCTGTGGTTCAAACGTTCCCCCTGCTGCTCCCCTGCCAGAAGCTGCTGTGTTTTATCAGCTGATGCTGGCACAGGGTCACAGAGCCAGGCCCTGACAGAGCTGCCGAGGGACCCAGCCCTATCTGCCTCCACGAGACCCCTTCTTGGAACTATCCCCTCTGACCACAGAGTAAATTTAGAATCATGAGCTATCATCTGAAGTATCTGCTTTTCATATAAGGATTACCATAGTGCTCCTTGGGTTTTTAAAATCTGAATGTAGCACTACAAGAGAAAGTAAATGTGTCTGATGGTCTGTATCAGCACAGCTCTACTTGGCCAGGTGGTGCCAAAAGCTACACACACCGTGGCTGAAAGCATCCTTTACAAGGGCAGCATCTCCATTAAGGGGTCATGGCCTCATTAAACTGGGGAAAAAAGAAACACAGGCACACAGACATGGGCATTTCTCTCTGCTGGTGGCAGGCAGAGCCCAGGCAGTGCAGGGAGGATGGAGCCAGCTGCACTCCTGGGCTGTACCACCCCAAAAGCTGCTGCTCCTCTTCATCTCCTCTGGAAAGTCCCTGGCAGTGAGTGGGATGTCAGCATCATGCTGACACCAGAGGTGTCATCAACACCAATACCTCAATGTGACAGAGCCTCTCCAAACAGGTTGCCACACAAGGGGCCTGAAGCACCATGGTTAGACAAGGCACTGAGCAGAGCAGACGTTTTGCACTGGCAGACTGGCAGGTCAAGTGTCCTGGCAGCCCCCGGCACGCCACAGGCTGCCTTCCCACTACACAAAGCAAAAACAGCACAACAAAAAGGTTAAGATGAGGAAAAATGCTTCTTCCCCACCATCACTTTTCCATCACCTATGGCAGCAGGCACAAGGAGCAAGGCTCAGTCCGTAAAAGCCAAGGCCAGGGAAAATGTCCCCTGCTGTCACCTACTGCACCCAGCCTCACCCCAGACACTGGGCACCCAGGGGAACAGGCGTCCAACTGGTCCAGTGTTCAAAGGGACACGCAGAGCAGGGAAGGGGTGGGAGACGAAGGCAACATGGGGACTGTCCCTGTGAAGCTCCAACCATACCTGTGCTGCTCTGCAGGGTGGCAGGGCTGGCCCCAGGGGAAGAAGAGATGAGTGGAGAGTAAGACAGAGAGAATGCTTGCTTCATCACATAAAGCCACACAATGCAGCATTTGCACCCAAGCCAGCACAGATCCAAGCAGGGACATTTGTATGATACAATGGCACATGGGGTGGAAGTCTGAACTTGTGCCTCCAAAGGGCCCAATCTTACCCCAAAGTTCTGAACCCAAGCAGCATCTGGAGGAAACACGGGAAGAAGCATCTCTACATCTCACTTTCTAAGGCTATGTGCAGGCAGCGCTGACATTCAAGGGTTTTAGAGGGTAAGATTACTAAAGCATGAATTCTTTTCCTAGAAAAAATTATATATCTTTCACTTTTTTAAAGCTAATTTTAAACATTAAGTGATTGGTTTCTAAGATCATTAATTCCTTGCAAATATTCTCAGAAAGTGAAAGAGAATGTGCTCAGCCCAGATTGATTTTATGTCTTTGTTATTATATCTTATTCATATCACTATCGTGGACTTATGCACACATGGAACAATCAGGCAATTGAACAAATATTAGCATTTCCAGCTAAAGTGAAATAAAACCTTTTGCTGGATGTTCCTGTGTTTCTGTAGCAAATCAATAATGGGTATTTAAATTGCTGTTTAGACATTAAAGCTAAGATGAATGGGGACATTCTCATTTCTTTCCTGCTGCTATGCTTTCAGGCTGTGCCTTTTAAATAAGACCTGACATGTGTAATTCACATCACAGAATAATTGATACTTAAAAGCTACAGGCACTATTTTCAGAGCAACATGCCAGCCATCTCCATACAATGGTACATTGATTTGGCCTGTTCATCTTAATTGCAGCAATTGAAAAGCATCCCCAGTATCTGTTATGTGACTTGAATACCTTCTTCATTATTGCATCCAGACAACACAGCACTTGTTGGCACTAACCACTTAGCCTGCCAGGGAAGATCTATGGCATACCCCTGCTCAGGAACCCAGCCCATGCTAGACAGCTTCCAGAAATCAGGACAGTTCTGGGGCTTGACATCAAACTGGCATACAGTCATGATTATATTCTCAGGTCCATTAATTTTGTCAGTGTCACTTCCCAAACACAAAGAATTCTCATCTTTAGGTCAAGGCTATTGATATTTTACTAAATTTTGTGGGAGGCTGGAGAGAGAAGAGGCATTTGAGGTGTTTGATGCAGCAGTGATTCTTAGAAATGTTATGGATGTATCTATTTAATTAAGAGGCTCTTTGTTGGATATATTATTGAATATGTGATTTATTTGTTATTTGACGTTCTGCTCAAGATGAATTCTTTTAAAAGCTTTGCTCTGTATAACTAGAAGGGTGAGGGATGACTATATTTTACAGAAAAAAAAGGGATGTGGCTTTTTAAATACCTGAGAAAATATTTGCATTTGCAAAATAGGACAAACACAAGAGCATAAATCAACAACAAGCACTGCAAGTACACTGTCAAGGACACAGATCTTAAGGAGGCCATTTAGCTTGTATAACTTAGGCCATACTTGGAGATGTACAATTCCACAATAAGGTTGTGTAATTTCTCTTCTAAGCACTGCAGAAAATAACAGTTATTAGTTTGTGTTTCTGAAATGTGCAATGAGAACAAGATGCCCGCAGGTCCCTGCAGGCATTCTGTAATGCCCCTGCTTCCCTGTTCTGGCCATGCTGACTCCAACACTACACCAATCCCCCCTCTCCTCTGGGCCCACCTGCAATAAAACACCATGATCCTCCCTTTGAGAGTGAGCAGGACCACACTTCTCTACCAACAAGAGATTAGTAGTTCCACCAAAGCAGAGGCTGATCCTTTGTAGGGGTTTGCAGCTCTAGAATGCTCTCAAGCCTTTGCCTTGCAGGTATCATCAAAGAGATGCAACAGAGGCTAAATCTGCACATGTATTTTAAATTGTAAGCACCAAGCAGGCCTATTATGAAGACAGCCCAGGCATTAGTGGTGCTCAAATGCTGCTTCCAGATACCTGGTGTGAGGTGATTTATCCTGCTAAGGAGATGAAGAGATGAGTGGGACAAAATCCCCAGGCATAACTGATGGCTGTTTTCACCTGATCCTCATGTGATGAAACTGAGCCTCTGACTCATTACCTTAAATTATATTTCCAAACTGCCACAGTAGAGAAGAGCAAAAATATCACTCAGAAACTAGAAGTCGTGCTTTTCAACAGCAGGTGGACACTGTAAGGAACCAGGAGAAGAAGCCTGGAGGCATCTTAACTTCAGCCAATTTTACTTAATTTGGCTAACGGTATGCCCCTTACACAGAAAATAATCAGAATTGTAAAGATAATAGTTATTAAATAAATATTCTTCAGCTCTTCACTTCTATCAGGTATCCATCCATAGGTGCTCAGCTGGTCTCTGTCATGTTGCTATTAAGAGCACATCCCAAGAAATCAGGATAGAAATAGCAACACTCTTATAATGTCAGGTGACAACAGAAAAGGGTATTTAAAAGGCTTATCTAGACAATAGGTATGTTTTCATTTTTCAGCTGATTAGTAAGATAAGAGGTCTGATGTGTTCTTATGACACAGAGTAAGTGCAAATCAATACTCAGCTTTCAAACAAGTGAAGTCAGTGTGCCTTCTAAATTCTACTCAAAAACTCTATCTGGCCTCTATGACAGCAGTTTCACATTGTCACGGCCTATTATTGAAACACTGGGTTGTTTTTTACATCAGTATGGTGGCTGTTGGAGTTTGATCATACATATTCCACAGGATAGCATCATTTATATTTAGTTCTTTTTTTGTGGTGGCTTCCAAAATTCAATGGAAAATATATAGTTTACATCTTGCATTTCTGAACTAATAAAGGAATATTCACTCTTTTATGCAATCTTTAATATCTTTTTGTTGTTGTTCTCTGTGAAATTACTGAGTTATAATAGAACAAACTTTGAATAAGAAGACACAGAAATTATGAAATCTCTTTTCTCAACAGCTTCATGCATGGAAAGAAAATCCAGACACCCACCTAGAGAATAAGGTCCAGACATAATTTGCTTCCCCTCACTGGTTTTTTTCACAGCTAATGCAAAACTGAACAAGTTTTAAACACTAGTTACAACCATGCCAGCCTGTCTCAGTCACTAATAATATGTCCTTTCACTTAGTGTTTCCATTGTCACTTTTAACAATGTCTTTCAAATGTTAAGAGAATAATTTTTTCCCCTCATACCCATGTATTAAAATTACTTTGTTTTCTTAGCTGCTCCTACAGATTTTTTTGGCTATATGATAAAAGAAAATAATGTGTCTGAATGCATTGCAGTTAAAACTGTGGTCACACTCACTTTTTGTTCTTGTTAGAAGTATTATCAGCAAACTTGCCTGCACATAGCACATAATTTATCTGTAAAAACAGCCCAAATAATCTAGCAATAATGCAGATTTTATATACATGAGTCCTTTCCTGTAATCCCTTCATTTTGATCCTCCACGTGGTTAACATACTAAAGCAACATGGAAGAGCTCAAGAAAGATATTTGGTGTGCACAGAGTAAGGGATACTCCCTGTTGCAAAATTCCTGTAGTGAATGACATGGACTAAAGCTATAAGGACGTGGTTTTTGCCAGGTCTTCATTTTACTATGAGATTGGTGGAATGGAATAAATACAATTCAAAACACTCATTCATAAATATTCATTTCACAAAAGCACTCTTTTGGTAAGGAAAAGCCTGTCTGAAAAAAGGGCAACATGTTAACAAAACAAAGGACTGCTTCACTGAGGGAACAGGGTGAATCCACACTAACTTTTTGTGTGTGGAGATATTTGTGGCTAAGATACTATGATAAGCCTTGCACATCTTCAATATTTTAAACTGTCATATCATAGAGCCTTTCACTGAGAAAGGTTTGGCACACATTGAAGACAAGTAAACATGAGTACTTTCATTATAGACTCATGCACAGGAAGTTAAATGTGGCATAGTTTAAAGAAACCCCCCAGTAATGTTTGGTTTCCCATTTTATTCAGTCACTAGTCCACATGTTCCCCTAAGTCCATTACATTTCAGTTCCTAAATTATTATATCTCATTTTGTGTTCCTGAGATTATCTTGATATTCTTGGCATATGTTAATAACCCCCACAGGGCAGATAAACTGTTCTAGTGGTCTCAAACTAATAAAAGAACGGTTCTTACCAGGCACAGAGGAGATTCCTCAGAAACCCATTAACAGCTGCAATGATTCACTCAGTTTTCCATGGATCTGTATTTGCTGTGGCGTCAGCTTTTCATGTTAAGAAATGTCACATTTGGTAAATCCCCAGGAAATGGCAATTTTCCTTCAACTACTGCAGGTTGACATGCACAGCTTCAAAGATATGCATTGTGGGACGCAGTCCAGTAATGTATATCTCTTTGGTTCAGGGGATTTGCCCAGCTCTGGAGCAACCTCCACCCTCCTCATTTTATCAGAGAGCCAGGAAACTGACCTAAATGAGTTCTTGTGTTCCAGGCACCACTGCTCCCCTTACACCCCCAGTCTTTCTTAGTATGATCTCTCCTCCTCCCATCATAGGCTTTGTCTAGTTCCAGAGAAAGCCACTGAGGTTCACAGCTGCTTTTTCTCACTCTTTTTCCCTCCACAGAGGCAGCAGAAACAGAAAACCTCCCCAACATGGACTGCTCAGCTGCTGACAGTAGTGATTTATCCAAGACCTCTCAGCAGCCATGACCTAACAGCATTTCTGAGATGTGACTTGAATTCATGATTATGAAAGAGCTGAATGCTGCAGCTTATGTGGTTTTTAAACTTTCATAGCTGTTGTCACCTCAAAGCATGCTCCAGGTCAAAAGGGTGGGTTTACACACACAGATATATATGTATACTCATAGGGTATTTCAAACAATGACACAAACATTCTTTGAGGAGTACAACTGCACAACCCAAGCCTCCAGCTAACAAAAGTCAATGGATATGAAGTCTGTGTGTGTTCATATACAACTGACAGATTTATTTGTTTATGTGGTTTTTCTCACAGTGGAATTCTTACCACCTCATCACATTTTATCAGTGACTTTTCACGGTATCAACAAACTCGAGGACACTGGGAAAGCAGACATTATTATTAAAGTATAACAAGATTGTATTGGATAAACAGGCATAGATTTATTTTACCAGTGGTGATATAACCCAAATATCTAGGTTTTAGGGCAGGTCAGTACACAGGAAACAAGCAGAGAAGCCCCTGAGTTGTCAGGTTGCCTGTGGACAAGGACATGACCAACCTGACGTTTAAGTTTAGATTTCCTGCTAACACTGACACTTCAGAGCTGGGGGCTCCTGAGCCAGGGGCCCTGGGAAAGCAGGAATAAAGCATCAGCAGCAACCACTCAGTCAGTAAAGGCTCATAAGGCCACAGCCTTGATGACTGACAGGAAAAATAAGAAAAAGTCCAGAGTAGACAAGGGGGCCCCTAGAATCACAAACAACAAAGATAAATATTTCTTTTAACAGAGTTGCCAACTTCTCATGAAATAAATGAAAGATCCGAGCTGCCCTTGGATGTTGGTTCTGGATGCCAGTATTTCCCAGGCTTCAGCTCTTTCTGCTCTGACTTGACACACCGTATTGCAATTTATGGAAACAGCAAAAGAAATATGATTTTTTTTATTGTTGTTATTTAGAAAAGTTGATCTCAAAAGCAGCAGTCCCAGCTCCAACATGCATTAATGACAGTTTAAGTAGAAGTGCATTTTTTAATTTATTCAAATTATAACTAGGTAATTATAAGCAATCAAGTGAGAGCTGTTTAAAAGCTACTGGCCACAGCTGTTAGCTACCTCATGTCGTCAGAAATCAGCACCCCCTCAGCTGAGGGATTTGAACAAACCTGTTTTATGACAGCAAAGTGTAAGTGCTCACATCTTCAATTACTCAGCTGTGAAATCAGTAGCTTCTGGGAGTAGGGCAGTCAGTTTTTACAGCTCCACATGGATCTGGAAAGGGCATATCTGACTGTGCCCACCAATTTGAGCTGTTCTTTCTCCAAGGGTGACTATCAGTTTCTAGTTCATATTGCTACTAATATTCCTCTCAGGGCTGCTAAGATGGTATGTGTTTAAAATGCTGTTCTCCCCTGAAAAATTATTTTAATTAAAATGATTTTCAGGGGTCCCATATTCTTTGGTTTTTACTAATTATCATAGCACGTTTTTACAGTTTCCAAGCTAATGGGTGCTTTCACTAACTGCCAGCTCCCAAATTAAACATGGGATCTGAAAAGGCTTTTTATTTTTCATGTCATGTTTTCCTGCCATTCCATCTTCTGGGAATGCATAGTCACTGCAAGGAGAGCATCCTCCAAAGTCTCTTTGCATAAAACTCACAGAATGAGCCTGGCTGAACATGTCTGACAGCACAGCACATGGTCCAGGCACTGTGCTAGGTCTGTGGATGAAATAGCAGCAAGGAAATACTTTACAGCTTGAAGTAAGCAAGAAAAAATTACTATGAAATCATTAGCAGTGAGCACAAAACACAGAAAGTAGATCAGTTAAGCAGAGAAGTGTAATTTGGACACACAAGCAAGCAGTGTCTTCTTCCATCAGCTCTCCTGAAAGGGCTTCTAAATTCACACAGATTACACACACATGGAAATGGAATGGAAGTAGGAGAGGATTTCTAATACAGCACAGTCTTGAAAACCTGAATACATAATGTTTTTTTTCAAAATGTATTTGCAATATACTTGCTTGTTCAGGATGAGACCTGTGTTAGTTACTTTGGCCTCTACATACCATATATGTTTGTTTCAGAAATGTAAGCTAACAAGCTAAAGTTATATAAGCCAAGTCTATCAAGCAGATCACACTTAACTTTCCATGGAAACTCTTATTTAGAAGTCAAGAAGATTTAACTTATCCCACTAGAAACAGTCAGTGGACACACACATTCTTCCAGTCTTTCCAAAGGACTCCCACCTTGATGTGTACTTTGCCAATGTCCAACAAAGAGAACACAACATTTCAGCCCTTGCAAGTAATGCTGCTCTTTTCCCTGCTCAGAAACTATGACCTAGAGGAGCAGGGGTGCACAGAGCATAAAGTGGGGACAGATTGGACCCCAGTGACATCCCTGTGCAGTGCTCCATGCATGGAAATGAAAGACCCTGCACAGAGCAAAAGGATGCACCATAGATTTCTGAAAAGATGGGAGTGTAACAATAGTTGTAAAAGATATTGTGCAAGTTTAAGGTTAAACACGCTTTTTGCTGCACATTGCACTTCCAAAACAAACAAGCAAACAAAAGAAATTGTACACTAGTAAATACAGCTGTGAGCTAGTCCAGGAGCAGCCTCAGCAACTTGTTTTCCCAAGAAACCCAAATATGATTCCTGACAACCTTTTCTGTGGCCTCACAGAGGCGACTGGCCCCAAAGGAAAACTGCTGCTCACAGGATCCAATTAATGAATTTATCAGAGGGTGCAGGGACAGAGGATATGTGGGCAGGAGAGGATGGAATAAGGATGCTCAATAGAAAGGGGTCACAGGAACCAGCACCTGCATTTCCACAGAGGACTTGATTCTATTCAAGAAAAGTGACAGCTTTATCACTAGCAAATTAAAATGGTCCTTTGCTTTCTAAATGTTTCAGTTAGTGCATCACTCTGACACTTCCACAGAGATATTGCACTCATAATTGCCTCAAATACACTGTGCACTCCATCCTTGGAAATAAACTTACTGAAAATACTGATAGAGTCCACAGACATACAAGTGCTTCATATTAGATGTGGAAAGATAAGCTTGAGGCCTGACCTATGCACCCAGTTTCTGGCTGGATATGACTATTTCTAGAATTTAGAGGTTCATGCGTTTACACCTGATATGTCAAAACAACCCTCCTAAATCAAGATCCTCTAGCAACACAGATCAAGCAGGGATGAGATAAGGCAGTGAGCAGATTTCTGGAGGGCTCTGTGGCTTGGGCAGCCCTGGAGGACATTCATACCTCCCAAATTCTTCACAGCCCCTCTGCAGGAGGTGGAGCCCCTTCAGTCTCTCCTTCTTAGCCAAGGACTTCCCAGCTCATGCCCAAAGGATTCAAGATAACTCAATCCCTGGGGTTTGATTAACCTGGCTCTACAAGTAAATCTGAGGAAACACAAGGGCAAGTGAACGTGTATAAAGGAACTTTTTTCCCCTTTCTTTTGTTTTAATTAAGAATATTTCTCATTCTTTCCTGAGCAATAAAGACTACCTGGGAGCCACTGCATGTCCCAACATCGACAGCTACAGCCTGGCCAATGCTGCCAGCTCTCCCAAGTCTTGCTCCTAATCCCACTGTAACCAGATATACACTGGCATTACTACTACTCACCCCCATCCCTTGAGATTTGCAATTTTTTTCATATGTGATTGAATGCCAGACAGATCACTTTGAGATAAGGTCTTGGTGCTTTTGTGTACATACATGGCTATGACAGAGTAGGTGACAGTGTGTGAAATTGATTTTATTTTAAAATGAAACTACTTCGCCCTCCCATACAGCTCGACTACAGTAGCTAGGTTTTGTTTCTGCAAGGTTGCATCTTTTACTAAGCTGTGGCCTTGATTTTGTTGAGCATCATCCAGGTGCTGTTATACAAATATGAAGTAAATGTGTGGCTCTTTTATAAGTAAGAGCAAAGTTAGTTTTGTTTTGTGTATTATGAAAAAGCCCTTCAGATGCCATGCTGTGTATAAGGCAACTTAATCCTTTTTTGAGGAAAACCAATCTATTTCATTTCACATAGCACAACAGCCACTGGACAGGATAGGTGCAACAGGATCTCAGAATGCGCTGCTCCCTGTGCTGCCTAAGTAAAGCCAGTGCTGTGTGCTCTGAACAACTGCTGCTGTGTACTTCAGAAACACAACAGCAACTTCTGCAGGTTTAATGGGAACTAAACAATGGCACTAGATACAGAAAACCGGAAAAATTGGAATTGTGTTTTAAGCAACTTTAAGGAAATGAATGCTGATCACTCAGAAAGGTGAATAATGAGAAATCTGAGGAGAAATGTACGATCAAATCTTGAGCTAGAGTATCCTAAGGGTTGCACACCACTGTGCTGACACAAAACACAGCATCAAGATTTTGCATCCTTCATTTCAGCATCTGTATCTGCCCAGCAAAAGGACTGTAATGTCCTATCTCATCCTTAATGCACCTTTAACATAAGTGCTTTGTAATAACAAAACTGCACAGAGTGACATGATAAACGTCACACTTGTGGTTGCTTTGTTAAACTGTGACAACTTTAGGGTTGTTTCTTGTCATGCATGGTCTTTACTAGCTTCTTATTAAGCATTAATTCATCACTCACATGCCAGCTGCACTGAATGCTGCTGAACAGGACCCAGGCCATGGTGTACCTGTGGATCCACTACCCAGTTCTGTTGAAACAGAGTATCTCTGTCTCTCCCATAACAATAAAGGGTATTTCTACAGCTAAATCACACTGGTTATTCGGAGCCATCACCAACTTTCAGTTATCAGAAAGACTTAAAAAGGCGACAGAGAAAAATTAGAAAAATTCAGAACAACTTTTTTATTAAACTGCTGGCTATAAAACAGTAGTTCATGTTGCACGGCAAAGCTCAGTCTGCCTCACCAGGCTCTTTTTTCCTTTCTTTCCTTAGAACAGACAATGCTCAAGGGAGCATTTGGACCAAAATTCTTCTTTGCTAATAACCCACTAATCACTAGGATTGCTACATCATATATGCACATGTACAAGGAACACAGCAGCAGTGATGTCAGGGATGCCTTCAAAAATGCTGAAGCTAAAGTCTTCTAAGCTGTGTTATTCCCACTGTGAACACTTTTATGTTGTTTCATTTGCTTAACATGTCAGATGAGGCAATGAGTCCTCAATTCCTCTAAAGCCCAGGAAAAGAAGCAATAGTAAAGGTGATTATGCAACTGGAAGCTCATGTGAAGCCTGGCTGAGGACTGCAGTCATAACAGACTGGACACATCATTTGGTTTTACCTTGATAATGTAACTTGTTCAGTAACTACCAGGTGAAGTGTGCCCAGAAGGCTAATAATTTCCATGAACATTCCATTGCAAACCAGAGTTTTACCCCAAACAAGTGCACTTGTACCGAGAACAATTATGAAGAACTTTATTGCACAAGCCAGGTCTTTCTGGGTGTATGTTCAGAGTCCCTTGCTTAGAGCAGATGCAATAAATCTATTATTTCCTGAAAGCAGTCCACTGGGTCTATTTGGGACTGCCCAGAAAGATTGGAAGTGGTAAATTAAAACATATGAATAAAGTCATCAGTATATTAAGTCACCAGTAGACAGACAAGCAACTCTGTAGAGTTTATCTGCAGTTACCCACAAGTATGGCACTTGAGACCAAGGCTCATATAAAACACTGGATTTACCTGAATCTGGTGCTACATAAATGCATGGCAGTTCAGTTTAGGATGTAAGACACTTGAAAGAATCATAGAAAAATCCTCAACAGCTACCCTGACAAAATTACCAGGCATGTAGGAAGCAGTACACCTAGGGAAACACAGAAGCAGAATGATGTTGGGCATAAGTAGCAAAGTCAGAGTGAGGCCTTGCCCAGTACTGCAGGAAACCAGTGGAGAACTGAACCATCAGAGTGTTCAGTCAGGTGGCTTGGACAGAAAATTATTGGTTTTTTAAACACCATTTCACCTCTCAAATAATCCTTAATACAGGTTTTAAACAAAATTTACAAATTTCTCAGTGTGGCCATCTTTTCATTCTATGAGCAATTTTATACTGGAAACATGTAATTTACAGATGGTTCATTAATTTAGAGTCCAAATCAATTATTACAAAAGAAAAATAGCTTTCCATTTACTTAAACTACTTGTAAGGTATTTCATTTATTTCACGGTTGGTTGAAGTCCATTGCTGTGTATAGTTCCAGCAGCACCATTCATCTGAGTATAGATATGGAGCTGTGTAAGTAGCAGGTAACAGGGCTCATTAAGTGCTAACAATGTTTTATTTTCTTCAGTCAATAAAATATTTTCTAATACTTTAATTTTCATGGTATAGTTCTTAAAAAAAATTCATGAATTAAAGGTGTGCATGAATCATAAGCATCCATTTTATGAAAAAGAAATTGCACTTCTGTCTTTTTTCCGTTTTAAAATGGGGTGAAAGGCTGAAAATGTGACATATTCTACTGAATAGATACTTCTGAGAAATAACAGGCTGTCATACCACCTCCCTGTAAGGCTGTCACTCAGCATTTCAAGCAGCCTGCCTTGTTCATAGCCTACCTACTGCACTGGATGGGTAAGAGGAAAAAGCAGGCTTCACCTCCATCAAGAATTGCAGCAGAATTGCATACATCACCAGGGATATTTTGAATCTAACATACAAGACTTCTCTGAACAAAAGTGCTCTTAAACACTGTGGCCAGCAACGTGTTCACATACAGATACTGTTTGGTCCAGGTGAGAGTGCACAGGTGTTGGACCAAGCAAAACCCTTGTGAGGGTTTGTCTGTGCGAGGTGTCGAGAGATGATGATAAAAATGGAATGCCAGTGGGATCAACTTTAGGGTGAGAATACTATCAAGCACATCTTCTACTCAAAAGACTGGAAAAACCTTGGAAAAAAACTCACTTGTAGACTTCTTTTTCCTGTACAAGAGGCCTATAGATATAGAGTGGAGGTGTGGTAAGGGCCAGTACTCACCAAAGTTTCCACAGACATGGTTCAAGCTACAGCTAAAGGGCAAAGATTATGATGGCAATAAATTAGAAAATTCAAATCAGGAACAAAGCTAAGACCAATAGAATTTGCTCCCATATAAGCAAAGCTCTGTTATGCCCACTTTGAGCCATTGCACTCACAGGCAGACAGACAGAGGAACTTGGGACTGAGGTGAGCAGTCCTAGAAATCACCCAGTCACACATGCTGTTTGCCCTATATTCTCCCTGACCTGCTGATCCATGTGTTATTTTAACTGGCTATTCTCTTTGACCATTGCAATTGGCAGTACCTTGCTACATCCAAAGCCTCTGCATGAAGTTCACAAACCTTTGATGTGCCACCCTTCAGGAAGTCAGCACTTCTTGAGCAGGACAGTGCCAACATCCTCCTGCTGAGCCCAGGTGGCCACACGGGCTTAGTTCACAATACTCAGATGCTTGGCACACTTTCCTGCAATGGCAATCTTTTATCTCCTAACTATGAGATTCTTGATAGAAATTTGGGTAAATCCCCTTCTCTCTGAGCTGCAAAGAGCACTCACAAAGCTGTGACTCACTGCATACCTGCGGCACAGTGTTTGAACAAGCTCTGCTGACAGCCTGCAACAACAGCTGGGAGAGGTGTGACCTTTCTCAGTTCAGAGCCACAGGTTGTTAATTTTGAAAGCCAGTGATAAATCAACGTCAGCTTTGAGTTGTTAGCAACCTAATGAAATTACCAGAAGTAAGAGGGAAGATCACACTCTAAAGCAAGCAGCTGGAATAGCTTACAAACAGAATTTACAATAACATCAGTGGGGGATTTTTTTCATATATATTCCCAGCCAGGAAAAATAATACTGATTTCTGCACCTCAAGTCAAATCTTCTCCTCTCACAAACATCCACATCAGACAAAACTTTCTGTAAATCACCTAAGCACTCAGGCAAAAGTGTGTAAGCATCTCCACTTCTCTCATTGGGAAGTTGCTGCAGAATTTTGGTCCTCTGCTGGTTCAGAATATTTTCTAAATGCTAGCCTACACATGTCCCTCTTCAGAGCATCTATTTATACAGTAGGACAGACCTATAACTGAACCAGTTATAAGCAGTCCCTGATTCTTATCTTCCAGACAGGTAACAGGCCACAATCAAATCCTCTAAGGTTTTGCTTTTCTAACTCAAACAGCCAAACTCTCCATCTCTATCTCTTAAAAAAGTCACTTTGTTCCCCATGTCACACCACTTCATCTGTCTGATTTGTAAGATCCAGCTCCTTCCTTCCCCTTAAAAAGGGGATATGTGAATCCTCCTTTCTCTTCATTACAACTCCAAGCTTTGAGTCATCAGCATATTTCATTAGTACTGTTATTTTATAGCAAAGGTCTATTGTTCTAAATTGCTCCCAAGACCAACAGGAATTTCTCTAGTAAGTTCCAACATTTCAGCTTCCAGCACTAATTGTTGTTATATCCCATTAGCCAATTCCTTACTCATCTCAGATTTTTCTCCTACTAATCTGACTCATCATATATAATGATTCTCCATGTACTAAAAACATTTTGGTCAATTAAAGAACTATACATCAAAAAACCACCGTATTAAGGAAAAAGCTCGAGCAAATACTTCATGAAATCATCTTCCAGAACCACTAGAGCCATAAAAGAGTAAAAGCATTTGCTAACTGGTGTGTCCTCCAGTGGGGAGTACTCAGCCCCCTTCTCCCTTTCTCTTCACCCAGTCTTAGCACAGAAAGTGAGTGTGGCTTGGCTTTAACCTCAGCTCTGGTTATTTCCATTGTAGGAGCACTTGTGCCAAAGCTGATTTGGAAGGATGTTGGCTGAACAGTTAAGCTGCTCCTGATGGTGGTTTTATGCCAAGATTTGACAGTTTCCTTTAATCCTGTTTCATTGTGCCCCAGCTGCTGTGAGGGCACCTGTGTCCTGTTGGAAGGTGGAGTGAGAAAGGAGGGAATAACTTCTTAGCCAATTGAAGTAGGGTTTTCAAGAACACACTAGAAAAAGCATTTTAAACTAATCTCTCTAAATCAGAAGATGAAGTGAATTAAAGCCAATCAGGGGTGCAATTCCATCTTGCAGGTTATGATGAAGTGCCACCAAAAGGTGCAGCACAGCTGCACCAGCTCCTGCCTGACCTTACAGTGTGCTGATACCAGAAATTCAGACAGCAAAAAACCTATCACTTCAGGGTTTTTTTTAGAAAGCTATTTCTCTCTCTCTCAACCAGTTTGCCAGAAACACCAATGCCAGCACTAGTGAAGCTGTGTAAAGCTTTACTGGAATAAGTGTACTCATCAGGCAGTTGTGCTGCCTGCAAAAACAATTTATAAACAGACTTAAATAGAAGGAATGCAATTTTTTATCTCTTCTCTTCTCTTCTCTTCTCTTCTCTTCTCTTCTCTTCTCTTCTCTTCTCTTCTCTTCTCTTCTCTTCTCTTCTCTTTTTCTTTTTCTTTTTCTTTTTCTTTTTCTTTTTCTTTTTCTTTTTCTTTTTTCTGTGCCAGTGAAGCCTGTGAGCAGCCCAGATTCATGGTTGGGTGTTCCCATCCCCAGCTGTCCCCTTGCCAGACTATATTTTGCCTGTAACAAGGACAACAAAAATGGATGTGTCTGTGCTCAGATGTGCTGTGGGAGCATCATCATCCAGGTCTGTTGTCCCTACTTCAGGGAACATCTAAAGTCATGCCAGCAAAATGCAGCAAGGATGTCCACTGAAAGATCTGGGTTGTGGTAACTCTAGATGTAGCTATTACTTCTTCAGAAAGATAAGTGGAAATCAATCCTAGACTATGCTAATTTTACATCCATTTAACTCTTACACCCACTTCTAAAGAATCTATACGAAAAGCTAACTTTTGCAGCATATAGCTTTGAATTGTCTCAAATACTGCACCAGAAATATTACAATGGTCTGGGAGATTGAACCCTCAAAATGAAAAATCTACATTAGGAAAGAAAATGTTTCTCATTTCCCAGCAGAACTTTAAAGCACACAAATACTCTAAGCAGTCAATTTGCAGATGAAAGTAAGTTATTCTCATAGAATATGGCATATCAAATGAGATATGCTAACATTTTTAATTCATGTGCTTCCTTTTAAAGACTTCTCTTGACAAAATTGTGAGTGCTGTTACCAACATTAGGAAGTTTTGCCATATCACTTATTCTACATGCCTGAGTGAAAGACTTGAGCTTCCCGAGGAGTGCAGTAATCTCCCATTGTTTAAGGGCTGTATTGTTTTCATGTAGAAGGGTGAAGATGGAAAAGTCCATGTTTATATACTTAGGTACATTCTTGAAGCACAATCAGGAAACTCTTTTTAAAATATTTCCAAACCCATCTTCAAATAATATGCAATACTGTAAATCCCACTCGTGTAATCCCATCATCTGAGATGAATCATGTTCCTCTGAAATAAGAGAAAGTCACATGGATTGTTTTGCTGAGCAGCTATCAACCATGGTAGAACTAGAACTATGTATGAAAATGAAAATTTAAAATTCCAAATCTCATCGAAGTATTAAAAGTATCAATATAAACTGCTAGACCAAATTGCTACATTTGGCACATGTAGCACATGGTGGACCCAGCATAGTCCTGAGCAGTATCTCTACAAGCTTTGCACTCTCATGCTGTCCCCCATGCTCTCATCCACCATATATTCTTGATTTTACGCTAAAAACCATACCCTGTGGAGCTGTGACATAGCCACCTCTTTATCCCATATACTTTGTTATTATTTCTCTTTGCATTTCTCTCTCCAACAACACACAGTGTGAACCTTGTGCTTTGGAAGGTCAATCTCACCATACAAATCAGAAGACAGGGCACCTTCCACTTCCCATATACTTGGCCAGAGGTAGGTCTCTCTTCCTGTCTTGAGTTAAAGCAACATGGAAGGCTGACAAAAGTAGACTTGCTGCCAAATTGATTGACCTGCAGACTTGTGCAGCCAAACCTTTACCAAACCAATCCTCTGGCAGCAACACTGGCATGAGGCATCCTCAGCTCCCTGGTGTCTCATTCCCTTCTCTGCCCATGGCTGAGCACCATCACAGCCCACAGTGCCACCATGGGATTGCACTGTCCAACAGGCTGTGGCCCTGAGACCAGGGGCATTCTGCCAGCAGAGCAGAGAGTGGGGCAATTTGGAGCACAGGGGTAGGGAAGAGAAGGCCAGTGCCAGAGGAAGGCCCACATTTGCATATTAATCAGAGAGCTCTGTATAAGCACAGTTTACAGAGATAATCTGTTCCTGAACTCCTCTGGTTAGAAAGGGCAGAAAGTTGGAAGGAAAAAGACGATGTAAAAGGTGAGGATTCTGTTTCCACCTCCCACATTCAGAAATCCTCAGAAATACCACTTCTAGTTTGCTCTCTACTAACTTTATCCCAGTGTGGAAAACCTAGAAGTATTTCCCAAGAAGCTGATCTGTTGATATCTGAATTTTTCTCGATTAGCTATAATTATTTTTTCCTGCAAGTTAATTTTTCCTATTTGTTCACTGGCTTTATATTTATAATATAAATATTACAAATTCTAAACTTTTAAAAATATTTGCTGTATAAATATTATAATTCACTATGGCAAATGATTTCAAAATAAAAGCTGATCTCAGTCAAGTTTCTCATATTAGTTCTATGGACTACTCAAAAAAAAAAAAAAAAGATACTGTATGGAAACAGGTTTTGTTTTATACAACATACAACAACATACCATCTTTTATGTTCTGGGCCTTTTAGCCTTGCCAAAAATTACTTCATCTGGAAAATATCCTGGTAGGGAGACGTACTTGTAACTTTAGATACCATGAAGCACAAGTCTGAAACTTCAAATTTCAGCACTTTCTTCATAACAGTAAAGGGTAAAAGAACTCCACTTCAGCTGGAATATAAACAAAGCTAAGAGAAAATATTATTGCTTAGTAGTCTAGCTAACAAGCAGTAGCAAAGAAACCAACAACGTGAAATTAAAGCAAAGTTAAGTCATTTACAAAATGTCAAGAGAACTCAAGATTCACAGATTTCCCTTTTTGTGTAAGGCTTGCTACTTAGGTTCTATGTGTCTCAACACTGTTTGGGTGTAATGAAATCACAGAAACACAGAACCACAGGAAGGTTTGGCTTAGAAGAGATGTTAAAGATCTTGTACACCCAAGCCCCCTGGCATGGGCAGGGACACCTTTCACTGGACCAGGTTGCTCAGCGCTCCATCCAACGTTCCTTGGACGCTTCCAGGGATGGGGCAGACACAAGTTTAGTGGGAAATTTGTTCCAGTGTCTCACCACCCTCATAGTAGGGAATTCCTTCCTAATACCTAATCTACACATACTCTATTTCAGTTTGAAGCCACTCCCCCCTGTCCTGTCACAACAGGCCCTGGCAAAAAGTCCCTGTCCAGCTTTCTTGTAGGCTCCCCTTTGGGTACTGGAAGGCTGCTGTAGGGTTTCCCCAGAGCCTTCTCTTCTCCAAGCTGAACAACCTCAACACTCTCAGTCTTTCTTCATCAGCGAGGCACCCCAAAATAAGTTTTCTTTCCTGACAGCTTACTTTCAAAGAGTGTAGGATCTTCAAGTCCTATTCAGTGGCAGAAATTTTCATTCTAAGTTTTTCATTAAAAACAAACAAGCAAAGAAACAAACAAGCACAGAGAAAAACCAACAAAACACAAGCATTTCAGCCTCTGAATATTGTCTGGAATTTCAGGCCTTTACAGCTTGGCTACTGCCAGCCTAAATCTCCAGATGTACTTGTCTCCAAATATTCAAAAGATTTCTAAAGACAAAGCCCACCTGCAGATCATAGGAGGGAAGGGATTAAGCTGTGCATAGGTGAGTAAAGCTTACTGCTGGCCAGCACAGTACCTTGACACCTGAAGAGACATCAAAGCACCACCTCATAAAACTACTGAGATGGTGCTGTCATTCCTGAATCACACATTCTTTGTTAAGCAGCTCTACCTCTCTAATGTAATTTCTCCATCACAGAAAGTTTACAAAAAAGAATTCAGTGGCAATTAAGACTAATGTTGTAGCAAGGTGGGTGTCAGCCTCTTCTCCCAGGAAACTAGTGACAGGATGAGAGGACACAGCCCCACGCTGTGCCAGGGGAGGTTGGACAGGGAGGATTTTTTTTCAGAAAGGGTGATTAGACATTGGAATGGTCTTTGCAGGGAGGTGATGGAGTCACCATCATTTTGGGTGTTTAAGAAAAGACTGGATGTGGCTTTCTAGTGCCATGGTCCAATTGATGGGGGAGTGTTCAGTCATATACTGAGCTGGCTGATTTCAGAGGTCTCTTCTAACCTAATTGATCCTGTGATTCCCTGCCCTCCTCTATCCTGTGATTTCCAGCCCCATTACTTTAGCTTTGTCATCTTGCATGTGTGTTCCTGCCTTATGCCAGCATCCAGGAATGCCTCTCATCCCACATGACAAAATATGGATCTGAAATAGAGATCACAGAAAACTCAGACATCTGCAGAAAGGGAGGCAGAACTAGCAGAGACCGTGAAACTCCATCATTCTTCAGTACAAGAGGATGATGGTCATGATAAGCACGTTTGCAGCACTATAATTTACTCCAAATTAAGCACTTCACAGATCTTTCCCTGTTGCTAAAAAGGTTCCTAGGTTCCCTTGCCAACACTGATGCTTGGAGGTGGAGTGGAAAGAGGAAGGGCATAAGGGATGTGGCAGAGAAAGGCTTCACTCTCAGCTGCCTAAAACACAATCCTTGATGCTTGATTAAGCCTTTGCAAAACTGTCCTGACAAGTGAAATGTTGCTGTCAGTCCTGTGTCAGTCCTAGCACAGAAATTTATACCAGGCAAATGCTGCTAAAGAAGCAGTCACCAGAAACATATCAGAGTGCTCTGACCACTCTTCTTCCACTTCTCCAGCTACATACTTGGAGGCAGTAATTCTCAATTATCTTCCCAGAGCAGTATGAGATCACTCTACTAAATTCTAATCTCTTCACAAGAGGTTGTTTATACTGCATGTCTGTTTGGCTATGGGAAAGAGTACTTCTTTGCACAGGTTTGTCTATGTCCCACTGAGAGACACTAAATATTTATGCCAGCTAAAAATTAAGATGTCTTCCTGATTTGTTTAATCTGATTTTAGTGTAACTGCTTCCTAAAGTGATGGTCACACCTTCCCATCATTTCTGTCTTCATGTTCCCAGTCTCCTCCTCATCACAATGCTAAAAACTGAGTGACTGCATGACAAAGGAAATGACTTGCTATAAATTCACCCAGTGGGAAAAAAAAGCAGCAAAAGGTGAGTTTTCAGCTGGACCAGCTCTCTGATCCAACAACTTGCTATGCAGTCATGTCTTTACTGAGCGCTGACACAGGAAGCAAAAAAAACCCAATTGCCTTAAATAATGAAATAGCAACCTAACCAAAACACGGTAACAGTGGCTCGAAGTTCTGTAAGTGGGTCCCTAGAGCTCAGAGTATGAGTCCAGTTAAGAGAGTGGTGCCAAAGGGAAATCTTCACCTGCAGGACCCCAGGCACCCCTCAGCAGTCTGATGGATGCAGTGCAAACAGGGCTCTCACACTTAAGGGGTGACACAATTAGGGGTGTCTGTGTCACAGAATGTTAATAGTGCTATGCAAAGAAGAGCACAAGCAGCAGTTATGGCTATCAGAAAGTCATGATATAAATATCCCTCCACAACCAGCAAGGGGATGGTCTGCGAGGAGACAGGAAGCCAGACCTTCTTGCAGACATTTTGCATTAATTACTCAGATACTGTCATACTTTCATTTCAGAGAACGGTTGGCTCTGACACTTCTGCATCTTTCTTTTGTGTTTTTATGATTTGTATATTCAGAAACAGTTTTCTGTGAGGTTCATTATCACCTTATTAAATGCCTAATCCTGTAGGGCATGGCTGACACAAATGCTAACTTTAAATTTCTGGCATCAAATATAGCCACACAATTCCACCTCGATGTTAAATTTTGCTTTTGTCTAATTTAGCCAACATTGAATGACAGGTCAACAGCAGCAGAGCTACAAACACCTGCCAGGAAACCAATTCAAAGAAACACTGATTTATGAGACATACCTGTTTCCAGCCTTGTGCCAAAGATAAGGAGAAGCTGCCTCCAGAAGAAGCCAAATGCAAGGTGCTTCTTTCTTCAAGAGGAAAGCAGCAGCACCTGGGGGCAGCTCCACATCAGCTGGACACTCCTCGCCGTGGTCTGCTGGGGGTTTGCAAGGACCCCATTTGTGAGCACGGATCTGTCCAGCAGCCACCACAAAGAAAGGAAAGTAAAGCAAGAACTTGCAATAAAAATATTTTTTCCCATCCTGGAAATGTCTTATGGTAAGCCATTTCACACTTTTGAAGATCCTGTGGTAAAAGGAAAATATCACCAAGCACCAACAAGGCATGGCACTGACACAGTATCACCTGCTGGCAAAATAATCCCTGTACCAGTGAACTGTGGAGTTAATGCCAGTTCTCCAGATCTTTGCACACTTTGGTCCCCAAAATGTGACCCAAATAATTTGGGTTAACAGTAGCTCAAGTTAGGACTCCAGTGAGTTCAGTTTTAGAAGATGAGATTGTAACAAGGACCTATTGAAAAGGTGTGAGTGCAGCTCCTCACTGATTTTAATTGTAACAATCCCTCTGAATGTCATCTCCTGTTTTCCCCAGGCTCCTTTAAACACACTGCAGTCACAAGGGTGATGTTAACCATGCTGGAAGGAGGACAGCTGACAGTAACCTTATCTTTGGCCTCTGGATAACATGGTGACACAAACTGGGAGGCCTGCCTAGGAGAGCAATCTCCCTCCTTCAGTCCTTATCAGACTATAAAACTGGGGCATGTGGTTTCTTTGTCTTTCCTATTGTCTCATGCTTCCATGCTGAACTGGAATGTCAAGAGCAAACAGTGTTACCTTAGCAAGAGAGGGTTCATCAGCTGAGATGTGCCACAGAAAAGAGCCCCCACAAAAGGGGCCAACTCCTTCTGGCCAGAGTGCTCATCAGGAGCTGGATGGGGATCCTCAGCACACCCACAGGACTCTTTGGCCCCTTCCAATAGACATCCTCCTGCACCCTCTGGGGTCCCTCTCACTAACGAAATGGAGGCATTCCTCACGGCTTATCAGTGCCCCTGTCCTGATGCTGAGCTTGATTTCTGGTTGCACACACTGCCTCGGAGGGCAGGCAGCTCCTTTCTGAATCTCTGAGCTCATCTGAATCACTCCACCATCATACTGATGCCAGGGAAGAAGCAGGAACATTCTGTTGGGGGAAAGTCCCACAAAAGCCTCTCCTAAGTAAAGGTAGGAATGAGGATGGGTAGTGAAGCAGGCTAACATGCTGACCTGGATTAAAAATGTCAGCCTGGTTTTGTGCTGGGTCCATTTTAACTGGGATGGCAGCTCTGGGTGGGCCAGCTCATGGCTATGAGAGATGACCTGTCAGCCTGCTGTGGGGGACATGGAAGAGTCGCTGCTGTGCACAGTGTTCCCTCCTCCCCCTGTCCACCTGGACACAAAACTCACGGATCATAAGCCTGCGGTTAGCCAAGCACAGCGTCCTCCTTGCCACAAGGAGAAAAAGCAACACAAAAACTCCACTGGGAATGAGCCAGTTTAGCTCTTCACTTTCCCCATGATCTTAGCCTTGATGACTAATACGATAATCCCATATTCTCAACAAAACAAAGTTTATATATGACTGGTTCATATCCGGGCCTCAAGGGCACATGAAGGCTGAATTTCCTACTTCTCTGTGATAATTAAATTTGGTTCCAGTAATTTAGATTCTCAAAGGGGTTCCTGTCCCTTATACTGGAAGTTTCTAGGCATTGAAAACACAGTCAGAAGTTTTTTAAATGCCCAAGGGGTAGACTGGAGTTTTCCAGATCATTCTGAGTAAAAAGTGACTGAAATGATACCTCAGGGCTCAGTAGCAGTTAACAGTCTGATAGTCAAATTAAGGTTAGTCACTTTGGGTTAAATAACTGTTTCTCTTAGCTTTGTAAAACCTTGACTGGTTTTGAGAGATAAACTGGTTCACTGTAAATAATGCCAAGACCTAATGGGAGGGGTAAGACACATTGGGAAAGATCAAGCGAGGAAAGAGTGAGTCTGTCCCTTCTGGCAGATGTGAGCTCTCAGTCTGACCTACTCATAAGGTGACTTAAGAATCCTGTGAGCCAGGATTAGTCCTTTGTTAAGGATTTTTGCAGTCCCACACATGCTCAATTTAAGATGCTGCTTTCCTTGAGTTTTAGTTTTAACTCTTACACCAGGCTTAAAAGGTGATTCACTGTTGTATCATGGCAAATGCATTTCTGTGCAAATTTGACAAGCACAGTTATAATTCTCCTTTCCTCTTACGATCCTAATCTTTGGCAAGAAACTGTAAAAAACTATTTCCAGAAAATAACTATGATAAGAACAAACAATTCAGTGACATTTTTATAGCAATGTGCTTTTCAAGCTATCATTAAGTCTATGTGAGAAAAACAACCACAAAACTACTGGAGCACGACAAACCCCAGTTGAAGGCTTTAGTGTATCTGTCACTTTCCATTGTATGTATATATATTAAAAATCTCAAACCAACAAACCTCTCTGGCATGCATAACTGTTGTATTCAGAAAAGTTAGCAACATAAGGCTTCAAGAAATATACATCTTTCAGATTTCTACATACAGAACTAGTTCATCTCACTGCAGTTATCCATATGTACTAAATTTTATGGGTATGTAAAAATTTGAAAGATGGGGACCTAAACTAGCATGTTGCAACTCTTTTGGAAGTACTTGGGACTGAGGAGGAGCAAGTGGATAAATAAAACATTGCAAATTCCTAACTTCCATACAAACCTTAAAGAGAAAGAGCAGTGAAAACAGACAACTGTTTCTATGCAGTCCCTGGGCAGTGCTCTGTGTGTTCAGTCTAAAGTGGGAGAAACCATCAGTTTTAAGGGTCTCCTTTCCAGTGGTATTGATGTTCATCTCTGTGAGTAACTAACAAAAATCAGTCTAATCTTTCTAAATCTGCAAACAAGGTTATAGTTAAACAGTCTGTCCTTCACAACTCGCTACTGGACTTGTTCCCTTAGGAAAGATCATATCAGTGCCAATTCCTTCGGATTCATGCTTTTTTAAACTGAATTCCACTAGGAACCTTTTAATGCCACTCTTCCACGCAAGCTTATGGAGCAATGAAATATAGAAGAATATCCAGAGCTTGGGCAGTGAGAGATCATAATATCAGGCTGGCCTGTCATAGAATTAAAATAAAATTAAATTGCTTCTGAAAACATATGACTGCCTACGTTAGCTCCTTTTTTTTCTACCCCTTTCTCATATGTCTCAAAACTCCTGTGTTGAAAGAGTTATACACATGATCTTAGAGGATGGTTTTCCTTAGCCAAAAAGGCAGTACCTATGATAAAAGACAGCAATAATAAAAGATGCAAAATAAGTACGGGACTCCCACTGATTTTGAAAGAACATGGATTCTTCCTGAGTGAATTAAAACTCATATTGCCACACACTTTTAATTTTTCTCATTCAAAATCCTTTCTACCAGTACTTCAGATCTTTACTAGAATGTAAAGTATATCATTTATTTGGTGTCCCAGTATTTACTGGCCACTGGTATTTTGCTCTAATGGTAGGATTAAAATACATAATATTCACTATATTCATATAAAGCCTATTATTTTGTGCATGGCTGTTAACCACATGAGAAAATTGTGACTATATATTATTTCAATCTAGTCAGAATTCCCCAATAACCTACTGGGAACCAGAGCAGCTGGAACTGGACTGATTTCCACCTGTACCTTTATGTTCTGGGAGGTTTCTGCTTCCCCACTAGAGGAAGCAAAATACAATAGGCTTCTCATCCTAGTGGAGGTGAGTAGCAAAAAAGTGTTGTGAATTAAGCTGAAAATTGCTCTAAGAAGAAAGACTTATCTTTCACTTCACATTTCCACTGAACAGGGAGCCGTGCAGGAGCATCAACAACAGAGCAATACGAGATGGGAGAGACAGGAGTCAGGAACGGGAACACAAAAACTACGTGCTACTGTGTGAAGACAGTAACAGGAGATGGAATAGAAGCAATGTGAGGAAAGGGATGCAAGGAACTGAGGATGGAGACTAGTGGGGAGCCATTTTAAGACCGTTTCTTAGATCTTGCATTTCCTTAAGTGTTGAGCAGACCAATGAAATGCTCTGCTTCCAGGAGGAATTAGAAAATAAGACCAAAACACAGCAGAAGTTAGAAAAAAATACTCTAGTTTTGGAGAGCTAATATTATTTTAGTAATTATTTTAAAACAGTCTGTTTTATATTTAGGGTCATCTTATGTTTCAAATTCACAGGGAAAGTACTTATTTTTCAGTACATGATTAATACATGGTATTTCTCTGCCACATGTTTGACTTTACACGTAATTTGTGGATTCAAAATTTGTTTTTCACAGCCCCTCTGGATTTGAACTTGCAATGGTCTCTGCCATCATCCTTTACCTCACAGAAGTATTTCAAAGATGTGCTCCCCAAATACTAAACTTACATCACTTTAACCAGCATTCAGCAAGAAACCGTCCTGTGGCTTAAGTTTTCCAGCCAATTCTCTTTCATGCAGTGAGAAAAAGCATTCATGGCATTCTCAGTATTCCCTGCCCTCACAGCCCACACTTTACAGTGTTTTTATTGGAGGCAAGAAGAAGGAAACATACAGAATAACCTCACTGAAAAGAGCCATGGTTTAACACTATAAAAAGCTAATTCTGCTTCATCTGCCACAGCATATAAACCCTACTGTATCCTGTCCAGTGGCAGACAACATTAAAAGTGTTGGCATTTTCCTAGTGCTTTCTATCTTAAGCTTGCTGGCCTAAATTAGACATCTGAAATTGCTAGTCCCTTTTGAAAAACTGGAAGGATTTTAAATGCAGACCATGTTTTCTGAAAAGCATGCAGCAATCCATGCCTTTTTCAAGATGTTTCAAGCTCAGCAAACAAAACCACCCATGACTATTCTTTAATATCTTCAGGAAACAAATGCAGCATTTCACCAACAAACTGAGTTTTTGAGTGCTGCAGCCCTATCATGTAGCAATGGAATATCAAGAGGGACAAAGGTGTAAGATCAAGCTGATGAAAAGGTATTACCCATCCCCAAGTGCCCCAGTACAACTTACTGTTAAATATACAGGGAACCCGCCAAGTCAGTTTTCTAGATCTCCCTATCCCAAGGCTCCCAACCATTTTACTCACATGGGAAGGCTGATCTGTTAAACCTGCCTCTGGCTGGGATACCCTTGTTTCAGCAGCACCACTTTCTGCTGTACAGAAAACCTCCAGCCCGCAAAAGAAACACCCAGCAGGCTGTGTGCAGCTTTGCCAGAGGGACTACCTGCACACAAGGCATTCCTGCCAGGAAAAACCACAGATATCAAGGTTCTCATAGCTTCACACCCCATATGTGACCCAGCTGCCTTGGCAAAGGTCTGGAGCACAGCGCTGGCCTCAGCTTTGGGTTGTAACCACAGAACTCTCCTCTCCGTCAACAGGATGAATCAACTCATTTAATTCCTCTTGATAGATGGACTTTTATGCAGTTTCACCTGGTTTTCTTTCTCCCAGAAAGAAAACTATAAATATTTAGGCTTTTGAAAAATAAAGAGGGCCAACTTCCTGAACGTGATCCACATGCAATTCTTTTACTGCTACAAGGAAATGGAGAGTGAAGATATTTGAGTGCCATCTGGAC
This sequence comes from Sylvia atricapilla, assembly GCF_009819655.1. Classification (NCBI taxonomy): domain Eukaryota; kingdom Metazoa; phylum Chordata; class Aves; order Passeriformes; family Sylviidae; genus Sylvia; species Sylvia atricapilla. Next base: position 96,379,050 of record NC_089141.1, read on the forward strand.
AAACAACTTCCATCTACATAAACATGTCTCAACAAGTGCAAGTCCCATGGGCAGGATACTTGCCACCAACTTTCAGATTCACATGACCCTTCTCACAAACACTTCAAGGCCTTTAGATTAGGCATCTGTATTCCTGGCACAGCCTTTTGTTGCATATTCCCTCACATCTGGGGAAGAAAGAGCTCATCTATCTGACCCTGGTCCTACCAGCTCCATGAGACCCCAGTCACAGAACTGCTGCTGAGTATATGGGACATACTTGATTTGTACATTTGGCAGCCCTTTAAGACAATTCTTCCCTTTCCCAAACAGTAATGTATTTTAAAAGCTGTATTCAAGTTTGGTTTTAACTAGTACATAATGCTTCTTGCTGTGTCAGGGCATCACAGCATGTGAAGGATCAGGGGCACCCCAGACCTGCTGGGAAGATCTGGCACATTCTCAGCTTGATCCTTGGCTCCAGGCACTGAACCGTGGTGTGCCAGTCAGTTCTCTGGCCTGCCACAGAGCACTGTGTTCACCTAAAGCAGGCAATAAAACCATGAGGCTGTGCAGAGGATGGCTAAGTCCAGCTTCATCACTTGCCTGCCTGCTCTGTCTGTCCAGGGACAGCTGATGTCCTTACTGCTCCCCTGCCATCAGCTTTCTCTCTCCAAATCCCTCTTCCACCCAGTCTCTTCTGTGATATTGTACCTATCCTTCAAAGAGTTTTGTCATCCCCTGACTCCCTTTCCAGCCCTCTGAGTGGCTTCTCTCCCTCAAAATGGAGTCAAGCTTATTCCTGGTGTGAGAAGCAGGGAGGAGAGGAAATCTCTGAAAGCTTCTTCTCCAGCATCACTCTGTGGTATGCTTCTGTGTTGGGGGAGAGGTGGGAGAATGCAAGATAATTTGTAGGTGTACTAAGCAGTACAATGGTAATTGCATTATTAAAATCCTCTAATGTAAGACTGCCTGGAGAAAGGAAGAAAAACAGCTAAACTGCCTACTCAATATTTCTTTGTATAAACAAGACCATGGAAATGTATGCTGTGTACCATGGAGACTGGCTTATGAGAGCTTCTTTTCAATCTCTGATGCTCTCTAGGGCTACATTTGATCTGTTGTTCACTTGCCTCTCTTGTTTGTTCAGTGCTAGCTAGTTATCCAAAAACAAGCTCACATCAGTCACAATAATGCTTTACCTTTCTACCAAACCACTGAATTCCTACACCAATATTTTTCAAGAACCAAAGTCAAGAATCAGAAAGAGGAAGCTTTAAGAAAAGAAATAGGAATATTTAAAGGAACATTTTATTAGTGCTAAAAAAAAAATAGGAGAGTGAAAACTCAACAACTCAACAGAACCACCGTGTGTTGATTTTACACCACTTTTTACACTTTTTACACACATTCCAGGTAGACACAGACCTCTTTTGTCTCCTACCTGATGGCAGCCCAGACTGAATCCTTCCTTTAGGTAAGCCATCTCTTCCATAGGCCTCTCAAAGCATGCTTACCCTGTTAGCATTTCAAAAGAACACTATTCTAAAACAGAGTTCAGAGCTTCAGTAACTACCTACCTGGTGACTCACAAACCCTGTCCCTAAGTCCATCCCACACCTGCCTGCCCCTGTTCCCTCCTGACTGCCCCTGTCCACTCTGGAGTTGGCACAGATAGTCAGGAACCAGGGTCTTACACCTGGAGATGCTGCTACAGAGCACACTACCACAATGCTTCTGCATCTGAAGCCAAGCCACAGACTTGGCCAGCCTTACAGCCTGCTTAAAGAATCCATCTGGTATGTGTGCTGACTGTGCCTGGTGGCTTTTCTGGATATCCATTCATGCTAACATGTGAAAATAGAAAGTATGTTTAGAAGGTACGCCTGGAAGTAAACTAGGCTTGGCCTATAGCTACAGAAACTGCAGTTCAGGGACTGGAAGACACCTCTGAGAAAAGAGCCCTGGGTATGACAAATATGACAGTATTTCCTCAAGCCACAATCACAGCTTCCTGAGGAGACAGATCTTTTCCTAAACCTGCCTTTACTCCCATTACTTTCATTCTGAAGAGTCTCAGAGTCTCACTAGCCGGAAACCATCTTCTAATTTCTGTCTTAAGGTTATTCAATGCCACATTATAGCCCTTTAAATCTTTAGCTTAAACAGCTCTTCCATTTCATCCCTAGTATTTGGTCCCTACTAAGAAAGGATAATCCTATTGCCTTCCCAATGCCCTTCATTTGTGAGCCTAAGCAATCTAAAATCTTTTGATCTTTCTCCTCCCTGATTTTAGCAGCACTTACGTGGATCCACTCCAGCCCTAGCTCATTTTACTTCAATAGGAAAGACCAAAATTGCACAAGAGGTCTTAGTCATACTTTGTACAATGGAGTAACACTTTTTCAAATAAAACTATATATACACATGCAAATCAGTAGTTTTACAAAGATCATCGTGTATGCCATGAATGCTGTCTCCTAGGGGCTGGTACTGGGACCAGTGGTGTTCAGTATCTTTGCTGATGACATGGACGGTGAGATCCAGTGCACCCCTGGCAAGTTAGCCCATGACACTCAGTTGTGCAGTGCTGTTGGCACACTGGAGGGAAGGGATGCCATCCAGAGGGACACAGACAGGCTGGAGAGGAAGGCCTGTGTGAACCTCCTGACTTTCAGCAAGGCCAAGTGCAAGTTCCTGCACCTGGGTACAGGCAACTCCAGTTACAAATACAGCCTGTGAGGAGAGTGGACTGAGAGCACCCACGAGGAGGAGGACATGGGGGGTGTTGGTTGACAAGAAGCTCAACATGACCTGCTCTTGCAGCCCAGAAAGCCAACTGTGAGCTGGGCTGTATCAAAAGCTGCCCAGCAGCTCAGACTGATGTCTAACCTTCTCGTAAGGGTAGAGATATGAAACAACAATCTGCTGAGACTCAAATATGCTGAGAAGAGAAATACTACAGGCAAGTACTTGTGCACTTAATGTGAAATTTAAAAGTAGTTCCTATTTTTAACCCATTTTCCAGTTCTTCAAATTCCACTACAGTAAAGCAATAAATCCTCCAAAGTGCTCCCCATAAATCTCTACAATTTCTACCTAGGATGGTTTTGGAGCAGCTGTGGCATTGAGAAGGCTGTGCAAACACACCAACACCTGAAAGTCTAAAGACTTAAAGGTCATCATTTAAGAAGACCACAGCACAAAAACCCCCAACTTTTCTATCCTATGAGTGGGTCTCTCTGAGGTCTGGTGTATCAGAGCAAAGGTTGGCTGGATCTACACGTTTAACAAGAGCATACCAGCAGTGGGCATGTATGAAGTTATCCTTACACTGACTGGCTTCCCCCTCAGCTCTAGCAATGCAAAGTATAAAGACTGCCACAAGCTATATTCAAAGCATGCTGGATTTTAACTATGCACTTGGCCATCCTCACACCCTGAAGGAATTCAATCATGGACTTTCAAAACACACCAGTTCCATGGCAGAAATATAACCTGGGAGCACCCCTCAGCAAAAAGGATGTTGTGAGCCTCAGCTGGAAGGGATCTATCCCTGCATCCAGCAGCTGGGATAGACAGGGCTATAAATTCATTATCATTATCACTGCTTTGTCAGGTACATTTGACCTGTTTCAAGGCAGTATTTGTTCTACCTTGCCAAGAAGCTGGGCAGAAGGTTTAAATCCTTCTCATAACAAGAGGCCTAGCACATACTTAGCTTTCCTGGCTTATGGGGACTCTTGCTGAAAGCTTGGCCAACAACAAGAAGAGATGTGGCTGAATAAAGAGAAGTTGTGCAACTGTGTGCTTTTGAAAGCTCATCAGTTACATGGCATAGCCATGCTTCCCAACTTTCTGTTTCTCAGAGGGGAACTGCTTGCAGCAGTTTGCCCAATATCCTGAATTATATACAAGAGCAGGAACTGAAGAGACTTTTGAAAATTTTGGACAGTTTCAGAGGGCACCTCTGAATAAGTCATAGATACATTAGTGTTGCCACTTCAATCAAAAGGGCAGTTGTGTTACAAAATGCTCTGCTAGATAAGAAATTTATGGAGAGAGAGAGAGAGAGAAAGAAAAGAAAGAAAGAAAGAAGAAAAAATGGAGAAGTTAGTCACAAAGAATGCAGAAAGCTGGCATATTCTAATTTGCAGATTGACCAGAGTTATATAAAGTTTTTTTGACATATTGTTAAAAAAGTATTTGCTGGTTTCAGAAAACAGAAGCATTTGTTCCATAAAAACTGGAAATTTTTAAACTTGGGAAGATGAGAACTAAGTCATACCAAGGAAGATTTTATGTCCTGTGGGACTGAGCATGGTGGAAACAATCTGCAAGTTGGCTGATTGAAATGGATATTCCAGTGTGGAGTGTTTACTCCATTTTGCAGGGCACTGGAGTACTTGAGCTCACAAGAAGAGGTGCAGCCTACATCTGTGTTCATCTGTATGTTTTAATCATACCAGTATACAAAGCCACGTGTTACCATTTGCTCCACTGAGACTGCTCCAGGAAGCTAAATCCACATGTCTGATTTTGCATCTCTCCGCTGTGATGAACCAAATGTTTCCTGGAACAATTTGGAGCTATTTAGGGAGTCCTGAGAGAATTACTTGATCATTTACTACTCTTGTCAAACAGAATACTCCCACAAGCCAAGCTAAAGTATATCCCCAAACTGACAGTTTTCTGTATGACCACCACACGTGACAGTGCCTTAATTATATCAGCATTTTGACCTCTGTGCACCCCTACTTTGAAACATGACCTCTGAAGTTTCATGAAAGAGGAATGCATGGACAAGATGCCGTAAGAAATAAAAAAAATATTTCAATCTCCAGAACAGAGGCCACTTGGGAGAATCTGTCAGTAGGAGGCTGACACATTATTAGAGAGGTACTTCTAACCAACAAAATGTTAGGCCATCTGGAGCTAGAAAAACTAGCTGAAATACATCTGCTGAAATCACACTGCAGGGAGAAATCACACATCTGGAGAGACTCATAAAACAGTGTTTTCAAAGGGACTGTCCTCTCAGGAGTCTCCTGGGGCATCAGGATAACTCACAGATAATGTTCCTCTTCAAATTGTTTAGCAAGTGGTCTCTGCAGGGCTTTTCACGTTTCTCCTTTCATGTGTGGTAGAACTTTGTCCAAAAAACAGGTTCCAGTTCTTCAATGGCAAGGTAGGTATTGGATGAATTGCCCAAAGTCCTGTTCTGGGTGCATCTATCATACAGACCTCATTTTATCACCTGAACAGGTACAAGCCCTGGCAGTACCCAGCAGCCACTTGTCCTGTGGGACATACAAACACGGATATCAGCTTCCGTCCTAACTTCATGTCTCAGAGCTTAAGACTGCATCGCTTGCTTCTTCAATGCAAAACATCATCCTGCATGCCACAAAGCAAAAAGAGTCAAGCAACTCAAAAGTATGCAGCTAGCAAGCATCTAGATTTAATTTGTGTAAGATGCCAGTTTGAGGCAACAACGCAGCACCAACGAATTTGTCTGTGAAAGCTTTAAAGTAAACCCCTGCTCTGTGACACAGAAAGGTTGATGCTTTGAGAAGATTACATACTGAAATTTAAAGAGCAAAATAAATTATGTTGGCCAAACATTTCCAATATAGCAGAAGCTAACACGAACCAGTGAACTAGAGGTAAAAGGTTTGCAGGTCAGCTCCAGCTGAATTTGTGCTTCTTTAGGCAGGGACAGAGGGAAGCAGAAAGCACACGAAGCAAACCCTGCCTGCATTGCCCTGACTCACCCTCCCACGACACACACACTCCCAGCGCGGCTGGTGCACAGGCTGGGAAGCTGGTGTGCCATTGTGTGCCATCATGAAGCAACAAATCCAAACGCTGTCCACTGAAAAAAGAAGTCTGGGCTCATTCGATCAGCCTGGAAAAACTAAAGAACTGCTGAAGAAAATGTTTTCATTCAACAGGGTGGAAAACCACGGAGCTTAAGCGCCCTTGCTAGCAAGAGAGCTGCTTGCAGTCAGACAGGCAGAACAACACTCCCTCGTGTGGTCTCTGAAATAAGAGTTCTTCCTTCCTGAAAAGCTCACTCAGAATCGCCATCAAATAGCAGGCTAGGCAAAACTCTGTCTTCAACCAAACGCTGACATCAAACGAGGGGCATTGAAAAGCAATGACAAAATAATCTAAACCCTTCAAGAGAGACTACCCTGTCATAAACTTTTACTAAAACAAATAACATTGAACAACACAGCAGATGCCCAGCTTTTTCCTCCCCAGGAGTGGCTTCCAAAGTTTTTTACTTTTTTCTTCAAAAAAAAATTCTTTTTTTTCATTTACTGTTGTGGAAGAACTTAGAAGTGGTCAAACAGAAACATCTGTTTATTTCTGTGAATGAGAACAAAAGCTAGGGCTTGGAAGAACAGAACATTCTTCATATAATTTTATCCTTTTTTTTCCCAAGAACTACCCATCTTGCTGCAGTCTAGGTATTAGAAATCGGCATTGCTTCAAGCTTAATACTTGTAACATTTTTCAAGTGTTTTGTCCAGTTCATTTTTCCTTATCTAAACAAATAAGAGATTCTTTCTTCCCTTAAGGGATTCTCAAGGAAAACTTAACTTGTATTCAAATACATCTAACACTCAAATTATTAGAGGCTGTGTGAACCTTTCCTTAAATTCTGGTAAAAGTTGTTAAGCTTTGTTTCTGCTTAATGGGAAAAGAAATCGTGAGAGGGAAAAGTGAGTCATCCCAGGCATCCTCATGTTCTGTATCAGTGAATCACTGAACACTCATTGCATCACAGATGTCCCGTGCAGCACCCGCAGTATCTACGACAGCTAAAGATGCATAAACTTGTGTATGCTTGTACATAAACAAAAAAGAAATGACGTTTCCTTTTACTTCACAAAGCTGCATACACACACTCCTCTAATCTGGGTCCAGTGAAGTTTATGTCTGTATCATCAGCCTTCTTGAAAACTACAGCTTGAATAATGATTAAGCAAAACATTTTCAAGCTAGGATCTCTCTGTTTGCAGCAAACACGCTGTAAAAGACATGTCCTGACGCACAGGCCTCAGCTTTCTGGTCAGTTGACATTAACACATCTCCACTGGTACACACTGTAACCACGTCTTGCTGTTCCATATAGAGTCACTGCAAAACGCCATGTACAAGCCCCCAGGAAGTAAGGAAAATCGCTCAGCAGAGTTCTTTTTAATTAACCATTTTGGGAAAATTAGTCATTATTCTATCACAAAGAACAGTCACCGACAACCTTCAGAGGAAAGAAGTGTAATGTTCCAACTCCCAATCACCATTTGTCTCCATATTACCATACATATAAAGAAATATCACATGGCAAATTGTAGCTTTTTTCTGTTAAAAAGCCTCACATACACCCACTACCTTTACAGAAGCGGCTTTAAGGGCAAAACTGATGGCTATGGCATGACTGTGATGTCATGGGCAATATGAAAAAAATAAGTAAAAAAAATCCATAGCAAATAAAGAAAAATAAAAAAAATAAAAAAAAATTAAAAAAAAATAAATAAAATGGCTGATTTTTTTTTTTTTTTTGAGGTGAAGACCGTAAAAGAATTTGCTCAGGAACTTTGCTAACTGAAACATTAGCAGCAAAGCATGAAAGGTTTCTCTGAGGTTCACACTTACTTTCTTTTGGCCATGACTATGCCTGGCTCCTGCTGACTCCATATTCCAGTCCTGCAGTCCCCATGCCCACACCAGGAAGAACCACAGAGTTGCAGTGGGGCTGAAGACATCAAACCCAGGACATGGAAAAACAGTACCAGAAAAATCCAACCTGATGCAGTGAAGCTGTCAAGACGTTCATGCACAATGGGGTGGCATTGCATGAGCCTGCAACTACAACTACAAACAAGCCAGATACACACAGAGTTGAGTGGCCCCTGAGCATCAATTTGCTGGGTTGGCAAAGGCTGCATTTTCCCTGAGAGGATTCATTTTTCCATAATCTGGGAAGCACTGATCCCGGCCAGCATATGACTAACAGCGCGGCTGTGAGCCACGATGGATGTGTCTCCCTCGCAACACAACAGAAACAGTCGGATTGCCAAGAAACATTGAGTGAAAATAATTTTATCTCTTTTCACCTGCCAAGCAATCAATTACTTGAATAACTAATTTGTTTTGCAGCAGCTCATGAGCAGACCTGGACAAACTCTTAGAGCAGACAATGGACACGGGCAGCATCCATGTCAGGGTGGGTTGGGTTCAGCCAGGGCTTACAGCCTGAGCGGATTCAGCAGCAAACCGTTCAGCTAAAATCCCATCGTTCCAGGTGAAGGCAGTGGTGGAGGAAGAAACAAAGTTATTGAACATGAGTGCCACCTTCATCATGCCTGTGCTCCTTCCCTGGTGCCTTTGCTGCCTTCAGCAAGCAGCACAAGCAATCGCAGTGACACTGCAGGAGCCCCAGCAGCCTTCTGATGGAAAACCATGGAATCCCACACACAGCAATGGAAAACCATGGAATACCACACACAGCTCGGAAAAGGAAAGCTGCAGGCAGCATGCAGAGAGCTTCCCACTTCTGTCAACTGCACCTTGCCAAGCTTTGTCCTTTGAGAATGTCTTCAGCCCCTAATTTTCTGGAGAATTCCCGGACTGATGGCACATTATGTGACTACGCCTAAAGGAACATACTTGACTACAAGTAACTAATTATAGTGTACCAGTCATTTGAGAACAAATTAGTTCCTGATAAGATCTCAAGATACCAAAAACCAGTATTTATGAATCTCAAGGAAAAAAACCTCATGTATTTTTCTAGTTTTCTGCCAGAAAATCAGATTTGAGTTCAAGGATGCAGGAATTGGAGAAATATATTATGGACAGCAAAATTAAATTATGACTTTTCAACATGTTTTATTTTCTCTTTTATATAGAAGGGATTATGAAGTATATAAAAACATTTCAACATAAGACAACATCATATTCAATGAAAAAAAGAGGTTTGAAATAATAGAATAATGGAATTTAATATAATCTATAAACTTCATATCAACACAATTTAAAAATACAGATTACATTAACAAGAGGAAAACAAAATTGGCAGGAAAAAAAAATTTAAGATATCATAGTAAGATAATAGCAAGATAATTAATTTATCTGAAAAAGGAAAAGAAAATCTTACTTGCTTCTCAAAATTAGTGGGTTTGCATCTTTACTCATAAGAAATTCTTATTTGCATTTTCTTTGGTCAGAAGCAGACCATATTCCTCTTCTCCACTGGGTGGCATTACTACCTAGAGTAATGTAAAGCAAAGGACTACCTAGTGATTTAACTGAGGACTACATGAAGTTGCTACAATGAAGTAAATGTCTCTCACACCTTATTGATCTGAATTTATATAATTAAACCACCTAAGACAACCTGAGACACTTTTCCTGAGATAACCATGTAAACTAGTCTGCTGATGTGCAAAACTACCCCTTCTTAGCCAAATAGTCTCTTCTGATAGTTTGGGAATGAATATTGCTGTAAAAAAAACAGACATTTCAGCTTAATTTAATTCACTATACTGTGTTTGCCAATGTTGAATCATCTCTACAACGAATAAATTCAGAGAAATGGATTAATATAGTCAAACATTGTCATTAGATGTGAAACAGAAATACAAGAAGAAAACTTGGATATGAAGTAACTCACAACTTCTAGGTCTGAAAAACCATTTGAGCTCTAGCAAGTATGAGTGTCCAAGCAGTTAAGCACCCCTAATGAAGTGCACCACAAGCTTACAAGTACACTTTGATGAAGTGTGCTGAGGGTGTCAGAAAAAAAAGGCAAGAGAGTGGATGCTATTGTGTGCTGCACACGAACAAGATACCTGGGCTCTACAAAGCATCCCATAAATCTCACCACCTATGTGTCATGATCATTCTGCCTATTTTGCTTCCCATAAAACTGAAGTGTAGGGAATGAGGAAAGAAGCTTAAAATCCAAGTTATGTGTCAGTTGGTATGAAGGAGGTAACTGGTGTGTACACACGAATGCTGGGTTGGGAAATATCTGGGGTCATTATTTAGACAGCCACAGAGCACTACCAGGAAATACATGAAGAATAGGAAAACTTCCCAACAATCTCTCTTTTCCTCTGCCTTTTGCAAAATTAAGAAGTAGGAGGTCAGTAGTAAAAAGATCAATCCAGTTGTTACTCAAGAATCCATACAAATAAATATTAACAGATAGAGCATTAGATTACAGAATAACAGCCTAAAAAGCTTTTCTGATGTTGTTAAGGATTTAATTTTAATCTGATTTGACTCTAAGTCTTAGACCATGATCCCTGAGTTCTGTTTGTTTGGTTATCCTCTTTATCTACTGCTTTTCCCCCACAAACACTGCTGTTTGCCTCTCAAATAGACTGTCTTCATGTGCACACACGTAATGTACATCAGGCTTTCATCCTTGAAGGTCTTGCACACAATTATGACAGGACAGTGAACCCAGCACTTTTGGTATATCATGGCTCCCTCATTGTGGAGGTTTGTTCTCATCTTACTGATTTGTTCCAACCCTAGGCTTGAACATCTTCACAGCTGGGAGGAGGAGCACAGAGGAATCTGTCCTGACTCCCCCTTCTATGGAAACAAAATCAAAACCCAAACCTGCCTATTTCAACCTGAACTCTCCCGAAATAAAAAAATCCAAAGACTGTCTCATGTCTTCAGTAGTGCCCTCTTCAGTAATGAGAATAAAACCTTCCCAGGGTAAGGGCACTTTACATTGCACAGCACCTTTCTTCTTTTGTATTTATTCCAGAAAAATCCATTTGAAAGGATTTATAGTCCAAACTGAAAGGCCTGAGCATGTCCAAGCTGGCTCCCACACAGTGCAGGGGAGCTGTGCATTCCTGTCCTTCCATCCCTCTACATGCACAATGGACAGGGCTGCCCACACTCATCCCCATGCATGTGCAAAGGGAAGCTCAAGACACAATGTGCAGCTCATTTCTACCCTGCTGAATTAATGTAAATGTAATTTAGAAAAATAGAAACCTCTTTGTGATATGAAGTGGTCTACCCACTACTTCCTTTGCTCTGGTATTCTCTCTAAGAGCATGCAGATTTTGGGTAAGAACTTCATTAAAGAGCCAAATTTGTCTTTCCCTGAAAGGTTTGTATTTAAAACCTCCCCACAAAAACACAGATGGAATTCTTTTCCTCCTTTCAATTCCTTTCAGAATTCACATTTAATGCAATTTTGTTGCTTCCTGAGACTTCATGATTTTTGTTTCTATTCATCTCTGGACTAACTTCAATAAACTGTGGCCTTTTTCCTCTCACAGGAGGCTAAAATAGGTCGAATGAAGTTTTTTCAATAATTATTGCTCCTTCCAATAAAGCACGTCAGAGATTTTATTTATGTCACGAGGACAAAGTTATTTTTATAATGTGACTGTTATTCAAACGTTGTGGATAAAGCCATAGCTGGCCTGTCATTTCTTTCTAGTGCAGCTAACAAGTAATTTGCAAATTCCCATATGAAGCTATTTTGAGAATGAGAAGTTCCTTTAACACAACAATCTATTCTGAGGGGGAAAAACAAATGCACCTATAATAACAAGGGATTTGTCCCATGAGAATCAGTAAAGAAAATATGTAAACAATCCAAGAATAGATAGATTTGATGGACAAGTAGAATACCTTTTACTAACCAATAAAATAATTAACAAGAAAGCTATTAACCAATTAAAGTTGCCCATGAGGTTTGTAAAAACTGTATAAAAGACAGCATGCCACTATAATTAAGAGAGCCTTCTGAAGATTTTACTGTGTCACTCTGTGTGCCTTGGTCGCCTCTACTATGATGACAAAAAGTGGCCAGAAGAATACAATGCTTTATTATTGCTAAATCCAGTTTATCGACTGTCCTGGGTTGTAGTTTGGGATGTATTCTATCACCATCTTCAGTTAATGGCCCATCAATGCCTTGTGCATGACTCATAGATAACTCCCTCCGGGAGTTATCTCTCTTTAATGGGCCATCAAGGACCTCCTGGATGATTCATCATCCCATTGTGAGACGCTCTGCCCACAGGGAGGAGCCAAGCATTCTCACCTGGATATAAACTGGGATTGGGGACAACAGAAGCAGTCTTCACCTACTGGATTCCCAGAGGACTGGAGCTACCAGACCTTTCTACGAGATCACTGCTTCAGGAAGACCACCTCGTCTGGACTGCTTCCATCACCCTGATCAGGTTGTATTCTGACCCTGTCAGTGTTTTTTCTTTTTGTATTGTTGCTTTTATTTTATTTTATTTTATTTTGTTTTATTTTTCTCCTTTTCTTCTCATTAAATTGTATTTCTGACTTAGAGCCTCTCACTTGGTTTGTTTTTCAAACCACAACATCTACCTACTGTTTTCAATAGTTCATATAACCCTCCTGCCTAAATTTACCATCTCAGTTCTGCTACTTTTACTATTTGTACAGTGTTAGCCTAACACAATGATCCAAATTCGGAAAAAAAGTGCCAAGAAGGAAAGAAATAAAGTAACACCAGGTGTCCTACACACATGCACTTTTTGCCATCCATTAAAAAAAAGTTTATTTCAAGTTTATATTTGGAAGCAAAGCACTAGTGGGAAAATAAAAATAGCAACCATATGAGCCAAATCTGTCACCAAGAGAAGAACCTCTTCTACTCACATGAGTTTTGAATGAGGCCTTATGAAGGTGAGTTCTGTAAGTTCATCTCCAGTCATGCATGCACTGGGGCATTGGTTTGGGTTTGGCCAACAAACACATCTTCCTGCTCCTTTACCATATCAACCACACCAAAGAGGCAAAGTCACCTGGAGAACTTGGCCATACCTTTATAGTAAAGGCAGAGAAGGTTTTTTCCTCCTTATTCCCAAAATCTTGGGCTAGTGCCCTGCTGTGGGGCTGAGCTCTTAGTAGATGGAGCCAGTATTTTGGCACATACCCTGGGTGCCAGAACTGCATTTCTGGTCATGCTGAGGCAAGTGATGTTCCCACCATCCTTGCAAAGAAGTTGCTCTCTATTTTAATGAGTATACAGAATGAGCAATTTTCAGCTCCATATGCCACATCATGTACGAGTTAGCAAGAAAAAAAGTCGTGCTACAACAGCTAGACTGACTAACTCACATGCAGCTGCAGCTGCACTGCTGTGTCCAAGAAATATCTTGCCATATCCCAGAAAGGCTGGGTTTAAAATACACTCAGGCCAGTAGTTCTGAGTTGTCTTTTTCCTCATGTGAGGGATTTACAAATAATCCTACAGATCTCTCAGGTGTCTGGGTATGTAGGCTACGCACACATCAGAGAATGTGCACTGCTATTAATTGCTATATCCTCTTTGAAAACCAGCCTGTTGACAGAGGACTTGATGCAGTCTTTGATTCCTTTACATGACACTTAATGGCACATTCTGTTATGCATTTTTTGATTTAAAAAATACAGCAGATCTATCCCACTTTACAGTAGAATTCACCAACAAATTCTAGGCATTGGAGATCTACATGCATCTCCTCTTTCTAAAACAACACATTGTGACCTTCTCTACTTGCTTCTTATCACTGTGTAAACCCTTGTGCTCAGCTGTATACAAACATTAAGGCTCTGAAGACAGTTGGAAAATCCTGACAGCCACAATCAGCTGAGTTCTCCAAGACACAGCTACCTATCAAAGCCATGAAATCACTCTACACAAAAGGTAAGAACAGGCTAGACAATCTATTTCAATTCTTAACTATCCTCATCATCAGAGAAATACTGATGTTTACATGTCTCCCTTTCATTCTGCTTTGAAGAATCTTATTTCCTGTGGAAGCAGAGAATTATATTTCCTCTTTGCCTGTGGTTATATTCAAAAAACTTGGAGTGTCTTTCCCACATCTCTTTTGCAAATTAAACAAACGCATTCTTTTCAAACTTTTAAAATATGTAACCGTCTATAAACTTTCGGTAGATCAGAACCACCTCAAGATGGCCCACACAGTTCTTGATGAAGGATGCCCAAAAATGGACATGATACTTTTTCAGCCAAGCTTCAGCAGAGCTAAGTAAAGTAGGCAGATAACTTCGCATACAGCCTTGTGTACAGCAGTCCTGTTGATGCCCACTGGATGGTTCTGCGTTCAACATGTGCCACTCTGAACCACAGATTAATTGCAAGGCAACAATGATCACCGCATCTCCCTCTGCAGACCTTTTGCCTAGCAAACAATTCATTCCCTAACACGGGGATGTGCTCTTGACAGCTCATAAACAAACACAGCATTTTGCACTTGACTTGTATCTTATTTCAGACCCAGCTGACAAAAACAAGAAAGTTTTCATTCCATCCTTCACTGTTTGTAGAGCAATTCCTCTCTTACATAATGAATAAACTTACTTTCTAGTTCACTTTCCAAGTCATTAATAAAAAAAGGTTAATTCATACTGGATGATGGCAGATGTGTGGCTCAGTACACAGGATTGATCTCTTGTTCAGTATATAATTCCCATTACACTTGCACAGTTTACTGTGGTTATGGAGACACAGAACACCAATCTCCCACAATTCCTGGGATTTTCAAGACAATATTAACATAAAAATCAGGTCTAGTACATCTTCTTTTCTTGAAAATTAGCTCTTTTTAAAGAAAAACATTAGGCTATTTTCCTTTTTTTTTTTTTTAATTAGTCTTTTCTTCAACACATGCTCAAAGCCCTCAGCTCATAGAGAAACTCAGTTAATGAAATCATATTGCCTAGACCACATTTTTCTACCTGTCCTTAAGTTTGAGTACTATGTTCTGTGCTTCTTTAAGGACAGTCACCGATGTGGCTGACTTGATAGTCATTAAAATCCTTGTCAGATCTACTATTTCATTCACTTCAAGATTTTGGCAATAATCAGAGTAACAGTCTCTGATTCACTCACTTGAGTCCTCTTGGTTGTGCTATTTTCCACTTCCAAGCTTCACTTCCAGTAGTCCTCTTTCTTTCAATGAACACTGGCAGCTGGAGCATATTTTTCATTTAATCATTTTGGTTCTCTGCTCTGCCATCTCTGCAGAGCAAATGCAACCCCTTATTTTCTAAAAAAGAACTTTACTATTGGCACATTTCTTTTATGGTCATCAAGCAGCATTCATGGTTTTTTTATTGTGTGTCTGTGTTTCTGACTTTTAGACACTTCTTTATTGAGGCTTCTGTCCTTTTTTCTAGTCTTTGTGGAAAATGCACTACTTGCTTCTGTAACCACCTCAAAAAGTTCTTTGTTTGACTGGGCTGAGGAGGCTGCTCTGCAGGCATTTCTCCTCAGTTTGAAATACCACCTCCAGTTCCTCTGTAATATTAACACTGTTCACCAAACCACGCATAAAACAGTATTAATAGGTTCATTGGTTATTTGGCGAGAGCCTTTTACATCTAGGAATAGCTAAAAATCACTTGTTCCTACCTCCACACCTGTTGTGATGATAAGTGCCAGCAGTCTGATAATGCTGACTTTCTGGCACAGGGACTGAGGGAGTGAAGAGCTTCTCTGGGCTCGTATCCATGAAGCTGTGCAAACCCAAGAGTCCTTTTTTCTATGCCACTTACTGGCTTTTCCCCTGCCTTTCAGATAATACACTGACATTTTTCCTTCAAAATGTTTTTTTCTCTAGCCCTAATTAAACAGTCAAACAGCCCACCACCAATGCCAAAAGTAAAGAAGAAATTAGTATTGAAATAATTTCTTTTGTTCCCATAATGTCTTTTTCCCCCCAAAAAAATTACACCGTAAGAAAATACAAAGAAGAAATATTTATTTCAAGACATCTGACTGCTCTAACTTTTCTAGTAATGTCATCTTCATTTTCTAAGTAAAAAGTCAGGAAGCAGAATCTCAAGCAAAGGCTAAAGCAGTTTCTGTAACCATTCCTTTGTATCCATCCCTTCATCTCCAGCCTGCAGGAAAAGCTCCCATCACCTTGACCCAGCACCCACACCAGCCCACAGCCAGGACACCAGCAGGGAACAGAACATGACTGTCCACAAATTCACCAAGTGTGCTTTGGGACAATCTGTTTGCTCTTCTGGGGGCTGCTCAGAGTGTGACCTCTCCAAAGGATGTGTCCTACCAGATACAAACAGGTTCTCCACCAAAAGGGATGTCAGCACAGAACAGGCTTTGAAAGACAGCTCTATCAAAAGAAAATTGCATCAAATGCATTCTAAAGGACTCCCCCCCAACAGCTTCCACAGGAACCAAGAGTTTGTGTGACAGAAAACAAACAGAAAGTCACATTAAACACTAAGAAAAATTATATTTAAAAAACAGAGGCTAGGGATTATTGATTTACAAAGGAGTGACCCAGAGGATGATGACAGTCGCCCCTCAGCAGCAGCAGCCTTTGCACACATTATAGGACACTTTTATATTACAGTAAAGTACATTTTCAAGAAATCAAGCACTACAGGGGATGAGTTTGCAACTGATTTTGTTAAGAATCATCTTTTTTTTCTCAGGCTTTCTTGTTGAATTGAAATACCATTGCACTATTCTGCAACACCACTTTCAGAAATTATCCATCAGTGATATAAAGAAATAAAGGACTTTTGCCTTGCCTTTATATTAACCTCTTCATCTTTTCATTTTGTGAAAGAGATATCAAAACATGGAAGAATATCCCAGGGATGTGACCCTTCAATATTAAATGATCCTTTTGTGAAGGATTTATCTTATATAGTATCTGTCTCAAGAAAATGCTCATTTCCTACTCAGAGGCCAGTTCTTCTTATCATTTTATAAACATGGATTTTGCAGGCCTTCAAAGGAAGATTTTTCTCTCTGCACTTTCCTAAATTATTGCTTTTCTAATACTGCTAGATGTTATCTGCAGGATATTTACAGAACACTCCCTTACTGCACCTTTTGACCTTGCATCATTGTAAGTTTTCTTCTTAAATATCTAATATTTACTATCTCTATACACATATTCATGCTTTACTGCACTCATGTTTTACTGTGCAGCTGCCCTTAGAAGCTGTGAATAACTGAAAGGACTTCTAGGCAGTCCAGACCAAACCATGAAATGTTTCACTGATCAACACCAGAAACTGAGGCATGAACAAATACAAGCTTGTGGATTACAGATATTTTGTGTTCCCAACTGCCTCCAATAGGTGGGAAATACAGTACCACACCTTCTTAGGACAGTAATTCTCCTACAGCTACATCGGGGCACAGTTAAAATAATTTACAAAGTATTTTGCTGATCTGAAAGAGTAGTTCTCACATCCAGCAAAAGTCACAAAACAAGACCTTGAGAGTTCATGTAGACTGCAGGCCAGGTGCCTTCCACCAAACACAACTAGCCATGGTGGTCACTTCCCTCCTGAAAGGAAGAAATGCAGTAAATGCCACTGATGCTGATTTACCCAGGAGCTACCTGGTCCATAAAGTTTGTTGAGGAGAAAACTCCTTTCAACTCTTCCCCATTCGTGTGCAAAGCCCATCTATACTCTGAAAATACAACACACAAGCCAGCCTGTGGTTAGGCTAAAGGGAAGATGAGATGTTGGCAGACACACCATGCTCCCTCAAAGCACACACCTGATTCTTGCAGTGATGGGGTACAAGCTGCCCTGTCAGCTCTCTGAAGAAAGGTTTTCCCAACACAACAGGCCACTCACATGCTGAGCCTTACAGGCACAGTCCACCAACAAAGCAGAACACCAGGACCTTCACACCAGTAAGAAATGAGTACCACCTCAAGAGCTGAGGATGCTTGGTACACATCCCACGTTTATAAAATATTTATTGGGGAAATAAACTTGTAGAGCAAGTTATCCTTTGATATTAGGTTCACAATTCCCCATGGAATCATAGGTACTATGGAAACTATTATAAATAATCTGTTAAAAAACTGCATCTCTTTCTTACACAATGTTTCCAGCATGAGACCAAGCTTGAACTTAACAGATGAGTTCTTCTAATATGGGAACATTTTGTGGATAATTCTCCCAAATGACCTTAAATGCTTTTGTATTTTCCATGACCAAATGAGTGTTTACATTTAAGCTTCCTCACTCTCTCTTCTTGA
This sequence comes from Sylvia atricapilla, assembly GCF_009819655.1. Classification (NCBI taxonomy): domain Eukaryota; kingdom Metazoa; phylum Chordata; class Aves; order Passeriformes; family Sylviidae; genus Sylvia; species Sylvia atricapilla. The sequence goes on from NC_089141.1 coordinate 96,397,112, forward strand.
TGGCAGCCCATTTTGTGGAAAGCAGCCCTATTTTAAAATGGGATAAATTGTCTACAAGAAAATGTTTTCATCTGATTCAGAAACTCAAGGATTGTCACAATAGCTCACCTGCAAACATGAGGAATGATCAGAAAGCTGCTACAAATGGTACAGTTTTATCAGTAGCTTTGTCATCAGAACTCAAGAGTTTAAATTAGACCCAGAGGTTCCTCAGATTAAATTCTATGAGATAACATGGGAAAGAAAAGGGGTGATAGCAAAATGTCTTCAATTATTTTCTGCTGTGATTACATGATAAATGTGTGCTTTTAAGTCTCATGAGTAATCCCTGTGAAAAGAAGAGGATGAGTCTAAGTCTGGAAAATTCCCAAGTGTGTCTCTCCCATATCCTTTCAGTGTTTCAATTTAACAAAAACACCCACACATACCTACAGGAGGTCTACTTCTATACTAATGAGTAAAAGTATTCACCAGCAATCTAAAAGAGGCTTCTTTAATGGATCCAGCTACCATTAATTTAACATTCGGTCATTTTCTTGCCAGCATTCTGCCATCACTAACATCAATATCTCTTTAATGACACACAAGTTCTTCTCGTAAGTGACTGAACTAAAGTATATCACAATGTTCTGAACTGAAGCGTACCACAGAGCTGTTCTTAAGCCAGTCAACTTTTTGCTTCCTAAAACTTCAAGGAAAGGATGTGATACCCCTTTTTCAGTCATTTCTTAAGAAAATTCAAAGCAAAGAAAGCTCCCCAGAGCTGTATCCTCAAAGATACAGTATTATCTTGGCATTAATGCTTTCTTCATTCTGTGCACGTTTAGTGTTGTTTCTAGAGCTGGAATACCACTGCCAAACACCAAGATTGACTTAGGGTTTAATCTTTCTCTCAAAGAAGGCAAAACATGTTGTTGCCTTGCCTTTGCACCAGCTTCCAATGGGACCCAGCCTGTAAGATTTGTCCTCAGAGTGGAAGTCCTAAAAATCCACAAAAGCAATGATGTAACACAACAACCTTCTGGAGAAAGGCCAGTGTCTCTCTGGAGCAGCACAGAAAAGCCTCAAAGCACCAGGCTGAAATTAAAAGGCCCAAGCACAACCTGACCCTGACAAAGATGAAATGGATTATTAGTACTAATCCTGGCCAGACTGTGGACTGGCTTTGTTGATATTTTCTTGAAGAAAAGCAACTGTCCTGTACATATTCAAAAGAAACTGACACACTTTATTTATTTTTGCCACTCTCCAGGTAGAATTTATTTTATCATCCCAAAGCCAGGGGTCCAACTTAGTTTCTAATTCTAGGAGAAACAGTCTTTGTAAAACAAAGAAGGGGGAAGACCCAAACCTACACTGTTTGCAGTGATCCCTTTCCAGTGCATTAACTCCTCTCCTGCCAGGGGTCCTGAAGCTTCCTGACACACAGCTCCAGAGAAAAACAGAGGATACAAGATGACATGATTTCCCTTTATAAAAACCTAGGACTACAGAATAAATTCCTTCATGGGAAAAGCACACTAGCAGCACAACCCATGTTGTGGCCAGAAGCACAGACACTGTGGCAAGTGACAGAAGAATGCAGGCTGCTGACAACCAAAACAAGAGAGCCCTCACAGATCTGTAATTACGTCTGTAATAGTCAAGGAAATGTCATGTCTACAAGTGTCAGTATAGGTCTCATTTTAAGAAATGCGCACTCAGTTTTAAAACGAAAGGTGCAAAGGATTTCTGGGTAAAAGAATAAAAAGGAGTCATAATGTTTGACTGAAGGGAAAGCATGATTATGATTGTTTCCTAGACTATAAGGCATCTAAATACAGACCCTGAAAGCAAATGCTTTCTTAGACTAGTTTCTAGGCCACCCTTCCTGAGCAGTGACAGAAAACATGGAATCTTCCTGGCAGATTTCATGCATCCATATCCTGACAGGATAGGATTCAAGCTTGCAAATCCAAGCTGCTCCTCAAGAGGCTTTTTACAGGCAAGAGCAGCCCTTCCAGGATACTATTCATCTTTTTGTTTAACAGGTACCAGAAGTGCTGGTGTTGCTCTCTCCACAGGACTGACTGCAGAGAGACCCTGGGGGGGGAAACACCAATGTAGAGATTTACATTGAGAACATCTAGAATTAGACTAGACAAACCTCTATCCTCCAAGGTCAAGGAGAAGGCAAGAAAGAAGGGCTTGGGATGAGAAAGGGGGAGCTTGAGCCTGGGGATGAGCTGTTTTCAGAGGGACAGGTTGGTGTGGCTGTTCCTACAATGTACATCCAGCTGGAATCAGAGCATCCAACACACCAGCACAGGGGTGCCTCCAGCCTATGGCATCACAGCAGCACTGGTTTGGCTTGACAGTGCTAAATTCAGCATTTCATTCTCAAGTATAGGCTGTCCTCTCCCATGTGGCAGAACACTTTGCCCTCTTCCATGGAAACAAAAGATTTTTTCCTCCAAGCCTCTAAGCAGGTTACTCTGAAAATACATCCCTACAGCTTTATCTTAAAGACACAGGCCTCCAGTGAGGAGAAAAGGTTCAGCTAGGGACACCATCGAAAGCTTTGATTTTTAGTGATTAAGGGATTGAGGCGTGACATTTCCTACTGCTAGTTCCATTTCATTCCTTTCAAATTAAGGATTGGATTCAATCACTGGCTTATTTTTACAGGCATTTAATCATAATAAAAAGTAAACAAAAAACAAACAACAACAACAACAAAACCTAACAAAAAACCAAAAATAAACAAACAAAATCAAAGAAAAACACAACAAAACAACAACAAAAATACACACACACCCCACCCCCCCCCCACCACACACACAAAAAAAAAGGTGATGAGACAAGCTCTGCAGCCTGCCTTCTTCCTCAACACTGCTACAACTCATTACAGGGCAGTTCAGTTCAGTTGTGAAAATGCCAGTACCTCTTCTGATGCAATGCAGAAACCTGTAGTGCATCCCCAGCTCTCTGGACAATAACGAGAACTACTCAAAATTTAAAACAAGCACAAGACACATTTTTACAATTATAAGTAGCTATGGCAGAATATTAGCAGATGCTGTTTAAAAAAAAAGCTGACATCACCCTCACCCTACAGAAGGTCTTAGAATTACCCTGTTACCCAATTCTGAATACAGTGTTTCATAAACAAAGTGTTAGATTTATTGCCTGGGTCCAAATATTTGTTTTTTCTAAAAAGAGAAAGCCAAACAAATCAATTGCTTTAAGTTTCTGTTGGAGTCTAGAAAGGATCTGAAGTTCAGAACAAACAGGGTTTGTCACATGATGTGGAAGAAAAAGGAATGCAGAATAATAAAATGCAATATCAGCATCTCTCGTGGAGGATCAGAGTTTTTGCATCATGTTCCTGCTAGCTCCTAATTTCAAGCTGTGTATTTTACATAAAAAAATTTAGCACAATCGTTCTTATCAACTTTGGCAGGCAATTCAGTTAAATCAAATGACTACTTATTATCATCTTTGGCCAAAACCATGATTAACATAGAAGAACCCAAAAATAATATTTTGATGATTTTTAGGAATTTCTTATTGAAAGGGAGGGAACCAGAGACAGGGGAGATGATTAAAGAGTCCAATGAAATTAAAATTAAGAAGTACCTGTGAAATTGAGTTGAACCTCAAAGTAAAACACTCAAGAAACAAAATACTTTCCACCTATGATACGGGATTTTGGAAGGCAGATAACTTTTCTTATCCCTCGAGCTGCCCTGGGGAAGCCATCAGAGAGGAGTCCTTGCTGCTGAAAGCGGCAAAGGAAATAATCCATTAATAAGTGACCCACACCAGCTCCATCATCTGTGCCACACTCATGGGCAGACCCTCCTGACAGGCCACTGCTGCAGAAATCATTAAGCACATGAAACCTCTCTCTGCTGTCTTACTTTGACCCTCCTTATGGCAATGCAGGCAAGAGTGAGGAGAGCTGAGCCCAGCAGGGATACGTACATCACTTTGGACACAGGCACACAGCTTTGCCTTTGGCCCTGCCTCAGCAGTACAGCAGGCACTGGGACCTCTCTGTACTGGTGATGCGGCTTTGCAGTTATATTTAGAAATAAAAAACATAATCACCATTCATTTCCGGAGACAGAGTGATCTTAAACGCTGCTGGGAACAAAAAATGCTGCTCTTATGGGAAAGAAAGCTGCACAACACTACGGGGTGAAATCATGAGGATGCAAGGCATAAAACTGGGCTGTTGGGGACAGGAATTTTCAGCATATCCTCTGCAGAATTGATTAAGAATGTTCAAAGCACAGAGTTAATTCAGCTTCAAAATATGACATGCTGCTTTCTTGCAAACATTTCCATTAAATATTCTCCTGATTACCATCCAGTTCTCCACTTGCATGCCAAAAGGGATTGTTGTCAATCTCACTGAGCAGCAGTAACGAACCTCCCCTTTCTAGCTCCCCTCTCCTGAAAGTTTGTCCTGTTTAGTAAGTGATATTTGGCTTTAAGCTGACTGAAAAAGTCTGCATTTAAATATTTAGGACTCCTGAAAGATTCTTAAGAATTCAGGGAGGAACTATGGTCAGCCTGTCCTTAGTGGACACTGTCTTCTGCAGGATAGCAGCACCAGAGGGAAAAACTTCTAATATCAAAGAAAACTAATCTCTTCCCCCCTCAACGGCTTAGTAAAATAAATAAAATAAAACCTGAGCAACATGAAACAAATAGCAAGTGAGAAGGCATACCTATTCTGTGAGCCACAGTTTGGTTTTCTGTCTGCAGCAATTAATTCAGCTCTCTAATGAAAAAAACACACTTCTCATGTGGCAGATCCTAAATAGCTATCACTTCCAAGCAAGCCTTTTTGACGTCATGCTCTTTCTGAGGACCAAAAATTTGCTACTATTGGTGTGCTACACTCTTATTACCAAGAATGAATATTCTCTGGTCCTTTCTGTATCCAGGTGGTGAAAACTTGTTTATGCATTTCTTTAGCCAGCAAAGCTTATGTGGATGCCTTATTTCTTTCCTCTCACCCTTCATTGATTTCTGCTGCCTCTGTAGAAATTAAGGAAGATTAGAAGCATTTTAACAGTACTGGAAGTTTTTAATAATTTTTCTTTAATACAAAAGAATAATTAGAAAGAGATAATTGCCATCTGCAAAGAGAGATGTAAATCTAGGACTGTTCAACATTCTAATGAAAACAGAAACTCAAAGGCATTATCTTAATGCTTCTAAAACTGTCTCCCTCTGTTTTGGGGAAGGAAACCCATCACACCAATCATAGCATTTCACAGTTAGTTTAAAATGAAACAGAAGGGCCACCTGTGGTTGCAAGTAGCTGGAGCAAAGCATTCAGAAATACATGACAGCTAAAATCAAGCTCCTCTGTCTTGTTATTAAAATGCAGTACACATGAGAAATATTTTATTTTGTTTCCTGCTTCAGAAAGATAGTAACAGTCAATTTGAAATTTATAAGCTCTAGCATGGTAATCCAGTTTATCCTCCTGTTCACCATCAGCATTGATTAGACCCAAAGATGGGATATAAGAAAAAAACCCACAAATGTAATAAAATGAGAACCAGTGACTCATCTTGGGTACCAAGAGCTTGTGGAGAGGAAAAAGGTGGAAGCTTAATGCTAAACAAGTTCTGAGCCTTCACAGTACCTTCTGCTATTTAATGTGCAGAACAGTAAAAAGTAAAACGACTTTATTTTCCTGTACAGGAGTTATTGCCATAGCCACAAATGAAGGGAAGTGCATATGGCATAAGAAGCTGAAGTATGGTGTTATCAAGAATTGGTGCAGAAATGTGACATAATACATCTAACCTGTGTTTAATTGTAGCAAATTGTTACAGCTGGCCTGCATTTACAAGAGGGGCAGTGTGAGTAATTCAGGTTGCTCTGTTCCATGTCCCTCTAACGAAACATAGCTCTTGTTGACAACGCCTTTTTTTTCACAATCACATTGCTTTTCTGGGAGGAAAGACAATGTAAGAAGAAGATGGTATGAGCAGCTTAGATTTTTTCTGAGTCTTGAACTCAGGAGTCATTTGCTTTGTCCACTCCTCACCCTTGCTCCTCTTTTTCCTCCCCCCACCCAACAGATAACCCATCAGTACTTAAACAGGAGAGCACAGAGGAGTGGGAATGTCTTTGTAATTGAGGTCTTTTGTAAGTGTATTTCTTTTTTCCCAGCAAGTTCATTTTAAACTGCTTTAAACACTCAGCAAGATGATGTGAGTGCTCCAAGCCTCAGGCTGGTGGCAGGGGCACCTTGCAGGGCAGCCAGGCTGGGCTGGCAGCGTGTGATGCTGCAGCAGAGCAGTGCTCACAGGCAGGGCTCACTCACTGTGGGACAGCATCTCCACTGCTGCCAGCAGCAAAAGCTGTGTCTGCACCTGGGACAGCCACAGAGGCAGCATCTTGTGCACAGAAATCGTCAAGAGGGAGGTTCAGCATTCACCACACAGATGGATTTTGTGGTCAGTGTTGAGGGCAGAAGGACACCACAGGTGCAGCAGCTTCTGCCAGAGGTGTTCCCTGTGCTTTTTTCTTTGGGTCCTAAGCATATACTGGGAGATTCTCCTGTCCCCATCACGGTCCACTGTCCCCTTCTCTGTCACACTGCCATCTCAAAGCCTGACACCTCTTTAAAACCACATGAGCTCTTAGCATTGGGCTTTCACAGTGGAGTCAAGCCCAATTCACAGGAGTCAAGCCACAAAATATGCAAGTTATAAATACAAAGAAGGGGAGAGACCTTCCCCAAGAGCACACTGCAATTGTCTCTCCCAGTAAAAACTGAGCCGTGCCTCTGTTTTTCATCCCACTTACACTTGTCACTGCCTTGCTTTCTAGCTTTCTAGGATCACACTGGATATGGTCACTGATGCCCTCTAAGGGATTTTTGTAAGGATTCTACTATTAATACAGCAATTTGCTCCCCTCTCAGGATCTACCTGAATGTCCCTCAGCAGCAAGGCACTCGGGATGGAACACACGGCACCTCGGTGCAACTCAGCACCTCTGGAATATACAGCACCTCTGCGATGCCTGCCAAAATTATCTGCCTCAAACTAACCAGGGCTTGTCCCTGCTGTCATTTCTATACCTTAGTCTGCAGAGAGAGAGGAAAAAAAAAAAAAAAAAAAAAAAAAAAAAAAAAAAACACCTGAAAACAGCCAGGTGTGAGGGAAAGCTAGAACCTGGCCTCTCTACTGGGACTGCGGCGTGGTCTCTCAAAGTTGCATTCACACCACATAGAAAAAAAACAAACAATCCAAACCAAAACTTTCAAATACAATTTGCACTAACCCAAAAAGCACAGGTCTTGTAAGTGGAAAATGTCAGAAAAATATAATTTTTCCTTTAAAATGTCTCCATTTTCTCAATGCCTGCAGCATTTGGCAGCAGGTTCTTGATAACAATGAGGGTCCATGTCACTACACTCCGTTCCATGGGAGGTATCTCAGAGCATGAGGATGGCTGGGAATGGTGACCTTTTCCCTTCCACCACACAGAACACTCTTTCACATCTACAACACCATGGTAAGCAGCAGGGTCATTTTTTTCTCCAGCAAAAGACACTAAAGGCAGTCCAGATACCCTGGAGACCAGGAAAAAGGTGATGGTTCTAAACCGAACAGTATTTTAAAACATGTACTTCAAATTTTTTTCCCAAAATGTTTTCATTTTGACAGACACTTACAGATTCCTCTTTTATTTCCCAGGATGTGACCACCTCTGACTCAACGGTGCAGGACTTGCCATCCCCCCAGAACTGGGAAATTAAAAAGAGAGCAGGAGGCTGGCTTTCTCCAAGAGCTCTTTTTAAAGTCCTCTTTGCTATTCAGAAAGGCCTGTCTGACACTCATGAGAGTGATTTGGGTTACGACAGCTTGCCTTATGCTACAAATATCCCCCGATTTTAGTGGGATATTCTTTGAAAAAGCCAAAACACAGTATTTTCTACAGAGGCTTGTAATCTCAGAGTAAAGAATGTAAAAAATACAAGCATTATTTCTTCTCAGTCCAAGTTTATTAGGAAGAAGGGTAAAATACACAGCCTATAAATTCAAGCAAGCATTCATACACGCTTTGCCACTCATGATCTTTCACTGGGTAACATTATTCCTGAATTAAAGACTATTTTTAAAAGGAACCTGTTGTTCTCTTTAAAATATCATGCATTCTTTTAATGCCATACACCAACACTGAACAATGAAAACCATTTTATCCTTCTGGAATTCATACTTAGAAAATTTAGTTTTGCAAAAGTAAATTATTTGAAAAAAAATTTTCATCAGAGGTTTTGAATTCTAATAGGTTTGTAATGTTAATCTACCCTGTTTCTAGGCTACAGGTACTATGGGAGCATGTTCTTATTAACAGATAATGCATTTTCTCTGGAAAATTTGCCTATTAGGAAGAAATTATCTGAAAAACAAAAATGTTCTAAAACTATACAGTAATTAAGTGAAAGCTAAACATTTGTTGATTTGACTGTATAAAAATATTTTAATACTACCAAAACTACTCCAAAGCTAAAATCAAATTTTGTTTTGAAATTTTGAATTTTCAATTTTTCATGCCAATTAAAGGACAGAATTGCCACAGAAAGCACATTAAAAATTTCTGGCAGGTGGAAAGCCCTGGTTTAAACAGGGTTATAGGCATCCCACGGTATTTCTTCATAGGACAGAAAATCATGTACATCCTCACTGCAAATTTGCTCCCTATCTCTTGTTTAGGGTTTACCAGCTTCCAGTAAGTGAATTTATTATACTTCTTTTTTCAGGTAAGTTAAAAGTCAAGGTGTATCAGAGCTCTTCTCTCCAACCACTTACATGGTCTCTTACTAGCCAGGGTAACCAAGTAAACAAGGAGGTGCTGTGGAGAGAGGTTTTAAATGGACACAGAGCAGAGTGTCAGTATTGCCACCAACATTTTCCTCTATTGCTCCAACTCTCTGGAATTTACTTTCATGATTAAGTTTCCAAACCCTGTTGCAATACCAGGTTTGCAACATCTGTTGCAGTTTTGATAGTTACACGTCCAGAGTGAGCAGCAAGTGGAGTCATACAAGACTTGCAAGGATCACCACACATTTCAGATGAGAGAGACGACCTTGCTTGGGTCAAAGATATAGAGAAGTGGACTCATTTGGGGATACCTGTTTTGATGGCAAAATGGATTTGAATTGCAACTGTTTGAGTATCTGCTTGTTATTTTATTATTTTACAGATTCAGCAAGAGAAAAAGAAAATCTAGGCTGATTAAAAAAAAAAAAAAAAAAACCAAACAAAAAAAAAAAAAAAAAAAACCACACCACAAAAAACTTCAAAGTTTTCTCATTGAAATTAAAAAGCAGCCCATGGTTTAACTGCAAGCGAAAGGAAATATTTAAATTTGCACTGAAATGCCTCTTCCCTGGGCGTGTTTTCTAACACCACAAGGAAGGGAGAACAGCAGCTGTGGTGGTGGCAAGCTGTTGGAAACTACAAGCTGTTGTAAGTACACAGATAACCACCTTGGCCAGGTCTGGATATGAGCTAACCACCAGAGCACTGGCACCCTCACCCTTAATTCCTAGGGCTCACCAAATATGTCAGTCTTTTATTGTTTTTAAAGGAACAGGATTGAAAGAAGATATAAGGACATCCCTCAAATATAATTTATTTTGGAGATCATATTAATTTCTTAAGAGATGATTGATAAGTCCTTTTGGTCTTGAACCCATTCTTCATTATCACTTCCTAATCAAGAGGAATTACCACTTTAGCCTGAAGCATTTTTTTTGTCCAAACCTATTCAGCCAATCATCCTGAATTTCCAAATAGTTGCAGAGAGAAATCACATTCTATTTTGGGGCAAACTATTTTCAAAAATAATGTTCAACTCAAAAGTACGTTTTTTATGGTTTATGTGGATCTACTGCAAAAAAATTCCCATAAACCTCACTTCCAGGTTAAATGTAAGGTATTCCACTCCTTTCTAAAATGAAAAAAAATGACCAAGACATTAAACATTGTTAAAGTTGGGGTTTTTTTGGGGTTTCTTTTGTTTTGTTTTTTGTTTGTTTTGGTTTGGTTTGGGGTTTTTTGGGTTTTTTTGGTTTGTTTGGTGTTTTTTTTTGGGGGGGGGTTGGTGGTTTTTTTGGTTGGTTTTTTGGGGTTGTTGTTGTGGTTTGGTTTGGTTTGGGGTTTTTTGCTTGTTTTGTTTTGTTTTTTCTTTTTTTTGTGGAAATTTCCTTCCTAGGCAAAATTAAAGGCTTGAGCACATGGTTCTCCCCTGGAGTCAACAAGTTCCTGTGTGCCAGCTGCTGTGCCATTACCTCTTCTTACACGTGGTTAGACTTAGATAAATGCAAGTAATACAACTTAAATTCTGGTACTTTCACTGCAATCTAAGCTAAATAGCATTACTTAGTTATTGCCATGGGCAAGGAACATGAGCACACACTACTACAAACAGCTTCTTCACTAAAATACAGTACACTATGAAGCAGCAGCAATGTCATTATGCAACTGACACCCAATGTATCTATTGGAGTGCTCCCAAAGTCATAGTTTAAGTTTTAATTGCTTTTTTAGACTGCAAATGCAATATTTTAGAGCTATAATGGTGCTGTAATTCATTTCCCTTCCCTCACAACGTTACTAATATATACTACCAAATTTCACTGGAGTTTAAGAAAACTTGTCCTTTGCTATTCAGAAAGAGCATTTAATGTTACAAGGTATATAGTTACAGAGTGCACATAAGAATATTGCCAATTAGCAAGATAGCTAAAAAGAAGGAAATCTCATTACGAAGAGCTGCTTGAAACTTATACCAACCAGCTCCTGACAAAACCTTCTAAATAACAGTTTTATTTCTACCCTATTTTTAAGGAGAATACTGGTGGTGCAGTAAGATACCAGTTACTCTTACTTCAGTCTTGCAAATACCTCTATGTGGAAAAAAACCCACTAAGGAAGGTTCAATTTTTGCTTCTAACAGTATAGGAAATGACGGAAGGAAAAAGAAAAGGGAACATGTTGAAATTATTAAAGCACAATGGTCACAGGGAATTGCCAGAAAAAACAAAAACTATAAATTGAAAGATGTTTTTTAAAGACTGGATGCTCTACTCCATTGCAAAATTGAGTGTTTTCTTTTTGGACGGATAAGGAACATTTATAAGAAACAGCCGTCACATAAACTGCAGCACGGCAGTCAAAAGTACAGCAGGTGTTGAGGAACAGAGGAAGCCTTCTCCTTTGAAGGACCTCAAAACAGGATGGATATGGCACACATGGATGTTACTGTTAATTTGTGAATATTTGTACACAGATATAAATACTTTGCAAGTTTGCTGGTTATAATGGCTCCTTCAGCTTCCCCCGAGGCCAAACTCTACAGCAAAGTTGTCCCCTCTGGCAGGCATTGCAGATTTCTCATTCCACATTCTACATGAAATGTAAGCAGCAGAGTTACTACTCAGAGGAAATGTTTTTGTAAAGGCTCGTACTCATCATACTTTTCTCATAATTTTAACAATGTTCAAGCAGCAATTGTTTTAATGTTAATTGGTTGTACTTTTAATATCAAGAAAAATGTGAATATTCCATTACAGAAAAAGTTCTCCATCAGCTACTTCAGAGAAAATATATTAAGAAAAATGATATTGCTTCCATATAAAAAGTGAAATAAATGCTGCTCTTCCTTGCTTTTAGATTTCATATTCAAAAGTCTAATGAACAACTGCAAAGTGCATGGGGCTGCTCTGAACTCGAGCCCAAGCACTCACATACTTTGAGCCAGGAACTTATAATTGGATACAGAGGTTACCATGAAGGAGACATAGTCTGTGCTTCACCAGAGGACAATGCTCATGCTCAGAAGGGTCAGAAGGTTCTGACTATGCTTCCTTCCCTTACAGCCCTACACACTGATGGGGCTGTGTGTAAGTGTACAGCGGGGACCAGCTGGCAGCCAGCAGCTCCTCACACATGGTCTGACTCAGGATACATTAGAGTTAAATATCAGAGCTTGGACCCATAAAATAAGCTTCATGCAAGATGTTAACAAAAAGTTGTATTTTTACATTAACAGGATACATATAATGCATTTGCTATGAAAATAAATCTCTTTGAGCGAACAAAAAAATGCCCTTATTTCTAATAATAGGAGGGAAAATTACAGTTGGCAAACTTAAGAGACAATTAAGCCAGTGTTTTAGAGAACTCCAGATCACTGCCAAAACAAATATTCAGATAAAAGAATTCAGCTTCCACTCCCTGCTTCCTTATTAACTGTGTTTTCTTCTCTAGCCATTACAAATAGGTTTGTAAAATATACTCAGAAAATATATGGGTCTCTGTTTTTTCATTTGCACTTCATTGTTGCTTCTGAAGATGCTACCAGCTGCTGAAGGAGAAAGGCTTGCACTAATATTCACTCTATAAATAATGTAAGAAAAATAGGAAAGCCACTGCACAGCAAGGTTAAATGAGGACACCGTGGGAAAGTCAGTGTAAGGGACTTTGGGGCCTCTCACTTGGCTTTCCAAGTGCAGCGTATTCATTGCATTTTATTAGCTGATTAACGAGGTGTGTGGGAATTCATCTGGAGCTACTGAGGTCCTTTGATCCACCCTTCTTACAAGTGCTCCTCACAAGAGACAGAGGAAGCTCTCTGCAGCTAAAACCCCCATGCCCAGCAGGAGGATGCTGCAGGGGGCCAGGCTGGAGATGGGCAGCAGTTCCCCACACCATGGGGAGAGGTCCAGCTGTCTCATCCACCCCACAGAACCCACCACTCACCCTCCTGGGGCAGGTGAGGGTCCATCCCCCCCAGCTGTGCCAAAGCAGGCACATAAGCTGGCAGTGTGCTTTCTGTGTGCCACCCCATGTCCCTGTGGGGCTCTGTGGGGTCTCCCCACTCCGTGTCTCAATGGGACACACAGCTGTTGCTTGGTTACTCCTGGACACGCGTTCTTGCTTTGAGGAAGCTCCCAACCTGCAAAAGCCCTCATTACCCTTGCACACACTGGTATCAGTAATATCAATACAAGAATTTCAAAGAATTTTTTCACTCAGAAATCACAGCCTCAGACCTGCATATGGTTTGTTGTGTTCAAGCCTAAAAAATCCCCAGTATTAAAACCCTTCAGTTTAATCTTGGGTGCTAAAAAAGCCTCTCCACACAGTGCCATAAGGTGGATATATGCAGAGCCCACTGGACCAACCATCCATGGAGCAGCAGCAGTGCAAATCTGGACCAAATGGCTCAAGAGTTCTGCTAACCTGTAGGTGATAAGTGCCAAGATGAAGCTCTCTATGGGAGTGTACAACTTCCTGGCTGCATGCAGCTTAGAGGTGGTGTCTTGCTGCTCAATGTACAGCTTTAGAATGATACAAAATAGTAGAGTCTTCATCAGACACTCTTGAAAGACAGAGAATTGCTCCACAAAAGAGGCAGTTTTATGTAAGTGTTCTCTTTTCTGCCATCTTCAGTTTAGACCAAAACCCTAGAAGCTGTCCTTATCTTGTGGCTTTAGATGTCACTCCAAGCAACACAGAACAGCAGATGAAGTGAATCCAGGGGGAACAGCACAGGAAAGAGGCAGGAAAAGCAGAGTGATAAGAAGCAAGAGAGAGCAGCTTTCATCTTGATAAAAATGAGAGTACAATGTCTCTGGAGAGCAGCTGGGATCTCCATCTGTACTGAAAGAACAGAGACATGATAGTTTCACAAAGCTCTCTGAGATGGGATGAGCCAGTCCCAGATCTACACCAGCTAAGCATCACAGCAACAGCTGATGAGCTTTACAGTTAAATATTATCCAGAACTGAATTATGTTCTTCTGTACAGTTAGCATGCTTCTGTAATCAAAAGAAACCAAATTTTCTAGAATAACCCTATTTTATTTTAATCTTCTTCCTCAGTAATAGGGTGATCTCAGAATCAGAGGCATTAAAACACTCAGGGTGTCAATCACTAAAGACATCAAGCTGTGGGCATATTTTTTGGGAGGCACCCTGGGGCCTAAGCACAGCCATCTAGTGCCACTTCAAATGCACATCCGGGCAAACAAGACTTCTGGGGGACCAAGCAGAGTGACAAGAGCCCTCTGCTGGACTCACAGCAGGTGGGACAGCGAAGGTCACTGCAACTGTTCCAAACAGTTGTGAACCCCAAATACCCATCTCAGTGCCAGGGCCACCTAAGAAATAAATCTGGATTCTCAGAAGATGAATACACATTTTTGTCTACCAAGCTGGAAAGGGCATTTTAAAAACAGAAATCTACCTGTGGTAGGTCTAAACCTGCATCCTTTTAGCAAACAGCAGCTGGTAGAGAAGTACCTTATGAGTTAAAGTTTACAAAGAAGAATAATTATGGAGCCATTCAATAAGATGGAGGCAAAAAAAGCAAACTCCAGTGACACCCTGAAGGACAGGGGTCTTGCAGAAATTAGGACTCTGTTGCTCCTGCCTCATCTGGAAGGCAGTACCCACCACAGTGAGTGAGCTTCTGAGTGCATTGACTGGAAGCTGATACTGCTGTTAACAATTAAAATCCAAGTTAAGTTTTATGGATACCTAGCTGTAATGGAGTTTCCCATATCCAACACCATGTGCCTGGCACTGACCAGCCTGTCATGGTTACTACAGGGATCAATTGTTACTACAATTTTAAGTGTGAGTTGTGCACCAGTCTCAGTGATGCACAGTTCACTGATAACTCACTAATAAGAAATCAAATGTGGAGAGTAGAACTTATCGATAAGTGGACTGCAGTGCTAAAGATCTGCATGTTATCATTAACAAAAAGCCAATGCAATATTGAATGTTTTAAGAAGGGCATTCTATGCTGTATTTTCTCATAGTAAGTCACAAGGGATAAAATGAAGCTAACACGAAACAGTGCCAACAGCCAGTTTAAAACAAATTTAATTTACTCTGTCCTGACCTGTGTCAGATTAAAATATTTTCTTCAATAATGTTCAAAATTGCCTTCTCCAAAGCTTTAATACCTCAAAGGAAGTATTTGAGGAACAGGAAAAATTTAAAATAAGTGAAGTGGGAAGATGTAGATGAAATCTACCATACCTTTTCTCCATGTCAGTATTTCCAGAGTGCAGCACTGATTTGCCACACTAGTGTTTGCTTCCTCTGGTTTTATGTCTTCCCTGGGTGGTGAGGGAGGGGAAGAGGGGCAGGCTATGCTGTGATTCTGGGGAGAGGCTGATGCTGCTGTCTTTTTTAACAGGTGGAGTATATCCTGCAATTCTTGCCACCATTTCCTGGAGCCACAATTTGACATTTCCCTTAGTAAACATCTTTTGCATTAAACAGATGCATCTTTTACTGTAGTCACTTAATAGACATATCCTTGACAAGGTACAGAGCAGCATGAGGCAAGACTAATACTCCATTCTCAAAAAGGCAAAAACTAGCCCTAATTCTGGTATCCCTGCTGCTCATCAAAGTCACAGGTAGAAGAAATCTCACTGTCCACAAGGGGATGTCCTTGCAGGAAGCCTGAAGCAGCCCTGTGCCATCAAAAGCAACCAAACACCCTTTTTTAGTTGAGGTCTCTGCACCAGGAACACTGGGTGCAACTTCAGGAGTGAATTAATGCTTGACCACCTTGTTCTTCAGCTGCTGCTGAGGGATTCATTAATGTTTTTAGGTTCAGGCTACCCACCTATCCTTCTGTCACTCTGTGATGGTCACCCCCAGAGGCAGCAGCTGCTCACCCAGGGGTCTGTAAGGCTGGACTTCCAAACCACAGGGGCCAGATTTGGGTACAAGATGAAAGTGCTCCCTCAAGACTTTCCAGTGCACGTCACACATGCAGTCATGGCATCACAATCTTTTGCCTGTCCATTTTTGTACCACTGAAATAGTTCATCAATGCACAAGCAGTTACAAAACAACTGATGTGCTCCAAAATTTTCAAAATTATCTGGTGTGCTTCTTCAAAGCAATCTTTTAGTTTCAAATTTTTATTTGCATAAACAGCAAAAAAACTTGAAAGGCAAAAAATCCACCAAACTCCTTGAAATTGATCTTCTCATTCAGCCTGAAATAAATGTGCTTGTTATTTATCATCCAGGATTACTTAAATAGTTTTGAGGACTTGACCCCAAAGGAATGTATGTGTTTCTGGATATGATGACAAACCAGTAACACCCCAGGCTCACATCCAGCAATATCGATTTTCATGGCCAGTGTGAGTTGGAGTGAAAACAGTGCAGCTACACTTACAAGCACTCCCAACAAAAAAGCACTACCAGAAACAATTGCAGTTACTAAATATATTCAGTAAAACTTGCAAAGCATGCAAAAACCAGCCATGGCAAATGCCTGCTTAGTAACTGGATCCACTCTGAGATTGTCCTCAATGTCCCTTGGCTTACAGGAAAGTGACATCCCTTAATGAGGACCATCAGTGCAGGGGGAGGAAGATGGGGAAGCGAGGGGAAATGCTTTTTCGTTCTATAATTATAACTGAATTTTGAGATTAAACTGATCATTTAATGACTCCTACCCGTTTGAAAACAGGATCCAGGAAGAGACGTGACCAAGCAGAAACAACTGTCAGGTCCTGTCTCTGATAAACTCCCAGCTGCTAAAAGCAGCATCTGCCTGGTGGGAGACACTCCTTGTGCACCCTCAGCTGGGCTGAGGCCCTCATATCCCTCATGCCTTGCACTTCTGGCAGGGACACAGACCTGGGGACGCTTCCAGGAAACCAGATTGCATTTAGAAAACCAAACCAAAAAAACCAACACACTCCAAAATGTGACTTAGGTCCTTGAAACCTTGACGTGGAGCGAAGAGGTCCATGAGGAATAGCAGCTGCCTGCTAAGCTGCCCCAGGAGCTGCCCTCATGGCAACGCTCATCCACACCACTCTTCTACCTGAGCCTGATTTCTATAAACCTGGGCAAAGCTCTTCCCTGTCTCCCAACTCTTGCACAAAATCCAAGTTATTCATGGGGGACAGTGTGGTTTTGTGAGACTCACTCGCAGAGCAAAACAACCTAAAAATAACTTGAAACTACTATTGGGTAGTTTCTATTTGTGTTTATCTTCCAAGATATTTTCTGCAAGTCCAAACAAGCTATTTTTTTCATTTTGGATGACAACTGCACTCATCACATGTGTACATCCTCCGCTGAGTGTAAGGTTAACAGATGCAAGGAACAGGGCAAGCATACGTGTGACTTAAGGACAGACAGCAATGGGAGTGGATGAGAGGGCATCACACCATGGAAGGATCTTTTCGAGCAGCAGAGGTTCAGGCAGAGAGTGAATGTGTGGGCAAGGCCACAGGAGAAGAAGTGGTAGACCATCACCACCAATACAAGGCTGATGCAGCCAGCTGAAGGGACGCCTGCACTGTAAAGCTCCATATCTGAATGTGTAGGAATGGCTGGGGTTTATGAACCTCTTCACCCAAAAAAAAAACTCAGAGAAGCACCTGCATGGAATTTAGAAAGTATGAGCCCTGAAAAGAGGAAAAAATAATTCAAGAAACAATTGAAAAGGCAAGAGAAAAAATCTGATACTGAATCCAACAAATTGCAAGATGAATGCATTTGCAGGCAAAGCCAGACTCTCCGCTGCTCAGCAAAAATCAGGAAGGTATCTAATATTTTCAGGAGGATCAGTCCACCAGCCTGTGCTAAGGGTTTTCAGCCTGAAGTTTTGCAATTCTTTATCTGCTGTTTGTAAATGATTTCTGATTTATCTCCCCAGCAAGGGGAAGACAGGCTAATCTAAAAATAAGCTGTGTGAGCAAAACCACAGAATTGCATTCAGAGCTTCAGCACTTGACAATTTTTAGGCTTCAGTTCCAAACCATCTCATTTTCTTTCAGCACAAAGAAGCAGCAAAATATTTTGCTGAAGTGAGGTCATATAATACATGTTTGATAGACAGACATAAATATATCCTTTTGTCCCTACCACTGGGCATGCTGAAAACATTATGTTTAGAATAACAACAGGATGCCTTATTTTCAAGCATGAAAATCCTAAATGGTAACATGGCAACACATACTACTCAGGACCCAGAGCTTTCTATTTCACCTTTGCCCCCTCCCTAAATAAGGTAAATATGGTTACTTTAAGTCCCCTTCAGAGGCTGTGCCAAAAATTTAAAAGTAATGAAGAAAAATCTTTCTGTGTAGAGTTTCATCAAAACAATATACTTGCAAGCACCATGGTGTGCTATTATTTTTAAAGATTTCCAAAAAGAAAGTGGCAGGGTTATTCTGTAACAAAACTTCAAAAGAAATCTCAGTATCTGTGCAGTGGTGACCTGAACTGTGTGAGTCAATGTGTGCTGCTAGGTCTTTCCTCCTAAAGAATCTACTTTAAATGTTTTAATTCAACAAAATCACATCAGTTTTTAAAATATCATACTTCTATTATAGATTTGACTTTAAAATCGTCATACAAAGAGCCAACCTTGTTCATGCATCTGTTACTATCCCTACCACTGTTGATGTGACAACATAGAAGCCTCAGACACGTCTACGCTTTTCACTTTAACAGAGCTCTTGGTCCTGAAGCATTAAGAGCTTTTAGGGAAGACTCCACACTGGAAAAGGGATTTTGATAAATATTCTTCCATTTTGAGTCCAGTTTTCTAAGGTTACAAGGCTAATGCCCTTTTTCCTGTCTCTCTGTTAGTCCTCCTACAGCAGCACTTTGGCACAGCACAAGCCACATTCTCCAGGAGCAGAGCAGTCTGGCAGGAGATGAGTGGCACCCCCACACACTTTGCAACATCCCTGGTTGACAAGCAGAAGCCCAGAGGGAAAAGCCACAAAGCAAACTCAGCACAAGTCAGTTGGGCTGCTGGGCTGGGCTGTGTCACTGAATGTGCCAGCCAGGCCACCAAACAGGGACCTGGGAGGGACAGGGACGGTTCACCCCCTGGCCAAGGACTGGCACAGGGAAGGATGAGTGTGTTGGCACTTTTCACAAATGGGATGGGACCACTGGGTGATGCATCAGGAGCTTTATTCAGGCACCAGTCTCAGCTACAGGGCAAGATACAGGAGATGGTTCATGCTCTCGTCTACCACAGGCAGCCAAAGATCTCTTTGTTACAGGGCATTTTAAAAACTTTCCAGCAATAGCACACTGCTAAAGCTTACAGACAATTGTTTTAGCCAATCACTAAAAGCACACACACACCTGCTTCAAACAACGCTTGCTTGTATGCTTTCTATTAACAATGCACAATACTCCATTATTAAACTTAAAACCTTCTACTGTCTTGCTAAGCATATTTTTCTCCTGTGTTAAGTCTGTTCCTAAAGCCTGCTTTCAGAGTTTCTAAAAATTTTCTCACCTTTACTATTTCCCACAGATGGGAGAAAGACTACCAGAAATATCAGTGACTACCAGCAACTAGCAAGTCAAGCAGCTACCAGGTCAAGGATGAGACTTAGGAAGGAACATATTCTGTTAGTCCTTTCCCTCATGGTACAGCCTGTTATTTTGTTATATACAAGTTATATAGAGATGTAAAATAGAGCAAAGCTCTGCTGTTTTAGGTTTTGGGCCCACAGCTCAGCGTGCTGTGAATAGCTAACCAAGAAACAAAATCACAGCTATTAAAAGAGCACACAGGTGTGGGTATATCTATACACCCCCAAGGAGAAAGGTGCTGGCACCAGCAATGTCCCTTCTCCCCAGAAGTGAGGTGGTAAAAGGGTGTGTCTGTGAGCCAGAGACAGATGGATGCCCAGGGCAGTGGGCTGGATTCAGTCACTAAAGTAAAGCATCTGCTGACCCCTCCACAGCTGCAGTGCCACAAGTTCCCCACCCAGTTGCCAAGCCCTGTCTCCTATCTGCAGACACTGCCCTGCTACAATTTTAGTTTCTAAGCCACCACTCTGGAAAGTGTTATTTTTCCTACAAATCAAAACCCTTCTAGATACCTGCTCACAAAGCAGCACTTGCTCAGCAACTGATCCCCTCTGTGGCTGAGAAAACTGTTTGACAACCCAAAGCCTCCTTTCCTCTTCGCTGTGTTCACTTCACTGCACATCAGGAGTTTTAATGGTAGCTGTTCCCAACTGGACAGCTCATGGCAGTGACGGCTGGCAGGAGCCCTCAGTGAATTTCTACATCAATGGGAAGTCAGTCTCTCTCTGGAGAGTTTATAAATGAGCCCCTATACTCACAGCTGCCATATGTTTCATTGTAGGCATTTTATCTATGTAAACCAAACAGGTAACAAGGAGAGCAAAGACCTTTGAAATATTTATGAATCAATTGAAGTCCTAAAGATTTCTACTGCATAGTGATAAGCAGCAAAATCCCACATAAGACACCAAGGCATATGGAGCAACTGATTTTATATGAGTTCAGAAACTGTAAGTTTGCACAAAGAGAAAGAAAGAAAAAATGAGCTATATACAGATTTAAAGATAGATAATAGATACCATGGAAGTAATTTGCAATACATTATGTGACAGAATGTACAAACAATTTGAAAGGTTTATCAGCCAAACCTAGAAACTATAAATATAGACTGATTTATTGATAGAATACTTTGATTGATCTGTTTTCTCAGCCATTCACTATGTTAATTTTATGACAGCAGACAAAAAAGTTCCACAAAAATAGAGTTAATACATAATTGGACTTTCTTGCTCAATGTGTGCAAAATTTATTCTCTTTTTCCATGTGTTGCAAAGGTGCTTATTTCTCTCATAAACACCATGTTCGAGGAAACCTGAATGTGAAAATAAATGGCTTCATTTTGTTGCTTCACGAAAATGAAGCATGACTTAGCATGAAGGTCACTCTTCATTATGCACAACAGCAGAAAAATTAAGAGTGTGCAGGGACACACTGATAGAAACTAGGACTTGAAACAAGTTTGAAAAATAACCCAATGCCACAGGATCACAGCAACACTGAAATACCACAGAGGCCTGGATGGTGCCATCTCTCCGAATTTCTTACCATCTGAAGACAAGAAAGGACAATGAGGCAAGCAAAAGCAATGCTGCAGTTCCATTATATCAATCAACTGTTCAATACCTTTCCTCTGAATCAAGCTCTGTTCTCCGAACTTGCCACCTTCATCGTGGTTTTTAAAACTTTGAAGCTGAAATTAAAGCAGTCTGAGCTGATGAAAAAGCAACTGGATAAACACACCAGAAAACAAACTGCTTGTGTCCACACACTGTCACTGCAGGGGCAGGTGCTGCTGGAACACATGTACATCTCCCCAGGTTATCCTGGTGAATCTGTCACTGTGGTATGAATGCAGCTTTTAGTCTGTCAGCCACATTCACAAGGGCATCCAGGCACTTGGCACAGTCCACAAACAAAGCCAAGTCCTAAATTCAACTCTTTCACTTTGCTGGGCAAGAACTAAAATGTTGTATCCCAAATATGTCACAGTCTTTCAATGCTGTCAGAGAAAGAGGAAGAAGAGGAATATTGCAATAAAGCAATTATACTTTCTATTTCTAGCTATTTTTTTCACCTACATTTTGTTAACCCACTTGCAGGAAGAAAAAAAAAAAGTACCAAAAAAATTCCAAACCATAAAACCTCTCTGTGATCATTCCTGAAAACTCCTTGGGCAAAATGCTTTCCCTTTGGAACATGACAGTCCTTTGAGCCTGAAACATTTCACCAGATATTGTCAAACCCCTATCCTTACAGAAGAAATCATCCAGTTTTCCCAAGTGCCTCTTACCTCCCTGACAGCTCCTAGGCTGGCAGGGAGTCTGTGCCTCTGGGAGACCAAAAGTCAGGCTCACAGATCTCATGACAGCATAAAGACCTACACTGATATCTATTTAAAACTTTTTATGTGCCACCTCTATAATTACTTAAAACTCATCCTGTGTGAGCACTGATTCCAAAATTTCTATCAACTTTCAGAAAAAAATTTTTTGCCTCGTTCATTCTGGGCAAATTATTGCCATTTAGAGGTTGCAGAGGATGACCCTGCCTGTGCTGGCTCTTCTTCGAGACAGAACTGAGAGAGGCACATGAAGAGGAGCAAGTGTTCTCTGTGCTGCACTCTTCCTGGGCAACAGACAATTCTGTTTGGGTCAGGAAAAGGTCATTTTCTCAAATGGCAATTTATAAATCAATGAGATGGCCTCTAGGACCAGCTCATACAGCCTCTAACTGAACATTTTGTAATTTATGTGAAGACCAACTTAAGAGATTTACCTATTTCACTGCAAAAGGTGCAAGAGTAGGCATCTTTCCATTGTTTTGCTCTAAAGATGTCCCACTGGGAGGGGAAGCCCTTGGAAGACAACAAGGGACCTGCTAGTGCTAACCATGGGCTGGAGAGCCCTGGGGTCATGTTTTACATTTGTACAGGGAGCCTGCTGCCCACATGAACATCCCCTAGCCACGGACACTGTGCCTCTACCCATACATTAACTACTGTTACTGCCTGTTACAGCCCATAAACCGCACAGTGAGAACTGAACCCTGTGCCATTAGCAGCTGAACTGGGCACCCGTGGAGGCAGAAAGGGCTGCTCCATTAGCAGTGGCATATCATAGAGCTGCTTCTGCTGTCACCTCTCCCCAGCCCTTCTCCTCCATCACCCAGGGCAGAAGGATTAGGCTGCTTTGCACTCTTCTCCCTGTTTGCTCTCTGGGTGGTTTACTTACTCATCTCCTTTTTATTCAGTCTCACTGAAATTTATGTCTATCTTGCAGCCAGCAATGGTGGAAACAGATGAGACATAAAGGAAGTTGCTTTTGTACAGAGAAGGAAAGAACACAGTCACTGTAAATAGAGCATGATATTAACAGGCTGATGCCTGACACTAAGCAAAAATAGCATCTTCTCCAAGAAACTTAATTTGCTGTAAAGATCACTAGATATGTGAGGATCTTTGATCTTCACAATTATTTACCCATGAAGCCTCTTGATCTAAATGACCAACACATTTCCTTTCGGGACAGCAACAGGGTCTTCTCTTTAAAAGGGGATAATCATGTGTCAAACATGTTTAAGGGAAGAACTGACATTAAGAAGTGAAACAGACACAAAAATAGAGCATAATCCGTGGCAAAGTAGAAAATTAACATGCAAATTAATAAAAGTAGGAGTTCAGAATATAAACGGAATGAGTGCAAAGCAGACTATGATATATATGCTCCTTTCCTGTCAGCATGCTGGCTCCTCGGGAGAAACACAGCTGGTACTTTTGTTTCTTCAGCAGCCTCCCCTTGTACACGCAGAAGTGGTCTCACTTTATACTCTGTTTATTGATGAGAAACTGAACGCAACAAGAAACAAGCATTGTCAAAGTATCTGGGCTTTAGAAAATCTTGCTTTAACTTCTAAAAAGCTTGGAGTCAAAACGCAGCTGCAGGCAGCCTATGGCACAGACTGCCCCTAGGCTGTATCTGGGCCAGCACGAGGAGGACTGTGTGGGGCAGCCCCTGGTGCACACCTGCAAGCTTTGCAGGGCAGGACTCACCTCAACTCTGCCCTGCCCCAAGCACCACTGAGAGGGACAGAAGGGCATTAGCTTCACCTAAAGCTGGTTCTAAGGAAATACGAGCAAGAATTCAAAAGGTTCAGGAGCAAAGATTCACCTTTAAACACATCTGAAAGTCATGTAACCACTCAGGACCTGAAGTGAGACAAACCAGATGAGTTCTTGGGACCACAGTATAAGGATTTCCAGAGTGAAACAAGCATCATAAATCTTTGCTTCTTCCAACCAAAAGCAATAGTGCCCCAGGTGTACACAGCCCTGAGGCTGGGATGGAAACAGCCCTGGCTCACCACATCACCCGGGGAGGAGCCTTCACTAGCAAAAAAACTGAGAAGCAGCTGTGTTGCCTTGTCCTAAATGTGAACTTGTCATTTCAGAGAGCAGCTCAGCTTCTGTGGTGCTGCAGCATGGCTGGTGACCTGCAGTTCAGTCCCCCACTCTGCACAGCTGCTGCTGGACTTTTAGAGGGAGAACAGTGAGTCAACAATTTAAGGTTGAAAAACAAAGTACTCAGTGACATGGAAGTGGTAAAGTGAGAAGTGTATTCCCTTTCTCACATGCAGTTCAAGTCTCTGGATGGACTTTGAACAAGACCACAGCTCCTCAAGTAATGAACTATCAGAATAACACTTTTTCTAGCCTACCTCAATACTCAGCATTAACTTCAACAGGATGTTCAATATTTTTCATGGCTATGTATGTATGTATATATATATATATTTATGTATATGGAGGGCACATATGTATATATGATATGTTGATTTGCTATAGTAAGATTAGAGTCACATTTTCTCAGGCTTCAAAGAAATTATCATTTTAAAACTAGATGTTGAAATGAACAGAAAATTAACCTAGGTACATTTTGAATGCAATGAGGTTTAAAATAGAAATAACTGTTTGCTATATGAATGTTCCCCTCCAAAATATGAATCATATTATATAATTGTTTTACCAGTATATAAACAGTTTGGGGTTTTTTTCTCTGGCACAAGCTATGAATACACTCTTTTTCTATTTCTGTCCTGTGTAAACACATTTTTCGCAGTACTTCCATATTTCAGTGCACAGAGGGTATCCTGCAAATAGCACGTTCATGAAGCCATACTGATTGCAATAAGCCATTTATATGCAGAGCACTGAAGTTTCAAGCCATGTGCTTTTCATTTTATGTGTACAGCAAAATTACTACACCTGGACTAAATCCAAACAGAACCTCAAATCCCAGATCATTAACAACTTACCTTATGTGTTTATGCTACAATTCACATCTGAAATGATCCCATAAGAAGCCATAATAATAAAATGCTGTAAAAATACACAGTGCTGTCAAATTGAAATATCCTTCTAAAGAGATGTATTTATCCAACCTTAAACACATTTGTTTCCAAATTTGTGTCAGTATCTGCTACAATATTATATTTAAACTTTCACTGCTGTTCATCAAGTCAGAACAATCTGATGAGACTCTTCAGCTATCAGTAAGAATGACATAAATGTCTCAGTTTATGAGATCTCACCTGGAGCTCGGCATCCAGGTCTGGGCCCCTCAGCACAGCAAAACAGGGACCTGCTGGAGCAAGTCTAGAAGAGGACCACAGACATGATGAGAGGGCTGGAGCACTTCTACTGTGAGGACAAGACTAAGAGAGCTGGAGTTGTTCAGTTTCAAGAAGATTCCAGGGAGACTTTAGAGCAAGAAAGAATACAGACATTTTTTGTAGAACGTGTTGTGACAGCAGAAAGGGTAATGGTTTAAAACTGAAAGAGGGTAGATTTAGACTAGATATAAAGAAGAAATTATTTACTGTGAGTGAGGATGGTGAGGCACTGGAACAGGGTGCTCAGAGAGGTTGCAGGTGCCCCAACCCTGGAATATTCAAGGCCAGGTTGGATGGGGCTCTGAACCACTTGGTCTAGGGGCAGTTGTTCCTGCCCACGGAAAGGAGTTGGAAGTCGATGATCTTAAAGTTCCCTTCCAATTCAAACCATTCTATGATTCTACATATTACCAGTTTCTGTTTATATATGTATTATTTATTACACACATATACTTAAAATGATAAAACCAACATGATTCTGACATCTTATGGCATTGAGACACTACATGCACTGCTATGCTCATGTTATAAACTAATTTTTCTGATCAATGTAAAAACTGAAGAATTGAAGAAAATACAATTTTCTTGTACAGAAGCCATTTCTGTTTTCTTCCTGAAACAACTGCCCATAATCAATATCACTATAAATTAAGTCAAGAAGTTCTTCAACTCGTTCTTTTCCATTCCTTCTTCTAGGAAGTATGGGGCTACTTTTTACTTTCCTTTAAATAAATTGTATTTCTATTCAGTATCGAGTGCTCTGTCACAACACAACAAAGGAAACATTTAGTTTCTAAGACGACAAAAGCTTCAATTTTCCAGTAATATGTTTCTGTGTTTTTCCAGCTGAAGTTATTCACTGAAGGTGTACATCATTTTTATTCCATGTTCAACCAAACTCTCGGACACAAATTTACTACTTCTTAATGGATTGTTTATGTTATTTGATACAATAAGTTATGCAAAAACACTCAATACAGGCCAGTACAAGAATGAAAAAGAGAAACAAATGTTCAGATCTCATCCTTGTATCTAGAATGATTATCTCACACATGGGTCTCATTTGCCTCAAGCTGAGTTTAGGAAGAGTATAAATAAATTAACATCATCTTTGAAAGCTAAGGGGGACAATCCTAACACATAAAATCCTGGAAAAGAGCAATTTCTGACTATAATCTCTAAATATATGGAAATAATAATTGATTACCCATACATTCATTATATGATAAAGGACTTTAATGATCTCTGCTCTAGAAACTTTCAGGAATTGCCTTGATAGGGAGTCAGAGAATTTCAGGATACCTGATGAAACACAATCCATGTCTTTTGTACATTTCTTCAATGACAGTGACATTTTTCAGACTAAAAAAGGGTTTATTCCTTTTGAAGAAAAAAAGCACTACATATACAGGAATAAGATCTACCAGCTCTTTATGCCAAATATAATCATACTTATGAAACTGATCTATTTAGGAAATATAAAACCATTAAACCAGTTGTTACAGTTGATTAATCCAAGCCCTTCTCGTTAAAAACAGATGGCACATGCAAGAATAACAAAACACATTCTGAAGGGTTTCTGACGAGAAAGCCCATTAACTTTCATTAGTTTTTTATATATACAGAACAGTGACAGCTGGACCACAAATCATCACAAAATATAAACAGAATGGAAGGCTGAAAGCAGAGACCAGTTCACAACATGTATAGGCATGTACTTTTACAGATTTTGAGCAGATTTCAGCTCAGGATTCTCCTGGTCCTCACATTAAAGAATTAAATCCTCATTCTGAAACATCATCTGGATATATATCCACAAAGAGAGGCAGCATTTTCCATTTGCTAAGTTCCTAAAGTGATTCTGTTTGACTATACTGAGCTACTGTCCACTTATCCAGTCTTTCATGACGGCCTGATTGAGGCCTCATTGCACATCCTTTACCTGTCTAAGTTGGATGGTGCATTAAATGAGAGCTTGGAAAATGTTCAGTTAGCACTAATGCTGCTTCAGTGTCCTATAAGATAAAATGCCTGGAATGAAAGAAAACCCATAGGAGAAGGGCAATTATGAACTCTGCTGAGTGGCCTGAAACCCACACCTTTACTGAAGGCCATGAGAGCAGCTGGAGCCGCACAAGGGAGGAAACAGCAAAACATACTGTGACCATTTGAAAAACATCATTTCATGTCTGAAAAGCAGGAAGTCAGAGCTGAGGCCAACCAGGGCACCGTTCAGCAGCTGCAGATACATTTTGCATACCGTGGACTGGAAGGAGGAAGCATCAGAGATGGGCAGCACAGACCATATATCAATAGCTCCATGCAGCCTGTTCCTCTGGGAGCCACCACCGTGTTGACCACATCCACCCTGCTGCAAAACACCCACAGCACCACACACCTCTCACCAGCAAATCTGTGCTGGCAACACAGGGCACCAGTTTCCCCAGGGTCCCCAGGCATCATGCTCCAGTGCAGCAACTCAGCACCAGCCCAATGTCCCTCATCCAGAAGTCTGGGTGTAAATCACATCCCCCATACAAAACCTCATCAGCATGGTACAGCCATAGGCACACTGCCAGTATTTCCGAGTGCACCATTAATGCCCAGGGAACATGCCCCTGCTCCTTGGGCAGAGACACTGCTGAAAGATGGGCAGAAACCACCACATGTCCACCATGGAGGCAGACAAGGCTTCCTACATCCAGCAAAACCAGGACACTACTCCAAGCCCCCTTCTCACTCAGGAAGGGAAGAGAACGCAGTAAATAATTGCTAAACTTCATCCCACTTCAGTCTGGATCAAAATGTACAGCCTTTCTGCAGCTATAAGAGCTCTTATCCTTTCTGCACAGTGCTTACAACATCTCTACACAGGACGCAAAGTAATAACTAGACCAATTTCTTTAGAAGCCCCAGAATCATCGCATGAGTTCTTAGTGAAGAAATTTACATTTCCTCTTCATAATAAGCATTTAAGGAGGAAAAAACAACATCTGGAGATGAGTCTTCTCTGAGATCATGTATCAGGTCACAACCTCAATATCCTTCCACTTTCAAAAGGGGAACAGTTTACAATTTAGCCCTTTTCCTATAAAGTCCTTCTGGTTTCCTTCCTATTACCCTTCTCTCTGACATATATAGTTTAAAAAATTGAACTGCATGGGTCTCCTAGGCTTATCTGAGGCGGGTATCTCCTTCTGCCTCTCTCCTGGCTGTAGTCCTGTCTCCTGATATGGCCCACTGCCAGGAACACCAGGGGACAACCCCACTGGCTTCCTTCTCGGAAGAGTAAAAAAAAAAGGAACATTTTTGTGTGAAATGGGATGCTGCGTGCTAAATTGATGTTTCCAATATACTTCCACCATTTTAGGGTGGATTAAACACTTTGTTTTCCCTGTATCCTGCAGCATGCTGGAGGCAAAAGCTCTCCAAGTTCCCAGAAACACTTCTCCATAGCACAGAGGATGACAAGAGGAATTAGGCTATAAGGACAATCTGTGAGAGCCTTCAGACAGAAGCTAAGCCTGATGTGAAAAGAGCCAAAGGGAATTTTTTTTGGGAAATAAACAGTAGTAAAAAACTAAATAAGTGTGTGCAAGACTTGTGCAAGAAACAGCAATGGTTACAGAGTGCAAAGGTTACAGAGTGTACGCAATTGGTTTCTCTCTGTTAGAAGTCTGTTTTAAATTCCTTTTTAGCAAGAACTGTAGCTTTGCTTTGATTTTCTCTGATCACAATATAATAGCATTATTATGGAAAATAACAAATTTGCATTTAGAACACATCTGGAAGAATTATCTTCTCCAGTTTGCCTTGATGATAAGTTCAGGCATGGAATACTTTCATACTCTTGTTATCTGTTTTCTTAAGCATTAGCGTTGCCTGCAAATCCAAATGTACCCTCCTTGGGATAACAGTGCACTTCAGGCTGTCAAGGGGAGAGCTGAAGGAGCATCCACACCTCCTTGAGAGCAGCCTCCATCAGAAGCTGGGAAGAGAACAGGATTTCCTAATTAGGTCTGGAGCTGAAGACCAGCCTCAGAGCTCAAACAAGTAATCCATGGGGTTAGACAAGGTCACAGGAAGGGTGTCTGCTGTGCAGGGAATTACAGCAGGACTTGCTGCTATTTCCCAAAGCACATGCACAAAGCAAATTCACATGGAAAATGAATGGAGGAGCTCTCCTCAAGGTAAGGGCCTGCTGTTTTGATGGGTGTAGCCAGTATGCTGCTCTAACTCTCAGTGCTTAAGCAGCAATTACTGGATAAGAGGGGATTCCAACAACCTGCAAGTGCCATAAAGGAGTTAACACCCTGTTTGGCTTTCCCAGCCCCAACATTCATATGCCAGTGCTTCTCTGAGTTTGCTTACAAACTTCTCACCATGCCATAGAGTCCATCCAGCTTTCTTTAGCAAGCATCATGAGGCAACTCTTGCCAGCTCTGGCAAGAGCTGGATAGTGCAGAAGCCAGCCCAGCCCACCTGGGCTGAGCAGCTCAGGAACCAGGCTGGCTGCAAAGCCCCTCGGGCCACCCCGACGGCCAAGGGGCAGCCCCAAACCCCAAGCTTCCAAACAAAGCTCTGCCAGCAGGACGGCTTCTTACAAACAAACATAAAATTCAACAGAAAAAAACGTTTTTACATTTACAGAATTCCATTAAACCCACTGGCAAGCTTCCCACCAAATGCAGCAGGATGCCAGGATTTTACCCTCAATATTTTAAGGAAAAAAAAAAATCCATATAAATAAGATGAAAAAACCCCAACCACCAGACAAGATACTGAGAGGCCCTTTGGGAATCTTCACCTAGGGACTATCAGACACCACATACCATTGCAATGTCCTGGGTAGGCCCAAGTTCTGTCTCATGCTTTTCTTCTTCAGCCATGTAAACACTATAATGACATCTCCAGAGATAGGAAACCATCTCTCTCTTTCCCAAGGGATCCTGTGGACATCTGATTTCAAACGGTGCTGTTTTCTTGGGAGTCTTCATGGGGATGCAGGAGATGCTGCTGAATGGACAGAGTGGAGCTGCCTATCACCCAGCCCAAGGGAGCACCGTGCCAGAGACAGCAACGGAAGAGCTGGTTCCTGGAGAGTTTTTTCCAACTGCAAGTCTAGACAGGAAGCTTGAAAGAAAAAGAGTTGCTTCATAGAAGTTCAGATTTGATTTTTCCCTCTCAATTAAAAGGATATTCCTTTTACATGATATCATATATTCTATATATGATAGACAAGACAGAGTGACTCAGACACATTAAGACTTGTGCTTTCCTTTTATTTTTCCAGGACACAATAAAAGCTATTCATCTTTTTTTAAACGCCTATACCTAAACGATTTCTGGAAAATGACACAGCAAATTTTCTATCCAAATGCTATTTTAAATTAAAATTATGTTTAAGTAATAATTAAGATAATTTACTCATTATAAGTAAATTAAAAATAGAAACATAAGTGTCACATTTTCATTTCCTCTGAAACAAGTACTATTACCAATAAAAAAGTGAAATTCAAGTGTAAATTGGAAAATAAAACATCAAGCATTGTTGCAGAAATGTATAGGGAGGACACCAAAGGAGCAACTACAGACTTAAACCTCCTCAGGTTATAAATGGCCCCAGACAGTACTAGAATGAGCTGTTGTTTACATGGGGATCTGAGGCCCTAATCACTTTGTGGTGTGATTTCTTTCTCTCTTTAGATAAGAGACCTCCACATCCAGGTCTGACAAACAAAAAAACAAACAAACAAGCAAAGACATGAGCAAGAGAAAGAAAAATAAGAACCCAGCAAAATGGTGGTGACAATGATTGTATTCCCCACTATTTCAGTCACTAGTAAGTAGGAAAGAAACTAAAAGTGGCATTTGGGAAAAAAAAAACCACTTCATATACCAGTGTTTTGAGGAGTAGAAGGAGTGGCTACATCAGAGTTTGAGGAAGTAGTAGACAGATTTCAATTTGTGGGATTCTCCAGCTGCAACCAAAGTGCAGGCTGCAGGGCTGCAAATAGGGAATAGAAACAATATATCAGAAACCAAATGGTGAAAGGACATCCCAGTGACGCTACCAGGGCCTTCAAATGCCTCCATAGATCTGACTGACATAAAAAGTCACACTTTATTTATGAACTTAAGCAGGTTAGTAGTGTAGTCCCCAGACATTTGCTTCAACCTTGACTTCAGCTGTGCATCCTGGTGTCCCTGCCCATGGCACGGGGTGGGACAAGATGATCTTTCAAGGTCCCTTCCAACCCAAATCATTCTATGATTCTAAGTTCCTGTCATTAGCAGCTGATCTACTTGATTTATCAAAAACCCCACTGTAGCCAGCATTCATCCCAGAGACCTGCGAGGCCAGCCCAAAAGTGGAGAGCAAGGATAGCTCCATGGGGAGACAAAGGTGGCTGAGAAGACTTTGCCACAGCAGTGGCCCACAAGGAGCAGGCTGCCCACACAACATTAAAACTCACTCTAGTTGTACCTGCATAACAGATGGAAGCTGAAGTGCTGCCTGCAAAGTACTGGTGCTCTCTCAAGGCACTGTTATTATGTAAATAAGAAATGGAGAAGTATGTTGTTTACTATAAGCTCTGCTTCAGGGACACTTTTTTTAGTCATGGCTTACTGTCTAATTAATAATCACGTTATAGTTGCTGTGCTGAATCAAGGGCAAGGCACAAGGCAAGCAACTGTAATGCACATCTCTGAAACTGGACACTAAGAGTATTTCTTTTCATATTTCTGAGGCAAGGATCTTCTATCAAAATCGGCAGCAAAAGTTTATACTTCTTATTTGGTAGTACTAGAAGAGCAAGAGCAACACTGGAATAACCAGATGAAGTAAAAAAAATTCCGGCATCAGAAAATCTAGTTCACAATTTGTGTGGGATGTTATAAAATATGCAGAAAAAAATGGCTTCCATCACCTTAAATATATTTTCATCATTGGCACACATAGATAGATATAAAGCCTCAAAAATCAGTATTTGGTGTCTCTATTTTGTGGGGCAAGCAAACTACCAGTCAAAACTTGCTGTTTATAAAAGTTACAATAGTAAAATATTTCTCCATTGGAACTATTCTTCAGTTACTAAGTCATTTATAGGAATACTGTAATAAGACTTACACAATTTGACAGACATGGAGGTGGAAGTTTTTATAGTAGAGCTTCTTGCTCTTACTGAAGCATTACTGAAAGCTAAGTGAAAAACAATTCCATTATAAAAATTCATTTGAACATAACAAAAGGAATGTTCCTGGAAGAAAACCATTACAGTGCAGATGGTGACCTGCTTGTAAAACATGTGATTAGCTAAGGCAAAATTTAGAATAACACTACTTGCTTTTTTCCTTTGAAAGAAAATCATGGGCTTTGAAGGACTTTGCTAAAAGAGGCTGAAGCATTTCAATAGCACTCCGGTAAAATGAATTATTTAATAAGCTTATGATGCCTGAACTCTTTCTCCAAAGAAACAGGTCCTTTTTAGGATGGACAGAGTAGGTGGAGGCTAATTTACAAGCTGATCCCAAGGCAGGCTATCAAGCATCCCAGAAGGCATTTCAAGCCAAGATGAAGCATGTCCATGGGCATGTTTCTAACTGGCACTTGGCAAAATCCTCGCCTGCAGCTTCACTGGTGTGTCACATCCCATGTGCTCACAGCACCTGTCCCAGGGCAAAGGGCTCCCTCCTGCTCTGCACCACACAGGCTTTATTCCAAAAAGGTTTTGTGCATGGAGTGATGACCACAAGCACAATCAGAAGCTCCTACAGAGTCTGCAAGCACCGCCAAGACCTTGCTCCTGGAGATGCTGGGTTTTGCTTCATGAAGGTGCCTTTGCTTCCTGTTAACCAAGACAAGCACTGGTCCTTTGTGTGGAAAGAGGGCAAGGAGGGAGCAGGTACTGGGACTCCTCTGGCAGAGAGATTGTCTTTGATGTTTGCAGTTCCTCTTATCTGTTTTTATCTTCTTTTTGTCGCTACTGCTGTCTGCCATTATATACTATTTCCTTATTGAATATTTTGCCTTGTGGTTCAGTCAAAACAGATGCAGTCAGCAATACTAACTCAGTTTAGCCTGACATAAATGTTTAAGGAGGCTCACTGCTGGGCCACATAGATGTTGCAATACATAAATTTATAACGTAAACCCAGCTCACTAGAAGAAAGGATAAAAAGGATAAAAAATCAGTAAGAAAAGCAGAATAACAAAACAGGTGAATTGATTCACTTTGAACTCATTGTTTCTGCTACTTTTAAGGTTTCTTGGTCCTTCTGGCTGTTGCAGCTACCCTCCCTGCAGCCCGACAGCTTCCACTACAGCAGGTGGCTCGTGCTATGTGAGTTTATGCAAAAATCAAGGGCTCGAGGGATCGAGAGTCTCCTGAGTAATTTCAGATTTGCTGGGGTAACTTCTGCTACACTGAGAGATGAGAATTTGATCCTCTGTCCTTACAGAGATTAGTTTTACGAAGGAGTTATGCAATTCAGAAAATTG
Organism: Sylvia atricapilla; assembly: GCF_009819655.1. NCBI lineage: Eukaryota > Metazoa > Chordata > Aves > Passeriformes > Sylviidae > Sylvia > Sylvia atricapilla. The sequence continues at coordinate 96,430,708 of NC_089141.1, forward strand.
AAGGCTGTGGTCCCACATTCTTCTCCTGTTTTACTGTATTTAGCCAGCCTGTCATACTGCGCTTGTATGTGATAAACAACTGAAATGTTCAAGTCTACCCAGGGCATTTTATAGTCCAAGAGCATGCATGGGGAATTGCTGCTTCCATATATGATGCAGTGTTTTCAAACACTGTGACACTAGTGCCCAAAGTCAGCATGCTGGCAAAAAACGCACCAGCACCTAAATTAAGTAATTAAAATGTTCTGTATTGCAAAAATCTCATCAATCTCAAAATTTAAGGCTGCCTTCACAGCTGTTTGTGCCTGATGAATTCCCATAATCTCTTAAATAGGCTTTCTCCACATATCTTTGCCTGACAGAGTCACAGAACTAAGCTTCTATCATTCCAATAACACCAAGATTTTTTCTTCAGTCTTTTCAGCAGTGGATGATGTATGTTTGCTGCATATCGTCACCATCCTTCTGAGCTTTAGTGAAGTATGCTACAAAATCCCAGAGTTAACTTCTCACAAATGTATTTTTGTTTCACTAATTTCTGAAAAAAAGGGGGGGAAAAAAGGAAAAAAAGAGCAAGAAACTCTACTAGAGTTCATATCTTTCTTTTTTAAAAAGAGGATTTTCACCCTTTGCTAACAAGAGATGACATCTCCTTCCCCTGCAAATGGAGGAATTCTTGGTGAATCCCATGACATTATAGAAAGGCAAAGTAGAGATATGAAATGACACCACTTCCTGCAACTCATTGCTTTTTAGCCAACTTTCATCATCCAGGAGGCTTAAATATGGGGGAGGTCATCCACACAGGAGACCCATGGAGCAGAGATGGTGCTGATGGTGCTGGCAGCTGTCACCTGTGGTGCCACCCATCTGGGACCTGGCAGCAGAGCAGCACAGACTCACATCTCCTTCCTCCTTTCTTTGTAGGCTTCTTGCTCCCCATCGCAGCCGTGACCTCCCTGTTGGCAACCACAAGGACTTCTCTTCAGGGAGAGGCTGTCCCTCTCCGTGAATCCAGAACACAAAACACACAGACACGCAGTCCCAGCTCCTTGCTGGAGTTCTGCCACAAGTGACCTGATGGTAATGAAGTGAGGACTTGCAGCAAAATGGAATTGGAAACAATGTGCCCTGGAACAAGTTATTAATTGTAGGCAACCGATGTTGTAAGCATAGTAACTTGAGACCAGATAGACATTATTACTAACAATCTGAGCCAATGCCATGCCCCGAATCTGAGGCTAATCATGAAAATATTTCTCTCACACCCACTCACTACAACAAATGCAGCCAAGTGTAATAAATTACCCTTTTTTTGTTGATCTGCCTATGTCCAGAGTTTGCTGTCTTTCTGTTAAGATAATTCCAACAAGAACAGCATAAATACTTCTCTAACTGACACACTATCAGTAATTGCACTTCTTGAGAATTATTTTGCCTGGTTTTACCACCCAAGAAGATATTAATAGATAAATAGAAATAGTGAAAAGAAGAAGAAAGACCAATGCATTAAAAATTGAGCACAACCAGGTATTTTAGGTAAACATAGGTACTCAGCCTCCTGCTGGTAATACACAATATTCTGGAAAGGTTACACACTTCACATGAAAGTCTTAGTTGAAATGTGTGCCAACTTAATGTTCCAGCACAGCTCCTCTGTCCCACGGTGGTCCCAGCCCCAGCCAGCTCTCCAAGCTCACAGAGCAGTTGTGCCTGTCCTCCTGCCCTTGTCTCCTCCCCTGGCCTGTTCTGACCATACTTCATCTCATCCATGGGCATCCACACGTGCTCAGGCCCACGGCAATGAGGTCAGTCAGCATCGTGAAGCACAGGTTCACCAAACCCACTGTGCTTTACTTACTGCTGCTCTCATGACCTTTTCCATGATGGTCCAGCCAGTAAGAGTTTTCTCCTCTCAAAATCAGTGCCTGGATATTTCCCTTGTCACCTCTCCTCTTCAGAAGATTGATTTGTGATTATAACAATTCAATAAATTCATGAAAAGTCTTCAAAAGCATTTGTCAGAGCTTGTTCCAGCCCAGACAAATGTTATTTAGCAACTCTCTTTTACAGAGCTTTTCCCCTTGAATTTAATGCTTAAAGCGATCATCCATTTTGGATGATACAGGTGCTCAAGTAACAAAAACAGGCTTAGTGGGGAAATGTGCTACAGTGAAAAATGCTTGCGGTATGAATTGCATTGTGAAGGTTAATCATCTACCAGTTAGCATAAGCAGCTCTTTTATAGCATTAAACTGTCCGTAGTAACATAAAATGCAGTGTTGGAATGTAGAAAATGCACCAAAATACCACAAAAAAAATTCATATCCATGAATAAGTATTTTCCATCCCAAATGAAACTATTGCTTCCTTGAAAGAAACAGATGTTATAGCAAAGCTGGCTTCTCTTTTAGGCTGATGGTTTTTGTCAATTAAAAAAAAATTAGCTAGTATTCAAGGATATGATTTGGATCAGTCACTGCTTTACCATGGAATTTTAAGGAAAAATCTTCCCGAGATGATGAATCTTAATCACAGCAGAGAAAAAGAATATTTTGTGCTACTTCTGTAGAAACAGTGACAAAATTATAAGAAAATAAACTGAGGTAGACTGGCAGCTCAATTACACAGCACCACTGAAAGCAAAAATTTTATGGTTTAAAATATAACATTGCTCAGTAGTCTACTTTGGCCTAAATTGATACAGCAAGACAATTTAAAAACTCTTAATGTTTTCATTTTATCGTATTTCCCCTTTGAAATTCCTGACTAGTCAGGATTGAGTAGTAACACAGTGGTCAGAAAGCATGCTTAAAATATTATGAAAGCAATATTACTTTTCCATTTGTCACTTGCAATAAAGTGAGATGATACACCAAGATCAACACTATTTTTTCTTAACTGCTGTTTGTGGTAGCTGAAAACATCTGTCCCACACACAGAGGTGCAGCACACAGCTCACACGGCACGAAACGTCAACTCTTTCCAGGCCAAGCAGATGCAAAAACAGAGGGGCTTATCACTGGAGTCTTAAAAGTGCAGAGTTGCCTGCCTGACCCTGCATGCTAAGTACCAAGAGCAGTGTGAATAACATCAATTTTAACAGATAAAACTCTGAAATTTGCTAGTGATGATCTACACTTCACTATGCACCCTCTCATTCCTAATCCAGTCATAGCAAAAACTATGAAGATACACCCAGGAAGAGTCTTTGATTATGGGGGGTTCCATGCTCCATGGTATTCATCCTGCACACTGCTGGATAAGACAGCAATCGAAATTTGATCCAGGCCAGGAACAGACACACAATTACATTTTTGTTGTATAAGCCAAATCATTATACCGCTATGCAAGCTGCAGAAGGTCAGAACATCTGACACAGAGAAATGTTGCTGGCATAAGGTTAATTTCTAAATATTTAAAGAGCAGAAGAAGTCAACCCTGTATGAGCGCTTTAATCCACCTGGCCACAGCATTTCTGATCTGACAACCAGGACCAAAAAGTTAGATGGATTTATGATAGCCCTAGCATTCAGTATGAGGAAAACAAATCTTGCAAGAACAACTCAGTTTGTAAGAAAAGTAATGATTAATCAGGGAATGATCTTGCCTTCAGGAAAGTTACTAAGGTGTCCAGTACACTGGCTATGTTTTCCATAACTAGTCCAGAATTTATTTCATAAAAATCTTATGAGACTAGAACTGCTCAGTCAGAAAAGAAACAGAAACTTGAATTTTAGAAGTATGGAGAGTCAAGGAAATGAAGATTTGACCAACAAGTGGGAGGGGTGGGGAGGACCTGCCATAGCCATTCACCCTCCTTGTGTGCTCAGCTAGGTCTGTGAGAGACAAAACAGTGCCCCCTACTTCTCCTACAATGAAAATTATTTCAGACTGATCACCTTGATCTCCCAATAAAAGTCAGAGTGGAGTTTAATGCTCTTTAACACAACTATTAACATGTCCTCAAACAGCATAATTTTAAGGATGTTTCAGACAGGAATTACTATTCTGTGGAGCAGCCTAAGATTACTGCTAATGTTCTGTTCTTGTCAGTCATGCTCCATACACCAACACTTACAGAGCTAAAAATAGCAACACGATTTTGGAGAAGGATATTCTCCAATGTAAACAGTTTATAAATTAAGGGAGGTTTTTAGATTTGGTGCATATCACCCAGAGCCAGTTAAGTATGGCACAAAGTAAATTGCCCATCAAAACGAAAGAACACCTTCCATATTTTCTCAGCCTGCTAGAAAGAAAAATTACTGAAATTGTTCTTTTTTCTGTCTCTGTTTAAAGTGTCATTGGACTGAGTTCTGGATAACACACAGGAATATGGAGCCACCTCTCTGACTATATTCTATATTCTGACTATATTCTATATTCTCTGACTACAGTCTATATTTTCTAGAATGGAGCTGGAATTAGCACACAGCTTCATGTTTCAGATAACCTGCCTTTAAGTTACAAGCAGTATATTATAAAATACTCAAAAATTACTCCTTCCTTGCTTAAAAAAAAAAAAAAAAACCACAACGTAGTAATAATAATAGCCGATAGTTAAAATGCACAGATTTTTATCTGCAGTATGATCAGTCCAAACTACAAATCCCAAGATTGTCTTCTAGTAAACACCCCACCTTGCTGTAACTTCCCTAGGGGCATATCCATGTTACTTCTAAGACACAGGCAGAGTAGCATGTGGTAGAACAGAAGAAACATATGGTTTGTGGTTCATGCCTATGCCCTATTTGACAGTCGTGGGTTTAATAAAAGCTGGTTGGCTTAGGTTAAATTACTGGTGCAAAACCAATCAGACATAGTTGGGCCTGTGCACACGTCCTCATGGGCAGGGATCCCAGTGCATGGTGTGTGCGTATGTGTGTAGGAAATGTCTGTGTGTGGTACGTGTGAACACTCTCTGTTCTCACTGGTGCTTGAGGAGACATCCAAGGTAAAAGACAGCAGTCACTGAACTACAGGGAGAAGCAAGGCTAGGCAAAGGAAAAGATAATGAAGAAAAAAAGAAGGGAAACTGGAATACAGAGTAAAGGGAGGAAATGAAAAACTGACGGTACGCATAGCAGAAGGATAAATCTGTGGTGAATGCAGAGGACAAAGAGTCCTTGCCAAGCACCATGTGTAACCACAGGCACATCTTCCCTTATTATTTCAGCTAACACATCTGCCAAGCACGGGAAATACTGAGCTAATGCAGGTAGGAAAGATAGCAGAAAGTCCTGTGAGTTACACTGCTGACTTGCTGTTAGCACAATATGAACTAAAAGGTGTCCCAAACTTTTTGGTTCAAAAGCCAAATAAAAGCCCATTATTTTGAAGAGGTAAGAGCTACAATAAACACCACCTGATAAGACTTTTGCCTTGTTTTGATCTGCACCCCAAAATCAACTGGGAGGGGCTAGCCATGGGGAGGCATGGGCATCCCTGCTGCTTGGCAGGGACCTCAGGTGACAGGGGCCAGTGGGGACAAATGAAAACAGTCCCCAGCCCGTCCATTCTCAATGGGACCAGCAGCTGCTCCTACCTGCCCACACTCAGCTTCTCCTTTCCTTCTGCCACCAGGGACTCAGGGTGATGGAACTCAGAGCAATCACCTGCAAAAATCTCCCCTTAGCTCCTTGCACAGAGATGCAAGAGTCTGAGGAGGCCAAACCCCTTCTCCCTCTGCTGCACTCAGTACAGCACGGGAGCAGAGGAGCTGGACAGGGTGCAGGCTGCCAAGCCCCCAGCTCACACTATGGCTACAGCTGTACGCCCAGCAGCAGCCACATCACAAGTGCCAACACCCTGCTTTGTGTTTTCCCAGGAAGGACTCCCCCAGAGAAGTTTGAGAATCTCATTTTGTACACAATGAAGTTTTTTCTCCAAAACAAAGCTGTCCAAAGGTGCCAAAAGTGACGACCACCCATCCCTAAGTAAATGAAGCCCCAGGCAACCCACTAACATTTGCTCACTTCCACTGTAATCCCAAAAATAGCTGTTGCTCCAGAAACTACTTCAGGCCTCTTCAGAGCAGCTGTGGATCTGAAAGCTGTCTTTTACTTTTCCACAGTATCTGTGCTGACCTAGCCAGCAACCCAGTCTCCTAATTTGGTAGCAATCCTCTGGCTTCTCCTGCTGTGGGCTGTGTGTTTGCTTGCAGACCAAGGAAACTGCTGCCAGGCAAGGATCTGTTTCAGCACAGCAAAGAGCAGTGCAGGAGTATTTCTGGCATGATGAAACCTGCACCCCAGACATCTTGGACCCACATGCAGTAAAAGAGTAAGGAAGCAGGAGAAAAGAATGATTGGTTGGGTATGGCCTAGGTCACAGACAAGACCCTTAATAAAGAATATGCACCATTGATACCTAATTTTGCCTCACAAAACATAGTTTTTTAACATTCTGGGGACAGACACATCCTCCTCCACTTCCCCAGCTCACCCCTTGGTTCAGGGAAGCTCCTGTCTCTCAGACACATATGCTACTCAGTGAGTTATGGGGTTTACATCTCAGCTGGACTGACAAAAGGCTGCTTTGGAAAACACCCCAAATTTTCAGCCAGGTTGTCACAGCACTGAATCGGGTAGAACAAGACCCTGAATCTGGCTCCTCACATCCAGATGGTTGGGTGGGAGAGGTCCATCACTACTAATTCTTAAGAGTTTTTTGCTCTCATATCTGTATTTGCCGGTAGGAATCCTACCCTACATAAAAAAAAAAAAAAAAAAAAAAAAAAAAAAAAAAAAAAACCACAATATAGAAAAAAATACACAATATAGAAAGTTTCTGCTTGTATAATTAAAAACTTCTGATACAAAACATATTTTAAAAAGTTTGCAGCCATCTCTACAAAAGTTTCTTCTTTTGCACTCATAGTCCCAGCATGTCCTCTGTAAGTGTGCAATAGCTTCAGGGTGAGAGTAAATTTTAGTGTGCTTCTCCCATAAAAAAGCACATACAAACATGTAGGCAGAAGGGAATTCTCCCTATATTTCAGCTGCAAGGACCCTCTAAGCAAGTACTGAGAAGTAACTGCAAAGAGTCCTGTTTTCCCCACGGGATGGAAACATAAATTCCAAATAATTCAAGGTGAGCCAAAGAGAAAAATCACCCAGGCAGGATAAGAAATTCCAGCTGCACGCTGACCGCAATAGAAATCAAGACAACTGTTCAAAGAGCTGTGCCAGGCATCCAGATGCTGCTGCTGGCACCAGAACATCTTCCACAGTCCGATAGCAGCTGCTTCCAGGGATGGCAGCCAAAGCCTGCACATAAATTAGAGAAAAGGAGAGAGAGAGGAGAATTGACAGCTCACCACCCGATCAGCACCATTCCTACTATATGGGCATTTGCATGTTAGTTACTAATAATTTTTATATTAAAAAAACAAGATTGGTACCAGAGCTTATGACCTTGGAATGAATAGGACTGAAATCTGCAAAAATCTCACTGCTCATGGGGGCCACTGCAGGCAAATCTTTAGGATACCAAGATGAGAAAGAAAAACTGCTTGAGAACATGCAGCCAGAGCCTTCCCTCAAGTTTTTCACTATTTCTGCAGAGTGCTTTCTTTTAAAATGTTCTCTTCTTTGATTACTGGAGCAATCAAGGGTTTTCAAATGTTCTGTGCATCTGCAACTATCCCCCTTCCTCTCAAACTGCTGCCTACCTTCTGCTGCTGACACCCTCCTTCAGCCTCATGGCACCAAGGAATTGCCTCAAAGTGAATGGCTGTTATGTGTCAAGAAATTGGGGGCAACTTGAAATACCCCTATAAATAACTGTCCCCAAGGTGTTCTTCCCAGGCACTTTCACACATGCTCATGGCTCAGGAAACCCATATTGTATATACTCCTTCCACTCCCAGCAAGTTGAGACTGATAAAACAAGTCACCAAAATGCAAGAGCTTAAGTCTCCTCTCTGCTCTGCCTCTCTACTTTTCTCTGGCGAGATCTCACCTGGAGTACTGTGTCCAGCTCTGTGTCCAGCACAAGACTGACATGGTCCTGTTGGAGTGAGTCCACAAGGCTGGAGTCCCTCTCCTATGAAGGCAGGCTAAGAGAGCTGGGTTTACTCAGCCTGGAGAAGAGTTCAGGGAATTCATAGCACCTTCCAGTACCTGAAGGGGGCTACAGGACAGCTGGGGAGGGACCTTTCCCATAGGCATGTAGTAACAGTCTCAAAAAAGAAAGAGGGAAAGGTGAAACTGGAAACTGAGGAATATTTTTTTATTTTTGTGATGAGACACTGAAACAGGTTGCATTGTTGTAGATGCTGCAATCCTGGCAGTGTTCAAGGCCAGGCTGGTGGGGCTTTTAGCTACCTGATCTAGTGGAAGGTGTCCCCACCCATGACAGGGATTCCATACCCATGCGATCTTTAAGAGACCTTCAACCCAAACCATTCTTTGGTCCTGTAATTCCAAGTAACATGTGGAATTGGCAAATAGAAGTAGTGACTGACAGAGAGTAACTAAAAGGATCTGAGTTCGGTGTCTTCTGGGCACATTTCAAGTAGCCAGAGTTCAGTCATTGTTGTGATGTGGTAGAAAACAACTGTTGTGGTTGACATAGAGATGGTGACAATTAACTAGGAGACTATATTCAAGTTACATAGGACAGAATGAATTAAGATGGAGCATCATCAGGAGGAAGAAAATGTGCTCTGACATGAAAAGGTTACAGAGGGAAAACTTCCAGGATGGACAGAGCTGGAGTGTAGCTGAGCCAAGGGATCCCGTTCCCAGGCCTTTGCTAACAGCAGCAGTAAATCTAATTCTCATGAGAGAGATAAGCTTGTCCTTAATAAGGGATGTCTACTGTATTAGCTACAAGATGCACATTCCTCTCTCTTACATGGAGAAAGAGATACAAGAAATACATTGCTCCTGGTAATGTCCTTAGTTATCAAATGACCCAAAAAGAAAAACATTTTTATTTTTTAGTAACTCTCAGTAATATTTCTATTAGTGTCTCCAGTAAAATTAAAGTCCTAAAATCATTTGCCCAACCAGAAGAGAATACAGGTGTAGCCTGGTCCAGTGTCTGGACCCCAGTCCCTGTAGACACCCAGAGAGGAGAACAAGGGAACCACAAGCACAGTCATACAGCACACGCCTGTCCACCCCCCAAGAGAGGAACCTCTCCAGCTACCCCCACATCTCCAACACCATAGGGACAGCTGTGCAGAGCGGAGGACCTGGCCCTATATACCTGTCTGGGGGTATTATCTTGGAACAGATAAGACTCAATGTCCCTTTGCACATAGAAAAGATTAGGTGTGCTTTTGAAGTCCATCTTCTGGGTGAGTTTCCCCTAAAACAAATTCAGCTTGAGGGCAGGGACAGGTCAGGCAACTGCTTCAAAAATTGTCTCTGGCTGTTCTTTGTTCCTTCTCTATAACCCCTATCTTTTTTTTTTTTTTTTTCTCTTTTTTTCTCTTTTTTTGACAGCTACTGAACTGTGTCTGTGAAAGTACCTGTTATGAAGCTAAAATCTTATTCCTAAGGCCCAGCAAATTGCTTAGACTCACTATTAGCAAAGAAAAATTATATATTAGAAACCTGAACCATGCCCAACTTTTTCTATGTTCTTTTAAGGATCAGATGACAATTATGGTCAAATATATCCCGTCCCCAAAATCACAATTAACCCCTCCATCAGATTTTCTCTCAACATTCCTGATCACCAGTGAGCTTCAAATGAACTACTTATTTTGACTAAGTATCTCAGAGGAAGATGCTATTTTCTTCCACCTTGCAGAAAAAAAATGTTATGGTTGGAAGTACTGACAAGCCAGTGTGGTGAAAAGCAGGAAGACTAATTGTACTTTTACAAATAAGGTCATCCCATGAGTAAGTCTGGCTGCAGGCAACTCTGCAGGAGTGACAGGAAGTCCCCTACACCACCAGAGAAGTTTCCCAAGCTCCAACTGCATCAAGCTAAACAATCCAGTCTCAGAAAAAGAGGATCCTCAAGTCAGAGGCAACATGTGTGTTTCATCACAGCTCCAAGGGGTCCCTGGAGCAAAGGGCCAAGGTATGCTAGTGATCCCTGTTGCACAACATGGAAGAGGCCCCGCCAAAGATGACAAAAATCATGTCTCACCAACCCTCTGTGGGTCCTGCCTGCGTGCTTCAAGTGCATTTGTTTTCTTTCTTGACCAAACCTGATCCTTATAAAAGTCATTATAAATCAACCCTGGCCTAGAATGTTCTGCTAAAAATACAAGCACTCTTCAGTTCCTCTTATGCCTGCTCAGCAAAATAACACTGCTGCTGGAGATGTAATGACAGTGTGCCTAATTGGGCTGCACCAGAGGTGCTAGGACAGAGCTTGGGAATGAGTAAACAGGTGAGAGAGGGGACAGAAATTCCTGACTTTGGAGTCATCCTAGTTGGAACATCTCCTGCCTCAGGCCCATGGGCCTGGAGGTGGTGAGTTCACACCAAACTGTACTGGTGATGGAGTGATGGAGATGTGGTTCTCAACAGAGTCAGCCAGTAATCCCCTCTAGTCAACCATCTCCTGGGGCACGTCTCCCTTTGGTAAGAATTCATCACATCTAAACTGCTCTAGAAACCATCAGCTTCTTCAACCACTAGGATTGTTCTAATAAACTTACATTTGTATTTTAAATTCATTCTAGTCTTAAACAAGAATTTAAAATTCTGGAAAGTATTTCTCTGCATATACACAGAATTTATGTGAGTTATACCTGACAGAGAAGTTTCTTACAATAGTTTCCCCTTAATTTACCATGTCCTGAATAACTCATTTGCTGGCCGTTGTCCAGAAATAACAGAACTACTCCCATGTTAATGCTGATAAAGCTTTCCTTCAAATCATCCTAAATTTTCTTCCCTATTTGATATTATATACACAAGAAAAAACATGGACAGATACATTACAATGTACTAAATTAAAGAATTACAATGAAACAGGAAATATCACATCAAGGCAAAGTCCAGAGCAAAAAACTAAGCAAATATGCATGGAAGAAGGTCTACAAGAGGTCCAGATTTCATCCAATAAAAATCATTTTGCAATATCCTACATAACAAATTTGCTATTGGTAGGAGCTTGCTGAAGCAAGTGTTCAGGGACTGCAACAGATTGATATCTCTAATCTGCAGACTCCAGGATTTTGATTTTAATTTTGCTGTCTCACCTCTAAAAGGAGGTAGAGAAAAATTGGAAAAAATCAATCCACTCAATTTCCCTTTTCAGTAAGACCATCCTGGAAGATTAACTGCAGCCTACTTTCAATACATGAAATCAAAGGATTGTGCAGAAAGGGCTAAGGGGAGTAACTGAAATAATCCAATAATTGGATTCAAACATTGGATCCAGCTCTCAAATCTAATGGCCACCCCCCCGCGCCCCGCCCCCCCCCCCCCCAAAAAAAAAAAAAAAAAAAAAAAGAGCAAAGCAAGGGCAATAAAGAAAACCAATGTAATATATTGCCTGAATATTCCAGGAATAAGCCTAGTTATTTAAGAATATACGTAATTTTGACTAGATACCTGACTACCATGGAAAAATGATGATGATAACGCTAATGAAACTTTGTTCACGCTTGCATAAATGACAAACAAAGGTAAAATATTCCACATATACTTTTTCTATTATTTTGTTAAGAATTTATTTTTAAACGAAGTCAGCCAAAACAAACAGCTGCCAAGAATCTCCTCCAGCATATGAGCAATCTGCTTCTAATATTTACCAGGTTGTGAGCTTGTCTTTAGAGAAAAGGAAAAAAGTCCTGTGTTTTGATACAAGAAGTTGTATGCAAAACGCTCAATGTTACCTCTTCCTGCATCATCCCTTATGCTGTACAGGTAAATCCCTCCTCCGTCAGAAACCTTTGCATCCCATTCAGAGGATGAGAGACCAGCCTGACATTTCTGTCTGACAGCAATGGCACTCATCCCAGGACAAGCAGGTGATTTTTTTCAGTCTGCAGCATTTCATGGTGGCACTGTTCCCTACCACTGCTTATCTTCCAGCTGCAAGTGATAGCGTTTCAAATTTTGAACCAAATAAATCAGAATTAAGATATTACCTGATCCTCTATATTTTTAGAACTAGGTCAATAGTTATTTTATTCCTGGAGCCAAAGAAGTTTGAGCAAGACAAACTGTGTCCATCACTACAAAATATATTCATTAGTTTTGCATGTGTGTTGGCTTAGTTGTCTAGCCCAGCTCCACCATTTTTGTATTTACATGAAATACATTATGCTGAAGCAGATAACCTCATTAGATTTTGACCTCCACTCTGTCTAGTTACTTTGTTGTATCAGAAATGTAAATTACATGTGTGGTCAGAGGTGTGCAGAAATGCATAAATGCATTTCTGACCCATAAACCCAAATTTCTGCTTTTGCATGTTAATTGTGTCAGAAAAAGAAAGCACAATGGAACTGTGCATTTGCCTGATAAAGCCCAGCTCTATTACAAAAAAGCATGCAGTGCCCTTTCCTCTTCTACACAATACAATCAATGAAAAGATAGCTTCTTAAGTAAGAGTTCCTAGTCCTATCCTGTCAACACTTAACCTGAAAAACCTGTTGGTCACAGTATTTTCTCCACTCTTGTGGAGATTTTGTTCTGATTTTGTCCTGCTTTCCTAACGCTTTTCCCTTAACCACTTATATTTTTAACATACCATGTTCCCATTCCAGGATATCAGATGACAGGGAGTACCTATTCTGCCTTGAAGTTAAGCCTCTATGCCAGCCAAAGGACAGAATTTTGGGGACCTGGAGGTTCTCTGCCTTTTGACTCTTTTTAAAGGCCTTCTTAGCTTTACTATGAATAAGTTAAATCAAACATTTAGTTAGGTCATCCAGTCCACAATAACACATCTTCTATTCAGCACAAAAAGGCTAAGGGGGGAAAAGGGGGTCAAATTTTCAAACAGGTTATGTACCTGACATCTGGAACCAGTATATCTAACAAGAATTAGAGTAAGTGTTCATTTGCATTTAATTTTGTACTCATGAAAAAAAAAAAATCAAAAGCTGATTTATTTCTACTACAGCATGGCTGGGGTAGACACAGGGGCAGTTGGCTCCAGCAGAGAATCAGCATGTTCCATTCTTGCCTTAAAGTCTAATACATTATTCTGGATACAGTAGAAATTAATCTGAACAGCACACAGGGAAATTTTCTTTATGTATCTGTATCTGCATTTGAAAAAAAGAACAATGCTAAAGCAGAAATATATACTGTTGTCTATTGCTAGTCTATTGCAAAACACACATTTCAGTCTTCCAAACTCTCAGTGCAGAAAGGTCTCAGATAGGATGGGAACTGGCATGACTCTTCTAATTTGTAAAGCAGTTTATTTAACATTCAAAGATTTGATGTCTCCTCTGTGATTTTTCTGTTATGTTCACACGCATTATTGCCCTTCTGTAAAAATAACTTTATTTATTTTTAAAATATAAACTCTGTATGATGAACAAAAATAACAGTGTCTTAACTGAATTTCCTGCTACCCCAATTCCAATGTCAAAAGACGTCAAATGAATCAAATGATGAACAAATCAGTACCAATTGTATTTGTGCTCAGATTTCACAAACACGATGAGGGAAGAGTGACAATGGAGACTGTATTTCATCAACCTCACTGCTTTCATCTAACATAAATATTAAAAATTTTTCTTGGCATCCATCATGAAATAATCACTATAGATTTTCTCCATCATGCATTCAATTACCCAAAGAAATCTCAAGTTCAGTTAAATTCACCCTGCATTACAGAAAGTCAAAAGTGCTTTTAGTTGGTGCAGTTACAGAGTTTGTAGTCCAGGGAGGACATCTCTGGCATTTGGATAATCTTCTACATGCAACTTTCCTCTTCCTGATTTGTGAATGATCTCCTGGGAGGCAGAATTGTAAGGACCTGGACCTCTCCTGCTTTGTCGTGTGTACTGAAATGGTAGTAAATAATAACCATTCAGGAGTTTATAGAAAAGAAGAAAAAAGACTTAACACTGTGAAAATGAGTTCACCATCAATAATTTAAATTCCTGGTTTTAAATCAGCTGATTCTGCAGCAGAAACTTAACGTGATTGCAAAGGTGAACAGATACTACTGGGAACAGACGCATCAGGAATGAGGTAAGGAAATGCTAATGTCACTTTTGGAGTTCCTTTATACAAATCCACCATCAGAAGCATATAAGAAGCACAATTAAGGAGGAAAATACCTGCAAGTATCACATTTCTAGAATTTTTTAATCCAATTCTTTACTGTAAACTGCTGGAACTTGAACTGCATGACTATTCACCTGAAGCACTATAAAAGAGCCTTAGATGTCTTCAACTCCAAATCAAACTACTGAACTTCAGGAAGAAAAGAGGAAAAAGAAAAAAGAGAGAAACATTTGTGGCATAATATTCTCTTCAGAAGCTGGCAAAGTTCAAAGCCTTAGCAGACTATGGTAAGCATCCTGTAACAGTTTGGCATATCTGGAGCTCCACGAGAAGACTGCTTAAGTTAGAAGTTCAGACAGAGAACTTCACAAAATACCTTCTGTGGACATTCAGCCTGGGGTGTAGGAGTTGTCTTCTAAAGCTGGTAATGTTCTCTATAGGCTGTTGATTTTCTCAATTATTTTGGACTAAATATGTGTCAGTAACAGAGACAGAAAGCTGCTTCCAACTATTACAAAGAACAATTAAACAGCAAAGCAGCAGAGATCCAAGAACCATTTTCTTTATTCCCTAATTGACTATATGATAGGAGAGCCACAAAAAACCAATCCTGCTGGGCTGTAAGATAAATGGTATCATGTCTGGGTTTATTTAGTACTCAGAAATGTGATGAATCCCCAGTAGATATACTGGTTACTGCAGGAATTAATATGAATTCCTGCATGAATATCCTTCAGCAGTGTCACTCCTTATCCTTTCTTTGCTGACTGTTGAGGTTGCAAATACTTGGAGCAGGGAGAGAAAATAAATTCCAGTATCTTCTGATCTGGAAGGATATGAAGCAGAGCACTAAACAGGCTCAGAGAGTTGCCATCTCCTCTGTCTCACAAAGTCTCAGTAAACATTAGTCTCTACCATCTGACAGCACATTCAGAACTTGAGATATAGACAGATAGATAGATAGATAGATAGATAGATAGATAGATAGATAGATAGATAGATAGAAGATTACAAATATTTACATTA
Source organism: Sylvia atricapilla (assembly GCF_009819655.1). NCBI lineage: Eukaryota > Metazoa > Chordata > Aves > Passeriformes > Sylviidae > Sylvia > Sylvia atricapilla. The sequence continues at coordinate 96,445,905 of NC_089141.1, forward strand.
CAGTTTTCACAATGAGTTTCCTCTACTGAAGTATCATATTATTTAGAAACCAAGACCATTTACACACACATAAAATCCAGCTGTTGTATATGGAAAGCCATTTCTAAAACAGTTTGTGTGAGCACAGTTCTACAGAGAACATCCTTCACCTCTCCTAGTTTCGTTTAAAAAAAGTTATAGTAAAAGCTGTTGGGTGTTTTTTAGAGTAACAACTGGTGTATCCTTTAAAATGGCTTATTTATTTATAAACCATTTGTATGCATGGAGTGGTGGCATTTGTTAAATGTCTTGGTGCTGCTTTGTAATGATCCCATTCTTTGTAACACTGTGAGACTCTTACCATCGAGGCGAGAGCTACTGAAGCAGAGAGGTGAGGTAGTACTTCATGAGCAGTTACTTCCTGTAGAGCCCTGAAAACTGGATATTTTAATATCAGGTTATATTTCACAGAAAAAGGTGAACTGATCAAATGCTTCACTACACATGCAAATAAGTGTAGAATGTATAGCAAGAGGGACACGCCGCATCAGGACTATTTCACCAGGCTAAGCTGAATATTTGAGGCAGAACTTCTACAGGAACGTGGAAGAGGAACATTTGTTTAATTTTGACTTCTTGTCACTACAATGCAATAATGATTTCCAAAAATGCTCTGGAGGTGTTACTGCCTTTAAGACACCTGTTAAGAGTTTAAAGGCAGAGTTTTTAGAGTTTGAAGCCCATACAAAACAACAGAACTTGCACAACTCACACACTGCCATTATGGTCTAAAGGCTTTAAACAGAATAATCCAAAATCATGTCATTGCTCATGACTTGCAAAACCACCAAGGAATGATGTTGTTTATCTTAAGTGAATGTCAACAAAAGCCTTCCACAAAACTCAGCTGTCAAGTGTTTTCTGTAAGTCATTACCATTCGGGGAAGGTTTGTATTAATCTCTGTAGTGAGATCCAGCCAGAAGAATTTCCAACCTGCAGTGGGCAACAGCAGGACAAAAGGCACACATAACCTCTGCAGCCCCAAGGGCTGGTGCCAGTTCTTGACACGGTGTTTATCTGACAGGGAATGCTGCAAAGCACGTGCAGGGATGACTGCTTCATCTTGCAGGAGCCATCTGAGGCTGAGACACAACAGCATCACTCATTTTTTATTGACAATGCCCTGCCTCCATTGCCATAACAAAGGTAATTCACTGGGCTGCCTTTTCTGTCCACATGCCTGCGAGGCTGAGCTGCTTCATTCATGACATCTAGCTTTAATGTGGAGTTATAAACGTAAATTCCAGCCTGGAATATTTACCCTTCTGTTTATCTCTTCAGTGTCTACTTATTTTGTATTGTTTCTATCTTGCCCAATACAACAATAGTGTAAAGTGCCTCCTCTCAGGATACACCATAGCTATAAACACTGTACAATTCCTTTAGGAAGAGGGGAATGACTGCTTGCTAGTAGTGTGAGGCTTACATTCATGGTACTATTAATTCACAAGTTACCAGGCTGTAAATCTGCCATTATTGTAATACTGGATTCTGGCTCCTCTGCCCCTCAAGCTACCACATACTTTTCAACCTTGTAAGAGAAAGAAACTCCCCATTTTGAAGAAGCAAACATTTCTACAGACAACAGTAAGGAGGATGTTTCAGCCAGCAAACAAAACATAGAAACCAGTCATTTGATAAATATGTATTTTACCTTTAATTGCAAACCCTACAGTGTTCTTGTTAAACACTTACGGATACTTGGCTAATGAACTCAGAAACAATAATTTCAGAAAATTAGTAAGACAGTCCTTACAAACTGATCATGTGACTGGTTTGAAAGAATCTTTTGTTAACTGAATGAGAAATAGTATTCCCCTTTCCTTATACTTGCCTTTCCAGTGAACAGACCTTGTTTATACCTGATTGTAGCAAAAGTAAATTAAATTTAAATCGTCACAATACACAGGAGGGTTTCAAGCTTTTTGTAGATTCCAACTTTACTAAAATAAATATTACAGAAAACTTCAAATGACCTAAAAGAGACTTACTAAAGACCAAAATATTCCTCCACAACTACAGTGACTCCTACTTAATGCAGTTACTCCAGAATTCAGCAGCCCTCACTCTCCTTGCAGAGGCGAAAAAGCAAGACTGGAAAAGATGTTACAAAAGGGCCATTAACACAATGTTCTTCCATGGAACTTGGAAGAACATTGTCTCCTGTGATGCTTTACAAAACCAAATACAAGGGGGTTTTTGTGATATTATGCTTCCACAAGTCTTTTTAAACCCTAAATTAGTCATTTAGCATATATAAATATGCATTACCATTTAGCAATATAAATAAAAGGACTGGGAGAAGAGACAAAAAATGCAGGAGCAAATCCTGTGCACCCCTCCCACAAAGCCCAGGGCTGTCTATCTGGAATAGAATTTCTACCAGCATAAAAAGTTAAAGCTGTGACACTTTCATGTAAGGATAAGCTGGCTGGAAATCATGCAGTCATGACCAGCTCCAAACAAAGCCTCCTGTCCCTCCTCCCATGAGGGTGATAACACTAAATCAGCCCTCAGAAAGCTAGTATCACACAAACCATTCCTCTTTTGGAGAGACAGACAGCCTCAAGAGCAAACACCGAAGACACCGAGTTGAGAAAGAACAGATCCATGAGCTGGGAGTTTTTCTTTAGCACTCTGCCAAATGTGACATCATGCCTGAACTACAAACAAAGCCTAATAATAGTTTCTGATCTTAATTTACAAAACAGAGTTTTTACATATTTTTGGAGTCTTACCAGAGTTGAAAGATCCATAAAGTCTAACATTGCCCAACAGAACATTCAAATTCCTCTCCAGCCACTAGAAGCAATTAATTGCTCTGCATCTAGTGTAGCATCCCGCAAACAATAAAAAGGTCTAAACTATTGATTACCAACTGCCAAAATCCATTTGTCATTAAGGTTAAAAATCAATATTTGGTTTTAAAATAAGGTCAAGTTCTTGCTTTTTCATTTCAATCCAGTGGTTTCTACAGTAAAAAAATAAATAAATCCTTAACAGATGCTCAAAACACACAAGACCTAGGGAACCTCCTTGCATTTTGAAAGAAAAACTGAACAGACCTGTCCCATCAAGGACACCAGAGCTCTCAGCAGTTTAGCAGAGAATAATACAGAATAGTTCTCAAAGCTAATGAAAAAAATAGTCGAGATAAAGTCAACCAAGTAAGCAGTGAAGCAATGACACCAATTTTGCTCTAACAGTGATTCTTCTACTGCCAATGCATTGCTTCCAGCTGACACCCACCGAGAGAGCCAGCAGCTGGAACAAACTACTTGAATGATGTTATTTACATGGAGAAAGACAGTGCACATCAGCAACTATCATGACTCAAGCAACCTTCAGCATAATAATCACAGACTCAGACATTTAGGCTGTAGAAGGTATTTGGCACATCAAAACTGAGGACTACAGTCCATGTTGGTGCAGCAGATGGTTGGCATCTCATATATATCTATCTGGAAGTGCTCCCATCATTATATAATGAAAACTGTTTAAATTTCAAGACTGGTTCACTGTTTCAGGTTAAATGCTGTTATTTGAAATGCAGTCTACTGGCTCACAACTCAGGACAATCTTACTAATTAATACACCTTCGTGGTGATATTATCCCCACGCTTCTGGTCCTCAGCTGTTTCATCCTACAGGACAGACAACCAGAGCAATGAACTGAAAAGGTCACCTTGGATTAACTAATTTCACTCCACTTAGGACAGAAGTCCTTTTAAATTTCACCCTAAATGCAAGAAGAATCACATTTTTTCATATCTGAAGGTCAGTTTATCTTCTATCCTTTCCTTCAGTTTCAGTCACAAATTCAGCCTAGGGGCTTGTACTTTAATTTCAACCAAGTGTTGACTACTTCAAGTTCCAAAACCAGATCTGAAGCTCAAAATTTCTAATAAAGTTACTTCCTTTTCTTTAGGCATTCCCTCTTCGTTATTTCCATTCCATCAAAGACCACTTCTAGTGCAGCAAAACAAAACAAACTCAGTATGAAACCAGACCCTGGCAGGTCCTTGGAGATGTTAATCTTTTAGTTAGGAAAAGATCACAGTGCCCAGGTGCTCTGTTCCTCTTCCCACAAGCTTACAAACCTGGGGTAGCTTCTCTGCAGAGCAGCAAGTACAATCAACATGGTGAAGAAAAAAAATCTATTACTGTTATTGCTCATGAAATAAACCTCTCAAGTCACATGCTGCACTGAGTATAAAAACACAATGAAAGCAGTTTAATGCCTGCTTAAACCACTGCTATGAGGAAATGCTCACCAATCCAGGGTGGTGAGATGTGGGTGTGAGCAACTTTGAACTACCACGAGGACCAGGGTCAGTTACACAGGAAAGAGGCAGGAGCTTGTTTCCTCCTGAGCCAGCAATGGAGGGGCTTACCCAAAGACGCTCTCTCTGGAAACCAAAGCCAAATCCCCATAACTCATAATTTAATTATAAGTACTTTGCAGAGCTCTTGCTCTGCAAGAGCAAAGTAGCTTCACAAAGTACCTAAACTGCTGAAGCTGAAAAGAAGAACCCGTAGCAATATGTTTTTGTGATTATAACTTTTTTTATGACTTCATTCCATTCCTGTAAATCTGTATTTTGAATAAACATGCTTTTATCATTAAATCTCCTCAGTGATAAAGCTGACTCAGAGTAATATGACACACACCAAGACCTCCTTCTTTCCAGGGTACCGACTCATCTTTCCAGGGCAAACCAGTGCTCTCTTTGTTTCCCACTGAACAGCTCAAAGCCTTCCTGAAAGCCTCCCAGCGATCTGACACCGGGGCACAAGGTTTCAGCTATAGTTTCTCAAAAGCTGTGTCTGTGCAGCCCCCCTCTCTCAGCAGTGTGAAGTCAGTGGGAGAAAATCCCAGAACTCAAGCATCAAAAGAAATCATATTTACACTCAGCTTTCCAGGGGAAAAAAAGAGAAAAGAAAAGAAGACAAATAATGCTGTAACAAATGTTCAACAGGGTCCTTAAGGAAACGACCATAACTCATAACCTTTACGTACCACCTCACCTCAGGGTTCCTGCATATCCCACCAGTTTGCAAAGAAATAGGAAGAACATCTCAGCTGAGACAGCAGCCTGAGCCTAGCAGGTCTGAGCCTCTTCATTAGGGTGGCTGATTAATAGCTAATTACCACAGGCATTCATCACCCTCCAAGCTATCACAGGAGGGGGCCATCCCTGTGGGCAGCCTATTCTGCCTGCACATGTTTGTACAAGGCTCTGAATGCAGCAGTTTGGGCAGAGAGGTCCCTGTTTTGGGGGACCAGCCACTGAACTGGTTTGCATGCCCAGGTGCCCACAGCTGGGGAGAGTGGGAGGGAGCCAGGGGCAGCTACAGGCTAGCCTGAGAACACATATGTGCATACATACACTATGTATTTGTGTATAAAAATGTGCTATATAAATGTGTATATTTGACTTTCATCTTACACTGCTGGAGAGGAGAAACCAACCAGGCCATGGATGGCACTCCTATTTGTGTCACAGCTGTGTATCCTCTGTACCCGTATGTCTGTGTAACCGTGTTTATACACACTCGCAATTACAGAGTGCACATGTGCCTCTTGGGGATGCCACCAGACCTGGGGACACAGAGCCACAGCAGCCTCACCTCCCTTTGCCTGTTAGATTGTGCACCACCCCGCTCTGAACATTCTTGAAATGCTACTAGCTCTTCAGAATGTATTTGGAAAAGTATTAGTATAGCTTAAAATGTAAAGTGCTGTTGGAAAGCATCAGGCAGTTCTTCTGAAGACTGCATCACCAGATATCAGCCTGAATCATAAAATGCTTTTTGCAGCTCTTCGTCATATCCTTGGATTCATCTGAACAAGCCTAATAACTACAGGAGGCGTCAAATGTCTTTACATAACAATTTGAAATACAAAAATACACTGGCTTACTTTATACTGCTAAAACACTTAAGGTTCCCTCTTTAAGCATCTCAGAAAGCGACCAAAGAATCACCCTTCTTTCAATGCTGGATTCTTGTAAAAACAGTTTCACCACCTTGATCATGTGTACCTGAATGTTGTTAAAGAGCAATATAGATAAAAAAAGGAATTGGACTAATTCAACTTTCTTAAGAGGTATAGAAATATAGAAAGAAATATAGGTAACTAGGAAAAGTTCAAGAGTCCATCCTTATCAAGAAAATAAGGATATACTACAAACACATTTTAGAAAAGAGTTTCCTGCTCTCTGAGAATTCATTTCTGCTGTGAAGTAAAATGAGGACATTATAGCCAAGAAAATACAGGGGCAATTTATTCACTGGCTCAGAGTGATGGGAAAAGTCTAGGAAAAATTAAAATGAGGAACCAGTCTCCAGTTCCTTGATTATGACTGGACTGCAGTTGACTGGATTGCAGTTGAGTGGACTGCAGTTAGAAATCAGGTTTGCTATTAAATACTAGGTACTGCTTTTTATTAGGATATAAAAATAGAAGCAAAGAATAGATTCTCCTCTTTTAGGTTCAGTTTGGAAAAGTAGTAAGCTCTGGTTCTCAGCGTTACTCAGGGTGAGGTAAGCTATACCACAGGAGTTGGAATCAGTTGCAAACATGGAGAGTTTTAAGATTGTTCCAATTTCTTGTGGGAATGGGGGTTCTTTAGTGTAGCTTCAGCTTCCAGGAAAAGGTCTGACATAAAGTTCACTTAAGCCTTTATGACTACAAATAGTTTTCCATCAGGTACAGAGGACCATGCAAGGTGACTATCGTTTACAGAGCAGCAACCTCAGGACCTGATGGGTTACAGCTGGTAAGAGCAGTCTTCATCATAAGGAAGATCCTGAAGGTAGCAAAGGATACTTGGCTACGGGCAGAAAAGCCAAACTGCACAGAAATGCTAAAAGAAGACACCAGACCAGAGTTTTCACATTCCTGATGCTGAATTCTGTACCAGTCATTATATACAACACTAGCCACAAGATTCTTCAGAGCTCACGAATTAAAACTAAGAGATACGGACTTATTTGGGACATCGAAAACATACTGGATTAGTACAAAGCACTGTAAACAGGTACATGCATTTCCCATTTAAGGCTATAGATAGTATCGTATTCTTAAATTTTTAAGCTGTCTTAGACTTCATTTAAGCAAACATAGTCGGGAAAAGAACTGACTGTGCCTGAGTTCACATGACTTTAGATGTACAGCTGCAATCCAGGTTTATAACCTGTCATCTTGTGGTATTTCTGCGGCTGCTGCTTCACAAAACAAAAGTGGCAAAAAAACCCTCCTACTCTTCCTGACATAATGTTTAAGAAGGCTGGAAAGTTTTTTCCTCAGACACAGACCCTTTACAGGTAATCATGTCTTTCCTGAAGGGAAGGGTTCCCAGAGGTCCTTTGTCAAAGCCACTTAAGTTAATGTGGGTGTTGGGGTTCAGAAACATACAATCACACGGAGGCAATAATATATCGGTGCTTTATTGGAGAGCGCTCAGAACACAGGGCCAGCAGAAGGCCCAAATCAGGCGTTCGCCGGACATACAGAGGCTAGTGCTTTTACATTCTTACATTATACATATTAATGATTTGTTTGAATCAACATCTCCCCTAACTACCAATCACAAAAATCACACTCATCCCCCCCTCCCCTGATTTATTACCCAGGCAAAGTCATACTTGATTTGGTTAAGACAAGAGCATCAAAGTATCATCCTTGCTAGTAACACTCCATTCTCAAGGCCTCTCTGTCCTGCAGATCTAGGCCTCAACCTTCTAACCACCTCCTCACCTCCCCAGTTACCTGTTTATAATTCTTACAATTTTAAAAATCATTTTAACCCTATACTACCATGAGGACTATGCTTCACCTCCTGCCTAGTGGTACCAAACTGCACCAAATGCTATCCACCTCAGAACAGCAGTGCACATACAGTGAGTCCCTCTTAGCAAAGGATGGCCTGAGACAGACACAAGTTTCCTTTGGGGTGCTGGAAGCGCTTCCCTGAGGGAAGACAGATAGAGATAGTGCTAAAGGCACTCCTGCCTCTGATATATTGGAGCTGTGTTAATTACCAAAGAGTGGGAGCAGCCTTGCCCTCACCGCTGGGTGTGATAAAAGAGTGAGTGAGTTGGTAGAGAGTGAGTTGGAGTTTGCTGGTTGTGCTGTCAGGAGGAAGGGACAGATAAGGTGAGTCACTGTACGAGGGACAGACAGGGTTAGGTGGCTGGGATAGGAAGCAGCGAGCTGGGACTGCAGATGGAAGAGAGAAGGAGGGAAAGAACCAGACCTGTGGGGAGCTGCCCATAGGATTGCTATACAGAGAAGGTATGAAAGGAGGACTTCGAGATAACATGGTGCTGATGCTTGAAGCTCTCTGAAGTTTTTATTGAAGCACAGTGGCCATCTTGATACCGACACTTCCCCGGGGTGAATGAGCAAGAAAGAGACTGCTATTGAGCTTAGTTTAGTTTGCACCAACACCTCTTAATATTAATGTAAGCAAATTCTTACTTTATTTCAATTTTTCAATGAGCCAAGGAACTGTGGGAATTCCAGGCAGGCCCAGAAAGTTCTCAAAATCTTGTGCATGCAGGCCTAAATACAAAAAAAGAATACAGGGTTCAACCTAAACCCTTGGAAAAGGCTTCCAAGTTTAGCGACCCTAAGTAAAAATGTGAGTTTGTAGTTTAGATAGAAACATGTTAAGTTACCTAGTGGAAACTTTTAAGGATTTTAAGTTTGGCTGTAGAAGTAGTTACAGAAATAGTAAAAAAGTTTTAAGGTGTAGCAAGTAGTTGGTGTGTTAAGAACACTGGCATAGCAGCAAGAGGTGTGAGACAGTTCAATTAACTATTGGTGTGAAGACATAAATAAACTTTGTGGCAGCAGTTTATTGGTTAATTAACCTTTAAAAGACCTTGTAATTTGTGGTCTTGTGACCACTGACCACGATCTCCCGGTGTATGTGGTGAAGACATACACCCTTTGATGAAACTGCAGTAATAAATAATGCTTTAAAATGCCTTGAAGGGGTCCCATCTCTCTTAAAGTCCCAACAAGAAACAATTAAATTTGTGCTAAGAAACACATACTTAGCATACAAAAGTTACATGTGCTATAATAATGCCTCCATTACAGATGACAAAAACCTGTATGTTTCCTATTAAAATAACAGTGTGCATTCATGCTGAGGTTAGTTCCCAGCACCAATTTTCAGCAGGCTAGCTCAGGAGGTTAAAATCCAAAAAGTAAGCTTTTCACCATTTATGGCTTATGTTTTCTTGTTTGCATTGCACTCTGCCTTCAGAGAGACAAGGCCAGTCAATTAGAGTTTCAGTTCTTCAGCATCAGAGCTACGTTACTGTGCATGGGTTTCCAACACTAACAAAATTACTTGTATCCAAAATAAAACTGTTAAATGAAATTAGGAAAAATATTCCATGCTCATAGGAGCAACACAGCTATTCAGAGCAGATTAAATGCCCTGGCTTGCATTTTGAAAAGTTAATTTAGAAGGCAACTGCATAAGCCTAAAAAATTTGGGATTTGTCACACTAAATCGCACAACCATAAATCACATCTTTTGCACTTACCTGGTTATTTTTAATCCTGAAAATGCAAAACTAAATTGTTTGAGGACAAAATCACCTTTCTGACTGTTGATAAACAGCTGTATATGAGTATTGTGAGGCCATATGGGGATGAGGGCACACTGGGGACATGCATGCAGAGATAGGTCATTCTACAGGATGCTCTTGTGTGTCTCCTGACAGCAAAATGTTGAGCACTACTATTTTAGCTTCTTCTGAATACATTTGTTCATGTTAATCAGAAGCTCAAGAATAAAGGAAGAAAAAAAAATGCCATGTTGCCTAAAAAAGCTATGAAGAAACCCCCAAATGCTGTGTTCTACCCCATGGGAAAGTTCCTAAGTCCTCAAATGTGCCTCGTGTCTTTATACAACAGGAAATCTAGTTAGATACAAATGCTGACACTCTTGTGTGCTCTATCCAAGAGGTTTCAGGTCATGAAACAGACCTCACTCAGCTAAATAATATACTCATGTTCACAGGACAAACCGCAGCAATACTTTCAAACCACAGCTAATCCTATCCAAATGGGAATGTAATCTGTTTGAATAAATAAGAAATAAAAGGAAGAGTGAAGCCAAGGAATAATGAGCATTTCTCAGGGCTGTGTGTCCTGGCAGAGTATTTGAAAGTGGAGTTGCATCATTTGTACTGCATATGCTGGGGAAGACAAACTGTGCCCTGCAAGGCAACATAGACAAATGTCTTGGGACAGAAGACTCCATGCGTTAAACTGTGATTTTCTGCCTGCCGGAGAGTGCTCTTTGAAGTTCCTGCAGATGAATTCCTTCTGTAATTGTATTCACGCAGGCGCAAACACTTGCATTATGAATTTTTCATCTGCTTCTACAGCACTGAGCATCAGGCAGAGTCAGTGACAGAATGACCAATTCCACAGGGTAAGGTCTGACTAGTGCAGAGCTCCTTGAGCAGCATGTACTAACTTATAGTGATGTCCAAATACTGCATTTGCTAATACTCTGTGCCATAACCATTCAAAATGTTTCAAATGGCTGCAGTGGAGTCTAGGGTTATATTGCAACTACTCCTACTGCAAAATGATTCTTATATCCCACGGAGAATGGATGGGTATTGCAAAACTGAGCTGAAATCACACGAGTATTATCTCCAGCACAAAAAAACTCTCACTGCATAAGTTAAAGATAACATATTTGGTATGTGTAATGATAAATAAAAGCATAGTGGGTATTAAGTGCCTTCCCAAAGATGAGGTATTTGGCCACGTGTCGCTCTGTCATGCCAGCTGTGCTGACTGCAAAGGTTACAGCCCTTGGCCTGCCCCACTGCCTGTCATCTCCCCTTCACTGGAGATTAACACTTGCCCTGGACTGCTGGCACAGCTGCTCCCAAGAGTATTCCAGTCCCTTCTCAGCAGAAACAGCTGCATTATGAGAGCACAGCACTGGAAGCTGGCCTGGACAACTGAGACTTAACACAATGTGCATCTCAGAAGTGGCTGTGCCGCCTACCTGGAGCATTGCTGTGCAGGTAGGAGCAGCCTGTGAGCAGCTGGATGGGTAATTCTCCATCTCAGGAAGCTGAAGAGGCAATGTGATCATAAGCAGGACACAAAACCCCATTTCTTTTTCCGATGTCACGAAGTGTCACAGGTTTGCACCCATGCACACTGCACCCCACAGACCTAAAGACAAGCACCAAACCTGCTCATTGCACGCATCTTTTGAAAGTCTTTAAGAGACTGAAATGCTGAACACTGCAGGTCTGGCAGATTTCTTTAATTTATGTATCATTTCTAAAGAAACCACCTCTTAATATGTATGAAAGGTGAAATGAGTGTTCCTAATATGTCCTATAATAAATCTTCCTGGAAACACCCAAAATCTACCTCCCTCCCTCTAGATGATCCCACCTTCCTGACCAGGATTTCTTCAGAGGTTGGGTCTAGGATGAAGGTATCCTAACCCTGTACCTCCAGTCCTCTACTCCAGTCTTATAGTTTTTCTATTTCTCCTTCCCTGTGAATATTCATGAACTAGCTTTTATATAACTATTCCTGTCATCCAGAAGAAATTTAAGTGGAAGCACATGTGACTTTTGCCATTTTCCTTTCTGTCCCAAGGACTGAAATAGCAACAGGGAAACTGCCCACTATGTTATCAGAATCACTTGTCTGCAGTTTGGCAAAGAACTGGTAAGTCCTGGAGTTGTCTAATGGCAAAATTTGTAATAGAGCTTTAATCTCAGCACATTTGAGAGAGAGATGCTCCTGAAACCAAAAGAACTACAGATGTTTTTAGCTAAACTTAAATTCTACTGGAACTGGTAATGCAAGCATCTTACTCCCTCAGCTATAAAATACAGCCTAACTTTTTTTCTGAAATGTTGACCTTTTAACTTCTTTGAAAATATCCACAAATAATAAGGTCTAAAAGCCATTAGAATAACTCATTACTTATATAACCATGTGAAAAGAATAGAGCCTCCCTCTCAACAATAAAGATTCTCAGAGATAATACAAGGACATTGGTGACACTGTGATCTGTATAGGACTCCAAATACGCCTATAACCAAAACCTCTTTAAAGTACAGCCTGGGTTACATAAACAAAGACTGATCATTGCAAGCAGCAGTGTTCAGCTGAGTTCAGTCACTGCATATCCAAAGGTCCTGCTGGATGAATATTCAAACAATGTGTTCAGCCTCATGACCTTGGACTCTGCTAAAGAAAATTCCAGGAGACCATCGAGGTCTGATTCTCCATGATCTCCCTGGGAAGAGAATGTAGAGATTGATGACCTGAAAATGTAATGTAACAATCTGGAAGAAAATATAAACCATACTGAACTAAAGTTGTGAAAAAGGTAAATAACTGCAAATAGCCATAAAGCCACTCTGACAGATATGAAAACAACAGTAAGGGCAGGGTAGGAAAGGAAAGGAAGAATATAAAACCTTACTATCAAATGACAGCACATAATATGCCAAAGAAAAGCTGTAGAGAATGGACATAAAACTCTCTGCACACACTGTGAAATTTTGCTGCTGTAGTCAAACTGGGGACAAAACTACGTAAGAAAGTAAGCCAAGAGGTGATAGTACTCCCTACTCAGAAGAGCTATGATGTTTAACACATTGTTCAAGTACACTCATTATCTAGAAGAAAGAAATACTAAAAGGAATACTCTTTCCTTAGTAGACAAAAGCATAGATTTTTTAAAGATCTCACTTTGAACAAAAAAAGTTGTCTTTTTCAGTATCAGTGCTTACCTTGGACCTAGGCAGTCCAAAAGCAACAGGGGAATTTTTCTCCTCCCCTTTCACTTGCCTATACAGACAAGTGCAATCCTGTGCAAGGTGAGCACAAGGACGATGAGTTAATTGACTTGCATCCCACTGGGCACTTAGTCTGTGCTCCCATGGGATATCTAGGCAGAAGCTGTAGGTACACTGCCTGCTTGGCCAGCTCCAGGCTGGGGCTCACACTCTGCTATGCAAAGCACAGAGTCATGAACCCAGGACAGCCTGTCCTCCCCCGCTGCAGTGCCACTAGCCCACAGGGCCAGTTCTGAAAATGCACCAAGGACACACCAGTGGGCCACAGCCACAGAAACACTCCTTGCTTCCCAGCACACAGATGCACTGCTCCTTTGCTCTATTTGCCACAGCCCAGTGCCAGCTGCCTCAAAAGGACACAGACAACTCTGAGTATATAGGACACCCACGCTGATAAAACTGGTCACCGGGAGGCAGCAGAGCATGATTTTTCTTCCCACCCATCCCTGCCACTTCCGCGCTCACATCACTGCTGATGTGAGAATGAGCAGGAAGAGGTTCATTTTCTCCAAGATCACATCTTCGAAACACAGAATCATGGACTGGTTTGGGTTGGAAGGACCTTAAAGACCGTGTACTTCCAACCCTCTACCATGGGCAGGGACACTTTTCACTGGTCCAAGTTGCTCAAAGTCCCATTCATTCCTTGGACACTTCCAGGAACAGGTTATCCACAGCTTCCCTGCATAACTTGTTCTAGCGCCTTATCACTCTCATAGTGAAAAATTTCTTCCTAACATCTAACTCAAACCTATCCCCTCTTGGTTTAAAGCCATTCACCCTTGTCCTATCACTTTCAGGTACTGGAAGGTGTTACAAAGTCTCCTCACAGAACACATGCTCCAGTTTTCTTACCATCTTCATGGCCCTCCTATGGACCCACTCCAACAGATCCACGTCCTTCTTATTTTGGGGGCCTGAGAGCTGGATGTTGCACTACAGGTAGGGTCTCACAAGAGCAGAGTAAAGGGGGAGAAGCATCTCCCTTGACCTGCCCGGGAAGCCCCTACCCATGTTCTGGAAGAGCCACTTTGAAATAACAGCAAACAAAACAGGTACAAGAAGGGACAACAAAAAATAAGGAAAATACACAGAAGATGCCTGATTTCTTTACATCTGCTGTATTCTATCTTTATGGTGGAAGGACATTCGCAAAACAACATCCATACTTACTCTTTCTGAAATACACTGTTGATAGATGAAGATGAGAAAGAGCAGAAACAAAAATGGCCAGGTATAATTTGCATCCAAGGGTTTTGGAGACTACAAGCATCAGTGACTGACAAAACACTTTATTTCTATAGAGATGTCTCCCTTTAAAACAGCACACAAGTCATTATAACTCAGCTACAGATAATTTATGACATCCTTAACTGTCAGAAAATATCTCCAAAAATAATCTTTAAAAGTGTGAAAATTTCATTACTATAAACTTTAGTTTTCTTATTGTATTAAAGATTTTATATTAAATTCAAAGAGTAAATAGCTGCTGCTGAAGTTTAGAAGTAAGTAAACACTCAACAGGAAAACAAACTTGTAATCACAAGCTATTTCATTGATAATAAAGAGCATTTTCTTTATTTCAGCCCAATTCAAGAACAGGTTTCCTTAAAGCTTGGAGAACTGACTGGAAGTAAGGACTTCTCCTTTCCAAATCTATACAAACTTGGCAGAACAGTTTGACATAGCTCCAAAAAAAGAAATGGAGACCAAAACCAGTTATTCAGACACCTACATATTCCTACCTAGAGAGTGTGTCCAGGATATCTAACAACCTGCCCTGAGATGTTGAGGCAAAGCACAGTTTGCTTTTTTGAAGATCCTGAGTACCTGATGTAGGCTGAGCAAACACTGGTGCATTTGGCAGTCTAATTTCATACAAAACCAATTGCACACACATGCTCCAAGGCTGCTCCAGGATGTGAACCCAATCAAGCTTAATGAGCGCAGATAATCAACAGAGTGGCTTCAAAATACACACACCTGATCCAAACCAAAATGATAATTTTAATGCAGATACAGTGCATTAAATATAATAATATTTATTTTATTCTATAATACTGATTTTCTGCCTCATGAACTGAATTCCAAGACATCACCACAAATAAAACATGACCATATGCTATATATATTGTTCACTATTTACAACAAAGACTCTGTATGCAATTTGTCAGTCTGGACAGCAAAAGAAATACTAAATTAAAGAAAAGATTATATTGCCATTGACACTCAACACGTGAAAGAGCTATCAATTAAAACAAATCATCTTGCAAGAAAAATAACCCTGAAACATAATCCAAAAAGTTTTAAGTCCCTCACTTACTAAATTAAGTACACGTTTAAAATCAGTGATGAAAATCAAACTGCAAACTCCAATACGATTTAAAGGGCTACTAACAACAAAATAACTGAAGACCCAGTCAAGAGACAAAAGGGTGATAATTCCAATAATACACAGCATATGACAGCCTTAGCACTTGTGAAGTTCTCATAAAAGACCAAATAAGAAACTTTGAGAATGCCAAAAGCACCTGAGGACAAAAGACAAAAGATTCTTGGTTTTCTAATTTATTGTAATTTTAATGAAATTGCAGATGCGATTCACACATGTCTGCATTTTCCAGAAAAATTTTTCATGTTTAGTGATAGCCCCAGTGACCTCTTCCCTTCTCTTTTCCTCAAGTAAGTTTTGTTTCTCTAGATATCCACAGCTCATGTCTGCAGTTGCATTTATTTTAGCAAAGGAATGAGGTGAAGTTTTGATGTTTACCTACTCAAAACACACAAGAAAGCTTTTTGATGAGAGTCCTCAAATCACTTCAAACTAGCTACATTTTCTCTGGGAAAATGTATAATAATTTCCTTATTTTCTCTAGGAAAATTACTTCCTTATTCCTGAGAGCTGTCTGACAACCCACAATTACACCACTCTAAAGAAATTAACCCCATTTTAAAAAGTGAAAGGTGAATGAGTTTTCAAAAAAGTAGCCAATCTACAAATCATGTGAGCTCTGACAGCCAGTGGGGGATCCCAGGGAAACTGTGGACAGGGAATGGGAGATGACACCTCACCCACACCTGTCATTAGCCAGGGAAGCATCAAGCATTTTCGATCATCTTAATGGAGCAGACCCCAATAAAGCAGAACAGAGTGTAAAAAAGATAATGAACACACTGAATGAAGACTGAAAATATTTCAGATTAATACCAGAAGAGCCCTGGCCTTCTGAAGGCCCATGTTTATACAGATTGTGCTGAAGTGGGTGGAATTTTAACAATTTCATTGGCAGCTCACCATTAACAAAGCCAAATAAAACACCACAAAAAAAAATCAACGGCAACAACTCTACATTTTCACACATATATAGAACTGTAACAAAGTAACTGTTATTTTTTTAATATTCCCAGAATTCTGATCAGGTTTAACTGACTTAAGAAAGAAAAAAAGTAAAATGCATCCTTCTCTTTCAGGATTAGCATTTAGGCAGTCATTAAATTTAATCTCACGAGAGGCCACCTCATAAGGACACAAAGTGTTCAAACCCAGAAACTTTTGATGATAAAATTGCTTGTGTAACTTTGACTCTAGACTCTAGTGGGAAGCAGACATTAAGTACACAAACACCAAAAATTCTCTAACATGATGCTTTACACATTTTTTTCTGTAACTCTAAAAGTAATAGCATTGTTGTTGGAAAAAGCAGTGGAGGTGTCACGTGAAAAACCACTCGTGCAAAATCAAAAAGCACTTGTGAAAGTCGTAAGTTATACAGTGCTTTATCTCTCATACACAGAAAAGCATTAAGAATGTAAAGAGACAGCCAAACTAAATTTTCAGTTAAATTGGCTACATAGGGTACTTCTTCAGTGACAGACTCAGGAGTTTCTCTGTGCCCTTCAGTCCTGCTGGCTCTTCTCCCTACCCAGGGGCAGGACCTTGGTTCACACTAGACCTCATCCCCCTCCCTTGCCTCTTCACTTCTAAATGAAGAAAAGAGTTAGACACAAGGGAAGCAAGATTCAACCTATTCATGTGGCTCTTTGATGCCAGCAAAAGGGGTCAGCTCCCCAGCAAGTCTCTGTCCTAACACAGCACCTAGTTAGACATGTGCTGCACTCACGTCTCAGTTTGCTGGGCAGTATTTGATGAGCCAAAGCTCCTCCTCCTATAGCACTGAACAGGAAGATCTGAAGCTCATTTACTAAATACAAGCCTAAAGAGGACTCTGGAGGAAAGTATTATGCTTCAGAGCTTCCTCAGATTTGAGGCCAATAATGAATCTTTATGTCTGTCCAGTTTTCATGCATAAAATTCAGCCTGCCAGAGCCAAATGTGGGAAACACTTTGTCCTTCATTTGAACACACACAAATTACTCATGCACAAAACTATACAGGAATATACATATGTACAAGAACTATATTTAAAATTATATATGGGTATTGTTCTTTCAAATCTCATCTCTTCAGCTACATATTTGTTTCTGGTCTCAGCATGTATAAGTGAAATTATGTTTATATGGAAACATCAAAATGAATAATGTCCTTCAATTCAGGGAATACAGAATAAAACATTGCTCGTATATACAGAGACAAAACAATACATATCTTGTTGAATGCTATTTCTAACACGAATGACATGGCAGCTGTCTGCTTCCAAAGTGTGATAAGACATCTAAGAAAAGCTAAAGTAATACCCCATACTAAAATGATGAAAAGTATTTTGTCACAAATACTATCTCAAAAATTAGTTCATGTGCTAATTGACCAATCGCAAACAGCACAACAGGTAACTGAATAATCATACATTGGAGCAAGTCATAGGAGCAACACACTCTCTAGATGAATGCTGCTTACTCCTCTTACAATACCAATGAGTGTCTCTATGAAGATGTCTAAGCCATGAAGTACTGAGTTATCTACAGAAAAAAGAAAAATGAGGTGAAAAAAGTCTCAAAATTCAATAAGCCTCTGGATGTATGAAGTCTGGAAGGAGACAGATTGCATCTCATATAAAAGATTATCAAGAGACTCATGCAGGGACATACTGGAGTCAGCCACAGCATTGCTTATGGAAGTGAAACACAGCAGTGATTGATGGGACAGCCTAAACAAATATGCACACAAACCAAAATTTTCAAAATCTTTTTTAAAGCAATATGGTAAATATGAAACAGTGTTGAGTAAAAGCAAATCAGGTCCTTATCTCATCACTGCAGTTGACATTGTATTACAGCTTCCCAGCAGGTGTTTGGGTTAGATTAGACAGGGGAAGATCTAATAAATACAGTCCTCCCTACTATGGGAAGGCAAATTAACTGTAAAAGCAAACCCCCATCACAGACAGAAATACTGTCAAGTAAAGACTGCAATAGAGTCCTGACTAACATCACACCACAGCTTTTTTATTGAATATTACTTTTCATTTTATTAAAATAAACACATTAAAAATGGACCATGTGTTGTGATTCCCTGACAAAAAATTATATTGCTTCAGTCCCAAAATAGGAACCAGGACACCCTTTTTTTTTCCAGTATAAAAGAACACATTTCCTTCATGAGCATTACATGATCAACCCTAACTTAAAAGCTGAGTTATTTGTGACCTTTTCCTGTTAGGAAGGGCAGGGTGTTTACACATCTGTTAAACACTGTATCATTTGCAAACTAACAGTTAACTGATTCCACAAGGTGTTAAGACATGTTTTAAATAAGACACCATGTTTTAAAAAAGAAATCGTGGCAATTAATATCAGCATGCTGCTTGATAAAGTTTCATGTTTGTTTACCATAGCAATCTTCCTTTTTTTTAAAAAAATAGTAGAATTTTAAAAAAAGGCAACAAAAGTCTCTGATTTGTGACTAGAAATATTTTTCCTACAGACTAATGCCTTTTTTGCAAAACAATCAAAGCACGGCTTTAATTTGAAGTTAGACACATTTTAGCAGGATAAATGTACCATAAATACTAATTAATTCTTCATGTGAGCAACTCTCTTATACTATGTCTATGAGCAGAACTGGAGTCCAAGATCAGAAATCAAACAGAAGCTGATACTGGAAGGAAAGCCAACTGTATTCCTTTAAAATTTGGGGTTTTTTTTTTTCCAAATAGTTAAAAGAGATTCATCAATTAAGACGAAATACATACTTCACCTAATTCTAAAATTCAACTTGGTTACTTCCATTTAAGATGAAAAGATTCAACAAGAAAATCATGCAAAATATTACTGTTATATATTCACTCAAGACTGTAATTTTTCTTGTCCTGTTAACGGGATTACATGTGTTTAGGAGAAAGGTATCCCACAGGGCAAGGGGACACACACCCAAGGAGAGCCAGGAATGTTCAGCTGTGTCACCAGTGCCACCACTGCTGCAGAGCACCCCTGCAGTGGCTGACCCTGGGCATGCAGAGCTGTCCCATGAGTCACAACTGCTGCACAGGGAAGGCTTCTGCCTATTTGCCTCCAAAACAACAGATTCAGAGCTGCCAGAACAGACTCCACAGTATCTGCCACTGGATCCTATCTGCTGCCCTTTCAGGAGATGTTTGCCCAGAAAAAGGTACATCATTAGATTGATTCCTCTTGGTAATGGCTAACTACCAGGGCAAAGACTTCTGTGAAAGTCATCAGTGCCCTAACAAGGCTGGAATATTGGAAAGAGGAGCTGCCTGTTCAACTTCTCACACAAAGACCTAATCAAGGCACTGAAACCCCCATCTTCAAGGACAAAAGATAACAATTAATTTTTCTTCTCAAGTGACAAGGTCACCCATAATTCAAGTCACATTCCTGAACTTGAATTTATAAGACATTTGGCATCCTAAATAGAGAAGGATCTTCAGGTTGTGGAGGTTTTGTTGCATCTTTCTTCTTTTCCCAGTACTACAAAGTGGCCAGTGCAAAACCAACTTTTACTGAAGTAAGTTTCCTTCTTATCAAAGCAAGTTCTCACAGAAGTAGTCCTTGGTTAGGGGAAGATGACAGTTCTGAAGGACAGCAGGATAGGGATCAGGAACTGTAGCATGCAACCTTATGGTGGCTGTAATACCCACCAATTTCCTTTAGAGATGAAATTACAAGGTGGAAGCTTGACAGTCTGTCCCCAAAAAGGTACTGAATGGAGAACACAGACACCCACCCAGATGAAGGCAATGAGGAGCTTTGGCGTGCACCTCTCCTTATCAGAGGGCTGGGCTACTGAAAAAGGCAAATGCTGTGCTTGGCTGCACCCCACAGGCTGCTGCGGTCACGGGGTATGGGCAGGAATGGGGGCGCAGGGAATGAACCACTCTGCATGGTTGAAGGCTGGTTTACCCTTTCATAGAGAAATAATGAAGAAGGTATTTGGAGAAGAGGCTTATTATTACTGCTGCTGACAAAGTAACAGTTCAGAAGTAGTTAAGTGGTCATAGCAAACAGGGCAGAAACCCTGAAGTTCACGGATAGCAACACTGGAGGAGGCTCAGTACAACCGTTACACATAAAAACCAATAGCTACTTTCTCCTACATCCTCTGCACCTTCATTAAAGCACAGGCTTGCAAACTCAGTGTTTTCATACCAAATTACAGAGCTAAGTTTCAAGGCAAACATATGTAAACACCCATTAGGTAAGTGTTAATAATTTACAAGATACCAGTTCTCCAGTAAGACATTTAATGTGAAAAAAACCCCCATTGTAAAAGGTCCTTGGAACAAACTGGATAACTTTCAAACAAAAGAAATTGATTTGTGTATTAGTATTGTCCATCAAGCCTTTCTTTTGCTGCTCTTGAATTTATTTTTTTTAAATAAAAGTGTTTCTGCCTAAGGTTTAAATTTGCCTACTTAAAATCACACATACAACCTCTCCCTTTTCTGATAATGATTTCTCTGCCTTTGCCAGCCAAAAGGGCAGAATCAGGTTGTATTGGGGTCAACCAGACACCAGGATTCAGTTGCCCACCACCAGGGACGGTACCCTGAGGTGTAGCCAACAGCTACCACAGCACCTGGGTAACTGGATCCTAAGTAGCACCATCTCACACACTCTGCAGACTGATGGGGTAACAACAACACTGCACAGGGGGATCAAAAAGATAGTAAGACACCTCTTGGGAAGAGGAGTAAAACTGCCCCAGGCAAGAGTTGTCAGACAGCCATCCAGGCTGGGACAGGAGACAAGTGGGGTGGTGAGGTATCCCTACATGGGCAGGATCTGAACTTGGTTTTATGGTTCATGTCTGGGTAATCTCACACATAAAGGTGTAAAACTCCTTTCATAGTACAAGCACGATCCAACACCACCCAAGTAAGCTATAACGTGCTAATCAAAACAGACTTAGTTCTGTAGAAATAAAAGTAGACTGATCCTTAAATACATTTTCTTTTAGTTTATTACTATTGTGATTTACCAGATTAGTAGGTTTTATTATATTTCTTAGCTTAGTAACTGTGGGACTGTGGCTGCACTGCTTTGGAACCTCAACAGACGTTGTGGCACAGCCACACACAGTATCAGCTTCTCAGTTTAGACCAGAGATGTTTACACCATGCCACACTGAGCATCTACACACAGTCTCTAGGACACTGGGAAAATCTGATGCCTGTGGAAAGGGAGGCGGAAGGTAACAAAGATCACTACATGCAGTATTCCTCCTATCACTGACCCTTGTCTAGGAGCTAAAGGAAATTATTTTTATACACAAATTATCAATACACAGCCTTTTCAATACAAAACCTAGGTAGAAATCCTGCGCAGAATGCTTTCTTCTCAGTGGCTCTGGTATTCTCTTTCCTCACCTTTCCAATACACTGCTGCTCTGCTTATATTCATCCACAATGCTCTGCAAAGGCATCTTGGCTTTGATGATCCCACCTTTTTCTTTGTAGTATTCCATTGTATCTGATAATTTGATGTTATCACATCAAATATTAAACATTTTCCTTCCTAACTAGTCCCATTCTCTCCATCACCCTCATCTACTGCCTATGCTCACTCCATGTCAGGTCTCTGTCACCCGGTTTTGTACACTGGGAACTTATCCCCTTCTCCCCTCATTTTTTAAGAAATTCCCACTAAATATTATAATATAATATAATATAATATAATATAATATAATATAATATAATATAATATTATATTATATTATATTATATTATATTATATTATATTATATTATATTATATTATATTATATTATATTTGTTACTATGCTTTCTATTAGAACATTATCCCCATGGTTTAAAAATCTTTAAAATTTAGTAAGGCCAAACATTTGCTTGCTGAGTCCACTAAGAATCACAAAACAGTTTCTGTACAATTCTTGGTGCAACTGTATTTATCTATTGTCTCTTACATAAAATTTCTGGAAATAAAAGTCTCTTGTGTTTATATACCATGTACAGTGATGTCCTAACCCACAAATAGGGTGCCAAG
Organism: Sylvia atricapilla; assembly: GCF_009819655.1. NCBI lineage: Eukaryota > Metazoa > Chordata > Aves > Passeriformes > Sylviidae > Sylvia > Sylvia atricapilla. Next base: position 96,468,246 of record NC_089141.1, read on the forward strand.
ATACTATGGTAATGTAGAAATCACCTCTGCAATGCAAGGCAACCTGTAATGCAGGGATGCCACACAAATTCTCTGGATTCTCTATGGATTTGCACACTGCTGGATGCCCATTTCTGTCCCCCAACCCCCCAGAGTCAGGGCAGAAACAACAGATACTCTTATCACTTACTTTTACTGTCTCATCCCTAATTTGGGCATAATCCCAATTTAAACCAGTTATCTAACAGCTAAATATCATTTCTCCAGGCTGTGTGGTTTCCAGAAATAACTAATGCTGCATCCCCTTCCCCCATCAGGGAAACACACCCAGCAGCAATTGCCAAACCCCACCCAAGCCCCACTGCCCTACTCTGTAAGGCCATGTGGCACCTTACAGACACCCAGGCCTCACAGCAGACACTTGCCACAGCCTTGTGTGGATTAGCCACCAAATCCACAGGCTCAACTGCAGCTCGGATTTTTCAAGCCTTGTCCCTTCTCAGTGCTTCAACGAGCCATCCTCAGGCAGCTCCTAAGGACCAAGCAATCACCTGCACACTGCTTCTGTCCCACTCCTTGGGAGGAAGTCAAAAGATACTCTAACAAGCATCTGAGCTGTGCATACTGTAAATAAACTATATATTCTTACAGAGTGGATGTAGCCCTAATCCATAGCACCAGAGGAGGAAGGAGAATGCAAAAACTTTCTTAGGCCCCGCAGCTAAATTTGTAATTGATCCTTTTCCAAGCTGAGCAAATTAATTTTTCCCTCAATGGTCTGGAGCACTGTCTCAACCCTTTCAATTCAAATATTTCCTAAAAAGCTGGGAAGAACAAAAGCAAAATCAGAAACAGAATATTTCCAGAGTTATCCTAATACAAAGCATAGAAAAAATATTTCTTCATTTCTTTCAAATTCTGTATGTTACTTCCTTTTCTACACATTGATGTTGCGCCAGTTGAGCATAATTCATAAATTCCTCACTCTCAAGTAAAGGCAAAAGCTCTCCAGTTGTCTTTGGAAGCAAGTGACCTCCAGCTATTTGATCTGAGAACCACTCCTGTGCCTCACTGTTGTGGAAACTCCTCCATAGGAGGCATCTGAAGGAGCTGGGCAGGGACACCCAACGTCATCTGAACCCAGTGTGGTGGTCCCTGGCATGGCGGTGCACAGGGCTGTGGAGCTGCTGTACTGGAATGCAAAGCAATATCTCACTGACTCTCCACAGTGAACAGTCAAATACACAACTGAGGAGCCTCAATTCCACCCACTACCATCTTCACCCACCCAGCTTTGCAGGGTCTCATCTCCAGGAAATGGTATCTCAGAGCTGGGAGATGTTTCCTCACAAAACCAAAGAGATGCACAATAAAACCTTGACTTAAATTATTAAGAAATAGTACAGTTTGTATTATTTTTCTTTCCCCTGACATTGTATGCTGCAATGTTGTATAAGTGACAGCTTTTTAGTAACTTGGACCCCAGATGTGCTTAAATTATTGTGAAATAGTTAAATTAACGTTTTCCATGTGATAATCATTCATGGCAGCAAAGGATCCAGACACAGTATTTCCCATGCAAAAATATACACAGAAAACATAATTTTCAAGTTTAGAAAGAAAGAAGCAACATATGCATTAAATATAAATATATTTTACAGTCAAAACATTTTGTCATGAAGGTTAAAAAATACCCCTGCAGTTCATAATTTCATGCATCCCAAAGCACCTCTGGTTTCCTTTCCCCTTATTGTGCTCCTAAACTCCTTTCCCTTCTCCCATCAAACATTTGCAGCCTGGATTTCCTGGGCAACTACACGTCACAGAGGGTGTGATAATACAGAGATGTAATTCCCAATTTCTCTCCTACAGGGTTCAATTCCAGGCTTCATTAAGGTTTGACACATAAATTAGAGTGCTTTGCCACTGCACAAAATAATCTTCACTTCCAAGGCAAGCCCCATCAATTCAATTGCTTATCCTGAAATATATGTATGACACTTTGAGTGCATCAACACAACAGCTAACCCAGTTCCATCTCACACCACGCTCATTGATCTACAGATCTCTGTTCAGTCCTCCCAGTCTTTCATGCCTTTTCCTATCAGGGCTTCTCTGCCCGAAAAGGCTGGGCTATAAAATAACCAAAACAGTGGAAAAAAAAAACAAAACAAAAAAACACCCCTTTGTACCTGACGGGAGGTCCCATTACACTTCCCACATGCTGCTAGATTTCTGTGTCCTCGACAGTTCAGCAGCTGCTTCTGCTGCACAAACACCCCCAGCACTCAATTTGGAAGCAAATCCCTTCCCTTGCTCTTCTGGCCCTTTATCACTGGCTCCAAGGAACATGCCACGCAAACTCCCCTTTGCTTTATTGTTTTCAGCCTCCTGTAGCTTTGGATTTTCTTTCAAGAGTGGTCAGCAAGCAAGCCCCTCTGTAGCTCCCCCTGCTACGTACCTTTTACAAAAATCCTCACATTCTCCTTGGGAACATCCTAACAAATTACTCCCTTCCAGCTTTGCTTTGATTTGGCCCAGATGTTGCCAACCATATTTTTCCTTTCCCATTGGCTTCCATTCCACCTCCATCTGTCTGAGTCAGATCCAGCACAAGAAGAGCTCCTGCTTTCCTACAAATGCTTTGGTCCTATTTTAATTAAGGGGCCAGTCACCCTCTAGCAGAGCAATATGGTTATTAAATGCCTTTCAACTAAGGGAGTGTATTTCAAAAAACTGTAAGGAAGCCAGAAAAAAAATTCACTGCAATAATCTCATTCTTTTCAACTATAATTCAAGTTAATTCATCTTAAACCTGCTATCTTCAGCTCAAAAAAGTTCTATAGTTAAATCTCGTGCTGAATGCTAAGTCCAAGTAGCCGGACTTGGTCCAAAAGAAAGGTCTCCAAGAGCTCAAACCACATGGGAAAGGTGTCCTGCCACCTGAGACAACTGCAGCATGGCCATGAAGATGAGCTCGTTTCTGCTCCCAGTGCTTCTATTCCCCGGGCTCAACAGCTCTTCAACCTGCCAGGTGATGAGGACTCTCTCTGTTCCCTACTCCAGCATCAGGATTCAGCAGCTTTGGCAGAAAAGTTTGTGTTTGTGGAGCACAGGCAGTAAGGATCAGGCCCTGTTATCTCCACCCACTCCTCTTGCAGTGGCACCTCGCTGTCTCTGCAGGGCTGTTGCCTTCAGCAGCCTTTCAGGAAAAGGGAAGGATTTCCCTGCTAGAAAGCAAAATGATATCTGGTTTCTAGCCAGTTTGTCAGATTGATTCCCAAATAACCAGGCCTTCAAACACCTGAGAGCTTTGCTTAAAAAGGCCTTCCAGAGAACAAATATAGCAGTGCAGTCTAGCTCCCTCCCTGAGAGTCACCTCCATGACAGCTATGACAGAACATAAGTTACCAAAGAACAGCAGATATTCTCTTCTTAATTTTGGCACTTATGCCAGACCCCACATTCTACAGCAATCAGAACTTCCATTTACCATCTGATCAGCTGGATGCTGCCAGTTCAAAGAACTAAAGTGCATGCATTTGGACCTCAACAATGCACCGACACAGCCTCCAGATGTGTTTCTAAAAGAACAAGCAGGTATACTGTCACAAGCAGAAAACAACGAACAATAGTAGAGGCGAATACAATTTAGCAAGCTGTGCTAAAGCATGTATCTATCATCCCAAAACAAGCACAAACGAAGCATTTGAAACCACAACAGCTGAAAGTGCTACCAAAATGAAAAACTGCTCAAGGAAACATATGAACAAAGCTTAAGATCCCTTTACTGCTAAAAACCAGAATTCAGTTGTGTGGAAGACCTCAGCATTACAGTCCTTCTCTGGAAAGGAAGAAGAAAGACAGAAGGCTCTAATTACAATAATAAAAAGTAACAATACAAAAGATCTGGAATAAGCTTTAGAAAACCATCTAAATAATCTAGGAACTCAAGGTTCATCTTCAAAAGTGAGTCAAAAGCTTCAGAAAATCTCATTGCAGAGATGATGGTGGGAACTACTCAGGGAGCACCAAGCACTGTGGCAGGCAGTACAGACCACACACTGCTGGGTCCAGAAGCAGCCTTTCATCTGACTGACCCACACTGAGGGCCAGGTGGTGTGGCAAGCAGGGCCACAACATGCTGAGCCACACCACGACCTGAGCACCTTGAGCTCAGCACGCCCAGCAGTAAACCAGGACATCACACCATGAGCAAGGCAGGGCAGGGACACCCAAGCAGAAGGCAGAGCTCTCCTCTGCCCAGCAGTGATGGCACTTCAGTGTCAGTCATGCCCTCCAGCCCTGCTGATGCTCACTTAGCTACTCATTTACCCCAGGTGTTGTCTTCTGCCCTTCCTTATCTTCTTCTATTTGAACCACACAGCTGGAATGACCTTTTCTTCTTCATATGTTCTGGTCCATGAAGGAAAAAAGTACTTACCAAGACTGCAAACAGTTATGAGTCCAAGCTATCAAAGCTTTGTTTTACTCTCAAGATCCTTCTGTCAGCCCGTTTTCATACTCAGTGCTGGAAGGCTGCACCTGCTTGACAAAACCTCTGCCAGCTAAAGGAAGACCTGCCAAAATAATTTCCCAAAAGCAAGGAAAAAGACACAGATCTGATATTGATCAACATGCTTCAGAAGCTAAAAAAAGACCACTGCTGCATTGTAAACAGCAGCAAATTATGACCTGTTCTCCTTTTAAATAGCAGAATGGAAGCATTTATTCCAGCAAGTCAATTTGGTACCAGCTTTTTCCAGGCTGTGTGGCCCCATCTGCCTATTCCAGTTTAGTTTAGCTTTGACTGATCCCAGTTACATAACTGTACACTTAAGCTCATAAATCATAAGGTCAATATCAGGTTAAAACTCTTGCTGTGTAAGACAATATAGGCAAATCCTGAACAGTCCTATTGCCACACCTATTTTTCTGCATATCTGATGCAATTCCCAGCTCAAAGCTCAGCAGGAAATTTCCTTTCCTTCTTGCATACCTCTTCAATATTTTTCCTTCTTCCATTTCTCTCACAGATTATTTTTACTTTCAAAATGCAAGATGACAAAAATGCAAGTTAGAAAAGCTAAATTGACAGCAATGCTTCTGAACCATCCTTTTATTACACACATTGAACTGAAGTGTTTTAGGCAGCACATTGTACAGCCTGTCATGCGCACACTGAACTACCACGAAGTGGTAGGAAAAGCTAACGGTGTTTTGCCAAATGTTCAATATTTTTAAATATAAATGACTCACAAAACCAGACAAAGCTCAATGTCAGAACAAGTCTGTCCTAACAACACACTGTCCCAAAGATGTAAGCCCTTCCCAGCCCTGGGCTCCCTGGTGCTGGAAGAAACAGGATGGCTTGGTTAAAAGAGGTGATAGAAAACCAACCTGGCAAGTAGTTCCTGAACGTTCCCTGCCAAATCCCTGCTGAACTTCTGCTAGGGCACTGTCTATCTGCCTCCAGAAAACACTTGAATTTCAGAAGGGTCTGAACTTTACTGATATCTTTAAAGAGCTACCATGGCTTTCTTTGCATTTATGAGACACCAGGAGTAGAGTAACAGTAGGATATGCCTCACAGAGTAGAAACACAACAACTTTGGAAAATGATCGAGTGAAAGAAATTATTCTTCATACAAGCGTGCTTCAAATGTTAGTGCTGGACAGCATCGTGATTTCTGCAACTCAGCAACTTTTGTCCCATCAAAGGCATGTTGTAGCACAAGGGAAAACAGCAGTTTTCATTCTACTGGGGAAAGAAATGATACTCTCAGTCACAGAATCGCAGAGAATATTAGGTCAGAAGGGATCTCTGCAGGTCATCTGGTCCAATCTTCGACTAAAAGCTGGGTCTCATCTTCAAAATCTGATTGAATCCTTCGGCCCTTGACCTGTCAAGGGCTGAAAATTTCCAAGAACAGAGATTCCACAACCTCTCTGGGGAACCCATTTCAATAGTTAACCACACCTACTGTGAATGCTTTTTTACTTAGATCTACTCAAAATTCCTCTTGCTGCAACTTGTGACTGTCATTCTGCAACTCTGACAATACCCAGCTGCATCTTCTCCTTAGTCCCCATGTAGGTAGTAAAAGTGGATTTTCATTTCCCCTTGATTCTTCTCCAGGCTGAAGCAAATCTCATCTTTGCCTTGTGCATTGAGCACTCTCATCCCTTAACTGTCCTGATGGCCCTCCACTCCATTTGCTGCAGTTTGTCAACATCTCCCTTGAACAAAGGAGTCCAGATGGGGCCTCCAAAGGGTGAAGCCACTTCCCTTAACCTGCCTGTTACCTTTCTGCTCATGCAGCTCAGTATGCAGGTATCCTGCTCTCCACATTACACACCTTCCACAGCTCACTAAATGAGTTAGATTAATTTGTTTTCCTCTGGTCCATGTGAGGTGGTGTAATTTACCTGCATTTGGGCTAGTAAGAAGGAGGGAGGCTCCGTTACACAATTTATTCCAAGAAAGAAAAGTATGTTTATCTGTTACATTCACTCTGTCTCAGTTCAGGAGAGGTTTATGAAACAGAAAGGTTCCATCTGAGCCTTGGCAGGGAGAAGAAATCATATGTGCTCATACCTCAAGCAGAGAAAAGCACTGAAAAGCATTTTGGACAATGTGCCAGAGACTTAAAATTTGCCAATGTAAATCTTACTAATCATACTAACTATTCTGCTAAAAAGTTGCTTTAAAACCCTCCATATATGTTGGCTGCTAATTACATTGCATTCCTTTAATGAATACAGAATTAAAGCACTTTACCTCTGAAATAAGTAAAACTTCTAATTGTGTCTATTTAAGTAATTTGGCTGTCTCATTCTCCTGGCTGGCTATGGTTTGGAAGCCACTCCCTGGCAGAGCCCACTCTGTGCAGCATTTCTGAGTCTGCTGCCCCCTTCTAAAGACCTACAAGACGTGTCCCTGTTGTGTGCTGGAACAAGAGCTGTCACTTGATGCAGACACAAACACATGTTTGAGAAACAGTAGTGAAGCAATGAGCAAGAGGCACGTCATATTTTGTCAGTAGGAATGTTACGAAACAGCCGCAAGAAAACTCAACCATATTTTTCTAATTTAAGATAGAATAGATAGGGTCTTATTTTGGAGCATGAAAATGTAATCTATCTCAGTCTCTCTTTCTCCATTACCTCTTTCAAATAGTAGTCTGCACTGTCATCAAATTAAATTAACAGTTAAATAGAGCTGATTTTCAACCAGGACATTATGAGGATTTAACCTTCCTATATACACCTATACTTACACAAGGAATTGTGGTGATGAGATTGAGAGCAAAATATTATCCAGAATCCTCAGAATCCTTTTAAAATTGAAGACAGGGGAAAGAGAAAAGGGATTGATTATGATTTAAGAAGGATAAACATGAGATCCAAATCAAAATAACAATATTTGAGAAGTGACAGCAGATGTGTCAATCCACATTCTTTAGCTTCAAATTCTCCCATTTCACATAATTGTTAGCTGGCCCCAGAGCCTCACAGCACTGTACAAAGAAACAATTGCACATCTTCTAAAAACAGAAGATGGTAAGATCTCTTAAACAGCTTGCCCAAAGACCCTATTGTGCCAAAATTTTTATGGGTTTATTCAATAAATTAAAAGAAATACCTCCTGTGGGAAGCAAAAGACATAACAGAACTGAAAACATTTCCTGTAGGAGAAGTATTTTTAAATTTTTACAGAGAAAGGCAAATGAAAACTGAACAGAGCACAGCCAACTGGTTTCTCACCACATTAGTCTCAGTAGGGTGCTACTCAACTGAAATTACCCTTCAGAGAAAAAACGAAAAAGTAAATGCTCAGAAACCATCCTGCCATATTACAACAGTGGCAGAAAACAAATAAAACCTGAAAATAGAAATGGAAAATTTGTATTAGTCTTCCTCTTGCAAAATCAGTTATAGACGCTCAGTGGAGGTACAGTTCCATCACTGAAAATCAAGTCCAGGCTAACTCCAAGGCAACGAAAAAGTAATCTTAATTGCACTAAAAACCTAAAACTAAATCTTTCCTTTGTTAGCGAGGTCTGTAATATACTGTGTACTTTGCTGAGAACCAGTGTGTCCAATTATGAATGAGAAAAGTATTCATTAAAATTTGACTTGGCCAATCCAAATAGTAGGCAACAGCTACACTAAAGCAGGTTTGTTTTTTTTTTTTTTTCAGTACGAATTTCAGGTGATGAAAGCAACAAGACACAAGTTTCTTCCTTTTTAATGTTTGGCAAGAAGGATAAAGGAATATACAGATAACAAGGAGTATTAGAAATGGATAAAAGACAAGCCCAACTTAAAAAGGTCCAAGTGTGTGGAACAGGAACTCAGAACTTAACAGGCAAGAAAGACAAAAGCAAGTTCTCAGCAGCCCTGAGGAGAGTTTCTGCACAGAACTGACTGCTCAGGCATCCTCACTACATGCAGTGCCCAAAAATCTCTTTCTGACCTTACACACTCACAGTCCTCATGGGTAAATACTGTAAGTCAGAAGGTGGTTTTTTTGAGAGGATAGAGAAAAGGTGAAGTAGGAAAATCCAGAAAAGACAGTTCTGGTTTCATAACTGGGGATGCTGATGCAAGCTGTTCCCATAGCCAGGACTGTGAGGATGATGACCCAGGGATGACAGCTTTAGGGTGTGAAACTGATGCTTGGTTTTATGAGCCAGAGACACAGTACCTAACCTACTTAGGTCCAAAAACACAAACATGTGGTACCCAACATCTGGTTCCAGTACAACAATGTGGCGAGCATCAGGCACTGGAAGCTCATCAAATCCTTCAAAAACACTCTCAACTCTCCCAGGGATTTAATAATTCTTCACTGACAACTGCAGTGGAAAAAACATGTAACTTGAAATAGCCAGTCTGTACACATCTAGGAAAAACCAAAACTCAACCAGAAAGCCTCCACATATATTTCCATTGACATGTATTATTGTTATAGGGTAAGAATGGATAAAAAAATTATAGAAATTATTTTGAACAAGCATGGCTTAAAAAATTGTACACAATAATTGATACAAAAGTTTTAAAGTGAGGTGAAGAAAGTAAATTCCTGGGATTTAATGGTTACTTAAGGCTTTGCTTCCTTCCTGATACTCTGGTTTGATTAGTAGTCACCTGCCAAAAAGAAGGCACACATTCGAGTGCTCTGTTGAAGTCTGAAAGTTCAGTACCTTCCAAAATTGGCCAATGAGTTGCAATGTCAAATGAAGTCTGAACCTTGCTGTGAACCTCCCCTTGCTCCCCTTCCAGTTTCCAAAAGTTGAATGGAATATTTGGCTTCTTCTCCCACAGTCCAGACACCTGGCTCAGTTAGCAACTAGTGGAACCCAGGATGTACAAAAGTCATGTTTTAAAATGTTAACTTAATTCCAGTGATGTTTATGGTCTCAAATACTGTGCTACATATCCAGACAATCAAATATGAGCAGCATTATATCATGTTTAAGGAGACTAAGACAGGATTGCCATTATAATTTTGATTTTAGTACCTTTTTTATATTAAGATTCCAACTCTACAACCCTGACACTGATATGCTGAAGTTACTACTATGCCATCATGACTGTTCAGCCCTACTTGCTCAGAACTCCCTGATGGTTTTAGTTATGATATTTCCATCTGGAAGGAAAAAAGAAATCCCCCAAACAGACTTAATACCTGTACAGCCTTAATACTTATACAGCCAGAAGAGACTTCTGAAATGTTCTTCACCTGCAAGCTGTCAGAGCTGCAATTCTTGTCATGCAATAGAGTCTGCAAAACTAAATGTGCTTCAACTCCACTATGAAGTCAAGACAGCAGTCTGGGTTGTTAATATTTTAGAGGTTACTCAAAACTACTTTTCAGTCTCATTTCTATTATTTTCACAAGTTCCTTTCCCATTACTTAAGCAATGCATACTTGAAAAATTCTGTCTGTCCTAGCCATCAACCCCCATATTTTCATCCAAGGTCTTCGGACATAATTCAGTTGAGAATGGGAAGAGTCCATTTGCCAAAATCGGAAATACTGAATATATTTAGTTACTTTTAATTGCATTCCTGTCATGAGAGGAACACATTCCTGCTTACCAAATTTTGTAGTTATAGAACTCCTACAGCATTGAATGGAACAGACTCAGGCGGAGACTAATCTGTGTGTCCAGTGGTTTGGAATGTCTTAGGGAAGAAAATAAAGCAGAACGGTTCACTGGTAAATACCAGCACATACAGTTTTTACTCTAAAAAAAAATCTTCCAAAGTACAGTTCTCACACATCTCATTTAAAATCCTCCTTTAAGAGAAAAAATGCAAGTTATCCATTTAAACATGCTAGACCTCCATTTTGCTTCCGAGAGTTAATCAGAGCTCTGCAAGAGACTATGTCCCAAAATGTCTTCAATCCATACAGCAAAATCTCTGGGTTAGGTATCAAGGTGTTTAAGGGTAGTAGACACTGTGCTCACCACTGATGTCCACCTGAACCTCCACTGACACAGCTTGAGGCCATTTCCTCTTGTCCTGTCACTGGCTGCCTGACAGAAGAAAGGACTCCCACTTGCCACAAGGAAAGAGAGAATCTTTCTCTTTCTCATTCAATTTAAATCTTTAAATTGAATGAGAATGCCTTCTCATTCAATTTAAACTCTTTAAAGTTTCAAGCCAGTGAATTTACCAAAGCGACATCCCAAGGCACCTCTCAGCTGCAACCTGTGCTGGGAACATTCACTACTTCTGATAGCCATGGTATAAAATAATTCAGTTAAACTCATGTTGTTCTGGTAGTGCAGATTAGCTTCTCCAACACCGTTGCAGCTCATCACAGCTTGGCCAGCCAGCACTGCAGGAGACACCTGCACAACTCCTGGCTTCTCCCCCAAAACCTGGTGAGGAACCTTCCCTCCCCTCCCATGCCATGGAAAACTCCTCCTGCAGTGCTCAACAGAAAGCTGAGTAAGCAAGTGGATTGCAGGGTAAGTCAGGAGGAGGAGGAGGAGCAGGAGGAGGTGAGGAAGGTGGAGCCGTCCACCTGCAGCAACCTGATTTCACTGAGAAGGAAACTGCAAATCAAGGATGCTGCCCCCTGGGACCAGGGGCCAGGCATACAGGTGGGAAGGCTGCAGATGTTATACTACCATTACTTTAAAATCAGCTCTCCCCCCTAGAAAAGCTTATTAGTTGGAGATGATAATGTTTAATTAGTTAGTAACACACAGACTATGACAGCAAAATAATCAGGCCAGTTAAGTTTAAGTGTGTAGGTTCGGTTTTTCATAACAAGTAGATTACTCAGATACATTGCCATGATTTGCCATATTTTTTATCCACTTGCTGTGACTTTCCATTACCATCTAAGACAGAAAAATAAGCAGAAGTAACACAACTTCAGACTTCACGCAGATCTATTAATCTTGAGCTATTCTAGACCCAGCAAACGTATTTCAGCCAGTCAGTGTAAACACCTACATCCTTAACCTGTATAGGTCTACTCATGTATGTTAGCGTAAATGTATGACGAATTTTGGCAGGATGAAGACATTAAGGTATTTCTGGATATTTCTACCATCTTGTCCATGATACATAGCTTACTTAGAGACTCACTTGAGTGTATGAAACCCTTAATGAAAACATAATAGACTTAATCTTGCAAGTGAAAGTGAATTTTCTTTAAGGAAAATGGCATAAAAGGACAGCTGAGATCAGATGGGAATTGAGGATGAATGCTTTTTTTCCTCTTATTAAAATCCTCCTTCGCTTTGTCCTGCTGAAACCACTGGAAATGATGTTGCTGATTTCCATAGACCCGGAACGTGTTCTTTTATTTAAGCAGCTTATATACATAAGCAGAAAATAGAAAGGTGAAGGAATGCTAGTCAGAGAAGTAAAGGTCTGCCAAAAATAGTCTTTATAATTGTAAAAATGTTCCTGTGAGGAAAACAACATGTTAATAAAGAACTGCCAGGTCACTGGGCAGTGAGAGACACAGCTGTCAGATGATGCTTCACATTCAAAAATCTGCGGACCTAGGAATACAGGACAAACACACCTAGGTGTGACCTGCTCCTGAAACTGGAAACCCCCAGTGCACTCAGGCATTCCATTAAAGAATATTTATGAATGATGCCATGAACTTGGCAGGAACCTTTCTCTCCCTAGGCCAGTAGACAGGCTTGTCATATAAAACACCAAGTCAAAGAATTGCAATGAAAAAGAGGTAAAATAAGCAATCCATTTAATTCTCTTGGCCTCATTACAAAGCTGGTACAGACACTGTGGCCTCAAATACAGAAATCCCAGATCAGTGGGGCATGCCTGCTTTAAAACCTGACTAGAGCTGGGGTAGGTGCCCCTACCCCCAAGGCACCAGATGTCCCAGGGCAGCATTCATCCAGCACAGGCTGCAAACCCCACCTTCAACATGCCCCTCTGGATGCCACCACACTAATCCAGCCTGGGACAGGTGCAGGAGGTCCTGCACAGAAGTTATCATTTTGAAGGGGGTTATGAAGAGGAAACTTCCATGGCATTTTTACTTCTCTTTACTACTTTAAAGATTAAGGTGGAGGAGGATAAATAATTCCCACATATGTCTCCTAGTGCATAACCCTGTTGCTTCCAGAGTGGCTCTAGAGCAGTATTTCCTAAAAAGGGGAATTATACTGAAGGTGCTGGAATGAAGGTAAAGAGAACTGATTTTGCAACAGACATCAATTTTATTCCCAACTAATAGGATGGGAATTTTTAAGTACTACAACCAAAACTTTCAATGTTCATTTTCATTAGGCAGTCATCTGTTCAGTTGTCTTTTACAGCTGACTAAAATAATTACTGTGATGTATTTTATTTCCTAAGTTGAATAGAAATGGAACTACAGATTTCCTAATGAGAATACAATAATTTGAATAATGGGATCTTTTAAAGTTATAATGTTATCAACAGTTACTTCCTTTTCACCCAATAAAATGTGGCTTTTTTCACCTTCTCAAGCACACTTGCTTTGCCGCAGCCAGGATGATGCTGCATAGACAAAAAAATCCTTCACTTCCAAAAGAAATGAACCTTTTCAACACTAAATAGGAAGCAAACAACTAAATCTTTTCTTAAAAATGCTATTTAATAATGAGACCAGACTGAATAACCATTAGGAAGCATCCCTAATATAAGAGGGGGAATAAGATCAAAATTATGTACGTGCAGTTTCTTCTAAAATATAGATTAATATAATTTGTATATGTCTTTGATGAACTAAGTTCATGTTTGTATAACGTCTTGAAAATAGCAACTCTGAAACTAGCGAGTATCAGGCAAAATGAAGACTAACAAAATGCTACCAATTCCCAATGACAGCACCAACCCAGTGCAAGGGCCTAGCACAGCCCGTTCCTGGCATCACAGCCTCATCACAGCTTCACCGCTGCTGGGAAAATGACATCCCTCCCAAAAAAAAAGGGTTGACTATTTAAAAATGCTAGACACACACCAAATTAAGAAAGAACCCAGTACTTTGCAATATGCAGTCAGAAGATGTGCTATGCTGTGCGTTTTGATGATACACAGACCTGAAAAAAATGCCCCAAGTGTCCACCACCTTTACATACAAAAGAAACCATGCAGTGAGTCTTGGACTCAGTCAGGAAACCTTATGTATCATACTTTTTGATAGACCTTATAAAATCATAAGTGGATAAGCAGCAAACTTACCCTTAATTAGTGTGATCACCTACTATGTCACTGCCCACTGATGCCACAAATCCCACAAAGTTTTTTGACATCATGAATTTTTTACTATCTTAAAATTCAAGCATCAAGATGAAATACTGCTAAGACTAACTTCTGATTACAAGATTTCATAATAATCCATTTCTTAAAATGGCTAAAATTCTTCACCACCTCTTTCAACATTAGCCAGCATCATGCCTGAAGTTGACACCCACATGTTGACACTCCATCCCAACTGAAGACATTAACAACTTCTATACTCCAAGCAAACAACTTTTATACTCCAAAAATATGGGAGCTCAGAGGAAGATGCATCCTTTGCCCATGAAAATCACATTTTGTAATCTTGTGGTATCATGGTACCTAGTTTGGCTTTGGATCTGTGTAAAGTAACCCATTTTACAAGGACTTTCACATCCCACTGCAACAATGGGGCTGTTTTATTGATGCATCTAATTATTACCAACTATTTATAATAAGTTTGTCCAAAATGGAAATGGAAATGCTTTCTGATCCCAGTTCTCCAGAAACCACTGTCTGAGTAGTTAAACGGGAAACCTCATCACCATGAACAGGATGGAGAATATCTTAAAAAAAATTTCTTCTTCTTCTGCTACAAAAGGCTCAGCATAACCAACTGGATGAGCAATCGCTACCAGGAAATAATGCCACATTTTTTGAAAACATTCATCCACACGGTATGGTATCCGCAGCCCAACATCGATGACATCCAAGCTAAATGAATAAATATTTGCATTGCAAAGTTGGATTTGTCTTGGAATACAATTGCTCCTCATGTGGTTCTGACACATGTGCGTTGTCAAATAAATCACAGCTCACTGGGTGTGCCCATTAAAAGTAATTTGTCTATCTTGTTAGAAGCCATCACATACTTCAGTTTAAGAGGTGCGAAACTGGGAGGGGAAGGTTTTACAGGCCTGGGATAACTACACACGGAACCCGTCGAGGGAACCTCAGATATCCAACTCTCCACCGCCGGAGATGCCAGCTCCCAGCACCGATACCGGCGGCGGCCTCGACGGCCCCGCGGCACGGGGCGGACACGCGCGGGGCCCCGCCGAGCCGCGCACCCAGCGCCGGGGGGACGGGCCCCGCCGGGACGGGGGGACGGGCATCTCCGGGACGGGGAGACGAGCACCTCCGGGACGGGGGGACGGGCATCTCCGGGACAGGGGGACGGGCATCTCCGGGACGCGGGGACGGGCCCCGCCGGGACGGGCGGACGAGCATCTCCGGGACGGGCGGACGGGCAGCGGCACACGACGGGGACGGGGGCGAGGGCGGCGCGGCGGGTGCCCGTCCCCCGGGGGCGGGCGTGCCTACCTCGGATTTCCACACGACGTAGGCGGCGGGGCGAGGCTCGGGCGGCGAGGGCTGCCCCTTCCTCTGCTGCAGCCAGCGCCGGGGCGAGGAGAAGATGCTGTTGGCGGGGCCGGCGGTGCCGCTCAGCGCCAGGGCCGACGGGGTGCGCGCCAGGAAGGGCAGCTCGCAGCCGGGGCTCCGCTTTCCACGGAGGCTCTCCTCGTCAAAGAGAGCGCTGCCCGGCGGCGACCGCTCCAGTGGGGTGCTGGGGGTGGAGAAGGAGGCGCCGTGGGGCGGCGGGGCGCCCCGAGCACCGCGGCGCTCCCCGGGGGGCTGCCGGCGGCCCGCGCCCGCGGCGCCCGCCCCGCGCCCTCGCCGTCCTCCCGGCCGCCGCCGATGATGGCGGGGTCGAGGCTGCGCGTCTGGCGGAGCCTCCGCTTGGAGAGGCTCTTGGCGGCGGCGGGGGCGGCGGCGGCCGAGGAGGAGCAGGAGAAGACGCTGCTCAGCAGGCTCTGCGCCGACATCGCGGCGGGCTGTGCCCCGGGCACGGCGGGGCTGCCGGGGGTCCCGCCTGGGCTCTCGCTGCCTCTGCCTCCGGCCCCCGCCACGGCGGCGCGGCGCGGCTCCCTGCGCGTCCCCCGCGGCCCGGCTCAGCCCCCGGCAGCGCGGCCCGACGGCGGCACCGCGGGGCTCATGGCGGCGTCCGGCGCTGGGGCTGCTCCGGGGCTGCCGCCGGCGCGGTCACTTTGCTGGGAGGGAGAGGAAAAAAAAAAAAAAAAAGTTACGAGAGAAAAGGGGAGGGAAAACTGCAGCAGCGGAGCTTTTATCTGGGCTCGCCGCAGGCTGCCAGAGTCACTCCCCCCTCGGCCGCGATGCGCGGGGGAGTCGCGGGCCGCCCCACACACACACACCCCGTCGGGTCCCGCGGTGGCGGGGCCGGTCCGCCTCCCCGCACGGGGCGGGAAGAGCCGCTCCCGGTGCCGCCCGCACCTCGGTGCCGCCGCGGGACGCCCAGGTCGGGGCCAGGGCGGAGGCAGCCCCGCCGGTCCGGCGCTGCGGCTGCCGAGCGCTGCCGGGCCGGGACCGGGCAGTTGCGATTCGGGGAGGGATCGAGTAGCGGCGGACAGCTGTTTTCCGGAACGATCGTTCCCGAGCCGCAGCCAAGCCTCGGTCTGACCCTTCTGAGCCCTGTGTCCCACTCCGGCCCCGGCTGCTCCCTGTGGAACCGCCGCCCGCCCCGGCTGTGTCGGGCAGAGCTGATGTCTCCAGGAAAAGCTTCCGGCAATAAACAGGTGTACATTGTGCAGCACACGGGACAGGGTCTTCAACGGAGCTCGACTCGTTCCGGCCCACGTCTCACTTACCATCCTCTGAAACACCTGCTTTGAGAGCACATGGACGTGAGCCCTACAGGCGGCATGAGTTACCGAGACCTGTAATTCTGCTGAGCACCTCATGGTCACAGAAAAAGACAGGAATGGGACCGGTGGAGCTAAGCTTCCTCAGGACAAGTAACTGAACACGTTTATCTCCCACGGAGACTTTCTCTGTTCCCACTCCAAGGATAGGCAAGGAAACATTTACCAGAGAGACAGAACAAACTTGGGGAAAGCAAAATCG
Source organism: Sylvia atricapilla (assembly GCF_009819655.1). Taxonomy (NCBI): domain Eukaryota; kingdom Metazoa; phylum Chordata; class Aves; order Passeriformes; family Sylviidae; genus Sylvia; species Sylvia atricapilla. Next base: position 96,484,902 of record NC_089141.1, read on the forward strand.
TAAAGAAATGCAGAAACAATGCACAGAGAAGGACAATACCATGTAGCCCCATGAAGCAGCCAGATCCTTCCTCACCTGGAGTGAAGGAAACAGCAGCCTCAGCTGCAGAATCTGACTCCTGCCTCTTCTAGCTGGGAATATCGAGTCCTCCTCCCCACTTTGGGAGAGTGCAGCAGCAATGCTTGACAGGTTCTTTCTGGGTCCCCAGCACCGTAATTTACTTAGTGTTTAAACTTTATTGAGTAACCTTTTAGCTTCATAGGTGGGTTCGGTTCTGTTGCTATTGTGTCAGTGAACACTACAGCTGGTACATTTTTCGAGTTGGAAAGCAAAACACACAACACCAAATCCTGTTTTTCTTCCTGACCTGTACTTTTAATTATGGAGTATGTGGAAGATGCCCAAGGACAACTCCTGTGCAAGTGGCAAACCTCCCCAGTCTCAGATGAATTCACAGTTAGACTGCTCTTTCCATGGGGCCTAAGTATCCTTGCTTTGACTTGAAAACCCACCAGCTCCACAAACCCTCCAGTCTCCCCAAAACTGTTGCAGGCAGGTTTTAGAAAATTTCCCTTGAAAAAGACAGGTTATTTTGGGAAAAAAAGATTTATAAAAAGGCACTTTAGCATGACACAAGGGTTATTTTCTCTTCATGAACATTTTCTCTTCAAACCTTAATGCAGGGTCGTGTTGTTCTCTCTGTCCTGGAGCCGATGCAGGTAAATGCTCTATGGAAGCACTTTCTGGTTTCATCAATAGCATAAACAGTTCTCTCCTCTGTGGCTTTGTTTAAGGTTCATAAAGAGCAACAGCACACAAGTACATCCACTTTCAACAGGAGGTGTTCTGGTTTTAGGTGATGTTTCCAAATGAGGGGTGTTTTTGGTTTTTGGGTTGGTTTGTTTGTTTGTTTTGGTTGTTTTTTGGGGTGTTTTTTTGTGGTTTTTTGGGTGGTTGGTTTTTTTGTTGGTTTGTTTTTTTGGTTTTTGTTTTTTTTTTTTTTTTGGTCTGCAAATTAGCTTTCCCCTCTTATTTTAATAAACTGTCCTATTGCCTAATTCCAAGTTCCTCCACAGCTAAGGTTGCAGCTGTTTCTGTTTAAAGCTTCATTTCATTTTGCCTCCTCATTAATGCCTTCAATAAGGTCTCATGCTTGCGACTAAAAAGAAGGTCTGAGGCATAGAACAAACTACATTTGTTTCTGCAGTTCGGTGCCCATTCTAGCAATTTGGTTGAGAGACACATCTGCAATACAACTATGCATACATGTGGCTCCAAGTATTTGCTCTTTTTTTGTCCTCTACAAACATATCATGGGAACACAAAGGGACAGGAAGACATGAGGAGAAAGGCAGAGAGGAAAATTCAGAGCTGTAAATAATTCATCACATGAGGAGTAGAGAGGACAATCACATTTGCCTCCAAAATTCAGCAGAAACCGTTCCCGCCACTCTCTGTGAAGTGCACTGCCCACTTTGCAGGGCTGATACTCTTGGGCAGTGCCGGCTGCCAGCAGGCAAACCTCCAAGTTTCCGATTCAGATCCTTACACACGGCACACACAGCCTGTGAAAGGAGGCTGAAACGATCAGATAAGTGCATGGTTAGGAGTAGTTAGGAGCTTATGAGTAGCAACTCTAAATGAAGGGGAGGCAAAGCATTCTTATTTCCGCCTCAGCCCAGGTATTATTTATTGCCCAGCTGGTTTTCTTCATGAGAGTTCCCATGAAAAATTATAGTTTTCATGAGACAGAGACATAGAGAATCACAGCTGCAATTCGGAGTGAATGCAGCATTTGTATAGAGATGCTCCATGTAGACACCTTTGCTACTGGTCTTAGCTGCTGTCTGCATCTTTCAGGGGAAACAGCAATAAAAGCACTTACTGATTATTTTTGAAGTTTCTGTTCATTATCACTATGAACTGCCTCATTGTGAGACCCAGCAGCACTACCCTGAAATACGGTTGAGCTCTAGTGGGCGTGGTACAAGCACAGGACAAAAACACAGTCTTAATTCCCAACTTTTGCTGATAACTTTCAGCCACCAGATAGTGGCTGGGCAGCAATATCTGCAGAAGATTAGTGAGATAATACTAGTTTATCTGAGGCTGCTAGTCCTTCTTTTCTGAAGCAAAGCACGGGAACAGGCTGTCCAAGGAAGTGGTGGAGTCACAGTCCCTGGAGGTATTTAAAAAAACCTGTAGAAGTGGCACTAAATTATTTCAAGACTCTACTTATGCCTTCACCAACAAAGTCTCCCAGCCCTTCATGCTTCAAGGTAAAAAAAAACCTGTAAATAGGGAAAAAGGACGAAGTTGCATCTTTTCTTGAGGAGTCACAACCCATGCAAGTCTCAGGAACCAACAGGGATGAATTTGAGGGTGCTGATGTCACTGGAAGGTGACTTTTTATGTTTGAAAGGCCATCAAAATTTGGAGAAGTATCTAATGGCTTGGAAAAGGCTAAATGTTGCACCTGTCTTGAAAAAGAGCAAGAACTACCCAAACTTCTATAAGCTGGTTGCTTCGCTTCAGGAAAATCACAAAAGCAAATTCTCTTTGAAGCCATTTCTGGGCACATAGAAGAGAAAAATGTGACTGGGAAGACCCAGCATGGATTTACCAAGGGTAATCATCAGTACTGGAACAGGTTGTGGAATCCCTGTCACTGGTGGTTTTCAAGATCTAACTGAAGAAAGCAGAAAGCAACCTTCTCTTAGTTTAGTTTTGCCCTTCTGTGACCAGGGGGTTGGACTATAGACCTCTCAAGGTTCTCTCCAACTTGAATCAATTTCTTGTTCTAAACAAGTACTAATTTTGCATCAAAGTCCAGAAAGCCTTAATCTTCAGAAAATTTTCAGAGACTTTGTGTAAATGCCTAATTACCTGACTTAATAACAAGCATGTTACATGGGTAAGTTTTAGAGAAACAATGGTCTTCTTGTTGTTTCAACAATGTCTGGTTTTATTAATGCCCCATTAAAGTGAAATTGGATACTCTCACCTGGAAACACTCTCATCTGTTTTGGTTGGATTTTAAAAAAATAATTTTTTATCAAAATGAGAGTGTATTCATCTCAAAAATTAAATAAAGCCTGTTTTGTTCAGACTTCTGAAAAATCTGTAAAAAAAATGGTGATTTGGAAAATAGTAACTTTCTGTTACTCTAGTTATTCCTTTAGAATTTATTAAGAATTACACCCAAACCCAAAGTCCCTCTTTTACCTCCCTTTTTTTTCTTACAGAAGAATTCCTGACTTTGTCATTCCTGGGATTTAATTTTTTTGGAAAAAAGACTTTTATCTAAAATGCATCCTTTCCAGTCTTTCTGTGAAAATGAAAGAACTGGGTTTGGTTTTTTTGTTGTTGTTGGGGTTTTTTTTGTTTTTGTTTTTGTTTTTGTTTTTTTTTTTAACTGAACTTTGTCTTTATTGCAGCGGAACCGATCTACAGACATTTCAGCCCAGGACTCAAGGCTGCTCCTCCAGAAGAGAGAATGCTACGGAAATGTTTGTGGAAGCAGCTGTGGTGTGGGGTGCATAAGTCCACACAAGGAACCAGCACTCAGCTTTGGCAACAGTGGGGTTCAACCTTCACCCAGCTGGTGACCTACTCAGTGCTTACCTAGGAAAGCTGAATCTGTGAATCAGATTCAGCTCAAAAAAAAAAAAATCCTCCAAAAATTAAAAAAAAAAAAAGCCATTTTCTGTAAAGAGAAAATGAGGCTTATTTACTTATTCATACTGGAAGGGACAAGTGATGTAATGCCATTACTCCTCAAAACTTTGCTACACTGCAGCAATAATAATGACATCGGCATCGGGATGCCTACTACATATCCTTACAGAAGTTGTATATACAGCGTGCAAATATATTACATAGCACATCGTATATACTACTAAATATGGTGTGCATATTTGTATATGTTTGTGTATATACGTATATACATATGTGCGTTTAGCTGTACATATATATATAGAGAGCATGCATATATATATATATATATATATATATATATATATATATATACACACTCGTAAATATATATAAACAGCCCCCAGCGGTACTGGGAGTTATTTTTTGAGAGAGGGAGAGAGTTACACTCTCCGTGCTCCCATCCCGGCGTTTCAGTGCCGCACAGCCGACTCCGTGAACGTCCCGGGATCGCCGGCCCGCGGGGGGCGGGGCCGGGGCCGGGCGGGGGCGGGGTTTCGGGCTCTGGCCCCGCCCCCTCGGGGCCCCGCCCCCCGCCGCGCGCGCCGCCCGGAGCCGCCGTGCCGATGCCACGTGGGAGGCGGCGGAGCCGCCGCCGCCGCCGGGCCGGAGCCGCGGCCCCGCTGACGCTGGGGACGGCGCTCGCAGGGCGCCGCGAGGAGGGGAGGTCGCGGAGCCCCCGGGACCGCGCCGGGATCGCCGAGACCCGATGGGTGCTCGGCGCGGTGGCGCCCGGCTCGCGACTCGGCCTCCCGGGCCTAGAGGCGCTGGCGGCGGCGGCCGGGCCTAGGGGCGGCTCCCCGCCCTGGGCGGCGCCCTCGCTGCTGCAGGTGCCGGCGGCGGCCCAGCCGGCCCCTCGGCGGGACGGCAGCGACCTGCCCGCCGGCGCGCCCGCCGCCCTGGCGGTGCTGCGCCTTCAGCCCGGCGCCGACGGTTCGGCGCGGGCGGCGGCGGCGGCGGCCGGGGCCGCGCCGCGCCTGCGGACCGTCTACGTGAACCCGCGCTGGCTGGAGCGGCAGGCCGCGCTGGGGGCGGCGGCGGCGGCCGCCAGCCCCTGCGCCGAGGCGGCAGCGGCGAGCGGCGCGGCCGGGGCCCCGGCCCCGGCTCCGGCTCAGGCTCCGGCCCCTGCCCCGGCTCCGGCTCCGGCTCCGGCCCCGGCCCCGGCCCCGGCTCCGGCCCCCGCTCCGGCTCCGGCTCCGGCGGCGGGGCAAGGCGAGGCCGAGGCGGCGGCCACCCCCTACGTGGGGCTGCGGCGGCCGCTGGGCTACAAGCTGGCCAAGGCCACCAAGGAGCGGATCTGGCGGGGGGAGTTCATTGACCTCTTTTCCTTGCTCCACACAGAGCTGGCCCCCGAGCACGGCCCGCGCCCGGGGGACACGCTGGACCAGTGGGTCTCGGCCTTCCTGGTGTACGCCAGCGTGCTGTGCGAGAAGCACCCGGCGCGCTGCGGAGCCATGTTCAAGTACCTGGACACCATCCGCAAGCTGCACGCCACCTACGGGGGCACCTCCTGGATGAACTACGATGAGGACTTCAGGAGGCGGGCGGCCAAGAACCCCTCACTGCCCTGGGGCGACGTCGACTTGGACCTGTGGATGAAGTGGATGGCACCCCTCAAGTCGCTTGTCCCCAGGCGCCCGCGTGCTGGGAGCGCCGAGACACAGGCCTCGGCGGCCCAGCCGCCACCGCCGGGCCACAGCCCCAAGCAGGAGGAGAAAAGCCAGGTGTGATGGGCCGATGGCCGCGTGTTTCTCTGCTCCGCTGGCTGGGCATGGTGCTCTCTCGGACGGGAAGAGGAGAAAGGGGCAGTTGGGGGCCCTTGTCTTGGTCGGCAGCTCTCGACTCATGGCACTGACCCTTGGCTCGTGCTGACCGTAGGGACACGATATCGTGGGTGCTCAGCTGGCCACTGTGAGAGGTGTGCACACGGATGGATGCTCTGAGCAAATGTTAGAGCATTTATTGCTCCGGCCACCAGAAAATAGGAACCCCCACTAATTCCTTCTTCTGGTATACTTTTTGCATTTTCCTGAAGACTTGAGAAGAAAGATGTTCTGTGGTTTTGTTCTTTTCCTCTGATTTGTCTTTTAAAAATCAACTTTCTCAGCAATACAGTTATCTGTATGCAAGGCAGGGAGTACAGACTCTCTTGTTACTATGGGAGCATGTGGGCAGTTGCAGGCAGTGTGGGATGGCAAAAAATTGATATGAATAAAGATAAACTTCTATGAAAATGACCACAGTGTGCAGATTCACTGTGATTTGAACATTAAACCTGTTTGGGGGCTCACTAGGTTTAATCCACAAGTTAGGGCCTATTCTGTGGGAAAAGATGATGAGTGTGATTAGGAGAAGTAGGGAGGCTTTTGTGTACTTGTTTTGCTTTCAGTATGGACATCGCTGTGAATTGGTACAACCTGTGGTGGATGTAGGCAGGTCTACCCTTTGTCCTGCCTGAGGCGTGATGCTAAGCTCCACAGCTACAAAGGGATGCCTGTCCATGTTAGGGGTTGTGCTGTTTCTCTTACACTGGTGACTGCAGTCAGCCAAATCCCCAGCACAGAAAATGTTGAATGTTGAGTTTCATGCCAGCTGAATGGTGACAGAGAGATTCTGTTATATTAGCTATGTTTGTTTCTAACCAATTTTTTTTACGACTGTAGAAAGAACCTTTGCCTTCCAGAAGAAATTTTGCTAATTTATCAGATGCTGTGCTTCCCTGAGATTGTCAGCACAGAGAGGCTAAGTTCTTTGACTCATGTTAGCCTGACCCCTTTTCAAGGCATCTGAAAGTGCTTGGTATACCACACCAAGTCTTGCCTATCAAAAGTAACTTCTCTAGGCCAACCTGTGACAAAGAAAGAGAGCAAACACTGTGCAGTAAGACAAACCCAGGCCTTTTGGCCTTGTGCCTTCTGTGGTTGATGCTCTGTGTTCTGCAACTTTTTTCTGATATGTCTGTTTACATTTCTCCATTCTCAAGGTGAACAGCTCAGTTCTTGTTTTGCTACAGATCTTATGTGAGCACCACATGGGCAATGGCTTATAGCTTTCATCTCATCTGAGAACGGACCTTCAGCTTGTCATGTTAACCGCTCTTGTAACTTCTTCCACAGCAGCTGGTCTGTCATTGCTGAGCTTTGCTCAGTTGTCTGCTGAGGCACCAGGGGTCTCAGTCCCCTCTGATTTCATGGAAATTTCCTAGATGATTTTTATCAGTGGCATTGATGTATTTTCTTCCCCCAGAACCTGTGTAAAGAAAAAAAAAATAAACATGTTTATTTTAACTGTTACAAAATACCAGAAGTTTATTGTTTGTGAAATGAGTAGTACTTTAGCAGCACAATGAAAAAGTAAAACTTGTGCAATTAATTGTTGTGGTTTCTGCCACCTTTCTGTTATTAGAGTAGTTTTTAATAGTTAGCATGTAGTCTCTTATAACTGTTAAAAATGTCCTTAAACAAAGTAATGGATTGAGCAGCTGTCAGATGTAGATGAGACTTAGGATAAAGCATGAGTTTATCATTGGCAAGGTCGCAGCAAGGAATTATTTTCTTGGAGGTGACCTGTGCATTTCCCCATATCTCCCCAGCTCTTTGCAAGCTCTGTTTATGTTGTTAAAGCTGCTTCAGGAAAGTAAGATGTGATGTCACACTTGGGCAAAAGAGCTGGAGAATTAAAATGGGAGAGAATGGCCTTTTATGGGCTTAAGACTTTGGACAAAACCTAAGCTTTTCCACATACTGTCAAGAGGACGAGGAGGTGTTTTATAAAAGCTTTTCCCCCAGATTGTTGATTTGATCTGATTTTGGTTTTGTACTTTAGAGGGATAGTGTTAGGCAGCCTGACTGGATTTCCTTCCCCCTTTTAGTCCAAGACTCTTTGAATTTCAGCATAATTTAGTTTAGTGCCTGCGTCTCTAATTCTACATTTCCACAAATGATTAAACAGTAAAAATGAAGTCAAAGTATACAAAGTGTTGTGTCTGAACATAGCTGACCTTTCTAAGGCACTGGTGAAGAGCTGTAACTTAGCTTTACATGGAAAGAGCAGAAATCCTAGTTTTAGTTTGAGTGCAATAATTGGCGCGTGTGTAGGATAGCTGAGATTCATTCCTGCAAATTTATGTCTGTATAACTTCAGACAATTCTCTTTTTTTCCCCAGGCTTCATGAAAACAGAAGACCAGTTGGGATGGGAGTCAGACTAAGTGGGTGAGTTAATTTATAAAACTGAATAACTTTGGATCTTAAATATTTGCAGATTTGTTAAATACAGAATTTCTTATTGGTGCCAACAGCCTGACTCCGTTGGTGTTTAAGTGGAGCTCTGGTATTCTAGTGCATTCTTTTACCTCTGCTTCTGTTGCGTTGCAAGCTGTGCTAGAGAAGACGTAGGAAATTCATTTTGCCCAATCAGCAATTGTAACAATGGACTACAAACCTGCAGAGCAAGCCAGTTTGCTGGAAAACAGGAATTCCTGCAGCGCAACACTTGTCACAGACTATCCAAAGAGGGCAGAGATTCAGGAAGGTGAATAAATTGAACACTGGTTGAATGAGGTCAGGAACACTCTCCCGGAGGAGAATCCTGCCCTAAAATACTACTTTGAAAGTAAAAGTCAGTTTAATGCACAGATTAAACCTTCTCATTTGACCAAACTTGTGTGCAATCCTGGATCTTTGCAGATCACAACCGGACACTTCAAAACCCTGTGTATTATATTTGTTTAAAACAAATAAATCATAACTTGTGTTGTTATAGCTGTTACTTTTGCCATTTCATTGAGAGTATCTGCAACATAAATGTGTATTTGACTCAACAAAGCATCATACACTCGGGATAATAACTCAGGTTGTTAACAGAATTATTCTGTGAGGCTCAGTATCCTCTCCATTGTTCTGCATTAACCATTGCTGTCATTGCCAGATAGCCCAATTGTGCATTACAAAATTCTTCATCAATTATAATGATTGACCTAAGTTATAATTCTGTTTTTATTCTAGTAGAATACTTAATCCTGACCATCAGACTAGACCTTTGTAGTCTGGTGTTCAAGAAAATCTTTTTCACTGATTTACAGTTTTCATTCTGCATCTCAGTGTTTTGTTTTCTTCTCCTTTTACCTCACATACTAAGGGGTGTGGTCAAGGTAATACTATGATCCAGTAATGCACATGATGGTAAAGGATTGCCTTTAGTTGTTTCAGGAAAATAGCTGCCATTATCGCCTCTCCTTTTCTCAATATTTCCAATAATATGCATAACATAAAGTGTTTGTAAATTGATATCAAACTGTTTGTGACTTCACCTAAATAAATTTTTATATTTAAATGCTATTCTTAATCTTATCGGGTTTTTTCCTCCCTTGTTCTTGTATGGCTGATTCTCTTTTCTATTCACTTTTTTCATCATCTGACTTTACACAATTTCTGGTTTTCAGTTATTAAAGCACAACTGAATTTTAACTGACAAGTGAAAATAAATCCGCCTTTGGCATTTTCTTCCAATATTTTGCATAAAGACTTCATAATGCAGCTGTAGTTGTCGTAGCTTATTAATCTGCCAGTTTTTGAGACAGTGACAGCACATACCAGGCCTTGAAAATGGAATAGCTTCTATACTGAAATACCGATATCCTAATGGCCTCTTATCTGAAACTGATCGAGTGAATGCTGAGATTCCTGCATTTGGTACAGTAGAGTATAGACTACCTTTACACATGTTACAAAAGTACTTTTTGTTTTCAAGAAGGAACTTAAGCTTAATCATCGGATCACTCATGCTATTTTTCCTTGCCCTCCTGTTTTCAGAAATCAAAACTTGGTTACTTGCTGATCTGTGCTGTGTTTGTTACCATCATTGCTACGTGAACCACATGGCTGCTGCATCACTGCAGGCATCTCTGCCTCAGCAAGTGCTGCAGTAGTGGCAGGATTTGGGGAGAGATCTGGGAAGAGGTGGATGTGGAGTGAGGAAGGGTGAGCAAAAACTGGTCTCCTCTGTCTCCCTGATGAGCTGTGTAAGTGTGAGTCTTAACTACAGACTCAGAGCAGCAAAGCAGCAACAGTTTTGTTTTTTGTATCCTCTTTGGGAGCGGCATAGCCAGCTGGAGTCTAAAGCACTTCCTAATGTTCTTTGCTGAGTCCTTCTGCCAAGAATGTTTTGGGTTTGTTTGTTACTCTCTCCGGCTTTCTTAGTGTCTGGTGCCCTTCCTGGCACTCTGTCACCTCCCAGTCTCCTGGTTGCTACTGGTTCTGGGTTGGACCACCCTGTCTTCCATGTCTGCTGTAGAGAATTGCCAGAGCTCTACCTTGCTCTCCAGTGTCAGTGGCTGCTTTTTAGTTGCTGCCTGCTTTCATAACAAAATTGTGTTTCATACTATTGGCAGTGATGTTTTTGCAACATGTGGGACTTCTCCCCTCTTTGCTGTTTTTCTTCCTCACTCTCTTTGAGCCACCCTGTAATTTCTCTGTGGTACTTGTGCATCCTTGCTTTAGGGTTTATTGTTGCCTGTGTGCTTTGCCTCTCACTGCTGTGCTGTAAGATTCTGCAGGAAATTTCCTTCTACACTAGTTTCTCATTAAAATGTTGGACTTCATGGGGCTTCTTCAAACTTCAACATTTAAGTCACTGCACAAGTTTGCCTCTACCTTTGACAGTGGGGATAACCCTTTAGCTAAGTGCTGTGTGAGGTTAGAGCACACACTTGGAGAGAGGCTTGGGATTGAACCATGATTCTGTTACTCTTGGGGTAACTGATCTGCAGTGGAAACCAGTGATACACAGGAGTTCTTTTTCTATAAATGCTGTTTCTGTAAGTGCTATTTCATAGCATGGGGGGATGTCTTTGGTGTAGCTGCAATTTCTTATGCTTTGCTCAAAGGATTTTGAGCATTTGTACAATGGTGCCGCAGAGATTTTCACTAAGGCTGATGGAATTTCCAGCTGGGAATATTTGTGAAGTGTGTGGGAATCGATTTGTTTGGGAGGACCAGCAGCTTATGGAAGAATAGTTTTCTCTCAGTTAACTGGAATTAATGAGCATACTTTTGAGGAGCAATTTCAAATAAGCTTATTTTTAATGATATCTAGCAGGATAGGTTTTTTTCCCCACGGATGTGCTTTTCCATGTGCTGGATTAATACGCATTGTTATTGCAAAGAACAAATCAAAAGTAGTGCAGTGTGATTCTGACAGCACAAAACTAGTCGCAATGTAAGAATAGGACTAAAATACATAATCCTTTAAGTAAGCTGATGTGCTTGGGGAGTTCAGAGTTGAACTGTAGCAGAAGTGGAGTCATGTAAATGGGATTTCTAGCTTGCACCTGTGTGCAACAGTTCAGTTTGAGGTACTTGAAACATCTGAAAAGAAAAGGCTGTTTCTTCTCTTCTGGCCTTATTGGTACAGTGATGTGTCTTTAAAGATAAGGCGACAGCAGAATGTTTTGCCTGTGAGGTAGCCTGTTGCATGTGCAGTAGAGCAAAGTTACTTCCCACCTCTGATGAGATCTTCTCAGTTACTCAATTTGACTTCCAATTTAAGCTTCAAACATTGCTTTCCTGTCTTCTGCTGTCTCAAATCATCTTACCGATTTGGCTATCTTCTTTATAAAAATCTGGTGAGCAGAGCAGACCTGTTCTGAGGGCAGCGTCTGATCAGCCTGTCTGTATGCATCTAGTCTTTTGCTCTGTGTGAGGAGTTCTGCCAAGTTGTGTGGTCTAGCATGAAGGAAATCAGAGTGTGTCTTTAAGTGGGGCTGGGTGGAGAGCGCACAGAAGGCTCCCCAGCTATCTACAAGGGTGGTGTAGTTTTGAGAAGCCAGTGGCACTGGCAGCCTTTTTTTCTGTCCACTCTTCTGGTAAAATCAAACCCAAAAGCCTCACAGACTGTTACTACCTATTGAGGGAAGATATGTGATCAGTTCTAAAGTCTTGGTGTTGGTGAAAATGTTGCCTAGTGAAGTTACCAAACTTCTTTTCTAGTCATAGATGTAACAGGGACTGCAACAATTGATAGTGTCTGTGGGAGTTGGTAACTCTTCCTAAGAAGAGATTATGTCTCTGAAAACTTGGCTGCAGAAACTATAAAGATCTTATTTTCCACTCTTGTTTTGGTACCCCGATTTGTTTTTTACCCTGTCATGAAGTTTAGCGTGCCTCAGGCCAACCCAATAAAGGACATTTTGATCCATAAAATCTTCTGGGTCCAGCATTTGTTTTTTTCCTTCACCTGGGAATTCTCATCATACCACTTGGCATTGGTGCAGTTTAGCAGTTTATTGGACAATCAGCTAAAGAATAGCAGAGATTTAAATAGCAAGACCATGTTTACAATATCTTACTATTTGTAAACTTGAAATAATTTAAGAAGTACTTTTACCTTTTTTGGTGGTTGTAGCTCTTTCTTTACTTTAAAGAATACTTTATATTTCTGCAATGTCTCAGTGCACTGTTGCTGTGTCAGTATTTCCAAGGCAGCAGGGAAATGTTTACATAAAAACACCAAAAATGTTTTCTTTAAATTTTTTAATTGCAAACATTTGTGTCCATAAAATCCTTTCCACAAAACTTAGGTAGCTTTTTTTTTTTTTTTTTTTTTTTTTAATTCCAGTCAAAGCTAAACCTGGATCATATTCAATTTCCAGACTTTTTTATTTATTTATTTATTTTCTGAACCATGCAATATGAGCACTTTGTCTGAACCTACTTCAGCAGGTTTAGAAGATTCTGCTTGCTACTTCAAATGGGAGTTCTAATGATCCGAGGTCAGAAGTAGCTGTTTAAAAACAGCTACATTGCTTACATGGACTGCAGATAAAAGTGCCATCTGCACTGCTGATTCTCAGTGTCCATAAATCCCTCTATTACCCCCAAATAGAAGACTACATGAAGGTAGTGGGCAGTAAAGTGCGCTGATGTTGGTTGGTGGGGCTGCTTAGTTGATAACCTGCAAGACAATATGGTGGCAGAGGACCTGGACTGTGTGTGCAGGAGTAGATGTTCCTGGCATAAATGGGGACAAGGCATGTCTTTGAAATGTGTAACATGAGCTAAGAGTTCAAACCTCCCCTGCCTAAACTTCCCACCTTACACTTGGGCATTCTGGCACCTTGGGCAGTCTTCCACCCTACCTGCCTAGCCTCAGCTCCTGGGGTTTTTTCACTTTGTAGCAGTGAGATGTCATTGATGGTGTTTGGAACAAAGAAATGCCACCAGGGCAGGGAGATGGTTCCCTGCAGTGTAAATCTCAGTGGGATCGTCTATGCAGTGCTAAGGGAAAAGACTTTTTTTCCCCAGCTTTTAGCTGTGGAATGACAATTATACAAGTACTTAACAGAGGTGCTGGGATTATGAATGTTAGCAGTGCTGCACTGGCCATAATAAAATAAGGTCAGTTTTAGGTGGGGAAATCTCTGAGGGTGCCCTTGCTCAGGGCATGCAGGTGTGTGTCTAGCTGTACTTGGTGTGACTGTGTGGACTTGAAGCAGTAGGCTCCTTGAAGTGGTATTGGATTGGGAGAAGCATTTAGTTTTCCTTTCCTGTGTCTTTTTCTTGTCCTTTCTCCCTCACCAGCAGTCTCCCAGGTGAGATATGTGACCTTGTTATTGAGTATTGGTGGATAACAGGAAATCTCACTACCATCACATGGGGTTGCTGGGAGAAATGAGTGAGTTTACACCTGTAAGATCATAAAGTTCTTCCAGGAGCAGCACAAAAGATTCATTGGTATTCAAGGGCAAAAATAGTGACTTTGATGGTACCCAGTCTGTCACTTTCCCATTGGGAAAAAGAAGATGCAGCTTTGTGGCTTAGTGTGGTATTTGCTAGTGGAAAAGCTTTGGGCAGAGTATCTCAATGAGGTTTGGTTGCAGAAAGTAAATGATGTGCATCAGTATTGCTCCACTGCTCTGTGGGCCAGTGTCTGAGCAGAAAAAGGAGCCCTGGTCAGCAGGTGAAGCTGACCAGGCTGTCAGTGGTGCTGACCCACCAAGCTTGAGGGCATTTCATGGAACTGATTACAGAATTCTGGAGCTCAAGGAGGGGCCTTAAAAGACCACTCTTCTTCTTGTGCCTTAGCATGCTTTAAAAAAAAACCAAAACAACAGAAAACCACACAGCCAGCAAGTTCTTTCATTGTATGACTGGAATATAGTTGCAAATGCTTTCTGAGAGAACAGTGGCTGATATCTGATGTGCACCATTTCCTACCATGCATTTTCTGGTTTAAACATTTTGATTACCTGCAAATGAAATGGAGTAAAATTGAATCTTTCAGTATTATCAGAGAACAATACAGTTCACCCATGTGTTTAGGCAAAATGTTTTTTACTTTTGTTAGCAAGCATTTAAAAACATGTTTGATTTCCTTGAGGCTTTTTGTCACTGCTCAAAGCATTGGAAACAAACCCTTAGCACATTACAACACTCTTGCACTGCTTAGAGCAGCACAAGTTCTTCACGGGCCTGTGTTGCACAGAGGTATAAAGAATCTCAGTTGTTCCCCATCAGATGGGGAGGAATGGATAAGCACGTCCTTTACTTGCCTCTTGTATGAGGAAGCTGTTAATATGGAGTGCTTCCCCAAATAGAGAAGCTGAGAACTAGACCTTGGGTCACTTGCTTCCCCACTGGGTGACAGCATCAGGACTGCTGGGCTTGGATACACAGTACCTTTCTGCTTCTCTTGATCTCTCCAGCCCATAGCCCCTGAATGAACAGTTTCTGCAGAGCATGGAAACAAAGAAACTCTTCCTTTTTGCATTACTTTCCCCCCTTCCCCATCCCCCAGTGTTCTGCAGCTTGAGTCTTGACACCTTGTTTTCTGAAGCTCCTGCAAGAAATGCTGGAACTGAGAAACAGGTGAAGACAGCTGAGATGTTTACTGTTGAGTATAAGAAAAGTACAATGCTACTCAGCTTTCCTAAGTCTGGGAATTGTTTGTTATAGCCTGGTTAATATCTCCCAGTGGCAGTGGACCAGAAAAGATAAACCTTATTGCTGTGGCTTGTGTTGCCCAGGGGAGTATCACAGCATGCCCTGTATATTGAATGGCATGGGCATGGGAAGATTTGGCTGTGGTAGGAGGTAAAAATTACTTGATAGATGTGTCCTGATGAGATGGCTTAACCTGGCAAGCCACAGGAAAGTAAAACATGTCTTAATTCTCTTTCAAAATGCAGTAGTGACTTCTTGAGATGGTGGTGTTGCCTTGAGCATGTGTGCCATTTTGATGTAGTGTTTTAAAACAACTAGTGATGCAAGTGATGGGCCCTGTCAAGCAAGAACTGAAAGCTTTGAAATGTTAGCTGTAGATGCTTCATCTGTGAGTTTGCTCTGCTCAAGACTACTGGCAATTAAATTAACTGATGTATTCATATTTAATGCCTGTGAAGTTTCACTGCAGGTTTACAGTGTCATTATTAATTATTTTATGCACAGCAATCAAAGGACCTAATCTTCTGATTTGACGTCTTCCCTCCTCCCCATTCCTCCCGTCCCCATCTGTGGGAGAGATGCCACTGTGAAAAGGAGAGCTATTTCAGGCATTGCAGAGAGGGCTGGACTGACTTGGGAGCTTCAGAGAGCACCATTTACCTGATGTTCTCTCTGTTGCTGCACCTCTTGAAAACAGGCAGGACTAGAGGCAAAGAGTCAGCAGCACCCAGGTGGGTCAGTGAGGAGGAGTGAGCCCTTTGAGATAGGTAAGGATGGGAAAGTTGTGAATATTTAATAACTTTCACCTATGGTGTCCATTCTAAGGATTTGGTGAAGTAGGACATGCACTCACCCCACACACCAGTACTTACACTGAGCTCCAGAAAAAGGGTGGTTTGGGGCTGGCTTTAGATTCCCTGCTTTCCCTCCTTGTCTTTTTGCCATGCTTGCTGCAGAGGCTTTGGCAGGAGGAAGGGGTCAGTTCACCACCCCTGTTCTTTGTGACACCTGGGCTTGTGGAGTTCCAAGTGATGCTGGAACAGTTGGTGCTGCTGGGAGAGGTGGGTGAACTGTGGCTGCGGCCTGGTGGGTACAGTACAGAAAATCACATTGTGCTGTTCCAGGGCTGCTCAACAACTGCCTGAGCTCTTCATGCTCTAGGATGCTCTAGGAGCTCATTTTAGTTGATGTCCAGAAAAGATGAGTTTGGCAAATTTGTATGTAAGTACTGGAAATTGGAACTGCAGAGCCACAGGAAGCTGGAGGAAACATACTTAACAGTAAACTAGGGGAAATAGTCTATTTGGAGGCTTCTTTCAAGCAGTTAGGAAATAGCAGAGTCTGTAAGACTTTATTGTATGTCATTTAAAGGTAGTCAATACTGAGTCATAAATTATAGAGATGCATTGTACAGATCAAATTGTTGAGGGTGGCATATGAATATTTGTTCCCTGTGTTGTTTCCTATTGCAGTTTCTACTCCAGTCTTTGTCCTAGAATTACTTCTTTTTTTTTTTTTTTTGACTAGGAATTCCCAGGGGCAGTCAGTGGCAAAGTCCTGAGTAGAAACTCTTTAGAGCTCTTGTAGATACACTCATGGCTTACCTTCCTTGTGTGATCCTTTGCTTTTATGTATGCTGGATTTTACTTCCTGATGTTCTGTGTAGTTTGCCAGGGCCCTTGGCAATTTCAGTGTTTCCTTTGAAGATGGCGATTAAGCCCACAAATTTCCAAATATCCCAGTGGTTCCTTCTAATTTCTTCTGTATGAAGGTGCTTGCAACATCTCTAAATACCTCTGCTAGATAGTGGGTAAGAGAAGCTCAGCTTTTGTGTGTGTCTTTTAATTTATTTTGTTCCTGTCATGTCTCTTGTCCTCTGATACACTGTGCTGTTCTTTACAGTGCAAGCTTTTACTTCTTGTGTTTCTAAAACAAAGCTTAGCCACCTGACCTAGGATGCAGCATTATGTTAAAAAAATATCATTCAACCCATTTTGTTCAAAGTGAAGCTGCTCCTACTTCAACTACATAAAAATTACTCATTTTTTACTCAGCAGATGAGCCTCTTATGTTCAGCACACTTATGTATATTTATTTATTTGCAATTTTCCAATTGAGTGTTTTCATTGTTGAAGATGTTAGTTTAGCAAGTAGTGGCATCAGAAAAGTCATTTGTTTCTTCCAGAAAACAGCAATTCCTATAAAAAAGAAAAGGCCCTGAAAGCCCATCTTAATTATTCTAAGATGTTTTGTTCCTTTTTACTCCCTGAAAGGAAATTGATTGATCTAGGAATTTGCACAGAAATTACTCTCACTTTGCTACAAAGCCCTAGAAGTACATTATAACAATCCCTTCGTGCACTTTTTACTGCATATAAAAGTGTGTATGCTAACAAAACAGGAGTCTTAGCTTTTACATTAATGAAGATGGCCTGCAATACAAGTGGGATGTTTCAAAACGTTCTTAAATCAGAAATTTTAAATAATTTCTCTCTTTACTTAGAGGATAACCAAATTATGTGAACCAATTTCTGAGACTATATTTGTAGCACTATCTTTAGTTTCTATTTTGGTGGTCTGGCTTGGAGACAGACTTTTTTTTTGTTAACTTGAAGTTTTTCTGGCACAATGCAAAAATGGCTCTTTTTTTATTATTCCGAACATTTTGCAAAATCTTCTTTCAGAATAGACTTTTCTAAGTTAACCAACACTTGTGTAGTTATTTTCTACTTCTTAGAAAACCGCAGCTGAAAGGAGCAATTAAAAACTTGATTGCTGCTTTAAACTTGGAATTTAATCTGTATTTAACACAAGTAAGCCCTCATTTCAAGATTGTTTGATGCAGCCGTTTCCTCTGTCAATGTTAATCATACTTTTGGGTATGTACAGACTGTAAGATCTGGCACTTAGGGATTTAGAAATCATGGGCTCTTGTATACAAGTGATTCCAGAGGAGTGGATTTTTCCTTTGGAGACTCCTGGGCTTTCCCAAGACGTGACTTGTACCAGCCAGTCCACACTTGCAACACGATGTCTCTCGAGAGCCATTTGATGTAGCTGGGCTGTATTGTACTTGGTAAAGCTGCACTGACTTTCTCTCATCCAGACTTGCAAGCAGATTAATATTAGGCCTTACCAATACTAATATAGAAAGAAACACATTAAATATCCCTGAAGGTGACACCCTGCACACTCCCTCACTTTCACTGTCACTCCAAGAGCAGAGAGGTTCTCTGTGCAGAGACAGCTGAGCTGATCCTGATGTTAGGTGCCCCAGAGCTGTGGCAGCATCCTGGGGCTGTGGGTCCTGGCAGTCCCTGCTTGCTATAAACAGGGTCCTCAGCAAGACAGGAACACAAAGGAGCTGAACTGCTGCTCATCTGTGGCTTTTGGGCAAGGCAGATGTCCACCTCTGTAGTGTGAGGGAGAGAGCTAAGATGTTACTCACAAAGCAATCTAAGCATAAGAGCACTGTGGCAATGACTTAAACGTGCATGTGACTGAGCTGTGAGCTACTGTACAGGATGCCAAAGCGTTGTGCCTGCCTACCTTTACTCTCCTACCCCCCAAAAAAATATAAAGTTAAGTTTATATAAATGGAAAACATGCATATGCAACTACCACGTGGATTTCATTCTCAAGTTTTAAATAAATGTCAATGGTCTAAGCATAAATAAATAAATAATAAAATAAATAAATTGCTGTATGTGTCTGCTTTATTTAAAGCTGCATTTGCGATTCAGAAATGTTTGTTGGAGTCATCAGACTTTTCCCAGCTCTCAAGCAGAGATCTTTTCTCAATCTTTTGTTGGCTAGTCAGCTGTCTCAGGTGGTGCACTACTCAGGGGTGTGTTTTATCTATTAACTGCAAGAGCAGTCTCAGTCTGAAATTCAGGGTGGTGGGGGATCAGCTGTCATCTCACAAGTGCATCACAAAGTGTCACATAAAATCAAGGCACCTCCAGTTGAAACAACCTGACCAAGCAGCATGAGGACAGAAAATCTGATCATGAACAGTTGCAAGACAGTGTCTTTTGATTGATTTCTTGGTGTTCATTATTCTTATATCACAGGAAAAGTTCCCACCATCAAAAAAAATTTGTCTTGTTTTAAAACAGGATAAATCTTCACATGCAGAGGGTTGGTGTCCACAAAATTTCAATGTAAACTTTTATTTCCTGGGCAATAAGAGTTTTCACTATCCTCCTGAGGCATTCATAGTCTTTGTTTTCATTCTCCCAGCAGACTAGAGAGCAAGTAACAAATGAGTACTTTGATTTTTACCAACTTTTAGTAGCTGGCCTGTTTTCATAATGCAGAAATTATTACACAGATTGTTGTTTTGGCTGGAGGAGTAAGTTCTTACACATTGCAGATCTTTACCAGGGAGAAATTGTTCTGGAGACAACCATGGGTCCTGGGAAAGAGATGAGAGAAGGTAAACAGAATAAATGAACATTTGGAATGGAAATGGTGAGGTAGAAGCTGCCCAAAGTGGAAAAGAGAATTCAAGTATATTTCTTCTCATTAATGTGAGTAGTTTGGTATCCTGAATCAGAAGAAGTCTGCCCATTCCTTCTAGTAACTGCGTGCTCACATCCAGCTAACATTTGCATTTTCAGTTTAAGCAGGAATACTTAACAAGTCCTAGTGAACCAACAGACAATATTGCAGTGGTTAATTTGATGTATTGTTAGTCTTTTTTATTCCCATTACATTTAGATGCCCATTTGTTTTCAGCTCAAAAATTTAAGGCGGCATGAGCTCTGCTTTTGATTAGCTATATAGACCCATCCCGCAGTGCATTACTAATTGGTAAGATTTTAATATCATAAAAGCTAAACTGAGTTCCAGCATTAGCAATGGATCTGTCCTCTGCGCTGATTACAGGTCAGCTGAGGATTTCACTGGTGTGGGAAGAGGTATGGCTGATGTGAATCAGCAAAGCTGGCCCTACACTGCACTCATCTGGCCTCCTGCCAGCATCAGAGCCATGCCTGCTTGAAAGCAAGAGGTCACACTCAGTGCACTGCTGAAATATTCCTGTTGTTGGCAGGAGGGTCCCTACTGCAGAGCAGTGAAATTCAACACAGTCCTGAGGATCAGCCTGGCAGTAGCTCATGGGTGTGAAGGCACTTGGCCATTCTCTTCAGGACGTGCTGAACAAATCCTTAGCCAAGCAATGGAAATGAGGCATGTGTCCAAGTTGTGTCAGTGAGTTCCAGGGAAGTTCTTGTCAGTAACTCTGTGCATACTCCCACTCTGCCTTGCTAAGAGATGTGTTTCAGCCCGTCCTGGAGAGGGATGAACTTCTGCAGCTTGCTAAATGCCTGTAACTGCTCTGGCTGAGCCTCAAACTGATTTTTCAGCTCCTTAAACAGACCAAGAGATTAAAAGAAAAAGCATTCTCAATCTGTTTAAACTGAAATTTTGTTCTGAAAAAATAAATATTTCCTTTCAAGGGAAAAATTTCTAGAGAAAGTTGTAGGTGTAAAAAGACACAGACTTATTTCTTACTGATAAGGAAGAGATAATAATTTGGGAAGGCACCTTTCAAGGACACCATTTCCTCCTTGTCAATACAGACCTACAATACAGATTTGATTATTAAATCTGACCTATTCCTCTTCTAAAGTTTCTTCTAGCATTCTCTTTACACATAGTCACTATACTGTTTGTTTCTTTCTGCCTCTGTTGTTAATATTTTCTTTAATTTTAAAAAAATTCTTTTTACTGATTTGATTAAACCACCACTGTGAGGTTTTGTTCCTTACCTTACCACTGGGACCTTCATCATGCACCCAGTTTCCCACGACTGTCTCCTCATGTTGTATGCCAGAGCCTCTCAGCACCCCATGTTCCCATCCTCTGCTTCTCTTGCTTTGCCCGAGGCTCTGCATGTCCTCCCACCTGATCTCTCTTCACAATTTTGAGTGGCATGAATGTGCCTCTCAATCTCAGTTGGTCCTCATGCTTGCTCACACTGTGGCACTCACCCCAGTCCCCACTGGCTTCCCTGCCACCTGCATTTGCTCTCCCAAATCAGCTCTTAGACTAGGAGGTTCTCCTGTTCCTCCTGATGCTTTATTTTCCATCTCATCCACTGACATGCCTAAGCAGTGTGGGATCTGCATGAAAACAGGGCATTGGTTTTTACAATAAATAAATCAATCAATCTTGAAGGCTTTTCATGTCTCTAATCAGCAAAGAAAAACTAAAATACCCTTGTCCTAATAGAAATCACAGAGGTAAAATGGCACACAGTGGGAGTAAGGAGGATAGATGAAGCAAATCACAGAACCACATAAAGGGTAAGGTTGGAAGGAACCACAGTGGGTCATAAGCTCCAACCTCCCTGCTCAAGCAGGGTCCTCCTGGAGCACATGGCACAGGATTGAGTCCAAACAGTTCTGGAATAACTCCAGTGAGGGAGACTCCACAACCTCTCTGAGCAATCTGTTCCAGTACTGTCACATGCACAGCAGAACAGTTCTTTACCTTCAAGTGGAACTTTCTGGGCATCAGTTTTTGCCCATTGCTTCTTGTCCTGTTGCTCAGCACCACTGAGCAGAGCCCAGCTCCAGCCTCCTGATACCCTCCCTGCAGATACTAACAGACATTGATAAGATCCCCTCTCAGTAATCTCTTCTCCAAGCTGAACAGGCAAAGCTTTCCCAGCTCTTCCTCCCAAAAGAGATGCTCCAGTCCCTTAATCATCTTTGTTGCCCTTCAGTAGATCCATGTCCAGGAGCTCCATGTCCATCTTGTCCTGAGGAGCCTAGAACTGGACACAGCACTCCAGATGTGCTTCACCAGGGCTGAGCAGAGGGGCAGGATCACCTCCGTCACCCTGCTGGCAATGCTCCTCCTAATGCCTCCCAGGATCCCACTGGCCTTCTTGGCCACCAGGGCAGGCTGCTGGCTCATGGACAGGTGGTTGCCCAGCAGCACCCCCAGGTCCTTCTCCACAGAGCTGCTTTCCAATGGGTCAACCCCCAGCCTGTACTAGTGCAGGGGGTTATTGTAAATTTTGCAGCCAATTTTTTGTTAATCGGTACTGCCACTCAGTCTTCCTTTTCAGTGTGTCCTATATGCCCATAATACTACCTAAACTGACTTAATTGTTCCCCTTCCAAGCCATCAGGCCTATAGCTGCCATGTTCCAGAGAAGCAGAGAACGCAGGAACTCAAAGGAAATGCCACAAACGCCTGCTGTTTTTTCCAACTATTCCCACAACAACCTACAGCCTTTTTTTGTGGCTTCAGCATGTCACACTGAGTCTGCAGCCAGCAGTGTGTGTGTGTAAGCAGGTGAATTATTATCTGGGAAGATGAGGCAAGAGCTGGGGCACAGAGACAAGCGAGAGACCAGGGGGACTGTGGCTTCTTGCCAGGCTCCTTGCATTCCCCAGGTTGTCTTACACTTCTCTCCCAACTCGGGGAGAATGGGTAGGGGGGCTTGTACTGGCTGTTCTTTTGCCTGCTTTTTATTTATTTCTTTACGAATTAAAATGAACAGTGGGAGAAATTTCAGAGTTGTTTTATCACCTAATTCAACTTTGTTTGTTAACAATGTTCCAACTCTGTCCCAGTAAGAGACAGAATTTGTAATTTGTTCATTAAAGTCAGGCAAAAAAGAGGACAGCCAGAGAACGAACTGGAGTCATCAGACTTTTCCCAGCTCTCAAACAGAGATCTTTTCTCAGTCTTTCTGTAATTTTCTCTTCGAGAATTTTCTCAATCTTTCTGTAATTTTCTCTTCGAGATTTTTTTATCCCCCTTATTTAAAGCTTGTAGTATTAGGGAATATTGGCCTTTTTCCTGCACAGAGAGTTTTGACCCCATTATGGATGTTACAATGCAGTCTGTGCCATTTTATCTACCCCCTTTACAGCAAAAATGCAAACCAAAAGCAAAAGCGACAGTAACCCAGCTTAGGAAAGGATAGATTTCTCTTCCCTCCTGGCACTGAGGTAATGAAGAAATTATGTGTCAGGGGAAGCCCGCAGCTTCTTAAATCCACCTGCCCATGAGGCGTCCCTTCCCTATAGCTGAAGTTACATGCCCTGCCACCCCACACACTCGGGGGTTACCCCGGCGGGTCCCAAAAGGTACTTACCTTCCCCTTGGAACCTCGGCTGGCTGCAATCAGCTGTAAAAGGGTCCCTCGTCCAGAAACCAATCTGTCTGGGTCTTCGACAGGTTGCCGGTCCCATCCCAAACCAAGGCACTGTGCAAAAAATGGAAATTCCAGTTTTGGGTAATTGACAATCCAAAGTCTGTAAAATCCACAGATTACAGTGGAAATTCAGCTATTTACGTGGGTCTCGACCTCATGGGGAGGCCTCAAGTCTTGAGGGCCAATCTGCCCTGGTTCCAGCACCCCTAAGGTCCAGCCCAGGCTAGCTGTGGACCTCGGGGGGAATCTGGGCTAGGACAAAGATAAAAGACAAAAGCGCGCTCTGATTCCTCATGGGAAACGATCCCACAGGTTTAATGCAGAGCCTGCTTCTTGGAGCCCAGGAGGAAAAAGAGGGTGGGACCCCTCGTCTGAGGAGGTTTAAGCCCCAGGGAAGAGGGGAGGGAAGGGGGTCTTTTGGTCAACGGGGATGGACCCAGGAGAGAGGGGAGATACAGGGGATATCAAGTGAAGGAGAGGTGCAAAGATACACAGGAAGGTACAGTCAAAGAACACCCAGTGCAAAATGAACTAACTATTTAGTGCAATACAAGAAGTCTGCAGCCAGCAGCACGTGTGTGTGTGTAAGCAGGTGAATGATTATCTGGAGAGATGAGGCAATGCGGTTTCACTGCGATGCGAAACCTCCCCACCTCCATGTCCTTCTTGATAAGGCCAGCCCCACTCAGCATGGCAAGTACACTCCTTTTAGAAGACAAGGTAGAGAACTGTATCTTTGAAATATTCTGCAGGTCTGAAAAGGTTTGGAGGCACAGCTCTGTGAGCAGCTTCTATTTTTCAGTCCAGTCACAAACCTTATAATGGATATGACTTTGGGAAACAGTTGTGGTCAAGAGAATTAGGAGCACATTCAGGTTCGCTGCTAGGAAAAGAAACCAGCAGCAGTCTGTAGTTACAGAGCATTATAATTAAGCCAGGTGAAAGCTAAAACCACATTGAAACTCCCCCATAATTTGAGGTCTTGGAAATCCCAAAGTACATCTGATGTTTGTAGCTTAGGCAGATACTGCTGTTAGACACCTTAGCTGTCTGAGGCTGAGGTCACCTTTGAGTCAGGGGTGATCTCATGGCTGGTATCACACCACATATTCCTTCCCTGGTCTCCCCAGGACTAATGCATGAACAAGTCAATAACTACACTGACGATTACTTTCAAAAAACCCAGAAATATATCAGTTAAAATAATTAGTTAAGACAATCCACTGTTAAACATAAAATGTACTACTCCTCCTTTGTAGCAAACTCACTTTTATGGCATTTTACTAAATGAGCTTAAGTCAAAATCATTTTCTTGAAAAATGAAGCACTCTTTTAAAACCTATTAAGGTCCCCAGTCTGTTTCAACCTAGAGGGAGTAAGGCAAATGAAAGACTGACTTGATCCAAAGCCATCGGACTTCAGAGAGAGTTTTGCTCATTTTTGGATTAGGTTCTCCCATAAAAAGTGATGTAAGTCATGGTAATGGATACAGAAGCTGTATAACTGGATCACCCAGCAGCACAAATCTGATAGCAGATGTGAACACCTCTGCATTATGCTGAATCAGAGTGAAGACTATGTTAGGAATGTTGATTTCTTGCCAGCCACAGGAGGACAAACAATACCACATCCAAAGAAAGTGTTATAATACTGTATGTAATCTCTTACATATAGTTTATAATAAGAATTCAAACAGCCTGTGTAAGTCTAGGACAAATCACACCTCCTACATACATTTTTTTGAACCAGTATGAACCAGGAGAGTGAGTTTGTCTAGCACCTTGCAATTTGTGTCTATTAAATGGGGTATGAAACACCCTAAATAGTCATGTCAAACCACAGCCTGAGCACATAATAAAACAAGCTATTTCAAACAAAATTTAATCTTGTAAGCACAGTCATGTAGCCAAAGTGTCAAAAAAACATGCATGTGGTCAAGGGAACTCCTAGTGTGCTCAGAATTAAGTAATTAGCAGAGAAGTTGCACAAAAGGGACATTAATCCATGATTTCCACATTTCAGTTTGGCCATAAACCTGGCCATGTTTAGCTAATACCCCAGAGATCCTTCCAGGCTGGAAGGCTATCTTTCCACCCTCAGCTGGAAATATTAAACAAGATATTTTCTGCATGATGGGATCTAAACAGTGCTGTTATAACATATTTGTGCAATCTCTGCAGCTGGGGTTCTCAAGAGGTTCACGTACCAGAGGCTCTCCATGGTACCAGAAGCACACTTGGCACCTGAAAATATGAAAAGGGCACATCCTAGAAGAGTGTTTTGCTGTTGTTAAAATATGAAGTGCTGTTCATTCACTTACATTTAATAGAAGAAGCCAAGTATCAGGAAGAATGTTTGCACGTGCCTCCACAAGAACCAAGGATGCCTTTAGAAATTATCTGCACCAAATATAATTTATTTGAAAAATGCTGTCCTGTAAATTCATGCAAAAAACCCAATCTGAAGTCCTGGAAATATAACAGCATGTTTAAATGACACCAGAAACAATACAGAACCATGCCAGGGTGAATATTCTGCAAGTTGTACTTTTGGCTCTATTCAGCCCCATTAATTGAGTGTCAGAGTCAAGACAGCCACCGCACTCAAAGTGCTTCACTAAAAACTTCAGAGAGCTTCAAGCATCAGCACCATGTTATCTAGACCATTTAATACGTTCTCTGTGTAACAATCCTATGGGCAGCTCCCCACAGCCTGGCTCTTTCCCTCCTTCTCTCTCTTGCTTCTGCAGTTCCAGCTCACTGCTTCCTGTCCCTGGCACAGCCAGCTAACCCTGTCTGTCTCTCACACAACCTCCTGTCCCTTCCTCCTCGCAGCACAACCAGCAGACTCAAACTCACTCTCTACCAACTCACTCACTCTTTTATCACACCCAGCGGTGAGGGCAAGGCTGCTCCCACTCTTTGGTAATTAACACAGCTCCAATATATCAGAGGCAGGAGTGCCTTTAGCACTATCTCTGTGTGTCTTCCAACAACTGAGGACTAATCAGCATGTTGCAGAAAGTTTTATTATCTTCCCAAACTCATACTTGGGATCACTACTAAAGGAAATACAGGCAGTGATTTAACCACTGCAAGTTGCTCAAAAGATCAGATACTTAATTTTGCTTAAACAGAGAAGGCATCCTCAGGAAGAGAGGAGATTTATTTTCATAATAGGGTAGAAAACATAATCATCTGTCTCCAGAGAGGCTATGATCTGTTGGCAGTAAGCATCTAACAAATAAAATCTAATCTGGTAATCAGTTTAGTGCTGTGCCTTTACCCTGAAACTGTCTGAACTCAGAGTAGAACACCATTAACACCTGGCACCTGAGCTATGGCCAGGTGATGCCAAGCTGGAGTGAAGACATCCTCATACACATTACTGCATCCATGGCAAGACTACACAGAGCCACTTACTCCAAGTAGCTTCTCTATAATCCCAACATCCTGTCTTTCCAATATCAGTACTGGAAAGAACAATATTCTAGGCTGTTGGAGTGATCCACTTCATAGCCTATTCAGCATTTCTCAGCTGTCCTCCTGTGTTATGCACAATTTGAGAAGAACTCGAGACTCATCTCAGTGCCCAGTGCCCACTAAGAAGATTTCAGCCAGCACCAGCTCTCCTGGACTTGCATATTTTGTGATGAATTCCCAGAACAGCTCTTGTCGCATGCTTGATGAATATGAATCCCACAACCCTCCCCAGGACCCCTGAACACTGAGATGCTGGGCATTGCAAGAGCAGAGCTGGACCAGGGCTGAGGGCCCCTGCTCTTCTTGGAATTGAAGGACTCTGGTTTGCTAGCCACCTTTCGTCATTCTTACATGCAAAGAAAACAAGCATAACACATTTTATAGTCTTGCTGGCTGACTCCAAGATATCTCATCTATTTATTTTTCCTAGTAGGCTGTCAAGAAGATCATCATTAAAAATTTTCACATTTACTCCAGACTTGAGTCCATTGTTTTTGACGAGTTTCATCCTGGCCTTAGGCTACTGATGGTATACTGACTGTAATTCCCCTTTCACCCCATCATAGTATGGTATCTACCAAATAGAGCTTTGTTGAAGGGGTAAACTTGTGATTAATTTAATTAGGACATTAACTTGTGCTTTAATGTCTTGTCCCCCCTACAGTTGGGGCATCACCCTCAAGTCTGTTCTTCTGCCCTCAGGAGCACAAGAGGAGAAGCCATGTAGATAAACAGGGATGATGTTCACCTCTTGACTTTGGATGTGACAAAGCAGGCACCTTCAGTGTTTTCACACACTGAATTAGCTACTAGTGTTTCACCATGTGTTGATATTCTTTGCTGAATAGGAACAGAGTTCAGCTTGTGCTTCACTTCCAACAAAACAGGGACTGTCAAACATGGGCTAATCATGTGTTTTGCTGAGTTTTCAGCCTCCAGCAAAACAACCAAAGAACATAGGCAAGCCCACCATCTGAGTAGCCTTCCTTCTTCCCCTTTCCAGGGTGCATTACCTCTGTTTAATTGTATTTGCAAGTGGTAAAATAAATAAACTGTGTATTTTTAGTTTAACCATTCTTCCCCGGGAAAGGCTGGTTAGTCCGGAGCACACCAAGTAATAATACTAGAAGGCAGAAATTACAAGAAAGAACAAAGATGCATTCATTTAGCATTAAATAAAGATGTTGAGAAAGGAATTACTTAAGGCTTAAAAGAATATGAACCCACATTTTTAATTCTTTATGTAACAGTGACAGCAGCCTGAGTAATCAACAAGAGGAAGTAATTGCTTTAAATTAGCATAAACTACATGCTCAATTTTACTAATAAAACACAGTGGGAGCATTTATACAACTAGATTTAAATAATAAATCTTATCTCTAAAATTGAGCAAAAGACCAAAATTAAAAACTCATGTTAACTGGGAAAACAATTTAATATTAGGTATTAGATAGGTTTGATTAGGGAAAAGAAATCATAGAGCTATCAGAAGAAAAGAGTTGTTATTTTCAGTTCATTGAAGAGAATTCACTGAAGGTGGGGTAGACCAGGCCATGGAAATTTCTCTGCCTTAGAAATCTAAGTCCACCTCTCCCCATATCTGATGAGTTGCTGTGGTCACCAGCTGCTGGACTAGGCTAGACTGACAGTTTTACTCTTGACACTTTTCAGCCTCTGTGAATAAACCTTGCCTGGAGCAGGGGTGGGTCCAGATCCTGCCTCCTGGAGGAAGGACCCTGCCACTGGCCTGAGGAGTCAGTCTTCATCATTCAGTCTTTTTTCACAGCAATATTTATACACAGTGAAACAATATTAAGGGAAGCCTGAAGAAAGCTCATTGTGAACAACTTTGTGAATTGAATGTTGGGTGGTATTCTAAGAAATGAGAGAAAATCTCTGGCAATGAGGGAGTGGAGAAAACAAAAGCTCCATTTTCCATTCTCATTTTCTGACTGGTTTGTGTAGCCTTTCTTATAAATTAATTAGGATGGACCAAGTGAGAACAAGAGATAGGGAACTTGTGCACTTTATTTCTGAACTGGTTTCCAAGTCACTCAGAGCTTGGAAGAAAAGGAAGAACTGAAAGAATGGGATTTCACACCACAAAGACAAGCCACAGAGATCGATTTGGCTTCTCAAATTCTTTCCTGCACCATCTGCTCTTCACCACTCCTAGTCCTTGACTTGTAAGCCCACCTCTGACCTCTACCTCATTCCAAATATCCTTCATTTTGTAATTGTAGACAGGATATTGTCTGTCCACAATAATTCGTCTCAGCTTGGGAAGAGAGGAAGAAAATAAGAGAAGACGCATAACTGCTTCCAGAACTACGCTCCTTTCTGTATTTATTTTTCTAAGAGCCATCAGTAACATCCTCACTCTGAGGATGGCATGGTTATTCATGGTTGTTTCCCATGAAACCAGGACTGCCAGTCTAAACTATAGTACTCTTCTGCCAATATGTGTCATGTGGCAAAGAGCATGGAGGGCTTCACTGTTTCAGAGAGAATTTTCTTTTTGCTTGCTCAGAAAAATGACATTCTGTTCAAAAGCAACTGCATGCCAAGTTTACAGCTAAAGCCGTTTTTGAGTTATCCAAGCAAGGAAGAAAAAGAAATATGTATCCCAAAAATGTTTTAATCATGGGAATTTATGTTCAGGGTTCAAATAACTTTAGAGATGCCTAAAAAACTTTTGTGAATTCTGAAAAGAAAAAATCACTTAAAAGCATAGGGGCCAAATAAATAATTGAAAATACCAAACTACTGGGCAAATTATAAATGCATGAAAATGTTCATTTAAAGCTTTAAAATTGGCCCTATCTCCACCATTATTTCCTTAACGAAAAGAGTAAAAGTAGGTTAAGAAACAATTTTCCCCATGTGGATTTTCCTTTTCAGTTAATTTAGAAATAATTCAGAAGTGCTCTTGTCATGTCAAATGAAAAACTCTTAAGAATACTTGAAAGAAATATATCTTCATTATAGCAGGCTTGTTATTTGGATCTTCCAAAGGTTACCTTGGCAACTTTTTACATTTGATTTTCCACAAGTATAGTCCATGTCCTATTGTACTAGACACAACTAAAAATTTCAAGAATGCTAAATCATATTTCAATATAACTCTGTACCTTGACTTCTGAAACTGCTTTGGCTGACTTGTTCAATGTGCAGGTAAAGGAGAAACTGAAGGTGTTGACTGAGTAATCTTACAGAATAAAAGACTACAATATATTTTGTTATCTCAGGTATTTCTTTTTTAAAGTCTCTCCCCTTCTTTACACTTTGGAATAAAGTGACCATGAAAAATAGAGCTTAGCAAAAGAATGGGCATATGAAAAGAAAGACTTTACTGTACCAGTACATCAGTTGAAACTACGCAGTATGTTTGGCAGAATAAGGACATGCCTTTCTTTGGAAGAGGTAATTTCATAGATCAGTCAGGGAAGGTGTAATTTGCTTACCTGTACTTTACAATAAGTCTTCTGCCTCTTTGAATAAATGCACAAAGTCAGTTTTTAGTTGGTTGGTTGGTTGGTTTTTTAATCAACCACCATTTATTTTCATTAATTGGCAGTTTATACTCTTATACCAACATGAGGAAAAATCTTGAAGTCATGCATATTCTCACCCTTCCCTTTCTGAGTCATGCAATAACACCTTACATCCAAATAATATAACTGGGAACATGCACTCCAACCAAGTGAGCGGGAAGTCAGAGGAGCTGAAGGCTTGCAAGAGGAGACCACAGGCTTTGGCATGGGCAAGTTTCTTTTGTTGGAATTCTTTTCTGAGACTACTAGAAACCTTCAGGGAGGAGCTTTCAGGCAACTCTTTTTCTTTTTTTTTTTTTTAAGGAGAAAAAAAAAAAAAAAAAAAAAAAGGCGTAGATGAAAAAGGAGAAAAGGAGATGCAAATTTTGTCACTGATCTTCCCTACCTGGTGGAAATAGCAGCTCATTTTGTTAAGGAACAAAGTGTCAGTTCATCTCTCTCCACTGTAGGAAAACAGAAAATGGGTGAGAAAAACACTTCAGAAAACCCAGATGGTTGTGGGGGATCGCAAGTGATACAATGAAACAGCGGAAAGAAAAAGTGTTGAAATGGAAATTGGGGATGGTAAAGAGCAGGACTGCTGGGGTTACAGAGGTTGTATTAAAGAGTCCTATGTGCATCCCAAGACCTTCCCCAAAAGTAAAGAATTTCACCTCAGCCTGTGCAACTGCCTGAACTTGAGGACTTTTCTGCAGACCACATCAAGGGACGGCCTGCAACCACAAGAGGCTCCAGAACAACACAAGCATCAATACCCGGGGAGTGGCTTTACAGAAAAGAAAGCAAATAACACTTCTGTGCTCTGGGACTGCAGAATGGAAAGGGCTGACTTCTAAGGCTGTGTTCCTGAGAGCCTGGGTGACTCAGGCTGACAGCTGGGAGATGCATGCTGCTGCACAGCCTGGCCATGCTCCACAAATCCCGAAAGCAGCTTCTTCTGCCCTCAGTCCTGGGGCACTGGAGTGCCCTCTGCTCTCTCTGGCACTGGCTGCATCTGATGAGCTGCACAACACCCACCTAACCCTCCTGCAGCGGGCCCAGCTGTTCTCTCCCCTCTTGGACTGCACATACCCTCTTGCACACCCTGCCTGGCTCAGCACTTCACCAAGGCAGACATAAGGTCTGTATCTTTTTCTTCCTTTCCAAGCTCCTGCCTTTGGGGCAGCAGCTTGCTGCATTATTTACGACGTCGCAGTGCGAAGGCCAGGAATGAGGGAGGTTTGCATTCCAAGAGAGCCATTTCTTTCCCATGAAAAGTATGCACAATCCTAACACCCAGTGTATGCTTTCTACTACAGACAAACAATTTCTATGATACGTGGTATATATAAATACCTTATTTCTACCTCTTCCCCTACAAATTTAACCCTCCACAGCAACATAAAATAATAACAGACCCTGAAGGAAAAGAGCTAAATTTTGTCAATTTCCCTTGTATTTATTCTATGCAGATGGGGATGAGCATTTGTAAAGCCTCAATGTACATCCTTTGAATTACTTGTGATTATGATTATTTCATCCTTTTTTCCCCTCTCAATTAATTCTACAGCTTCATTGTCTCCACTCTGCTACCATGGTCAAGCCACTCTCAGGATAAGTGTGTTCAGTATGTTTCCTCCTAAAGTCTTGGGTGACCAAAAATCTGAAGATAAAACTGGAAGCACAGCTGAAGGCCTGAAGATTGTACAGCCTGCTGCCCCATGCCTTGATGCCAGCACCATTTCACACTGCATAACTCCTTTACAGTCCCAATTAAACCAGAAAGGTAGGAAAATTTTAGCTTTAGCTCTCTGCTAGATTGAAGTATTATTGTTATTTCACAAGACAGGAACCAAGGCAAAAATACTGAAGTCAAACGTAATGTGTATTTTGTAATAACTCTACCTGTAGTTATTAAAATCTTGATTAGTTTCTAAGAATATTTGTCACTATATGTTTTTTGTACTTCGGCCCCAGCTTCTACTCAACTTTGCCATAGCTACATTTGCTCAACCTATATTCCAACGAGGGTCTTTTTTGCACATACTGCTGTCCCAGAACAGCTGCTGGTGGAGGGGGGAAACAGCCAGCAGAAGAAGCTTCTTAAGCTTCTTCAAAGAATCCTGGCCTGAGACCTCCTAAAATAAAAAAAATCTCTACCTGTCACATGCAGTATAACGTGGGGTGGGGTTTTTTGCCCAAAGGACTCTGAAGCTATGACTGCAGCACTAGAGAAAACAGGGCCTGGAAATGAGCTTAAGCACTGGACTGCTAATTGCCCATTATGCTTAACTGCAAGCATGTGTCCTGGAAAAGGTTTGGCTCCTGTCAGCTCACACAGTCCTGGACAGAATGCAGACCAGGAGATGGTGACTGTGTAGCCCATTCCAGCAGGAAGCATGCACCAGGCAAACACCGGACCAGCCTCCCCTCTTCCCTCTTCCTGTGCCTAGCTTCACCTTTTTTCACTGCCTACAGCCTCCCCAGGGCATAGGACATGTGTTCTCAGCTTCAAACAATAAAAATGTCATTCAAATAACTTTTTTTTTTTTTTTTTTTTTTTTTTTAAGGAAAAGAAAGAGCCAACAAAAAAAGCACAAACATACTAACAGCTGTATCTTAGGTCCATGGAAAGGAAGCAATTGCTTTGTAAAATGGATTGGGTTAGGTCTCGGCACTTGGCCAAAAGGCCAAATGCCTTCACTTGTTTTATTTGGTGTTATAAACATAGTCCAGCTGCAAGAATGTGGTCTTACCTTTACAGGGATGGCAGAAGGCACCCATGACACTAAGGTCACTGTCATTTGGACAATATTGTCAGGCATTGTGGATGGAGCTGTGAAGAGCCAGGAGCTGGATTCAGTGATCCTTGTGGGTCCCTTCCAACTCAGCAGATTCTGTGATTTTGTGATCCTTCTGGAACCCTTGAGAGCATTAGAACCAGGAAAGATTTTTTTTCCTTGTGCAGAACAAATGTTAGTTTTGATC
The DNA here is from genome assembly GCF_009819655.1 of Sylvia atricapilla. NCBI lineage: Eukaryota > Metazoa > Chordata > Aves > Passeriformes > Sylviidae > Sylvia > Sylvia atricapilla. The sequence goes on from NC_089141.1 coordinate 96,517,737, forward strand.
CTAGAAACAACAATTGCTTTGGCTGAAACCTCTCTGTTTGAAACAGACACCCACATAATAACATCAGGCCCTTCACAGGTAACAATTACCTCACCATCTGTAGCCTTTTTTTGTCCCTGAGATGTCTGTAGCATTACAGTAAATTAGGATTTTTTTTCCTCTTCTTTGTTTTTACTTTTAAGATCTCAGAATTTAATTATGTTGAAACAGGAAGCATGCTTCATTTAAGTGATGTCAGAATTTCTTTCTTGAGCTGTTTCATGAGAAGAATCCTTACTTTTTTTTTTCTCTGTTTACACTTAAGGTTCACAAAGCCAATGCAAACAGCAAAATTAGTGTAAACACCAGGGGATTTGAAAGCAACAGGGTTTGCCTTAATAAAATCAAGCAAATAGTTAAGCAGCAGGGTTTGCCTTAATAAAATTAAGCAAATAGTTTAGTATTTCTATATGCCTCTGTATATAGTTTAGAGGTCCTGAAGTATGTTCTCCTTATTAAACATTTAGCTTTTTGAGGATTTCCTCAAAGAATCATGGATAGCATTATGTTGGTGTTAAACTAATTTTTTATTAACTTCAGGGAGAGGACAACTTTATTGCTTCATTAAACGTGTAGATACTCACTGAAGTTTCATTCTCTGCACTGCAACACAGCAAGATTTTTATACAATACTTAAATTATGGTTGTCTCTTTCTTGTGAACTGTGCTTTGATTCTGTCTCCTCCTCCTGCTTATTGTGGGTGTCCTCTGCTTCCTCTGAGCTTATTGTGGGTGTCCTCTGCTTCCTCTGAGCGTCCTGTAATATTAATGGAGAAATTTCCATAATCTCTAAAACTCGTACTAAAACTCGTGGTTATAATTACTTTCAAAAAACAAGGTGGAGGAAGCAAAAAAGAAGAATTCCAAGCTGCAAAAAACCCTATGTATTATCTTGCCCTGATCAATGGCAGAACAAATAATTTTGCTTTCTAACAAACAAAACCTAGAAGAGAACATGCCAGTGATGGCTGTTGAATAAAAGTTTAGGAAGAAAGTTACACAGTTTTAAGAGATTCAAATGTGGCCAATGCGATGAGACCTTCATAAAGCCAAAATATTCTCAGAATGCCTAAAAGTTTCTGATTGCTGTTTCCGGCCTGAACAAAATGAAGGAGAGATGTTAAAGAACTCAGCGCAGGGCTAAAAGAATTATTGATTGCTTAGGTGTAACTGCAATCTCTCCGGGATTTACAAGAAGCACTGACAGTGTGGGTGCTGCAGTTGATGGAAACACCCTTGTCTCTACTGCCCTCGGCCGACGTGTGTTCCCTTCAGCACCGCGCCAACGCAGGTGAGCCGGGGAAACACACACCTGGCACCCGAACATCGATCGCAGGAGAAATAATGAAAAGCAGGGCAGATTCAAACAACCGCAACGACCAGCGTGCGTATTGCCTCTTGCCAGACTAACTGGGTGTGTCTTTAGGCGGCTGTCACCCTCGTGTTTTCCTGCGCACGTACAGCGAGAAGCCGGGCAACAGCAGACCTGGGGTGAAATTGAGGTGACACGCAGCGGGGCAGTGAAGGCTCCGCACAGAGCAGATCGTGAGCAGGCCGCGGGCACCCCTGTTCCCCGGACGGCCCAAGCCTCGGTGTTCCCGGCGCGCTGCGCAGGAAGGCCCGAGGCAGGGAATTGTCCTCTTTAGGGGACCCCGACACCGCGTCCCCGGGCCCAGGCCGCCGCCGCAGGACTACAGCTCCCAGCGAGCCTTGCGCCGCCTCCATCTTCCCCTCGCTGACCCCGCGCCTTGCGTTACTGAAACACAAGGGCACAACGAAATAAAACCTGCCCCGAATAAAACTTTCTCAGAGTGAGCTGTGAGCCTGCAGTGAGGCGCGCAGCTGAAATAACTCGAATTAGCCGAATTAACCTTCGTGAACTCGTTGGGTTCACTTTGGCAGGAGGCCAGAGTCTCCACTCCGGGGCTGCTCTGTCTCCCAGAGGAGCTGTAAATCTGCTTTTCTTTCCTGGAGGCGACGTAGTGTCCTGGGAATGTCCTCAAAATACGTGGTGGATCAGCTCATCTTCCTGCAATATTCAATAAACCTGTCTGCTGGCTTCTTCCACCACTCCCCTCCCTTCCCTGTTCCTCAGTGTCTGAGACGATGATCCTGAAGATGCTGCCGACATTGCTCTGCTGCCTGGGATTTCTCCTTGCTGCAGATTTGCTGCCTACGAGTGCAGAGCTGTAGTTCCAGCTTTGCTAAATCTCATGTATCTGTACCGAGCCTTTTGTTTATGTGGTGTACATGGCAGGAACAACTCATGACACAGGTGCTGCACAGGCAGTATGTACACACACGTACAAACACCATTTTCCAAGTGGCTATTGCTCTTTATTTTTGATTTTGAACATCCATTTGTCAGTCTTCACTATGAAGAACTCAGTACCTTTGAAAAATCCATGTTCTGTATTTCATCTAGAAGTAGGAGTTGGTTGGGTAGTACTGTCAGGGGTTTCCCAGAAACACACAGCACTTCTCCTCTCCTGGCTCCCTTTGGGCAGATCTTGGTGAAGCACAGCTCACATAAAGGATTTTGAAAGCCCTGCTAGAGGGTAGGAGATCTGGCAAGGCCAGGGATCTGCAGGCAAGGATTATCTACAGCAAGGTGGGTCAGGGAGATAAGGATGGATGCCTATGTGCATCTATTGTAGAGTAGGAGCAGAGAGAAAACAGACCGGGCAACAACTGGATCTCAGATGCTATGGCAGAGAGCTGTATATAAGTATTAGGAGGCCCAAGTAAAAAGAAATTTGAGTCAAAAGATTTGAGGAGTAGATTGGGTGGGAGCCATAAAGATGGGCTGGGGTGAACTAGGAGAGGCTGAGATGAACAAGAAGCAGGGTCTGCAAGTGGACACCAGTGGGGAGGAAGGAAATGGAGGAATCTAGGAGGCAGTGTGGAACTACATAAACTGTTTATGCATAAGTGGTGTGAGGCTCCTCTTGTATGAGGAGGAGCAGGGACACAAGCACAAGTTGGTGATTCTCCTTCCCTTGTTTTGTTGTTGCTGTTTCCCCTCATTTTTAAAGCGTGGTAGTAGTCCCTTGGAAGCAGCTTTGTTCTCCAAATGTCCAGCACCATTTTCTTTATCTCATTAAAAAAAAAAAAAAAAAAAAAAAAAAAAAAATCTTAGCACCAGTGGGCTCTGAACAATTTCAGGAACGCTTCCTTGATTTTCTCTCACTCTGTTCCATCAATTGGCTTCTCTCACTCCACCCAGTCTCAGTAGCAAGTTTACAGGCTTTTCCTACCATTCCGACTATTAAAAAATATGTACATTTTTAATCAAAAGAAATTGAGTACTCAGTCCATTCTGTCCTAAGGAGCAGTCACCTTCTCAGAATCATGTTTTCTGGGTACGCCTATCGCTTTTTACCTTCAGATACTTTCTGGTAATACACTAGGACTCCATGTTCTTTCCCATGTTATTCCTTATAGCTCCCAGTCTTGCTATCAGCCTCAGTGACTGGAAAAAAGATATGGGGATTTAAAATCCTCTTCCCCTTAGCACCAAACTAGTGTATGCTCAGTTGCATAGTCTAGAGTCATCCGTCTCCTGAACAGCTTCCACAGAAAAAACAACTTCAGAAATGCTAAATAATCACAAATTAACTGGTATTTCCACAAGGCTGGCTAAGCCCAGGCCTCCCAACCCTGTTATGGTCTTGAGTAAATAAGAAATCCAGAACTGGCACAAAAACTGCAACAGCCTGAGGGGGCATCTAATAACATCGTGTGGGAAACTGCAGTGTTCCTCTGGCTGAACCCCGTGAGGTCCCTTCCAGGCATCAGTCAGCATAAACTGGCAAGAAAGCTGTGTATTGATTTTGATTATCTGCACTGTATGTGTGCTCATAGAATATGAAATTAAACAGTGGATTAGGTTTCTGGTGCCAAAACCCTGTTTATTTCTCTTTTTATTTTCCTAAAGGAAGGCTGAAAGAACGACAGAGGGGAAAAACAAACCTTACGGGAGGTTACAATGTACACAAACCCATCTTGGCAGTAGGGGCCGTTCACTCTCTCAGCAGAGAACACGGGAAAGAGAGTAAAGAATGGGAGTGTCTGCCGATGCTTAGGGGAAGCAGCAGCAGAGAGAAGGGCAGCTGTCGTTCTCGGAGTGCACTTAACCCTCGCCCGCACCCGGCTCCGGCGGCGGGCACAGGTCCAGCGCACGCCCGGCTCCCCCGGCGCTGGGGCACGGCCGCCACGGCCGGGAGCTCTCGGCTCCTGCGGGGACTGTCCCTCCGCCCGGCGGGACGCGTCCCCCGCGCCGCCGCCGCCCCTCCCGCCGCCGGCTCCCGCATCCCGTGCCGCGCACCCCGCGTGACCGGCGGGGCGGGCACGGCAGGCACGGGCGGGCAGCTCATCCCGCACTGCCCGGGGCCGAACGCCGCTCCCCCGCAGAGGGCAGGGGAAGCCGGGCGCTGCATCCCCGCTCGGTCCCGGCCGCCCGCCCCCGCCGGAGGAGCCGGGGGCGGGGCGGGGCCGGGCCGTCCGCGGCGCCTCCCCGCGGGAGCGGGCGGGGCTCCTCTCCTTTGCGCCATGATGAACAAATGACCTCGCGGGGAATGAAATTTAAGTTCCACCGGGGAGAGAGAGTTCTCTGCTTCGAGCCCGACCCCACCAAAGCCAAAGTGCTCTATGATGCCAAGGTGACCGGCCGCGCGCGCTCCTGCCTCCCCCTCCCGCGTCTCCGCGGGCGGGAGTGCGCGGGGCGGGGCCGGCGCGCGGCCCGCCCGCTCCCGTTACGGCTCCTGCTCTCCCGTTACCGCTCCCGCCGGGCGCTGCGCGCGCCCCCGGGCGGGAGGCGGCTCGGGCGGCGGCTGTGGGCCCGGCCGGGGAGGCGGCGCGGGGAGGCGGCTCCGCCGGCAGCCGCACTTGTTGCGGGAAACGGGCGCCGGCCCGAGAGGGGGGAGCGGGCGGGGAGGCCGCGGGGCGGGCGCCGCCGCGGGACGAGGAGACGAAGGGAGGCGGTGCCGTCCCCGCCGGGCCCGTCCTCCCTCCGTTATCGCTCCCTGCGGGCGGCTCAGGCCGGTACCCGGTGGGGCTCAGCTCTCTCCCCGCTCCACGGGAGCCCGGGGTGCGCGTAGCCGCTGTTGGCGAGCCTGCGGGCCTTCCCCGCGCCGGGGAGCGGAGGCCATGGGGCCCGCGCTCCCGGGGCCGGCCTGTCGCGGCAGGTAGACGGCGGAGCCGCCGGGCGCCTCTGCAAGTGTCGGACGCGCTCCCCGCCTTCTCTGCTCAACACCTGCAAAGTAATTCTGAAGTCTTACTGTCACCCCTGCAGTTTTGTAGCCTAGCTGGATTTACTTCCCCTCAGGCTTTCCCACGCTTACTGCCTGCCCTTCTGCGTTTCAGAAAGGTTTAAACACTACCGCTGGTGCAGGAGCGTACGGAAGTAGGATAAGGTGCAGGGCCGTAGGTGTTGCGCTAAGAGGTGACTGCCTCAATTGGGGCCTTACCTAAGGCCTTACTGTTACCCCTAAGAGTAATGATAGAGCTTTATGTAAATACAGTGCTGTTTTAGGGTATCAGTAGTTTAGATTAACACAAGATTAGTTTTCAATCCTAAATCATCTGTGTCCTACTGGGAAACAGAGTTCTGGGATTTTTTGTGTTACAGAGAGGGATAAAAAAAGGAACTGTTGTGACTGGATTCTTGATAAAATTAGTACTTTTTGCTGCTGGTTTGCTAGTTGTGCTTCTGTGTGTTTCTCAAAAATCTTTGATTAAGAATGCCACTGTCCTGTAGTAATTTGGGCTGCCTTTTTTTGTTTTTACACTTACTTTTATGTCCTAACAACCTGGCAGCTATATTTGCTACGCCTCTAAACTTATAAACTGAGTACAAAAATGTATAATACCTTTTCTTCTTTACAGTCAAGTACCCTAAACAGCATAACTGTCTGTGAATTCATCAATAGTTCTTAAATTCTGGACTCCCAAATTAAAACATCACCGTAGCCTAAGTACTGATATATGGTCTGTTGAAAGGCACTCAGGTGCAGGCACCACGTCTTTTTTTCTGAGGTGCAGGCCCTTTCCGACTGGCCATTGAACGCTCCTGAAAACAGAAGAAAGCAAAGGTTGAGATATTCCCAAAACCTGTTAATGTTTTCTGGCTGAGAGTCTGTGGTGTTCAACAGAGCAGTATTTCTGAAGTTTATGTATCGAGAACTGTGTTTCCTGCTTAGAGGGTTTGAGGAGACAGCACAGTGGAGAAGAGTGTATCCCAAATCTGCGTATCCATACTGTGCTACTGCACTGTTTGATGTCTCCCTTTGTCTGTCTTGAAAGCATGGGGCATTTGAGGCTAGGACAAAGATGGTGAGCAGTCTGCAATGTTAAGAGTAATCAGCAAGAAAGCTAGGTTTTCTTATCACTTAATATAATCCTTCTGTTCATGTCAATATTAACTGGCAAAATAACAAGTCTGTTTAATTTTCTTTTCTTTCTTTCTTTGTACATAAACTTTCTAAATACCTAAAGGCTTACTTTTTTTCAAGTGTTAATATGTACCATTCAATATTTGTTTCAGATTGTTGATATTGTTGTTGGAAAAGATGAGAAAGGCAGAAAGATTCCAGAATATCTGATCCATTTTAACGGTTGGAACAGAAGGTAAGAAACTATATGTGTTGTTTCAGTTTTTCCATTTCTTCTATTTTATTCTGCAGAGACAGGCTTTGCACAGAATATGAAAGGACCAGTGTTTGTAAGAGTATTTTTGTTTTTGTGAATGCTTTTAATATACTTGCTCATGTTCACATTGGTCATATCCATAAATTTCAGTGAATCAATTTGATAGACATGAGTTTAAACTTTATGAGATGTCTGTCTGTGGCATATACTTGTGGCACCTAATTTTCCATCAGTGAATATTTATGCTTTGTTAAATCGTGCTCTACATTGTTTGATTATCAAGGCCACTAGATGAGTGCAGTGTCTTGACTGTGACTGATGATACATGTCAGTGCTAGAAATGCTGTTGTGGGTGAAGTCAAAGCTTGAGGGATTTTAAGTGGCAACATGAGAGCTGAAGCCATGTGAACAGAGAAGAGTGCAAAGTGTACTTTAATATACTAAAGTTCTTTAATTCATTGGTAATAATGAGTGGCATATATTCATACTCATTTTTTATTTTCTTTTGACCTGTCTTTAGCTGGGATAGGTGGGCAGCTGAAGATCATGTTCTTCGGGATACAGACGAAAACCGCAGATTACAGCGTAAATTGGCACGGAAGGCTGTGGCTCGCATGTAAGCAGTCCTTTTGGCCTCAAAATGAATGAGAGTCATTTTCACACAGATACATCCAGGTGCCTACAACTGAGCTTGGTGTCTGAGCTCATGCTGTAGGTGGTAGATACATACATAATACAGCCAGTGCATTCTAGAGAGCTACTGTAAGCCAGAGATGGTGAATTGATATTAGCACTCTAAAAGACTAACAACTCAATAACTGTGTTATTCTTAACTATTGCTGTGAAATGCATGTGTATTAGATCTGCCTCTTCCAAAGAAATGTACTTGCAAAATACTTTAGGAAAACCTGAAGTATTTTTGAGCCAAAGGCAATTAATATTGGTTGGCCATGGCTTGAGGATCTGCTTGTGAGCATGAATATGAGGTAATGTACAGACATTAGGGTATCCACTCTCAAATAAGCTTTGTCCAAATGATTTCAACATTAATTAATGAAAATAACGCAAACATAGGTTTCCTGTGCATTTGCACATAATTGAATTAGCTAGGATAAATGAATGACATAATATTACTCAAATGTCAGTGAATCATTTGATATTCTGTAGGAGAAGAAAGGGAAGAAAGAAGAGACGTTGCAGGTTGCCTGGTGTTGACTCTGTGTTAAAAAGCCTTCCTGCTGAAGAAAATGATGAGAGTAGCGAAAACTGTGAGCTTGTTTTCATCCTTTGGTAACTGGTGGGACACCTTGACCTGGGGGAGAAGTGCATGGTATCACTTGCCATGAGAGTATTACGGTCCTATCTGAAATATACAAAGGCGGCCATATGAGGAGTGAGAACTAATCCTCTGTTAAGTTGGAATATCTGTTTTCTTCATGTATTCCAGAGGCTTCTCCTTGCATCTCTTCTTCTCAGCTATTCTAATCAGGATTTCAGAGCTTAATGCTGTTTTCTTTAGTGTAGTATTAATAGGTGTGAGAAGCCCTCAGTTTTCTTTGTTTTATGGTAGGAAACACAACATTTCCCTGCTAGTGTTAGTGTATTTTTGAGGGCAATAAGATTATTTTTCTCCCAGTCTACCTCACGCAAAGGTTGGTTTCTTGTCAGCTGATTGGCTGATTTCCTTGCAAGCCAGATCTTTTATTTCCTGCATTTTCCTTTGTGACTAGAAAGCCAGCAGGAACATTGGCTGGCACTTAACTTTACCATTCTGGGAACAGTTACTGCACAGATTCATGCCTTTTGATTGAATGAATTATATGAATAATCCCCTCTGCAGAACTGAAGTCTGATAAAAGTGCCGATGCTCAGGAATGTAGGGAGCCTTTAAAAGTGAGTGTTTTTCAGCTAGAGGGGATGCAAGAATGCTTCCTATAAACTCATCTTACATGATTAAAACATTTGTAGTGGGCTGTAAATACGGCATGTTTAATTCAATTAGAATTATTCATCCTGATTAAATGTAAGAAGCAAATTGTGGTTTTTTAGTGGGTTGGGTTTTTTGGGGTTTGGGGGTTTTTTGCTTTGAAAAAACAATTGGTCATAACCTCTGCAATGTAATAATAAAAATGTGAAATCTCTTTTATGCAGCTATAAGTAGTTCTTCTTCTGATGACAGTGATGAAGGAACAGATGAAGAAATAAAAAGTGAAGAAAGTGACATAGATGAGAGGACAGAAATGGTATTTTTTGTGCTCCTTAAGTTACTAGAATTTAAAAATCTGTACTCAAAACTGGAAAAAGCAAAGTAGATGAAATATAGGCCACAGCTGATAATTTATCTAGAATTAAAAGCATAATTTTGTTATTTCTGGTGTTTACTGTGGTTGAGGTTTTGAAAATTATACAATGTCATTTTCTTATGGAACTATATGATATAATGCTAACAGTACAGATTTGTTTCTTTTCCTCTCGTTCTACACAAAAGGCTTCTGTAGAGAAAATGTAGGATACTAGATTTTCCACTTTTGTGGGTGCTGTAAAAATGTACTTGTCTATGCAGGTTGGACAAAGCAGGATGTTTGTCTTGTATTTTACTGTGAGACAGGCATGTCAGCCATGGTCTTCAGTTAAAATGTTGAGAGGATTGTTTTCAAGAAAAAAACAATTTATTTTTCTATAGTAAATAGTTGATCTGAAGATGTGTAGAATTTAGTTACTGCAGTGTGGGTGGTCTGAAGCAGCAACACCTAACAAATGTCTGGTTTTTTAGTTAAATACTTAAGAGAACAATTTTTTTTAACTTTTTTTTTTTTTTTTAATTTACTGAAGATGCTTTCAAGAGCAGTAATGTTAAATAGTTTACATAAAGGCTATTATCCACTACTGAAGTTCTTTTTTCACAACCAATATATATTTTTTTTCACTAATCGTTGTAGAAAGAAGAACAAGACACTCACACAAAAAGGGACATGGAAGAAAGAGCAATAAGCATAGAAATTCCTGAAGTCTTGAAAAAGAAGCTTGAGGAAGACTGCTACTATATTAATAGAAGAAAAAGGGTATGAAATAAAATTTGGGACTCTATTGTGCATGGGCTTGTGAGGAGGATGTCAAAAGTACTTTTTGTTTATATAGCTCCTGGAGGTTTTTAACTTCACCTTTTTAGCTTCATGTTGAGCTCAGATTGGGCAAGGAAGAATACAAGGAGTGTAGGAAGTAGACTTCTCCATAGCTATAACAGTGGCTTGTCATATTTATCAATGGAGTCTTGGTACTTGTTGTGCTTTAGAATGCAGATTGCTTTTGAAAGCTGGAAATACAGCAGACTTGTTAATCTGACCATGTTTCTTGTTTCTCCTGATGTTGATGAAAAATGCAGTTTAAGGTTTGAAATTACACGATCCTGAATTTGCTTTATGCACTAGACATTTACTAAATTACAATTACAAGCTCCTATTCTAACTTGGTGTATTTACTTACTGTTTTTATAGGACATTAATTTGTTGTTTCTTTTTCAGCTAGTGAAGCTTCCTTGCCAGACAAATATAATAACCATCCTGGAGTCATATGTAAAACATTTTGCAATCAATGCTGCTTTTTCAGCCAATGAAAGGTCTCGGCACCATCAGATGACTCCACATGCTAATATGAATCTTCATTATGTGCCACCAGAGAAGAAGTAAGTAATCTTTAGTCCACTGTTATTGTCACAAGAAGAATGACCTTGCATTCTGTGTTCTGTTTTATGGCTGTTCACTTCTGTGAGCTTATACCATAATGTGTATCTATTTCCAGGGTTGAAAGTATTTGACAGATAACTATAGTAGAGTACCACTGATAATTTGTTTATCAGTGAGAGACCCCCTATACTCTGAAAAGTTATTATGCAAAAGTATAAATATCTTGTTTTATCATGTAAGTTCCTATAAATATTGAGACCTGTTTGGAAGAATGTGTTGCTCTTGTCAATGTGAAGAATTTCATGTCTGGTATAAGAATAGCCTGCTTAGATAAGCTTGAACAGGTTCAAGGTTTAAAAAGGATAAAAAATTAATACAAACACTTAAAAAGAATTCCAAGTGCAAGTTGTTTGTTTGTTTTAAATGGACATATGATCTTAAATCCTAGAGTCAGTATGTAGGGAAACTGTCATAACACAAATCTTGATTCGTTGAAATTGATGGTGTCTTAGTCTGTTTTCTCAGTTGAGCTGTGTGTTCTACTATGTTACAAATGCATTAGTCATGCATGTTTACAGTGTGGTAGTTTTTGATTGTTTGGGGGATTTTTTTCTCTTAAAGATTTTTGGTATTAGATGAGACTGCTTCTAGGTACAATGGGGTGAAATTTTGGTATTTTATCAAAGAGAAATCCTGACTTGTGTTAGGGTTCTATTTCAATGGTGTGTAATTATGCTATTCCTTGCAATATTTTAGCCTGTGTGAGTGTCTAGTTTTATGTTTATATCAATTTATTCCTTGACAGATTGACACTTTTCCTTCTTTGTAGTATACTCCCAATCGAAAGGTTGGATGAAATATCAGAAATATGAACAGAAGGTCTTACACACATTATGATTTGTACAGGTTTATGTTTAAGTAACTTCCTCAATACAAACAGAGCTTAGCAAAAAAAAAAAAAGGTGTAGTTTCAGTGATCATTAAGAAGGAGAGATTCAGCTGCCATTCTCATTGTATTTCCCTTACTGCTCTAACACTGAAGGTTATTGACTTTCTTGGATTTATAGAATTTCTGCACATGATTGCTGAATTGGTCCCCTGGCTCAATTCATGTGTAGTAGTTTTAGTAGCTGGTATGAAATATTGGAGGTTTGGAATTTCTAACATGGATCATTTTGGCAGAATCAAATTCTGTTACCATACACATACGAGCACTTGAAACCTGAGAGGGGAATACCTCCACTGAGGTGAGAGGTGTTGCAGGTGTGCTGCACTCTGTGTTCTTGGTTGTACTTGTAATAGCTCATGTACTCATCACCTAACATTGTCAGTCTTTTACACAGACCTGACATTCAAATTCCTGGTAGTCTCCAAATGTAGTGCTCTGATTACCAGGGCAGAACCATTGGAAACTGCTCTCCAGTGCAAATGTGTCTGTTTTTGTTGGTTCACTAGATATCACCTGAGCACAGCCTTAATTGTGTGTTAGTGGCTATAGGTCAAATTTTGCTTATGCCTTTTAGACAGAGATTCAGTCTGTTGAGTACTTACTTTTTCTGGTAGATGCTTTTTTTTTTCAGTATAGTGAACTTGGAAAACCAAAGTAATGTTTATCTGAAAAATATCTGACTAACTTTACTTATTCTATAGTAGATATTATTTGTTTAGTGAATAGTAATACAACAGAACAGTTGTGTGACTTTGTTTGAGGTTATGAACCAGACCTTTTAAAAGATTTGTGTTTCTGAAGTTAACAAAAGCAATTGCCATCTTTTTAAGTGTGCTTTTAATCACCTATCATTACTCAGTGATTGAATCAGCATATTGTAGTTATGATGCTAATGGACTGTATTAAAGAGCGATTTTGTGCAACTGTGCTGAAAAATTTTGTCATCCAACTTTGAAATTCTTTTTTTTCCCCTGTAGTGTCGAGCTTTGTAAAGAGATGGTGGATGGGCTGAGAATAACCTTTGACTTCACACTTCCCTTAATTTTGCTCTATCCTTATGAACAAGCTCAGTTTAAGAAGGTGACTTCATCAAAATTCTTTCTTCCTATCAAAGAAAACTCAACAAATACTAACAGGTAGGTCAGATATAAAAAGTTTAATACTGCTTATCTCAAATGGTAGGAGAATATGATATTCATGGGTTTTAACTTTAATTTGAAGAAAAGCATACTTCTGGAAAACAGTGTTTAATAGCCCTCATCACTTTAATAGTTATTGGGAGGAGACTGTCTTACCTGAATAAGTGTTCAATAAGATTTGTGAAACTAGAAGGATTTCATTTGTGGGCCTTCAGTGGGTAGAGTCCTGATCTCTTCAATTCTGTAAAGTTGCCTTAATTTCCTAGAAATCAGGAGGAGCTGTCCCCCAGCCCTCCTCTGCTGAATCCGCCCACGCCTCAGTCCACGGACAGCCAGCCCACCACCGGGGAGCCGGCCACGCCCAAGCGGCGCAAAGCCGAGCCCGAGATCCTGCAGTCACTGAGGCGCTCCACACGCCACAGCTCCAACTGCGACCGGCTGTCGGAGAGCAGCGCGTCCCCGCAGCCCAAACGGCGGCACCTCGACACCCCCGCCTCCATGCCAAAGCTCTTCCTGCACCTGGAGAAAAGTAGGTTCTTCTCGCTGCGTCCTTGGTCTAAACAAAGTGTAGAGTTCCGTTCTTTTTTGTATGCTGCGTGGACTGTGAACTGAGTGGTAGACGTGGGGTGTCATTACTTTTCATATCAATTCTTTAACTCTGAGGCCTAATTACAAAAGAGAGAAATACAAAGCAATATTTTCAGTGCTTTGGTATATTTTTCCGCAGAATGCAATGAGCTGGTTTTCTGAGAGTGTATTTTAGGATAGCCTTTATTGAATTTCCGTGTTTAAGACTTGAAACATTTTAGCAGCAGGCCTTAGATGCCTTTAATGACTTACAGTTTCAAGTGGTAGTTTACAAGTAGTAAAATTTTTCTTATTTCCTTTGTTTTTCCTTTTGTTTTGAAGAAACTCCTGTCCACAGCGGGTCGTCTTCACCTATAACTTTGACTCCTAGCAAAGAAGGGAGCACGGTGTTTACTGGCTTTGAAGGCAGAAGAAACAATGAATTGAACGAGGTAACAGATTTTGATGTTGCTGTCCTAGATTCAATGATTAAAAGTTTTGTGGACCTCAGAGTAGGGCTGTGTAAGAAAAGATTTTGTTGGTATTACTTATTTCATCTTTGAATTTCAAGTTCTGTACAGACTAAATTATTTATGATGTTATGAAGTTTTTATAACCAGTATTTTCGTATTTTATGTGTAGGTTTTGTCCTGGAAATTGATGCCAGAGAATTATCCACCAAGTGATCAACCACCACCTCCCTCTTATATCTATGGATCTCAACATTTGCTGAGGATGTTTGGTAAACTGATGCAAAATTCTCTGCTCTATCGAAGTTGCTTTATTTTTTTTTCCAGTGCTGATATCTGTGTGATTTTTCTGTTTGCTTTATTACATTTATTTTTTTTTTCTTGGAGGAATGTACATTTTAATCTATTTGGAGCTTTTAGGCTATTCATGGATTTGGTTATCTTTTATTGGCACTGTAAGCCCTCAATTAAGAAAAGCAAAGCAGTGTTACTTTCTGTACACTATCAAACATCGTTAAACCCAGCAGTATTCACTGTCTCAGCATGTTTCTATTTAGTAAGGCTTTGAATGATCAAAAGTAGCTTGCAAGGAAAAATGGGGTCTGTGGTGAGAAGAAATTTTTATATTCTTTTCTATATAGAATATACACAGAATATATATATTCTGGATAAAAATAATTTGAAGCTGCGTTTACAAGAAGAGGTATAAACATAATTTCTTTTATTCACAGTGAAACTACCAGAAATACTGGGGAAGATGTGCTTTCCTGAGAAAAACCTAAAGGCTTTAGTAAAACACTTTGAAATGTTTCTGAGGTAATGTGACACAATATAACACAGCAGTGTTTCTATTGTTAAGTAGATCTAAATGTCCTGCAATGGCAAAGGGGGTTTAAAATAAGATATTCATTTTCTGTAACTACAAGATTATGATAAAATTAGTATACCATTTTAACAATAGCAATTTGAGTTAAGATGAATATAAGATTTTTTTATTCTTTAATTCCAGTTGAAGGGAACCTGAATTTTCTACTTTGAATTTTCATAAAAACATTGGTATAGAACTGAACATACACAATATGTGGAAGTTTGTTGATATATAGAATAATAAGTCTGACTTGGTTAAATAGTATGTTTTATGAAGAAATGCAAAGTCTGCATTGGTATTTTTTTAGAGCATGATCATGAGAGTTTTGATGTTGTATCAATATTAGCAGCAGGAGAAGCTTGTGCTTTAGAACGTGTTTTTAATTATTGTGGTTTCTTAAGAAAAATGTCTGTCTTAACTGAGGTTGGAACAGAAAGGTTTCTCTGTGATGGAGTGCTGTGGTTTGTAGAGATACACAACTCTCTCTGACCACACTGGCTCCACCACTGGAGTCAGTAAGGTGACAGCTGCACCATGATCTGATTGGTTTGTCAGGTACTGTAATTAGTATTTCTGCATGACACTGAGGATGTGGTTAGATACTTAGTGTTGGCACTGTGGTGTGCCGTGTCAGTACACTGGAAAATAAAATTGCCGAGGAAAACTTTCAGGAGAAAGTGTTGTAGATGGTAACGGAACAGATACGGAAATTGTAATGTAAATTTGGTCAGTGACTTAAGTAGCCACTTACAGAAAGGTAATGTAGTATTACACCAGCATTAAAAAAACTTGCATTAGCGATTGGGAATGAAAGCTTTAAAATGCTTTTACTTGAATTGCTTATTGAAAATAGAAGATGTTTCCAATGTCAAAGTTTCTACAATACACAGTATTTTTCTGGGAGCAGTTAGTTGTCAAGTTTTACTGATGCCATTTTGCATCTCTTTTTGTCAGATCCTTGTTGGCATTCAAAATACCTTTAAATTAAACGGGACCGAATTAGAGCTCATTGTTTTTGCTTGAAGTAAATTTTTCTTAGGGAGCTTAACTCATTGTGAATCAGATCAGTTTTTATCAGACCATTGCCTGTTCAGATCCTTCCGTGTTGGTCAGAGCAGATCTCTGTTCTTTACTGTCTTTAATACAGTGTTTTCATATCCATTCTATGGATAAGCTTTGGTGGAGTAGAATAGACAAAAGGAGAAACATGTCCCCTTACACCCCATACAATAAAGGTTGCTTATTTGGAATGGGTTGCTTAAGGGAACTGAAATTTCTGGTGATAGTATCTATGTGTTCTACCTTCCATCTGAGCATCTCATTGAAATGTGTAGTCATCTATAAATAGAAATAAAAATCATGTTTCCGTGTCAGCATTTTTAGGGGAGATAGAACTGTGCTTTTGAGGCAAAACTCTCAGTAGTTCCCCCTTTCCATACTTTGTGTTGTGGTGGAGAGTCCTCCACATACACAACCTGCATTCCTTTTAGAAAACACTTAACCAGCAGTGTGCTTCAGTCCTTAAGGCCAGGCTACAACTAAACCAAAATGAGCCCCACGAGGCAAACATAATGTGGATATCACATATCTGTTACAATAAAATATTTGAAGGCTGTGTTTTTTTAAGTAGTTTATTTTTTTGACAGTGTCAAGAAAGCTTCAAAGTTGCAATTACTGCTGTAGGAAGTATTTGGTCTTAGGTAGCTTTGTAATAAATGCTTTGCTTAGTCTACTTTCCTTGTCAGCTATGCTACTGGCAACAGAAACCAGTGCAAATTACTAGATTTTTTTTTTTCTCAACATGTATTCGCATGGTGCTGTGAGAAGTTTTTCATCTGGGTATTTATTTCTTCGTGCTGCTTGTCATTGAAAGTGGTCAAACAATTACATTTTCTAGACACTTGTTCATGCTTGATTTTTATCACAGAAGTAGTTCTGCATTATCTTTTTCTAATTACAAGAAAACTTGAGATGACACCTCGTACTGATGCTTGGAATATAGATGTTCCCATTAGAGTGAATATAAAAACAGGTCTTTACTTGAAAGCTTTCAGGTACACAATATGGCAAAAATTGCACCTGGTATAGTAATTCTACAATTTTTATAAGGTTAGTCAATTAGTATACTTACCATATACTGTCCAATTAAAAGGTTAGTTGGTTAGGTAATAATCTCTGGGGTCCTGCCCCGCTGAAGGCAGTCCAGAGGTTTCTTTTGCCCTACTTTTTTAATATCTGGTCCAGATTTCATTTGGAAAACAGGATGCCTGTGTAGTTGGTTCTCTTCTTGGAATAAGACTAAATAGTATTTAGGAATGTGTTTATAAGGTTAGCTTATTGTTTCTAAATGCAGAGAAGAATGATAGGAAAAATACTAAAAACTGCAACAATGTTTTAGCACTATAAAAAGCTACAAATACATAAAAAATACAAAAAGCTAGAAATCTTAGGAATCAGTACTAGTTCTTCAGTTTTCCCATTCTGTCTTTTCGGGAATGAAAGGATTAATGGATGTTTATTATAAATATTTTTATCAGTTCTGGTCTGGCTTAACATTTGAACAGTAAAAACTTCCCTACAAGGTCTGTATGCATTAGGCAATAGCAGCCAGTTTACTTCACACTGCTTAATTTTTAGTTTTTTTTTAGTGAACTGGTTTTGAGTGAGAAGCTGAAGTACTCTCCTTTTCTTTATTTCTCTAACAGCAAAGGACTGATGTGTCTGCTTGCATTAATAAAATTACCCCTAAATCTTCTCTGATGTCTAGGTAGAGTAGTCCAAGCATAAGTAGTTTATGTATTCTTAAATAAAGCTTTCATGCAGTACACAACTGATTTAGTTCTTGCATAGATACTGATTAAATTTTGAATTATGATTTTGTGGCTAAAATTTACAGTTTTCCATTTTTATTATTAATCTCCTGTGGACTGAGAAACTGGGACTTATGTGATGTAATACTTTTTCTGGAAGCTTGTTGTCTTGAATTTACTTAGGACATGATAGATGCATTAAATTAGCTTTGAGATGCTGCATGGAAAATATTTTCCAGTCAGACCCTCAGACTGCTGCTAAACATGATTTTTCTCAATTTCCCAGACAACATATATTTTTAAGGAATGTTTGAAATGCATCTCTTTGACTTGTAAAGTAGAAACTCTTCAGTCTGTGCTTAGTCCAGCTTTCTGCGAGAGTGCAAAATAAAAATTTCTTTACGGAGAACGTGAAAGTTGATTTCTCAGTAACAGAATTTGCAGAAGAAGATCAGTTTCTCAAATTAAGAACAAAATTCTGAATCTTAAATTATTTATTTCTGAAATAATTTGGAGTACTTGCAGTCTAAAATAGACTCACCAGTTGGTTTCACTGAATATCACTTAGTTTGCATTTAGTCTTCAGGACCAAGCAGTGGACGCTAATACGTTAACTGGTGCTACCTGGTAATTGGACTAGTGAAAGACCCCTGATTATTTCTTTTTGCACGTTAATAGCTTTAGAGTAAGAGGAAGCACTAGCTTTAAACTAATTCCATTATTTCAGCCACTTTTGAAATAAAATGCTGCGCATGCTCTATTTTACAATTTCCTGGCATGTAAGATGCCTAACATGCCTCCAAAGATTGACTCAGTGATGATAAATGACTGGCAGAAAGGTGGCTGTTCCTGTTTTGCTGTTTCCATTAATTTGCACCCAGTCATGGCTTGGAAAACTGTTTTGGAATCAGAGGCCTCATCCCAGGTCTGTTAACCAATAGGAGCGGCTTAAAAGTTAGGAGGATACAGTATGTCTGTTTTTACAAGAGGAAGACTCATTTTCATTGAGGTAATTTCAGAGAATGTCATTTGCATTTTAGGAGAAAAGGCAAAATGAAGTGGTACAGAAAGGAATAGACAGATATTTTGACTTTGATGAAATACAAAACAATGAATAAGTGATGGAATATTTCTAAAATATTGCTTCTGAAATTTCTAATAATTTTTTTTTCAGATGAGGCCAATGTATTGGTTCAGATTATTGAGAGCTAATGGTCAAATAATTTAGTTTTGTTAAAAACTCACAGGTATTTCAAACTCAGTGTTTCCTGTAAGCTTAGATCTCTTTTTTTTCTCTGATACTCTAAAGTCTGCTTGTACCTGTTGTGCCACTCTGCTCCATGGGTAGAAAAATATTTTGATACTGTTGTGTTTTTCTGAGAAGGAAGCCAGATCAGAATGTGACCAAATTAGAGGACTGTGATAATAAAATGTGTATATACAAAGATGACAAGTTTTTTCAAGTAACCTTAAGAAATAGATCTCTGGTGCTGACATCACATTTTGAGTGTAGTAATTTTATTTCTATCTAACTGCAGCGGTGAATTATCACCACTAGTCTGTGCTAATGTACAATTATGAGAGGGTATTTGTGTCTGAGGATAAAAAATACTGAGCCTTGCACATGATTAATAGATTAGAAGACATCTTTAGTTGGGCAAAGTTGCTTTGTGATAGAGTTCCTGCTCATTGTGAGTCATTGTGACTTCAGCTGCAAAAGTGATTAAAAATCACATTCTGAAAGATGGAAAAGAATGCAATTGTGCCAGTGTTTCTTATATTGTACTATTAACTGATTGATATTGTTGAATTATACTGGGTTTTTTTTCTCTTTAAGTTTTTTGATTTAAGCAGTTACTTTGTTATGACACCCTAGAAAACTTCATGGAGTTGGAACGTAAATGTGAGAAAGTCAAGTTTCTGAGTATACATGGAGACATGGATTTAGAGTGCACAAACATGCAAAGCAACATTTTTTTCCAAGTTTTGAAATACTTTGAACTGAAGGAATTCTCTTTGCACGGTGCCATATTTTAGGGCATTACTACCATTTTGAGGGGGCTTTGCTGTATTCATTGAATGGGTAGAAAGGTAATTGCCATTTTGGGCCCTCTCAAACTTTCAGGACCTTTTGGTTGAATGCTTCTTGGTGAGTACCTGGTATTGTGCAGGTTCTTACTTTCAGTGGGCTTTGCTGGCTGCTTGTTCTGCAGAATGTGCTCACTGGTGCTTATTGTCCTTGACTAAAGTTTTGTTGCATGCCAAAAACTGTTCTTGAAACTCACCATGTAGATTACTTCTCTTCCTTCTGCTTTCCAAATCATCAGATGCCTGGGAATTTGAATTGAGAATATTGCTAGTCAATAGCTGATGTTTGCGTCATGTACCTAAATGGAGAGGCTGCCCCAAATACTTTAAAAGTGTTATGGTAGCGTTTTTAGAAGGCAGCTCTATGGACCTGTGCTGACCACAAGTGGGTCTTCATCCTCAAGGGAAACCAAGGACTCCTTCACTGAGCTCTTAGAGGAATGTTTTCCCAAAAGGTCTTTGGGAAAATTTTGTTCTCACTCAGTCTGATTCTTGGAAATGTTATATGATGGTAGCTTGGTATCGTGAGGGTTCTACACACTTTGTCTTAAACCACGAAGGAATATGATCTCAGTTTCTATATATCAATGAGAGACAAGAGTCCAGTCAACAAAACAGGCCTGTTTACTCCTTCAGTGTGGTTCTTGAGGCATGGGGTATTAAAATAAACACCAGAAATTTCAATTCACTTCTTCTGTTGACTGCAAAGGGGGCTTTGTCTTCTTTTGCCCTAAACAGCTTTCCAGATGTAGATGGGCTTATAAATTGGGGAGGGATGAGGGTCAGATGGTGGCATATGTTATTTTTGTGAACCTAAAGCCTTTTAGTTTCCAAATCCTGCATTTGAGTAGTGGTGTCAATGATGAGGTAACTTACTAATCTGCAAATGACATTTCTTTTGATGAGGTGACTCATAGAGCTAGGACCCATAATGGTCTTCTAGCAAATTTAGATAGATCATTACAGTAGCCTTTCAAACAGAATCATCTAGATCAGGTCGCTGATCTCATCAGAGCATCTGCTTACCTTTTAAAGCTCTGTAGAAGAAGTGTGTAAAGTCACCTTCCTGGAAACTTTTCCTTTGGACTCTGTCTTCTTATAGCTTAATAGCTAAGGGATTTCTGAAAACGAAGGTTTTCTTTTCTTTGTCATTTTCACCTTTCTGGGCTGTCCCTAAGTTTATTCATGTGATGGTAGCTGATGTTTAAAAGAATTTTTTTCTTCATTCAGAGACCTCTGGTAATAAGTTGTGTTGATGATGTTAAGACAAGGTACACCAGAGGATGCTCTTAAAACTCATCCTGATTCAGTGACTCTTTTTGAGTTCATGTGTTCATGATGTGTGTTAAATGGCCACCTAATGTGGGTAGTGATAATTCAGTTCTTTTTGGTAGAACTGCCTATCTAAGTCAGATGGTAGTGTGTTTGTGAGGCTGTTGCTTGCTTAAAAACACTCACACTTGAAGATCAGAACATAGCGTGAAGAATTTGTAAGTCGTTCTTTTGCCCTTGTCTCCATCCCCTCTAGACCTTTCTGAAGTGTTGCCCTTCTAGGAATCTGTGATAGGGAGGAAGTAGCTGCACGGAACCGTGTTACCTCTGTGCTCTAAGAATGAGTGTAAAGCGTGAGTTTGTTTTTGAGGATGTTCATGAAAAATGCATGCAGCCTCGATTCAGTGTGGACTGTGCATCCCAGAACTTGGTTGCTCATCAGCAGTCTCACTGTGTAGATGTATGCATATCAGCTCCATAAAAAGTATAAAAATGAAAAAGGCAATAATGCACCAGGTGACTGAATTGAGCAGATTTGTAAGTTAAAAATAATGAAACAGTTTCTGAACAGCTTGATAGCAATGTGCTTTCTGATCTATTGCTGAACATTGGCTCTGTCTGCTAATTACAGCTCCCTCTGTCTTTAAATCTTGCCTCATGACTTGCAGGTAACAGTGTAATTGATCTTGGTGCTGGTTTAGCTTGTCCAAGAGCAAGTGTCTTAGGAGTCTCCTGATATTTTCTGTGCCAGCATTCTGCACTGGGATGTCTTTTGAATAGAAAGCAGCTTCAGAAGGGGCCCTGCTCGTTGTATACGGATACAGAAGCTGCGTTCCTTTGTTACAAAGCGGGCGTGGTCTCGGGTCCCAGAGGGCGACTGGCGGCTCTGGCCCGGGAGCGTGGGGCTGGAAGGGCACTGACGGGGCGCTGCGGGACGGCTTCTGCTGGGACAGCGGCTCAGGGACGAGATCAGCTTCAAACAGAATCAGGGACGAGAACAAGGAGGGGCCCACGGGCACAGGGCTATAAACGAGACAAATAGGACGGATGTGAGGGTCAAGGGCCGGTAGGGATCGGGAAAAGTGTAGAGGGGTAAATAGGAACCGGGGGAGCCAACAGTTCCCCATTGGGGTGGGGTACTATGGCAAGACAGAGCCAGTGGGGTTCAAGGGAAGGAAGAACATTCTGGGAGGGGTGCATGCATTGTGAATGAGGACTGAACAGGGTGACATAAACTTAACAAACCAATAGAACAACGAAACGTAAGAGGTGTTAATATGTGGCAGAAAGGCCCACCGGGAGGAAGATTTTCCTCACCCTGATCTGTAGGGGTGTTTCTGCTCGGTCTCTCCATAAAATAATTTGTGTCTGCAAGCTCTGGGGTGTTTTGCTTTTCACAACTGTTACATGAAGAACAGGGAGATGTATATTTCACTGTTTGACTGTGTGTATTCTGCTTGTTCTTTTGAGCTCTAGCTGTGGCACAGCATTTCAGCTAAAATTTCTCATCTATACCAGTTGTCACTGTAGCACGCACCAAGCTGGCATGTATGACTGATGATTTAAGCAAAAGTCAAGAAATTTAAAAGAGAAAGTGAGCCTGTTTCCCATTACTTGCCATTAAAATTCTTGGGTCAGCTACTCAAATGCCCTCAGAAGTTATTTTAAAACGTGATCCCTTGTATGATCCAGCTCTTAGTACAGTGTTTTACTGAATATTATCCAAAGACACTAAGAATTTCTATAGCCCCTGTAATTTTTTAATGTCTTGGAGTCATTAATGTGTATTAATTAAGTACCACTTGTGGCTCATCTTAACTATATACAGTCTAAGTACATGCAAAGTTAGGGTTAAGTCTGTGTATGTTTTAGGCTTTTCCACACATACTTCATACCAACCCCTCATCCTGGAAAGTGATTTGTAGCTAACTAAAGTCAGAGGTCATAGCAGTTGATGACTTGGATATTTTATTAGCTTCTAAATTGCTATAATTTCAGTGTTCTTCTTTAGTGGTTTGAAACATTTTACATCAGAAACCATTTAGGCCCCTCTGTATATTGTTAATTCCCATACACAGAGCTGCTGTGAAATAGGAAGTGTGGAAGAAGTTGACAATGTGCCTTTTAAATTAACGATGGCTCCATGAAGGATTGATTTCTTCCAAAAAAATTTTTATTTCTCGCTGCTTTTTCTAGAATTAGTAGGATGTAACTAGTTATTCCTTCAGTTTAGCACTTGTTTGATGTCCGTGTTCAAGTGCAGAGAATGGGGGGGGGCTGGGAAAAATCAACTCTTTTTCATTTATCTGCAATTTTATATTGTCACCATTTTCTATGAGCTCTGAGCAATTAATATATTTCTTAATAAATTTGAAGTGTTTTATTTAGAGGCTCTTGCCAGTATTCTTTGATGATTTGGCTCCCTTTAGATCAAAGGATATCCCTAGTTCAGGCATTACAGCAGTGAGTGAGGTTGGATAAGGCCTGTAGTTTTTATGGCATTCGCCTGAACATTTTTTTTTTTTAAATTTGGATTTTCTATGTCCAAAGTATTAGCTATGCAAAACCGGTATTTTCAGCTTCCAATAGTGAAGTCATCACCCCAGCCACTGTTTCTTCAGAGAACACAGATTCTGTAAATGGTACTGTTTTCTGTTGTTACTTTTGCTTCCTACTCT
The DNA here is from genome assembly GCF_009819655.1 of Sylvia atricapilla. Classification (NCBI taxonomy): domain Eukaryota; kingdom Metazoa; phylum Chordata; class Aves; order Passeriformes; family Sylviidae; genus Sylvia; species Sylvia atricapilla. Next base: position 96,540,948 of record NC_089141.1, read on the forward strand.
TAAAACATGTAGGTAGCACTTTGCCACGTTCATTGATGCCGATCTTTAATATCCACGCATTTTTGAAGGTCTGTGGTTTTTTTTTGAAGTACAGCTTGATTGTAATCCTGCGTTTAATAACCATTTTGCCCTTTTGCCTCCATTTACCCACCCAGTGTCTTTGAAATCAAAAGAAGGAGCAGAGAGCTTATAGTCATTTTAGCTGTTTCTTACTGGTGTTTGTAGCTGCAGTGTTTATTTTCATTTTCAGTCCTAAACCAAAGAAACAGTTGTGTGTTAGCAGAGCAGGAAAACATCATAAAACATTGGGTGCTTGGCAGTTTGAATAGTACTTGCAGACCAACTTGCAGAAATATGAAATTGAGGAACTGAATTTGCGAAGGATGTGTTTTGCCGTTGAAACCCATATTTAAATCGGGTACTCCTGAAAGATGGAGACCCTAAATGCAGAGGCACATGAAACATATGAAAAATCATAGCTTTACTTGCCTTAAAAGATATAGTTTGACTTAATGGCTCCTGGGTATTTGTGTAAGATACTGACACAGTGGTAACTGAAAATACTGGTTTGGATATAAGTGAAAATGGTGTGCTGAGCACATTACTTAACAGAAGTTGCAGAAATATATCAACTTTATTTTTCCTTCTGTGCTGTTTCCTTTGAATTCTTTTTCTGAGTGTAGCTTTAACTTTTGGATTTTTTTTATTTTGTTTTGTTACTGAGCTTGCGGAATTTTTTTTAATGCTTGTTGGATTTCAGAATGATGGGGGAAGGCTGCTTCTCACTATGTGAAACGTGTGAAAAATAGGGCAAATCTTTTGTATGCCAAATTTCAAAGAGTAATAATTCTTAATTCCCAGGCTGTGTTTTGGCTGAGCTTAAAAATTAATTTGAAAATAGCTTTCCTCTTAAATGTTTCATATTCTGCTCTTTTTTTGTGTGTGTGCTTTCTTCTCAGGTTTTTAGCAGAATACCATGATGATTTCTTCCCAGAATCTGCTTATGTAGCTGCATGTGAAGCCTACTACAGTACTAAAAATCCTCGGGCAATCTACTGAAGCTATTAATAAGGATTAAAAACCTACTATACATAGCACATGACAATGCTATTCTGCTACATGGCTACAAGATGAAAAAGGAAATAAAACAACTTCTGGAGTTGAAGACGTTGGAAAATACCTTTGTGATGGTTGGATTACTTAGGAGTGGAGAACTACTTTCCAGAGATGTGTATGGACAGTGGTATGAGTCACTTAGAGGATTGGTCATAAATCTGACTCCAGATAAATGAAGAAGCCTTGTTCTGACTTTACTGCACAGGACTACACAGAGTAATAAAAAGCAAAGGAGGCAAAAGCAGATGCATTGGCAATAGGACATTTTCATGAAGATAAATCACCATGCTGTGTTTTATTGTAACTCAGCCTCTCCTGCCTGAGAAAGAAGACTTGACTAAACAGTTACATTAAGAGAATTTGTAACTGGTATCTTACGGATTGTTTTCCTCACAAATTACATTTCATTTGTGGAACTGTCATGATAGAAAGGATTGCTTAATGTAAAGGTGGCTTTGCTATTTGGCTAGTGTGGCATCTGCCTCAAAAATGACTTTGTTGCTTGAATGAAAGATGTGTTGCTGACTTTGCATTTTGCAAGGGTGTACATAAACCTTTCATGGTAGAGCTTACAAGGTCCCAAGCAGACCATACACTGCCAGGGATTCGGCATTTACCTGGCAATAAGTGATTTCCAGAGCCCTTAAGAAAAACTGATTTTCTACAAGTAAACGGGAAAGTCAGTGAAGTCATTGCAGTTTAATTGGCAAACACTTCTTTTTTTAATAAAGTTCACAGTGGCTGCTGTGTGGATGTGTGATTTTGACTGTCTAAAGCATCTTGTTTGTGCTTAATTAGTATTTTTGAGGGTGCTAAGTGTGCGTATGAGAGGTGGGAGCACTGACAACATATGGAGAGGAGCTCTTTCTGTGTCATTGGGTTTTCTTCTGCAGACTTGAAGGATGTCTCTTTAGACTGTTTAAGACACTGGCTCTGGAAATAGAAGTTCAGTGAGAACTGAGTTCCTACAAATGTGACAACACATTCAGTAGAAATTAATTGAAACATAATTCTTGTCATTGAAACCACATGCAGGACTTAGAACACTGGTCTTCAAAATCCTCAGCTGTATCAAGATAGACAAAGATTTTAAAGGCACTGAGAGAAAACAGGATTCTGGTTTACAGACTGCATTAATCACTCTCTAATCTTTCTTGATTCAGAACATTTCCACTTGTAATGCAGAACTCAAGTTTACTCACAGATTTGCAGAAACTAGTAATTTGGATGCATCATCTTTCAAGCATAAATGGCAAGCTTAGACTAAGAGGCCAGAAGAAATATAAAATTTGCTGTTGATATTCATTATTCATTGGGGTGTGCTCAAACTTTTGAACTCAAGGATTACCCAGGTTTTAGTAATGTAGGTTCTTCTTTTTAGAAAAACCTCTTATGAAGAATCTGTTGAACTCGGTTGTTAAACCAGTGTTTGGCATGGATGCATGCAGATTTGGTGATTGTTAATTCTAAAAATAGCCATTTAGCAGCAATACTCTTTTTTAAACATGCTTCTCTTGTACCAAGAAAACCCCATATTTGTAAGCTTTCATCATTCTCAAATGACAGAAGTTTTGAATCTCTAGCAGAATCCATGTACCTCAAAATTTTGCCAGGATGTTTCATTCTAGGTTTAAATGCTGTTTCTCTAAAAGACAATTCAACAAAATATGAACAAGCTGTCTAACATGAGATTAGTCTAGGAATGCTGCCTGAAACTTCAACATTAATCCTTTTTAGTGTAAGAATGCTCATGTATAATAGTGCAGATCTGGTTTTGTTCCATTTTTTGCATCTGTGAGTGTAAGACAAGTTACTAACAGAGTTTAAAACCCTATTGTGTGAGTGTTTAACTGTTGAAATGAAAATTTCTGCATCAAGGGGTTAGGAGTACTGTTGGTATTACCTTGTGGAGAAGCTCAAAAGATGTGGGGGGGAAAAATTCTGATGGTCCAATTACACTGTAGTCTTTATGTGAATGATATTGCAAATTACCTTACTCTCATAACAACCAAAAACTTCTCTCCAAAGTTGCACCCCTTTGTGCCTCTAATTGATATAACTTCCATATTTGAATATATGAATTTTTAAAATCTAGGTTTATATATTCAGTGTGCAACTTGGACATCCCCCTTTGCTGTCACTATTCATTTATGGCACTCAAAATTTTATACCTGGTTTTGTAAAAGTTTTTTTAAGCTGGAGCAGTGGGAGACACTTGCCAAAACTTGAAATAGATAGCTCAAGAGGGGCAGTTTTTACAGTCTTCAAATATATAAAGATTTACCAGAGTGGGCCCCAAAATTCACTTGGAATGCAGTGTTCAAGGTTCTTGTGACTAAGGAAGCTTGATGGTGTAGCCATACAGATGGTGTGAATCTGAAGGAACTTTTTCAATCTCCTTGGCTGATCAGATGTTTGATGGGACCCACATCCATCTGAGGTGGTGAAAGTTGCTCTTAACTGTTTGTTGTTATTTAGTTGCTCTTTGTAGAGTTATTCATACCATGTTTTCTAACCTGATGGAGTCAAAAGGGCTTGGATTAGCTGGAGGATAGGAAACCCCAACTGAAGCAGGCTATGGGAGCCTTCAGAGGAGCAAGTCTGCCAGCAGACTCAGAGACAGTTGCCTGCAGCAGAGCTGAGCTGAGGAAGCAGGTTAATGGGCAGTGGTAGTTTATACCAACATACCTGTTTGTACAAGTCACACGTGATCCCTTTCCAAGGCAGTTTTGTTTGTGTATTTCAGGAAATTATCCCAGTGCACTGGTAAGTCTCTATGCTGAAGGTGAGTCCTGCACTTCCCTTCAAGAGTGGAGTGCTCCCACAGGGTGGGTGATTTTGGTGTTGGATATTACTGTTCTTGGGAAAAGGCAGAGCAGAACAGTGTGTAGAAGCAGGTGATGCACCTGATGGGTGGGAAGAGAGCTGCCACCTGTGTGCCCAAGGTGCTTGGGCTGCACTCACAGGACTCATTTCAGTACCTGCTCGGACTTTGGCACAGGAAAAAAGTGCCTGAGGAACTTTACACGGTGCCACACGACTATGAAACTGACCTTATGTTACGTGCTTTACAAAAACAGGAAAGTTTACTGAAGAAGAATAAACAGAATATAACTTTAATATTCTTCAATTCCTGATTTTAAGCTTGGTTCTGTACCTACCATCCTTCAGGAAAAAAAGAAGAAAAACATACTGTTCTTTCAGGTGCACTGTCTAGAATTGTCATGTTGTCTTTCATTCTGCTATTGGATTTGTCAAGCTCCTTTTTCAAAGCTCAGTCTTTCATGGAGGGTCCTTTTCTCACTGAGATGACAAATGCAAATGTGACCAAGTGCTAATTAAGAATATGTTCCTTGTCCCATTCTGAAAGCAAGCTTATGCACATATTAGGGTTTCCCTTGGCACTTGGTGTGGGCTAACAGCAAATGAGTCGTCACCCATTACGTCAGGAATGTTTGATGGGAACTTATCAAACACTAGTGTAGGATAACCTTGCTCTGGATTATGCTGAAAGAAGTGTCTGCAGTCAAGGAGGAAATAAAAAGCTGATTTGAAATAAAAAGCTGTTACTGCTTCTCATGTTTCTATCATCAAAAGTGTTAGCAACACATTTGGGAAGAATGCCGAGGAGATTGTTAGGGGAGTTAAAATGTATATGTGTATATTAAATCCTTCATTTTGTGAAAATTATACATTTTCTCCACTGCCATCTTTAGCACATCTTCCAAAAATATGTATAATGGGGTGGAAATAAGCTGCTCAAGGCAGGGGAAAGGAAGGAACATTTGTTATCCTTTGCCAAGTCTCAAGTCAAGCCTTTATTCTGGTAGTTGGCTGTAGGAAAGCACAATGCTGGCAGCTCTTGGACAGAGAGGGTTGTCTTTGGGTTGGTGCATGTCTGATCACTTTTAACTTCTTGACTAATAACAGGCAGAAAGCGAATAGTGCTTCAGAGCACACAAAGGCTAGGCTAAATTCAAGGATAAATAGCCACAGCCCAAGCATGCTTTGGCTAAATGTGTTCTGGTTAAGTTCCGTGCACTGTAGAATCTTTGTGATGGCACTTAATCACATTAACAAGTCAAGATAGATACCTGTTTCGTTTTATACCTTAATACATCTCAGTGTCTTGAGGTTCCCGGGAACAACAGTTCTAGATGGTGTGTTACATTCATTGTGCATTTGACCACAATCAGTACAACCTTGATGTGTTTACACAGTCAGCTTTTCCACTTGCATATGAAACAACGAATTTGGAGGGATTTTCTGCTTTTTGTGTAGCTGCATGCTTTTTCTGCATGAAGTTATTGAATACAGGCACTACACTGCTGGAGTCAGAGGTAGAAACACTACAGTATTTCTGTCTCAGTTTTTGGTGCTTTTTACTTCAATGGCAACACCCCCTCCCCCCATCTCCTAAACCAAAGTTTGGAAGGTATATGGCTTGAGGAAAATGTTATCAGCAATGACTGAGTGGCAGATGTGGATGCTTACTAAGATCTAACTCAATGCATTCTTCCTTTTGCATGCATTATGTATTTTCCCCATCTAACTCACATAGCAGATGACTTTTTTTGCATTAAGGGTAAAGATTATAGCAAGCTGAATAAAATGAGTGAAATATAAACTTGTGCTCAAAGATGAAAAGAAATCTGTCTTAAAAAAAGAAATGAGGGGGAAAATGAAGTGCACGTTGTTCCTGCTGTCTGTCAGTTGGGAGTGGTTGCTTAGATCATGTGAGCTGGGCAACAGCGTGAAGAGAATGAACAATGCTCAGATGCAAATTGATAAATCCCACCACTAATACAGACCTTTAAAAATGCATTCCATGGAATGGAGTCGTTTCTCTGCCATTTTGTTTCTAGAAATGGTGGGAAGTTTTGATTAAAAGTTAAATTCTTAACCAATACCAGAATTAGAACCAAGGTATTGGATCTAATTCTGGGGAAAGCAACCCAGGTATTAAAGCATTGAATCATACAAATATATTCTTGGGGATATTTCAGTGTGAAACTGGAAAACAAATTGTGCTTATATACCAAGAATTATAGAGATAAACATGTTTAGTTCCTGGCAAAATGAGCAACATTTCCATTACAGCAGTAGTGTGCAGGTTGGGCTTCCAGTAGATAATGTCAAGTAGATGTTCAATTTATTAAACATTTTTTAGTCTTTAATTATAAGCTATTAATAATTGCCGATCTGATAATTAAGTTAATAATCTTTAAAGTACTTGAAACAAAAATATCTTGCAAGTGTTTTCTTCCTTTACTCCCTTCTTTCCTTGTTTATATTTTTTCTATTAGTCTAGAAAGTTGTGAAAAACGTGCTTATGAGGTTCATGGAGAGAAGAAGGGTTCTGACTCAGACTAAGCGAGTCTGAGCACGTAGATTGCTTAACCATTTATATGTTTCTGCTTCGTTCTGAGGTACAGTCATCACATCTGTACAACATATACTAGGCTTTTATTTGTAGGCTTGAAAGTAGAGCCAAAATGAAAGAAGTGAACTGAATGGTGTAAATATCTAATTGAGTTAATGGATAATTTAAATATGCCTGAAATTATTTCCACTGTATGTATTTGTATGTTGGGTGTCTTTTTGTTTTATATGTTGCTTTCTGATTCTGGTTACTTGATGCCAAGCATTATACATGAGGGCCTTTCTCTAAAGTGTAAAACTGATGAAATGTTAACATGAGTAATCAAAAAAATCATATTTTGCCATAAATTTGAATTCAAACATAGAAATGCTACCATCCCATGTTATAAACAGAAAATCTACCCTTCTTTTTGCAAAAGGTTCTTAGAAATGGAGTATATGACAAATCTGCTGGCAGGTGGCTGAAAGTGTCGTTCTCAGCAGCAGGACTAAGGTAACCTGCAGCTCTCCCCAGAATGCCTCCAGCCCACGCAGGGTTCTTCCACTGGTGGGCTGGGGGCACTGGTAAGCACATGGTGACAAAGTCCTTAGATGGAGCAAACCTTCACAGGTTGTCTCTTACGTTTATATTTCAATGACAGCAGGACAGCAAATGCTTGTATAGTTGATTTTTAGTAAGTTTTCGTGGCTTACCTTCTGTTTTGTAGGCTGCTGAGTTAAGAAATCGAAATTAGTTCTGTTTAGGTTTCACATGCATGTCTGAGTAGGAGGCAGATTTTACTGATTGTTTTTAATCAGATTAATGAAGAATTTATTTTCTGTTGCTGTGAGTGACTACTGCAGTGATATAACTTCCCGGGCACCAGAGATTGAAACATTATTTTTAAAAATCATTTATTATAAACAGTAGAGTAGTAACTAATTGGACATTTCATAAAGATTTTGTTTACTGGCATATGGATGATATGACACATGTAATGTATATGCAGTATTGCCAACTGTAGGCATTAGAAATCATGAGTCAGACCTTTAAAAGTCTTGAAAGTGGTTAAGAAAATATGACAATTAACTTCTGTTCTTTGGGCCCCTAGGGTAACATGAGTCAAGCTTGCGACAAGGCTTTCTTGAAGACTTTAGGAAGGAAAACTGAGGGTTTTGACTAATCATGGGTCTTTTAGAGTTGGAGCTTTAGGAAAAAAACCCAAACAAAACCGTCCATACAAGACTGGCAATAAAAGGATGATTTGGCAATGCTCTAATAGAGCAGGATGTCATTAATCTGAAATAATCATGACTGAGTTTGTTTGTGAACATCTGTGCGAACATAACACAAGCCACAGATAGTGAGGTTTTCCGGGTAGGACAGTTATATCTGCTGAACTACAAAACAGGCTGCCTTTGCCAAAGGCATAAGCTTAAATTTGTAGATTCAATTTTTGAGTTGTTTGGAATGACTATTAATAAAATGAGAGAGATAAATTGTTTACCATAGTAACGGAATTATGCTGTGAATGATGATGAAGATGATGAAATCATACATCAGAAGAAAATGAGAAGTTAAATGAGAACTCTGCGGTTTCTGTGTGGTGTGTGCAAACTTCATATGTTTGTGTTGTTAGACCCACTCATTGAATTGTCTCTCTCTTGTGACAAGCTAAGTTGTTGCTGTTATCTTAGGTCCAGCTCTGGAAAGAGTAGTAAGTATCTAAAGAAAAATATAGGCTGAGATCAGATAATCTAAAGAGACCAATCCACAAATCCTTTCTTTTTCTAAATCTAGCACAGCAATCTGTATGGCTGTAGTTGCCTAAGTTTTCTCCAGTCAAGTTATTTAGATATTAAAAAGACAAACAGAGCTTTTAACACCCCTGGCAGGGTTGCAAGACCATGTGGGATGTACAGATTGGGCACCAGTTTTGCAGTTGCATCTGCTGGAGGACATGTGCCTCTTGCCAATGGCAGTGCAACCCGCGTTACAGCAAGAGCAAGTGCTGTGGCAGGAGGAGCAGGCTGGAAATGCTGTGGCATGTCCTTTAGATACAGTGGTTTAAAGGTGGATTAGACAATGGGAGATCTGGGTTTGATACCTGCTCCACCTCAGAACTTTAGCTATGCACTTTACAGAGCCTCTTGCATGAGGCCTCCTTTTAGACTGCTCCTAGCAATGTCTCACTGCACAGAAAGGGCCACAAGAGCTGCAGGAAGGAAGAATTTTCTTTCTCATTGAAGTAGAGAGTGATATTTCCACTTGCATGTTCTAGTTTCCCGATACAGTGCTTTGTTTCCTTTTTATTTTTTGCACACCTTGAAGACAGCCTTGCCACAGCCTGCTTGGAGATATGGAAATAATTTATCTGAGAAGTACCAGGCACAAGTTTTGAGCATTTGGAGAGGGCCAAAGCCCCACTTCAAATCTGAAATTTGGGTTCTTCTGATAAAGAACCAAAAAAGTCCCCCAACCTACCTATGGACCCAAACTTGTTTTTTTCTCTTGCTGCTCAAGCATGTAGGGCAGGATTCAGCTCAGCAAATAGAGATGATGGATCTGAAATACCCTTCTGTAGTCCTTGGAAAGAAGTAGTACTTCAGGGTGTGGCTGATCTTGCCCTGAAGTGGGAACACAAGCTCTTGAGCCAGACCGCCTGCTCTCTGCTCAGAGAGTGGAGTCAAGAGCTTGACACAGATGCTTAGGCATACATTTACATGAGAGTGTCCCTCTGTGTACTATTTATTATAAATTTAAACTTATTGGAGCATTCTAAAGCTTGTACTTCATATTTTGCTCTCCTTTATTTAGGGTATTTTTGTAAATGTAAATCTCTCTCTCTCTCCAAGCCCAGGAGAGGTTTCCTGTTATTCTATGTAGTTATTACAAGAGCATTCAGAGACTCGTGACATGAAAGATAGAAACTTGGAAAATATAGAGCGTGGAACACATGAAGAATAACTGTTTGTTGTGGGGGAAGAGAGCTGGCAAATAAGGGGCTAATGTGCACACAATGTGCAGTTGAAAGCAAGCAAACAAGCACAGAGTAGGTAGGATCAACACTGTTTTTACCTGCCTCTGCTGTAACATTTAGCCCATGGTTGCTGGTGTCCTGCTGGCAAGTGCAGGCAGTCAGTGAAACCTGTGCTTTCTCAGATCCTGCAGCAGACCCTGCGCATAGCACCCCACAGCAGCTCTTGCTAAAGCACTGTGAAAGATAGTGCTGCCGAGGGAGAAATAAACCCCAGCTCAAACATCCTTCTTGCGGTAGGACTGTTTTCTTCAGTCCCATACCAGTCACAGTTTTTAATTGCTCACATCAATCATTGCTTTTCTGCTCAGGAGCGTGTGAAAACCAGTAGAGGGTGCACCCTGGGTTCAGTTTTGTCACTTCCCTCACCTAGCCCGTTGCATCAGTGTGGGAGCAGCCCTGCTTTTTTTACTTCATGGACTGAAGCCACCTGTGGGGATTTAAGTAGTCAATGACACCTTGGGGATAGGTGGCAATACACAGACTGCCTTGTTGTGAGGCTGCCCTTGCCCATCTCCACCTGGCTGGGAGGGCAATTGCCTCTGGGTTGGTGGCTAGGAGAGACTTACAGTGTTTAGATTTGGGGGAGCAGCTGGTGAATGAGGTGGGTGTATGGTCCATGTAGTGCTGTGGGCCATCACGTGGAATTAAGGACTGGATGCAGCACGGGGTTTTATGTGGCTTTCCTTAGGATTAGCAGTAGGCTGGGTTTTGAGTCATTTATGAAGCTCTGATCAAGAGGCTTCAGGGCCTTGAAAGGAGTTCTTTCTGAATACCTATTTTTTTAAATACTTTATTTCTGTCCTTAAGCTTAAGGCCATGCAAATTCTAGCCTGTTTGACACCGTGTTTGTCATATGCACAGACATTTGGGTGACAAACATAACACTACATTGTGAAGCAGTGTTCTGATTCTCGCTGTTATGTGCTTTTTTTTAACATGTAAACAATTTTGAAGTCAATTTATCCTTGGGCTATGTTAAAAAAGAAAAAGAAAAAGATGCAGCAACACTTGTATTTGGAATCAGTTCAACCCTAATTTAGCTGTTCAAGTGTTTAGTTACTTTAAGAAATAGACTTGTGAGTAGTCATCAGATCTAACAAATCTCAAAACCCCAATATGGGTCTCCATGTGGGTCACCTGTGTACTGAGCATAGATTAAAGAAAGTGGTAAGAAGTTGGGCTTCCTACACTGAAGAGGTTGGATGGAGTCTTGCTTGTCCAGAGTACAGCCCTCAATGCCTTGGCAGAGAAGTGCTGAGGGTTTCTTTGTAGGGGTGATGGTGGAAGTCAGTGTTGTGGGCCAAGAAGGTATAGAGATGCAGAGGAACTGCTCAGAAATAGGGTGAACAAGTGGAGTTCGTGGAGATGTAGTTCATGCTTTCCAAACTGTGATGGATGTAGGCTTCTCTCTCACTACAGATGAAATAATGAAAAATTCATAAGGACAAGAAACTCATTTTCTGGGACAGTAGAGGTGCAATTAGATTAATATTCAGAAGATTGTAGTCCCCACCTGGGATTTGAACTCTGGATTAGAAGATTAAAACTGGATCACCATATGCTGCTCAATCTCTGTGTGTAATTTGGTAGTTGTTCCTCTAAATAATTAATTAGATAATGCTCTCTGTCAAGTAATCAGTTTGGGGTTCACTCAAGGAGAAGTAATATAAAGTTCATCAAACCAGAGAGGATTTTATTAGGACAACCATGATTAAAGTTTCAAATTCTAAATGAGGACTTCTTAATTATGCTGTTCAACTGCAGAGGGAGAAACATTTGGTGTATTGAAAGATTACAGAAGTCACCTCCATTTTCTTTGATTTTTGTCTCAGAGCAGAACGAGAAGAAAATTCACATCTTCCTCGTGGAAAAGTGAATTTGACAAGCTTTGTGGAGTTATGAGTGGCAGACCTGAAAGCACAAGAGGCAAATCAGTCAAAATATTTTTTAAAAAAATTCTCTCTCCTGGTTTTCTGACACCATTTCTTTGAATGCAGGTTTGTGTTAGGTATTTTTCCAGTCATTTTATAGCATTTATTGTGCTTCAGCTGAAATGATACAGAGCAAAGCAAAGTCAGCACCTTTGCCTCTGATAAATAACTTGAAAATTGTAAGTACAAGTGGCTGTAAGAACAGGGAGATGCACATACTTTCTATCCCTGAATACCAGGATTAGCAGTGGTCATCCACTTGCCAGAGTGGAGTGTTTTCTGTACTGTCATCTCATGGTGACACTGAATGAGGCTCAAGGTGAGGGTCTGTATATTTGGCTATCAAACATCGTCTGTGCTCTCTGCTTCCTGGTGGAAACATCACTTTAAGAGAGTGTTATTCCAGAAGAGAGAGATGTATGTGACCAGCATTAAACTCCTTTTTATGGTTTTTAATTAACGCCTTATGTTTGGCTGGAAATATTAAAAAAACTAGTTTGCTTTTTTTTTTTTTTCCTAGAAGAACAGAAATTTGCCCCTTATTTTTGAAATTTTATACCAATAAAGCATTTATAAGGAAACATATAAATGTTGAGCTAGTTCTCTTTCCATCTCACCTGGAGGAGGAAGAGATAAGGAATAGGAATTCCACCTATTCTTCTGATAGTAAAGTTCCGTATCTTCAAATAAGCTAGGGCAAGCAGCTGTCATTATAATGAGTGAAAAGTGAACATTTATTATGCTGTGGATAAGCCCTATAAATCTAAACTTCCATGCAGTATGTATAGAAGTATGCTATATATAGAAGTGGATATACTGTCTTTACAGCACAGCAAATACAGAACTCTTTGTTATGTAACCAGTCATGTATAACCAGATATGCTACAGGACACATGGGTCTAAGAGAAACCCATAAACTTTGTTCCTTTCTTTAATTTATTCATACTTTAACTAGGTAAAGGAAAAAATTTCTGCAAAAATATGAGACTTTCAACAAAGGAAATCCAATCTAAACAATTTCTTTTAAAAAAACCCACAGTGATAATTGCAGCTTTAATTCAAAATAACTGAAAAATAAGAAACCAAAACAAAGATGAGGAGTAAAATAGCAAAGTCAAGTTCACTAAGAGAGCCTAGTGTTGAGCCTAACACTCACTTCTGTATAAATGACCTAAAATAATAAGAGAAGAAAACTCACACATCAATCAAATTCACAGATGGTATCCAGAGGCTTCAAAGAAAGCAGAGACAACAGATAAACCACCAAATGAAGCAGAGAGTTTAGAGGGAAAAGGAGCATTTAAGGACAAGATGCAACTTTGGTACATGTAAGGTTCTTTTGTGGATTGAGAGGGCTAAAAATGCAAATGTGTTCACAGAAGAACACGGATCCTGATTTCATCAGGAGACACGGACAGTTTTATATAACTGCACCTCACATCCTGCAACCAGGGGCAATTAGTTTGAATTCTATTTAACAGCAGTTTTATGAGCTCTGTGCCTGAAGTCTGCAGAGAAACTGCAGAATTTTGTTTTCAGATGCTACTGGATTAAGACAGCAAAACTTCGTGCATCTGTTGTTCCCAGTTTTGTCAGTACTTGTATTTTGGAAGGATGAAGTTTGGCTGATGTTATGGTTTGATATTGGTGGGAGACTCACCCTTTAGCAAAGGCTTAAACAATCAATATGCTGTGGGAATACACAAGTCTGAGAGTAAGACAGACTTAATTAGCATAACTAGTCTGGTGACTAGGATGCCGTGGCAAGGACAAACAGAACTTTGAGCTTATGAGAAGATGGGATTAAAACCTGTTTAAGGGAAAAGATTCAATCAACCCCCTACGATAAAGATGTTGTATAATGCATGAGTTGCTTGTATGATCTTCTAACCTAATTATTGTAGTAGAAATTATTAACCTCACTGAAATGGTATATAAGACTTGGAAAACCTCAGTAAAATCGAATTCTGATCATGAATCAGTCTTCCCGTCTCTCCATCAATGGCCGATAATATGCCAGTGAAACTTGTTGACTTTGCATCCATGTTTGATGTGGTGGGTCTGTGTGTGGCTAAATGTATTCACCAGGTCTGGTGTTTGCTTCCATATGTGCAACATAACCTCCTTGTTTTGATTTGGCACACATAGGGCTGATTGGAAAAGGTGTCGTATTTAGCACAGGGCTGTAAAACTGAGTTTGTTATCCTTGGATAAAGGACAAGCATCTGGCACTGGTTCTAGATCACCCCTTGCCCCTTTCCACACCCCCTGTACTTAACAGTTCAGATCTGCCATTATTAGCCCAAATTCAGAAAGGTTTGAGGTTCCCTAAATGGGACTGAGTAATTTCACATATTAAACCCTAAATTTTGATCCTTATTTGCCATTCCTTAAGCTAGTTCTTGAGACATACAAATTTTCATGCTTCTGTTCACCAAGTGTTAAGTATTTTGTTTCTGTGCACACTAATAGCTGTTAGAGCAGTTAGAAACCAAGCCTCTATACTTCTGATCAGGTTTCCCAGTCACTGGTTAAAAGATTAGGCAGCTTCTCTCCTAATCAGTCCATTGATGTTTTTCATCTCTTTTTTGTCAGGAATATGATTGCAACAGGAAGGGAGAGGAACATCCTGAGCATAAAGCCTGCAGCAGAATGTTTGGGACAGCAAGTGAGACCTGTACACAGTTTAGTTAATTTGGCTAATATGGAAGCCTCCTGCTTCCCTGTCACACAGGCAATGACTTTTCTCTGTGTTACACAGGCCTGAGTACAGTGTACAGCTGCAGTGCAGGAGAGGACTCCAGGCTAGAAGTTCCAACCTGATGCAAATCACAAAATCCTCGAGGTTAGAAAAGACCTTTAAGATCAAGGAAAACCGTAAGCCTAGCACTGCCAAGTCCACCATAAACCCTGTCCCTGAGTGCCACATCGACACATTTTTTTCAATATCTTCAGGGCTGATGACTCAACCACTTCCCTGGGCAGACTGTTCCGGGGCTTGACAAACCTTTTAATGAAGTAATTTTTCCTAATATCCAATCTAAACATCCCCTGGCATGACTCGAAGCTAATTTAACTGTAACTCAGGCATGGCCACATGAGTGGTGGGCTCTCAGGCAGGTACCTCTCTAAGGTGTCTCTCAGTAAGCCCTGGAGCATCCTTGCTCCCAGCTCTGCCTGTTACAAATCCAGCACAGGTGGCACTCAGCAGCTGGGCACCAGGAAGGCAGATACTGCCATGGCTGCTGCTGGAAAACCTGAATCCCTTAACACATCTAACCCATGGGTCTCTGACTTACAGTGCAGATAATAGTGTCAAAGGGATGCTAAGAAACAGCAAGTTACTTAGGAAATGCAGTAGCAGAGGGAAGGTGAGGATAGCAGACCTCTCTACAATTGCATTTTGCTTCTTTTCATTCTTCACAGCAATGGGACATCTGTACAGTGGAGCAGAAATTTTCCCCATTTCCAGGATGCCACTTTTTCCAATGCCATTTCTGTTGTTTTCATCCACAAAACCCATCTCGTGTTCCATGTCTTCTGGGTGCTCTGTGGACCATGCAGATTTGCCTCTGGGATGTCCATGCTCACCTCCCTTCTGCTGGCAGGGAAGGAGGAACACAGGCTGCAGAGGAGCCACAGAGGAGTGGGGCTGATAGGATGGATGTGGCCCAACAACCTTGTTCTCAGTCAGCACCCTGCAGTTTTGAAGCAGAGGTTGTGAGTGTTGGCCTGTAGTGTGTTTTCTGGAAGTGGCTGCTGTGAGGCTCCCAGTGCAGCGCAGCGTTAGCAGGTCACAGGCATTAGACTTGGTGAACTCTTGCTTCTGCACAGCGTGAGCTCCTGTGCCATGAACCTCATTTCTGCAAACCTCTATAAACGTTTGGTTGTACATTTTGAAATGTACCTAATTTTGTAATAGCTATAATTCCATGACTTTATTCCATAATATGTTACAGAAGGAGCTTGACCACTAGCTAGCTGATTGAAGTACAGCTTTAATGGCTGTAATACAGCTGTTGAAATTATAGTTTCACCTTTAGTGAAAAAGGACCTCTGGATCTGCCAGCCTGAGTGATTTCATGTCCTTTTTTGCCCTTCAGCTGCTAATAGATTTCAAAATCACCATTTTGATAAAATGTCTCAAGGAAGATTTTTTTAATAGCAGATTCATTTTTCATATTTTGTTTTTCTCTGGTGATTGCATCAAATCTAACTGGTTTCAATTTAATTAAAGTATCCTAACTTGGCAGAGCAACATAATCATAAGATATAGGAGTTTTCAAATATAAAAAAAATGCAAATGCTTATTGTGGAAGAAAAGTCTTACTTATTTCAAGTGAAATGACAGGCTTTTCTCATATATTTAACCTAAGTTTTAAATCACTAACTAAGGGCTAACTATATGGCATACTTAAGCAAATCCTAGAAGGTTCCAATAATTTTACCAGAACTTGAAATGTATTTGTGCTTTCTAAAACATTTTCTCAATATATTGGCTTCTTCTTCTAAAATAGTAGCTAGGAGTAGAGAGCAGTGAACCCATATTAAATCTGAGTTGAACTGTATTCTTCAGGGATGTACTGCCTTATTTTTAAATGATGCATTCATGACAACAATATAATTTCACCAGAACTACTGGATCATGTTGTTCTAGGGCTTTCTGTGTTTATGAAGTCACTGCCTCTCAGTCTGTGTGCATCACTCTTTTAATTGATCTCCATATAAAAGCTGTCCATATTTTTAGAGTTATAGCCATAAGCACCCTGCAATAGAAGGATATACTCTGCTTGTTTCAGAAAAAATTATCTCCTTCTCTGAATATTTTGCCAGAATCTCTTGCAAAGAGTGAACATGGAGTTGGCAGAAACTCCATCAAATGATGATGTCTTTGTCCTCTCAATGGGTGATGTGCTTATGAGTAAAAGAAGATTTTCAAAAGGTTTCATGCTGTTTCAGTGCCTGTAAGTTCAGGTTCACAAAAGCATTTCTCACTGGTCTGGAAATCTCAGCCAATATCTTTAGTTTTATCTCTTAGATGATCTCCAGCCCTGCTGAAACATCCTGAACATAAGGTAGTTAGATATTTCCAGTTCTGAACTTTAAAGATGAGGTCTCCAAGAAGTATCAGATAATGAAAGAGAAGTAATTTCACCTTTGGAAATGAAGAGGTTTTTTGGGTTTCTTTCAAAGTTCATGTATTTTTCAAGCTTTGAGTATCAAGTGCTGTATTTTTATATTTCTCTCTCTATATATATATATATAATCACACTTCTTTACTGTGCCTGTGACCAAGCACTGGAACAGATTGCCCAGAGAGGTTGTGGAATCTCCCTCACTGGAGATATTCCAGAACCTTCTGGATGCATCCTGTGCTCTGAGATGATCCTGCTTGAACAGGGAGATTGGACCTGATGACCAACTGTGGATCCTTCTAACCTGACCAATTCTGTGCTTTGTGACTTATAATCCTTTCTCAGTGTCATAAATATATTGATCAACTCATCTGAGCAAGGCAGAGCCACCTCAGAAAGGTTCCTAAAATAATGACATATAAATAGTTTTATGTGCTGGATATTTTGAGGGGGTTGTTTGGCTAGTTTGATGTAAGAGAATTTCAAAGATTACAAAGAGTAAGTGGTCAAACTTCACCAGAAATTTGAATATAACAATAATTTCTGTCGCTCCTTCCTCGGTGACACTCCAGCTGGGACACTGCAGCTGCACGCAAATATCAAATAGCTTCTTAGAGTGAGTTGTGAAAACTGGCCAGAAAAAAAAGTAGACTGGCACTGGTAGATTTGATCTTTAAATTCTTGCTTTTCAAAGCACTGCTGAATCTAGAGGACCATAAGAAAGGGTCATCGTTGCTGAATGATCATCTTTACAATAAATTTCAATTTTATTCCAGAGGATACTGTGGCAAAAAATTGGCCATAATGATGATTACAGAGTTCTACTTTCCAATAATAATATTAAATGCAGAATACAAAGAGAAACTCAAGTCATACTTGAAAGTGCTTTATCAGCACAAGACATTCAAGACAAGAAAATATGGATTTGAAAATTGGGAATTTGAATTTGAAAATGGGGACCTGTTCAGTAAAAAAGTCTTGGAAAACATGAAAACTACAGCTCATAGAGAAAGAGAGAACAGCTGTTCAGTGCCCTCTGTGCCCTTTCTTAACAAAGGGTTTGGGGCATCCTTCCTTCCACTACAATAGTGCTTGGTGCTATACAAATATTACTTTTTTGGTGTTTTGGGCTTTGTTTTGGGTTTGGTGGGGGTATTTTTGTTGTTTATTTTGGGAATTTTTTTTTGTTTGTTTGTTTTGTTTTGTTGGTAATATACTGCATGGATATGCTTAAGCAATACTCCTGTCTTGAGATATCTGGGCTTATAGATTTGCATGCCTGGACTATTGTCTTGGCATCCTTGCCTCTATGCAAAGTGAAGTGAGGCATTGGCTCAAATTTAACTTAGCTGCAAGAAAGGCAGTTTTATTTGTAAGTGAAATTAAGGTAATATATGCACTCTGACATGTCTCAAGGCAAGTGAAATTTTTTGTTTTAGACATATTTACATAATTTTCTATGCCTTTTGCATCTTGTTGTCATTCCACCTTATATTTCTAAGTTTCCTGTATCTCAGAGAACACACAAATGGAAAATGAAGCTAAAAAGCTTTAAAGAAAAGCTTTAAAATTCCTCTATTTGCATTCTGGAAAATGGCTCATTAATTACAGCTGGAAATATGAAATGTGAAAGTCTGCCAGCAGAGTCAGCTCAGGTTTGTGACAATGATCATTTTATGACTTGCATCATGTCAATCTTCCAGTAGATTCCCTTCTGCTCATGGAATAAGTGAATAGTGAGTAAATGGCTTTTTACAGTTGCCAGGTAGCTTAGAGCACAGTGCTGTGTACTAAAATTATGTTTATTTCCATATTCTTGGAAACATCTTGGGTCTAGTTTTAGTTTGTCTGCCTGGCATCAAAACTGCAAGACGAGTGACCCCACATTCCTACTCCTTGTTTTGTGTTTGAGGAGGATGTCAACCTGGAGTAGGTTGATGTTACAGCTCCCATCTCTCACAGGGTAAGTACCATCTTCACAAGTCCTGTTTGGGCAGACTGAAGGGACGAGGTTGGGAAAGGTAAAGGTCCCACTAATGCTGACAATATTCCCACCACTCTTAATGTGGGCAGGAACCTGTTAGAATGGGAGACAAACCAACCCTGTGCATGAGGAAGGTGGCTAAGTGGCAAGATAGAGTAGTCAAAATGAGATAGTAAAACAGAGCCCAAACCCCTGAAAACCAAGTGGAAGCATTCTGGGCTTAGGAAGATTTTGAATACTGAAAGCCAAAATAGTAGCAGAGGAAAAAATTAATGATGTTTCATCTAGTAGAAGTAAATAATTGCATCAATAAAAGATGAATCTTTTATTCCAGTCTATACAGGTTGTCAATAACAACATATTCTCTCATTTTTATTGCTATTATTTAATAACTCTTAAGTAGGAGAAGCTGCAGATGAAAGCAGTTGCTCCTTCTATGGCTGCATTTCGTTATTTTGATCTTCTTTAGTTAAAAATGTGAAATGTGAGTTGATCTGACAGTATAATACATTGCTACATCATGCTAGTAACTCCATCATGGCCGGGCCGGGACCTGCAGAGTGCACAGAAGTGTAAAGCCTCGATTTAGATAAATGAAGTACTTATGTGCAACAGTGCTTGCAACAATAATGTTATCTGAGAACGATAGTTAATGCATATGGTACAATTTTTATGAAATGTATGAATCATCTGTCTTTTGGGGAACTCATTGTAACTTCCTTCTCCTGATTCTGTGTTAATGTAGCAATATAATTTCTGTTTCTCACGCATTTTTCTCAATGGAAAAAGAGCAACAAACACCAGCATTTAATAATCACAACCTTCAGAATGCAACAAAAGCTACAAAAGCATACAAATAGGCTGGGAGCATGCAGAGTTATGGAGGAAAGAACAGCATGTTCCTCAAAATTTGCAAGCACCCATTTGGAGGAGTGCTGTGAAGGAGAACTGCCATGGAGGTTGGCACCAGTCCGTGTGCCAAGGCTTGCTGTGGATTATTCTGGACCAATGGCTTCCCCAGCAGTAGATGCTATTGAGATTTCTCACACAGCTTTCATGCTTCATCCTTTGGAAAGATCCTTGGAACGTGTTCTGGCTATCAGGGAGTGAAATTTTTGGGTGGGCTGCTTGCCTGGTGTATAACAATCTGGGCAGAATGGATATGTTCGGATTTCTACAGTTCAACTAGCTATTGATTTTCTCTGGAGACTGGATTAGGGTTGCCAAGACAGTTTCTTGTCCCAGTTGCCATTTACAGTGTGGGGTCCCCCTGGAAAACCATGCAGGCATATCTGGGGATGTCTCCAGTTAGCGCAGTAGTGTCTGATCAGGTTTTGTGTGTGTCTTTCATTTGTTTATGTCTGCAAATAGACCCTATAGTCAACTCCAGAACAAAACCTTACTGAAAAACTATGATTACTTGTTTTCCAGGAAAACTATAAAAATTATGAATAATTCCTGTTACATTTTCTTTTTCTGAAGGATATTTAATGTTTTGTCCAGATAGAACAAGGAAAACCTACTCCTTCTAATTTCCTATTCCACATCTACCAAGGTAATGGCTACCAAAGTAGAACAAGAGTAGCATAACCCAGGAATCCTTGGCATTGCAAAATCCCAAGAAGGTTGAAATCTCAGCAACCTTTTCCCATAAGAAAAACAGCATAAATTTTAAATTAAATGAAGCATATTGGAACAAAAAGTAAGTGTGGGTAGAAAAGAATTGATAGTGCTAACTGTGGTGTAACATTTTCTAGATTGAGCTGATTCAGATTTCAGAAAACTGAATGTAATCTGGGCATTTATATTGTGAACTGCAAAGCCTGTGAAGTCAGTGCAGTCCTTCTGTTGTTCCCAGTGGTCTGTGAATTAGGGACTTGCTGGAGATCTGGATTAGCCTGGCTGCATGCAGAAAACATTCTTTCATCTTCAAATCCCATTTCACCTTTCTCATGTCTCCTTCTCCCCTAAGCCCCATTGCCTGTCTAATGATCATAAAGACAAGAACCACAAATAGGCTGTGTTTTTAATTTTGTCTAATTTTTTATATGTGGAAAACACAGAGGTGACTAAAAAGGTAGTGATTAAAGTCCGGGTTGAATATAACCAAGCTTCCCTGATATCTAATTAGACTAATCAGAGAGACTTCCTTTTTGTTTGGCACCTTTTATTGCTTGACTTCAGTGATATCTCAAAGCATGCATTTGAGGCAGTCTCTGCCATGCCACTACTTCTTGAGAGCAGATTTAATTTCACTTTGGTGAGGAGATTCAGTGTGCCTAACATTGGTGCTGAAATCCCTCATGCTGTGAAGGACTGGGAAATAATCTCTTCCCTATGCCTTCTGCCACATACACAGATGTAGAAACACATCCTGGGGCAAAATGCTGAGCATGCTAAATCCAGCAGGGCCGTTAGGGCTGGAATGGAATAGCAAATACATGTACCATGTATATCTATATCTATATCTATATCTATATCTATATCTATATCTATATCTATCTATATATATATATATCCAGTACAGGTAGGATTTATTGTAAGAAGAAAAACAAAGTAAAAACACAGCTGGTAGTTTGATGAATTTATGTTTTGAATGAAGACTAACTAGTTATCACCAAAGCTATCCAGATGATAAGCTGAATATTCTGCTCATCACTTTGATATATTTTGATTTTTTTGAACTGAATTAGTTCTAGTTTTGTCATAAATAATACCTTTGTTTTTATAGAGATTTTTTTCAAACCTTCCAAGTGAGGTGAGATTCATTAGGCATATCCAAGGATGCTGATTCTGACACACTGTCCAGGACTTGAAATAGGTGGGCATGTTAATTCTAGAGCTGATTCCTGTCCCAGCCACTGCCCATAGTAGAAGGTGATACTTACCCACTTTTTACTTCTTCCAAATACCATAAGTGCACACAGTGAATCTGTACTGGTTTTATTTGGGATGGAGACAATTTTCTTCATACACTCTGATCTGGGTTACATTTTGGATTTGTGTTGGTGAGAGAGGTGTTGTTAACACACCAACATCTCAGGTATTGCTGAACACCACTTAACACTGAGCCATGGCCTGTTCTGCTCCTCACCCCACCCCACCAGCGAGGAGGCTGGGGGTGCACAAGGAGCTGGGAGGGGACACAGCCAGAACAGCTGACCCCAAATGACCCAGGGGGTATCCCACACCTTATGGTGTCATGCTCAGCCTGCAGGGACAGGAGAAGAAGGAAGCAGGTGATGTTCGGAGTGACGGTGTTTCTCTCACCAAGTCACTGTTACATGTGGTGGAGTGTGGCTTTCCTGGAAATGGCTGAACACCCATCTACCCATGCAGAGTGGTGAATGAGTTCCTTATTTTCTTTACTTTATCTATTAAACTGTCTTTATCTCAGTCTGTGAGGTTTGGTGCTTTCACCCTTCTGATTTTTCTCCCCATGCTACAGGTGGGAGACTGAGTAAGTGGCTGTGGGGGTCTGGGCTGTCTGCTGGGCTATGACCATAGAATTAATTTCACACACTTTTTACAAGAATAAATGACATGAGTTTATTTGCTCAAGGTTGCAAAATGAGTCAGTGCTGGGTGCTGTTGTCCATTGAGATCTCAGCTAATCTGTTGAGCTATCACAGTCATGATTCTTGGCTTGAATAGTTGGCAGAACTCTGTGACAGAACATGGCAGGAAAGGATACCATCAACTTAAAGGAATCATCATATTCCATCAGTTGAATCTTTTCACAAAGGAAAACTGGTACCCCAGCTCCTGTCAGCAACTTATCAAAAATCAAGTATTCAAGGTTGTTTATTAAAATGCAATTACAATATGTTGCCTTCTGTTCTATTCCCCCACACTAATAAGCAAGATATTTAGTGAATCAACTGCTTTCAATGAACAAGAGCCAACTAATTAATACAAAACCTCTTTTGCAGCACTATAAAAGAGTATCCAAAACAGTGAATGCATCTAGAGAGCAACAGAACATAGCTGTTTATTGTATCATTTCATTTACACAGTTGCAGTTGGCAACTATTTAGAAATTCTAGAAGTTTTAGAAATATTTATAGTATAGTATGATGAATATTGTAATATTTTTTTTAAAGTGCATGATATAATTTGCAATATGCTTTATGGAGGAATTCTTCATGGCAAAGCTAATGTCATCTTCATAAATATCTTTATAGACATTGGTAGACAAGAGTACAAAGGAAATTATGAAATAAGTATGATGACACTCTGAGATTGTCACAGTGGTGGCATCTGGTCTTTGTGTCCATTTGCTTCTTTTTATAAGGTAAGTTTTCAAATCTAAGAGCCACTTTTATGATTTTCGTTTTTGCAGCACCTTGCAGAACAGACTGTGGTTCAGAACACCTATTTGGTTGAGTACAGCCCAGAGAGCAAGCAAAAGGAGGTGTGCTTCTGGCTTTGCATTTCTTATATCCACCCTAAGACTGCTGTTGTCATGCAGCTTTGCTCTAGGATTAATTAAACCTCAGACATCTCTTCTGCTTCTGGAGATCTTAATATTGGGTATTCTTAAAAGACATTGGTAATCAAGCTGGGACACTCATCCAGCTAAGAGTGTGTCAGGAAGTAAGAAGGTCTACCCCTTTGAGAAGTAATAAAGGCTTAGGAGATAGGAATGCCACGTGACTGTTAAATATAAAATAAAATGTCCCATTTGGTTGTGACAGAGGCACACTTACACATTAACTTCAGTGGCACTACAGACATGAAGAATCAGGTCGTGAGCCCGTGTTCAGTGTCACATACTCCAGGTCAAACCAGTCATCTAGAATAGCAAGATGACTGCAGCAAAGCTAGCCCTGGCCTGTAGTGAGGTCACATAAGCTCAGGGGTGAGCGCAGGAAGCACTGTCCAGCTGCAAGGCCCTCAGGCTTTCACACAGTGCAATGTGGATGGCACCTCCCCACCAGCTTTGCACAGCAACTTGCTGCAGGAAAGGGCAAAATCTGCGTGGAGGGACCTTCTGCCTGACCAGGCTTCAGCCTCGTGTTACTGCTGCAAGGCTGTTGTACAAATGGCACAGGACTCGGGCAAAGGGCTCTCTCTGAACACCAGGCACTGCCTGTGCCAGTGTCCTGGGTTGTGTGGGGACAAGCCTTCTCTGACCAAGCTCCGGGGTTTCTCAGGAGCTCCTGCCTGGCTTGCAATGCAATTGGAAAAATACAGAAGCTTCACACACTGTGAATGTCCACCCTTCAGCTAAAGCTACTGTGGGTGACATTAATTTTAGTATTAGGATTAAAAGTAATCCTTTCTCTTTTATGAGTTTTTATGGGCAATGACTCTACAATGTCTGCATCTGAGTTATTCATTTGGGGCACCATTGCAGCACCAGGAGATGAAGATGTGTGTTAAAATATGATTTATCTTCATCAGAAATTGGTGATCCAGATAAATGCATAGGAAGCAGATGGTATTGGGCAACCAACTCAGATTCATATATTTACAGATTTTGTAAAATCTGAAGTTAGATGAAAGGGAGGAAAGCAATTCTCCATGTGCAGTGACCTCTGTTGACCTCATTATTTTCTGATACCCCACTGCTGGGTACATACCTGCTGCTTGTTCTCCACTTCCCATCTCTCTATGTCAATCACATGTTTCTCTCTTCCATACTTTGACTGTGTAGTTCAGAGAGCAGAGAAAGTGATACTCCAATTCCTGTGCTATGCCAGACACACTGGGACTCAAACCTGTAAATGACTCCAATGTAAATTGCTGTAATAAGCCTCATTAACAACATATACCCATCAGGATGGCACTTAAACACATTTATAAAACTAAGGATGTACTTATGTTCCACTGAAGATAATGTTACTGAGGTGTACATTTAGAATTCACTATGTGTTTTCTTCACCCAGCCACAGCCTGTAATTCAGTTGTCTGAAGCTGTCGATCGAAAACTCTGCATCAGCCCCAGGGAAAGAGAAGCCTAGATTACATGTTGTAATCAGGAAAATTACTGTTTGACTGCTATTGGCATTTCCTTGGCACTTCATCACCAGGCTGTGAGTGCCCACAATCATTCTTTGCCTTTCTACTGCATCTCATTCCAGTCAAGGATCTCAGTATGTGTTACAAGTGGCACCAGATTTGGTGAGAAGCTGAGTGTCGGTAATTGATTGATTAGCTGTCTTCTTAATAATATCTACCCTTTTTATAAAATCTGCGCATTCACGTTAAGGCTCAAGTTTGATTTGTCAGCTGATTTTGGATTTGTACTCTTCATGCACTTGACAGCAACTGTTGTTAAGTTTGGAAAAGAGAGTTGCATGGTTTTAAATCCTTATATTTCAAGTATAATGCTCAGGTTTGGAGCCCTCTGCATTATGTGTGGTTCCCATTTTTACCAGCTTTGACAGCGTTGAGCCAAAAAATAGGAAGTCCACCCAATGCCTGTAGGGTTGTGATGCAAGACCTAAAGCAGTAACAAGGCTTTTAGCACTGTAATGATTTAGATTGTTTTTGTTGGCTGTTACTGTTTCTAAATGGCCTCCATTTTTAAGCAACTGTAGGCAGGGCTTGTTGATTGTGCTCTTTCCAGGATGCCATGAGATCTTACAGTCCAATTAAACACTGCTCCCAGCAGCTCTCTGGGAAGTTTTATGCAAACTGTTACAGTTACAATATGAAAACAAGCTGCGTTTTTGGGTTTTTCTCAAACTGTCAAAACATTTAGCAATTCTATCCAGGCTGGAGCTGCAATCTTGCCTGCTCACAGAAACAAAACATCACATGTGCAGAGGGAACAGAAGTGTGAACAGTCTGTACCAGAGGTCTCCTCCTTCTGCCCTGAGGTGATGAGTGTTGGGACAGAAGAACTACCATGTCTGGGCGAGTCTACTTTCTAAATTAAATTCTTTGTATTATTTATTCAGAGTAAAATAGGGTTAATATGCTTTTAATATTCCTTGCTCTGCTTCAGGAAAGACAGCTGCATAAAGGATGAAAGAAACAGTTTGGGAGATTAAGGGTTAAAACATTGTACCCTTCATCTATTGATTGTTAGCAGTATCAGAGGCAGCGTGTTTTGAAGCTCTTTCAAAGCTTTAATAATAATTTGTCTGCCATTCACACATGTAGATGTTACAAAAAGAGAAAAAGATGCTTAATAATGTTCCTTACATAAAGTGTTTTTTAAAAAAAATTCTTATAAGAGAAGGTTAAAAATCAATGCGAATAAAAGGAGAAGTCTAATGATCATACAACTAGTCTTTGAAAAATCTTATTAATCTTTCTCTTCTTTTAGACTATAGAGAAAGCAGAGCTTTTGATAGACTAATTAGAAGCTGAAACGTGTTTATTAACTTCTCTTTTATATCTTCTCATTTTCTGTTGATCAGGTTGACTTAATCCATTCGTCTCATCTTTGAGCTCATGTCATCATGAACTGATGAAGTGCTTGAAGGAACCTGTGATACTGGATAAAACCATTTTTCTAAAACTTTGTTTAGAACTCCAACTCCAGATAGTTCTTTTTGACTTGGAAGAGGGGAGAGCTTAAATAAGAGAACTGTTTTCTGCATGCCAAATTTTGCCCCCCATTCCTGCAGCTTGACTCACCCATCCAGTGAAAAGAGCAAAAGATTAAATTAACAAAAGTGGCCAAATCTGTCCTCTCTCTGGTACTTTTATGAAAACAATAATGCTATTGTTTAGGAATTCATTTCCTGTTCTCTCTCTTTAAGTCAGGTTTGTATATGTGACAGAATTACAGCGTCAGGAGAAAAATAGAATATTGTGACAGAAGTAAGTACCTGGTAAACACTGAAACAACCACCTAGTCCCAAGGAAAGTGTCACATTTATAGGGCACAAGAAGGTACATTACATTCAGTGTATTAAAAGGTATCAATGATTGCTGTCTTATCACCATCCAGGAAGCTCAAAGGGCTCTCTCTATCTTTCAGAGGTATAAAAGAAGCCAATCTAATGAGATAATGACATTGCAAGGGACCATGGGGTTTACAAAATATGCAGAATCATGTTTTCTAGCAATTCCTCAGAGCTAGAATGAGTTGGGCACTTCTGAGAGGGAGGCCTCGGTTGAGGCTCACTCTTGTCTCCAATCCCACCACAACCCATGGACAGAGTGGAGCTCTCCTAGACCAGCACTGGGCTGGTGGGAGGGCACACACACTGTCCTGCTGCAGGGCCTGCCTTTCCATTTATTCTCTTTCCATCAGCTTTACAGGGGAGTCAGAGTCACATCACAGTATCTGTGTGGGTTTTCTCTCTTTTGGTCTTTAAAAAAGATGGGATTTCTCTGAACAGATTCTCCTTTCCCCCAGCACAGCCACATTATAGGTACAGACAGTGACCACGTGCAGGATAAATCTGCTTCGAAAGGAAGAGCAAAGCAGCATTTTTGGTGCTGCTCTTTTCCCCAGCCTGGAACCTGTGAGAGACAGTGAGAGACAGCCCACACAGGACTTGAGAGAGCCAGAGTGCCCCAGAAGCACAGGATGGTGCTGGCTGTCCCCAGAGCTGCCAAAGCCCAGGGGCCACCACCTCACTGCCAACTTTGGGGCACCAACACACACGTGTTGGCAGCACCAAGGCTGAGTTTGCATGTGACAGACAAGCTATGCCTGATGTGCTGCTGCTCTTTTAATGGCAGTTGTTGAGTTTTAATGGTAAAAGTCAGCTGCATTTTCTCTTTTTTCCTCCCCAGCTAACAAGTCTCAAAATAGGGGAAGGATTAAAAAGCAGTAATGAGACTTGATATTATTTTGCCCATATAGTTCAATGGAAAAAAAAATAAAAGCTTGGCTTTACTTTGGCTGTGTGTAAAATTTGTGGGAAGCTCAAGTGCAACTAGGATAATAATAAAAGCAACAATACCAACGATTTACTCCTGGCTTTTCTCTATTAGGTTTCTTTTACCAGAAATAATGAGGAACCCAAAAAGTGTTTCAAGTGAGAGAGCTGCTTTGCTTTTATGCAGCTATTGTTTGATGTTGAAAGTAAAATGCTATAAATGATAAAAAATTGAGGTATGTTTCTGATTAAAAGGTAAAATCCAATTCTGTCTATAGGATATTGACTTGCTCTTTGCTATTGTGTGGCTTCAGGCAATTTGTGTCTCTTTCAGCCTTATTTCTGTTTTCACCTCCCATCTATCTAGATTCCAGTCTTTTGTGGTTATTGATTAACTCTTACTGTTGTATAGTGCCCAGCATATGGCAGTCTCAATTCTAGCATTGTGCTTCAGACTCTAAAAGAAAGAAAATTGAGTAAGCAGTGACCAATTTTCTGCTCTCTGACACCATCTGGGTTAAAATGGTTAGGGCTGTAAAGCTGTAGAAGCTCCAAAGAGAGTCCTCTGAATTGACATTAGGATTTGCTAGTGCACTGGTGATGCTTCCTGGTTCCTTGCCCACAGTCAGGAGGGTCTTCATCTAAAGGTGACACCCAGTGGAGCCTGTCAGTACCTTATGTGTGTCCAAGAATCCCTGCAGACCCAGCACTCAGGTGCTTTCACCCCCTTGCAGGGCCTGCATTTATCTTCCAAATTATAAGTTGTGCTTTTGCTGGTGCCTGAGTGATCAGCAGAGACTGATGCTGAGCACTAGTATGTGCCAGGTCCAAAATACTTTTCCATTTAATGTAATGAGAGCAAAAGTTATTGTGTCTTGCCTTCCTCAAAAAGTCAGACACAATACAAGTTCTTAAAGTTCCTAATGTCAATTAAAATCTTTTTTGAAGGCTACCTGTGAATTGAAAGACCATTAAGTTTGCTGTGACCTTCTAGATACTGAACATCCTCTGAAAAGCCTTGCATTAGATGAAGGTAATTTCTTTAGAAATATTCCTCATTTGATTTATGCTCTAGAAAGGAAAAGTGCAAAACCAATTTGACTAATTACAAAGAGATTTCCTTTTCTTCTTTATCTGTGAGGAGAGATAAGGTTTCAAAAGAAAAAACTCCCTTGTTCTTGATCTACCTTTTCACACAGTAAAAATTAATGAAGCTATTCTGATATAGCTGATACACAAACTTTTGTTTTCCTTTTTCATTCAAAAACTTATTTACTCCCCAAAACATAATAGGAAGGCTACAGGAGTGGTTTTGGTGAGAAGCTGCCAGAAGTTTCCTCCATGTATGGCAGAGCCAATTCCACTGGCTCAAAGCAGTGCTAAACCCTATCAGCTCCTTGATGGGGTTTAGGAAGGTAGGATTGGGCTGCATGAAGGATGGGAATACAATTTTCTTCAGCAATTCTCCTGCCTGGACTGCACAGGTGAGTTTGCAATCAAGATGCTCTCTGGTAGGAGTATGGTTGAGCAACAGATACTCTTCTACTAGGTACTTTCCAGGGCATTTCATTTTCCCAGGTTCTAGGAATGGGAGAATGTATCAGAGAATGCTCAGGGCTGGTGAAGCTACTTAAACTGCCTTTGGATTGGATGTTTTTCTTTTTAAAAGGGAAAAGAAAAATTACTTTGAATTTTCTGATGTATTTTTGTAAAGGCCTTCAACAGTCAATCTGGCCTGTTTGTCTTTTCCATTTTCCGTTCTTTGTTTAACCACTGTTTCTTTTTTTAACTACCAACTGAGTTTGAGATAATGAGGTTGTGTACAAAATGTCTGGCTGTGCAGCATGGGAATAATTACCACATAGAGCCTGCCTGTGTGACTGCCCTATACACCACACTCCTGCTTGCAAACCCAGCTGCAGAAGGGATTTCCAAAGAAAGCACTGATCAGCAAAGATTCAGGTCTGTAAAAGTCACTGGGATGTAGAGCAAGCCATTACCATATCCTGTACCTCTGTTTAGATGAGCAGTTCCATATGTTTCCATGGAATCGCTCTTGGAAGTCAAATTAAGTATATCAAGGCATTTCCCTGAGCTGTGTTAAACTTTCCTTAATTGTTATGACCAAATTATGAAAACTACTCCAATACAGTCATATACTTAAGCAAGGGAATATTTTCTCATGTCTAAGATAAAATAAGGTCAATTTTCTTCCTTTCCCTTCTGAATATTTCCTCCTAAACTATCTGAAAGAGATCACTTGTTTTTCTGGGCAGTGATAGTGAGGGGAACAGCCAACTCTGATGTTGGAGTTAGTGGACGCCTGTGGCTGTGCCTGAAGTGGGCCAAAGCACCCAGAACGGGGCCTGTACAGGTAAAGTGTTTCCTCTAAATGTCAGTGTAATCTGGCTTTCTGGAATAAAGGCACCATAATACTTCTGGATTGATATTTAATTTTAGAAAATAAGTTTCAAAGGAGAGAAATGGTGTTTGTGGTGTTTTCTTCCCCACTGCTGGAGTCTTACCTGCCATAAGTTGCTTAAAGCCTCAGAGCCCCAGGGAGTGAGCTCTGCAGTTCTCAGGCAGACAGGAGTGTCTTGCATTTCCTACCTTTGTAATACATGCAGGCAAGAGCAGATATATTGTCTTGACCCTGAGATTCACCAGCCATCTGATAAAGATTCCAAATACTCCTGCAGGGAGCATTTTATGTGATGAAGTGCTCCTAAATCACCATTGACTGCTGATTTGGATACATGAAAAGTGAAGCAGCAGTAACAAGTCTGGTAGAGTATCTTAAGTGGGAGTGGGGGTCCTGCACACTCAGGGCTCAGAGAAGCTATCTGGTCTCCCACTGATCACCTACAAATTCACTCGTGTCATAGTGAGGCACAAGATATTTGCACTGGTGCCAGCCGTGCCAGCATTTTCAGACTAAAATTAAGCATGAAGTAAAACGCTTCTAGAGCCATCATTAATAGAAACAGATGAGTTGGATATTTTCAGTAATAACTGTAAAGTACCTTGCCGACTATACTATCTGCTCCAGGGTAAGTTTTCTCTCCTTCTTGGCAAGATTACCAATGCACCCTGTGCTGCAGCTGCGAGTGGAGCAAACAGATCTCAGAGGGTGGGTGTGGAGCTCCATGGCATGTTAGGTGTCTCAAAAATAGGCTCAAATATTTTATTCTCTTTCTGTTCCCATTTGATGCTATTTATGTTAAGACAAATCTGGATGTATAATATTGTTGTAAATAATTGAAGAGCCACAGTCCCTTAAAGTGTTTTCTGCATTGCACTCACAGCCATTTGGAATTTCAATATGAGAATTGTCAAAATGGCTGCAGTGTCCTTATTTTAGATGTGGTAGGAAGAGAGAACACCAAGCTAAAGACAGTCCAGCTAAAGAAGGAAATAAAAATACTGTCAGATTAAAACGACGTTGTCTGAGATCCGCATTGTCAGAAATACCTTAGGTACCTCCTTAAGGTAACTTAGGAAAGGAGGCCTAGACAGAGGGAATAAGTAACTGTATGATTAATTCATACCTATTTTTTGTGGTTCAGAATAAGAAATACTTCCACAGTACCTGGTAGCAGTCTTGGGATTGCTGTGTCATACAGCACTCTCATCCTCCCTGAGCCTCTGCAACACCTTTGGTGTAGGACAGTAGTATCCCAGTCCAAACTCTTCTCATCCTTCTAATTGCTGTTCTCACTGTGCTTTTACCAAGGTTTAGGAGCCTTGGCTGCATGTCATAGACTCACAGTACCACATGGTGGTAAAACTAAAATAGAGAGTTCTATTTCCAGGCTTGCAGTTTTTATATACGCCAAGAGACAGGAGGAGGTGGAGAGGTAGAAGTGGGCAATGCCCAGCTGGACTAGCACCATAATTTCTCCCACAGTTTGAGTGCAGTGGGAAGCTCTTGCTCCTGGGCATCGGCTTGTGAAGGCTGTGAGAAGAAGATTGTGTGAAGACTCAGAGAGCTGGTTTACCCTGAGAAGGCTGACAGTGATTTCCAGCTCAGCTTGCTTACTATAAATGTGAAAGATATGGTTGCCTTGCAGAAGCAGCAAACAGGGCCAGGATGAACCCCTTATCTCAGACTTTGGTTCTCCCAAGGTTGTGGCCAAGAGGTGGATTCTCTTCCTCTCCTGGGATCTCTGCCTCCTTCCTATCCACATTGTCCCCCTCACTCTGTGTTTTCTATTGAGTGTGCAATGTAGCCCTCCTACATTAAGCACACCGTACACTAATTACTTGTGGTGCCCAAGCACAAGATCTTGTTGCAGCATCAAGGATTTCTCTGGCTTTTTTTTTTTTTGCCTGTGTGATGTGGCTGGTGCACAAGAATTGTGTACCTTTTCCCTGTTAGGACCAGAGCACAGCTAAGAGCCATGGAGTCTTCTTCAGCCCCAGAAGGTACTGAGGCCACTGCAGATTTTTAAAAGACCTTCCTCTGACAAAATGTCTCTTTTTTTGTGCCAATTTTTTCTTGCATTTTTTACCAAATTTGAACTTGTTTTCTCAAAGAATATCTCTAGACCCTTTAAATTCAGTTTGTGCTTACAAGTGAAACATATTAGGCAATGAGAGAAGCTAAACCAGTGTAGGGATAGACTGTTCAAGGGACTAAAGTTCTAACAGTAAATTATTTAAAACACTGAATTTGAATTCACAACATCCCTTTAAATCATCCTCTGTATTCCATAATTGGAGGTAAGACTTCCAGAGATATTCAATCTGCTGCCCTGTGCTCAGCATCTTTCTTTCTTTCCTTTTCTTGCTGCCTAAGTACCTGACAGCTTTCACTTCCTCTCTGATCATGCTGCATTTTAAATTCCCTTTAGGTCGACTTTAAACACTTGAAACGTGAGTTAACAGTATTCTTCTGTAAGGAAAGACCCTCTTCTGGTTTTTACAAGCATTATATGGTTAGCCCCATCCAGACAAGGAAAGGTGCGTGCTTTATTCACTGTCTTGTGTAAGACTCCTGCCAGCATCCTGGCTTGATTCAATACTGAGTGGAGGACTGCTGCTGTGCTCCTCATTTTTCACTTGAAAGGGGAATGGGGATACAGAGTGAGCCATGTTCACAGTGTCATCTTCCTTATCCCTGTAGTAAATTGGGCTGGCTCCGAAAAAGAGGCTATTTCTCCTTATCGAATATGAGTGTTAGGATCCAAGGCTCTGCTTGCTGCCTTGGAGAGGCTTTCAGTCTGCTACTGAAAGTGCTAAATCCTACACTTCTGCTAACTGGTTGGAGGAAGCACCATCCCCCAACTGTGTGGGTTTCAAAAGTGATTTAATATATTTTTAAGTGTTTTAACACTTTCCATTATATGTGATGGGCAATCTCTAAGCCTGGATGTTGGACAAATTACCAATAAAAGCCGTTGCTTCTGTTGGAAAGAAAGCCTCATGCGGCTTCTTGTGCAGACATCGTATTTGTAAATCACTCAGGGCACATGACCTCTTAACCATATCTTGTTTCCAACTTGCAAAATGATGTAAAGTGATTGGACTCCGTGCACTCACCACCACTCTCCCCCCTTCTCTCCTCTGTGTGATTTTCCTTCCCCTGAGTTGCTGTGACAGAGTAAGCCCAGCTTGCAGCAGCCTTTTCCAGCTGAGGGGCAGCAGGTGCAGAGTGGCTTCATGCGCTCCTCGCTCCCGCCAAGGGCAGGGTCGGTGATACTTTCCTGCCTCCATCATGGAGAGGGACTTTGGCAGTGGGAAAAAGCAAACCCTTTGCATTCCCTGGGACATCAGTGAAGTCATGGACGAAGTGGAAGAGGAGCAGTTTTGCCCGTGAGTAATAACGCTTGATTTGTTGGCCGCTTCCTGTGCCGGCAGAGGATTGATTCGTGGTGCTGGGAACTGCCGCTGCATTCGTGGGGACAGACCGAGGTCCGTGTGTCCCTCAGGATGGCAGGGGTGCCAGCAGCCACTGCCCTCCAGCCCCTCGGAGGGTCACCTGGGCAGAGGACAGCCAGAGGGTGGGCATCCCTTGTGCATGCACCGTGTCTCAGGGGGCTATGAAGTTTCTGGGAGCAACTGAAAGAGGAAAAAATGCAACCTAGATGCGTTTCTGAAAAAGAAGGCAACTCCAGGCTAACTCATAAGCTAATGCATGCAATTTTTTTAACAGCAGTAGGAAAGTCTGTTTCTTCTCTTAAGAGGTTAAAAGTTCTGCCCAGATTACGAGAGCAAGAGAGTACTTGTTTCCACCTAGATACTGTGTTTTTTGCCGTTGAGGACCTGGATATGCAGCTGCAAAAAAACTGCAGCAAAGAGGATGGGTTTGCAGAGGTGAGAGAAGGGCTGGCATAAAAAAATGTGACAGTGACAAAATTTGCTTCAGTTTTAATCTTTGATAAGATGAACAATTCTGGCTGAATTTCAGTGCTAGTTGGGGGTGTCTCTTTTGATCATCATACACACGCCAGACTTCAGCACAATCTTTATGCACAATGTACAAAGATATTCAGATGTCCTTCACAATCAATAATATGGAAATATAAACAATCAGATTTTCAAATTGGAAAGGATGTTTTTCTGATGCAAAAGATGCCAGGTGAAAACTTGAATCTCACAACACTTATAGACCTCCAATTCCCTTCTGCATGACCAGGCTTCTCTCACTCCTTATAGGAGCTGGGGTACAGTACAAAGCTCTGTTGGGTCCACCTGCTCCTCAATCCCTGGATCTTTGTAGATTAAAAAGATAGATTATAAAGATCTAGATTTAATGGGGAGGAAGTTCTGAGTTTGCGAAGGGAAGAGGGAGGGGGAAGGACATCTTTTGGAAGGCTGTGTGTTGGCTGATGTGCTGCTGTTCAATTGGCCACAGACTTGGTCTTTCAGCCTTGGCTGTTATTAACTGCACTGCAATGTTTCTGTTTCTCCCTTTCTTTCAAGGGAATGGGGAGAATTAAATCCTTTTTTCTCATCCAAGTTATCCCTCTGAGCCAAGATCATGTACTCAGGTTTGGCAGATGCACTTGGACATGTGCCCCTGCCTATTTGTTTGTAAGGCATCCTATGCTTTCCTGGTTTGGGGAATGTGGAGTGTATCTTTGTCCCAGGGGTAAGTAAAGAGCTCTAAACTACACCAGCTTATTTGTAGGGGCTTATTATAGGCAGGTAGCCCAGACATTGCAAGGGCACTGGTCAAAAGTTCCTTTCCTATAACACAGTACTGCAGGGTGGAGATATATCTATATATATATATAATGTATGCCAACATAGATCTGGGATAAATTATCCCATTAATTAGTCCCTCTGTCAAGGCTTATGGGAATAGGAGGCTTGGGAGCTGTCCCACACTACCACTGGTGCCAGGGCTTAGGCTTTCCCATGGGCACAGGTGAGAGCTGCCATGGTTGCTGCCATCCCCCTAGTCTGAACTTAGTGTTCTGCTGGTGCACACAAAGAAATAGCTGCATTTTTGAGAAAAAAAATATACTACCATGCAGCCTTTTCTTTCATTTACCTTAGGAATCAATTGGAAAAGGAATGAGGTAACACAAGCCACATCAGCTTCTAGCAAGGACAGTTACACTTCTGCTGTTATAAAGAGCAAAATAAAAACCTGTAAAGGGCACCATGTGAAGGAGGACAACAAATTAGGGGAGTGTGGATATATGACAGTGAACAGTGTCCATTTCTTACCATAATAGTGTCTCCCTATTATTGTTACCAGT
Organism: Sylvia atricapilla; assembly: GCF_009819655.1. Taxonomy (NCBI): domain Eukaryota; kingdom Metazoa; phylum Chordata; class Aves; order Passeriformes; family Sylviidae; genus Sylvia; species Sylvia atricapilla. The sequence continues at coordinate 96,576,014 of NC_089141.1, forward strand.
TTAGTCTCAGCTCAAATGAATCTTGAAGTATCATTTATATTTCTACATGTGGCATGCTTCCACCCCCTCTCCATAACACAACATGCAGTGTTGTCCATTCAAATGTCCATTCAAATGGCTACTAATGGTTGAAAATAGTTGGCCATAATGAGGGACATAATAAACCATTGTACAGATATAATTTTCTTTTGTAATCATGTGCATACCCTTCCTGCAGAGGTGGGCTCCACTTTGTGAAATGCTCACAGGGAGTGGAGGCTTAGGGGAATCAGTAAGCTTTGAAAACTCTTTCCATATCTTTTCTTACAAAGATTTATATCACATACTGAAAAAACATCAGATAGGGTTGCTTTTGACTCCTGCTCTGCAGTGCCTACACCTCTGAGGATAAAACATATGAAGATTCTGAAACAACTTTAATCTTCCACTTCATTCAGTTTAATGGTCATTTGCTTTTAAGTTGGAGATAAGTATTTTTATACTAATCAGTCTAACCCTCTTTAAGGTCATTGTTGGTAGGATGAACTTTGTCAGTGACATGGCTTGTTCTGCCAGTTCTAAGATAAGTATCGTTCATTTAATATGTGAATAGAACACAGCAGCTTGCTGACCTTCACATTAGGAGCTAAATTATTTGTTAGCTGTCTGTGAAGCCTTTGATTCACTGAGATTCTTGGTCCACTTGGAATGAAAGCTTCCAGCAGATGTTTTTGATGCATTTCAGGGTGGTGGAGAGGCAGTTCAGTGAGCAGTGGAACAAGTCTTATGCTTTGATTCCTTGAAGATTTATGTCTTGAGGTTGAGCCACCATGCATACACTGGTTCAGCTTGGGTGGCTGTCATTTCTCTACCTCACTTCCTCTTTCCATTAATCATGCTCAAACTAAACTCCCTTGATTCTCCTGCTACTCTGTCAAATAACCTTGAAATTAGCCAGCAGCTTCACAAGCTGTTAGGAACGACAGGTAGACATATAGATAGCAATATCAGGTAAACATATTAGAGCACAGTAGGTTTGTACAGATATCTCTAAAACAGGCAATTTTCAGTTTCAGCATTTTGCATTGGAGGGGAAGAATGTGTTGTTTCCAGACCAAGCCCTAATAAGTGCTATGTACCTTCAATTCCTATTAAATTCCACATAAACCTTCAGGCTTTTATCAGAGGTTTGGATCTGGCCATGACTTCCTCCAGAATTGAGGCAGGTAGTCTAATAGCTTATATTATAATATGATAAATTAATCTGAGGGAGAAAAAACCAGAAACTCCCCTTGATTAAACACCTCAGAACTGTAGTAACCCCAGCTGTATTTTAAATGCTGTGCAGTCTTGCATTTGGTAATAAGAATTCTGGAGCTTATTCAACCATTTTCTTTCTCACTTTGGGACAGATGCTATAAAATGCCTAAAGCAAAAAGAGCTTCACCTTGCAATATTCTGTCACAAGTATGACAGATTTGAGATCACAGCTGCAGGATGAGCACCATTTTATTTGAGGAGGTAGAATGTGTGTTCCTGAACCCCTCCAGTAATAGTCCCTCACATATCAGCAGTAATTAGCTACTGCACAGCTAGCCTGAAGCAGAGTTTCTTTGCGCAATTGTGACCCTTGAGTTTGGGGTCAGGTGCCATGGCTGATGGGCAACAGGAGGTCAGAAAACAAAGTGGGAGAGAGGGACTTATGGTGAGATGTTCTGTGCCCACTCAAGGGTCTGTGGGGCTGTTCTTGTGCTGGCAGAAGGGATGCCTGGGGCTCAGCCAAGCAGCTCTTGGAGGAAAGAGAATTTTGGCTCAGCTGTGCCTGGGACTGGAGGGAAGAAGGCTGAGAGGCAGCAAGGAGCATTTTATGTTTTGATGTGCAGTATGTTGCTCTGCAACTTCTGCTCATCTAAAGCTGAAGGTCACCTTAGATTCAAGCATGCTTTGGATTTGGGTCAATACAGGAATTGTCTCATCTTTCCGCAGAGCATTGGTGGTTACATTAACCAGCTGGGGTTTTGTCTGAGAGGCTGCACTTTGCTGCAAGCCCAGCTTGTGCCGCAGAGATATTGAGCCTGGTTTGGAAGCTGCAGGAGTGAGGGTTACTCAGAACCTGTGGCATTTGGGTTCTGCTACCACTGTTAGTGTGCTGATGCCCACTTCAATCCCATGCAGTAGTATTTTCTTTTTGAAGAAGAAGAGACTGCTTGTGAGTTTGTTGAGGCAGGCAGGGCGCAGTGATAAGATGGTAGAAACAGGACCTGACATCCCTTTCCTATGGTCAGATAGGTTGCTATGGTGTTTAGGAGTAAAATGAAACAGAGAAGGAGGAGTAGCTCTAAGGCTGCAAACTTTTATTGTTTAAAATCAGTCTAATAGCTCTACACAAGTCCCGGTATTCATGACTTACTATTTTTCACTAAGTTTGATATTATTAGCTTTTTAGAAAATAAAGGCCTGAGGTGCTCTTCCATTCTTTTAGCTGGAGAAAAATTCAAATTAATTTTACTTCTCAATCAACTGTTAATTCAGAATCTGCTGAGAAGCTTTTGATTAACTAAAATTTGTCTTTCTATTAAACAAATTAGAGCCATTCAAGAAGCATGTGAGAAATTTGTAAATCCACTATTAGAAGTAACTTACTGATGATTTTGCAATAAGTCAATTTGCCAGGAAGAGGAGACCATTTATGTTCCAGTGGGATCGGGCCTAGTCAGAGGTGTAGCATCCCATCCCAATGTACAGTGAAAATTAAGCAGCTGTACTGCTCAGGATGTTAGTAATTGTTTGTTTCATGTATAAAAAAAATCTGATTCTTGTATGTTGACACTCAGAAATGTTAAAATATGAGTTAAGAGTAAATAAGCTGAACTGCATTTAGTCAGTGCACCAGCGCTCTCAATAAGAGCTGACCTTAACTCAATTAAGCAGAAATTATTTTCAAAGTGATAGAAACTAAGTGGTGCAGTGGAGGCTATTAGGTTGCAAATTATTATGTATGAGGGATCTGCAGTAATTGTCAATGGTTCTTTATATATAGCAAAAGTGAAGTCATTCAAGCCAGAGTGGTGCTAAGGCAGAGAGTACATGCAGATGCTTATGTAGGAACTGGCATGCAATAACATGTTACCTCAAAACTTGTAATCTAAGCACTAAATTACTCTGAGGCTTCTTAGAGTGTAAATGAGGGCATCTGCAGGGGACTTTGATGAAGTTTACTTGCACTGCCTTAAAAATGGGCTAGGATTAACTCTGCTGACTACTGTGCATAAGCAGGCAATGAATGGGAGCAGGATTCTGGAAGCAGCCAAGGAAAGCTGAAATCTGTTCTGCCAGTTGTCTTAGGGAAGTGGGGAGGTGCAATGGGTTCAGGTTACCCTTGGGAAGGGAATTGCAGATGTGACTGAGCAGGGAATGCCCCCTGGTGAATGAATGCCTCCTGGTGAGTGAAGAAATAGCACAAAAAATGCCTCTACTGTTGAACTTCTTGGTGTGAGGGAGCCAGGGACTGCCAACACTGGTACAAGCTGGCAGTTCATAACACCTGTCAGAGTGCAAGCCCCAACACCACCCAAATCAGGCTCCAAATGTCTCTATTCTGCATCTCATTGCAGTGGAAGGTGCCACCACGTCCAGCTCCAGATCCAATCTGGCAGTGCAGCTTTAACTCATGCATTACATTTTCTGTGAGCAGCACAAAGGGAGATTATCTGAATCTCCCACTGTCTCCTTCATACACTTCCTACTTTTCCTGTCTCATTTGGCATTTCTGTGCTTTCTCATAATGAGCATTCACAGAACAACAATAAAGAGGAAATTTGGTGAAGAATAAAGGTAAATTTATTGAATCTAGCAAGCGGGGAGAAAGATGATGTGTGTTGCATCTGTAATTTTGCCAATAACACTGGGACAGAAATAGCGGTTTAGGGTTTGCAGTCAATTTATGCATCTGCATTTCTTCTCTGCTGCTTTGCAATCAGACTAACAGCCACTGTAGAGACCATCAGTGGCAGCAATTACATTATGACCTTTTAAAGCTTACTTTCAGAGTAAAGATTTTTATCCCATATTACCAATAATTGCTGACTGAGTTTAATACAATCCTCCCAGTGCACTGAAACTGCAGAGTTTGTGATTTCCATGATTTAATAGATCAAGTGTCATGGCTTCAGGGGAGACAAACCATTGTAACAGGATCTCTGCCATTTGGTGATTTCGAATTTCCTACCAAGAGGCTCTGTATTTGCTGCATGACTCTGCTGCCCCAATCTTGCAAACCACATCACCCTGCTGCAGAGTATAGCAATGTAAGGAGTGTAGCCAAGACAAAATTCAAGGGTTTATCAAAGCTTTGTGATAGTGAGACTCCTGTTTAGTTTTATCTTCAACCAATCCACAGGAAAGCAAAAAGGGCGTACCTTTCCCCTTCAGCCCACCATGCCATCCCTGGCAGCCGTTTACTTCATGTGGCCCAACAGGTATTTCATATGACACCTGTAAAAGCCAAGGCACAGTGATCTGTGTCTCTGTGCAAAAATGATTTTGTGCACATCTTGGTCATTTGTGTGCCTGACTTCAGTCACATGTCATGTGTTAGTTTGGACTTGTGACATATGTGTATGCCAGACAAAATCTGTCAGCACAATCAGGTCACCAGCTCAGTATAAACCAAGAAATTCCAGCACAGCATTTTGGAACAGTCTAGAGAGACTGACCTGAGATGTAGACTGTGTCTTACATATTTCTTCCTTCTTAATATAAGGAACACTATCATTAATAAAGTCCTAATAAACAATTTGCTTATGAACAATTAAAGATGCCACAGCAATTGCTAGATCATTTTCCCTGGAGAAATCCTGCCAACCTGAAAACACTTGGTGAGGTGGGCCTTGGACATTTCCTGGGACATTTTATGTCTAATGAATCAGACCAATAGACAGTTTGGCTCCTTCAGCAACAGCCTTCCTCCAGGGCTGCAGCTTAAAGTGGCTATCTTCCAATATATATGCACATACACGTGTGAGTGTGCAGGCACATACCTGCATGCACAGGTGTGTGCACACATACCCATGACCATTCCCCCTGGCAGCCAGTTGTCCTTTTGGGACAGAGCAAAGCTGCAGTATGGTGGAGTGGTCATTCCTGCTGTATATCTGTGGAGGAGACTCACTTTGCTTTTACCGTGTGCTGAACAGGGTATGAAAGCCCTCTACAGCCAAGGGCAGCCAAACCCACCTGGAAAAGGTGCTGTGGTCATGCTAATACCATCAGAAGCTGGTATGAGCCAGTTTGTGTGAATTACAAAACAGACCTTCAGGTAGGAATGAGAATTATCCCAATGATTTTTAAATTTAAGTCAAATTTGGAAAATTTTGTTTTGTTAATTTAGTTTTGGCATGCCCTGAATGTGGGTCAAGATTGGTTGACTGCGAATGACTGATTTGCAAAGTCAGTGTGGATGGCTTTTAGTGCTCAGAGCAGCAGAAGCTGCTCTGAACCCTCACTCTGCTGTTTGTCTTTTGGATAAAGATGTCCACGCTTACCTTATGGTTGATGGCAATTTGTTTCCCCCATGAAGCAAGTGGAATAGCAAACCTGTGCCAGAACAATCACTTCTAGAAGCCTCTTGGAGATCTGCTTTTACACCTACTTAATTCTTGGTATTGGTTGAGGTGACAGCTGATGCATTGCCAAACATGCCAGTGGTTTATGGAGTGAGAACATATTCACTGGGTTCTGGATGAGACTCCTGAGCTGAATCATGGGTTCACTAATAGTAACAACTCCTCTTCACTATAATTCCTGCTTTTGGCATCGAGGCAATGGCTCTATATCGACAGCCTGAAAGAGAAAGACTTTACAGCCCATTCTTTACTGGTCTGTCAAACTAACAAGATTCTGTGAATGAAATTAATATCTCCTACTGTGTAATTTCCTCATTAAGCAGAGGACCAAATATTTTTCCAGACCTCCCCTTTATAGAATCCTATATAAACAAGCTGAGAAGGCTCATCACTTAAATCTTTTCATACAAGAAACCTTTATCATTTTATGAAATACTGAAATTGAGATCTGACTATTAGCTATAACAATTTTAATGTTTTTATTAAGCAGCTCTGACATCCATTTTTTCCATGTATTGTCTAAAAGAGCATTAACTACATGCACGGGAGTTATGAAACTAGTCAGCTAACATTCGAACAAACATTTTAGCAGCACGCCCCCACAGTTTTCAGAGGCTGAACTTTTGTTTCAGCTGTGATGTTATACAATCCTATTTCCATGGCAAACTTACAGATACACACTTGTCAAAATTCATGGTTTATTTAGCAAAACTGTCGAGGCACATATGTGCCATATGCATTCCCCCATTCTTTACAGACATGCTTTTTAAAACAGCAATTTCCTGCTGCAATTAATTCTGTTGCTTGGACTTCAGCAGATATATGTGACATTGTGGCCCTATGTGTCTTTCTACTGTGGCCCTATGTGTCTTTCTACTGTTCCATCTCCAGCCTATTACAGACTTTAAAACATCCTGTTTTATTTGGGTTTTTTATCAGTATTTATCCTGCATTCAGAAGGACACCTTTCATTGATTAAAACTGTACTTGTATACACCTTAATATCAGATATTTTGGGCACTGTGTATCCATGAATCTCAAAGGTCAGTGCCTGTTATCTGTTATGGCATCTTCTTCATACAACCCAGGGTAAGTACACAGGCAGTCTGAGGACAAAGCAAAGGAGGTGTTCCTTCCAGCACAGATGTATGTAAGGCAGGCAGCCAGAGGCAGGATTTTGTGAGCCCTCAGCTTACCCTGCAAACAGAGGTGTCACCCCAAGCTTTGTCTGGAGCAGTGGAAAAACAGCTACACAAAATGGAAATTGAAGGCTCAGGCCTTGACTTTCAGCTGAGTGGAATCTAAAGATTTGGTCAAAACATAGAAAACTTCATGGGGACACTGATTGTTTTTTTTTTTTTAAACTATGTATATAGTTTGAAAATATTTTCAGGGCAGAGAAAGTTCCCCCTTCTGCCTTTGTGTCCCTCCTATGTCCTTTTCTTTATTCCCAATCATCACCACTGGTGGTCTGGTCGTAGCCTCTGCATCCAGCCAGGATGCATCTCTCCCCATCCCCAGTGCCCTGGTCCCAGTTCACTCATACCTTTGCTTCCAGTTGTCTTCCTGTTGTCTCCCTCACAACCTCGTGCCTTGCCTTCTCCCATTCTGCTGCCCCAGTTTCTGACCTAGTATCAGCCACCTCTCCTCTCATCTTGGTACCTCTACCCCTCTTTCTCCCAAGGTCTTCACACCCTTCATTATTAATTCTAATCACAACCATTCCTGGGCTCCTGGCTCAAATGTGTCTTGCTTCCTTTGCACATGGTGCCCTGAGAGAAGATGATCTCAGTTGCCAGAAAAGTTGCCAAAATATGGTAAATATAGGCAAAGTTCCCTGCTTCCCATCCTAGTGCCTGTATCCATGACACTGGGCTGCATTTTCACCACTGAGCCCCTTGAAGGTGTCCTTCACACATATACTGGGGTTCAGCTGCCTAGAAAGACAGCAGTGAGCCAGTGCAAATGGAAACCTGGCTCCAACATGAGAAAGCACATTCTTTTAAAGGATTATGTAAGGCTGCTTCTTTGGAGATTATCAGACCTGTCTATAACAAGGAAACCCAAGCAAATAAACCAGAAAAAAAAAAAAAAAAAAAACAGGCGAAGAACTAAGGAGCTCCAGATCTAATTTTCCTTGCTCTGGTCACTAAGATGACATAATCTCAGCTGCCTGTGTAAAATATAATTGTATGGTGACCCCTTTCTCCCTTGCCTGGTCACTCCTCCATCCCCAACATAGATGCAGTGCATGCTCTCAAGCCATAACTGAACCCTGAGCCAGCTCAAAGCACAGCCACAAGAGAGCCAAGATAAATTTTAGTGCTTGAAGAAGAGAAGTAAAATCTCTTCCCTGTCCTAGTCCATGGTGTGGGGAGGCAGCTTTGCACAGTGGCAGAGACATTTGTTTGGGGACTGGAAGGGGAAGGGAGGAGTGACGTGAAGAGGAGGCTGTGCTTAGCTCTGTGTGAGGAGTCACTGGCCAGAGCTGGGGAAGGGCAGATGGAAGCTTACAGGGAGATGCACTGGTCACTTTTGTTTCATTCCTATCAAATAACCTTCCCCTGCACAGCTTTTCCTTTACCCATTCTACCTTATTCTGTTGCCTCTTAAAAGCGTCAAACTGTCTTTCTTCACAAGAAGTCCTTCTCTGTACATCAAGCAACATTCAGTCCTTAAGCTTCCCAATTTTGCCATGTGAGAGACACCTGGGATGGTGTAAAACAAGGAGAAGGGCTGGGAAGGAAACCTTTGCCAACTGGACTTCGATTTTTTTTTTCTTAAAATAAAAAACCCAATACTAACTAACTATGGTGATAATGTGCAGAAGGCTGTGGCTGGAGGCAAGCCCCAGAGGGAGCATTTCAAGCCCTTTTAGATCAGTCCATATCATTCAATATGAACACCTCACTGCATGTTGGAGCCATACTTTACCTTTAGTAGCACCAGGCTGCCAGCTCAGAGTACTGAGCTTAGACTACTGGACTAGGAAGTGAGAGAGCAGATGTTTAATTTGCTGGACTGATACACAGGAAAATGGAGAACCCTACCTCAGTTAGACAGATTGCAGCTTTTTGCTATACCACAGGTAATGATCACGATCTGCTATATTTTAAAGTAGTCAGTTTTAGTGCCAGCAGTTCTCTCTGTAGTATCTTTGAACCTTCCATATGCCATCAGCAGCTAAATACATAGCAACCTTCAAGCAACCTTAGTTTAGTGTCCTTTTCAAGGCTTAAAGGCTTTTTTCTAGTTTATTTGTTTTGCTTTGGTTTTGGAGAGAGGGAAGAGAAGAAAAGGAACTAAATGTTAGTGAGATCATGTGGAAGTGAAGAAATGTGCAGTTTTGAGGGTTGCCTGTGGCAGAAAGGCTCCCTGAAAGGGCAAGCTGTTACAGCATTCCAGTAATTTGTCTGTCTGTGAGGTTGTTAAATAACCAAATCCTTCAGCTGAGATTGCTCTGTCCCCACTCTTGTCTGTACCATGGCACAAACAGATAGAGCTGTTGTGGTAGTAGGTAGCTGAAGTTTCTTATTTGACACAGCTGGAGCTTGATGCACTTACTAGTAACAAATATTCAAGGATAAGCAGAAGTGAAGCTGGATAGAAGCCAAGTGAAGTTCCTTAGTTTGTTCCAGAATAAATCAAAGGGTGTTCTGAGACAGCTGTCAGAGGTTCAGAATTAGACCTATCCTTCTAGTGAAATGAACACAATTGTTTCATAGATTTCCCCTTGCTTTAAGACGAACGGCAGCAGCATCGAGGACACACAGTCAGTAACAATAGTCCCATTATCCCATCATGGCTCTCTAGGGGAACAGGCACATTTATTATTTTGTTTCCAGCTGCACCAGCACCCTCATGCTGCATCATCCTCCCTTGTTTCTAGGAGTTCTTTGTGTCACCTATGGAAGCACACAGCTCAAAAAAGGTTTTATCTCTCTGGTTAGCTTTCCTGCTTTGTCTGACTTGTTTTAGATGCCCATAAACTTAAAGCTCCATTAACACATAACGAGGCTTAGACAATTTGCTTGAATTATTCATACAAAATACTGTCTAATTCCTTTTTGAATTGATTTAATTTATTCCTCCCCTTGCTAAATGTAGAAAAAATACGTGTTTTCTACAACCACTATTATTAAGTAGCTCAGGATGTTCCCTCTGTTTGTGATTGCCTGAACATCAGGCTTTTTTTCTTTGAGAATTAGTAATAAGTTACATGCACTTGTCTTCACTACTCTGCCCTACACAAAGGACAAAAAGCTATATGTAGAGATAATAGCCTTATTACCTGTTGTTTTAAGCGTGTGTGATTCTAGCATGCTCCCAATTTGTGAGCAATCTGTTCATCCATTCTTTCAAATACAGCACCAATGCCAAATTTTGAAATAACAGAACTGTCTGCTCTGCCTCTTAGTCTTTTGTGCACACAGCCACCTATGGAACTATTAATTAACATGAACCACTTTCTAGATAATGCATTGTTCTTCCTCGCCTGAAAATGAATAGGAATTTCCTTCATTCCTGTCACATTGGGAGTAAGTGGAACTACCTGCATAAGTTTTAGCCTGAAACATGTACATGGACAGGTTTTAATAGTCCTTTTTCATGTCAAGGTTGTTGTGAGTGACCAGCGTCCTTTACTGCAGCAACTGGCAAATTCAAAAGAGCATTACACCAGATTTTTTACCAAATGAGCCCTTACAGGTCATCAAAACACCAGCACTCACTTCATTAACCACAAAGAAACTTCTCCCCTCGAAGTGCTTACCATGTACAAACCTGAGATCAGAACAGAGAACTGTGGCACTGAAGGAGTCATGGAGGAAATCTGAGAGGTGAATTTGAAGCCAGATTTGTTGCATGACTAAATACTAAATAATAACTGAATACATGCTGAAGTGAAATCAGTTATCCTGAACAAGAAATATGTACCCTATTCCTTTTCCAAAACAATCATTTATTCATGTTAAACACAACTTTGTAGGCAAAGTAACTAAAAGAAAATGATGGAACCGTTGAAAATACATGCTTACATTTTTGAAAAGATTTAAGTAAAAGTACCAGGATGGTGATTCAAATACAGATAACTGAGTTGATAGTTATTGACAGTTACCATGGGTATCTTTTGATATATTTATATTTAACTAGTATACATCCAATAATAATTTACATCATCATTAAAATAAAAGGTTGAAGTAACTATTGCTATGTAAGAAATAGGTATGATCAGTGAGTCTTCTCCAGTGCTGCTGAATGTGTAAATATATGTGGTCATCAGTTTGATATTGCTGTACCCATGTACACCTGCAAACCAGAAGCTTAAGATTTGTGGATGTTCATTACATGATTTCAGCAGAAATGTTTGCTTGATGGTCTTTTGTTTTAATAAATAAACTGTCTTTCCTTTGTAGGGTATTTTAGGTGGGTTTTTTCCTCTACAACTTGAAAATTTCTTTTCCCATGAAAGTGTTTAAAATGGGTTTCCTTTGCCTGCTATGGATACAAAAAATGCTTAAGTGCCTCTTAGGAATTTTTTTTGTGTTCTTCAAGGCAAGCAAGTCAGAAGAAGGAGTTAAAAAACAGAAGAGCCATAAGCAGAAATAGATTTTATGGTCTTTCTACTGGAACACAGTATCATCCCAGTGGAAGTCATTAGACATTTTTTCTCCATATATAATGAAGGACTGCAGTGACTCATTCCTCAGTTGTAAATGAATTTTTAAAACCTTTCAGAGGCATGGTCAGGGACATTGTAAAAATGAACAGCTCAGGATATTATTCCAACCCATAATTTCTTAGCAAGGAGATGATATAGGTCAACTGCTGAGTAAACCTTGTTTATAGACATTAAACTTCAGGTCAAGCGTAATGCTAGGACGTTTAAGTGCTGAAAAATGAAAATCAAATCAATTATGACCAATTAGCCCTGTATAAAGCTAAACACATCTTTTTACTTTTGCTGTTTTAAAATAAATCATCAGAGACAAATCAACAAAATAATTTCTACAGATTTTTTGTCAGAGTGCTTTCTATTTCTGTTTTTTCTCATGTCTGTGGGATCAAAAATGACATTATGTCAGTAGTTCTCACATAATTACATTATTGCCTTGCAAGAAGTAGGCAATCTTGATTCAAGACTATTGTCAAACATTGTCCTTTCTAGCCTGTTCTCACTCAGCCTCTACTTTTCAAAGTAATTGTTTTTCCTAGTCTGATTTTATCCCTTTTTCCATTATCTGGCCTAGTAACCTGGAGAACAGTGGGCAGAGGAATGCATGTTGGCCAAAGCATGGCATCCCTTTCCCCACGTCCTGTTGTAACTTAATTTTCTTTTTTATGTCACAAAAAAAGGTGTATCTCATGCATCTCACCAGTAGACCAAAAGGTAGGTATCACTGCTGACAGTCAAGTACCTGGACAGGCTGGAAGTGGCGCAGAGGAATCACAGGAAAAGGACATTTTAATTTTTTTCTGTGGCTCCTGGAAAATTACTTCAATGTTGTGTGCCTCAATCTTTGCATCTGTAGGAAGCACGTGGTTACTCATCTCAAAGGACTGCTAAAACTTAGTTCATCAATAGCTGTAAAGCATCATGTACTCCCATGTAGAAAATACACATATTTTACAAGATTAAATTTAATACTTGTGGAATTCATCAGAGGTTTTAAAAGCACTATTTCATCCACTCGAAACATCAATTCCAACCTACACAAAACAATCCCTAAAATATCCCCCAGTCTTTTAATGAAAACCATGGCAAGTCCAAGCACCTTTGTTCAGTATTGTGTTCAGAAAATATTCAGAGTGAAATCCTATCCCTGCCAAAGTGAGTGGCTAGGGTTTTGTTTCCAATCTAGAGTCTCCAGACAATAAAATTATATTTGGAATCATATTCCAAAGGCTTATTGCCCTTATGGCTGAAAGTCTTGGGAGATGGCATTTCCCAAAGAAGTCTACCCACCCTTAGATTTGATTTGAACCATGTCTTCTGCCTTTTAATTGAATATTAAATATATTCAGAAAAGCATTTAATAACATCTTGTGGCTGCTGGCCTTTTCAAAAACAATAATGTAACTATTTTCTAATAATCTGAAAGCATATTGCTGTTCCAAACATCTTGATTTATATGAAGGAAAGAACTCAGGCAATGGAAAAAAAAAGAACATTTTCATTCAGAGAACTATTAAAGTGTTTTTCAAAGGCTGATACTAAGAAAGTAGAGGCAGTGGAAAAATGAAAAAGAGAGTTTATTAGGAGATAGATATCCCTTCTGTACAATTTAATTCTTGAGTAGAAGAAGGTACATAGCAAATGTTTCACTCTCGTTAAAAGAAAATGAAGTCTGGATGCATGATTTCACATCCAATAAGATAACACTGGTATTAGGTTAGCAAGCATTATAGGAATATAATTTTTTTCCCTTTTATACAACTGGATTAAAATTTCAGCTATAGGCATGTGGAGACAAGGGAAGGAAAGAAATCTTACAACACTTCAGACATTATCACTTTGATCTATGCAAATGATCCTGGATTTTGATGACAATAGGTGACTGATGTTACAATGTTTTAGCTAAATGCCCGGGTTGTTATGCTGTGAGAATTCCTGTCAGCCATAGCTGCATTGTTCTTGTGAACAGAGCTGCAGTGGATTTCACTCCCCATTAACAAGGTGAACTAGAACAACCTATATCTCCATGCTGTAGAACTGAGGTCAAAGCAATAATGTGGCACTAGAATTTGCTTTAAACCATAGAAATTTTATCCCAACCAGCCTGGATCTAGGACTAGAGGACTAGATGACTGGATCAGATCTTCAGGGGATGTTGCTTCCTTTTCTCATTCTGTTGCATCTGTGGTGTATGATCCACATCTTCCCATCTGTTTGGAGTTTGGATCCTTAGAGAAATGGAAAGGGAATGAAATCCATTTTGTTTATATTTTTCAGGATGGACACTACCTAGAGTAAAATCCTTTTTAAACATTCAGCCTACATAAGGGACACTAAGAAATGAGACTGGCAGCTAGTGAACAAAGGTCAAGAAGTCTTGCAGGTTGCCTCCTGTCCAAAGGAACCATATACATGATAGACAGATTATCCTCATGAGGAGAAGGAAGCTCGTGGCAATGCAGAAAGGAGGTCACTCACGCTGCCAAGAGGTTGCCTCAGCAGGAGAGCTTATCCACTCTTTCTTCTCTGCCTGCATCCCTGAGGTGTTCTCAGGCCAAATTTTCAAAGCCATGTTTTACACCTCAGTACAATTGTTCAAGTTGGTATAGCTTCATGTTTAATGATTTCCACTTAATAGAAATCAGGAAATGTTAAATGTCTGGTTACAGTGCTGTACCCGTATCTCTTAAGCAATGAAAGTAGCATGGACAACTGTTCAGCAAATGCTAAAACATGCTGGACCCACATGGATTTTACTGCTGTATTTTAAACCATTCAACAGAAAATGCAATGCTCTTGTCTAAATGCATGTCTCAGTCCCTTTGAATCCAATAACAGGTCTCAAGGAAGTTTTGCTGATGCTGTGATTTCAAAGGTGAGCGTGACTCTACTTCCTGCTCCAGTTATCAGCCAGTTTCTTTAATAATTCAAAATCCTTGCTAAAATCCTGACCTTAGAGATTAATAAAATGATCCTTTATAGCCTTTCCAAGTTAGGCCGATTAAACACAGATTTGGCACAGACAACCTGAGAAACTTCAGTAACGTTATTCATTTAGCCAACAGAGTTACCTCCCCTGCTGACGCACTCCCAATTAATGCCAAGAAAGGCATCTGATCCAGTGGAAGGGGACCGCTTGTTCCGTGCTCTCTATTACCTTGGATTTGGTCCCAATTTAATGATAACATCACTGTGTTTTTCTTGAGAATTGTAATTATTTTATGGAAGTGGGTAGTGTTCTGTCCAGCTCACAAGCTTTCCCGAGAGGACAGCAGGCCCCAAGCTGGGATGGCAGCAGGTGTTTTGGAGGGAAGCACTCATTAGCACCCCCAAAAGCACATGAAGAAAGGGTTGTTTGGCGTGGCAGTGGGTGATTAATTTCTACCCTGCAGCATGAAGATACCTGAGCTGAAGTACTTTATAATTATAACTGACCATCTTACTTGTATCTGTACATCAGCTTTTCCAGACCTAGGCTCTGCTGCAACCAAGCAGAGCCAGCTTAGCTTAGCTCTGCCTGGAAGCAGCTCCGATCAAACTGATGCAACTGTTCACACGATGACGGATTTAAAATTAGTTTTTTGTTACGCTAGTGTTTATGAATGCCAGCTGAGTCACTGCATGCTGAATTTAAACCAGTTTACTAGAGTTCATACCCAAAATTATCGGGGTTTAGCCAAACCAGTTTAAAATTCAGCTGCAGGGGTGGTACTGGCTGAGCAAGTCATGCTGCAAGGTCACCAGGGAGAAGGGCCATGCTGAAGGTCAGGGGATGCTGTGGCCACAGCCCAGATGCCCATTGCCTCTGACATATCCCCAGGGGGTAGACGTGACATGGGTGATGGCTGTGCCTGTCCCTGGGAGCAGGAGGAGAGCAGAGGTATGATCCCAGGAGGAGTTGAAGAAATAGAATCATAGAACCATTTAGGTTGGACAAGATCTCTAAGGCCATCGAGTCCAACTGCTAACCCAGCACTGCCAAGTTTACCACTAAACCATGTCCTTAAGTGGCACATCCACGCATCTTCAGGGATAGGGACTCTTGCTGGAGTCCTGCCAGTCAGCACCAACTGGGAACTTGTCCCAACATAGAGCTAAGATGTTATTCCCCTGGCCTAGAGACCAACATAAGCTCAGCAGATAGAAGCTGGATCTCTTGGACTATTTCAGGCAGTTTTCCCCACCAATCCTTATTTACTCTGCTTTCAGGATCCAGCCCCCATTGGAGAAGAGAGAGAGGTTATCTAACCATGACCAATTTTTTGATTTCCAGAATATAAGGTCATATAAAATGATGCCGTGGAGAATGAAGTCTGGTTGTTTATGTTCTTTCAATGCTGACCTGGAGGATTTGTGTAAGATCTCATGAGAAGAGGCTGAGAGGCCCTGCCCAAGCCCCGAGCACAGAGGAGGGTCAGGTGGGTGCTGTGGGGCACACGGGATCTCCATGGCAGGCAAGATTGTTGGTTTCCACCTCCTGGAAAAGGCAGGGGGCTGTGCCTCCATCCAGAGGCCTGCCAAGGGTGTGGCAGGTGGGGACAGAAAGCTGTGCTCAGGGAGACGTCCCAGACTCACGGCAGCACCAGGAGGAGGCACTGAGCCATGGCAGAGGGAGGCAGAGACCCCTGTCTCTGGGCCTGGCCTGATGATGGGGACTTGGGCAGATCCTGGGACCTCTGGTCTGCACAGACCAAGGTCAGAAGAGGTCTTGGTGCTTTTCTCCTGGATCCTGCCACTCTGTGGAAGTGGCTTTAGCTGTCTGCATAACGTTTGACAGCAAGAGATTTGGCTTTTATAATCACAGGTCCCACTTTAAGAACTGAAGAGGGCTTTGTGAGCACCTGAGAGACACCTCACAGTACTTACAAGCAGGAGGAGATGGAGTCAAGTTCCTCACTGCAGTGCATAAGTTATTAGTTGAAATTAGAGTTTCAGACTGTGGATAAACAGAAACTGTCTTCCTGCGAGGGTGGCAGTGAAGTGGGTCACCCTGAGTACTGTGCCATCTCCATCCTCAGAGGGTTTCCTGCCCCAGCTGGTCCAAACCATGAGCAGCCTGCTCTGGCCCCAGCACTGGCCCTGCTTTGGGCCAGGAGGTGGACTGGAGACCTCGCAAGGTACCTCCCAGCCTGAACTACACCATCATCCCATGACAACCAATAAATGTTTTTAAACCAAGATAGCTTTGCATGTACAGCACATTATACTTGGCCCTTAGCCTCAATAAGGTTTGTGGCAGCAGATTATATAAATTATATAGATGAATCAGTTAACCATCATTTCAGTCAGTGTCATTTTCACCCTGACTTTGATTTAACGAAGCAAGACATTTTTGTATTTGCAATCCCATGCGCTTGAGGGAAACTTTCCAACATACATGTTTAAGCAAGTAACCTCTTTCTGACAGTGCTGAGCTCTCATCAGCTGTCTCTTGAAGAGAAATTTTTGCCAACTGAGCACTTTCGAAAACTTGTTCCTTTGTTTATCAGCCCACATAAGAATTTTGGACCCTAATTTTTGGCATATCTTATGAAGTGTCTCTGCCACAGTAGCTTCTGTAGGTTCTGAAAAGATAAATTCTATCCTTACAAGAAGGGAACATTATTATCACATAGGAAGGGACCTACAAAGACCATCAAGTCCTGGCCCTGCACAGGACAATGCCAAGGGTCACACTTGTCTCTGAGAGCGTTGTCCAAGTGCTTTTTGAACCCTGTCAGGCTGTGCTGATACTGTCTTGCTGGGGACCCTGTTCCAGTGCTCGACCATCACATCTGTTGTCATCCTCCCAAGATCAGAGTGGTTGACCCATCAAAAGTCTCGCAGTGAGAGAAAATTGATACTTCAAGCTCAACCACTCATCTGTTAGTCATAGATTTCATTAGCAGAGAAGCAAGATCCACCATCCTTATCCAATCAGGTACAAGTTTTGCTAAAATATAAGGGAATTTATATTAAATATGAGTTACTACTATGTTTATCTAAATATGTTACTTACTATGTTTATTTAAAATATCAATTTTTATGTATGTTCTATTTTTAGTCATATCTGTAAAAGAAAAGACTTTTTTTATTTCCAACTTTTATTTATATGTCTGTTTTCATCTCTTTTTGCAGTAAATTAGTCACTAATTTAATCATCTCTAAGATCCATATGCTCGCCCACACCATCCCTCATATGAGTACAATGAGATAAAAATTCTTATTTGCTGCACTGGGGTATAATTAAACTTTCTAAATTTCAATTATTTCAATTTCTTACCATGAGCAGTCACATGGCCTCCTGCAACAAAAAGACCATTTTAAATGTTTCAGAATTTTCTACACTCATCTTTTAATTTAATTTCTAGTCTTTGATAACGTGGTTTACTTACAACAAATTAGTAATATACTCCACTGACATGGTTTCTTTTGTTTTGGTTTGGGTTTTTTCCCTCCTATGGTCATATTGGCAAGTTTCACAGCTGAGCAGTATGACAAATACCATATGTTCACCTTCAGGCCACTATGTTATTTGCTGGTAACTGCAATTCCTGCTGCTGTAGTTGCTCTGTGAAATTAAGAGTGACTGTGAGACTTTCCTTCTATTACCTTAAGTCATCTTATGTATCTAGGCAACTTTCTAGAGTCACTGCTCCATGAAATGAATTGAAATACGTGTAGATTCGCATTTCACATTGGTAAAACACAAGCAACATTTGAATTCTGAACAGAAATGAAAAACATTCCAATTGGAAAGTTGCCTGCAAAAATTCAATACTTTTCTGCCTTTATTCATTTATTTCAGCTTATATTGCTTATGAATCTAATGAAATGCTAGGCTGGAGCTCCATTTTGGTATGAAATGACTCAAGGGAATAGCAAAAAATGTCCAACTTCATGAACAATATATGGCAAATCTGTAGAGCAAGTCCTTTGATTAGTTTATCTCTTGGCTTGTAACTTTACTTTTGAATAAACAGGGATTGTCAGACTGAGGAAGCAGGAGAGTTTGCTATGAATATTCATGCAAACACGCCTAAGTCTTGCACAGTTTAATGGAGCTATTCCTCTGCCTTGCTTTGATTAATTGACTTTTAAAATGAGGTTTTGTTCATTTTTGTTTAAAGTTTCAAAGGAAGAGGGCACAAAGAACAACTGACCATATTTCCATTCCCTGAAAACCAAAAAACTGTCAATAGGAACCGAGAGTTCAGTAGAAAGGCAGGATTTAGCCTTGTATTTCCTAGTCTTTTTTGAGTCCTGCTTCCCACAGGAGAAGCGCTGACTAAGTAAGAGATTTCAGGTTTCTTGCTATTTTTAATCTTTTTACAAGCAGTTCAGTCCACCCTGATCAAACTTCTCTTTACTTGTTTTTAGCTTAGTCCTGGGCCAATGGGTTTCAATCCTTGCTCTAGAGAAACTGCCTCTAGGGAAACTCCTGCTGGTCCTTCTCCATCCATCTTCCTCTTTTCCTCTGATTGCAGAAATCCTCCTTATGCCTTGGGCTGACCCTTCCTCCTTATGCTTCTGTCCTTCATCAGCTGCAGCCACTCACCTGAAGCAGCTCTCTAGTTGGCAGCTGCGCTTGAAGTTTATAAAATTTTATTAGACCCAGTCTCCCAAGTTAGCAACAGTGCTAATGCTTTAAGGTGAAGAAAGGGAGGGAAATAGACATCAAATTCCAAGTTAGCGAAAGTGTTATTGCCTTGAAAAAATCATTGGCAGGTTTAGTGTGGGATCTTGCCAGGACTTTGCAGGAGTGAGGGGAGAGAGCTAAAGATACATAGTTGGGTGTAATCTATATGCTTAAACAGTAATAAATAGTTCAGTCTGCAGTCACAAGGAGGATTTACAAGGTGTTCTTCACCCAGTAAGATTTTCCTTAAGGAGGTGGATCTGCTCTTTCTACAATGTATGAGGAAAATTAACACCATAGAGCAGAACCTGTAAAGGCGAAAACAAGAACTGTCTAGGTAGCAACAGAGACTTAAAGAGCTTTAGATCTGCTTCCCTCCAGGCAGTGTTATTTTGGGCTGACTAGAGATGCCTTCAAACCTGTGAGCCCCCTCCTGGAGTAAGCTTTCAGAGAAGCCAGGACAGCTTGTTCTCAAAACAACAAGCAGGTGTTCTCCTTTCATGGAGGTGTCCAAGAAAAAAAAAAATAATAAAAAAAGCAGTCACTCAGAAGCAGCGGTGACACCAATTCTTCCTTGTGGCTGTGTTTGCTTCCTCAGGTACTCCAGATTCCAGTGAGATGCATGATAGTTGCAGATGAGCAGGTTTCAGTTAAAGTGGGAATTTTGATGAAATCTAGACTCCTAAATTCACAGTTGTCCTGAAAAACTCTGGCTTACCTCTTATATATTATTAGTGAAAACCTTGATCAATCTATGTTTCAGGTCAGTGTATAGAAAAATGTATATTATATAGAAATTGAGAAAATTAGAAAGGGTTTGCCTACAAACACTGTTTTTCAATGACAATAATTAAATTGTGGTCATTTTATTGCTTGATATTGCCAAAATCCAAAGACACTTGGATTTGTATATTTTGAGACCATCCAGTCATTGGATCAGGGATTTAAATCTAGATTTCTCTCTTCCCTCTCTCCCAGACATACTTACGTCCCTTTAAAGTTATAAAGAAGGTAGATGAAGTCTTCAAATGAAATTATTTTTTGTGTTGATTTTGAATATGGAAAATAGTAGTAATAGCTGTTTTCCAGCTAATAAAGCTGAAATCTTTTGAGACCAAGGTGTCAAAAGAAGAGATGTTAGAACAAGATGGTACAATTAAACAGCAGCTTATTTAAAAGAAAATTTGGCTGCTGTTCCACCAAGTATTCTGTCGAAATATGTGAACAAAATTGTTGTGTTAACAAAATGCAGTGTTATTTTAGAAGTAGACCTTAGGGTAGCAAATGTCAGTCCTATGTCAAACAAAGACTCTGTGGCAAATGTGGAAATGATAAACAAGTTTGTCTAGTGTCACTATTGAGTAAGAAGATGAAACAGTAATTAAAGGAAGTTATTAGAAAGCAATAGGAACAGGAAGAGATGTAATACCCACAAATCAACGTTGATGCTGTAAAAGAAAGTGGTGTTTTCAGTCTAGTGACCCTTTATTGTAAATGCTAGCTTGGCCATATCTAAAGTAAAATAACTTGAAATAATTTATTTGGGCTTTTAAACACTACTTCTGTGAAAATTCCAGAAGTGGAGCCTTTTACTGAAATTAGGAATCATGAGGTAGGGAACTATGATTAGGGAGCAGCAAGCCAGAGAAAAGCAAGGATTATAGGTAAATTCCAAGGTACCATGCTGGCAAAAGGCCAGCCAAGTGATGACTGCAGAGCTGCACTATGAATGCTGTCAAATACATTTCAAATGATGGTAAAGCTCACCTGAAATGCAATAGAGTGTGAAAAACACTTAACAGAGGGACCTCACAAAACTAGGTAAACTGGCAGTGGAATGATTGATGGAATATGTCAACAAAAGTGTATCATGGACAGTATTGCTAGTTTAAAAATGAAAAAAAAAAATAAATCCCTAACACTTAGGGATGGAAAGGGCCTTCAAAAATTCACCAAAGTCCTCTTTCTCTGCAGTGATGGTCAAAGTGTGCCTGGATGTCTAAATGAGAATATAAGAAATAATAAAATTAATCCTACATTGTAGATGTAGCATGCTTTATTACAAATGCCTAAGGTTTCTTATGGCATAATGTGTGGGTGCATGGGTGGGAGTGCAGAAGTACATATATGCACTGACATAAAATATTCACCTATCTACAGAGCTGAATTTTTGGAAGTAATAATATTTAATAGGATAATCCTATGATTCACATGCTCTTTGCAGTCTTGTGGTGTCTTGTGGTGAAGTGCAAATGCTTCAGCTATTCTGCCTGTACACATATACTCATAGAAACACTCATATGCAAATTTCTGATATACATAAAGAAAACATTTTCCCCTGTTTCACTGTCTTTTATAACATTTTTTTCTGCTTGTGGACTCATTAGAGTCACTAGAGTCCTAAGGGTCCTAAGAGTCACTTAGAAATGATTAGAAATAATGCAAGTTTCTCCTAGGCATATAATCCAAATAGACTGGGACACTTTGTTTCACAGAGGAGTTGAAGAAGTGTATAAAGATATTTGAAATCAAGGTACAGAGAAAGGCAATCAGTTGATGTATTTAAGGAGATGCTTGATGCACCTAAAACACAAAAGATCTGAAACATACAAAGGTTCTCATATTTATCACTGGTAGGGTAAATTTACTACCATATGTAGAACTTACTGCCATGGGATAACCACTGAGCCCAAGATCCTCTGGCAGTTAGACAGGTGTATTAATGACAAAAATATTGAACCATCAAGTGAAAAAGAAATTAATGGAGACACATGGAGACAACGAGGCTTAAAGTATAATCCCTATGGCAGCCAGGATTTCTACAGTGTTTTTGGAGTGATTTGAGGCACCTGAAAACAAAAGCATTGGATTGATGGGTAACTGTGATTTAGCAAGGTAATGCCACAGATCCCAATTTTGTTGCATTCCTATAACTTAAGGTGATCTCAGTAACTTTGATGACTGCATTTCCATTGCTCTTTGATAGCAACAGGACAATTGATGTCCCAAAGAGTGATCCTTCAGCCTCCAGTAAACCTCAAAACCTATTTTTCCATTAAGAATTGCAGCTTTTTTTGGTGCCTTAAAGTAGAAGCTGAGCTCTATGCAAGATAGTGTTTTGCAAGACTGCTAACAGTTATGATTAAATTCAGGAGTTATGAGTAAATTCAGGGTAAGTAGAAATCCCAAGTGCTGTTTCTGTTGCCTTAAAGCTGAAAGTCATTCAATCTGATCAAAGACAATTGAATATCCATTTTGGATTCCTGAAATAATTGTTGAGTTACATGATTTCTTTCAATGAAGTTTTTTATTGAGCTCATGCATAGTTTATCTCAATTTTAATACTCAAATAGAATCATAGTGAAGTGAAATGTTAAGTATAGAATTTTAGACTGAGGCACAAATCTATGAAGGCCATTTAAGTATTTGCTATAATGCTATACCAGGAACAGAATATTTCACTAAAAATTTCCCCCTTAGATTAAAAAAAAAAGAAAAAAAAAATGAAAAAAAAATGAAAAAAGTCCCTACTGTGTGTCTCTATAGTCTTTTGTCATACTGGTTTTGAACACAATTGTTACTAAGTTTGCAAATACTAAAATGTTAAAACTGGGCATTCACAAGGAAATGCTCTTAATTTATTTATAACACTTGGATATGGAATAAATCAAATCTCTTGAAGCGTCTAACATACTCAGGAACTGCAAGTGACAAAAATAGAGGAAAGTTCTCTGGCCAGATAGGCCTTTCTAAAGTAATTTTTTTCTTCATTTTGTGTGTTAAAACTGCTGTCTGGCCTGGCTGACTCAGGGGTGGTTATCTCTGCTCAGCATGTCTGATTAAGTAACTTGATGTTCCTCTTCCTGGTCAGTATAGAGACTGACAGTGCCTGCTTCCTCCTGTGTGAGCAGTGCTTAGGACCAGGTAAGCCTGGCAGTGACAACTTTCGTTATGGTGAGGAAATGTTTGGGAGAGGGCTGGTGGCTTTGATCCAGTGGTATGTGTGGTGGAGTTATTGGCTTTTCTTCCCTCTTCCTCTACTCAGCTTGCTGGGCAGTTTTGTCTGTAGCTGCCTAAAGAAATGAGAGACAGAGCTGGTGAAAATTAGCTGGTGAAAATGACCTTAGAGAGGACGAAGAGCTTGCAAGTATTTTCATATGGTTCCTACAACCAAAAAGCTGGTGTTTCTGGTTTGGGGTTTGGTTTGGGGTTTCATTTCAGTTTTAGTAGAAAATAGGCAATCTGCTCAGGGAAAACTAAAACTGGAGCTTAAGATTAGACACTGAAGTCAAACAGCTACACTTCACAGATACACAAGAAAAGAGCCTGCATTTGCTCACTGCTCATGGAACTTCCTTTCCCTTTCCCTTTCCCTTTCCCTTTCCCTTTCCCTTTCCCTTTCCCTTTCCCTTTCCCTTTCCCTTTCCCTTTCCCTTTCCCTTTCCCTTTCCCTTTCCCTTTCCCTTTCCCTTTCCCTTTCCCTTTCCCTTTCCCTTTCCCTTTCCCTTTCCCTTTCCCTTTCCCTTTCCCTTTCCCTTTCCCTTTCCCTTTCCCTTTCCCTTTCCCTTTCCCTTTCCCTTTCCCTTTCTTCCATGGTTTGAATAAAAGAGGTTAAGAGCAGCTTTATCTGATTCCACTCCCAAATATTTTGAATAAATTGCTGAGAAAGCGAGGCAGAACTGCTTTGCCCTCTCTACACCTAGTCCCTTGGTAGGTTGTTTTTTTTCCTCATCTGGGATGAAATAATTGATGTCAGGGGCATTCTCTCTATCAGCATCCCTGCCTCCCTCCTACTGCCCCATTCCAATTGCTCCAGCCCTATACTGCTGGCTTCTCTCAGACTGCTGCCAAGAAGAGAAAGAACCAGAACCAACCAGAAGAGAAGCTTTGAAGTACATTTGGCATATTTGTTCCCGTTCAGTAGCATGTTCACATCTACATCTCTGCTCAGGGTCTCTTTCCAAAGGTAGCACTTGATACCTTTGCATCCTGACCCTGTAATACTAACTCAGAAAAATCCAAAATGATCAAATGATCAAATCATTCTATGAGGCCAAGTTCTTGAAAGCACAAGTGTCAGCAAACACAAGGCTGGAGGAAGGAGATCCCCATTCCCATCCATTCCCTCCTGGGGACAAGCGGGGCTGTTCCTGAGAACAGCTCCTGATTTCAAGAACTGGAAGAGATCAGGTCCCAATAACAACCATGCTGTTCATACACACAATGCTTAGTTTTCCTTCTTAACTGAATCAAAGCTACTTTTGCATAGTGCAGGGTTTCATTGGAAAAGGTTCACGTTGTTCCTGAATTGTTACATATTCTGTAGCAACTTTGCTGCAGTCACTGCCCCAGAGAAGGAGCAGGGTGAGCTCAGTTAGTGCAGTACATAGAAAACAGCACATCGATTTCTCCTTGTTCTTTTTGTCTTAGATACTCTGGACTACAGAAATAAGATCCAAGAACTTCAAAAAGCCTGTAAAATCTTTTACTATATAAAATAAATCAGTCACTCAGTGGCTGCTCTCTACAGGTACATGAGGGCACTGAAGTGAGAACCATGTTA
The DNA here is from genome assembly GCF_009819655.1 of Sylvia atricapilla. NCBI lineage: Eukaryota > Metazoa > Chordata > Aves > Passeriformes > Sylviidae > Sylvia > Sylvia atricapilla. Next base: position 96,600,472 of record NC_089141.1, read on the forward strand.
ATTTTCTTTATATTTGTTTGAGGACTACTTACTTATATTCCCTAGAGGATCCTTAACATTGTGTTCTTTCATTTTTCTGTATTTGAATATATATTTTAATATTGCCTTAGAATTTTGTTCCTAATTCTGAAAGTGGGCTAGTTGAATCTATATTAGCCATTTTGATTGCTATTCTCACTGGGAATCAGCAGCAGATATCTATATTTACAGACTGAAAGTATTGTAAAATTATTGTATTAGTATTGTAAAATATAATTTTACCTTCTTTTAGTTGTTTCCTCCCAGCAGCTGTAAGCTTTTTAAGGCAGCCCTTCTTTTCTACCACAAAAATAACACACTGTGTACACGAGAGTTATTAATGAAAGCCTATCATTGAAAATATTATTTGTAAGGTGAGGCAGGTGTTTTATGCCATGTAGGTATTCAAATTTTTTCCCCTCTTATGAGTAAATACTCAATTTCAGGAAAATGTTCTGAATTGTTAATACCTGGTGTGCCAGCCTCAGAGAGGGTTTAGCAGCCTCTGAGTGGAGCAAGCTGGGTAAGCAGCAGGAGAGATTGCTCTCCTCCTTACTCTTGGGTCAGAATCCATTCCTAGGAGAGAGCGGCTTCTGGCAGCCCATGTGTGTCCATGGAGAGCTGTCCAGAGCACTTGATCTTCCTGTCAGAAGTGTGCTTACAAGCAAATGAAACAAGGGTCACCTAGAAGCTTTGCAGATCTGGGGACATGGATTTCTCCTTCTGTGGTTGTCAGCTCTGCTGGGGTTGATCCCTGGGGTTGCTCACCTCTGTTTTTAATGTGGGAAACGAGGGACAGAGCCGTTCGCCAAAGGGCGAAAATACATTTTGGCTCATTTAGGTCCATGAAAGGAACGGGGGAATTTGTTCCCTTCTTGCCACTTTGCCCTGTCTATCTATGTGTGCTAATTACTGATGTATGCTGCAGTAAATATTATTTACTCTTCTTCTCTCAGGGCAATTTGTAATTCATAGAGGGTTGGGAACAGCTGGAAGGCAAAGCAGTGATCCTGAAATTTTCTGAGACTAAAGTCAATGATATATTAATGGTCATCTAATTTTCCTGGGAGTATTTTGTGTTACATTAAGTGGTTGTTATGCATTGATGAGCATGCCTAATAAATGTAGCCACTTTCCTCTGATAAATTATGAGAACAAATTTGAATCCTCATTAACATGTATATATTAACCCTGTGTGAACATAGTAAAGAGTTCTACAGGGTACAAAATTATCACTGTGGCTTACTCTACTGTCTGGATCTAGGTTTTTCAGTTGGCAGGAGATCAGCCTGAATGGAAATAAATAAATTACTTCTAATAAGGAAAATGGTATTAATATAAAACTGATAAAATTAATATAAAACATACCCATGGGCAGCTCCTCTCCTTCAGTATTACCATTGAGAAGATATTGAGAGAAAGTACTGCACAAATCAGTATAGTAGTGAGGGGAGAGGTAGGGAGGGCCCTCTGTGCCAGTGACAAACTGAACCAAGTAGAAGTGTCACCTTGCTTTATTTCAAAGGAGGCTGGGGTCCTTGTGAACAGCAACCTGCTCAGGTCCTTTACAAGGCCATTGCTTAAGTTTCTTCCTTAATATAATCCTGTTTTTCTATAGCCTCATATGAAGGTTTTTGTTGTTGCTATAAGATGAGGTACACTCTCAGGCAAATGAATATTTTTCTTCTAGGAAAATTCAGCAGGTAAGAGATTTTTAATCATAATATGCAAAATAAGTCAAAAGAAGTAATTTTAAAAAGTAGCTTTTGATCCAGTATAGCTTTTCCCCAGGAGCTTAGATCAGATAACTGGTTGCATTAATTGGTACTCAGTGTAGTAAGAGATGCTAAATAGTTCTGCCTGTCAATTCACCCAGATGTACAGAATAATCCAAAAAAGCGCATGCAGTAACTGACAGGAATGAATTCTGAAAGAGCTGACAATCATGAATAATGCAACAAGGTAAAAAAAAAATTGTGGTTGAGAGGTAGTTCAGAGGCTCCTCTGCTAACACCTTTTTAAAATGTATTGTTCATAAATGGAACTTTTCCTATGAGTTTCACTAAATTAGACAGCAAATTACAAAGGTAAGCTTACAAAAGAGCGGTATCACATCTGAAATGTTTGAAATATAAAAACCTGGGGCCTGGGGAGGAAGCTGTACTAAAATGACATGTTTGTAATTATAAAACCAATATTATTATCTCTTTGTTGTCTGTATGTATAACAGACACAGATTTCCACTGATACGGATATAGACATAGTAAAAGAGATGCTCCTGCACAGAGGGTACTTTGATGAACCACCAACTGAGGTCCAGCAGAAAGCAACCCAGTGGCTTCAGTGGGCTCATGAGGGAATACTTTCATGTTCCTTATCTTAAGCATGTAATTTGAATATGCAGGTGATGCCTGTACTATTCCCTGAATCTTAAATTGACACATTATTCTCTCTTGTTTGACTGTAGTTTTGGTAGAGTTACTATTTTTGTCTGCATTCATTTCCTTTTCACCTTTGTCAGCTTAATGCAGGACTGCAAGAATAGAGGTACTGAGTATTGCCAAATGTTCCCCAGCAGTGACCACAAGCAGAAAAGTAAGAGTAGAAAATAGGAATATGTCAAGGAAATTGTGTTACCTTCCCAGCATGGTCTCTTAGCCCATGGCAACTTGCAGCTCCAAAACTGAGCTCAGAGTTGGTGACCCTGTTTCAGATGCACTCAATGGGTGTTTCTTCATAAAGTACTCATCTCTTCCAGGAATTCCCGCCACCCCCTATCAGAATGGTCTCCAGAGTTTACTGTGAAAACTGTGCTTTTGTGCTACTACTTTTGACCAGTTTCATGAGTTTGGTGGGGGTTGTTTGTTTGTTTGACTGGTTTGTTTTACTGTTCTTCAGTCTTTGTGGAGATTTATTCAGTGGTTGCTTAGTTTCCCTAAGAACTATCAATGCCTGAAAATAGCCTGGAGCCAGTTGAAAGCCTAGTGAGTGCTACTGGGGTGCTTTCTGTCTTGTTCAAGAGTTTGTGAGGCAGGAATTTCTTCACTTAGTCCATGCTGACTCTTTCTTGATGCCCCAAAATTGTATCTCATGTTCTTTTCTTTCTTATAAGTAGGTAGGCAATTTCACCAGAAAAGCAGTTTAAGTTTTGCATTTATATTTCCTCTGGGTGCCTTGATCTTCTACAGAATAGGTTTTGGGTTTTCATTTTGTTTTTCTTTTTAAATATAAGATATCTTTGCCACCCTCCTGCTCAGAGGATTATCAAGGATACACGTTGGACTACAACAAAATACAGTAGTCATTTCCCATAATGAAGTCTTCATCGTATGGGAAAAGAAGTGTCAGACTCCCATGTCTTGTCCACTATAGGAAGAAGATGAATATGTAGATCAACTTTTAACAAGGAAAAGTAAGCACACAAAAAAAGTGAAACAAGGGCAATAACATGTACCAAGGCTCTGCAATACAGCAGCATTCAGCAAGAACAGCCCTCAGGAATGACCTCAGGTTTGGTTTTTACACAGACAGACCATGTTTAGAGTTCTTGAACTGTTTTTCAGAGCTATATCTACCCTACCAAATAAAAGATGATTTCAAACCAAGTCCGAGTGATACAGACAGGGTTTACATGTATGCTGTGAAGCAGCAGCCTATTGCAGTCTTGCAGATCAAGGCTGTCTTGCAGGCAGATGTTTGGAGAAATCCATACCGGAACCAAGGGCTTAAAGAACAATTATGCTGTGTGGACAATCAATAATCAAGCTTGGTTTTGTTTTATTTAGGGGTATAGAGGCACTCAGTGTGATCCTTCCAATAAACAGGGACAGCTTGTAAAAGGATAAGAGAAACAGAGTGATTTCTGAGTAAATAATCTGATCTGGGGAATGATGTAAATGATGAGCAGAGGCACTTTCATGCAGCGTGAAATCATTAATGTTATGTAAGAGCTGAAAGCATTCATGTAAATGTAAGGCTGGTGCACTTGTATCAGGACATAGATAGTGCTCTTACTCACATTTAACCTCCTTTTATTCCTGGATCTGGGGTCACTTGGGAAGATCCATCTATATAAGCTGTATTTAGACTGTAATATTTTGATATTAACTGAGCTGAATAGGACTCTCCTGATGAGCTCCTTCATAAAAAAACCCAGGCAAATCTGAATTTTGGAAGGAATGATTGCACATGTCTTTTTGACACAATTCAGTCTCATGAAGTTGCATCTAAAATGTGACCCAGATAAAAATGAAATAAAAATGGGTGTTTCTGCCTAGTCCCATGGTGTAGAAAGATGTTGGTTTCAGTAGCTGAGAGCTCTAAGTTAAAGCAGTGCTAAGGAGGCAGGTAGTGTGAGTGCCTTTCAGGCCAGCCCTTCAGATGCTGAAATAAGCTGTATTTAACAGACTGCGTTTCAGGCTGAGATTTCTTTCCACAGATTTTATTTTTTTTAAGGTTAATTAACGATGATGTTTTCATAATAAAATTCCTATTTCCTGATAAAAAAATCCTCACTTCACTCTTCCTGGTCTAAATGGTAACCATAAATTAATTAATACAAGCAAAATTTCCTATGCATTATAGCCTTTAAAAGCATAGTAGGCACGCCTTGTTAGCTAATTGAAGAATTTCAGAGATATAAAAGCACATGATTGACACATAATGGCAAGTCAAGGAAATACTATCCCAAGATGCTTTCAGCAATGCGACACCAAAAGCTGCACTGTGCAAACTTCACATAAAAGAGCTAATGGGCTTCACCAGAAGAATCCAGGGCACATTGATCCGTCTCTGATTAAAACCCAGCTCAAGGCTAGCTAGGAAAATGGGGGTTATTTTGTTTCAAAACATTTTGTTTCCAAAACATTTTGTCTTTTAGACTTCAGAGTGCAGTCTACACAACATAAAAGTAAGAAGGCATTAGCTTGAAAAAGCTGTGGTTTGCACAGCCCAGGACATTGCAGACTTGTAGAGTCATGGACCTACAGAACAGTTCAGGTTGGAAGGGACCTTTCAGGGTCATAAACTGAACTGGGGTCTTGCCCTGCATTACAACCACCCTAAAAGACTTTTTCTCCATGTCATGGTGCACAGTGACTGGGAGCCACTCTCTCCCAGCAGGACACATCTCTCTGTCCGTGGGCAGAGGATCTGGGCTGAGAACTGAGCTAGGGACAGCGGCTGCATATCTGATTGGAAATCAACACCCTTTTGATAATAGTAGTCACTATTATAATTTATGTGCAGTTTTAATTCCCTCAGCATCTCAGTAACTGCCCATTTTTGACTCTTTCTTATGTGCTTCAATCTTTTTGGTTTGGACTCCTAAGTAATAGAATTATTTTGGTTGAAAAAGACCTTTAAGATAATTGAGTCAGATCAAGTCTGAGAGTGTCAAGGATTTTTTTTTTTTTTTTTTAAATATAGACTTACAGACTTTTCTGAACACACCTGAGTGAAAACCATGTAAACCAAAGGGAATACAGCTGGATAGGATACATAGAGCAGTGTTTACCCCAATGTAATTTTCAATCAGTGGAGCTACACTTTCATTTCAGTAAGACAGAGAAGCTGTTATTTTGGATGACTACAGTTTCAGGCAAATGGAAATTGCAAATGCTCTTCTGCAGATTCAGACATCTTCAGAAGATAGGCTAAGATTGTTTTCATGAATACCATTCCCTTTTAAATCAGTTACAGTAGTTAGCTGCAAAGTACCTCTTGGGTACTTTGATTTCATTTGTTTTAGAGCACAAACCAGGTATATTTAGCTAATCCTCTAAAATTCAGCTGTATTATCTCCTTTTATTACCCTTTTTAAAATTCATTTTTACTGTTATATTTTGAAGAGGATTAATATCCCTAATATAAATCACAGTAGTCTCTTTAGTTATGGTGCATCTTAAGGTTTACGGAGTTTAAATTATTTTAATGTTGTTTTATGTTGCCTAATTTATTCTGTTAGGGCTGTTGTGAAAGTAAGACTGTCATTAATATTATTTTACTGCTTGATGCATCAGATACAGATCTTTTTGGAGAGCCGTTTCTTTCTCAGTTATTGTCCAACATCTCAACCAATCCTTTTATTTTTCTTAAATATTTGAGAACAATTGTAGACACATGTAAAATACTAATAAAAATTAGATCGTTATGAAAATGTATTTGATAAAAACCACCAGCAGATGCATTCTCTGTATGCCACTGATAAACTGGAAATGCTAGCAAGCCCTGAACCTGAACATGAGCTGTCGTGTGAGCATATTTGGAATTCTTAGATAACTTTTCTCCATTTTGTTATTCTGCTAAAAACATTCTTCTACTATTTTTTTCTCATGTGATCTGAATTACATGGGACATTCTCACTTCCAGAAAAGACTGTTAAGGTGGCTCTGCAGAAGTTACCCTCTTCTGCAAAATGCAATTGGGGTTGATCTGTGAAACTCTCAGCAGAGGTCTCCTCTCTCCCACATGTGCCCTGTTTACTCCAAATCACAACTTCCACTCAGAGTGAGCTGCAGAGGCTGGGCGCAGAAATCCCCAAGGAGACCAGTGAGCTGGCGTTTCCTGGGGCAAAATGAGGACATGCATGTTTTCCTTCAGATGGAGATTTTAAAGCCATTGCAAGTGGCTTACATATAATTCCTTGGATTTATTTAAAAAGTTGGTTTTAATAGGTGAGTGGGGTTACAGCAAGAATGAGGAATCTAGTCACAGTTTAGCCACTGATCTTCTAGATGATCTCTTAATAGTCACGTGCCAGGACTTTCAGAAAGGGACTGGAATTTGGGTGTCCCAGTTTAGAGTCCCATTTCTGATTATTGTTTAATTTACTTTTCATTTATTTAGGAGGAACATTTAAAAATGCTGCCTGGATATTTTAGGTGGAAACACAAATTAATTCCTTTGAAACAAGCTGAGCGCATTTTAGCCCAGGGTTTTGGTGTAGAAAAGTACTTTTACAAATTCCCTTTCTGTTATTTTCTTATGTGTATTATGGATCAGCAATATTAATCATGTAAAGCTTTTGCATCTCTATTAAAGATATTTCCCTCTGCTCCATCTGAAATCACTACAAAGCTGTGAAAGCTAGAAATCAGGTGTTGCTATCTTTTAAGCCTACAGTCAAGTGTTTGTACATCAATTTGCATTTTGAACCCATGCATGTTTCACAGTGTGCTGAGAGTGGGGGCAGATATGAGAGTTGTCTTGAGGACAGCTTCTCAGTGTGCCAACTGGATGCTCCTCCAAAGAGATTGCTCATGAGCACACATTTGGCTGCACTTTGCTGGCAGGAGAGGGGAAATGAAGGTCATAAATCCTTCATCTCACGTGTGGGCCAGTGCTGAGCATTCAAGGATGTGACCATGAAGGAGAGAAAGGGGGCTGTCATTACAGCATGTGTATCTTGGTGACCCAGCCTCACATTCCTATCATCTCTCCCAGGGACACAATTCACTTCCAACCACTCTAGCACAGCCTGGGCAGAGCAGTGTAACAGTAATTCCCGAGGGCATGTCAGCCTCATGGGTACATGAACCTCAGAAATGGAAGAGTTCAGCTTCACTGACCTCCTGGGTGCATCCTCATCTTTGTTTTCAAGAAACTTCAGTAGAAATTCAATAAAACAGGCAGAGACTATATTTTTACTTTAAACTGCAGTAGAGAAAAGGAGAAAACTCCACCAAGATCTTCCTGTAGGATTATTTCCTGTAGCCATCTACCTACACATCATACATACATATATTCCTTGTGAATAATTTCAATCTAAAGAAGGGGATCTTCAGAACTTGGTGATGGGTTTGTTAATTCTCAAATTCAGAGACCCCTTAGGTCTAGGTGGGGATTACCTGTTTGGGGGGGATGGACTTAACCCATAAGGCCTGTGAAGGCAGCTGTACAACAGTGAAAAGTGGAAACCTAGGACTGGGATTTGCTGTTTGAAGTGAGATTTAGAAAGTATCAAGGAATGTAGGGTATTTGGGATCCTTGCTGGAATGTAGAGGGAAACAGAGGCAGCTGAGGGCAAAAGCAGGGAGCCCAAGTGACCTGACAGATAAGTAGCTCCCCATGACAGGCTTTTACATTTCCTTGTACTGTCACCTACTACTCACCATCAGAGAGATGCTCCTGATCAGATTGAGAGTCTATCTGCAGACCAGCTCTGCTGACTAGATGTGAAAATCTGCCCTGGCTCTGACACCTTCCAGCAGTCCCTTCAGTAGGACTGATGTTGTTTAATTCAGATTCCAATTTAATGCAATTTGTGTGTGAATGTGTATGCCTGAGGATATAAAACGAGACACAAATTACTGAGTTCACTTGCTCTCTACCATAGAAGATATTTGAAAAGGTGTGAGGAAAAAAGGAGCCATATTTATAGTACAAAATTGCACCAGTGCATAAAGTAATTAATTAGAAAAATTGAGAGATCTTAGAATTTTTGTGGCTTTTTTCTTTTTTTAAAGTGACAAGCAGAAATCAGAAAGGAGCTGATGTGAGTTAATTGAATGAAAATAATTTTTTAAAAAGGGAGTAATGATCTACTTAAGTGTTACCATAACTCTTGATATTTAAATATATGATCCTTATCAGACAGCTTTGATGAGCCTTTAAAGAAAACTAAATTTTGTTTTAATCAAAGTTATAATATTAACTGCTTATTTCATAATTTGATTGTGGTGTATTAGCAGTAATTTTTTATTAAATGTAAAAAAAATAGATTAAGGAGTAGAAGTGTAGAAGGATGATTATTATAAATTATAATTTTATACAAATTATATATGATGGATAATAGTATTTATTTATAGTTATGAAATACTATCTAGATTAATACATATAGATTAAGTATTATTTAAGTACCTCCCTTCTTGTCAACAGTAGCCTCAATGGTGAGGTTCACTAATTCAATATTTAAAATGGTTTAATGCAACATTTGATATAAGAGTTCTTTCCCCCTTCTTCTCTTGCTTCCCAGCTACATATTTAGTGCAGTTTTAGTATATAAGTATGTATTTGATACAGCTTTGTCAATGAAGGAAAAGTCAAGAATGATTTAGTTATAAAAGCAGTGGGTGTATGTTTGACACTTTGGATTCATGTTTTCTTGTCTTCTGAGAAACTTCTCAGATCTTTATCTTTGCAATGGGTAATTTCCCTGGATTTGAGGGCCAGACACATAGGTATACTCCTCATCATGTAATATTAGGAATGTTAGAGATATTTTCAATTCAAGCCTTGTAGGTAAAGACAGATATGGTGCATCCTGAGTCTTTTTCTTCCTGGTAAGTCAGCATAGAAATTTAAAGATAAGACATGATGCTCCTGGGAAACACACGTTAATTCTTGCAACACTACATGAAACAGAGAGTTACACTTTACACAGGGATACAGGCTCACAACAGTAAATGACAAGAGAGTTGTACCAAGGGAGCTTCTAAGACAAGGGCAAGGGCAAAATAGCCACCAGTAGGAAATGATGGCTGTTTCTCATTTTCCCCACCGGTAGGTAATGGTGTCCCCTACTCCAGGGGACAGAGCACACTGGCTACCTGTATCTTTTGATAAGTCAACAACTACAAATTTTATACTGGTCTGATCAGTAAGGATTATGCACATATTTTAAGAAAAACAGGATTTACATCTAGCTGAAAAACTGTCCTTTTTTTTTTTTTTACTTCCCTTGCAGCATCAATGTGTTAGTTTGAATGTTGATTAAGTTGTCTGTTGTCTAAATAAGAGCAAGTTAAGAAAGCCCATTAAGGGCCATGAAACAGTCACCCCTTTTCCAAGCGGGAAGCAGTCTGCTGTTCACTGCATGCTCTTAAATCCATGCTATCATTTCATGGCTTCATTGAGATGTGGGATTCCACCAGGACTAACCCTGAATGCCTGCTTTGCAAATGAGGAGCCTGGACCCTGGTGTTATCTCCCACCATGGGTCTGTTGTGTGTCCAACAGAAAGTCTTAAGTAACTGCAATGCATTCCCTGTGTTCCTGGAAACTCCTTTAGTCTGTTATAACTTGTCAGTCATGGCTAATGATGCAGTAGATGCTGTGGAAAATGGATGGCAGTCCTTGGAAGACCATCATTAAGCCATTAAGTCAGAGGCATATCTCTCCTTTACATTCCATGCTGAATCTATATTAGAAATATAAAAACCCATTGTAGGTGGGTAAGCATGAAAAGAGCTTGTCCTGAGATTTTTACACTTGCACTCAAAATTTGAAAGTAAATTTGCCTTTTTAAAGAAAAGCTTGTGGAGAAATTTCAGATTTGAGGTAAAGGGGCAGGGTGAGGGTGAGCTATGAATGTGTGTGTGTGTTTTAGCACAATTTGATTCCAAACAGATTAATAAGCAGCCAAGGGGGTGAAGGAGTGAACTCTAGGACACTGTTTTTAGAACAGTTGTTATTTCCCAATACCTTGCTGGGGTGAGTGAGAGAAGAAGCAGGTGTATGTTGGTTGGATTTGGAGGAATTCTTTGTAATGAAGCTAAAGGACATGATAGGTTAAGTACAATGAAATGACATGACACTCTTCCTTTCTCTCAATAAATAATCCTAAATAAATTAGAAGATAATTTCAATACTGTTCCATGTAGCTAAGATGGTTCAAGCTATTTGTCATAAGAAGGAACAATTCATTTCCCATTATTTTTACTAGTTTACATAGAGTTCACATATTCATCTCCACCCCCTGTTAAATCACTGTTAGATCTTCTATTTATTCCCACAGACGAAAAAGTTATTCTAAATTAAGGTGAAGATGGAGTTATGCTGCACTTGTTAAAATCTGCTGGACTACAACAAACATAACAAAATTACTACTTTTCATATTTTTTTGAAGTTTTTTAAAAGAAACCATAATTAGCTGAGATGATTGCAATTTTTAGCAGTCTGTAGAAAGAAACAGTGATGTTTCAGAAGTGCTGACTGAAAATAATAGAGGGTTTTTCTTGTCTAGTAATTTGTATCCTTGGCTTTTGTAGTTCTTCTCCTTATAATTTGCACAGCATGGTGTGTTTTGAGGCAATACAACACCAGTTCTAAAACAGCTTTCTTTCCTTGACTGGACATAATGCTGGAAAAAGGGAAACAGATTTTTCCTTTAACCTGAAGAAAATTAAGGTCCTTTTTAAAAGAAAGCAATTAAATATACACAACATATGTCTGTGATTGAGAAAGAGCGATACAGCTCAGACCTGTGAAATATTTAGGCATTTGCATATATTCAGATTTAAACAGGCAAATATTTGTGTGTTACATTAATAAAGGAGAAGACGTTCCCCTGGATTATCAGTATAGTCTCAACAATGTAAGGCATTGCACAGCAATAAAACTCATGCATGGAACACCTTTGGAGAAAACAGCCTTTTTACTCTCATCCATGACAACACTTCTCTTCTTTATTTTTTTAATTTTATCTTTAAAATTGGTGCTGTATTTCCAGCAAGCCCATGAAAGAAAATAAATTATTCAATGAAAGCAGCTTTAACCCTACCTTTCCCCTGAAAATCCAGAGTAAATCCAAAGTAATTATCCTAAGAATAAAACCAAAGTAATAATTTGTTCCTTTTCTGGTGGAGAGTAGAAAATGAATATCTCAGTTGGGTACAACATGGACCCTTTAGACAGCAGAAAGTCCGAAATCTGTCATTTTATAATGACCAGACAGGCCCTTTTAACACATGTTTTGATCAACATGTTAGCATTCATATCAGCCTTTCAGTATTTCTAGGGAGACTACAAGAAAGTAGGGACAGACACTTCGGTGTGGTCTGTTGCAATAGGACAAGGTAATGGTTTTAAATTAAAAGATGGTCAATTTAGATTAAGGATAAGAAAGAAAAGGAGAGTGGTGAAACAGTGGGATAGGTTGCCCACAGGGACAGTAGACATCCCATTCCTGGAAGAGCTGAATGTTGAGGGAACATGAGACTCTAAGATGCACACTCTGCAAGTTCAGCATCAATTTAGATTTAAGACAGAACAGCTGCAATGGGCTCTCTTGTAGCAAGTCCTTGCATACATAGAATTTAAGCTTGGCTAAGGATAAAAATTATAGTCAGTATCTATGGAGAACAGATGAAAATTGAAACTGCCATGATAATTTTTGGCAAGAACAGACTAAGATGGGGACTTTTCATCTACACGGACATGAATGTGGATGATGAAATGATGAATCTGCCAGGGAGAGATTCTTTCTCTGAAATAAGATTAGAACAGTTAAAAAAAGCAGTGGAATGGCCTCCTGCATATCTTGTTTTATTTCTACCTCTGTTTTAGTATTTGCAAAGCACTAAATTAATTGTACTTTATTTCCTTGTTTACACGAGGTTTACACATAGTTTACATTTGTTTCAGTTGAGTCAGAATAATCTCAAAATAGTCTTGAGGGCAGAGCATGCCATACCAGTGTTCAGCAAATGCTGCCATCTTTTTGCCATCTTAATGCAAAGATTGAACTTCACCCAACCTGTTGGGCTGGCTTTATTCTCTTTGCTTGGTTTGAGCCAGTACAGCCTTACTGAGTTTTAGGGAATAAAACAAACCAGACTTTCTTCTGGAAGCTGTCAGTGATGCCCAGAAAATTCATAGGTGTTCTGGGTAAGCTCTGTATAATGCTGCAGATTGAGGGATGCCATGTCTCAGCACTTTTTCCTCTCTGTTACACCAATATGAGAACTCTGCAAGAAAGAGACAATCTTTTGGCCATTCTTTATTCCTACATTTCTCAAAATGATTAAAAGGAGTCTGTGATACCCAATTATTCTCACACAGTGCCTTTTTTTCATCTCTTCTTTAGACCTTTTGACCTACCTCTCCTGCAGGAAATTTTACAATCAACTTCCTAATGTTTTTGACAAATCTATTATTAAATAGACACTAATCAAATTGCGAATTGCAAAAAGATGATATTATGTTCTATTAGTGGTTTCTAATGGAAATAAAAGCTACAACATAAAGCTAATAAAAGTCAGTTGACGTACGGAGTATGGCAATTAAAACTGTAATCAATCAGCAACTGTTACCATTCAGTTTGCAGATCCATTGCAATGAGCTCTACACACATCTATGCAATATTCCAGATTGAATTTTCTCTTTTTCACACCAAATAGGCCACTAGAATGTTCTATACACCCCCTGACATTTTGCAGAGCACTTTCTGCTACCAATTCAGTTACGTTTTTAAAAAGGCATTTGCTATTTTTTGGAACCTAGAAGACCTGTTTGGCCTATGACATTTCAGATCAGAGTATGTGCTTTCTTTGCAAGAGAGTAAGCATCCACTTTGTCCTATACTTGGACTGAGTGCACCCTCAGTGGGTTTGCAGCTAACCCCAAGCTTAATGGGGTAGCTGACATGTCTGACAGGAGGGATGCCATCCTGTAGGATATCGTCCTGTAGGACCTTGGCGGGCTTAAGGAGTGGGCCCATGGGAACTTCATGAAGTTCAACAAGGTCAAGTGCAAGATCCTACAGCTAAGTTGGGTAATCCTCAGTATCCACAGAGTCTAAGGGATTAATGAATTGATAGAAGCCCCCTGGGGAAGGACTTAGGGGTACTGACAAAAGAATAATTGGACATGAGCTGGCAACGTGTGCTTGCAGTCCAGAAAGCCAACCACACCCCGGGCTGCATGGCCAGCAGGCTGAGGGAGGTGGCTGTGTCCCAGTGCTCTGCCCTTGTGAGGCCCCACCTGGAGGAGTGTGTCCCGCTCTGGAGTCCTCAGCACAGGAAAGACATCAATCAATCTGTTAGAACAGATCCAGAGGAGGACCATAAAGATGATCCTCTGTATGGAAACGCTCAGAGTGTTGGGGTTGCCTGGAGAAGAGAAGATCTGGGGAGATTTTTGCTGTATACTAATATATAAAGAGGGGGTTTGTGAATATAGAGACTTTTTACCAGGGCCTGTATTGTCATGACAAGAGGGCAAAGGTTCTAAACAGAAAGAAGGTAGGTTTGGAAAAACTATGCCCAGAAAAACTGAGGGCTCCAGGCCAGGGAGAATGCAGCTTAGAGCAATCTCATAAAAAAAATGTCTGCTGCCATGGAAAGAGAGTGGACTAAATGATCTTTAAATGTCCTTTCTAACCCAAACTATTCTCTGTTTCCATGATTCTAGACTTTCCACATGTGTTTGTACCTATCACTGAGGAACAGGTATCATTTTTGTATTAGGTAACTGAATTAAAAGTATCTGGGACTGCTGTACAGCAAGAAAAATTATCTGGAAGACATAAACCCCTTTTATTTCCTTGAATGTTAGCATAGGCTAAAGTAAGCAACACAGCTAAAAACTTGATAATTTAAAAGGTAGGTAAGGTAACCATGCCATCATTATAAAGAAAGTAGTTATTACTGATTAAAAAAAAGTGTTATGCTAAAGAAAGAAAATATTTTTTCAAAACTTAGACAGTCTTTTTCAGCTGCACATTACTCCATAACTTCATGCCAACAACATAACTAAGATTCATTCTTTCAGATGTAATGAGGTAAAATAAGTTTCTTTTCCTGTATGGACAGACTCAAATACATTTAATTTCAGTGAACTTGACTATTTTATGCTGTTGTGGAAGAGCATGGCAATCTGTTACACCTATGCTTCATAGCTTGATGGAGCTTACAGGAACCATACACACCTCCTGTATTTTGATGGTGACAGTTCAATCCTTTATCCTGAAAGTGCACCACATACCTGCTTGCACAGCACAGGGAGATTCTTAAGCAGTTGTGCTATCAGTCCCTCTGGGACGTTCATGAAGAGTAAATCACTGAGAGAGTGAACAATGGCATATGAGCAAAGGTTATTCTTGAACTGGAGTTCTAAAACTAGTGTAGATTGTGTCTTAGAAAACTGTACACAAAAAATAATCACTTCAACTCAATGCATCTTTACAACAGATACTTCTCGTGTTTTAGTCAAGTGTGTATGATTCTTTGAATCACAAAGCTCTTTCCCATCCTTGAGGATGCCTGGAATAGTTTGATCTAAGGAAAGCAGAGAGGGTTATGTTGGTCTGCAATATTGCTGTAAAATGAACAAAGACAAGCTGCAACCCTCTAATACCTCCTCTACCTGAGGAGAGACAGGCTTGCTGGAAAATGCGCTTCAACTGGGAGAAAGCACAAAAATACAAGCATGGAATAAGTGTATAGGTTACTGATGTTTGAATTTGTTGTAGAGCTTTGTTAACAACTTTCAGTAGTGGCCACCCTGCACACATGAAGCCTTTACTCTTTGTACTTGATGAGATTTGCACATCTTCCTTTTAAGCAAAACATGAAGCAGAGAGAGGATCTATGTTGCAGCACACTACAGCTTCAGCTCACTTCTGCTTTGGAGGAAAGCATAGGAAAAAGAAATTAAAAGTAGTGATCAGTTTTCTGTTGGCAGGTCTTTGTGAGAGTTTCAATGGGGAACAGAACTCTGGGCAACCACATAATTTTGGCTTAAATTCGTCCTTGTGGTTTGAGTCAGTCAGAATATATATTGTGTACTTTGAAATTGCTGTGTGCTGCTGTTGAAGTGCACAGCTGAGCAGCTGCTCCCTCTCAACACAAAGGAGGCTGCACTTCAGGACGTGTTCAAGTGATTTCTGATTGTAAAGCTTTTGGGGGTTCTTCAGACTAAAAGGCATTTTTACCACTTCTGCAGCTACTGGTGTACAGGGGACAGACAAAAAGTCCCCTGGAGTTGGTACAGATGAAACTTGAATTTAAATAGAACTTCAGTAGTCCTGGAGGTTTTTCATTCTTCTTTTAATCTGGGTTTAATCTATAGTCTGTAATGGCCAGGGTTTATACATAATTCTCTTTAGGGCATGCTCCTAGTGTAATTAGTGACAAAACTTGAGTTTTACTAATGAGTAGGATAAGTCTTCAGGGAAGACTATGCAGAAGAACATTTCAGCCTAATGAATTGATTTCCATTGAATTGGCTATAAATATGATGTCATTAATAATGAATTGGTTCATTGAAAGGATATCAGAAGAAAATGAGCAGATTTTACTTTTCTGCTTCAGAAGCAAGTTTGAATGGTTGTTTTCCCAGTATGTTCTCCAACAACATTGGCAGAATTTATAATGGGCAGTGTAGTCCTGTGTTGGGCAGAGATAAAGAGGCAGTGGTTTATAGCTGTGATGCCTCCAGCCACAGTTAAAGCAAAGGTCCTGAAAACTGATCACTCATGCCACAGAAGAAACACCTCAAGGATCTTCACATATTCTTGCAGACACTGCATCTTCCTGAAAATCATCCCTGTAAAAGTAATGCATTGTTCTTTAGAGGTCATAATTTTTTCATTTCTTAGTTTTCTTGTTTTGTAGACTACGTTCTTTATAATCACATTCACGAATCTATCTTCATCTGTGTTCAGACTTCTAATTAGGAATAGAAAAGATTCCAAAACAATTGGATGGGGAAAAGTAAAATTTACCAGTTTGATTCTCATACATATTCTGTGGGCAGCACCCAAAACTTATTCATCATGTATTCTCTTGAAAATGAGCTATGTTTGAAAAGCTCAAGCCTCGGGAAGTTCAGAGAGCTGGAGCCTCCTGCTCCTAACACGGAGATGAAAGAAACTTTGTTTTACATTTGTATGGCTCAAGGAATGCTCCAGTTACAGATGAGGAAGGATTATTTCCAGCTGCACTTATGAACTTTGTGTTCCAGATTAGCAGCAAGCCCAAGATACTTTACATACATGCTGATGTGGAGGTGTTTCCACATAAGCTTATTTTACAGGGATCAGGAGCTGGTGCTGTGCTATCACAGTGTTACACACCCATTGCCAGCAGTCCAGTAATGCACTCTTGGATTCCTCCTTCAAGTCTCAAAACAAATGCCCTTAGAATTGCATGTCCATATTCCTGATAATATCATCCCCATTTTCAAGCCTAAATATCTCTTGTGTAGAAAGGACTAATTCTCTGAACTGCAGAAAACTGCACAACCCAAGTGAATTCCACTGGATACAATAAGTGACTAACATTCTTGAAAATCAGAACCCCTCATTCAGAACCCCTCATCAGAACCTAACTATCTAATATCTAAGCACACTTGTTCAAAAATGCTGCTCATTTAAATGTGTCTCTGTAGGCATCTGAGAGAAAAAAAAAAAAAAAAAAAAAAAAAAAAAGTGAGTTTGATTTTTCAAATATGGTTTCCAAGTGAACCTATCTAAGCTGGGTCTGCAGTTCTGTACCAGAAAGAAAATGCACAAAGGTTTAGCAAAGATGGAAAAATATGCTTTTAAATATGGAATTGCAATTAAATTCCCTAGGCTCCAGTTGCTTTTAGCAACTGAGAAAAATAAGGAAGAAAAATAGGTTTATTTTCATGTATTTGTTTAGATATAGAGAAGAAAAGAGAGGCATCCATCCAAGGTTCTACATTTCTGCTATCATTAACCACACAATAAACACATTCTCGCCACATTAAATAATCACTTCAACAGGAACTAAGCTGGCCAGCCAGCTACCTACAGGGAGTCCTGGGGGACAGATGAAGGAAAAATAAATACCTGTGAATACTCTGGGAAAACAGTAAATCTCCACTTTTCAGTAGCACAGCACTCCTGTTTCTAGCCAATATGAAGGGCAAAAAGCTCAGTCAGTCTTATAAACTCATTATGATACAAGTTGGAATATTGCCTGCCCTGTTTATTTTTCCAAGTTAAGTGGACAGTGTTATTTTGGGTGGCAAAGAGAACGTTCTGCTTTGGAAGGAAAAAAAGAGCCTGGCTGATGGTGCTAACAGAGTCTGATCAAAGGTGGGGGATGTGTGGATTCACTGAGCAGTGGAAAAAAAGCCAGCATGCAGAACCAAGGGTGTTTAGTAGACATCTGCTTCAGGACCCAAGAAGAGGATGTGCATAAACAATGGGTTACATTTTTTACTCATTTTTTGTGTATGTGGGTAAGTTTTCAGCCATTATATCGTGTACTGAATGTATTCATAATACCATCCATAACAATGCAAATTAAATGTTTAGCTTACCAAAACCTGTTAATGATCTAAGGGTACAATCTAATGTATCTGGAACTAATTAGTGCTGAATGCTGCAGCAGGAAGGCAGAAATGCCATGCACACTTAAGTATGCAACTCTACACTGCAGGGGAAAACTCTGCCTCATCACAGAGCATGATCAATACATGTCCAAGGCACCAAGGCTGATAATGTTTTGTGCAGCTACAAAATATGTCCTCAAATTCTTCAATTTTTTTGCTACTGAGTTTGGCACAGTAAGGTACATAGTGCCAGGGACATGTACCTTCAGCTTTTTGTGCAATAAAGACACAAATGTATGGATTTGTTTTTTCTTTCTGATCACATTATTTTGAAACTGAAGACGTTTACAAACAAACCTCTTAGTTTAGAAAGGAAATAATTACAGCTGTAGTAACAATTCTGAGCCTTATAAATGAATTCTTCAGAGATTCTATAGTAACAAAAGAAAAAACCCAAACGTTTTCATATATTTCTCTTTGCATTTGTAAGTTTTATGAGGAACTGATAGAGTTTCATTATGGGAAGCAATTTTTGGATGTTAATTCTCTGCTCATCTGTCTCCCCAAGCCCCTCAGACATTAATTAAACTTTTATAGCCATTCAAACTAACATCTAAACATTCTAACTCAGAGCTGCTTAAGTACAGCCTGAGGCTATATCTGGCCCAAATCCACCCGAATGGCTATGTGCCCAATCCTCTCTTCCAGCTATTGACTGTTCTTGACCCCTTTTCCCTTTACTTTTATCATCTATTATCTTAAGGGGGCTTATTCTGCCCTGGTTCTATTTTGTCCAACAGCATAACAAATACTTATTTTTTTCTGTACCCCCCCCAACCTGTGGCCAACAAATATTCTTCCTGGTAACACTTGCAGAGGCTTGAAATACCTTGACAGTTTGACTTTATTGAAGTTACACAACGGGTGATGGTGGTTATTTGAGCTTGTGCTTCCAGATGGCATGAGATCAATACATGGGATGTGACTCACGGCTAACTGGATATTTGGCCTTTGAAGCACAGCGTTGTTGCTCCTTAGTAAGTGTTCCAAGCCTTACAGTTCTGAAGGGAACTGCTTGCTGATATTTGGTGAGGGAGAGTTACAAACTGTCAGAGCTGAGGAACATTTGGGCTGAGGTTTCCTGTTTGAGCCTTCAGCTCGTCCGTGTCTCCCCGTGCATTTCATACTTCCAGCATCTAGATGTGCCATGACTTATGATCTCTCTGCTCTCATTAGCATCAGTGCAGTTTTAGAGAGTGAGTCAGTGAATTCTGGGTAAGAAAAGCAGTTATTCAGACACCAGTGACCATGGGTGCATTGCATTTATTTGGACCTTAGACAAGCAACACCCACCTGGGGACACCTATGTTGCAGACAGATAAAATTGTCAGCTCTTTTGCACACAGATATGCAAATCTACCAACACATGACAGTTTCATGAAAAGTATTCTCAATTGGAAAACTGATAATGTTTTCCAATCCACAGAGTCCTCAACTATTTGGGTAATGTTTTCTAGACATATGGTTAACCGTCATTTTTTTGCCAGTTGAGTATTACAGAACTCTTCAGATTTAGTAACTCATTGACAAAAATATATAGCAGCAAAATAATATTACTCTTTGGGACAAAACCCAGTTTTATTAGTAAGTAGTTCAGGTTTGTAAAAGGAGGCGTACCACTTCATGTGAAAATAGGACACGTCTGGCCACCAGTGGATTCCAACCGGAATAGCAAGGCAGTTATGACAGCCTTAGGAGTCACTTGTCCAAAAGTCTATCTGATTTTAGCAAGTATTAATGAAAGGATTTTTCCATTTACATTTCTTTATTTTTGGCTAATTTTCTAAATCTTGTTTTGGATGTGGCAGAAATGTTTCTTGTTTAGATGTTTCTCTTACAAAAACCCCACCCTGTTTTCCTTACACATCAAAGTGTTTCTTAAACTGTAAAGCAACAGATGAATGTATCCATGATGGTAGACTTGTGAGGAGGACATCAGGGCTTAGTAATATCTAGCAGTGGGATTTTGGTCAGCTGTACTAGGAGGTCTGGCATCCCTCAACAGCACAATGTCTGTGAGTGGGGAGCCCAAGAAAGAACAAGGTCCTGCACCTGAAGGTCCACCTACTTTAGCTTTGATAGGGAGACAGGTAAAATGTCACTCTGCAGTCTAACAGCTACGTTTAGAGAAATATTTATGATTGCCATATAAATCATATAAAGCAAAGTCTTATGTATTTAGCAGTTATAGAGAATTAGGAATCTTGGCTGAAAATCAGAATTCTAATGGTTCAGTTTGTCTTGACCCTTTAAAATCAGATGCCTGCCAGCAGTTAAAAAATACCTGGTGCTTGGTACTGCAGGAGTGAAACTCTGCTGAAGTTAACAATGGTAATTTTGATTGCTTTTCCTGTGTGTAACTATGCAATCATTACGCTTCATTAATCACATTAAATAGATGTGCAGTTCTATTTACTAGTACAGGCTGGGAAACTTTCACAGTTCCCCTCTTCAGAGATTATCCCTATCCCCAAAAGCATTATTACTCCTTTTACTCTAGGCTCTTACCAAAGCAAGAAATCTCAAGTTTAAGGTTTTGTGTTTACATTACCAGTTACTAGATGTGGCAAACAAATGCTTCAGTATTTTTTAGTAATCAATATTGCAAACTGTTTATACACAAAGATAATAGTTATGATTATGTTTATGGCTCATTCTGCATACAGAAAAGCTTAAAGAAATGAGGAGAGAATGCCTTTGTGAGAACCTACTGTCCAAAGTGTGTGAAACCTACTGCCTATGGGCAGCTCTGCTTAAAAGGTTTGTTACTGAATCCTATTTTCTAATCAAGAACAGAATATTCAATTTGTAGTGTAAATGTGCTGGGGCATAAAGAACTGATTATTAAGATCAGTCTTCTGTTTAGAAGGGGAGAGAAGCCAAAAGGTCTACACCTACAAAATGCAATTTTTACGAGAGTTGAGCATTAATTCTGGTTTCTGACACTTTGAAGTTTTGATATGTTAAAACAACTGTTAGATAAATCTGGCAGTTCTCAAAGTAAATTAATTAAGAAAGAAAATTATAATATTCTACTTGTGTCTGGGAAAGATGCATGAAGTCATAAAGAGAATGCTGAAAGAATTTCCCCTCTCTCTTAATCCTTATTCATTTTTCTGAAGATTAATTATGAAAAAC
This sequence comes from Sylvia atricapilla, assembly GCF_009819655.1. Lineage (NCBI taxonomy): Eukaryota > Metazoa > Chordata > Aves > Passeriformes > Sylviidae > Sylvia > Sylvia atricapilla. The sequence goes on from NC_089141.1 coordinate 96,621,709, forward strand.
CTACCAGAGACTCATTAGGTGCCAAAAGAAATGACATATATGTTAATGTCCCTGTAGGAGCCATGGCTATGACTCCAGGAAATTAATTTATAATTCATGCTAATAGAGTTAAGATTCCTTAGCATTTGTTCCTGGATGTTACAGGACAGGCTCTAAATATCAGAACTTGCAAAAGCTATGCAATAAATTAGATCAAGCTGTTCCTTGCACCAGAGAACTAGTATAGAAACTGGTTTTTTTTCTCTGCTTTCTTCTGTCATCTTCATCTTGCTTAAAATACACAGTAAGAGCTCTGCCAATTGGGATGCAAAATGCCTTCTTGATTGTAGCATATAATTAAATCTTCTCTTTCAGCTTTTTCTCCACATCAGTTTATAAAGGATCTACTTGAATTTGAGGCAAAAAAAGACATCTGGCTTCATGGTTTTGTGTGGGCTGATCTAGTTATATTCCTTTTTTAAATATATATATTTGTACTGAGTCAAGCCTAAAATAATGAACACTCTTTACCCACTGGAATATATTCCTGCATACTGAGAGGTGAAATAAATTCTGCCATGATCACTGAAAATATGCCAGAACCATTATTGCACATTGCGCTACTTTGGCCCATTACCAAAAAGATTGAAATCCTACACAAACCTTCCCCCCTCCACCAAACCCCAAACCAAATATCAGATCTTCAACACAAAAAAATCCAACCACTCCAAAACATTCTCCTCCAGGTCCAGCTTGTGACTTTAGTCAGAAAATTAAAACAGGTTAAGACTACTACTACAGCATGTTGTATGAAAGAGTGTTTGTAAAAAAATCCTACCTATTTTCCCAGAACATGCCAGAACTACAGTTTTCAAAGTACTGAAAACATTTTTCCTGGATTAACACCATCACAGCCATGGATTTCCATAGTGTCCTTGATAAGAGTCACAAGGCTGCTTTACAATGAAGCTCATTAGAACTGATCAATATTTAAAAAATTTTGAAAGAAGCAGCAAGCATCTTTCTTTGATGTAGCCTTACATGCTAGAAAAGACTGCAGTTTTAAAATAGTGGTGGAATGTTTTAAACTCAAATGATATAATTATAAAAATGCATGAGTTTTTAAGGTGTAAGGAGGGCAAACAAAGCAAATAATTCTGGTGGCAAAAGAAATCCATAAAACATGGGTGGTAGAACTGACAAGGTGAGCTGTAATGTAGCTGTGCTCACAGCACAGGGGGGTGATGGAGGCACTCTCTCTGCCCATTGAGTTGCACCACTAACAGAGCAGCACTTGCAGTACTTGAGAGGGATCTGGTTTATTCTAAATCCTTTTCCCAGAGTGAAATAAAAAGAAATGAGAAGGTTTAACAGTGCATTTCAAAGATGACTGCACTTTAAGTCTGTCAAATCTTGGCAAGAATCAGTGTGGACTGTGTGAATTTTGTTGCTTGGCAAACCCTGGATGTTTTGCCAAGTGATAAACTGAATCTTTCAACAGTCTTTCTAAATTGCTGGGATTGGGATTACAGTCTCTCTAAATATCAAGGCTGGCTCCTCTGCCTTGACTCTGTTGTACTCACAACCTCTGTCACCTGTGGTGCAGTATCAGTTTATCCCATGGGGAACCTGCTAGGGTTGAGACTCGTGGGTAAGATTCACTCGTGAGTACCTTGTAGCTGTGAGTATAGGCTTTGAACTGCCTTTAAAAGGGAGAAGGAGGAAAGGTCTGTTGGGCAGCATTGTGTATGCTTCTTGTCAACAGAGAAACATATCAAATCACAAACTCTGAAAACAGCTTTGATGGCACCATTCATCACTCCAGCACATGGCAGCTGGCAGTGTTCCTGAGAGATGACACACCCCAGAACTACCCCAGGAGCTCCCCTGACACCCCACTGGTGCTGCAACTTGTAACAGGGGAGGGATTTTGGAATCACATATAACAAACCCTGTACACACTCCAGTAGATCCCTTTGCCCAGGGATAAATCACTTTTTTTTAGAGAAAGGCTAAAATTTATGTTCCTTTACCAAATTTTTTACCCTTATGCAGTTGTTGGCACCAGCCGTGTTGCTAGTTGCTAAACAGGCACACGTAAAGCAGGCAGATTGATGTTCTCTTACACTGGAGCACTTGCCACAGCTACACCTTGTTGCCAGGCAGCTGCTGGGTGTGGGGCCATTCAAGGACATCAGCCTCTGGTGAGCCACGTGGCTTCACTTCTACCTGCTCTGTGCATTTTGGTCACTGGCAATGCCAAATGGCAACCCAGCTGTGGCCAGAGCTTTGCCCCCTCAGCAATGGAGCTCTCCCAGCCTGGCAACACACAGAGCTCAAGTCACAGCCACAACCCCAGACTTGTGCAAACAGGAATTCCATACTGTTTCTGAGTGAAACTACAGCTGAAAGAAAAACTACTGGTTGCCACATGGAGAGGTGAGGAATAAAGGGTGAAGGGGAAAAAGTTTCCTTTATTACCAAGCAATAAGGTAAAATAAATGACAGAAGATGCATGTTGCTAGAGTAGTGCCATTCGCATGGGACTGCAGCTGGACTTCCCTGCTGAGGCTGTGCCGTGCCACTCTGTGTCGTGCTATTCCTCCATTAGCCAAACAGTGAGGGCACTGCAGCACAAGCATCTGGGCCACGGGGACAGATTTCCCTTGCACAGGGAGGGGATAGGGCTTGGGGAGGTTTGGAACTTCCTAAGGTGTGGAGCCAGGAGACATTCAGGGCATTTTTAGGAAAGTCTCCCTAACTGACATGCTGATATTAAATTAACCCCAATGAATTGCATGCAGACAGCTTAAAAAAATCTGGGACTGAGGTGAAAACAAACACATCAGGTTTTATTTCAGTCTGTGCAAGGAGGAGAGCAACATAAGGCATACTGAATGATTGTAAATTTAAGCACCTCTTGAATTTTTAAAAACTCCTCTGTCTCCTATCTTGAAGGACATGTTAAATGGAAAGCATTTCTGATCTCTTTATAGATTGCCACACACAGTAAACCTTTAAATAGCCAAGTGTCTTGAGCACATGGAATGACTGTATTTTGCAGAGTCTTGGACCTTTACCAAATGTATTTGTCAATCAGGTTGGGGGCCAGTTTATAAAGGCTAGCACACTTTTAAGAAAGATTTGAAATGACAGCTTTTTGCATGTCCATTATCTGAGAGGTCTGAGCCCTCTCTCCTGCAGTGAGAATGACAGACTGTGTGCAGCAGGGAGGAGAATGAGCAGGGAAAACCCATGAGAGCTGTATTGCCAGCTCCATTCTGTGTGTGCACACCTGGCTTTCCTCTGCAAAGAAGGGATGATTTCCTTTTAATCTATCACCACATATTCAAAAGGTTTCTTTTCCACTTGAAATGCGCCTGTGAAAAAATGTCAAGTTTTGTGGAACAAATTCACTCCCTGTGTGGATCCAGTCACATCTGCTAACCACAGTGATGAAGCATTAGCTAGTTCTCCGCTGAAATGTTCTGGCCTTTGTCCAAAATATTTTGGGTTTTAGCCCAAAAACAATAATGTTCAGTTCTAGTGTGTAGTTTTTAAATAAAAAGAGCACACATTCCCCATTTTTTTATTTTGGTAACGAAAGCAAATACTTTTGGCCCTAAGTTTCTGCTCAGTGACAAATGCAGTTTTCGTCAGAAGGAGGCTTCTGTAGAAAATTTACCAAGCTTATCACGTATCAACTCTACCTACAGCCAACAAAGCAATGCAAGCTATCAAAGCTCTTAAAAGGAAATTTTTTGGCTGTTGTGAGCTTTGGTATTAATTACTAGTAAGTAATCCTTAGCTGACTAGCATAAAGGGATGGGAAGAAGAGTCAGAAGTTGAGAAGCAGAGTTGGCCAATGTCACAAGGAAAAGTTCTAACAGGGGATTGCCACTTTGGACACTGCGATGATCTTGTGAGGAGGCAGCATTTGTATCCCAGATGATGTTGTATGGCTCACTACTTATCTCACTTACTTAGAAGAAATTAAAGCCTACAAGGAATGGACAAGTGAAGTCCAACAGATAGTTCTTGTTTATTGTCTACATGTCTTGCTGTCTTTTAGGGTATTACTGCCACTAATCATTTGTATGTGAACATTCAGTCTGTCTCAGGTAGCAAGGTTTTCCTGTAGGAATGATAAGGAGCCTTGAATAATTCCCATAGAATTCACAGTTTCTCCCTTGGCATTTCAGTATGACTAATAAGATTTTTGTCATCAACTCTGATGAGCATAAGTTTTACAGTAAGCATTTCCTGTGGACACATCTCCACTTAAACACCACACTAGACAAGAGTGAAGCAAGCAGAAGAGTTCCTCACACAACAACAGATCTTGGCACCAATGCTTAGAGAAAGATTTATATCTCCTCATAGATCCTTTCAACAACCTGCAGATTTGAAGAAAAGGAACAGAAGAGATGATAGTATCTTTTGTAAAGAAAGAAATATCCCTCTCTGTGGAAGAAAGATCTCATGAAATCAGCCAACATAGCACGTTCTCCTTCCAGCCCATGTCTTATCAGCTCGGCAGATTGCAGATTGCCTGCAGACATCCTGTCTGGATGCCCTAGGGAACATGGTAATTGTCTTATTCATTCAAGAACGAAGCATCGTGAAGTGTGTGCCTCTGACCATGCTGGAGGTCAGGCTTAGAGCTGGCCAAAAAGCTCTCCAGCTGCTGGGTATACACAGTATAGATGCACCTGGTTATGCAAACTAGGAGATCCTGCATTCTCAAACAGAATCTTGGGAGTAGTATCTCACACAGATAACACCTGTATCTGCTACTTATGGAAGGAAGAGAAGTAAAATTCAGATTCAATGACACCAAAATACATGGATGGTACCAGAAAAAGAAAAGAGGTGTTAATAAGAAATAAGAACCATGTGCTGGCTTGCAGTGGAAATGAAACTATGGTTAGGCAAAGGAGATACAGAGGCCATGTACAAGTTAATTTAGAGTTATGCTAACTAGTTTCCTACTTCCCTGACAGGATCTGCAGATCTGCAATAAGTAGCAGATCAAGGAGGAGAGTTCAAACACACTTTTTTTCAGCTGCTGCCATGATGAGTACTCATGGCGTTAACACTCTGCCTCAGAGAGAAATCTGTATCGTGACAGTGCAGGGCAGATACAGAGCTGGATTTGGGTGCACTTCATTTCTGAATCATCTCTAGAAAGCTAAGGAGAAGTAGGCTGGATTATCTGAAAATATTTCTAATACAGTTTTACATTGAAGTTTTAAGATGATGTTGACATAAAGTTTTACAAGTCATTTTCTGTCAGTTTTTAAGCAATTCCATGTCATTAGAATAACACACTAGTAATTTATATAGTCTGCTCTAGCAAACAAGACGCGAGAAAAGACTCCATGGAGTGAGTTATAAAATTGTCATTAGGAAATTAGAGAGCATTTTCATTCTTTCATCCAGCATTTATTTCATATCACAAAAGTAGCTCATGTTCCTCTGATGTGTTTTGCAAACTAGAGACATTGTATTGTATGTGGATAGTTTTCTGATCCACAATGTAGAAAATATGAATGTATCTCTAACATATGAAGTGTTCTCAGCTCTGGAATTTCAGCTTCTGCCAAATTTCTAGCAATCTAATGGTTTTGGTTCAGTCTTTACAACCAAACCAGACCCCAGGTTTGCCACTAGCATCAGTAGGAGCATGGTCAGTCAAAACTTGGATTAAACATAGAATGGAATACTAATTTGTATACCAATGCTGACTGACTTTGATTTGACTTTGGATCAGAACTCTGTGGAAAAATACATATAGCTAGTGAAAGAAATTCAGCATTATAGTAAAGTCATTTGTTCACCAGCTGTTAAAAATAAATAGCTATACAAATGATGTGCCATAAAATAAGACTGTTGTTATGCATAAAAATGGGACTCTTCCTTTGATGATTATTCTTTGTTTTGTGATAAGGTGGTGAATATCTATGTCCTTAGCTAAGCTTTATAATTGTTGGTGACATTTGTTAATTGGGTTTTTATGCAATTTGAGTGCCACAAAAAATGCTTTCAAGTCTCCAGTAAAGACAGGCTGTCATTCTTCTTCCTGTTATACTTCTTCCAACTAGAAGAAGCAGCATGTAGTTGTATGCAGCACTCCTACCACCTCCCAGAGAAACAAAGAAGTTTATCACTGAGGTGGCATACACACTCTATCCAAAGCACACAAAACCTAATGGAAAATGTGAAATAAGCTGAATGACATGTAAGGGAAAAGTTGTGTTTTCTCATTTCGATATGGAGAATTTAAAGAAGAATAAAAATAATGGTGCTGATCATTTACTTGGTGTCCTTTGATGAAATTCCTTGAAAGAAATCTTCATATATTCTACTTCTGTGAGATATGGCAGATGAGTATGTGTTTCCATTTTGTGGAGAAATAAATTCAGATACACAAAAGTTGGGGTTAGTTACCCAGTTATGTATTGAAGCACTTGTGCAGATGTGCAACTGAAGAGCAAGACTCTTTGCTTGATTCAGTAAGAAGTGTTCTCCTTCTTCTTTGGTTTCCAACACAAAATTGTTCAGTAAAGTGACTTTAATAAAGAGCCTTCTGTTTGAATTATTTGACAGTCATCTTTGATATTTAAGCTGTGATATGTAACTCTTCGTGATTTTTATTCGTATGCAAAATACAAAGTAGCACAGCTGAAAAAGAAAAATTTTAAAAATAAAAACATCCCACTTTGCAACATTCAAGTACATGCTGATTTTTCCTTATCTGACTGCAAAAACTTTTCTATATCAAGAGCTGAAGGGAGATAGAAGAGGAGGCATTCATCACTGAGCTTTATATACAGACCCAAACTTCTATTGGGCCTTTGAAAATGCAATTTGATTTCAGTTTTTTTCCTACATTACTGTACAGGCCAGATTTATACAAGCTGTGTCATACTCAATAGAAATATTAAGCAGAGTCCCATAGATTGTTGGTCAGCCCTTGAACCTGAGGCACGTAATAGATATGTGTGTTCCAAGGGAAAGAGTGAACTGTGAACTGGTTCATCGTGAGAACAACATAGAAATGAAAAATTAATGAGTTGCAGGTGAAATGTGAATGGATTTCAATCAGATGTATAACTGGTTTGACACAAGGCTACTGTCATTTCCCTCTGACATATTGGAAGTAATAAAAATGTACTAGTTCAATCTGTAAGGAGTTCAAACAGAAGGAAAATGTTGTGTGGAAAAACCTGACAATAGTGTACATAGCATTCCTGCTTGGGGAAAAACATACAGAAACTCAGATTTCTTCTCTCTCCTGTTCAAAGCACTCGTTGCTTGTGAAGGCAAAACAGAATCTTGGCTTCACAGGCGTTCGAGCGGATGCCAGGCTGTAATGATCTATGCTTGCTCTATGTACAGCCTAAGAGAAGGCAATGTTATTCAAATGAGCCTGTGGTTTACTAGATGAATTTAATTATTTCTGGTTTGTTTTTGCCCCTAGGGGCTAGTTTTTGATGGAATAAATTCAATATTAGTACTTAGATGACTTGCAGTATACAAGCAACACTGTTGAGAGCATACCAAAAGCAGTGTTCAATTATAGCTCAGTGAAGTCAGTAAGGACAATGAGGTTACATCTGTTATTCACAGCCTTCAGTGGAGAAAACTAGGTTGCACATAAACTGAATATATAGGGAATAAAAGAACAGGCTGAGATCAAGCATGGATACAATTTTGACTGAAGACCTATATTCTCAGATTAGTTTCTCCCCACAATAATTAATAATATTTTCTCACAATAATAGAAAAATTTGACATATTTGGCAAAGTCTGTAATTCCAAACTTCTCACATCTAAGGTGCTCAACAGCCAGCCGTTTTTAGGGAGAATGATTTTTGGATGAAATCTCTGCAAAAGTTTTGTAAAGGAGACCTCTTTCTTGCATCCCACATTAAAGCTCCTCAAAATGCTAACTGCTTTTTAAAAATCATCTATATCAGCAGAAAACAGAGGGATATACTTTGGGGTTTAACAGAGTTTAACAGACTCAGATAAGTCCTTGTAAAGACATGAATCTCCAGTTAAAAAGAGCTAAAACACTGTAATGCTTGGGGGAAGGTAAAACCAGTATTTATACAGATGAGGTCTGCAAGTGAGCTCTACTTAGGCTACAGAGCATTGAGGTCACTGTTCACGTAGGTTTACAGTCATATATCTCTACTGGCACACGCCACTGCTAGTAATTAAAAAAGATTGTGTTTCAGTTGCTGCTTTGCCTGAATAGCTTCCCAGGCAAATGCAGGAATGAGTAGGAGAAGGGGGTGTGCAGCAGTGGGCTTTTAGTGCTGGTGGGAGATGGCAAAGCAACTGTGTGCGTGCTCGTGTGGTTACCGAAAATAGTAGACAATCCAACTAAGCTTATATGAGAATTCTCTACTGAAGGGTTGGAGCATTAGGGAGGACAAATGTGCTTAGAGAGGTCTTCCTCTTCCTCCACAGAAGGTGCTGCCCCATAAAGATGCATGACAGAAAATGCTGACAACTATCTCTTGGTTGCTGTGGGATGTGAAAGAGATGGAGGAGATAAAGTGGGAAATGCATTTTTTATTCTCCACCATGTTTTGTTATCATGAAGCATCCTCACATTTGGAGCACCATTTGTGACTGAGGCCGTGATCAAAAGGCCATAAGGAAGAAGAAGCACTGACCAGTTAAAACCAGCCAGTACATGTCTTCTGTACCATCACCAGTGCCTTGATGAAGGATTGCTTGTTGCTCTCTCAGTCACCTTGTAGATGGCTCAGGGAATGGTCAGTGAGCCCATAACTCCTACTTAGGGCCATCTCCATCAAGAAAATTGGGTGGCAATTCCAACACTGCCTTTACACTAAAAAAGCATATGATGTAAAAATGACATTAATGTTAAGAAATTAGCTACTCCATTAAAAAGCATATACAGAGAAGCTAAATATGTGTTTAAGATATGTTTGGCTAATGATGATTTCAATCTGACTTTGAATTATATTCTAGTTTGTAGATTGACCTGTCAAACTGATTGCCAAAATATCCTACACAGCCCTCCAACACAGTAAATATCTCCATTAACAAATCTGTTACTGAAATTTGCCTTCGTTGGAGTGGAGACTGGCTTGAAAGTGAAGATTCTCTTTCCCTTTACTCACTTTTTTTGGTTGCAAAAGAATTGGCCGAGGAACTTTTCAAAAAACCCTTACAAATAATTTAATTAATGCAATTGCTTTACTCAGTACAGCCTTTCCTTTTTTTTCATCTTTGTCAATCAAATAAGTTTTCCTTTTGCTCCTTAATGCTGCTTGTGAAATCTGCCATCCTGCTGGAAGGACATAATTTGTGTGGATAATTTAGTTGCTACAAGCTCCATCTTATTTACAAAGTATTAAATATGCCTTTTCCTGGAAGACAGGAAGGTAGTGCTGAGTTGCATCTCTCTAAACATGCACAAGTTTTGAAAATAATTTTTAATGCTCTATAACTTCCACAGGAGTCATTATACCAACATCTAAACAAGAATGATGCATGGCCCAACAGATATCCTTGACAGAACTTAGGTCCAATAAAAAATAAATAAATAAGCATGGAGTATTGGTATGTCTGGATCAGGTGATCTTTAATTACGGCTTGTTGAAATTCCAAAGTATAATTTCTATGTGTGCCACCCTAATCCTGATTGGCATTTGTGTGAAGTGGTTATAGTTTGTCTGGGTTGTTCATTAGCCAATTTCAAAAGGGGAATGTTGCTTGTCACTGCTGATGTAATGTGACCGTTCTAGGGGTTCAACAATGAGTAAGGTGTGAGCCTATGTGACATGGATCTGGATACCTGTTTTGGGTCCCCCAGCAGCTCAGTGACAGGGAACAGCCAGAAACCACTGAAAAGACAGACTGCGACTGGTCCCAGATTTATTTTGAACAGACCTGACAGTCATTGAAAAACCATCTGTGAGCTGCTTAACCTTGATCATAATTTGTTTCTCCCAGTTTCTGAGGAACTCTGTGCCAAAATGCGTTGGGGTGAATATAAATCTTCTGGTGGGACATGACTCCTTGGGTCACAGTCCCAGCTTGCTTACGGCAGGGTGTCAGTTTCTGTTTACTCAAGGCAGTAAGGAATGTGTCTAAGTTAATTATTACCTGGGACTTCTGTAGATCCAAGTTTCTAAAACAGAAAAATATTGTTAAGCACTTCTGGGAGCACCGAGACTTCTCGCTTTTCCTCTTATGTATCCTGGATTGATTTCACCACGCATATTCACAGTGAGTTGTATCTAATTCTGCACACGGGATTATGTCATAGCATCTTATCTGGCAGGTGCAAGGTCAGAAAAATGCAATTTAAATTTTTCTCCTATTTTATATTTCCCAGTAACTAAGGAACATGTACAGCAATAGCGCTTGTTGCAGCTCTGTAACACACCTAAAAATCAGTTTGCTTGTTTTACTAATCTGTTTACTGGTTTTAAAATGATAAATAATAGCATATGAAGAATTTTCCTAAGGATGTCAAATGCTTTATATAGCTTTGTTGATATAGCATGAGTGCAGAAAAATTACTTGATTTAATGTAAACATCAATACATACAAGTCAAACATAAGCTGAATGTTAAACAAACACATTGCAATTCCAAACAAATCATAGATACAAGATTAGCACTACCACTTCTCTCCTCCAGCTCTGCCCACTTTTTTTCAGTGAGCCTGGGACATGCTCAAAGTTCCAGCACTGTCAATCTGCCCCCAGTTACTCATCCCTCTCTTTTCCATCCTCAGTTCCTTTCTGTAATGGCCAGCGCTGGAGATGAGCTTGGAAAGAGAGGAGGAGCCCACTTTGCAAGTGAGAAACACTGTATGAAAAGTTCTGACAAGGGTTGTAATTGTGATAAACAATGGGAAGAGGAGTCTTGTTGAATACATTTGACATCATGGTCTACCTGAATTATGCCCAAAGACATTGTGTGGATCTTAATGCGTTGGGGTTTGGGAGGATGGGGAAGTGTTCGGCTTTTTAGAAAAGAGCCACAACATTGCCAGAGCATGTTTTTCATGTGATTGCTGGCAACAGCCTATACTTTCTGACATGTAAAAGATTTTCTTTAAAAATTTCTTTCCAAACCTTTGGAAGGCCAGACTCAGCCACACCAGCAAATATAATTTTATGGAATGCTGCATCAGGGGAGCAGGTTTGGATACTGCAGCTTGGTAGACTACTGTAACAGCAAAGTCCTCTCTGTATCTTGCTTTCATGCCTCTGTAATACAGAGGCTCCCAAGGGAGCCTCTGAGACACCGACCTCGAAGTCAAGTTCAGAACTTCTCTAGCTCCTATTCTTCTTTGTTGTACACAAAGTATTGCTAGTCTGCAGTACAACACACCAAACAGCTCAGATAGACAGCAAATGGAAAGAAGCAGACACTTCTAGGCATTATTCATCTCAACTGTAAAGCAGTCAGCTGAATTAGGTCAGATGAATCACATCCTAGAAGCCGCTGTGGCAGCAAGCAGTGGGTGACCAGCAGAGACAGCCAACTGCACCATAGGCCTCTGGTGTCAGACGATGCCAGTCTTGTTTATGAGGATTTTTGCCAAGACCAAATGAAGCTAGAGCATGTCTAGATTATCTGTGTTGTAGAGAAAAATCCCCCCTTTCATGCCCTTAAATAGTGTTCATAATATTTTTATTTTTTCCCAAACTGAATTTAACTAGCATGCTATGTAATAATTGCCCTATGGTATTAACCACCATACTTGACCTACTGATTACTTAGAGACTCCTCTATATTGAAATGCCGTCAGACCTGAGGCACTGACACGACATGAGAAGTTTTAATTTTTTAATAATTCCTGTGCAGCAGTAGTTAATCTCTTGTCTAGCAGCACAGTCAAATTGGCAACTTATCAGCACTGTTCTGTGTATTCATTTACTTAGCAAAGCCTTTGGCTTTACAAATTATTATTGAGACCTTATCCTTAGAAACCATGTTGCAGCCAGTGGACTGAAACCAATGTAGAGTAAAAATTGGTGCTGGCCCCGCTGTAACCTAGAGCAGCCATGGAAATCAGGATAAGTCTTCACCTTGCCTCACTTTAGTGGCTATCCCTTCTCTTATGATGTGATTCACTGGACTCAAACATATCTCTAAAGCTGAGATGCATTACATCTACAGGTGCCTTACTCTTTAGTGATTTCGGAGACTTGGGTGAGGGGATTAAAAGTCTGCACTTAGTAAGATAGGTCCCATTCTTCCAGTTTGAATGGAAAAAATGTTGGACATAACAGTGAGGGAAGAATTAATTTTGTTTTGAGTTCTAGGAGCACTGTTATTGTGGGTTTAGTTGATTTTTGTCCTTTATTTTTTTTTTTAGTAGCATGACATCTTTTCTAAGGTTATAGTCATGTTCATCTCAACAAAGTCAATCGCATTAAAAAAAATCCTGTACTGGAATTACCAGTTACATAACTTATGAAACCTTTTATTAAGGCCCAGTTGTCATATATTCTAGTGTATACATATTATGATTGCTCTACTGCTTTCAATGTGTGTGCACCAAATCATGCCAGAGGAGCATCTGGCTCCAAATGTTCAGTATGTGATTCTCAAGATGCTATTAAGAGTGTAATGAGAGGAAAGGATCATGTTAAAGGCTACTTTATTTTGTTTATTTAATCACTGGTTCATTCATAAGAGGTGCTCTGAAAAAGGCAAATAAAATATGTTATTTTTCCTCTAGTTCTTTTGGTGCCTCTCTTGCTGGAATTTCAGAACAGGGAAGTCCAGAAAGGAGAAACTGCTGGTGCTGAAGGTTGGCTTCTGGGACCTATCTCATTTTGTATCATGCTATCACTAAAATGATCTCATGAATTTCTTCTGAATAATGAGTTTGACCTCAGTGTCTACATGAATAACTTCTGCTATGTCTTTCACAGTGTGGGGAGATAGAAAGATTTCGCTACAAAATAATAAAGAATCTGAAAAATGAGTCATTAAAGATGCAGATAAATCACATGCAACTGGGAGAAAACACAAGAGTGAAAATAAGTGATCAGATTATCTACTCAAGTGCACGTGAGGAAGTCATATGGGGTGAACTACCTACATCATCCCTCAAACTATTCCACAAATATTTCCTGAATAATCTTTTAGATATATAAATCTTTACTCCTCTTTTGGAGATGTGGAAACCAATGCAATCTGAGCAGCTGCGAAACCTGGTGAAGTAGTGGGATATCTCCAAAAACACTTGCAAGGCTTAAGATGAAAACTTTCTTTTTTAAAAATTGGCTTCTGATTACAGAACTCAAATTAGTGGCATCTTGTATCTAGATGAGTTTAAAGAAAATGATCATCTGTGGCTAACCCTTCAGGATGACACTCACTTTGAAAATACAGCCCCACAAGTCTCAGGCTAAATACTGAATATCAGTAGCTCTGTTTGAACAAATGTCTCTACAAGTTGTCTGTTAATGATTTGCCCACTGCCAGAAATAAAATTAGTTTCAGAGCTAAGATCTGAATTCAGAAATGATGCCTAACCCCATTTTTATACCACACTGCACTTGGAATTTTTCGGAACCCTGGAGTGTTTTAACTCCTAGATCATATATTCAAACTACCCTTGAGAAAAGAGCAATTACACTTGTGCCAGGTCTGCTTAACTGGAATCAAAGCTTACCTTAGGAATGGATCCTGCCTGCTCTTTCCACAAGCAGAGATGTTTACTTCATCTTGTGATCCCAAAAGAAGGGCCCAACCACAAATTTCCTAATAGACCAGAGTGTCCAGCTGTCGGGTAATAGACCCTGCAGACACCAGGATTTCAACAAGGCTGATCATGGAATGTGCTCAGACTCTGTCTTGAAAATTAAGACTCTGGACTTTCCATTGGCACTTCTTTAATGGAAAGATACATGATAGTCTCCGTTTAGTTTGAATGAAAATATGAATGGCACAGTACAGTAAAAACCCACCAGGTTGTCAGCTTTGTTTTTACAGTGAGGCTCTGGAGCCTCGGTGTGGATTTCTTAAGTGTGTCTCAATCCACTGCAGCCACTACACAGGAGTGGTTCTGTCTTCTCTTGTCTTGCTCTTCTTGAGGCCTGCAATGAAAGGCTCTTAGCCTTGGTTATTAGCCTTTAGCTGAAATGATCTTTGTTAAATCATAATCCCTTCCAAGCTTGCAGTGATTCTGGAATCATCACTGCAGTAACACCAGCAGTGTTTGTGATCCAGCTGCCCGTACTTCTATTCTGGCGTTGTTCACCTCACTAGGAGAGATTGCATTTCTTTGCAATTTTGTCAGCCAAGGTGAGAGCTGAGGGAGAGCATGTGGGTCTGGCTTGTTAGAAATGGAGATGCCATTTAACTAACTGCTTTCAGCAGATCCATTTCAATGGTGGCTACCTTTGATGGTAAAGACTCATACATCTGGTACGCAGCTTAATGACAGGAGCCACCACTTGTCTCTCTTGTTTTGCTTCTCTTCATCTACTTGGTCACAGCAGCTCCCATCACCTTCTGGAGTCTGGGGATAAGGGCTGGTGCACTTTCCCACAGCTTCCCACATGCCTGATACCCCAGCCTCACTGTACAATCTGTCCTTTTTCCTTCCCTGAAAGAAGCTGTGTCCAGGGCTGCACTCCTGGAGTGAGGGCACTGGGTGTCTGAAGAGAGGAAGGAGTGCTCCCTTGGAAGTGCTTAGCTGTCATCAGACTTTCTCAGCTGAAGGACTTCTTCATGCAGGATCACTGGGGAATAGGTTGTTATTCCTTCAGCAACTGACTTGGCATTGTGTTTAAATTGCAGTGTAGATTGGTAAGGAAACACTGTTTCTTTACATGAAGCAATTGTGTTTTTCACATGTGTTTGTAAGATGTTTAAGTTCTGGAGGTGTAAGATGCTTTTAAAAACATACTTCTAAAAAACCAGAGGCATCTTCCCTTGAAAATCAGAGGTCTTCAGCTGGGCAGAGCAAAACTTAGACATAAACTCATTGATTTTAGTGGAGTGGTTTATACTGTTCGTCCTGTGAGTCTTGCTGTCACCTCTTTTTTTTTGCATAAGCAGAAGAAAGCTTTATTTCATTGCAACCCTCAAAGTTATATTCTATTCTAAGAATCCCAGCCAAGGCAAAGAAAACAAAGCACAACTGCGCCTGTCCCTCCTTACACCAGTAGACAGACACATTAGGCTGGAATCACACATGATCCAGTCTGCATGAACATACTTTTCTATATTTGTTAAGGTTAATTTCAAGGCTTGTTTCAAGGTGAAGCCATGCAACAGCTTTAAAAATTGTCGTTAAATCATTACAGCCCCGACCACGGGACTGCAGTTTTCCCATTGATCCTCCCGTGTCAGCAGCATTGACATGGATTGGCGTGTGGGAGCGTCACTGCCACAGAATCTCCATTGCCTCTGGAAGCTCTCAGGCAGCAGCAGTGTCCCTGGCTCCAGAAGCAATCTGACAGGGGCAGAGGGGCTGGAGGAGGCCTGTGTACAGGGTGTGTGGCTGTGCACGTGAAGGGTGCAGCAAGAGAGGCACAGATTCGCCCTCCCAGACTGCCTGTCCCAGGGCTTGGCCACCTGCTTCCATCAACTTCAAACACAATGGACGTTTATGATAATCCGTTGGGAATCTTCACCGTGATTCAGTGAGTAAGCTGATACATCTCTTCTTCCCATTTTGAGCTAATGGGAATATAAATATTTAAATATATGCATACTTTGCAAGGGCAATATGGTTTTGAATACTCAAACCTCTGTGTCCTGAACGGTAAGGCATGTTTTGAAATGAGTTAGTTAAACACTGATAATAGTTTGACCTTTGAATTAAACTAATCTAAGTAGCATTTCAACAAGCGGGAACACAGACATTCTAGATAATTTATTGAAAATGCCATAGGACTGCAGTGAACTTCAGAAAATGAAGAAAGGAATCAGGCATGTTCTTTCTGCTGAGAATGCTGACTCTCTCAGAAGTTTTAAAAATGTTTTAGTAAGCATGTATTTATGTCACAAATGGATCTGAAAGATCCTGAAAGTAATGAAGCAAATTCCCATTAAACTGCATGGTATGCTTGTCTTTGAATAATGAACTCACACTGTAGATAAATTATTCAAGATTTCACTGTATTGTATGTATATTGGGTCAGCATAGGATATGATGTTTGTTTAAAGAGTGCCTCTCTGCATTTATTTGCTAAAAGAGGTTGTCTAGTACTTAGGAGGGCTGGGAGTTGGTGTGCCTGGGTTCTGCTCCCAGTTCCACAAATGACAGTTCTTCAGCTTCTACTTTGGTTGGAGGGTGGGGTTTTTTTGTGGTTGTTGTTTGGTTAGGTTTTGGCTTTCATATGTAGTTGTCGTTATTGTTTGTTTTCTCTTTTTGAATCTTTGGTGGTTTTTTCCATCTTTTTGTATGAAAAACAAGAGCTTAATGAATAACAGTATCAGGAGAGCTAAGTTTTGCATAATCCAAATTTTCAAGAACTGTAAAGCTTTGGACTCATCTGGTCCCTTTCTGCTTGAATAGAATTGTCTCTTCCCATTGAACTGGAAGAGACATTTGTAAATGACATCTGTAAATTTTCTTTAACCATATGATTGTCAGATTTGTGGATCTATTCCTTCTGCATTGTTTGCTTTTCATTAATCTTTTTAAGTTTTAAATCTGTGCTAGAAATTTTTTGAATAGGGACCTTGTCTTTGCAGGTCACCAATGAAAAACTAATATATTCTGGAGTATATTAAAATAAATTCCAGAATTGTGAATAGTCTCTTTATCAACAAGACTCTGTCCTTCCTCCCCTTCATGAACTCCAAGGCAGATGGGCCACTCCTGTGGGGCCAGCTTGGTCCCTTGTTCTGGATGCAGCAGCTGAATGCAGGAATTGGGCAGACTTCAAAAAGAAAGGACAGAGACACAAAAAAAAGGTAGCAAATAAAGAATCACATTCATAAATATTTCCCTTTCTCCACTTTGCCTCCTCCAAAGACAAGAAAACAAACACCAAGCCTGGAACAGGCAATGCAGATGGAATACAAACCGACACAGTCCGGGGAGCAGCAGAGGGATGGCTGCTTCAGCTCCATGCACATGGGACCTGCTCAGGACAATGCTGCTGCTCCTGGTCTTCCAGAGCCTCTGGATACTTTGCCTTTGAGCACTGCTGGGCTGCTGTGTAAAGCAAGGCAACCACTGCCAGTTTAATGGGGCATGGCAACTGAACCCCTGCAGGAGGATTTGCTGAATAAATTGTTAGAAAGACAGGTTCATCTTTCCATATGCTCCTTCACATTTCAGGGGGGCTTCAGGAAGTGTGTTTGCAAATTCAGATTTTCGGTAAGAGTTAAGGGCATCCTAGCCCCAAAGACTGTACAATGGGTGCTGTTTTTAAAGTTCATATGCACTGGAGTTATGCTCAGCAGGCTTAGAACTCATCATTAATTTTCTTTTCAAGTGGAATTCTTTGAACATATTACATCAGAACAAAAGATACTTGGAATGAGTGGGTAGAGCTTTTGCAGGCTCTACTATAGAGCCATGAGAAAGAGGCAGAACTCTCTATTATGAACATTCCCCTTAAAACATGAAGAAAACTGGCAAGTCCTGAACAATCATAAGGAATTTGAAAGGAAATATTCAAACAGTCTCAGTTCTTTGATTATCTGGATGAGGAGTGCCAGGGATACAGAGTGAATTAAATAAGGATTCTTGTATAGTCATCAAGCTACTGTATTATCTGCTGCAGAATTCAGTCTGACGTAGGCTGGTTTCTTTTCCAGAGAACTGAGCTATCCCCCAAACTCAGTAACACAGCTCCCTATCTGCTTGCTGTGTACCCACAAGCTTGATCAGGCCCACGCTCCTTGATATGTATGGCTGAGTCTTCATCTCTGTGAAAGCCATTTATCTCTATAAACAACTGTGCTTCATTGCATTCAGAATGGAGAGAAGCAAGAAAAATCAAACCACAACTAACAAAAGAACAACAACAAAAAGCCAACCAAAAAATAACCCCAAAGAAAGCAATATATCTCATCATCTTACTTGCAACAGTTGAGCAGTGAGGGTTGTGCCCATATGTTGTGGTGTTCTGATTCTGTTTCTGACACACTCTTCTCTGAATGCCCATCAAGCTGACTATGAAATGAACTTGCAGGAATTTAACCAGAGGAATCTGCTTACAGTGTTTGTGGTTTCTGTGATTTGACAGCAATAAACATCTCCCCCATGCAGCTGCACAGTGCTGTCCCCAGAGCACTACTCCTGAGTCACAAATCATCATAAGACCAGGTGTCCCACCATGGACATGCCTGGAAGATGACAATGTCTGGCAGTGATAGTCTGGGACAAATAAATATAGTTTTGGAGCCAATTCATATCAAAACTTGACAGAATAGACTAATAATGTAAAGGATTCCAAAACCAGTGATTTGTACTGTTCATTGTTAAGCTTTCAAATTACAAAAAAGACAGGTATTTCCTGATTAAAATCTCTTTGTGACAATGAAGTGCTAGCTTTTCCAGTAAAGAGAGAAAAATAATTTATTAGCTCTCACAGTGGTTCATCAAATTTAACAGTTTTGTGTTTATTTAACAGTTTTGTGAGCAGCTGATGATGCTTATTAACTCCACAGTCAGAATTCTTCCTACACACAGGATTTCCCTGGATGAGGACCCCTCCTAAGTGATCCCAAGATGTATTCATATTAGCAGTTTAGTTCAGATCAGGAATGTACTCAGGAAGCAAATATTCTGTTCTGTTTACTGTACTGGCATTCTCAGTGTGAATGAAGCAGTCTTGGAGCACACAAACTGCATGTCCCTCTGCTGAACAAAGTAGATGATGTCCAGTGAGGCACTTGCTACACACCAACCACTCAGCATCCTGTGTAGGGCCAAAATGAGAGATAATCTGAAGTAATATCCCTAAAATGTGTACAGGTTGGCCCTCAGCTGCTCTGTACCCACCATTTCACTCTACAGATCCACTCCAATTACACTCTGCTACTTGCCAATGCAGAGATGCCCTAGACTTCTAAAGGGGACAGTCAAAATCAGACTGGCACTGAGCCAGATCAGCTATTAGCTTGCTGGCCTTTGCAGCAGTTTGCATTGAGATTACGGAGAGGTGCCGAGCAGAAAATCTATGACTGCAGTGTGGGTAGTGTTTAAAGCCATATTTAGCTTTAGGTTAGATGAGGGTTTCTGAAAGGGTGGTCTTAGTGACTATTTTTTTGCTTCTTGATAAGACGCGTTGTTCTCTCTTGGTTTGGTTTTTTCACACTATGCTCATCATCATTATGTGAAAGGTTGTGTCAGGATAGAGCAAGTTCTAGCCAATGCCAACAAAAATCGCAGTAAAACCCACTGTCACAAGCCATCTACTTTGAAATAAAGGAAAGGTAGATAAAGTGTTACACATACTCTGTCAGAGAGATCATCTGGGTGATATAATTGGATCTGTGACCTTCCTTAACTCATAGGGGAACTTTTCTGCTCAATAGGCCACTGAAATAGCTGACTTCTGGCTAGATTTAAATAAGCCACTTGTAAATAATTTTGTCATGTGTACTGGGAGGGAAAAAATCTGGCCACAATTGATTTTGTTCCTGTACTTTCACAGCATTTTGCCACAAGCCCTCAGTATTGACAGTCTTCCCAGACCTACAGTGAATTCACAGTGACTGCCCTAAATATCTCACGCCTGCTATTTTCTCTTTTCTTACATGTTCATGTTGAATAAACATTGAAACCATTTCTGTTCTTGAAAAATTTGCATACTGTGGTAAAGTCTCTAAAAAGACAAATAGATAAAATTGTTCTGTGATCAAGTTTGTAAGTGATACTTTACTGGGAAGGTACAGATGGAAACAGCAAGTAGTTCACTGTTAATCTGAGTTACACTATGTTTTAATCTAATGTAAAGCTTACATTCATTTTAAAGGGTGGGATATTGGGATTATGGATCCCTTTGCTCCAGTCTGTTGTTCCAGTTTAGCTAAGAGTAGTGTAAGTGATAACAGCTATCATCTCACACTAGACCATTGTCCTGGTTTTGTGGAAGGATGGGTGCCCTCTGACATGAGGCACTGAGCTCTTGTTGGACAGGAAAACAGTGGTGGTCTTTGAGATGGTGACCCATAGCTGGAAGTAAATCATTATGACAAATGGTACTCTTGAAAAAGACCAGGGACTGACAGCCTTGGCAGAAGGTCACCTGGCAATGTGTTCAGTGTTGGCTCTGCTTTGAGCAAAAGGTTAGAAGAGAGACTTCCAGAAGTCCCTTCTACTCTAAACAACTCTGTGGTGATGTTAACAGGACAGTGGAGAGGAAATATGCTAGAAGTAGCTTAGGAAAAATAAGTTAATGTGCCTCTCAGAAGTCCCAGACCTTAAGCATAAGCAAAATACTGATGTTGATGAAATCAAGAGAGCTGCAGGCAATTGCAGTACAAGCGTGAAAGATTGTATTAGGGAATCAGATACATGGTTAAATTGGCAATAACACATTTGTCTCCCTCCTCTTTGATGTCCTTCCTTCCACCTTAGTACCCAAACTTGCCTGTGGCACAGTTAATAGTAGCAACTTCAGTCTTGACAAAGTTAATAAACTGAAAAGGCATTTTTTGTTCTATCCTGAGACTGGCCAGCTATTTGTTGGTCTTTCAAATTGGGAGACCCAATTGAAGCACAGCTTCCAGTGGTCCTGATTATTTAAATATGCTTATCTGGTGCATCTGCAGAAAAACATCCCCAGGTTGTTCAGTTTCAGTTTACAATGAAATCTCAGTATCAAAATAGCTCAGGCTTGCAAGGGTCTGCACGTGGCAAAGCAGAACTTAATGCCATCCTGGTCTTCAGCACGGCAAACTGGAGCTCCCTCAGAACTCGGGATAACTCTCCTCTGCAGTGAAAACATGTTCTTGCACACCTCAATTCAATTGCAGGTAGAAATTTCTTTAAAATAGTTGTCTGGCACCTGCCTGCATCATGAGTCACCTTTGATGATGTGCCTCTTTGAGCGCTGTTTTCAGAGAGTATTCATTGCTTGTGTTTCCACTGACAGTCAGTCTGGAGCAGAGGGCCCTTACCTGCAGCTTTGCTAATCAAGCATCAGTTTGTGAGGTTTGGCAGCAGAGTTGGTGGTCATTACAGAGTGTTCTTCAGTATATTTCTGTGATTCCGTGGTGGGTTTTACCGCAGAGCTTCAGAGAAAGGAAAATACTCATTTGCATGTTGCAAAGCACAGGCAAGGAGCCAGATCTGTGCTATTACAATATCTGATCTCTGTAAGGCAAACATCCTTTTGAAAGGAGCTAATGTTTCTGTCTATTCAATTCTGATTCACAGTTCAGCACTTTCCTCATTCAAACACCCTGGGGAAGAGTTAACTGTATTTTTCTCTTCTCCTTTTATCTTTATTCCTGGATTAGGTGAAGAAATTATTGGTTCATGTTACAGCCCTTTTTTCTCCTTGCAATAAATCATCTGCAACATTTCTTGCTATTGGTCTGCTGCATGTCACGTATACCTTGTTCATGTCACACTGAAATAGCTAATTATTTGCATGACAAGCATTCAGGTTGTATCCTGTGAGTTGCCCCATAGGAGGTACGTGTTGTTAACTAATGCATACATGCAAAGATCTTAGAACAAGCTTTCCATCAAAAGCAAAAATTTGCTAAGAAGCCTTTAATAACAAATGTTCTTGATTATTTTTCCCTTCTGTTTATGAAGAAAAATCAAAATATTTAATATAGTCATTAGTAGAATCTCAGCACTAATTTTTTATCTGCTGTTCACTTGCTGCCTATGCTTTGCAAATATTTTCCCAAAATCAAATTATAAGAGTCATGAGCTGTAGTTTCTTCTTTCTGATGGGACATGACTGACTACTGAAAGAACTTTTAATTCTGTGAATACAAACCTTAATTTTAAGGTAAACCTAAATAAATAAAAATATTAATTTTTCTATAAATACCATGCAAAATGCAATTCATATTTATCACTTGTATTCCTGCCAGGAAATTAAATGGCTGTTCACAGAGAGCAAGTATGGAGAAAAAAAATCATTTAAATATTCAAACATTTAAACATTTCCTATACATGCTTTTTCTGTGAAAAGACAATCCAAACAAAACAAGCATAGGCCAAACCCACAAAACTCTTACAGGAAGCACTTTGCATTTATCAACACAAAGACTAGTCATGCCTTTCTCATCAGTCAGTCTGTTTCTGCTTTCCCTAACACAGCAGTTGCCCTCTACCTACACCTGCAGTGTCCGTATGGACCCCTTGCCCTTCCAGATGAACAGGCACAGGACCTAATTATTCTTGAGATGATCCTCCACATAAAGTCTGGAGAGAATTTCAGAAGCACAGCACAAGCCTCTCCCTGCTGAACCAACATTCCCAGCATGCTGAAATGCTGAATAAATAACTTCCCTCCAAAATCAATCCATGCTATATACTGCTTCTTCATTGAAATGACATCTTTTTTTTATCCCAGGGCTTCGGGGTTAGAGCTCTGTAATGTGAAGGCAAGTTATCCCTGCATGGTTTCTGGCTTCAATTGCAGCCCAGGCTATTCAGGAACCTTTTCCTTCCAAATATTTCTGCTCGGTCCCACTGTGGCTTTACTGAAAAATTCTCTGCTCTGTGAGTGACAGCCCACAGCAGCATCAGGTATGAACTTCAGGCCTTTCCAGCCAGTCCTTCCTCCCCAGGGGAGGCCAAAGGCTCTGCTGGTGCCCTTTTGCAGAACTTTCCTGCTGCAAACCTGCCTCTGGAGCTGTACCTGCTGAGGGACCACCACGCTCTGCCTGGGGAGGATGGGGTTAAGAGGCTCTGAGCTCCTGGTCTGGGGCTGCCCCAGCAAAGGTATCTCAGCCTGTGTGGGTTTGTTCTCACCCCACTCCTAGCCACATCTTTCAGCACTGCTGTGTACATCACAACAGTGATGTATCACAAACAGCTGTGCATCACAAACTCAGCTTCCCAGGGTAGCTCTTCCAGATTAAGAGCTTCAACAGCTCTTTTATGGCGCTACAGCAAGAGCCTTTTGCAGGAGGTACAGCTCCTTCTAAATACCTGTGGTTCCACAGATTCAGGTTAGCAAAGACGTCAGAGATTCACAGCTTGCCTGGGGTTTTACTAAGATCCTGCCATCAGCCCCTGGGATCTGAGGTGGGGGCAACAGGCTGCATTTCATTACATGTTTGTATTTCAAATGAGACTTTGTTTTCTTTTACCTCAAGAGTACAGCATTAATGTTTTGTTAACGTTGATATATTGAAGCTGGAACAACACAGCTCAATGGATGCTAATGAGCTTTAAACAAATGGAAAAGACATATGAGTGCTTGCCTAGCTCCAGCCTTGGCCAGCTGCATCAGGTAGCAGGGGATGTTGCTTGTGGGATGCAAATAAGTAGCATCATTCCTCTCCAGAGAAATTGCTCAACATCCCTGCACATGCTGACACAGGAAAATATTTCTCCAGCTGTCAATCCTTCAGCCTCCTACATGAGGAAAAAATTGCTGTGGTTTGTTGTGACTACTTATCAGTTTAACTGGTTTTTATAACTAAATATTTTACCCACCTAGAAAATAAATTTCAACAGTCAAATACAACAAAGAAATAGAAAAAATACATGTGGCACTAGGAAAAATTGATCCTTTTCCGTTAAATCATAAGCAAAGCAGCAAGAAAAATCTCATGCTCTTTTAATTTTGAAATTTGCTATTTACTTATTTCTACCTAGTTACAGTTGCTTTCAAATGATACCTTATTGCTTTCAAAGGATACCTTAAAACATAAGGAAGAAATGTGTTTTTTCCAGGACTTGCAATTTTATTCCTTGCTGAAGGTTATGAATACTGTTTTCTGTGCAACACATTGACCTAGTCAGGAAGAGTATCAAGAAAAAGTAAGCAGTATTGAGCAGTCAGTGTATTCCTGAGCATCCCTACAGGAGGAAATGTTTCTTATAAATTAATATTCCTCAACTCTAAAAAGCTCTCTCTGGAATCATATGGGTCAAAAAAGTTCTTCCCATGAAAACAATTTAGGAAATTCAAAGGTAATCCAGTTTTCTAGGCTCTCTGCCATCCAGGTGCTTGTACCCAGCAGGAAAAAAAATTCCTTAATCCTTTTCTGTTTTTATAATTACTTGTTTTTCCTCTTCCTAGCAGTTCTTCTGTTGAACACAAAAGTTACCATATCCAATTATACCTTTTTGTCCTTGATTATAAAATTGTCATGTCTCCTCAGTTACATATTAACACAAGATTAATGACTTGATCAATCTCAGTTTGTTCTCATCTGGCACAGTGACAGCCACCAGCCATTTGGTGGCATGTTCTCAGGGTTTTTGTGCAGCCAATGTATGTGTGAGACTGCATGAGGGAAAAAAGAAGGTGTACTAGAGAGAAAAGAAAGAGCAAGAACACCAGTATAACATTTAGCATGGTAAATGCCATGGCATTTTGGAGAGACCAGCTTCCACATGTGACCATCTAGTAGCTTCTGATCCACGATGTTGTGTATTTCATTGTTTATGTAAGAGAGGCTGACAGGAAGGGCACTTTTTGGCAGTTAATGATCACTGTCATTGACCAAGCCAATCAGTCAGTAACTGGAAATATCTGACCTTTATGGCTTTCTTCCTTTGATGTTTCTCTTTAATCATATATTTTTTTAACCTTTCCTGTTGGATCTAAAACTGTGTACTTTGATATTAAAGCAACGTGCCATACTAGAATGAAGAGATTTTTCTTTCTCAGACTGTTCCTGACAGTTATTGTAACCAAAGGGAAAGTAAGATTTGTTTCTGAAAGCTCCATCATATTTACATTGTCTTCGAATGTTTTCCTTTACCTCCCTAACCTTTGCTGGAGCTGCTATCAATTTGTACTGTCCACTGCATATTATCTTCAGGGTTCATTTCAGAAAAAGCCCTGAATGCTATGGTTGTTTGCTTAAGATCTGCTACAATATGAGCATTTTAACGTAGGGGATTTAAAGGTTTCCAAAATTGACTTTCTCTGACAAAAATACACTGTTAGATGAAGATTGCAGCATTTTTTTCAGGAAAGGTTATTAACAAAATTTTAGTTTTCAGATTACTTGGGGTTTATTTGGTAAGTCATTGTGAGTTCAAATGTTGGCATGAACCAAAATCAATTTAATAGAATGGATCATATTCATAGTGTTCTTAAAAGAACTTTGCTTTCCAAGCCATCTTGTGAATAGTTGCATTTATTACAGTAAATACTTGCATACTTCTGGCCAGGGAGAAGCATTCTGATTTATTTAGGCACATATGAATATGAAGCAGGACCTCAAATTTACAAAGTGTGTTATCATCTAATAATTCTTTTAGAAAACATGGCTTGTCAGTCAAGTGCTGAAGGCCATGTTTGACTTGGTGGCCCTCAGTGAGCAGAGAGCTCGAATTGAGCCTGGGTGCTGCTGCTGCTCTGACCTGCTGGAGCCTTGGAGCAGTGGCTTTGCTCCCCATGACTGAGGCTTGGAAACACATTGGCTATGCAGCCAAGTGCAGCAGACATGGGGCAAGTCCATCTCAGTGGCCAAATTGATTTCCGTGGTCATGGTTTGTTTTGTCTTTTGGTTAAGCCTATTTCATGTGTAGCATAACAGACTAACAGACAATGCAATACACAAGAAAAAGGGACCAGTCCAAGGGCACTGAACCAGGCACATTGCAAAGAGAAAATAACACGGTTCCAATGAGTTTAGAGGACTTCCTCACTACTATAGTGCCTCTGGCTGGAAAGATGCAAGAAGGTTAATGTTTGTTAATGAATTTTGGTCTTTTTTGGTGAAGCTCAGAGACACTCTGTCCTGCCCAGTGTGAAATCTCTGTATTTGACTCGTGTCATAGAAAGCATTAGAGTTAATTTTGAACCATACCTTTAAGCAATAGATTTTCTGTATTAGAGCATTCAGCTAAGTTTGGACAGTATTTCTAAAATTATATGAAAACTATTTCTTGATTTTTTAAAATTATTGTTTGTGAAGAGATTGTTGAAATTACTATGCTTCAATGAATTGGTGAAAAATTACCTATCCCAGAACACCTGAGATGCTACAGTAATTTTCTGTATCTAGAAAAATATAATACTGGTATAGCACTCTATGAGCATTGTGTCCATGATAGTGGGCTCTCATTTCTGGCACCAAGCAGCCAACGAGTAAAATAAATTGATGTTCAAAATGCCAGGCCTCACCTCCAGAAATTCACAAAACAAAGACCTGTATCTTGTCAGCACACAGATGCCTGCCTTGTTTTGCTTGGTAACCCTATGCATCCCCTCACTTCAGTGGTGACAACTATGATGGCATTGTGAAGTGCCCTGAGACCAGCTGCTGAAAAATGCCATCCCTGAAATGCTGCTAAATAAACCCACCAAAGCCAGCCCCCACTCTTGTGAGGGAGAGCAATTTCTGCTGTGGCTGGGTAAGGGGATGCTGGGGAATGAGCTCTGGTTTGCAACTCAGCTAATTAAACATTAATGAAGTCCTTTCAAAAGAGGGAGCTTTGCTTCACACTTCTGAACGCCTAAATCCAATCTGTAAATGTTTGTTTTCCCCATTTTAGCTTTTTAATTTATTCCTCAATTTTGTAACCTCTGAAATGATAATAAAATGTACTAGATTTGAAATAGAAGTCTCCAAACAGTATTTTGGCAATCTGTTAGGAGCTGGAATACATATGGATTACCCTGTAAATCTAAATTATTGGCACTCAGGAGAGATTATTTCCATTTATTTCATTTTATTGCGTAATATTTTGCAGCTATGGCTGCAGTGCTGTTATTAACTTGTGGTAGTTCTAAACCCGGATAGGTGATTAGATCTTTTACTGTGTAAAATTCAGGCCTCCAAAGTAAGATGGTGCTAATCAGTCGAACCATAGGAGTCCCAGCTGCTCACCCTCTCCAAAGATTTGACCCCTACTGTATTGGATAAGTAAGTCTCAATGGAATTTTAGTTTGTAATTGGAAACAGTTGGTAGAATATATATTTTTATTGACTTGCTATAATAGAGATAAGATACAGAAAACTGTCACAGCACAGGATGATTTTAATTTTTACAAAGAAGTTCATGACAAGAAAACAGTCTTTCCAGATACAAAGATGGTTTTGCATATTGCAATCACGCTTTCAACCATTTGGAAATAAGTATTTTTCTCTGTTGAAGTTAATTCCTTTCCATATTAGCACGAATTACTTATGTATCTTTAAAAATAAGGTAGCTCTCCATGTTAAATGACAGTCGGCCTTGGTGAAAGATAATTTTGCAACTTAGGCATTCAGGAGATAGGGTATTGCCACAAAGTCACTGTTGATCCTCAGGCAAGTGATTCTATTGGATTTCTTGCCTGTAAAGTGAGATAAGTCATCCCTCATAGCTAAGGTAGGATTTTCCTTCCTTTTTTCCTTTCTTGCCACATCCTTGCACTTTAGATGGATTTGAATTTATTCACTTAGGAAAAAAAAAAAAGTAAACCAGTGCTTACTCAAGAAGCACACAAACAGACTTAATGGATAAATCTTGAGAATTGTAAAGTCTAGCACCAGTTTCCACAGGGAAGAGAACAGGACAGATAGAGTCAGTCACAGATAGTCACTCACTGAAAGCTGTGAAGATGTTTTTTCTGGGCAGCTGGAACTTGGCTGAGAGCTATCTTTCACCAGAGCCTTTCTGAGCCCAGCTAAAGCCATTGTGGCAGGTGGTACTTACTCTTCACCCAGCTTCCCCAGCTGATAAGGGCTGGTAGGAGCTTCAATTATGAAGGGTTATGTCATTTCAGAGTTTTATAAATGTAGATTGCCACCGTAACCACATGCACAACAAACACAAGATTTCTTAGGTAAGTCAGAGACCAAGCTGGAAGAAGACTTGCCAGTTCCAAGTTCTGCATTTAACATGCAATAAAACCTTTTCCCCCAGACACTCACAATATTTGATTTGAAAGTATAAAAATGTATTAGTCTTGCTGTGTTATGTCTATTGGGGGCTCATTTAATGCACTTTTACTGTCCTAGCCCAATTGATTCAGACATAACTGAAATATAAGTGTTATTCAGAGAAATAGGTGAATGTTATGTAAAACCAGAAGAATGCCATTCAGTACTTCAGTTTCTACTAACCTACACAAAAATGCTAGAGGGAATGTTCACCTTATTTTCTCAAACTATCACATATGGCTTAGGTTTCAGACTTTAATTCAATGACACCAGTTAATTCAAATAACAATTAGAACAGCCATTTAGAGGTGAAGTGATTTTAACTTCTCATCATTAATACAACCTATGCTAGCAGAACACACGATGGAGGAACTTCTCTCTTCAAACAGTAAGCATTTGTATTTGTTTGATATGTTTACAGACTGATGTTAGTAGTTTTCTTTATAAGAAAAATAATAATAAAAAATATATAACATGAATGCAACTGAAGAGTAAGTGGCCTTAGAAAAAATACAGGAAGATAGGACAGGGACACTTTCACATACTTAAAGCAACAAAGAATGACTTATCCAAACATTCTGTCAGCTCTTCAAAATGAAATTCATATGATCAGACATCCATGCACATGATCAGACATGCATGCATGCTGTAGTATGTGTTCTTTGCACATTTTTGTTAGTCTCATCCACCGAGCAGCTTGCTCAATAGAGACAAAAAAAAAAAAAAAAAATCCAAAACATAAATTTTCCTTATGCTTTTGATAAAGGTGTTACATTATCTACATTATCAACATTTGCAGCAAGATCGCACCAGTTTGAGACCTTGTCAGAGCTTATAAAAGTAGCTGAGCCAGGTCTTATTGGCAGGGAGATGGCAAACTTCCAGCAGCTCCCAGGTGCTGCAGAGTTCAGCAGCATTAAAGATGTGCCACTCTTTGCCTCCCAGCCAAGACCATGATAGTTTTTAAAAACTCAGAACAAAGCTATGAATATCCTTCAGCTTTTGGAAACAATGTAAAACTGAAGTTCTGGCCACACGTGGTCATTAAAAAATCCATTCAAGCAGCTCGAAAATATAGTGCAATAACTCCTTTATCCTGGGCAGGTGCCACTCAGGTTTACTCCCTCATCTGGCAGCTGATGTTCCCTCTGTGGCCTCCTGTGAGTGTGTTGGTCTCACTTTCTGAACAGGGCTGGTGGATGGGACCTCTGCTTCATGCATGGCTTTCATTCTCTGCATGCCCACCGTGACAGTGTGCTCTTCAGCTTTCAGCCTGCCTGCTGTCAATGACAGCATGTGGTTAAAGTTAACATGAGGAAAATGGGTAACATTATTACTTGAGAAACATTTTCACACAGGAGTTTTGGGGAATATTCTAAACACATGTAAAAAGTGTTTACCATTCCTTTCAACCACTTCAGAACTGACTACCTCTTACAGTTAAGACCCTTACTGTTTTCCAGAGATCTTTTAGAATATTTGAAGTTTACCATGCTCTGAGCATGTTAACGTTCCTCCCCCTGCAGACTGGACTAAAAGTCAAACAGAATCACAGAAATATCTAAGTTGGAAAAGACCTGTACAGTCATTGAGTCCAACCCTTAACCCAGCACTGCCATGTCCACAATTAAATCATGTGTCTAATGCCAAATCTACAAATCTTTATAATACCTCCAGGGGTGGTGACCCAACCACTTCCCTGGGCAGGCTATTCCAATACCTGATTACCATTTCAGCGAAGAAAATTTTCATAATACCCAACCTGAATGTCCCCTACTGCAACTTTAGGCTATTTCCTCTCATCCTGACACTTGTTATCCGGGAGAAGAGTCTCAACCCTGCCTCGCTACAACCTCCTTTCAGGTAGTTGTGGAGGTCCCCCCTGAGGCTCCTTTTCTCCAGGCTAAGCTTTCTCAGCTTAAGACTCCTGATAGGACTTGTGCTCCAGACCTGTCACCAGCTCCTTTGCCCTACTTTGGACATGCTCCAGCACATCAGCACCTTTCTTGTAGTGAGTGGCCCCAAACTGAATTCTGGCTCCAAGGTGTGGCCTCACCAGTGCTGAGTGCAGTGGGATGGTCACTGTCCTACTCCTGCTGGCCACACTATTTCTGATGATATGAGCCATGATGGTAGAACAGCACACACAATTTCCATCGACATAAATAACTACTTGGTATCCACTGTCACAGAAATGAAGTAATTTTTTTATATCCTGACTGCCAAACTAGATAACTGAATAGTGCAGCTCTGTAGGTGCAGCATGGGAAGTGAAAGGTGTGGATAGCAAATGCTCTGAGGTCTCTAAATTACCTAAAGCATCCATTTTGTAACTATAAGATGGTTATGGTCTCACCAACTGCATTATAACCTTCACTGGGGATCCAGCTGAAAAACTGGGGTCTGACATTTCCCAGTGCAATGTAGCCCAAATTTTGTTCTGCTCTTGGAATTTGCATAATAAATAAAGCTGTCACTGGTTTCCGAATATATTAATATATATATATGTATATATATAGTGCTGATTCAGAGCTCAAGGTCATCTATGTTAGAGAAAAAAGAGGAGACCTTTATTACTGCATTGTTGGGGAAAAGTATTTAAAAGAGTATATCTTCAAAGCTATACAACTATTTTAGGCATATGGTGTGATTCCTGGGGTTATCCTTTGCAGGGTCAGGAGTTAGACTTAAATAATCCTTGTGGGTCACTTCCAGCTCTTGATATTCTAAGATTCTGTGATTTTAGAAGTAACAACAAATTGAGGTCAAGCAGCCAGCAAAGTGATTCTGAAATGGTCAAGGGTAAAAAAAAATAAAATCTATCACCATGATCTATTTGCTCTTCATCATCTGGGTATAACCACTGAATTCACAGATTCAGACAGCTAGAAGTCTAGAAATAATGGGATAAAATAAAAAAGGGAACAAAGATTTGGATTGGAATACAAATTATTTTTTTCTAAGTTATTTTGAAACTGATGTGGAACAAATTGCTACCTTCATTCTTTTCAGTCATACCAATAATAAAGCCATAAATAAATAGAAAACTTAAGTGAAATAGAGCACTGCTTTCCACAGTTCCTGCCCTTGATCCCTGCAAATACCAGGAATAACTCTAGTTGTCTTCCACACGGTCTGATTAAAAGTTTTTTGAAATTCTATTTCACAGCCTTAGTGTTTTGAAAATGTTGTTATCCTCAGTTCTTTCTAATAGACAGAAACAGAGGTCTCCAGAGAGCCATTCATCTCATCCTAAGATGCCTAAGATAGGCATCTAAGACAGGTCAGCAAATGGTGTTCTGAAGATGATCCTATTAACTATAAAGGGAGAGTAGACTCAGATATCCAACTTTTAGAAGACTGTAATTAGACAAGATGATTTTCACTCATCAAGCTACTTTTAGACAACTTTTTTTTCCTCTTTAGAGATAAAATCTCAACTTTTTAAACTAGAAAAATGCCCTACATCCTTGCTAACTTTAAAATTCTGCATATAGTAAGATGGGCTTCATTCTTCTGCACCCTAGACAAACTTTCAAGGCTTTCCTTTTTCCCCCACTTGAAATGCCAGCATACTAGAGGGACACTGCTTTATCTGTATTTCTAGGTGTAACCCAAGTCAAAAGTGTTTGAAAACTCATGAAAAACATTGTATTTGTCACATTTTTAGCTCAGCTTCAGAGATTTCCAGTTCATGTACGATTCAAAGGATCATCTAAATATGCCTGTCCAAATTAAAATGATATTCCAGATGCTTGAGATTCACCTGTCGTTGAATACAATGTTGCCATGAAGAAAGCCCCAGTTATTCCACTAGTGATGGAATACTGAGAAAAACAGTAGTAAAAACAGCACTTACTGAATTTAGAGTGATACAAAGCTATGACCTACCAGGAAGGTGAACAAGGAACGTGGGAGACATTTTCCATTATTCATACCAGGAGCTATACTCTGCTCCTTGCTGAGAACATGCCCATCCTATACAGTTTGCACAGTGTCAGATACTGTCCACCCCAAACAATTGCATGTGTCAGTTCAAATTGCTCATTGAATGGTGACACCTCACTCATTTCATGCTCCTCACCCTTTTCCCTGTATCATTCCTTTGTTGTGACCCTTTCTGTCAGAGATGTTAGTTTTAAAGCCAGCATGAGATTAACTGCATAATGCTCCCTTTTCAAGCCTGCCTTTGCTTTATCTCCATCCAGCTGAGCTGGACACCAGGATGCACCAAGCCCCCCCGGGAATGGCTGCAGCTCCCTGTAGCCTGTTTGCATAACAGCTCACTCCTCTTTCTGACATGACCACAATAAGAAAAGGGGCCACATTGTTTCCAGAAATAAAACAGATTACTTTAATTCTAAACCTACTGCAGAGCCAGGATAATAATTCTTTTTTTTTTTTTTTTTAACCATGTGTTTAACCATTTCTGAGGAGTCTAAAATAGCTAGACATTTGTGTGTATGCTATTCTTGTTTAAGGAACAATCCTCTTCTGGGTTTACTAGGGGTATAGGTTTTCTCTCCCCCCCCCCCCCCCCCAAGTTTAACAAAATACATTCAGAAAAAAAAAAAATCAAAATCAGAAGACTACATCACTATTTGTTAGTCTCCTCAAAACAAACATATTTAGAATTTTCTCTCAATCCATCTACTGTTTCTCCAGCCAACCATAACTTGAAGATATGTTTACCTTCTTTCAAGGAACACTTATTACTACATTTTTTCCATGCAAGTCCAAATCTGCTCTCTTTTCTGATTAACCAGCTAATTGACACCTTTTATGAGGAGGGGTTTTTTTCATGTTTTTCCCCTGCATGTTTATTGTCTGTACAAGGCATTGATTTTCTTGTGTTTACACTATCCCAGTCACTATCTGACTTCTTCCCTTCAAGCTACACTGTAATAAAACAGGACAAATGCTGCAGTATTCTCTCTTTAAAAAAGACGAAGATTTTAACATAGATGGTATTTACAAATAAAATTCACCTCTCTTAACTTTACACCTCTATAAACTAAGTTTCTAGCAATTTAAGTCAGTGCAAACTGACCATTTACATTCTCTGCAGTCAACACGGACAGAAACTTCCAGAGGGTAATTTTTTTGTCCCCTGCTAAGATGGGTGATCAAGGCAGGCACCTGCAGAAGATACTGGCTCTTATCTTATCCATTAAATAAACACAGAACCTTGATGATCTGGCAAAACCAAGACATGTATGGTTTGGCAGGGTCAAGTTGCAGGAGATGAGATCTGCCCAGTGTCTGAATAGCTTTAGGGACTTCTAGCCTTAAAAAACTCCAAACCAGCTGTTTTAATATAATCTGAAATAACCTTCATGTGAAATGAGTGGTGCTGGATCATTTATCACAGTTTAATATAAAAATTAAAGCAACCACAGAGGAATGAGTTTCGAGTGATGACAGAATTTCCTTTCACCCTCTACCCCCCATTTCTGTGCCATTTTGGAAAGATAGTAGAAGCTTTGATTGTGCATCACCCAGTGATACCCTGTGTATATAACTGAGAAATATATATTTATTATGGCAATGTGATGTTGTTAAGTACTGCTCAAGATCCATGTCTTGCTGGGAAGAGAGAAAAGAAGAAAAGGAAGAGTTATTTTATCTCATTCTTAAATCCACTTCAATATATAATTTTTACCCTTTCTTGAATAAATTTAAATATGGCTACTTTCCCAAAGTTTGAAACTGCAAGCATTCTAAAGCAATGTTTCACATGATATAAGCAGAGATATCAAACCTAATGATAAATATCAGCTCGCCTACAAATAGCATCCTGCTGAAGCTATGGTGAACAAGAATGTATCAACAGAATAAGGAATTGAAGCTCCTAATGAATCTGGTATCGTAAACATAAGCTTATTTCTACCTTTGCATAATAATATAAACTTGCATAGATGAGAAGTATGTGAGGTAGGTTGAGTGATTTTTTTTTGCCATATGCTAATGACAAATGTATATGCAAATGAATTCATTTACTGCGCTGGGTCTTCTTGATGGCATCTTTCTTCTGCCCCTCATTGAGACCTAAATCAGGTGTTGCAAACCCAAAAGCCTCCTGCAACAGCAGGATCCCACTAAACCCCTGCCTGCCTATGATGTTGACAAAGGATTTCCTAATCTCCATCCCTGTTGCCTTTTGACAAGTGTATGCAAGATTAGAGCTAAGAGAAGGAAAATATCTTCTAAGAAATATTAGTGGGGGGAACTTCTACACCGTTTGACTAAAGGGAACTCTTTACTTTTAGACCAACAAGCAAGGAACAGAGTAGTTTTGGGATGTAGAGTTTTTAAAAGTTTAATTTGTTTTTGACAATTGAATTGTTGCAGCACAGTATGGAAATACTGAGGGAACTCTTGGTCTTTTAGTGAAATAAATTGTGGCCCTTGACAATGATCTGTGTATAGATAATGGCACAAAAACCTATTTGGGAATAATCTGATATATGAGGGGAATCAGATGGGACTCAACAGGACAAGAGATGCCTCCAGTTGTCGCTCCAAAATGGTTTCTGCATTTTTAACTTGTGGTGAGCTCTTTTTTAAGTTCATGCTTTATCCCCAGGAAAACTAAATTGCCAGGAAACCTGAATTTATGATGAGCCAATCTACACATCATGTAGTCTCAGCCCACTGGAAACCATGTTTGTTATCCCTAAGTAGCAATTCAGGCTTTTCACTATTCAGAAACAAATGAGCATTTTTATCTGCTTGTGTGCAGAATTTATGAAGCATAGTGGAGAAGTCCCAGGTCACAACATTATTTACTTAGTGCTGCAAGGGGGGTTCCCTGGCAGCAAAGAGCTGTGATATGACATATTCTTAATATTCCTCTCTCCCCATCCTTGTTATGTACCCTGCAGTACCATGAGAGAAGGAAGCTCTCATACTCATTCTGGGAAATAAGAATATCTGGGTGCCTCCCTAGAGTGCCTGTACATTAATGCCCACAGTATGGGGAGCAAATAGGAAGAATTAGGGCTATAATCTCGTTGGAATCACAGAAATATGGTTGAATTCTTCACACAGCTGGAGAACTATGATGGATGGAGGAAGACTTTTTGGATGATGGATGGAGGAAGACTTTTTGGAAAGGGTGGCAAGAAGGGTGAAATATGCTGTGTATGTGAGGGAGCAGCAGAGATGGATGGAGCTTGCTGTGGGATAGGTGGTAAAAGGGCTGAGAGCCTGTGTGCCAGCACAGGGGACAAACCAGTTGTGGGTGTCTGCTACAAACTGCCTGGTTGGAAAGAAGTGGATACGGTCTTCTTCAGACAACTGGAAAAAGTCTCATGTTCACTGGCCCTGGTCCTCATGGGGAATTGGAATCATGGTGATATATTCTAGTGTGCGTTGACTGAGTAGATAATGACAGGGTCTGCTTTGCTCATGCCATACTTACAAACAAGCAAGGGCCATTCAGGGATGTGAGGCTGTGAGCACCCTTGGCTGCAGTGATTATGATGACTGGAGTTCAGAAGATGGAGTGGAGGAAACAAGGTAAAATTAGGGTTATAAACCTGGACTATAGCAGAGGAGACTTTGGCCTTTTTCAGAGATCTGCTTGGAAGAATGCCATGCAATATGTCCCTGGAGAAAAGAGGGGTCAGGGAGAGCTGGTTCATTATCAAGGATCACTTTCTCCATCCTCAAGGGTGGTCCATACTAATGAGCAGGAAATCAAGCAGAAGCAGTAGGAGCCCTGCCTGGATAAACAAGGAGCTCCTGACTCAACTCAGACATTAAAAGGACACACACAGGAGTGGGAAGCAGGGATCTCAATGACATTTATGAGAAAGCTCATCAAACATCAACATTCCAAGTTTTCTAAAGAAAACCTGGTAGGGGACAGGACACGGATTTTTAGTTACAGTGAGCAGCAAAATCAATGCAGTCTATGCATTTCATTGGGCATTACCTATGGATCTGAGCAGGTTTAATTCTAACTTTGGACCTGTCTGGCAGAGAGTAATTTTTACAGAATAAGACTTATCATCCATTGGGACAAAAAATTTCTGTGTTGTTGGTATTTTAGACGATGTCTCATAATTTTTCCCAGTGCCTTTATGTGGATATTGAAAGGAAAGAGTGATTGATGTAGAACTGGAGGGTCTTCATATCTTTGGCAAGTAAGACAAAGCAGGCCATCAGTCGTCTGATTGCATTTCATACAGTGGATATTTTCCAGCTCAGTGCTTAACCATTAACTTCTCAAGGTAAAATGACTACTCAGTGCAGTGAATATATTCAACATTGTAGAGAGACATAGGAACCTCTAAATGGGCGAGAGTGGGTCATCCATCACTCCAGCCAATGGTGTGTCTATTCCAAATTCTGGCTGCCTGATATTCAGCTGGAAGGAGTCCATGAGCCAGGTGGTAAATAAGTTGGCTGTGCACAAACACAAATCAAAAGTGGTGTGAGGGCAGAGGTGATGGAATAATGGTAAACAGCATCTAAAAAAGTTTTAAAAATTTGCATTACTAAGTCTGCATTCTCAAAGTGCTCATTTTTTCCCCACTTTTCTTTAATATAGAACTTAATGTCTACTACTTCACTGATGCCTGGAGCCAGAAATCTATGGAGAGAATCTGGTACTAAAAATACAAAAATACATCTTCATTTTGCAAAGTTTCTGACCAGACACAGTGAAAAATAGCAAACAAATTTAATAAATACATATACTTTAACACTTCCCTGATCTACGAGGAAAATTTATGGGCTTCACCTTAAAAGATGGTGTAAAAGACTTTCTTGGACTATAAAACTTTAAAAAGAGGATTTTTATATGTTTTTTGAAGGGATAACCACTTTTGTTTAATAAAAGTATACATACCTATATATACACACACACAACAATTTATGAAGGTGATATAGTTAGGTAGTATTACAGCAAGAAGCAGTGATCAATGCACCACAAAGACATAAAGTTCACAAAGACATAAAGTTATGTGCTAATGGGTTTTTGATGTTGCTGGAAAAAAATCCTGAGTGATAATATTAGCCAGATGATTCAAAACATGCATTAAAAATAACACTAATGAAAGGTCAAAACTTTGCAAAAGGAACATTACAAAGCTCTTGGAAAGAGTTCTGGGACTCAAGGCCTCAGCTGACTCTTGCGGATTATCAAGAAAGATCAGTCTTACCCATCCCTGAGTATGTGAAATAAGTAAAATCGCTTTGCTGTCCACATTCACAATGGATTTTTTAAGGTCGAGTAGAATCAGAAAATGTTAGGAGGCCACAGAAACATACCCTTCAAAACAGACTTAAGAGGTTCCTGACTTCAAAATTCTTACTAGAAGCAACATTCACCATGCTGCAAATCACACTTCCATCCACTGTATCCCTTACTTTCGGACTTAGTGTGTCCAGAACTAGTAGCTAAATTCCTCTCATAGCCATAGATATTTAGACTTCCCAAAACTAATAAATTGAGGTCTGCAGTGTACATCTAATGTGCTCAATGCTCTTATGGTATTTTCAGCAGCAAATTCACATAAAGCCTCACACCTTTCAACTACTCTGATTTATCAGACACTGCCATTAAATTTTTAAATCTATCAAGATAAACACACGATACAGACTAATGCCAGAATTTATCACTTTAAAACAACAAAGAAACTAATTGGAATTGCTGTCTTTACACTAAAAAAAATCCAAACCCTAGCTCAACAGCACAATCTTAGAATAATATAAAACTACTGCCTAGTGAGTATGCTCTTATCCCTGCTACAGCAGTTTTATTACAGTCTCCCTTTAGGTGGCATTTGTTTGAATTATTTGACAGTAAATATGAAGAGGGATAAGGGGTTGAAAGTATTCATAAAGTATTTTCTTGCAATATTGCTCACAATATTACTTTCCTCTGATGTATATCTCTATTTGGTGAATTTAAATTTTCACTTTTTATATTATCATTTTAATCAATTTATAGAAAGCTTTTTTATACACTACAATATAACAAAAGTTCTCAAAATGTTACAATACTAACCCTAATTTTAAAGGATACTGGGTTTTTAGTGTTTTTAAATCACATTGGTCTAAAACAAATATGCAATGAGACATCTGTCTAATCATCTTCTTACAGTTACAGAGAGAAAAAATAAAAATAGTTCCAGTGACTCCAACTGCTTTTCTTGCAAACTATCTTCTAATTTGAAGAAAAATAATGAAGATACACATAAAGCTGGTTTTAATGGGATTTTGGAAGTTTTTGTGTTGTTACTGCGGCAATTGACTATCAAAGCCAACTCCTGAAAATGTGTATTGTTCAGTAAATTTGTATTTTATTCACAGTAGGATGGTGTGAAAAATATCAGCCATGGAAATAACAGAGTCTACAGAGATCTTATTGCAAAGTCAAAACAAAACATCTTTCATGTAAATTATGTCAGCAACAAAATATAAATTATGATCATAGAAGTGAGTGGAGAAACTCTTAATCAATTAATATAGAATATAGATTCTTTTTTGTCTCTGTTGTATCAGCGCATAACTTTAATAAAGGCTATTTCTAGTCTTGAATTGGCATGCAGTTACCAGTCCACTGCTTCTGGAACAAATAAACTCCAGAAGATTACCCATGATGTTTGAAATTCAGCCTGGGTATTTCAGGAGGCAAAATGACTTGGATCTTCACCTCCAAAGTCTTATATTTATTCTTGCAAGTTGCAGAACAATTCAAAGTAATCAGGGTGATAAAAGCAGCAAAATCTCATTTTCCTGAAAGCTTTTACTCTTCTTATTGCAATAATATTCTTATTGTGTTAGTCTGGTGTTCTTAGTCCAGTGTGTTTTGAAGTTAAATTGTAAATTGGAAGGTTTTCAGGTAGATGATAAGAATGTCTGCGTAGGGCCATAGCAGCATATGCCCTTTTTGGCAAACCTTTAAAACACCAGATATGCAATTGATGCATAAAAACTCATAAAAGCTGCAGACTAAATGTGTGAAGTCCAAAAATCAATTATAGAAGAATAGCATATTTTTTTTTCCTTTTAAAAAACATGGCCTTCTGTCACCCTTTACATTTAAGTCTTGTAGGAACATCCTTAGCACCTCAAAGCTATCATGATTAATACAACAAATTTGAAAAACCTGTTTCGTATTTCCTTCCTCAAGCTGCTGTTTCCGTCCACCTCAGTGACCTAAAATTTCTGACAGATTCTGAACCCTGCATAATGATCACCTATGACTTCATATGAATAATTTAGAACTAGAAACAGATACTGTACCTCAAATAGGGTGTAAAATCCTGTAGAATGTTTGTCTCCAGTTCTGTCAACTTGTAACATAAAACGGCTATATGCCTGCATTGCTCTGATGGAGACACAAAATAATTTTTGTATTTTGGAGGGCTTTACACTTGTAAGAATATTATTTTCACTCTTATTCTAAGGACTATACTTTGTAACTAGGCAACCATGCTATAGAGCATTATAGAATAACTTTTTTAATTCTCAAAAAAGGCTTAGTTATTTGTCCACATTGTTCTCTAATTTTTAATAATGCTGCACAAACAGACAAATCATGGGTTTGTGCCTTTGAACTATATTGCCTTTATTGTTTATATTTACCTATATTGTGGGTGATCTACAGAGCTTATTTCTGCCTTCATTCCTTGTTAGCAATTAGCAGCCAATCCTTTTTCCATTTTGTGGGAGTGGATCCAAACCAAAAAATATGATCAGTTGTTCCTCTGTCCCAGTGATGCTTTTGTGCAGGACTCTGTGGTGCTTAGCTTGGCCATTACTCCTTTTCATCTACGAGGTCATGACTGTTTTAAACTGTCTTGGCACTACTGAGCACACAACTCTTAACTTGGTGATTTCTCATTCTAGGCAGCACTAAGGGCTTTGAGTTTTCCCACTCAAAGTGGGACAAAACTGAGATTTAAGTGAAAATTGCTGTAACATATATATGGCAAAAGATAAAGATACTGTCAGGCTTCAGAACAACAGAATTTGTATCTGTTCCTCTACCTTATGAATTTCATTATCAAGCAGTCAACCGAAAATTGCAGAGGATTAATCAGTAGCAAAGGACAGCAGGGTTTTGCAGATAGCATCTCTAGTGGGAAGTGCAGAGTGGGATGAAGCTGGATGTATGGAATTAACATAGTATGAATGGATTGTTACAGCTACCTCTGGCATTGCTGCCTCTTCCTTGTCTTGGACCAATATGAATCGCTCAAAGCTAAGAGCAAGAAGCCTCCACTGAGAAGTATGGGTGCCCAGTTATTCTGGTAGATG
Organism: Sylvia atricapilla; assembly: GCF_009819655.1. Taxonomy (NCBI): domain Eukaryota; kingdom Metazoa; phylum Chordata; class Aves; order Passeriformes; family Sylviidae; genus Sylvia; species Sylvia atricapilla. The sequence goes on from NC_089141.1 coordinate 96,661,977, forward strand.
GTCTTGGGAAGAGTGTGACTTCAACTTTGCACTGTGAACCCTTACGCAAAAACCTGTCCCTAGACTGAACTCAAAGTGTCATTTTTGACATTAAAAAAATCATTTAATGAGCCATCCCCGATGATATGACTCTTAATTACAAGAGAACTAAGATCATACTGAATTGCACTGAAATGCAATACACGATTTGTGGTGGATATTTACCCTTGTGCTTCAGAGTTCATATGCGTCCTTATTTGAGCACAGAGATGGGATTGTGTGCCACAATCTAAGAAAGATATAAAGTTATTAAAGTGTCCGAAGGAGGGCAACAAAGATAGTGAAGGGCCTTGAGGGGAAGCTGTGTGAGGAGCAGCTGAGGTTACTTGGTCTGTTCAGCCTGGAGGAGACTGAGGGGAGACTTCACTGCAGTTATAGCTTCTTGTAAGGGGAAGAGAATGGGCAGGCACTGATCTCTTCTCTGTGGTGACCAGTGACAGTTTACCCAAGGGAACAGCCTGAAGTTGGGTCAGGGGAGGTTTAAGTTGGATATCAGGAAAAGGTTCTTCACCCAGGGGGTGGTGAAGCACTGGAAAGGGCTCCCCAGGGAAGTGTTACAGCATCAAGCCTGACAGAGTTCAAGAAGCGTTTGGACAATACTGTTGGACACATGGTGTGACTCTTGAAGATGATCCTGCACAGGGCCAGGAGTTGGACTCAATGATGCTTGTGTGTCCCTTCCAACCCAGCAAATTTTGTGATTTAGTATAACTACCAATTTTGACGGAGCTGACGGGACCACAGATCTCCGTTCCTTTCTGTTTACTCTGGTGAATGCTGCAAGCTTACTTCTACACAGACACTACCTGAGATATCCAATTCAGGAGCACAAGCTGTGGTGCAGAGATAAAACCCCACTATAAACTCTCCCAGTCCTCCCCTAAAAAAAAAACAAACAACATAATCCAAACAACCAAACAGTCAGACCTTAGAATTGCCCTCAGAAAATGCTTGCAGTCAGTCTCCACTGACTTCATAGTGAGAACTACTCAGAAGTTGTAAGGTGACTTTCAGGTAAGTAGATTTTTGTTCCTCTCAAATCCAAATGTCTTAAGGAGGAAGTCGATGGGTGTAGCCATGACCCCTGCAAAGTGATTCTATTCATCTTCCCACTCCAATGGCTTTTTGACAACTTGGCCATTCATCTGGCAGAGACATAGAAGAAGTGGGCCCTGGAGGACAGCCAGCATTATGGAGTTGGCCTGATGGATATTCTGGATAACCAGAATAATTATTGAAGTGGATGGTCTGATACACCCAAATATGTATTTTTAATTTTATGCATTCAAAACCTGCAGTATCCTGACATGGTTTCAAACTGTGCTAAGCCAAAAGAGTCTTGAGGAATTGTTAAACCATATGTTGTGCATCTCTCTCTTAGATATGTTTCTTGAGGCAGTCTGAGAACACTGGACTCTCAGTGACTGGGGCAGACTTGGCTTGGAATTTCATGGGCATCTGATTTAATTCCCGTAAGTGTGCTCTTTTTAAGAGGGACCTCTTGAAGGAAGAGGAGGTTGTTCCTTCCCCAGGGGACACTGAGAGTGCTCAAATTAAGAAGGTTCAGGGGACTGCACTCAGTAGGATCACTGAGAAGGTAAGTTATAGAAGGGGGTCTGGGCTTGATGCATGGTTTGGTTTCAAAGACAAAAACAAAGATGACAGAGCAGGCCAGCAGGCTTTGGAGGTGAAGGGAGGAACTTATACAGGACTATAGCAGACAAAGCAGAATTTGCAGCCAATCAGAAATCTTAGCTTCAATCATGGACTACCCTTCAAAACACACTGGACTTGTAAGAACTCTGTAGAAAATTCATTTTCTCTTTATGTCTTCTTTTATCTCCTCTTTAAAAACCTAAAATTTTAAGTTTCAGTTTTCATTCAGACAAAACCTTCATTTCTGAGTAATGTAATGCAAACATGCAATAAGTGAACTTTGAAAGATTCATCCAGGGGGAAAAAAGTGCTTTGGCATATTGTAAACAAATAATTGCACTAATCTCAGCAGAGAAATACAAGAAACCATTAATAGGACATTTATATCATCTTAAAACCACTCATAAGGTACTCACTGGGCTGATTTACATCTACAGTCACAAAAGTATTTCATGGAACATAAAGTGAGCAGCCCCTTTCCTCACCTCTTCCTTACTGCTCCTTTGCAAGTAAAAGGAAAAAACTCACATATCTCTGTGTTCCTTGCTGCATGAAGCCAGCAAGCTTCTTGACTTCTTGACAGCAAGCTTCACTGATATTGTTCTGGTGATAAGCTCCAACACAGTTCTGAACCCCAGCCATTTTAGGAGGCCAGCAGTGATTTGAACAAACCAACGCCTGAAGTTTACATGGAACAAGTCCTGATTACTTGAATTTGACTAAAATTCCACTCACCTGCAGCTACAGATTTTAAAGCAATAGGCTGGGCAGTGGGAATAATTTTCCCACTGGCTTTGTGGAAATTGTGCTATCTTTCTTTTTTGCAAGAGCCAGGAATATCTACTAAGTATATTACTGCTCTTTCATGAAATGGAATCACTTTTAATTCCTTTGTTATTATTGCATTTGGATGTAAAATGCTTATCTGTAGAAGATCTGGGTGCACATTACAAAATTTAGATCAGAATTAGGCAACCATTTCTGTGACAACCCCCACATAGCACCAAAATAGCTGCTCTGAAAAGAAGTGATATGAGGCACATGATTAAATGTCAGTGAATTCTAAAGACTGTTTCTACTAGGGAGCACAAAGAAAGTGATCTTGCATTGTGCTCTAAAATGTCTCTACCCTGTAAGCTGATCTGCACAGACTGATGGTTCTTATGCTGTGTGTTGGCTCTTTGACTCCCTTTTGACTCCAGAAGCTGTGCATGTCCATTTGTGTGATAAAGGTGCATGATCTAGGCTGAAACAGTCTGCCCTGGCTCTGCAGCCCATCTCTTTGCTTTCAACCTCAGGGAGCAGCATGCTGCAAAGGGGGAAGGGTAAAACAGGTCTGAGATAATGAGCATGGAGACAAAACAGGTCATAAATTTCATCCAGACTAGAACAGATAGCCAAAGAAGTGAGTACAGGTGTGAAGCTCTCCTGTCAATGTTTCTTAATGATCTGGGCAAACAGATTTCTGTTAGCAGAAAACATGGCACAAGAGCCTTTGTACAGGTTACTTCAGGCATGTGACAGGCCACTTGGTGATGGGGATTGGAAAGCTGGTTTTCTATTTCCTCTTAACTGAAAGCATTAGGCTTGTACACTGTACTAAGTAAATAGTTTTCTAAATGTGCTGTATTTACAGGATGACTTTCATCAACTGCAGTACATTTCTAAAAATTGCACACACTTTCCTAAGAAAATTATGTGAGCTTCATGGCGTGATTTTGTCCCTTTCAGCTTTGCAGTCCCCACTGGTCTTTCTACATACCATATTCCCAAGATAGTTACTCTCCAGTATTTACTGTTGAGACACATTAGCCACTCATTTTCTGTTCTAGAAACACTACAGAGCCTGAACAAAAATCATAATCCTTAGTGACACTGACCAGTGGTCACTTGAATAAACAGAAGTGTCTTGAGCACACAAGACTCCTTTATCATGTTACTCGGTATGTGAGCAAATAACTATCTTACTGTACTTTAGACTACAGACACATGTGCAGGCTTCTGCCTGGAAAAAACAACATTCTTAATGCAAGCCACATGAAATAGTTGCCTGTACACACGTTGCAAACACAGATTTACACCGAGAACAACCCCTGATGCATGGACTGTTCTGTTGATGCTATGGTCAGGAAGAGCAGCTGCAGTGTGCTGTAACTTACCTTAGCTAAGAGTAATTCCTCACTGCCTGAGACCTCACATATAATTCACAGGCCTAGATGTATTAAACCTTTAATTAAGATCAAAAGAACACATTGTAGTGGATAAAATACGGGGTGTGTGATCTTTTAAATTAGAGAGTGGAAATTTTAAGACTACATGCTGAAGGTTGTCTCTTCAGATGCTCAGGCAACTTTGTAAAGGCTGCTTGGTTCTTAAAAGTACCTATCAATCTCTTTTTAATTTGTGAATGTTTAGTATTACTGACAAGTAGGACACCTATGTGCAAGTGCCTAAACTAGGTTTTGGCCCCTAGATACAAATGTTGCATCTGTGAAGTTTCTGTTCATTAGGATTTATTTTTTTTCCCCCTTCTCTCTCTCTCTCTGACTGTAAGCTATTTCGCAACTATGAAATTGCTTTTTTCCCTCTCTGCTCCGATGCTTGCATATACTTCTCAAGAAAATACACACAGAACAAATTTTACAACATTTCTTGAGTTTCACCATGATGTCCCATTCTAACATGGAAAATAAAACAAATACTTTTTGTTCATAAACAGAGAAGCTGGGAAAATTCTAATCCATAACTAATATAAGAATCTGCTACTGGGAATAATAATAAAATAAATATTTTAAACTTCAGACTACTAACAAAAACAAAGGCTTCCTACCCCGATATGATTCTACCATAACAATCTTGTCCTTGGTTTTGATGATACCTTAATCAAAAATGGAATATGCCTACAATTTTTAAAATTCAACACATATTTGATCATTTTAATTACAGATGGTACTAGAAAGACTTCAGTGGTAGCACTGCTTTTGAACATTTTATTAATTTAGAAATGCATACTTTGATCACTTTCTCTGAAGTTGCCTCAAAATTTTAATTCTGCAGTTGGTTTTGGTTTAAGTATGAAAAAAACCCAGACGGCAGAATCATGATTGCCTTTGAGAAAGAGGGTGGATGAGGTTTTACTTTTCCTCAATTTCCCTTTTATTGGACATAAATTTTAAGCATAGGCACTTGCACATTAGCATTTCAAATTTTTTTTTTTTTCTGATTAATCTCTATATATTTTCTGATGATTTGTGGAGTCATATTTATCCAACCAACACTTAAACAAGTGCTTAACTTTGTGATTGTTTCAAGTTATATTTTAGACTAAGTGAAGCCATGACTGATTATAAGCGTGTCTAGGATTTTCTTGAATTGGGTCCATTTGTCAGTAAAAGAACAACCGTTCTTTCCATATTCTGATTTGAGTATTTCATATATACCCATTTCAGAAAAGTGAATCCTTTTAAATAAAGATAATTTCATTTTAAAATAACTAATGCATTAGCATTGTCTTACTCATTGAAGTAGAAAATGTTACTCTCTTCATGGGCTGTCTAAGGTCCTCTTCCTTTTCTTGATCTCTGTGTATTTCAGCATAGGCAAATATTCTATTTAATGGTGGTGTTTTAATGCTATAGATTCAATAAACTGCAAAAGTTTTCAGTTCATAATAGCAACCAGTAGTTTGTGTTAACTGTCCCGATAAGAGATCTGCTTATATAGGTTTGACTATATGTGGCTTCAGCAGAATTGTTGCATCAGATGAAATATTCTTGCTTATCTTGCTCTATGTAAGTCAGTATCCTTTGTGCTTCTAAATTTGTTTCTTAATTGGCAAGAAAGAAAATCTTATCTGCTATTTAAATTTTCTATCTATGATTCAATTTTGCACTTTGTGTGACATACCATGTCCACCACACTAAATTATTCAGCAAAACTGAGAACATGCAGAGCCTAACAGTCTGTATGGGTAAATTATAAAATAATCCTATATTATATATTTGACACAGGTGCCAAAAATGCACGTAGAAGCTGGTGTATAGATTCAATGTAAGCAGAGGCTCTTCTTGATAATGCTGTAAATGTAGACATGGAGGAAATCTGTAATGATTACAGTGCTTTTATATAGAATTGTATAGTGTTGGTAAGCACCAGGATATAGAAATGGCTTCTAAAAAATGCGTGTTTCAAAGGCTCAAGGATGAAAAAGGTATGTTCTACATGCAAGAGCACTTTAATATACAAGTACCCAGAGCATTACAGGACTTACTACATGACAGAATCATAACCAACTATCTTTAGAAATAACATTCAGTAAGTAGCAGATCATAATGACAAAATACCTTCCTTTAAATCTTTGCATCACCAGTTATATATTAGCACCTCCTTACTCAATGGATTTTATTATCACATTTCTCTACACATTGTTGCCATTTGGATATGAGTAATATCAAGCACTGCAGAAAAATCATAGAACCTTCAGCTCTTATCTAAAAAACCATTCCAACTTGAATTTTAAACCATTTTGAAGATGAGACACAGCACTTTAAAGCATCTTTTAAAAGATTCCAAGTCATTAAAAATCCTACTTGACTAGTCTTAAAAAAATTATAGTGATGAGTTTTTTAATTCAGTGAGAGAAAAACTTGTGAGACCTTCAGAAGTACTAAAATATTATGTGTTTGGTTTAGGATTCTACCTGTCTCCTTTTAAATTATCTGGGATCAAATTTGATGCATCTTATAAATGACAAGAGATACTACTGGTCCAGCTGCAGGGCTAAATTTTGTGTTGTGTGGTATCCAGGAAATCCCAAAGAATCTTCTTCTGGGGATTATTTAGTGCCTCAGAAGAAAAAAATAAAAAACCTCAGAACTCAAGAAGAAAAAAATGTGTTTCTTCATGTCAGTTGTAAAGATACATACAATGCATCTTCAGAGCATATTCTCTAGGACCAAAACAACAGGGTTTTCAAACAATTAAATCTTTACAGTGATTGGTTTTACAGATTACTGTTTAGATAGTATAACATTCCTGTTTGCATTACATATGTCTGCCATTTCCTTCAGAACAGGGAGCATCATAAAATGACAGATTCCCTTTCTAAAAATGCCCATGAAACTGCCTTACCATATGAAGTTAAGGCTTTTATTGGCCCACAGTCTACACAAGGATATCTATGGTTACACAAAGCATTAGTATTAAGTATCCTAATTTGATTACTCTGGCTAGGGAAAATAAAAAGGTAATAGTACATGGTAACAAAGCATCGTCAAAAAGCTATATTTAATATGCTATTCTAAAAAAAAAAAAAAGAAAATAAAAAAGTAAAAAGCCAGGTAAGAATTCAACCAGGAATGGATGTCAGATTCTTACTTTCAGATTAGGAATGTTCATGTTCAATTATTATTTGTCACTGAGATAGTGAGTACATGTTGGTTTGCTGTCTCTGGCTGTCTGTTCTCATTCAGTGTTTACAGGTTCCTTTGTCACATTCAAATGGGTTTTACTTCACTTCACTTTAGTCATCTGGAAGACAGTCTTCGAGTCAAAGATAGGCATCTGTGCTTCCTCTTGCTGGAGTTAACAAAGAAAATAAAGCACCTGCAAAAGGCAATTTATGTCACTTTTCCTAGAAAGCGATGGTTTGGAGTGACAGGTACCTGTGCACCAGAGAGGTAGGGTATGACTAGCTGAGGCTGGATCCTGAACTTTTGGTAGTTATTGAGAAGAATCCCACTGTAGTAACTGAAAGGTATGAATGTATGTGCAAGAGTGCAGTCATGACACAGTCTAATTGATATTCCTGCAAATGAAAACAAAATACCAAAATATTATTTCAATGTACAGTTGATGGCTCCAAAGCCAGTCCAAACTACACATATCAACACTCACTCTTGAAACAGAACAACGCCCACCACTTCACTTCTTTGGGTAGGCAAATTTTAATCTTTTACTATGAGACTGACAGTTTTATATCCAGTTGCTATGACAGCAGAAGCCAAAGAACCATGAACCAAAGCTCATTCTCATACCCCAGCTTCCTTCCCCATGTGTGATTCCCACATTGCACAGCTCCAAATTGTTATTAGCATTTAGCACAGTAGGAAGGACACTTGCCCAGGTTCTCTTTTCATGTCTCACATCTGGGAGTAAGAGTCCTGGGATACTGCTATTAATGGACTCCAGCATGTTGGCTAGTCCAAGAGTATCTCCACATCATTCTGGAAAGTTTGCGATGTTATAATAGCTTCTGCCTAGGAAAACAAAAATATGAGAGTGACTATAAACACAGCAATATGACATGTATCTCTTTAGAAAGCCAAAGAAAGAGGAGATAATTTCAGTTTCTTTTCTAATTTCATAAAGGCCTATCATTTAGGGCACATACCCTATGCTTACCATACTGATGTTTATAAACAACAATCTTTTTTACCTCTTAGTCTTTGTTTTGCTAGGCCAAACTCTTTCTTTTCATAAGACTGACTCTTCATTACCTTTAACACTCCTGCACCTGCTCTCATTTTTCATAAATGTACTTTTTGAATAAGCTGAGCATGGCATTTCTGATAAGATCTTATGCTTTCTGCTTTTCTGTATATCTCTACTGGAAATACTTCAGCCAGTATATCCTAGGATCACATTTGCCTTTCCACTGAAAGACCCTGAAAGCAGAGAAATTCCAGTGACCCCTTAGAATTTCTTCATTTCTCTGGCACTCACCACTATGCTTTAAGGCACCTTTATGTGAGAAACCTTGGAGCATGAAGTGCTCAAGATGAGAACCTTGTTTGATACAGAACATATGTGCTTAATTTTATATATGGTGTATCATTTCATCAGCCTCACTTAGCTTTGTAGGTTCTTGGCCTATCTCCTCAGTCTATAAATAAATAATGACAGATTTATAAATAAATCAGTTTCTAACCAGCTGAAACTGTGTTATCTTTGTAGCTTTTACCAATCAATAGAGCAGCGTGAATGACAGGCACAGGTTCTGCAGCTTAAAAAAAATCTAGTATAACAATAAATAAATAAGACTACACGTAAGTACCACATAAATATTTTGATGCACTGGCACAAAATATTTCATATGGTGTTTCTGAATATGCCCAAGCCGTCCACATCCACGCTATGGCCAGCATTTTAGCAGGCAGTTCAATGTTCTCCCAATATAAATAGATGATCAATCATTCTTTGTTGCTATTGTTTTAAAGAATACTTTGAAACCCAATTCACACTGAGTGTTAGTACGGCCTGTTCTTTTTGTTCTCTTATCAATACAAGTTGTAATATTAAAAAAGTGCATTGTTTTCATCTGGCTGCAGGAGTGTATGTGTTGAGCTCTACTGTAATTTTCTAAGTTCTTGCTTGGTGGGAGAGTGCAGGTGCAAGCCTGCAGAAGAGACTGAAGCTATGAAGGCACAAAGTAAAGCACATATCAATCTATTCTGACAACAAACACACAAATGAAAACAATTAAACGGAGAAAATCCATTCCCGTACTGAGAATTACTGTATTGCAGTGCAGAGATTGCGTGGAGACGAATTTGAATTTCACCTGCCTTTCTGTTCTGCTCACTCAGGGGAAACTTATGGAGACCTAAACTCCAGTGCCTCATTTAAAGCCTGATGCAGGACAAAAGGCAATACATTTTTATTGTTCTTGTGTCAGGAGTCGTGGATTTATCATTTTTCCACAAGATGCGGTATGAAGAACGCTTGACTTTAATTACGTTGCTATAAACCGGCCTTGTCATGTTCCTGTCACAACGAGGACTCCGTTCAGGTCTCTTTCCCGGCGTGTATAGAGAGGTCACAGGATGGTGCCAGAAGCCAGGCGGTGGATTTCAGCCCGGCGCCTGTCCTCGGTCCACCACTGATGAGCGCCCGGTGCGAAGGCTGAAAGCCAAAGGCCCTTCCCCACCCTGGGGGCTGTATGGAGCAGTGTGATCGTCGAAGCAAAGACGGCTCTCTGCCTTCCAAGTTTTTGCGTTGCAAGGCCCAGGGTGCAGCTCCCGGACCGGGGAGCCGTCGCCTGCTACCCTTACCAGGGCTCCGCTCCCGCTCAGCGTTCCGGCCCCCGCCCCGGGGGACCGCAGCCGTGCCCCTCACACCCCGACGCCTTGCCCTCCTTGGCGGGCAGCGCGGCTCCGGGGGGCCCTGGGGGAGCCCCGGGCTCGGCCCGGCGGCCGCAGCGCCTCCTCGGGCTGGGGCGGGCGATGGGCGCTCAGGGCCGCCCCCCGCTCGCCCAGCGGAGCGGCCACACCGCCGGCGGCAGGAGAAGCCAGCCCCAGACACGCTGCGCTCTCCTCAGCACCCCCGCCGCCTCCCTCCTGCGGGGCACTGCAGAGGGGCGGCGGAGCGCTGCCGCCTCCCCCTCCGGCTCCCGGAGCGCAGGCTGCGGGCAGCGCTCCCGCCGGGCAGCGCTCCCGCCGGGCAGCCCCGGCGCCCGCTCCGCCCCGGGCTTACCCCGGGAGAGCGGCCGGCAGGCGGGAGCGGGGCGGGGGGAGCCGAGGGGGAGGGCTGCGCGCAGATGAGCGCCGGTCCTGCGAGATGCTGCACGCCCAGCTCCCCGCCGGAGGGGGGTAGCAGCCGCTGTCTCCGCCGGCTCCTGCTTTTTTGCAAGGGCTGTTGCTGCCGCTGGACGCAACCTTCTCCCGACATGGAGCTGCTGCCGCCGCCGCCGCTGCTGCTGGAGTGAGTGAGTGTGACGGGCAGAGCTAGCCGGCCGCATGGATGGATGTGTTTAGCTTTGTGAAGATTGGGAAGCTCTCCGGGTAGGTGTTTGCCGCCACCGCTGCCGCTCGGCGAACCGCGGGCGTCCCGCGGCTGCGGGCGCTGCCGTGTCCTGCGGGGGGCAGGGAGGGATGGGGCTGCCCGGCGTGGGGAGCGCCCGCGCTGCTCCCAACTTCTCTGGCCGCGGGGCGAGGGTCTCGGTGCCGGGGTGGGGCGGTGGGGGCTCGCTGTCCCTGCCCGGGCCGCGCCGCTGTCCCTGCGCGGGATGGGTCGTCCCCTTCTCCATTGCGAAGGGACAATGAACTGCGGCCGCAGTTGGGCGAGAGCTGTGCCCTCCTTGAGACGCCGGCCAGAACGGGCGGCCAGAGTGCTTCTGAAAATGCCAAAGCGGCGACAGAGCCGGAGCCGGGCGCGGTGGCGGTGTTTGAGGGGTGTGTTGGTGTTCGGGGGGTGGTGGCCGCGGTGCGGGTATCGGTCATCTGCCGGAGCGGGGGGCGAAGTTCCGAGGAGCCAGCAGCGCCTGGCCGGGCCGTGCCGCCGGGGAGGGTCCTGCCCTGCCCCTTCGCCGCCCCTCGGGCACAGCATTTCCCCCAGGAGCCCTGTTTTTAGAGAAGTGGTGAAATCGTCGCCGCTCGCATCATTTGTGAGCGCTGCCTCTCCGCCGTTTCACACGGTGATGGGTGCAGGGGCGCGAGTGGATTTGGCGTCTCTTATCCCTTGCTTGTAAGGCTCGTTCGTACTTCTCCTTGTTTAAGTGTGTGGATTATTTGTATAGTTTTTGTCTATTTCTTTGTTTTCCGAATAAACCTTCTCTCGAATGGCCTCAGAGTTGTGGTCTCAGCCTGTGGACTGTTGCGTTCGCAGCTGGTTGCCAGGCCTGGAACTGCATAGATAGATCAAAAGGCACAACAGCCCCTGTTACAATGTTCCCACCGTAGTTAAACGTAACTGGAGGTAGCCCTTCGCAGTTACACAGGGGATTGTGCTTTATCTCAGAGATGCAGTATGAAAGTACTCGAGTCACTTTTTTTTTTTTTTTTTCCCCAGGGTTCTGGTGTGGATAATCTTCCTAAAGGATTTAGCTTTGATCACTGTAACTAGGAGTGTTTCAAATTCTTATGATTCACTGGTTCCTACACCATAGTTACCATACCCTTTTCTGTTTGTGAGGCGCATATGTGGCAGAAATTGGATGCTGTACAAAAGGAAGAAAGGCCTTGTTAAGGAACTAAAAAAGGTGCCTTGCTCCAGTGATGGTCAGATAGGGAGCTTGTCAAAATGACAGATGGTCTGTAAAGAACAAATATTGTATGGCTGAAAGTTAGAGTGCCACAGGTGCAGGCACTGCCTTTATCCCCAAAATTCCCACCATTGCACCTGGCTGTGATTACAGCTCTGCTTGTGGCATGCCAGCACAGAACAGCTGCTGTCATTCAGGCCCATCATTGTCTCATCCTGCTCACAGCAATTTTACACCATGTGACGGTGACAATACAAGCAGCCCCCTCGGCTTGCCTTGGGTGGTGTTACCAGCTGATACCGCTAGAGCTGCAGCAGCAGCAGCAACTACAGCGGAAACTTTGAGGAGATGGAAAATATGCTCACATGGATAAGGAATAGGTCATGTAGTAGGATATTTATTTCCAGGTAACTGAATTGCGTGACCTTCTCCATCTTTTTGGGAAATGGTGTTTTAGAACTAAAAGCCCCGAGGTCTTCACATCACACTTGTTTTAGAATCAAAGGCAGAAAAAGGGATGTGCCATTCAAAATTTTTATTATGTCAGATGCATGGCAGTTTTTAGACATATATATTGTAAGCTTGGGTCTTTCTTGGTGTGTACAAAATCTGTAGCTTTCTACATACTTGAAGACGGAACTAAGATTTGTATTTAAGTAAAGACAAATCATAGAAATCCTTCAGAAGACCTGAAGGTTCCTTCTGAAATCAAATTTAAGTTTCAAAGCTTGTATCTGCCTTTGCTTCATTTAAGGATGTGAAATACTTATGGACTGTGTTTATCTGCTAGATTGCAATAAATGATTTCTGTATTGAGCTACGCTGTTATTTCTAATTTTCCGGTTGTTAAAAGACATAATAGTTTACACAGAAGTTGACTTTACTTGCTGTTTCCTAGGTTACAGCCAGGTATCTATTCTGATTTTATGAGAGCTTCATGAGGAAGACAGGTTCCAGTGTAAACCCCATTTTTAGGCCTTTTGTGCGTTTGGGTTGGAAAACCAATTTGCCCAAAAATACCGGTTATTTGCTGTTAGAAGGAAGGCCTTTCTGAAGAAAATACTTAACTGAAAGTGTGATCTTGCAGGCAGGTACCTTTAGAAAGCTGTTTTGAACATGGCTGGTGCTGAACTTCTTTTAAATTTTATTTTGTTGTGCATTCAGTTCTCCTCATTTTAAGTTGCAAGTCTTTTATTGCAGTTTTAGTCTGCAGCCTTGACTCTGCAGGCAGTGGCACACCTAAGCTCTGTTATACATGGCTACTGGAAGGCATGCTTCTTAAAGTCATGATATGATTTTAATGGATCTGGTAAGAATTTAATTTTGTCTTGTTCAATTAACATTAAAATTTTTTATCTGGAATAAGCTTAAGATGAGGTTTAAAGTCCTAGAAGGTTGCTACTGGGTATAAAAATTTGCATGGCATACATAATTTTTTTAATTTTAATTACCTGTGTGGGGTTTTTATGTGATACCTTTGTGTTTAGGGTCTTTTAGAGACTCTGCTTCTACAATGACTTCAACAATTGTCCCTACTTGCTGGGTAAGTGGAAAAATATGGGAATAATTTAAAAAAGGATTATGTGCAGAAATGAGAGGGAATACCAAACTGGTTTTATGACAAATATCATCGCTGATAATCTTGTCCTTTCCTTGACTTAGTCTATCACATTGTGTACTATGCAGAAACATACAGATGCTTCATGATAAAGTTTCTATTAATTCTGAAAGTTTGGAGATACCCATCAGATACTGAAAACAAAAATACCATGTGGAAATAAATAGTGATCACACTTTCCTTGACACAGCCTCTCCCCCATCCGCCTTTGGAAATTCACCAGTATGGTAGTGGTCTGGAGTAAATGTTTTGGTATAAATCCTATGGTGTCATTCTCTGGAGGAAAAGCCACAAACAAACAATCACCTTTATTGTAATGGATCTCCAAATGTAGAGAATGATTGACAAGCCTTGTTTAATGGATCAGTGCTCTGATGTGGAGCTGTACAAGGCAGGTAAATATTTCTGTAATGTGAGCAGCATAAGCATGTATGGTGTGGTAGCATCTGTAATTTGGGATGGAGGATTAGTGCTGTAGGTAAGGTGCATAGCTGACAGCTGAGGTTGGTTCAGAAGTCTGTCTTGCCTGGTATTCTCTCTCAGTTGCTTTTTAGCAGCTGCTTGGAGAAAGAGTGGGAGTGGTGATTCTTGAGCATAGGTATATGCAGTGGAGAAAGGATGGTGCTGCTGTTCTGAACACGAAACAGTTTTCAGATCAAAGTAAATCTGAGAAAAGGGCACAGTGTCAAGTTTGTAGTCAGTACTGGACAGATGAACTGTGAAACAATAGGTCAGAATAGTGAATGGAAGTTATCAAGAATTTAAACCTGTATTCATAGAATATATTTTTAGGTTTGGTGGTGTATTTTTTTTTTTTTTTTATGGTGAATGACTGTTTTTGTGATGTCTGTTGAGGTCAGTTCTATTTCAGAGCTTCCACAGCAGGAAGTAAAACTTGGATATGGAAAGAGGCTTGTCTGGGTATTACCTCAATGTGACTGAGTGAGGTAGTGACCCTCCAGAGTTGGAATACAAAGCTCCTGTGTCCCTGTTTGTAGCTTTGTCAGATAACACTAGGGATAAAATGACATGACTATATGAGTGGCTGTCAGGTTCTAAGCTGTGGCAATACTGCTGAGGGTAGGGTGAACATCTCTGTCACACGGTTGCATTTGTGGGAGAAGTTCTGCACTCATGGAGTAATTTTTCACCAGAAAGAAAGTCTCCAAGAAAAAGGCCTGAGGTATGGGGTAAGAAAGTAGAAATCTAGACCTCATTGTAGCTGTTGAAAATATAATTAATGGAGAGTTAACCCCATATAACAAACAGGAGGATACCAGGAAGATTTGGACCTGCCCTTAACAGCGATGCTAGTTTGTCCTGTGGGGTAGGTAAATTTACTGGATCTTTACTTTTCTGCTCAAGCTTAGCATTGCCATCCATTATCCCTGAGTTTTAATTTATTCCATTAAAATAGGATGTGAATAGCCACATCCTTGCTAGTCAGGCCCTTGGAACGACAACAAAAAAATCCTTTAACCCTGGAAGCTCTTCTTTTCAGAGAACAGTCAAATAAGTTTTTTTGCTGTGATTATGCTAAGCCTGAAGATAGGTTTCTAACTGAGAAGGAACTTCTTTCTAAGTCCTTTTTCACTGGGGTGGACAAATCTCACATTATTATCTTTTGTGTTTATCTTTCCAAAGCTGGCCATCTCTAGTCAGGTAGACTGACTTGGTACCTGCACAGATGTTTGGACTTTTGGGTTCTTGCTGCTTATAAAAGTGAAAGAAGCCTAAACTGATGTGGAGCCTTGCATTTGTTCTCTCTCTTTCTAGCTTTTGTTGTTCTGTGTTCAGTTTTATTCTCTCCAGATACTGCTTTTAAACGTCCTGAAAGACTGATGTGAAAGTTTCTCTTCTAGATCTGTTTTAAAATGTAACAGTCTAGAAGCTGTGCCCCTATCTTCTGAGTACTAAGCTCTGTTGTGTTTTTTGTTTGTTTGTTTTGGTGTTTATTGGTTTGTTTGGTGTTGTTTTTTTGGAGAATCAGGTTGCTTAACTTCATGGTTTAATTATTTTTATGTGGCCAAGCAGATATATGGGTTTAGATTTAAAGTTCTAAAATTAGCCTGTCTGTTGTTTGTAATTTGTTTTTTTCTGGCTTATTTATTTATTTATTGTTTTTAATTAATTGAAGAAGATTTTGGGATGCTTCTCTGTCTTTATCAGAATAGCACCTTTTTTTATCTGTGATTTTCCTTGCCAAGTTTTTGTTTTCCTGTGAAGTTTAAAAAAAACCCTACCTTAATGGAGAGACAATTGAAAGTGTGATTAACTTACTGATGCTGTTTTGCATATGATTTTTGGATTTTTATGAGTAGCCTTTGAAATGACAAAATTGTACCTTGTAAGTTATTTTCAGTATTTACAAAAGACTCAGTAAGAAAGCCTATGATTATCCTTTTTATGTTCAAAGGAGGTAATTTAATTCCAGAAAGGATTTTATTATACTGGATGATAATTCAAATAACCAATAATTCATTTCAGCATTTTTCCTTGAGGACTGCATTGCATTTAGTGGCACATTTGCCTAGTCACATTAATATAGGAGCTTTACCTTATATTTTATTATTTGTCGGTTTTGTTTTGTTAGCTGACACACATAATAGAGACAT
Organism: Sylvia atricapilla; assembly: GCF_009819655.1. Taxonomy (NCBI): domain Eukaryota; kingdom Metazoa; phylum Chordata; class Aves; order Passeriformes; family Sylviidae; genus Sylvia; species Sylvia atricapilla. The sequence continues at coordinate 96,677,884 of NC_089141.1, forward strand.
ATGCTTTAATGTTTGTAGTGTTAGTAATGTTGTGTGTCATAGTGACTTCAGCAGTTTAGAGATTTATTAAAACCACTCCTTACATTATGAACTGCTGTAAACTTGTCAAGTGGCCAGTGAATGATGATGCAACTCTGATAAATATGTACATTCTCTATACCAGAAGCAATATTGTCTCCAGAAATCTTTTTGAGAAAGCAAAAAAAAAAAAAAAAGAGAGAGAGAGAGAGAGAGAATAAACTCCAAGTAATTCTTTCTCCTCTTCTACTAATTAGTGAAGAAGATGGAATGAAAACTTTGAGAATTGATGCTTTGATTTAAGAACAATCAAAATGTGAATGTTCAATATAATTCTTTTATTTCTAGGTAGACGTCTTTTCTGATTGCTTTTGGTTTATTTTAGAGGACTTCAGTCTGTCATGTAAACTTGTTGGTGACATGGCCGAATCAAGAATCTTGGGATATAAGATTTGTCTAATAATTGTAGTCTGCACCAATATTCTTGTGTGTGCATATTTAAGCCAATTTGTTAAAATTTTTATATGATGTGAGAAGACAGAAGAGGTTTTTTTTGTGGATTTTGCCTCTATTTCCCTGGTACCAGGATGAGCCTGAGGTGTTTTACAGTTTAGTTTTTTGAAGGGGGAGAAGGTTTGCTTGTTCATTGTGTGATTCAGTTGGTTTGTTTGTTTATGAGGAGCCTCCTTTTCAGCCTGACAGATTCATGTGGGAAATTTCAGTTAAATTGAAACAGATTCTCACCATGGCAGTAACAAAAAAGGAGGATATGTTTCCATATTTTGCAGCATTCTAGATCATTATGGAAGTGTACCAAACTGTTCATAGGGAATACAAACCATGACCTGAAATAAGAGGATAATACATGGTCTCAGCTTCACTCATAATGTGGCACAGAAGGGGTATTTTACTGCTCTTGAAAGCATTTCCAAGCAGTTATGTCAGATCTGTCACAACTTAGCATCTATCTGATGGAATAAAGAATTGACTAAAGTCATGTAGGAGCTACCACCCCTTGTAAAATGAACCATCATCTGAGAAGGCTCTCTACCTGCTGTAGACAAATAATGCAAAAAATCAAATATGAGGAAAGGAAATTTTGGATTCCAGTCCCACTGTGTCATGCACAAATAGCTCTATTAAATCAGGGAAGACCATTAGGTACATGAATTACTCGTTTTCATGTCTGTTTGCATGTAATCTATTTGGATCCATGTTATGGAAACTTTTGGTGCTGATAAAGTATCAGTGTTTAAATACTATAGGGACATGCTTGAACAGGAATTGACTTCTGATAATGCCAAACTGTGTTTAAAGCTGCTTTTTCTAATCATGAATAAAATGATTAGTTTTGTGACGTACCTTGAAGAAATCTGTGAACTGAACGGGCTGCACATTTATTGAAGGTATGTTTAAAGACCTTTAAAATAATCAGTGAGACTCTGTTTCCAATAATTATTCCATTGACTGGAAATGAAGCAAATAACAGTGCCAGTAGTATAAATTTCAGTAACTTAATGCATTTCAAATCCTAGTAAAATCCAAACTGCTTAAAATCTAAACCTGTGAAAGTATGTTGGAGCTAGAGATGTAATGTACTCCAGGACTCAAAAGTCTCTCTTACCTAAATTAGGACCTGGTAGTGTAGAAGTTTCTACCAATGCACAGAAACTGCCTTCAACAGGCTGATTATTGGCCACAAACCGAGAAATTACTTTTCATTAGTTTTAATGATCAACATTTTTAATTATAATTAAGTTAGTGAGTGGACTTGCCAGGCATCAGTTTTAGCTATGGGAATGTGGGAAGATAAGGCTCTGCAAAATAGATGGATATCTCGCAAGATTTTGAAAACTACTGGTAAAAAATATAATTTATACAGAGAATAGCAAGAAGGTGATGAAGACTAAGAAGGAATATTTCTATGCTAGAGTCAAATGTTGAGAATGAATCTTCTTATTATCTGGCTCTTGATAGAGTTCATTTTTGGATTTTACTGCAATTTTTGAAACTTTAAGGGAAAGCGATTTGGGATATTGCAAGGTATTATGACTTCTTTATATCTATAGATAATCAAAACAAAAAGGTGTGTATGTGTGGATTGATGAAAACTACTTGGTGATTTACATTAACAATCAAAAAGACCAAAAAAAGCCTCTCTTCTGTTCTTCAGAATTTATTTCTGCAAGTGTACTTTCTGTTTGTTTTGGGAGATTGGGAGAGAAAAGACATAATTTTTGAAACTAACATTGTTTAAGAAGAAAATCTAAAATCCCTACATGTAAAACTTCGCAGTACTGATTGTACCCTATTTGGAGTGAAGGTTTTCATTAAGGTTTGTGCATGATTGAGTTTTAATTGTTCAGATAAACTCTGAACTTTTCTCATGTAAGCACTTACATCTTTGTTTAAAATACTTTCCCAGCATTATGCAGCCTGTAAGGTTTTGCTTATGTTGCTTATAGATTTTGCAGTTTCACAGTTTGTTCTTAATCTTGAATTTGTGATTATATTCCTCTGGATTTGGCAGTACTCATATGTTTGGAAAGCAAAATGCCCATTATTCTAAGTGGTAAATGCTACCAGGAGTACTAGCAGTTGCACCTGCCATGTAAAACAAGCCTGGCATGTGTTACAAGTCCGAGCTGCCTTATTTCACTTGTGCTCTGTGTTTGACTGAAATAGAGCAGGAGAGAACTGGAGAAGAAATTTGGAAATATTCCACATCTAAGCAGATTTGTAGAGGCAGGATGCTTCATTACCTGAATGCCTGAATGATGGCACTGACTTCGACTTGCTCTAAATGAGGCTGTGACAAGCCTTGAGGCATCTGTGACAGGAGCCTTGAGACAGCAGATACTGCAAGTGTACAGAAGAGCCTGTTCCAGCAGGGCTCAAGTTTAGACTTTGGGGTAATTAGATGATCTTCAAGGTCCTTTCTAACCCAAACCATTCTGTGATTCTATGATTTTTCTTTGCTTGTGATGTTAGACCTTTATCCCACAAAACAAAGAAACAAAAAAACCCCAACCAAAAAAAACCCAAACAAACAAAAAAAATTGGAGGTTATGTATGGCAGTATTGTCAAGAAAGGGATGAGCTGTCTGTTTAACACTGCAGTATGTAACAGGTTGTGCAGCTTTATCATAGAAACACAAGTATTGTTTTGACTGTACAGCATGGCTGATAAGTCAAAATGTAGTACATGCGTTCAGGTAGAAATTATCAAATTTCATGAGTTTTTTACTGGCTTTAAGTTTTGGATCATATGAAAGTTGCTATTTAAAGGCATATGCTTTCCTTGGTGTCTATTTTTTTTTTTTTTTTTTTAACTTGTTGCAGACCTCAGATGATGTTAACTGAATTTTTAATTTTTATCTTTGAAGAAATTTTTTTCCCAGTGAGGGAGGCAGACTGTTTTCTAGTGAAGTTGGCTATCTGCCTAGGTCTTTGTTTTGCATAATGTATTGTGCGTTACCTGTCATGTTTACAAGGAATGTCTTCTCCTCTGTCAGGGCACACAGTGAAGGGGGACAGAGAAAAATTGAATGTGGGGAATGATCTGTACTTGACTATTCTGCTTGAAGGAAGGGTGAGCATGGGCTACAGAGTATAATATGGGAGGAATGGCAAAGGTAGGAAGAGAGACATTGGAGAAGGGAATTTAATGAATGTTCTATTGGATGAGGGCTAATTTGCGTTGAGTGAATTGAACTAATTGTTCAAGACTAGCTGCTGGTTGTATTAATTGGTGAGATGTGCTGTAATCTGTGTGACTGCTGTTTTAAAAAAGGGAAGATTTCACTTCAACTTTGGGACAGAAACAACTTCTTTTGTTTTCGAAGGTTTTGAATTTCTTTTTCAAAGTCTTTATTTTTCTAAGGGGTTTCTGGCGGCTAAGCTTGAATTAACTCAATCCATGAGATAACAAGGTGGTCCTTGACTCCCTGTGTATGTGCTGTCTCAGAGACCCAATAATCAGGGTGGTGATTTCTCAGGGTGAAGCTTAACCCTTGCATTGGTTCACTGGTGAGCCCTATGGCTTCCCTCTACTGCAAAATCTGTACTTGTTGGGGAATGTGTTTGTGTTTCATTTTGGCTTAATGAAAGTCCAACAAACCAGAAAGCATTTGGCTTTTTTTTTTTTTTTTTTTTTTTTTTTTTAAATTCATATGGGGAAGAATAAGGACTAAGCACTAGTACTTTAAGGGGGCACTTCTCAAATATGATCAGTGTCATGTAACATCTGCTGGCAGAAGACCTAATGAAGCTGTGGGGTCTGATTTTCACTTTTTTTTGCTTTTCAGTTTCCTCATTTTTGTCCCCTGCAGCCCTTCATGTCTGACACCATTGTGAGCTACTTCAGGGACTAAAACCACTAAAAAACTGTTTTTGGCTTATTTCATTTCTGCTGATGTGGATATCTAAACTGGCTTGGCAGAAGTGATGGAAACATACTGTCTTGGGCAGCGAGGTGGAAGGAGAGGAGGGGAAGTGGAGCTTCTGATGCTGAGCTCCGTTACCATTTAGTGGTGGATGCTGCTGTGGGAAAACATGGAGATGAAACCTTTCTTCAGGTACCTCTGGGAACTGAAGTGGGGAGGCTATGTGAGAATCCCACATGAGCAAATCTGAGGGGGAAGAGTTTCTGCAAAAGATGGTGTGGGGAGCGGAGATGCTGCCTCAGCCCCTCTGAAATTCCTCAGGTCTTTCCCAGTTCGTCTTGCTTCCCTGTCTTTTCCTGCCTTGGAAGCCTCTTCTGCTGCCTTCAATTGACTTACCTTTGCTTGGGCACTTGGGAAACCAAGTGCAGGTTCTGTCTGCTAAATGCAGCTTTGTGTATCTTGCACATCCTGATGTATTGAGGTATTGCACCCTTGTTCCCATGCCATGCAGACTAAAGAAACTGCCTTCCTGTTGTTTTTAAAAGCAGATTTCTAATAATATTTTTGCTTTATTAGGCAGCAGAGAAGTGTAGTTGTCCAAGGGACTAATTTTCCTAGAAGGCTTGTAGAAGGTGAACTGTCCAGGATAAAAGAGAAGTTGTTTAATTTTTTTTTGGTTATCTTTTAAAAATGAACATGTGTTCATTCCTAGCAGCAAGTTTGCAGTTATATCCTTTCCATGGACATGTTTTCCAGGTTCTGGAAGCTGTCTGAAGAGATAAAAGGTTTCTTTCAAATGCTCTATTTCTGAACTTGGAAAGAACATCTTACAGAAGCAGATGTGTCTGTGCTACTTCTGAGACCACAGAAAAATAACTGGAGAATATTAATGGCTTGCTTTTTAAATGCTCTTAATTTTTAAACTGGAAATGGGAGTTTTATAGGTACATAAGTAGCTTGAATTTTTGATTATGCTTTATATCACGTGGCTTTCTCTTTTTAGCAACAGCAGTAGTAAACTTTGAGGAGTTTCAATGCATCAATTTTTCCCTTCCTTCTGTATCTTGTGTCATTCCTTATACATATATGGCACTTCATCAGCCCCCTTCCTTGTTGATCGCTTTCGCCCTTAGCAATGTTTATCCATCAACTCTATCACACCATTGAATATGTGGTCTAAAAAAGGTGGTGGTTATGGGAATCTTGAAGGATACATCTAAAAGAGAACTCTAAAAAGCCTCACAAAAATGATTCCATCGAAAAATTTTAAGTTAAAAGTACTAAAGTTCTTTTAGCTTGGGAGTTGTATTGTAAAAAAATGATATATATAGTATATCAAAAGAAGTACTCTCAGGGTGCACAATTGAAAATACTGTAGCTTTTACATTTTTTTCTAGGTGGCTAATATCATGCATCTGCATGACTTAGAGTTAGCATGCCTTACAGAAGACCACTTTGTAAGTAGTATCCTTGGAATATGAAAAGTAGAGTACATGTCTATTTTTCTTTAGTTGATGCGTTTGGATAAAAAACTTCTAATATCTTTATTTTTTGATGCTGAATATATTGCATATTTTTTACTGATATGAAGGTGTGTTCTTTCAAAGCAAAATACCGATTATTTTTCTTCTCTTTTGATGTCTGTAATAGACATTAAGGTCCTGTGAAGGCCTTATTGAGGTCTTCTAAAATGGCAGTGTGGAAAGCTGGCAGATTATTTGCCCCTGCCACTTTTTCCATAGTTGTCCTGTTGGATTCAAGTTGTCCATGGTATCTGGGTGTGCTACTTGGTGCCATGACTGTTTAACAGATTTTAATAATAGCCTTCTATGTAAAGGGTAAAGGATGAATTTCACTCTTCCAGATGTCAGTGCAAGCCTCCTCCTTCATCTCAGAAAAAGTACTTTGTGTTTCTTTAATGGCAGAATGTTGATTTGCTCTTTTTTTTTTTTTTTTTTTTTTTTTTTTTTTTTTTTTTTTTTTTTTTTCATTTCCTAAAGCTTATCCAAACCTCATAGTGTTCCTTTACCCTTGTAGTGACTGGACAAATGTATGTATTTGGAAGGGTTTCCTTTTCATTAGTGTTCTTTAGCCATTAATGTCAGAGTTCATCCCATTTTCTCATGTTAAGTGCTGCTTCTGAAAAAGAGAAATTCTGTTTTCATGTTAAATGTTTAAAATATTTCCTTCATAGGAGAAGGTAAAGCAGCATTAGTTTTAATTTTTTTTTCCCAAATGGTTCATAGTTCACTGCTGCAATGAACAGCTTTCCAAACAGAAGACACAATACCTGTTCTACTGGGTGTTATTTCAAAATGGCTGAAATTTATTTTAGCTGCATAAAGTGCTACCAGTAATATTTGTATATATTTGTTTACCGGGGTGTAATTATAAGAACTGACATTTAATCTACTCAGTTTTCAAAATATTCTATTTTTTTCTTCTACAAATGTGATGGTAAGCAGAAAGCAGTTTGTCTCTCAATTTCTGTGGTATGGCTTGCTGTTTTAGTTCTTTTCCCTCATCCCCCTCCAATCAGGTTCCAACTCAAGCAGCTTTCTTTTGCTAGTTATCCCCCTTTCACAGTGACTATTTAATGCTGACTCACCAGTTGTCGTGATTGGGCTGCTTGGCACTGTCTGCAGGAGCACAGGCTTGTGTGTGTGGGCACTCTGACCACAATAAAGACACCTTCTTGATCCAGATCTCTTTTTCAGTAATTAGTTCAGTATTCTGGCTTTTAAAGGCGTTGGGGGAATAGGTGGTTTAGGCTTTAATTTATACTTATGTTCAGGGGAGAACAGTTCTGAGCATTAGACAGCAAATTCATGATGATTCTGCCTTCAGTGAACAGTGATAGAAAGCCATAAAGTTTGTTAAATGTTATATGAAAACATAAGGAAACTTTACTCTGGTTTTTGTGTAGTCTTTGCAAACCTTGAGTAAGTAAGAGCAGTATGGCTACTTTGTTTCTCACATAGATGCAACAGTTTTATTCTGTCTTCATATTTTTTTTTTCTTTCTGAGCTGAGCAACACAGACCTTATAACTAAAATGCAGTGGATTTTTCTCCTTCCAGCCAGACTGTGCACACTGTATAGGACAAATAACCCTGTACACAGCATCTATTTGCTCAGTAAATAACAGTGCAGCTTGAATCGCAGCTTGAATCACTGCCAAAACTTTCTTTGCAGGCTTGACTGTTGCTCTAATTTCATCTGGTAAGACCTCACTGTCCCAGGTGCCAGTTCTGTGTGTCTGACCAGCCCCAACTGCCCCATGTACCTGAGAGCAGTAAATGAAGCACCCTCAGCACAGAACTGCAGCCTCTACTGCTGTCAAGTTGGGTGAGGGAAGGAGACCTGAATATCTTATAAATATAAATACATATCTTGGGTATTTATTTATCTGCTTCCTTGTGCTGATGGAGTGCTTCTGAATGTGATGGTTCCCAGCCTTGGCAGACTCTTCAGCAGGGTTGTATCATTTGTATTGCACTGGAAGATGACACAGTCTGTTCTTCACGCTGGAAAACTTAGTCCAGCAGCCATTTTGAACAATTTGCTGAAACCTGGCATTATTAATGACAAAGGAGTTGCATGTTTGGTGATTTAGGGGTCTGTAAATGCATCATCGTTTACACATGTCCACTCAGCTTACCACACAGCTCCTATATCTGTTGAGAGTCTTTGCTATATAAATGAACAGTAATTTTGGAGGCAAAGATCATGGTTTTCCATTCTCAAGTTAAACTTTCATAACTTAGGCATGTTGTATTGAAACTTGTGATTGTTTCATAATAGATGAAAAAAAAAAAAAAAAAGCACTATTTTGCCTCTGAGAAAGTATTTCTGCAGTTTAGTGCCTGGTGACTTCTTTAGTATTTCCTGACATTTATCAACACATACAAATACTTAATGATAAGGCTGGTGTTCCACTGGATGGAAAACTTACCTGTGTAATGACCAGGCACTGGGCTCAATGTAAAGATCAGATCATGAAATTAAACTGTCAGCTGGTAAAACATGGGAGAGAATTTGTTTTCCAGAAAAGGATACTAGTTCTAATTGTCTGGTTTGTTGTATATTTCTTTTTATTTCATGATTGTGGGGTAGGACAAAACCTCAACCATTAAAGACAATTTTTTACTATTTATTTTTCCTCTTAAAAAGAACTGGGAGTTTGGTATCTGGTAGTCTGTGAGCTAATGAATACTGAACTTCCACATGACAATGTAAAAAAAAATCAAGCTGGTTTTTGAAATTTAAGGCCACCTTTGGCATTTCATTATGCCAGGTATTGGACATTAAGAATTTTCTAAAGGACATGCTATTTCCATATGGAAATGTCCTAAAATGTGCCTTTCTAGTGAATAATTTAAAATATCCATGCTCAAAGTAAAAATGCATTAAAATGCACCTTTTACATTCCAATTTTAAAACTGTCTGCATTCCTCTGCCCCGTGTTCCTGTGGTGATTCTGACTGATTGCAGTGGCACTTGGTGGTGACAGAAGAGTGCATTACCTGCAGTCAAGATCACTTTCTTCTGGATTTAGCCAGGAGTCTGCTCCCTTGGATGGAAACTCCAAAAGCATTATTGGTAGGCTTTTTTCTTTTCCTGCTCTCTTTTTTTTTTTTTTTTCCCTCAGCTGATTTTTACTTAGTTCAGAAAATCAAGAGAAATGCTTTTGCTGAGAATGTTTAGTATGACATGTCTGTCTGATCTCTTAGGTTTTAGCTTTCATATTTTCCAGTTTCTGTACTGCATTATTATATAACTCTGAACTTCATGTAAAGTGTTAGCAAGTTCTCTTCACAGTTTAGTTAGACAGAACAATTCTTTGCCAACCCAAGAACCAGGGACACTGCTGCAGCTTCAGGCCCAAAATGTATGAACAGCAGATTGAGGAGAGAAACCTGGGAGGATGGGACTTCATAACCTGAAGCTGTAATTAGACAATTAACCCCGATATGTGAATAGACCAAAACTTATAAACGTGTGAAAACACGTGACCCATCATCCATCTTGGGTGTAGCCTCAGCCAGGCTCTTGTACTGCCCAAGGTCCATCCTTTGAAAGCCTTTTTAATAAATACCTACTTTACTCCTTTAACACTGTCTAGCATGTCTAAGCTAGGTAGCCTTTCAGGGCATCAGTCAGTAGTTTGGAAGTAGCTTTTTATCCATGTTACTGGGTTATAACTTCTTAACCATTTGCAAAATAAACCCTTATATTTTCCTGAGTTACTTGTAGAAGACCCATCAGCATTCAGTAGCAGGCCCTAAAACCAGTGTTCTGTTCATCCAAGGGATGGACTTGGTAGTGTTTTTTAAAGAATTGCTTAGTTTCCACTGTAATGGGGAATAGATTTGAAGATCTGGTGAGACAATCTACACTCACCTGGAACATCGCTCGTAGTTCCAGATACTGCGTTTAAAAATATGCTGGAGGATAGGAAGGATTTCCACATGCTGGTGACTATTTGGGAACTGATGAAAAAGGGAGACTTTCTTAGAGAGACACAAACCAAAATTTTCGGGTGAGGTGAAGCATGGGTTTGATATTTACCTTTTTTTCATCAAAAACTTTGGATCTGCAGAGCAGTTTTAAAAAAAAGGAAGAAAAGACAAAACAGAGTTAAGAAGGAGAAGTTTATGAAACAAGAAGAAGAATTTTATGAAACAATTTGTGCATCCAAAAGGAATGTTCTGTAGTTGTTCAGTAGTTGTGCTCTTTGCAAGCCTTAAATGCCATCAAGAGTTAGAATTTTCTGGAACATTAGAGACTGATTTAGCATAAAATGTGTTAGAATCTGTGTTTTTGTGGCATGTAACTTCTAGCTGATGAAATTAGGCAAAAAGGTTCAAAGGTCGGTTTGCTACAGATTTCATCTGTATTTGGCCTTAATACGGAGAAGGTGTCATGAGGGATAGCATTTTGGAAAATGTTCTATTATATTGGTGTAACATATTGCTGCTGCAAAGAAAACATGAGCCTTAAGCTTTTCTGTGCTTCATTGGGAAAAGCATCTTCTCACCCATCTTCCATGGACTGCACAACATAGAATTCAATTCTTAATATAGACTATAATTTAGAAGGATATTCTCAATGCAGCAGTCTGGATATATTGGTAAAAACAAAATTGAATTCTATCACCATTTTTCTACTTAGAGAGGGTAAATGGCAAATAAAGTGATGAGAATCTGGATGATATGCTGTTGGTCAGCTGACGAGTGTTTGTTGGCAAATTAAATTATTATAATTTACGTGTAGACTTCTCCAGGTTTTTGGGTTTTTTTCAGTAGTTTAAATGCTCACTTGTCTACAGGAACTGTAGAATAAATAAAAAAATATGGAGAGCAAGAGATCATCTACCTACTCTTGAGTGTCCCTGCCTTTTCTAGCTGGTATGTAAAAGTGAACTGCTGTTTCCTAGTTTCATGTACGTTAACCTCTGTGAGACTTTATAAGCACCATTTTGAAGCTGTCTACAGACCATGCAGAATCATTGAACAAATCATTCCAGAAACTAAAAAGGCTGAATGCCAAATGAGATTTGATAGCTGCTGAGGCAAGTGTGTAGGAGAACTATAGAGCCTGTTTGCAGTGTTGTGATATAATCTAAAATTTTGGTGACCTCCAAAAGCTACAGAAGAATCCAAGTAACTTTGTTATCACAAAAAGAAGCATCCTTAGGTATGAAAATTTACACCATATTCCTGAGGCTATTGAGTGTTCCAGACCAGTTCATGTTGGCTAATACAGAATACCAGATGTCCCTGATGAGCAGATCTGGGAAACCATTTGGCAGTAGCTAGTAGAAAATATCATTAGGCACAATGGTGTTACAGAATTTCTGCCCTTCTTTGGATTTTGTGCATTTCATATCCCCTCTGAAGGCTGGAGATCTGAGCCAACATCTGTCGCTCCTGACTAGCAGGCATTAGGATATTCCAGGAAGAAAGAATTCTGCCACAAATACAAGAATGAAAATGGAGTAGTGAAGAATATAATGTCTGACTATTAAGTAGTTGTAATTAGCTGCCTTGGAAAGGGACCCCTTCAATTCTAGTCCCTTTTCTTGGGTTTATCCAGGGCTTTTATTCTCTCATTCTAACAGAGGCATGCAGAACAGAGATGAGACTTAGGGCTCCTAAAAGCCAGCAGTTTGTGCACCTTCTCTCCATCTCATTCCATTAACCATTCCCAAGTTGCTCTTATATATAAAGGTACCTAGACTATGTTCCTCCCTTCTGTACTCAACTTTTGCCTCTATTTAGTCCCACTTTGTAGCATATATCCCACATGTGCCTGAGAAAACTGTAGATTATTTTACTTACTCCATTTCCATTCAGACTTAACATTTCTTAAAATATTTTATTAGAGGGTAGTCACAAATTTTCATTTTGTTGTAAAATAAGGCCAGATAAAGTATTCCAAATCCAGCAAGACTCCAAAGGACATGTATTTTGACAACTTCTACCAAAATGACTTAAGAGGGCTATGCTACTGGCAGCTATAGTTTTCTCAAAATAGACTTCTACTGCAGTGCAACATTATGCTGGAACAGTCAGCTATGGTGCAGTTGGCTTTTTCCCCCCTCTCCTTCCTTTTCCTGGACTTCATGGATGCCAAAGGCAGTATTGCTAAATAACCTATTTTCTTATTTTTATTATGAAAATAAATATATAAATGATTAAAATTCATTCTAAGCTTGAAAATGAAAACCTCTTATGCCAGATATATCCAAAATGAGCCTTTAATGTCACTGGGTTTTTTCTTTGCGGAAGGTGCTGGACTCTGTGTTCTGTTACACGTGATGGTTTTCCAAAGCTAAAATTAACATTAGGATAGGCTTAAAAAATTAGCTGGAAGCTATTTTTGTGCCGTCCTTGGAAGTTGCGTACTTGCTGTTTTGTGTTGAGCAGTGAAATAATATAAATCACTCTCATGAGTACTGATCTGGGTTATTTTAGAAGCATGTTCTACCACAGCAGGTGGCAGTGTGCGGGTTGTGAATGCTTACTTTGTGGCTCCGCGTTGTTTTTTGGGGAGAGGGGACTGCAGAGTGTTGTGTTGAGGTGGTCTCCATGTCACCCTACTGTGGTTGTGCTGTATGCTTCTGAAGCCAGAAGAGGGAGCACAAATGAAGACCTTGTTTCTAAGATGTGACTTAGCTCCATGAGGCAGATCCCAAGCCATGGAAATGTTGAGGTCTCACGAGTTAATTGAGAGTGCCTGGCTCTTTTAGATTGCATGTGAATAAAGAATGGGAAGTATGAGCCTGCTGTGGGCTCCAAAAGGGAGGAAGGAAATGGAAGAAGTGAAAAGACTAGGAAAAACCTGTGCTTGGCATGAGGACTTTTAAAGCAGAAGCAAACTGTGGTTTGCTATTTAAAATTAACCAGTGTTTTTGGTTTGTAAGACCAGTGGTGCTTTTCATGAATCAAGAAGAATATTGTGTGTTGCTGTGCAGACTGGATATGTTGGACAGCTGAGACTCATACTTTCTTTCTACAGCTTTTTCAAATGTAGTTTATTAAATACAGCAATTGTGTCTTATTGTGGGTCATATATCATGTTCCTATGCTCTTTCTTGGTTTTTTATAGCCATGCTGATATGCAGGATTTCTAGTTTGCAAATATATATAAATTTATATGCAGTTTTGCAATCTATTTTTAATGATAAGTGCATACATTGTGTGATGAGTAAAGATAGTATTGAAACTAATTACTAATGGCAACTATGTAAGGAGATTGAGGTGTTGATTAAATTTTACAAATTGGTCTCCTTGATGGCAATAGCTATTTTGGTTGCAAAAGCTTGTTGACAGATGTGCAACTGCTTCCCAATCAAAGTAGGAGACTTTTCAAGAGTGTAGTCTTATCCTAAATGTTTTCTGAGACTTAACTTTGACTGTGTTTCCTTGAGGAGTGTGATATTTTGAAAAGAATGACTTTTAAAAGAGCTGCAATCTTATTAGCCTCCTGCAGTTTTTTTCTTCCTTCTTTTTTCTTTGTTTTGCTTTTTAGTTTATTGTTGGGATAGAACTCCAAATTTCACGTCTGTATCTATTTGCTTTATTACTTCAGATGTGCTATTTCCAGTGTTATGCTCGTAGACTTAACAAGCTAATCTGGGAGACTAAAGCAGAACTGTCATTTTGAAGCTACTTAGCTGAAGTCTCTTTGAAATCAGTGTAGAAAGCTCCAGGACTATTTTTGTTCCCTTTTTAAATTTTTAGAGAAGATGTATTGGATGTGTTATGTTATGCTGTTAGTGGTCCCTAGAAGAGCTGTTACAGAAATGTTGCCTCTTTAAAATCTCCTGGGGATTAGACCCCAAATGGTCATGATTTATATTTAGGGATTACAGTGGTGTGAAGACAGACTTGGGATGACTCCAGGATGCCTCTTTTCTTGAGACAATTGTTTCTTAATCTGTATTATACTGAATTTGTTGAAAGTATTTTAGTTCCTAAGTGAGGAAAGATGGCCCGTTAGAACTGTAGTCCATGCCAACACTGCACCATTAAATAGAAAGGCACCACAGAATTAGGAGTGCTGGCATCATTCCTCTCTCGATACAGCTTGTTTACTGTTGCTCACAGAAGCTTCCAGGACCGTAGTGTATTTATATGTGCTCTGCCCTATAAAAGCTGTATTCCCACAGTCTGGTCATCTCCTCTTCCTGTCTACTTGGATTGCTCTATCAGAGATGAAGGAGGAGGTGATTGAAGCCATTTCTATTTGTTTGTTTTCCCGTTTCCCGTTGAAGAAGACTGACACTATGAAAGATCTATAGTGAGCTGCCACTCCTCCCTGAGGATTCCTTTACCCAAAGTCTTCATCATATAAGCTCTTTGAAGTTCACATGTCAGGAAGCATTTGATCATCCCTATAGCAAGAAAGTGCTGAACTAATGACAGCAAACTCTGGTGACACAGGTTAAGTCCACATTCTTTAGAAATCAAATTAAATGTGTGATAAATCAGATTATTGTCACACTGACTGTCCTTGTGCTATGCATCACTTTTTCGAATAATGGAATTATCACAGAATCATAGAATATGCTGAGTTAGAAGAGACCTATCAGGATCATCAAGTCCAACTTCCTACTCTGCACAGTCATACCATGTGCCTGAGAACAGTGTTTGGGCGCTTCTTGAATTCTGTCAGGCTTTAAAAGCCTGTTTCATTGCTCAGCCATACTTTGTGTGAGAATCCTTTTCCTGACATCCAACCTAAACCTCCCCCAACTCAGCTTCATGCTGTTCCTTGAAAGCCTGTCGTTTGTCACAAGAGTGAAGAGATTGGTACCTGCCCCTCTGCTTCCCCTCATGAGGATGTTGGATGTTGATGGCCACACTGAGGCCTCCCCTCAGCCTCCTCTTCTCCAGGCTGAACAGACCAAGTGACATCAGCTGCTCCTCATATGGCTTCCCCTCAAGGCTCTTCACCATCCTTGTGGTCTTTGGAAAGTCTCCAATAGCTTGATGGGTTTTTTAATATTATGTTGGCCAAAACTGCCCCAAACACTCGAGATGAGGCTGCCCCAGAACAGAACAGAGGAGACAATCTCCTCCCTTGCCCAGCTGGGAATGCTGGGCCTGATGCTCCCAGGACAGGGTTGGCCCTCCTGGCTGGCTCATGTTCAGTGCTGCTCACATTCAACTTTCCATTGACCAGAACCCCCCAGGTCCCTTTTCATGGCTCTGCTCTCCAGCCTCTCATTTCCTAGTCATGCATACTACCAGGATTTCCCCATCCCAGATGTGGAATTCAGCACTTTCTCTTGCTAAACTTTGTTGGCGATTGCCCATGATATGGTCATATGCCCGTCATTGCCTTTCCTATGTTTGGCGATGGTCAATTGTTGAGGTCTGTCTGCAGGGCCTCTCTGCCCTGGTTTTGGTTGGAAGGGACTGTTAAAAGTCACCTAGGTCAATCCCCCTGCAATGAGCAAGGACATCTTTAACTAGAACATGTTGCTCAGAGCTATGTCCAACCTGACAATGAATGTGTCCTTGGATTTTGTCTTAGAAGATCCAGAAGACAGCTTTCGAGTTTGTGCAGCATGATGGTACCTTCAAAATATTATCTTACAAGTATCTTCAGCTATGTAATAACATGTTTTGTTTATGAGAATTTCTAACTGTCAATATTTGTTGAATCAGAAGTGATAATCAGTGGGCTGCCAGTTTTAGAGTGAGCTTTAGCTCCCATCAGGTCATAATGTACTTGCAGCTCCAAATGCTTCTTGAGGGATTTTAAAGGCAAATCCTGATGTTTCTCGAGACAAAAGAGAAGAATGATGCATGACAGGGACAGTAGATTTTCTACACTCCTTCCCCCTTTTCTTTCCAGTGTTTTCTGAGAGAAGAGAGTTGCCCATTCATCTTGGTTTTAAGGCATCCAAGTGAGGATTCTCTGAGGAGCAGTAGGTCATGTGGATTATGCAAGTGTTTGCTCAGGGTATAGGAGCAAATCCTGTGAACTTTGGTTGTCTCTGCTTGAATATATGCTGAATTGAAAGGGTTCTGAAAGCTAACAAAACTGCTGACTAAACCATAAACTAGGAATGTACTACCTGTACAGGGAAATAGTGGGCAATATTATATCTGGGCACTGTGTTCATGCTCTTTCCTGTCTTGATTTACTCCATTTGTCCATCAGCAAACTTGTACCTGTTTGTTTTGAGGGCCTTTCTTGATCACTTCACTTTGTTAAAAATGGCAGGTTCTTGGACTCTAAAGATCAGCACGTAGGTAAGTTCAGCTGTTCCTGAGTCGTGGGTTTTATACTATGCTATGTTGATAAAACAGTTCTTTCAGGGTCCTGTGTCCTTGGAGCGAGTTAACAAAAATTTTTAAGTAGTTTCTGGATGATGTTGCTCAGTTGCAGCTGAAGAAGGCACTGGTGCCTGTATGGCCCCAAATTGCTCAAGGTTCTTGGGCCTTTATGATCAGTGCCAGAATTAGCACTTGTGTGCCCTTTTCCTTTGACCTCCACCAGTCAGAATAATTTGGGTAATTCTATGACATTTGAAAAATAATTATTTTCTTACTTAATTACTAAAGTGAAACCAACATACTTGGAGGGATATTCTGGAGAATGAGGAGGCAGAAAGATGTGGTAAGATTTTGTAAATCTCATGTAGATCTCCTTTGCAGACACAGATCTGGTATGCTCTTGCAGGGAAGGAAGGAGTTGGATTGTTCTCCTCAGCTGGTTCAGCTTTTACCTGAAGAAGAGCTTTTATCTGTAGTCCTGCTTGCAGTATGTAAAGCAGCACTAGTGTTTTATTCAAACTATTTTAATGAGAATCTGCAACATTATTTTCATTCTCATCTTCGCAGAAGAACAGCCAAGCTTATGTGCTCTAAATTTAAATTCTGTGTTTTCTCCAGCTCTAAGTTGAAAGTTGAATGTCTGCCTTAAGGATTTATTCTTTGCTTCTCAGTCTTATTTTTTACAATTAGTTGCACTTAGCTGAAAATAATTCAGAACTTGCCCGGGAAAATAGCTTGATGTTATGAAAAAGCCAGGAGTCCACTGGAGATCTTGCTGAAAGAGCAACAAGGAAAGAGTACTGAGGACAATAGGAAAGGCATTAATTAAGTGCATGCAGAAAATCATGTGGTTTATATGGATCAGTATTCAAAGCACATCTTGTAGTGCTTGGGTTTTTTTGTTAGTTTTTTCTTTTTTTCTTCCTAAATATATCTAGTAGCAACATCAGATATAAGCAGGTAGAAATTGGACTTAAGGACTGAGTTAGGAGGGGAGCTGAGGAGGAAATAGCGAAGCAAGTGGAAATGATGGGGAGATAGAGGAAAATGGGCAGTGGGAAGACAAATGAAATCACTTATCCTTAGAAAGAGTACACCTGTTCTTGTCCCATTTGTATTTACTGGTAGCTACTTCTGAAACCAACTGCTATAAATCACCTGAACTGCAAAGGTTATGAAAAATTGTTCCAACTTTTACAAACCCTCCTTGTGAGATCTTGCCTTGGAAGCATTCCTAGGCAGAATACTGGTGAGATGTGCTTGTTTGTACACATTTTCACTACCACTTTAAGAAGAAATGTTGGCAAAGCCTGAAAGAAGACTAATTACAGCTTTGCATTGAGGGTCTTAATATGGTTGTGGATGACATTGCCTTTTGTTTTTGGAGTAAAAAATAGGTGTTAGTGTGAAGCAAGAAGCAGGGACTGCATTGTTAAAATGACTCTTAAATTACTACTTCAAGAATGTCACTTGCTGGTGAATCAGGATACAATGATGACAGGGGAGGGTTATTCCTGATGGATGCAAAAGATTAAACAGCATGCAGAAGAAATGAGAGAAATAAATGTGTGTTTGGGAGAGAAATTGCAGGAACAGAATGAGTGTTTAACGAGAATGAGAGAAAAATCAACCCGTTCCTCAGTTTTGAGGCCAAGTTGGCACCCCCTTGGCTCATTAAATTGTTCTTTTGAATCTAGAAATTGCCTTTACGAAATGTCACTTTATCAAACAGCAGAGGGACCCTGAGAGAGAGGGAGGTCAGGGCCAACAAATTATAAGCAGAAGCCCTAGCTATTTTAGCTCTGCTCATTCAGTGTAGCTATAAGATGGAGACTTAATTAGGCATCTTTGTGTTTGCTGATGTTTGTATATGGTCATTTAATCTTAGTGTATACAGAATCACTGAATGGTTGAGGCTGGCAGATACCTCTGGATCCCATCAGGTCCAATGCCCTTCTCAGGAAATGTCTGGTTGGGTTTAGAATATCTCCACGGGTAGAGACTCCACAAAGTCTGTGGGCAACCTGAGCCAGTGTTCAACTACCCTCATTGTAAGAAAATATTTTCTTTACTCCAGTGAAATGTCCTGTTTTTAAATTTGTGCCCTTTTCTCCTTGTCCTGTCACTGGGACACACTGAGGAAAGCCCGGTTTTGTATTCTTTACTCTACCTAGCAGGTATTTATATATGCTGATAAGCCTTTTCCTTTCCAGGCTGAGCTCTGATTGTTTGTCAGATGCCCTTTATCATCTTTTGGTCCTGCTTCAGGATGTCCATGTCTCTCTTACACTATGGAGCCAAGAGCTGGACCCAGCACTCCATATGTACCTCATCGGGAACATGACGCACTCTTTTAACCTGCTGGTGTCATTGTTCCAAATTTAGCTTGGATGTAGAGAGTTCTGTAAGCTGAAGTATTTTATGGGGCATTTGAGAGCTTTCAGCTCAGATTTGTTGTGCCATCAGCCATGGGTGCTGTGAGGTGCTGGTTTCCCTGCTGCTCTCATGCTATGTGCTGACTATTCAGGTAGCTGAGAGAGGGCAGCAACTTGTGGTTGCAGCTTCTTGGTGTGCTCAGCTGCCTACAGGGAAATGACAGCACTTGGATCTTGTCTTTGGAAAAGGGTTCTGGAGGGTGTGAGGTGGAAGGAAGTCGGGGATCTGGGGGAAGTGAGGCACAGGTGACAGTGCTGTGGAGGGAAGGACTTGCCTGACTGTAATTTTAAAATTCTAGTGGATTGTGAACCTATTTTGAACAGTTTTGGCTGTTCTGTCTGTGAGAATAATTTTACTTGTTTCAGAGTACTTGGAAAAGGGTAGAATAATGCTCATTCATTTGTGATTTATGCAGTATTGAGGCTTGCATCCAAAGACATCCAGTGAGTGTCCCTCTGGGCCAGACTGGTCCATTAACTTGTAGTATATTTGCCATAGGCTTCTATTCTCCTTTTTTATTCATAGCTGGTATGCTTTCCCTGTTAACTTTCCCCTTCACTAAGAGTATATTTTAGTCATTATTTTCATTTTTGTTTTTGTTTTTCAGAATTCCTTTGCTTTAAATCCATCTCCCCACAACCTCCCACCCAAAAAAAAAAAAAAAAAAAAAAGTCCCAAAAAATAGTTAATGGGTTTACAGAAGTTACTAAATTAGATTTAGTAAGTTACTAAGTTACTCAGATTTACTTAGGATTGGAAGCCTGGTAAGAAATTTGCCCAAAACATTCTATTTTACATCTGGAAGACAAAAATGCTTCTGCCTCTCCCTTGCTGGTTTACTGAAAGATCTGTGTGTTTCATAGTTGGCAAATACTTACATGGTGGGAATTTAAATCAGGGGAAAAAATATGAGATTAATATTGGAAGCTAGAGGTGGATTCTTAAAAAAAACAAAATCTGTATAAATTCTATGGGAGCTACTAAACTTATAAAATAACAGCTCCTTAATTTCTGAATGATACCACCTTTCAAAGAAATCTAATATATTTCACTGGAAATTTAAGAAAACAGTTTATTCTGGTATGTACATTTTGACAAACATGACTTTTACATTTCCTGTTGCAATCTGCCTCTGTGATTTTCTAATGCTAATATTGGAAACCTAACAAATAAATAGGAATTGCAGAAGAAAGCCTGAAATACTTGAGCTTCATCCTACAAACAATTTTGTCAGTCTGAGTTAATCAGTTTTAATTTTTTTTCTCTGGCTTATAGTTGAAAAAGTCTTGACTCAAAACTTGGGAAAGTGATGTGAGATCTGATAGCCTTGTTGAGGATCATGCAGAACAGTGCAGTTTTGGCTTCATGTCATGGTAGAAATGAGCACAAATGCATTAGGAATGTAATACAGTAACCCATTTCTGCAAAAAGATTGTCTAATACATTAGCAATGTATCTAACAACAGGAACTCAAAGTAATACGAACCAGAAGATCTCGCATAGTGAAGACTCTTCTTTTATCCAAACACATTTGGCAAAGGTTTTAAAATCCACAGTATGAAATATCTAGTGTTTTTTTTCATAAGTTAATTTTATTATGTCATGTTCTTACATCTTCAATTTTAGACTCCTTATATTTAAAATATTAATTTTTAAAGACTTTATGAATCTTTTTTTTTTCCAATAAGCAAAGAATAGACTTGGTAGGGAAACCTGTAAGGGCTGTATGTTAAGGATGTCAATTTTTTTCCTATTAAAACATTTTCTGCTGTGCTTTGTGAAAATTGGAATTAATCTGAATGAGGATTGAGGAATTTCTGCATATGTTATGTCAAAATTGACAAGTAGAAATGCAAGGGAAAATGCTTACAGAGCAACTTTCTCTTATTTGAATAGACTTTTTTTTCTTTTTTTTTTTTTTTCTTCATGTCATGCCTGTATTTCTATGTGTGAGGTGGGATAGTGCTCTAACAAAGATCAGCTGCCTCATATTTCTCTTTGGCCACGTCTCCTCTGTTTCCTGTGTCCATGTTTTGCAGCGTGCGCAGAACTGCTTGTTTCCCAAAGCTGCTCATTCCCAAAGTGGCTCACTTATCATTGTATCTGTGTACTTAAAGCTGCACTGAATTCATTTTGCGCTGCTGCTGTAAGATCCAGCACCCTTTAAATACTTGTTTACAGAAGAGGGATTGAGATATGAAATGATTAAGTCTAAACAAATGTCTAGGTCTTCAGTTGTGATTTGAGACACATAGATCTGATTTTTCATGGGGCTGTTCAATTTTTTAGCCCTCTCTGAAAAATGAGAACAAAATTGTAGGGGCAGGTAGGTGTTGTGTGTTGGTTTTTTTTGGTTTTTGGTGTGTGTGGTGTTTTGGTGGTTTTTTTTTTTTTTTTTTAACCTCAATTCTGATCTGAAATTTATTTAAAAATATTTTAAAAACATATTAATTTAAAGAAATACTTGTTTTCCATTTTTGCAAATGTCAGAATCCTTCTTTCTGCCATAAATTACCCTTTTAGTGTAGACATCTTTTCTGCTTAGCACTTTTGCAAGAAAAAGGTTCAATTCAGCCTCTGCTAAGGAGGAGCCCTACAGCTGTAGTTTGTAGACACTGGCCTAAGTGATTTGGTAGACTCTGCTTATTGTATTCATCTAGATATTTTTTTCTTCTTTTTTTAACCTGTCCATCTGGGAAAAGTCAGCATTTTGTACTCCTATGTCTGTGTGTGTTTATATGTAGATATATATATATATATAGCTTATATATATTTATCTAGATGATTTGTTTATGTTATTAAAGACATCATCCAGTATCTGGAATAACAGTAATCTTTTCATATGTTATGAATCTTAATATCCAGAATTTCAGCAGTTGGCTGGTACCTTCTGTATGTGTGATTGAGATATGAAGTGTAGGAGTCTAGTGGACTTCACAGCTGCTCCCAATTGCATCTTCTGACTCCAGGCTTCTCTTAGCTTTATTTTATTTTCAGCTACTTTCACTACTAGAATTCTTCTGTCCCATGCTTGGCCTTGAGCAGGTTTCCTTTTCCCTGGTACTTCCATTCTCCTTTTTCCTGCCCCCGACTTGTATTGGCTGCCCCTCAGCTGCTGCTGAGCACCGCGGGCTCAGTGCTTGTGCCATTCCCTGCGGCAGCTCCTGGTCAAGGGGATCAACAGCCAGGAGTGAAATCTGCCTCAGCTGCTTCAGCTCGCAGGTGGAGCATCCCCATGGCCCTCTGGGACCAGTGCAGGCTTCCTTCCATGGCCAGCACATAAAGAAGGGTATGAAAGCTCCCTTTATTGGCAGTCAGGAGAAAAGAGAGTGTTGCAGACCTCCCTCCCCAAAAGGATGCCTGTCAATAAGAGTTTTCCCTGACAAATCTTGTTTTTGTTGTTTTAAAAATGCTGCTAACTTGACTACATTTTCAGGAAAATAGCAGACACGCTGGTTCAGACCAAGGAGGATGGTCGACAAATTGTTAACTTAACAAAACTTTATTTAGCTTAGCTAGAATTAAAGGTCTGTACACTAAGCTGTGTGCAGTGAAAGGCTGTAGTACTTGCTGGGAAGGGGGAGGAGTATGGAAAAGCATGAAAATATTCCTAGTTTTCAAAAATCAACTCTGGAAGCAGAGATAAAGTAAGAATGGTGAGGAGCCTGTTGTGTTTTGATGTATGCATGATGGAAATCTGCATTTAAATACAGATTATATTAAAAATTAGAAAAAAAAAAGAAGCAGCATGGACTCTCTTTGCTTGCCCCCTCCCTTTTTTCTTCCCCTCTCCTTTCTGAGAAGCAAATATTTGAATATTGATAGGGTGTGGCAGTAATTGGCTCAACTAGTGATATGACTGACAAAAGAGATAAGATGATTCTGTGGCCTCAGTCCATCTCTTGTTTTCTGTTTCCATTAATATCTCAGACACAGTAAGAGCGGTAATGTAGAATTAGCATTTCCCAATCAATGAATAACTACAACAGAAATTTCCTGTTGATTTTGACTGCTGATTCCTTATTTTTAAGGAATCTGCATTTGTAGCTTTAGAATACTGAGTTATTAAGGTTGCAAAAGGCCCCTAAGACCACTAGGTCCAGTCTCTGACTGAATACCAACTTGCCAACCAGATCCTGTACTACTAAGTGCCATTGTTTCTTGAACATTTACAGGGATGGTGACTCTACCACTTCCTTGGACAGTCCAGTTCAATGCTTTCTTCACCCTTCCACTGAAGAAATCCTTCCTGAGAATTTCTTTTAATACCACATTATTAGAAGTGGGACTATGGTGATTTATTATCTCGGATGTTTTTGCAGTATAAAAATACTATTCAAAAGCACACTTCTGAATTACTTGGGAATATGAATTGAATACAAAAATCAGCAGTAGTATCCTTTATGAAACAAAAGTTAATGAAGGCATTTGGCTTTGAGTTAGGTGGCCATGGTACTTAATTGTAGCCATCACTGTATTTCCTCTCACTGGATTAGAAAACTGTGCCTGTTACTAGAAAAAATATTGCAGCATATACAGTGATAGTCATGTTTTCATACATGTTTAAAAATGTATTGAAACTGAATACTGCAGTCATTCGGTTTTATTCACAGAAGCAGGTTTATCTTTTATTGCATAAGTACCCACAGATTGCAGAGTATGTGCTGTGACCTTTTGGGGTTATTTGTCTTCTTTCTTCTATGCACTAGAGCTTGTGCTTTAATCTGTGTTTGCTGAGAAGCAGCCAAATTTCCCCTTCTGTAGCAATCTATCTTTTGTATGTGCATGTGTTTGTGTAATCTATGTTCTGATTGATGTATTAAAGGTTTTGTAGAAAAAATATGAGTCATCTGTATCAGTATTTGCTTATGAATCACATTTTATGATATATTTATTAAATATATGTTAAGACCTTGCAGAAACTCAGCTGGTATATATAAGAATATATAAATAATAACATAACTTAATTGTTTAAATGTGCTTCAGCCTGTTAGGGCTGAGTGAGATTTGGTGCCTTCTTTATGTGTATGTTCTCTCAGTTAATCCGAGGCTTTCAGGTCCAACGATATAAAGCACTGACAAATTGATAGAGATTAAATAAATCTGATTTATTCAATTTTCTTGTGTGTGTAAGTCTGAAAGACTGAGGAATGAAAATCAAGTTGCTTGGGGTAGATGAAAAATCTTTTCAAACGCTGGAATAAATAACTGTTTCTGATAGGAGATCTGATTATGGAGAAGAGAATTGAATGACAAAACCCCTGTTGACTTCAGCATCACTAGGGCTTGCATGAATCAAGTCAAGGCAAGTGACAAAAGAAGTGCATCTAAATTGTGCTTTCAGATCTTCAGTAGTGGTGTAAAATCTGCCATATGAGGCAAACTTTCCATGATTAGATTATCAGCTGTTTCAAAACTGTGTTGTGCTTAAGGTTGTACACACCGCTGTCTCTGCCTGTAACGTGAGTGGGAAAAAGTTGATAATTTTGTCCTGAGTTTGTGAAACATTTGCCTAGACATTTCTGTATTGCTGCTGCAAAGCTGTCTAGGTCAGGAAGGAATGGTAGCAAGATAGACCAGGTGGAAGACATCACATAGAACTATGATAAATTTAGTTTATTCAGAATTATTTCAAACTGTATTCCAGTTGTTAGTTAAGATTTGGCATCATTCCAATAAGCAAAATGTTTTATTCTTTGTTAAAATGTAATAAAATTAGTTTAAGAACTATTGAAATTAAGCAAATTATTTATATGCGTATGCATGTATATATGACTTTCCTTCCTTCCCCTTGTTTATTGTGAATTTATAGATTTTTCCTCATTGGTATAGTTTGTTATACCAGAAGTCTCAGGTAGAATCACAGCCCTTTTTTATCATGCGGCACAAATAAATTCGTATTTATAATGAGGTCAAAGTAAGCTCAGCAGACTAAAATATTGATAAAAAAAATCTGAGTGTAGTTGGGAACAACATTAGTTTTTGCCTAGAATCTCTGTGTCTCTCATCCCTCATAGCATGCTCTTTTTTTTTCCCATGGCTTTTTCAACCTCTGCTTTTGTGCCGATTGTGTGAAGATGCGCTTGAGCTAAGTGCAGACTGTGAAAACAGTGTAGAGTTTTCGGCCCATGCCTTGATGTGGGCAAGGCACTGGGATTCTAGAAAGATGTTAGTTTAAGGGAAGGAAATGGGTAATATGATGTCTTAAGAAAAGCGGCCTTTTGAGAAGTCTGAACAAATCACGCTTTATTTGCTGATGGGAGAAACAAATTTTCATGTATGTAAAAGACTGGTGCCAGGGGAGAAGCAACATTATGCTTCCTATTCATAAAGGATAGGACAAGAATTTCAATGTATGGCTAAAATGTGTGTTAGATACTGAATAAAAAGAAAGACAAACAGAAGACAGGTAAAGAATAGGCAGAATAACTTCTGAGCAGCAAGAATCGTGAGATCTGGAATAGATTACTGGGAGACTCTGAGGAATAGATTGGAAAACTCTCTGTCTGGATTACACTGGAATGGGATTTGGGCTATCTGACCTCTCTAGGTCTTCTTCTGTGCCTTTTTTTTCCCTGTTGGTGGTTATGTTATTGTTGTGTTTCTTGTTTCCAGGTAAGGCCTTGCTTTCCTTAAGGATCCATACCCTATGTTATGAATATATGGTAGCCTGAATTTTCCATTTTAATCTACAGTAACATTTTGCAGGCCAGTAAGCCCTGCTGTCCAATGGATATGTGTATTTTGGTATTTATGATCTGCAAATTAAGATAATCTTTGTACAGTTCTTGCTTCTGTATGCTGGAGGTGTAGCTGTATGCCTAATGAAATGGTTTCCTACGAAGTAATCAAGAAACAATTTAGTTTCAGAGGCCAGTTCTGTTTCTTCACTTAATCTCTTTTCAGAGGCACCCTTAGAGTACAGGTGGTGTTAAGAAGGAGATGAATATCTGGAAAATGGCAATTTAGGGGCATGAGATGCATTTACATTCAGTCTGGGAATATACTTGCTGCCTGTGAGTCAGCAGTGTCAAGCAGCTATGCGGCAGAAAAGAAAATGATAAAAAGGACAAAAGTGACAAAATGAGTGCAAATTATGTAATCAATGTTTCTCTTTTTATCAAAATAGTTATTTCAAACCTAAACAAGCTTTGCCAAGTAGTGGTAACATTTTGAAGTATTAGCGTTCATTGGATTTTGTTAGTATTGATATAATTTTCAGTAATGCTGTGTTAATATCTAGGTGACATTTATCCCAGCTGCTAAGTAGTAGAAAAAGGTTAACTTTTTTTTTAAGATATGCATGAAATGAAAAGCCTTTTTATTATATGAAATGAGATTGTATGGGGGAAATATGTTGTTATCAGATGGAAACGCCTTGTTTCCACATAGAAGGGTTGATTTAAAAAAAAAGGGGCGTCTCTTTCTAATGTTGTTGTGTGATCCTGTGTGGTTTATTACTACTAATTTACTTATCTTGGCACTGGTTAATATGCCCTAGCAATTTTAAGGTCATGCAGGGCCATTACATCATATGGTTAAACTCTGTATAGAATAGGCCTTTTCTGAATCTGTGCAGCTGCCTTTCTATTGGGCTGGTACTTATCATGGAGTGCAGCTTCTAGAAGTGTTTGGTCTTCATTTGAAGCTGTGGAAGATGCATTGCACTCTAACTTCATCAGTAGTTAATGGTCCTCATTGCTGAAAAATGTAATTAAGCTCTATTTCCAATATGAATTTTTCTGGCTTCAGTTTCCAGGCATTGCCTCTGGTTCTTCTTTAGAGCTCCAATGCTTTATCCTTAGTGAGATGTTTATACTCTCTAATGAAGTCACCTTTCAATACTCTTGTTTTAAACTAATTAGACATCTCTTTAACTCTTGCTGTAAGGCATTTTTCTCTAGTCCTTTGTTGTTACTATATCAATATGAATTGTTTTGGTTGTATATTTATTAAAAGGTTTAAAAGAGAACTGCACATGTGCTGTTAACATCTGCCTGGCCAGTGCAATACAACATACTAAAATCAATACTGTTTGTTGTTTTCCTGTTGATTTATCCAAAGATTGCTCTGTACTTCTTCACTTTTGTGTTATCTTCCTAGGAGATCAGATTCACCTACTGGCTCACTAGGAATTTTTTGTACATGTTACTCTTCAAAACATGTATAGAGTTCTTCAGAATAGGTTAGAATATTTTATGCCCAGCTTTAAACTTTAGCTTATTTCCCTGATACCTCTGCCAGTGGTTGCTGATATTAACAGCAACCCTTTGTCTTCTGAATCATTAGTGAACTGTTAAATAGCAAAAAGTGAAAAACTGTTCTTGGTGGGCTCTACTTAGTTACAAATTTATATTAAATAATGTCTTTTAATAATTTAATTTTGTTATGTTCGCAAATTCCTTGATTTTTAAATCAAAATGATGAATGGATAAATAATTTTTCTTTGAAAGTGCCAGATACATTCTGTTAGCACTCCTCTCAAATATTTATTATTACATTTACCATTTTTTAGCTATCGACTTTTTCAGCTGTGGACTGTAACAGAACCACTAAGATGATCAGAGGGCTAGAGGACCTCTCATTTGAAGACAGGATGAGAAAGTTGGGACTATTGAGCCTGGAGAAGAGAAGGGTCCATCAGGACTTTACAGCACCTTCCAGTATCTAGGTGCGGCTGGAGAGGGACTTTTCACAAGGGCCTGAAGTACAGGACATTGGGGAATGGCCTTAAGCTGAAGGAGGGCAGGTTTAGATTAAATATTAGGAAGAAATTCTTTATTGTGAGAGGGGTAAGGTTGCTCAGAGAGATTGTGGACTCCTTAGCTCTGGAAGTGTTAAAGACCAGGCTGGATGGGGGTCTGAGTTACCTGCTCTAATGAAAGGTGTCCCTGACCAAAGGTGATCCTTAAGGTTCCTCTTTCCAACTCAAATCATTCCATGATTCTATGAGTTTCTGTGTACACACATTAATTTTAATGCTGGCAGACATATATTTGGATATATTAATGTAAATATTTAAGAATATAGTAACTTAATACCTGAAAGTAGTTTCTCAAAAGTTTAATAAAGAAATAAAATAAAAGTTTAATAAAGAAATCCTCAGTTTCAATGATGCTTAGAGCAAAACTTCTTTGGTTTCTGTGAGGTCCATACTGTACATACCTGGGCTTATGCATGTGAAGCCTGCACGTAGGGGACTCTAAATAGCATATATATCCAGTTTTGTATCACCTTAATAATTCAATTTATTGAACAGTTTATTCAACTATCTAGAAAAATAATAGACCTCTGCCTGTCATGCTGGCCGAATAATTGTGTCTTAGGAAATATTTTGCCTTGTTAAGTACTTGAATGTGATATCTGAAATGAGGAAACTTTGGAAAAATATTTTGCTTTCTTTTCTGGGCTGAAAGCTACCTTGTCAGTCCTGCTCTGATGAGAGAACAAATGCATGTAGGTGTAAGGAAGAGTAAACTGGGTTGTGTTAGCATTAGCCAACAGAAGGGCATTTTGAGTGGGGTCTGGAACTTACTGTCAGTGTAATTGGGTGCTACAGTCCCTAAAAAGTGGGACTTGGCAGGTTGATTCAAGGCAAAGTCATGCCTGTACTGCCACTGGGGTTCAGTTCTTGCAAAGGGCAGTTTGGTGTTCCCAGTGGAGCTGTTGGAAGGATGGATGACATCAGGGATGCTGCCCGCCCTTGAAATGTAGCGGGAGTCACTTCTGTGCTTCTCTTTTTGGATTGATGGTGACTACTGCTGTGAGTTCCTTGTACAGAAGGTATTAAGTCGATATTTAAGTGATGCCAGTCTCCCTTAAATGTCTTTGCCTGCAGAAAACAGGTAGACTAGGAAAAAACCCTCCAAACCTCATTTCTTCCCTTGGTGTTGTAATTTTGGCCATGCTAGTCCTTGGGATGGCAGTGGTTCCATTTGCACGCACAGCTCAGCTTGCACACTCTGTATTTTGTGCTCTTCCTAACATTTGGACATAAGTAACGTGCTGGTAACATAGAGCAGTGAATGAATACTAAGAATTTGGAAGCACAAGTATAAAATTTAAAAAATCAGTGTAAAATGAAAGCCACCAGAAACGTTTAGCTTGCAATTTTTTGTGTTATTTATCATTTTTCATTGACCCCACTATTAAGTGTATTAAAATATGTTGCCCAGTTTAGCGTTTGATTTATCTGAAAGGCTGTTAGCCTCAGGATTCAGCTGCACCTCACTAAATGCCTAGGTCATTCTTAATGAATATTAAGAAAGCCCAGGGAATGAGAAACCTTCCCTATTGTCTCAAAGTAACTTTTACTCTGTTTCTCCTCTCAGCCTATGATAAGTTACCCTGGATCGTTTGGTTGTGGTATGGGTTTCTTTTTGGGCTTTTTGGTTGTGGTTGTTGTTATTTTTATTATTACTCATTTAAAAACTTTTGTGACATCATTATCTGTAATATCTGGAGGATAATAAAAAAATTCCCTTTTCCAGTTGAGAGTAAAAAATCTGATTCATGCAATGAGATGCCATTCATAAACTTTCACAGAAAGTTCTGTTAGTCAATTGTTTGTGAACTCTGACAGTAGGATTGTGTTTAAATCTTATTTCTCAGGTAATTATGTTGCCAAACATACTTTCAAAGCTCAGGCTTTCTGCATAGTATGCACAAAATACCAGAGCATAATATTTATTATGTTTGTAGGCCCAGAGGGGGAAGAAAGGTGCCAAGTAAATGTAGTGAAGGCTGTCTAAATTATTTCACCAGTTGAAGGATGGGGGGAACATTTTAATCTTAGAGCCTGTGGGAGTTTGGGAGGAGTGTTTCTGGGAGGAGGGTAAGTATAGACTGAGATTTGTAGTGATTCAGAGTTTGTTAGTTAAAGCCATGTGGAAAAATTGCTAATTTTGGACTGATAGGTCATCTCTGGTAGTTCTTTACAATCTGACAAACTTGTTTCCTGTTAATTGTACATGTTCCAATTATATTTGAAGGAGATTTAATTGGAGTAATTTTAGACATCACATCCACTAGGGAAGAACTGGGGAATACAGAGGTTTAAATTTGATGCGTAGCAGCAAAAGACAAATCAGGAAATGTGACTCTAGGACAGTTTTAAGTGGTATGCCAAGGTAGGCAGTCTGGTCACAGGGGTGGTGACCTTTCTTCAGGCTCTATATATCTGAAATTTTGTGTGTCTTTTCTGGGCATCAGGAGGCATGTGTGTATTTTTAATTTATTTTTCCAAATTGCAGATTCCTCTGGTGTTCAGCTGACTAAATTGGTCACCCTGCCACAGGTGCCAGGAAGGCTTGCAGGGCTGTACAGATGCTGGCTGTCTTTGAGAGGTGATACAGAAAGAGACCCAAGATGACTTTTGGATGACTTATGTGTTTGTGGAAGGAGATTTTTAGAGGAAACAAAACATTATTTGCTGCAGATCTCTTTGTAAATCTTCTAAAAATGGCTTGCCAGAAGAGTTGTATCTCACATGGTTTCAGCATTCTCGGTGCTAAGATGTTCTGTCCTGTTTAGAAAGGAAAGCACAAACTAGCTTTATATAGGCCTGACAGAAGTGTAGGATACCAATTCTATGCTGAGTAGGGCTTTATTTAATTTTATTAATGTAAAGGAAAGCATCTTTAAATGCACTGCTTGAATTCTTTGTCTTTTTTTGACTTTTATAAAATTGGTTAAAAATTGATGACAGTAGATATTTAAACTCCCTTGCCTTAATGCTTTTTTTCAGCAGCTACCTCCCATTAGCCAGAAGGCACAGGAGTGTCTTTGCTTACCCAACCTGCTACAGTGCTTTTTGCAGGATACAGTTAGTTTTCTTCACAGTGCTGGTAGGGGGCTGTGTTTTGGGTTTGTGCTGAACAGGGTTGATAATATGATGGTATTCTTGGTATTGCTGAGCAGTGCTTATAGAGAGTGAAGGCCTTTTCTGACCTTTTGCAGATTACAAAGGGATATTCCATACCATTTGACCTCATGCTCAGTATATAAACTGAGGGGAAGGAGGAGGCAGAATGCTGTTTGGAGCAATGGTGTTAGTTTTCCCAAGTCACCACTACATGTGATGGTGCCCTGCTCTCCTGGAGATGTCTGATCACGGGAAGCAGTGAATTATTTCTTGGTGTGGGTGTCTTGTGTGCATAGCTTTTGCTTTCCCTATTAAACTTTCTTTATCTCAACCCATGAGTTCTCTTTTCCCCTTCCAACCCTGATGCTGGTGGTGGAGCAGTGCTGAGTGCCTGCCTTGGGGCTTGGCTGCTGGCTGGGGCTAAACCACGGCAAATGCTGAAGATGAGTTCACTGAAATCAGAGGCAAACAACCCAAGTGCTACGATAAACTGGCTCCTGGTATAAAAGGAGTCTGTGTGCCCCTAGAGGACGGTGACTTCAGTCTGGGCAGACTTGCCTCTTGGAGAAGGTAAATGTCACCAGCTGGCCCATCTGTAGTCCTCCCAAACTATAGGAAGTTGGTAGCAGGTTCATCTCAAGCTGTGGTTCACAGTTCCTTCCTCTGAATGGCACATGGTGAGGATGGGGAACAGTCTATCACAATATGCTCTTTGGAATATGGTTTGAAATTCCTGAGCCATCATTTAAATCTCCCTGAAGCTAAGTGTAGAGCTTCATATTTATGCATTTTTGTCTTTATGTAAGTTCTGTGCTTTCTCTTTTCCCCTTCCTCCTTGTAAACAGAATGGAGAATGATGAACACAATCGAAAGATGTGATTGGGGAAATGGAAAGTGGGAGAAGTAAACAGAAATCTATTTTAACCCATCAGTATTATAACTGAAACAATGGAGTAAAATGTTAAACTTGTTTTTGCAAAACATTGTTTTAAGTTGGCTGCTTACCCAAGAGCTGAGTAAGGAACTACCCTTTCTAGACAATAAGTCATCTAATAAGACAGACTTTTATGATATACTGTTTTTAGCTGATAAACTGGATAAGTAGTTATACTTTATTTCAGAATTTAAATAGGATTTATAGCTCATATATTAAGAAGACACTTGTTTTGATGCTGTGTAATGCAGTGATTTGCATGGTATGCTTCCTTCATTGCTATTTCTTTAACCTGTTCTTTGCTGAGATACAAACCATCGAGTTTTACTTCTATTTATTCAAAAACATTAGACTTATTAAAAAAAGTGGAGGTGCATGCATCACGGCTAAGAGTGAAGACTCATAGGCTTATAGTCCTTGTACTCTTTTAGTCATATGTTTTAAAGGAACAAGCAGGAGAAAAAGAGATCGAAATAAAAATTGAGAAGCAATCAACTAAAATTCCTTTAATGAGAAAATTTAAATTCATAAACATACCATGTAACTTAATTTTTATTCAATACAAATCTCTTAAGTGTAGTTTAAATATTAAGAATAGGTAAAAAAAGGTAACACTAAAAGGTAACATGTTTTGTAAATGTGCATGAGAAAATAGTGAATTATTAAGGGGTGGAGACGGATAAACCTGGCATCCTACCTGGCCACAGGGCCAGGCTGAATGGGGCTTTGAGCCACCTGATCTAGTTAAATGGCATCCTGCCCATGGCAGGGGGAGTGGAACCGGATGTTCTTTAAGGTCCTTTCCAATCCAAATCAGTCAGTGATTCTAGGATAAATGAATTTTTTTTTTTTTTTTAATACTTTGGAACTCCAAAGCAAATGTTTGAAGCAAAGAATAGAAGTGTTGAAGTAAGAGCACTCCTGAGGTCCGCTAAGAGTGTACCTGAGGGGAGGCAAGACAGGAGGGGCTAAAGAAATGAGAAAGAACTACACTAATGTTAATTCAGTTATGTATAAAGCTGGGAGTGTTTCAAAGGAAGGTTAACTCTGGAGAACGTGTATGCTAGAGGAAGCCTTTACTACTTAAGGCAGTAGTGGAGGAGAACTTGAACAAAGACATTAAAGATGAACTAGAGAATGTCCTGATCTAACCAGGCATATCTCATGTCAACATAAGGATTTAAAAAAACAGAGGAAGATACCTTTGCCTCTTTGCTGGTGGGATTGAATCTTCCAATCAAACTGCTGCTGCAAAGCTGGCAGGATTTCTTAATTATTATAATGTTTCTTTTGTCTTTAGTAACATCAAAAACTTCCCACCTCTTTTGCCTCTGTTATTAATTTGAAAATCTTAACAAGTAGAATGTTTATCTATTTACTACTTTCCATTTTAACACCCTAAATTTTGTGCATGTTTTAGCTCTGCCTGCTACAATTGAATTATATAGTAAGTAATATATTTGGGATCTATCAAAGCTTGGCTTTAGCAAATTAGGTGTCCCCTTTGTCAAGTCTAGGAATGCCCTACCTATATGTGGTCAAGGTGTGTTATATTTTCTTTTATATGTGTCTGTGTAAAGTTGTGAATTCTTTGACCTCAGCAATGTTTCCCTGCCAAGTGGCTGCCTGTTAAATTATGAAATCCCGTGTGGCAAATTTCTCTGAGGAGTTGCATGGCCTCACTTCCAACTATATTAATTCTTTTTTATGTGAAGAACATCAGAAACTTTGATAATAAATAACCAATTTAATTTGCTCATTGCTGCAGTTCTAGACAAATAACATTGCTCTTCTTTTGACCAGTACATTATAAGAACTGTAAGACCTTGTGATTAATTATTATCAGAAAGAATTCAGTCTAGCTGTTTGTAGATGAATCCTGAAATGTTTGGTTTCTGAATGTGGACTTTTTTCCTGGTATTTATACTGTGGTGTGGCTTTGAAGGATTCTTATTCTTGTGCCTAAGGAGCTTTCTGTCTTGGTTGCGTTTCAGAGTTTGTACTAATTTTTTTTGTATTTAGCTATTCAAACTGATGCCAAGGTATTGAATATATATATCTGATACTTTGGAATGGTATTTTTTCTGTAGTGATGGGGACATAATTCAAAACATTCTCATATACTGGGCCTCGTGTGTATGCTTGTTTGCTGCCATGTTTCTAAATGAAGAATGAACTTACAGAATTTATAAAAAAATGCTTCTACAATTCTGGGGAAAAAGAAACCTAGTATAAAATTAGTTAACACTGATTATTACAAGATGACAGTTCACCTTTGGTTTTGTTTTTTCAGAGTATAAATTAAAAGTTACATATATTAATTATGTAAGGGTATGATAGAAGTAATTATTCCTTATGTTAGCCAAACTCTCAACAAGACCAGTGCGTATTATGAAAAGGAAAATGTTAATCAATGCAGGGCCTAACTGAATTCCAAGAGCTAAATTTCTAAGGCTTTTTTTTTTTTTTTTTTTTTTTAAAGTTAAGAGAAATGAGTAAGAATGATCCTCTTCTATGACATGTGTGCATGAAATAAATCAAACCCCCACACTTTTCCATGTTAAGTGTTTTGTATTATGTTCCAAGAGGGAAGAATAAGAGGATGAGATCTCCCTTACAAAGAGGATGAGTACATTCACAGCAAGGCGTCAGCTATATAAATGGCAGGTCACAGATCTTTTTACTGAAAGTAACACAGAGTCACAAAAAAAAATTTTGTGACAATCTTTGCACTGTTTATGTCATACATCTTCCTAAACACGGAAGTGATGTATGATTTTGTTTCCCTCTTATAAACTTGAGTAAGATACAACAGAAGAAAACATTTTCAGGTAAGTTATTTACTTACTTTTACATTTGCTTTTATCAAGTTAATATTTATAGGCATTGTCTTTAGTCTTTGTGGAATTTGGAATGTATAGCAGGAATAGGGCAGTAAACATTTTATACATAAATATATGCACATTTTCATAGAAATCAAAGTGCAAAAAGTTTCATGAACTGCGATAATGTTTAAATTATTTTTAATAATACAACTATTAAGTGTTTTACAAAACTGGATATAATTTAGATATTAATTACCAGCAGATTACCAGATCATAACATTTCTAAATGTCGTACAGAATTAGAATAAAATAAAACTTCTGTACCTGCAGAGCACTCCAACTGTTTTGATATACAAATGCAATTATCTTTAGGAGATATTTGAATTAAGTTGCGCTGCATTACTGGACTTGGAGGGAGGTTATTTTGGGTGAAACTCAGCACCTTGTCTTGCTTCAGGTTAGAAGATAATTCTGCTTCTATTTGGCTTTTCTTGTTTTCCTACCAATTCACATCTAATGAAATCTTCTTCCTTATTTTCTGAAAATTGAGCTTGTTAAAAGTGCTAGGAGTACTCATAATCACTTTTTTTAAAGTCTTTTTCGCTTGGACACTGATGTGTAAAAAACTCAAATCACCTCCATATCAAGATTTAGTACTTCCAAACTAATTAATTTCCTAAAAGGATGAATGAAGTACTATTACTGTCTGTTCAGGAGTTGATTAGTTATGAAGGTAAATGTGAACACGGTCATCATATAGTAAACAGCAGGTGGTGTTTGGTGTGTGAACGTTTACTTGCTTGTGCTCTGGGTGTGAATGCGGAGGGACAGTGCCCCCTGCTCTCTGGTCTGAATGCCTGGGAAGAGCAGGACCACCTTGTGTCATCCTGGTGCTCAGCATAGCACCTGCTGTTGAGAACAAATCACAAGTCATTTGATTTGTCTAAACCTGTGTGTGCTTCCTGATTCCAGAAGATGGTACTGGATGAGTCTCTTGCAAGAACCATTAGGAGAGACCCATAGAGTTCCAGCCTCTTGCTAGAACTGTAAGAAACAGACTGGGACAGTATTTAGGGGCTCCTACACCATTTCAGATGTTCCCCAGAAACATCGTGGTCTTAGGTCATAAAGAAATCCTGATTCTTTCTTTTCCCATTTAAGGGCTCTTGGAAGCCCTGGAGAGTAAGGGATTATTGATAGTCCTTCAGTAGAAAAGCAGCACAGACCTTTGGTGAGGATGATGATGTCTGCTTAGTCGAACACTGAATTGTGGGTGAAGGGCAGCCATACAGGCTGTTCTCTCTCCATCCGTACCTCTGGTGGCAGATTCAAACAGATGCTGGGGTCACTAGGACAGGCTGGCTTGGGGACAGTTCCCTGTTGCCAGTTCATACCCTCCTTGGCAGCAGGAGGTGCTCAGCTGTTTAGCCAATGCTTTGTGTGAAGCTGGCCCTGTTGGCCCTGCCCCAGATTGCTTGCTCTCACATCACCATCCTGTAGCAGGAGGTCTGGCATATGCAGCCAGCCCCAGCACAGGGTCTGGAAACTTGGGGAGGAAAGCAGAGACATGGATAAAAGCCACAGCTCCTGCTTTGGGATCTAACATCAGCAGCAGTTACTTGCCTTGCCCAGGAACGTGTCTGCCTCTGCAGCTCTGTGTACCCATGCCATGCCTTATCACCACAAAGATCAAATGAGCTCCACTGTGACATTAAAAAAGTGTACAAATTGCTCTGGATTGACTTTACCTGCTATGAAATGAAAGCTTATGGAAACGCTTATTCCCTTTCACCATTAGATGGAGCAAAGAGCTGTTCTCCCCCTCCATGCCTCACAGCTGAGAAGCCTTTGCTTAAGCTCTTCCAGGGAGCAAAAGAAGCCTCGTGACTTCCAAGGGCTATGTGTTGGCTTTAGTTTGGAGAAATAAAGTGCCCAGTGCAGAATCCCAGTGTGTTTTCCCGTCTATTTCAAGTTGAAAATCTAAGTATGAGGTAAATTAATACTGTCTGCAGTGAAGCAGCTTTGATGCACAAGCTCAATCTTTCATGCATGATTTCTACTTGAACCCTCTTAACTTGCCTGGAAAGTTAAGCCAAAACAGTCAAAGGGATGTATAATCAAATACTTCCTTTTAAGAAGTGATTTTTTTTTTTGCCAAAAAGAGGTGAGTATAACTTGTGCTAAAACCTTAAGTTATTAGCCTGCTACATTAAGAAATGTAGTTCTTGTGATTTGCAAATCATTTTCCTTTGGTGCATCTTTACATGCTGTGAAGATATATTTGATACCTTGTTTTCTGTGATAGATTCTTTAAAAAATGTACTTCTTTCTCCATTAACTGTTCCTTTTCTTTAAGTGTTTGTTGGGAGGGAGGGAATGAACATGGAAAGGAGCAAGAATAACACTTGCTTGTACCCAGCTGTGGTTGAAGTTGTATGTGTTTTTCTGTATGTCCATCCATGCATGCCCCATTGTGTTGTGTTTATTTTGAAAGAGTGGTTGCTTGGTGAAAATGATATTTCTTTCTGGCTGTTCCCCTCTGAAGGTGAGTTGCATCTGGTAAGCACAGTTGTTTATTCTTTCAGTTTGGGATTGAGAGCAGGTCCTAGCTCCTGGGTAAGCTTTTCCACTCTTGGTACCTTACAGTGTGTGGTTAGTTCCTTCCGCTGCTTGTTCTTTTCTGTATGTGTGTTTATTAGGTTTTCATATGCTGAACAAGTATTTAATATTTTGATTCTACAAATAGTTATTCTTTTGCTAAACCACTGGAGTCTCATACCAATATAATATCCTGGAAAAGGAGTGCTGTAAGACTGACTTGGGCAGTTCAGAAATAAATAATGGTCAAAAGTAAATCTTGCTGCATGCAGCTTGTCATACTGTGTTTACAAGTGCACAGTCATACTGTATTATAGTAATTTGCTATTATATTTTTATATTCATATTATGCAGCATTTGAGATGATGTTACATCAGATGTTCTACTTTTTTATGATGTAAAAGAGTTATGCCTTTTAGCAACCTCTTTGGACACAATTTTAAGATGACCTGCCTTAATTTCCAAGTCACTATTCCTGGCTATCTAGGTAATTCAGTTAGAAAGGATATAATTATTTACATGGATTTTTCTGGGTATAGAGATGAGTTGTCTGCTCTTTGCAGTTATAATGGTGGTTGAACCTCTTTATGGTTGTCAGACATCTATCAGAAGGTGGGATCTGGTTCTTTGGAGCAGACAAAGCTGTTTGGCAAGCTTGCTGCTAATGCATGAAACTCTGTAAATTTGTACAAAGCACAGTCAGGAGAGAGGGTTTTTGGAGAATGAGATGAAGAAATTGTGATGGGATTTTTTGCATAGTTCAGCTCTTGGACATAATCTAGTTCATTATAGCATTGATTATAAGTACTGTAGAGAGATCACTGCAGGCTTACCAAAAGTAATGGGATCTATGGATAGCTCTTTTAAATAGAAGCTTCCATTGCAAACTTGGGTTTTAAGTGACTTATTCTGCAAAGATTATTAGAGCCTTAACTCCTCCATTTTTTTTTACAAAACCAAACATTTAAAGAACTTTCAGGTTATTTGCCTGTTCATAGGGAAGAGTCAGTAGCCTATGATTCACTGCAGTGAATATTCAATTTAGTCTTTCTCTCCCTCTCTTTGTCTTCTCTTGTAGTCTGATTTGTGTTTTATTTCATTTCAAAATTTTCATGCATCACATCTACATCTGTAGCTGGCCTCTCATAAGTAGCAGTAATACCTGTGTGGTGACACAAACAGAATATTGTAATATTTTTATGTGAAGCAGTTCATAAAAAGTTACTGTGTTTTTGATCTGGTATTTTTATAAATAAAATGTATTATTCACTGCTGAAAACTGAAGGAAATAAAGCATTGAACTAGATTAGCATGCACCACTATTTTAGACAGCTTCTTTTTTTTCTCTAGTAACAACTGTATTAGAATTCTTTTACTAGGTGAACTGAAAAATCTGATTTTCTACAGTTTAAAGCTAGATTTTTTTTTCCTCCTGTTTGTGAATATTGCATACATTTCATGCTGTGGAAACAGCAGCCTTGCTCTGTGCATGGTATGATGCAGTGGCAAAGACACTCAGTAAGGAACTACAAATTCACATTTGTTCCCTAACATGTTCTAAAGCAGAAACATGATAAATAGTCATTGAGTGTGTTTTTAGGGGTGAATGGCATGGACTTCTTTTTCTTTGATTTTGAATCACATTTTGGGAGAAGGGGTAAATTTTAGGATGAAAATATTTGGACAACTTGATCTGGATTCTCATTAAAGTTTTTAGAGTTACTGGAAGTACATGTTTCTTTCAAAATATCTATCAAATACTTGAATGACCTTTCTATCATTAAAAATAACTGTGATGTTGGTTTCTTTTTTAAATAGCTCTTTACCCAGTGAGACTATGCCGGAGAATACCAAAATTACTTGGCATGTTATCTCTGCTTAATATGCAAGCAACCATTTTAACACCTGTGTATTTTACTTATATAGACATGCCATTGAAATTTTTGTTTATACATAATTATTTATTGAATGAACACATTACATCAGAAGTTGCCTATGCTATTGTGTGCATGCTGCTCACCTGCTGAACTGAAAGAAGAGGAAATTTTAGACTTACACATTTACAATAATGCCAATGAGTTTCTTTAGACAGGGATAACCTGTTATGAAACATTATCAGAGGATTGGTTATAAGTAGCAGTGAGCTGGGGAGCTGTGTTGCTGTTGAAGTAAGGGCTCCTGACATGATGTTTGCTTGCTGAAGGCTCCCAGCAGCCAGGGCCTTGTGCAGTCTGTGGTGTGAGGCTTTCCACTGGCTATGGCCATGGGAGGAAGCACTGCTCACAGTGAAGCCAAATAAGCTTCATTTTATCCACAGGAGGAGGCGCTCAGATGGCAGAGAACTGTTTTTGGTTTTGTTTTGGTTTTTTTTTGCCAGTTAGAGGACAGACAGTGGATATAGCATTTATTTCAGTTTAGAGTTTAGGTAAAAGCTAATCATGTTACTGCTTGTGACTGAACAGTAAAAACTTACTGTGAAATGCTCAGGTGTGCAATGGGCATTTTCTGTCTGCATCCAAAACCTCACTTTATTTTTAGATTATGCATTTCTCTGTATGTTTCATGTATTATAAATTGGGTGAAACATTATTTACCCTTTCATTTCCTCATTAGTTGTCTAAAACCATTCCCTCTACCCTTACCTTGTAAGGGTCTCCACAGGGCCAAAGGCCTTTATTCACAAGTTGTAGAACTTTCAGAACTTGTGTTTTAGGTGCTGGTGGCGCTCTGAGCCATTGCTAGAGATGTGGATCTCAACATGAAGAAACTCAACGTGTCCTTTCTGCTTTCAAAATTTGGTGTTAGCGAGAGGAAACAGGAGCTATTCTTTTGTGCAGCTATTGGAATGAATTGAAAAAAACTAAAACAAACCTGCCAAACCAGTATTGGTTTTGCTCGTTTTCCAAGAAGCAAAAGAGATCGGTTTTATTGTTTCTTTGGTTTGTGGTTTTGTTTGGTTTTTTTTAAAGTTATAGTGCAGAGAGGGCAAGAAACCCTCCAAGCACTGAAATTGCTAGTGTGTGCCACTTTTCAACTTGTTCATTAATGTGCTAGAGAAGGACTGATACTTTCGGTGGGGGGAGAGGGAAAATCTTGGCATTGAAATTGGAGAAGTTGTTCACGTACTGATGGAAGTGATCTGCAGTGTACTCCTTGCACAATAGCTTCTGTACCTAAGGCATGACGTCAGTAGAAGGAGCAGTAGATTTTTAACGTGAATGGACACAGATGTCCACTATAGATCTAAAATCCTGTAGGATATTTTTATTGCTCGACCCAAGAGTAAATTCCGGAAGTGCTACTGAAAATTGCTCTAGAGGTGCCTAATAAAGAAAAACCTCTGAACCACAAAGTGCTTGTAGACTTGGTTTGGGAGGTTTTTTTATTTGTTGTTTTCTTTTCAAGCACTTTAAATGTAGTTTCAACTTTGCAAAACCACCATGAGCACCTTCCAGGCCTGAAACAGTTGTGCTCTTCAGGGCCAGATAATCTCAGACACTGAAAAAGCGAGAGGGTCTCTCATGAGAGGAGGGATTTGATGGCTGAGCCAGAGCTGGCATGTGGCCCTGGAACTGGCAGGGCTGGCTCAGCCCTGTGCACTGCGCTGGGTGCTCGTCACAGGGTGAGGGAGCAGGGGCTGGAGTGCTGCCAGCCAGGGTTCTTTGGAGAGAACAACAGCCTTGTGAACTAGCAGGAACAACACAGAAGAGTTTTTTATTTTTCCTTTACCTTGTTGAACCTTTACCTCTGTTGAACTTGCTCTGTGTCTGGCCCAGCTGCTGAGATGCAAACTGTTGGCAGTGTGCTGGTGTTAAAAGAAAAGCACAAGGCAGGCAGCAGGGCTGGTTATATTTTGTATGTTACCTTAATTTGTTTAAAATATTCCCTTCCAAAGATCGAGACAGAGGTACAAGGCCGCATTAACAAAGTGTGAACAAAATGAACACAGATTCCACTTGTAGCAAAAGCTGTCTGAAGAGAACGAGACAGTGAGGAAGTGATGAGGAGGCTCAGGGTGAGACCAGAGAAGCTGTTGGTGAGGTCAGCTGGTGCCCATGCTTTGTTCTCAAAATGGCTCTGTACCTTGGGATGGTGTTGCTTTGCTCTGCTGGGCACATATGTTGTGTTTTTGCACACAGAAGCACATCTTGTATATTTTGGATCTTTTTTTTGTGATGGTACATAAAATGGGGTGAACTTTAGGGGTCCCCCTAAGGTTTCTAAATGCTCCCTTAGGAATTTGTACTGAAGATTTCTGTTCATGCTGTCTGACATTTTCATGATGTGAGGCTCATGGTCTTTAAGTTTGTTTCTATAAACAAATGTAGTAAACGTAGTGCTTTATTTTCTACCTGAAACTTGCTGTGGTGGTTCCTTTTAAGAGAGACTGTGTGGGTGTTCATTTTAAGGAAATTTTTAGGTTTGTAACTCTGAAAGTGCAAGTTATCTTGAGAATATTATAATTTCCTAACAAAGAAATCAAAATCAAGTAAGCTTTGGCTTACAAAGTCATTCTTATTGTCAAAGCCCTCATATTGTCGTCCTTATCCTACCTTCAGTTGTATAGCCAGCTTTGTTATTTCTCTTTTCTCACTTTGGCGAGGTCTAGTTCCATTATTTATGCAGCTCAGGACTGGCAGTCTTCCACTGCCGTTAAGAGGGTGATTTGCAGATCTGCAAGCACAAAACTTTTTGTTATGAGGACAGCCTTGCATTTGGTGTACGGTTGGTTACTGGTAAGACAAGGAAGATCTTGGTCCTGTGACATTGGAAGGTGAAAATCAGTGATGCTGGTATTTGTGCCAGAACTGTAGTTCATGAGCTTGGCATAGCTGCAGTAGAGGAGCTGTACTGAGGAACCAAGAACAGCCCTATGTGATGAGCTGTCAGGGTAGCTCTGACAAGAGTTATTCTGTTTTCTTTAATTGTTTGGTTTTTGTCTTGGTTTCTGTTTGTTGTATTCTTTTGCACAACTTGTTTAGTTGTTTGTTTTTTCCAGGGCATTTATGCCTGACAAACATTAGTGATTTCCCCTCCTTTCCATTTCTCATAGTCTTTGTGTGATGAATCACAGGAAATATATGTCGTTGAAAACACAGAAACTCTGAATTTTTAGTTGTGAAGTCTGGCAGTTGAGTTGTCAGTCAAGATTTGTCTGCAAATCACAGTATCATGACTAAAATTGCCTTTCATAAATGTAATGAAACAGGCTGAAATCTATCTTAAGCCATTAGCTGAAAGGTAAAGCTTGTTTAGGTACAAACATTGATTTTTTTAAGCTCTCTATTGGATAGGGAGAAAAATGTTGCATTGTTTCCTACAGTTTCCCAATCTCCAGTTGTGATGTCCTCTCAAGAAATTGAAGGCATCATTTTGTTTAATAGCAGAGTTGCTTTTGGATAGGAAAACAAAAGTTTTCAAACGAAAGTTTCATAAACAGGAAATAACTGTCTTCATGAATTCGTTCCCATTGGAGAGATGAAATAAATGTAGTACTTTTTCCCAGTTAAAAGACTTGGGAAATAAAAAGAAAAAAATATAAGTGGTCATGATATCCTTTTTTGTAATCCAGGATCTTAAGCTTGAAAGATAAATACCAAATTATCACATGATCTATTAGAATGCTGCAATAACTCTGAACTGAAAATACTTCTGATTCTTAATTTCTGCTAGTCTTTTCACCAAGGTTTTATTGCATTACAAAATTAATGACTCCTATTTTCTTCTTTTCATTTGGTGCATCCCTGTAGTATTCATTTGGTTCATTAGTAAATCAGCTCAACTGCTGAATCATTTCCTAGAATCATAGAAAAAAATACCTAAGCAGAGATTTGAAAACATGCACTGTCTCTGAAGTAAAAAAAGACCCTAACCCCAAAAAAACAACCTAAAATCCACATTTCACTTTTATTCCTTTGTGTAAAGCTTGCCAGATGTACTGCAGAGCTTAGTTAAACATGCTAAGAATAAAGTGCATTCAGATATACCTGGGGTGCTAAATAATTGCTTCATGTTGTTAAGGCTGTTCATTTAA
This sequence comes from Sylvia atricapilla, assembly GCF_009819655.1. Taxonomy (NCBI): domain Eukaryota; kingdom Metazoa; phylum Chordata; class Aves; order Passeriformes; family Sylviidae; genus Sylvia; species Sylvia atricapilla. Next base: position 96,720,771 of record NC_089141.1, read on the forward strand.
TCAATATTTTTTCTCTCAGAGTTTCTTGGTATTATTTTGATGGATGCTTGCTAGATTCCAATGTCAGCCAGCAGGTATTTTCCCCAGAAGAATGGACCAACTGGAAACCTTTTTGATAAGAGGGGGGGGAAAAAAAATCTAACAATTTGCTCCAGCCAGTGCCAAGTGGCTTCATCAAAGACTTGTTGCTTAAAATGCCAAATCTAGTTTTCTACCACCATTGTGAGCTATTCCTTCTGTATAGCAGATTTCACCCTAACTATTCCAATTTAAAGTCACTACTAAAATACAAATGACTGCTGTAATCCTGAGTATTTATTTTCTTCAGCTTGTAGTTTGTGGGGCACTTTGGTAGGTATAATGGATTCACAGAATCATCAAACAATTGTTTTTTCTGGATTCTTTTTCTAAGACATCTTTTGCAGACCTTTTACAGAAAATTTTAGCAGGTATGTTAGAAAAATTTCTCCAAATTACTCTTGACAATCAACAGTCTCCCCTTATGAAAGTAGGTTGTATAGCAAAGAATCCTCTACAGGAATGCATTTTAATCTACTGTTAATGAATACTTTTATATAGAAACATAGGAATAGAAATTTGTTAGTTCCTTCCTTGGTAATTATGGAGATTGAGCCTTCTAATCTAGTTTCCTGTTATGCTAATATAATACCTGTTTCCTTTGGAAATTTACCCTTTAAAGGACTGTTTTAAAGTGTCAGTTAGTGCCGTCTTTTAGTTCACAGTATTATACTCATCCTCTTCAGAATGTCCCTCATTCTTTGTTAATATTGAGACCATTGCTGTAGGTGCAGCAGTGTTGTCATGAAGTAGAAATCAAACTTGTGTTTTCTCATGAGTTGTGCATATACAAATAAGGTCCTACTTCCCTGCTCAAGCAGGGTCATCCCAGAGCACCTGGCACAGGATTGCATCCAGACAGTGCTTGAATATCTCCAGTGAGGGAGACTCTACAACCTCTCTGAGCAATCTGTTCCAGTGCTTGGTCACTTACACAGTAAATAAGTTCTTCCTCATATTCATGTGGAATTTCCTGTGTTCAGTTTCACCCCACTGCCTCTTGTCCTATTGCTTGGCACCATCAAGTAGAGCCTGGCTCCATCCTCTTGATGTGTCCCCTTCAGATACTTATTTACATAGATAAAGTCTCGCTCCTTTGTCATATTTAATGTGCTGGATTGCATGTTTTACTGCATTTTGATGTTGCACAAAGGATTGTTAGAAAACACGAAAAAGAAAATTATTTTCACAGGGCAATGATTTTAAACCTGTAAATTTATTTTATAAAGCCCGACAAGTATGCGAAATTTTCAAGAGAAGTGCATGTGATGAAAGGCATCTAATCAAAAGTTGAGGGATTTCAAAGAAAGCTTCTTAAATAATGTGAGACTGTGGAAAAAACCAGTATAAAAGCATTTTAAAAAGGAGTAAATTTCAGAGGCATTCAGAGAAAAACATTGATTAGAAGTTCCTTATGTGAAATGGAGGACCTCAAGTAAAACAAGAATTTATTAAAACTTTAAATATACATACCAAATCTGTTTCTATCAGAACATTTATCTGAGTTAGGGTTTTGTGGGATATGAAATGTTAGGTTCAAGTTTTGCTGTCTTCTGAAACATAGCAAATCTCAAATGATGGGACACCAGTCAGTTGTGGTAAAAGAGCAGAGCAGAAGGCTCTGAATGCAAATATATTATCCAAATAATGTTCCCATGACATGAACATGTTTGCTTCCTTTTGGAGGTCTAAATAATTTTGATTAACAAAGAATATCAAGCAAAGAAAAAGTGTTCCTTTTTTACTGTTAAAAGTATTTGGAAGCTTTGTTTTTCAGTCTGCCTTTCTACTTGCCTGCCTAGATTAATCATCTTGATTACCTCTCTGTTCCTCTCGCAGTCTGCAAGCAAATACAAATAATGTAGTTAACTGCAGTGCTTCCCAGGTAGTGAGTTAATTTTCTGTTGTTGGTCCTTCGCTTTTTAATTTTTTATTTCCAGTGTTACCATCTAGCCTGTGTTTATAAATCTGCTCCTCTTGCCCATCCTCCTATGCTGTAGACTGGGCTCTTTCTTTCTTTTTCTGACTGTCATTCATGCCATTAACATCTTGTTTATTTGCACCTTGTTCATTATTGGCAGAGGAAGGACAAGGGGCATTCAATAACACAATGATAAATTAGAATGTTATTTATGCTTAGTAAAAGCAAACATCCTGGGACTAGAGAGGTGCATCAGAATGATTGTTTTATAGGTTTTTGAAGCACCACTTTGATTTATGCCTTTATCCTGAGCATAAATACTCCAGCATAGTCCTGAAAAAGCTGGCAGCCCATGGCTTGGACAGGTGCACTTTTTGTTGGGTTAAGAAGAGCTTGGATGGCTGGCCTCAGAGAGTTGTTGTGAATGGTGCTGCATCCAGTTGGCATCCAGTCACTTGTGGTGTCCCCTGGGGATCCGTGTTGGGCCCATTCCTCCTTAATGTCTTTCCTGATAATCTGGATGAGAGGATCAAGTTTAGTATTAGCAAAGTCATGGACGACACCAAATTGGGTCAGAGTGTCGATCTACTGGAGGATGGGAAGGTTCTGCAGAGGAACCTGGACAAGCTGGATAGATAAGCCAAGACCAATCGTGTGGGGTTCAACAAGACCAAGTGCCTGTGTCCTAGCCTTTGGCCAAAACCACCCCCTGGAGTGCTGCAGGCTGGGTCAGTGGAACAGCAGAGAGGGACATGAGGGTGCTGGTCAACAGCAGCTGAACAGGATCCAGCAGTGTGCCCAGGTGGCCAAGAAGGCCAATGGTATCTGGTCTGGATCAGAAATAGTGTGGCCAGCAGGAGTAGGAAAGCGATTCTTTACCTGTACCACACCCCAAGTCCTGTGCCCAATTCTGGGCTCCTCAGCTCAGGGACAGCACTGAGGTGCTGGAGAGATTCCAGAGCAAGGCAGTGAAGCTGGGGGAGAGTCTGGAGCATAAGTCCTATGCTGAGGGAACAGGGGTTGTTAATCCTGGAGAAGACGAGGCTCAGGGGAGACCTTACCACTCTCTGTAACCACCTGAAAGGAGGTCGTGGCCAGGTGGGCACTGGCCTCCTCTCCCAAGCAACTAGTCACAGGACAGCAGGACATAGTCTTAAGCTGTGCCAGGGGAGGTTTAGGTTGAAGGAGGTTTACAAAGAATTCCTTCACAGAAAGGGTGATCAGATGCTGTAATCGACTGCCCAGTGTGGTGGAGTCGCTGTCCCTGGAGGTGTTTAAGGGAAGTCTGGGCTCAGCCCTCAGTGCCATGGTCTGGTTGACAGGGTGGCGTTGGGTCATAGGTCAGACTTGATGATCTCAGAAGTCTTTTCCAACTGCATCGATGCTGTGATTCTGTGAAAGAAATCAATGTAACAGCAGAAGAAATCTTAAGAGATTCACAGCATAGTATGTTATTCCTCAGTATTTGTGAGAAATTAAACTGTTAAATATTTTCAGTGAAGTGTTTGTGTATAAATACTTGATCATATGTGGTAACAGGCTTTGGTCTAAAACATTCCAATGATTTCGGAACTGCCAAGCTTCAAGTGAGCATTCAGGGCTCTGCAAAAATGGGAGGGATGCTAATTAGAAAATAAAATGAAGATTACATTTTAATAATATCAGGCTAAGCTTATTTGCCGTTTTGTTTGGTAAACTACTTGCAGCATGGTTGGCAGTGCCTATTGAAAGACAAGAATAGGGATGAAAAAGACCTGTTGTGGTGAGAATGCCTGTTTTACCTTGTGTTACTGCAGGGGTTTATATGAGGAGACTGAAACTGGGGTGAGTTATAATTGGAGTACATTTACACTGTGTTTAAGACTGTAATAAAACTACCCCAGGTTATTGGAATGATTTACATCCACTATGAAATATTTTAATTCTAGCTATGTTTGCCACGAAGTGAGTGTATACTTCATAAAGTATAGGGTGAGGCATCAAGAGATCTGAATTCATGTTAAGTACCAATTTCCTTTGTGATGAGATGTTCAGTGGTTTGAGCGTACTCTCTTTTTCTGTAAAAGAGAAAATAACTGAAGATACTTGATTGTTTCATGGTAAAATGAAAAAATGTTGGAGAGAAAAAAATGCGTGTCTTAATGGGAACATTTTGAACATCTTGGTAACATACTGAAAAAAACCTTGGCAGTTTTCTTAGCATCAGCTAGTTATTGTCTTTCATGTGTGCACTTTCAGCAGAAAGATTCATGTTTTAACAATGAAGAATCATCCTTTTTCTTTCCTTGGCTTGCTTTGGTAAGCAAAACTCTTGGGATCTCCAACAGGAAGCAGGTTCATGTGATGAGAACAGCATTTGGATGATACATTTACACGATCCTCCTGCAAATGCCCAATGTTTGTTTTATGATCTTTTATTCTTAGAAAAATACATTAGTTTTTCATATATTTGAAAATAACAAAAATGTTTAGTTTCTATTATATATTTACACATCTATATTGAAGTTATCCATAAAAACACCAATGAAGGGTTAAAGCAGTGTTTAAAATCTAGTCAGTGCTGCTGCTTTTTCTGCCAGAGATCAGGCCCACTGCTCAGACTTTGAATCCTCCTGGAAGTAAATCTGGAGTTCCCCGGAGGTTTTATATGCCAGTTCAGGGTGAAAAGAGTTTGAGATCCTTTCTTTTGAATTCTGCTTTGTTTTTTGTGCAGCACTGGAGTCTTTCTGATTGCTTGGCAGTTTCCTTTTTTTTTTTTTTTTTTTTTTTTTTGAGAATTTTTTGTTGCCTTGGTTGGATTTTTGGTTAGGGCTTTTTTTTAAGTTATGGGACAGCTGCAGTGTGTAATTTTCCTGTGCTCCTAAGAAACCAGAAGTGTGAAAAAATATCAGTGTAATTTCTCATCTCTGTAGAGGAAGAATCAAATATCATTCACCTGCTCTAGAAAGAGAGGCTCACATTTTTTTCCTCTTTTTCCTATATAGCTGCAAGTAACAGTAACTAAGACAGAAAGCTTTTTCGACTTCTAAGAAGGTCTAGAAAGGGAGGAGTAACACTAAGGTGTGGTCCTTACTAGAAATGATGAATTTAAGTTTCAGTATCATTTTTTAGGTTGAAGGAACCAGCCAGTTATAACCACTAATGACAAATCGTTCTTTGAGCTCTGAATGCTGTTATGAAACTTAAGAGCATAAGCTTCTGGGGGCAAGGCTAAACCAACTTTTTGGGAGCCTGGTGCAGCTGGTGCTGTAACCTTTGTTCTTTAAGCCTATTTTGTTACAAAAGCACAGAGGGGCCTCCAAAGAGTGTGGTGTAATGGGATGCAGTTGCCTTGTTCGGCTCCATCACTGAGTTTGTTTCCTGCAAGTTTTTGCAGTTTTCTGTATTTTGTGGCAAGTCTGTCTCCAAATTGTGCTGGGTCCTTGTAAAATAATTAGGTTTTGAAGTCAAAATGTATGTATAAGTGTAGGAAACACCCAAGAATAAGGTAATGCTTTTTGTTGTGTCAGGGCTTAATCTTTACCTTTGTTGTCCAGGGGTATTTGAAACTCCATCTAGATTTATCTCTGTTCCATTGCCCTTAATCAAAACTACTCTCACAAGTATGGAATTCAGTGAAGATAATGGCTGTCTAGTTAAGTGTTCAACTTCATAAATGCAGGTGCCTAGATGACACAGTATCTGCCCCATCTCCTATTGAGGAAAGCTGAATTAGCTATCCCTCCTTTGTTTTCTGAATGCAGACTTTTTGTTGTTTGTTGCTTTTTTTGTTAGTGACAAACTTTATCCTTAGCGTTCAATGCTATTATTTTTGTTTCTTGCAGTAAGAAGATGTATTAATAGGTAATGTAATGATTCAGGTAGGAGCAATCTTTCCCTGCATATAAAAATATAATCTTCATACATTGTGCCATCACTTGCTAAGAAGCTCAGGAGCTGGCACTCCTGCAAAGGACTATGTTTGTCCCAGGATCTCCTGTAGCTGGTCAGCTGGGAAAGAGCTGACTTCCCAAGGAAACATTGTGTTGTATCCATGCTCTTCCATGCTCCCTGGTGTAGGAATCCAGTTGCATCTGTATTTGCTACCTGCACTGCAGATTTGGGTCAGCTTTCGGCAGCTCATGATCACCTCTAAGAGTGCATTTATATGGTGGTTGTTCACCATATCTTGCATTTCAAAAAGTGAATATGTGTAGTAGAACTTGGCACATGCCAGTTATGTCTCCATACGAAGATAGCTGAAAACACATCTGAAACGTCTGCCTTGCAGGTTTGGATTCTGCAGCAAAATCCTATTACTTGGCTGTTAATTATAAGCACACTAATGCAACAGAATTAAACTTGAGCAAAATAGTGGAATCAGATATATTAAGAGAAAGTTACTTTCAAGGGTACTGCATTGCAGATGACAGTTTCTCTTGAAACAGGAGTACAGAGGCTGTCGTGGTGAAAATTGGGTGTTACCTACCTTACTATTCAATCACCTGTTATTTACAGTTGGGATTTTTTTCCCTTGGAGTTTGCATCTGTTGCTTCTCTTCATACTTTTATTAACTTCTATGTGTGATTTTTTTAAGGCGTTTAGCAGCTTCAGCAAGCCATGGTGTGATTTGAAGAGATTTGTTGAGATGCCTAGGTTGTTAGTCTGAATTAAATACAACATGAAAGAGAGTAACCATAAGAGTTGTAAATAGTCAAGAGAGATTATGTTGAAATGGAGACAGCATTTTTTTGCCTACATGTAAAAAGTGTTTTCTGGAAAGCATTTTATGAGGTTATTCAGGTAATTATTTTTCAGGTAGTAAGTTAGAAGAGAACAGAATCTTTACTTACAGCTTTTTTTTGCTTATGTAAGCAAGTTCAAACTTTAGCTCGTTTTTTTTTTTTTTTTTTACTTTTGAAAGCTATCTGTTGAAAAGTGCAAGGATTAAATTAAAAAAAAATCCAAAGAAAACTGCTTTTCAGAACCATTACTGTCACTTCATATGACAGACCAAAACCAATAAAAAGTATTGAGTTTGAAGTAATACCAAATCATGTATGATGCTGATGAATGGCAATTACTTCCATGGTAAATTCCACCAATGCACCGGAGAACCTGACCAGTAACTCTAGAATTGAGAAACCTTTTCCCTTTATGCAGTCTCTTTTTCTTGGAGGAAAGAGAATGGGGGAATAAAAAGAAAAGCCTGGGGACTGTAAAATCCCTACAAAGCAAATTACTTCTTTTACTTTTTAAAAGCATCATTCAGACAGTGGGAGTAAGAGGTATATAAAGCCTTTGTACCTGGCAGCCATTTGATGGACAGGCTATCATTATTTCTGTTAAACTCTTGCAAGTCTTCTGCTGGATTCTGAATGTGTAATTTTGAGCCTTTGGCAGGAAAGGATGGCAGTACCTCTTTTGCTTCCGAATTCAAACAATGAATATGGGCATTCAGGAAGTTTCACTGTATTACATAAGGCCTTTTGTTAGGCCTTCCGTACAGACTCCCCATCATTTCAAATTAGTTGAAAATACACTAGCATTGCCTATTACAAATTAAGTAAAACCAGGGGAAAAACCCCAACAAGAACAACAAAACAAACAAAATCCTCTGAAAACCCTCCAAACCCCCAAACATACAACCACCCAGAAACCGGAACAAACGTTCATAACTTTAAGTGGTGGGACATGGACTGCCTGTTTTTTCTTCTTGTGTTAGTGTTTTTTGCATTCCTGTCTAGAGACATACTTAAAAAATGCCATCAACCTGTGTGCACCAATCAAGTTTGAGTGTTTACCTCCTTGCACAGCAGAAACTCTTGGTGTAGACAAGATGGAAGATATCTGTTGTTTAATGATTACTATTTTAGTGTTTTGGTGTGCAAACGTCTTGTTTTTTGTTTTCTCTTTGAGGCAGAAATGTCCTATATGGGCAATATTCTCATATTCCTCTTTTCTTTACACCCCTGTACATATGTGCATCTCTGGTATTTTTTTCTGTAGTTAATATTCTGAACCCAAGAAGTTGAGCATCATCAGTAGAAAACTCTGACATGTACAAAACTTAAACTTCCATTGCAGGCTGAGCAGACAGACATGGTTCCACGTGCGGAAACAGTGATTTCTGTAACTCAAGTAATTATGAGGAAGATACTAATATGGAGACCCCCTAATCTTTCAGTGTGATGTCTGCTGGGTAATACATCCCCACCCCCTACAATCAGGTAGTTGATAGTCTAGTGACTCCTCATTGTTTAAGGTTACAGAAAGAGATTATCTAACATAAGAATTTAGGGTTATAAACAAACAGTGGTTTAAATACTTGCACCCTTAAGATGTATCTCTTTGATCCATTTTTTCTAAAAGGCACTCGTATGTGACTGAAAATATTCTCATTTCTGGAATTATTGGTTCTGTAGGTTTTCCCAGCTGTTTACAGCTGCCTGGCTTTGTGGACTGAGACAGAAAATATAAGGTATTTGACAGTAGGATTGTATGCTGAAGGTTTGCCTCTATATTCTCAGTGGGAGTGTGCCCAACTGGCTTAATTTCTCCCTCAAGCCCTAACAATGCACACTTGAAATTTGGTTTAACAATGACAAAGTTGCCTTGATGCTGAAATTTTTCTCCATGACAGTACTGAGATATCGGCTGTTTTCTAATGTTGTAAGAGGGAGACTTTTTTTTACTATTTTCTTTAGACATCCTATGTGATTGCTTATTTGTAGCTGAGTGTTTCTCATTATTTGATTTCAGTAATTTAAAAAAGCTTTACGAATCCTTCCTTTTCCCCCATCTACTATTAATATTGCTGTAGGATATTGAATTCTGTTCCTGTTACCTTAGTAAAATATGTTTTGAAGAGGTTTTGATCAACCATAGCTTTCTGCTTTCCAGCTGCTCACTGTTTGGCGTATCTTTCTCTTTTGTGCTTGTTTATTTTGAAAACTAGAAATAAAAAAACCCTGAATTTCGATTAGCAGTGTCCTATTTTGCTCTCCATTTCCCTCTTGATGTGTTTCCTTCATCTGAGGACCACTGGAAGAAATAGTTTTGCAACATTTAACTCTTGGTTTACTATAGCCTGTCATGCAACTCTTATCCAATGCATGTGCTCTCCTCCTGCTGTGCTGGTGCTGCCAGGAGGTGCTGGGCTCCAGCCTTACAGGAGCCACATCATCTTCTTTGTGCCTGCAGGATGTGTCATTCTCTTCCTTCCTTTTTTTTTTTTTTTTTTTTTTTCCCCTCTTCTGGGTAATATTTGGAGCTCTATTTTATTCCCAGACTGATATTCAGAAAAGCATGCATAATTGAATGGTGCAGTCTAAAAGGTTAGAAGTGCAAAAGTTATTTTTAAGCATCTGGTTTCTGGTTCAGACTTAATGATGTCTGAAGCGTGTTTTTCAGGACGACTCTGTTAGGATGGTTTGTTGTGTGGAAAGGCTGATCAAAATCTATTGAAAGTGATGATTCCTTTAACTTAACGTTTTCTATTCAGCAGTGTGGTGAATTATGTAAAAGTTTATATAACACTGTATTAAAAAATTGCTAGTTTGTTATTTTTGTAGTTTTCTTCCCCTCTTAAGATTTAAGGAAGAGTTCTTGCTTGACTGGATTAGAGACGCTTGGGCAACCATTGCTTGGAGACCACTGTTTAATGAGTACAGTAGAAATTAAAAGGAGAGATACTCCATTGTTTTAAAACAAAACCAAACCAAAAATCCCACAAACTGGCAGGAGATTTATTGTCAGACATAGGAAATGTGTCTGACTTTATTTATTTCTTTCAAGGAAATATAAATAAAAAGTGAATTTCAGTTTTTCAAATTTGAATTTTTATAATTACTTTCTAAACTTGTTGAAGCTTTCCTAGATTTTGTTTCCACAGGTAAAAAGCTAGGAAAAAAAGTAATTCATGAAGGTTGTAAATCTTTGCATTTCAGGATGAAAGAAAACCTATACATTAAAAAAATGAAATAAAAATAAAAAATTAGGTGTATATAGATGAAAAACCAGAAACGTTTTGCTAATGTATTTAATTGCATTCATTCTGTCCTTTATATGTCGTATTTTGTTTTTATTATAAAATGGCTGATACGTTTTAATGCTTTGTCGAGGGGGATTGCAGGATGTCTATACCAAAATGTGCATTTTAACAAGAATCTGTTTTTAATAAAGGTTATTATCTGTGATTTAATGAACATCATGATATACTTCCATAGCAGGGTTTACATTAAAGCTCTATGCTGGTGATTTTCTCCAATTTTAAACCTCGTTTACTGAGTAGTACAAGAATGTTGTGACTTTGACAAAATTTCTACAGAAAAAAAAAAAGGAAAAAAAAGAAAATATCTATTTATAAGGAGTACATCTTGAGAAATGATGATTTATATTTTTGGACATGCCTTTTGTATCCAAGATTCAAGGAAAATCTGAATAGGACAAGGATGTAAAATATATGTAAATAACTGTAGAGTTCAAGACTATGTTTTCCCTGTGAGTAGGCTTTCTTGGGTTTTTGCTGTTAAAATTCAGAAGAATCAACATATGAATAGTATATAAGGGCAATATATAATGAAATCATGGAATCATTGAGGTTGGGAAGAGTCTCTAAGATCATTGAGTCCAAACATATCCCTGAGCACCACATCCACACGTCTTTTCAACACTTCCAGGGATACTCTGCTTTCTTACCAAATTGTACAAATCTTTTGCCTCTTAGTAAAGATTTTCATGGAGAGAAACAGGCACAAGTGTTGAAGGATGCATATTATAAAAGAGCAATTCAGTAATATCATCATATAAAATACAGTTTGAGCTTTGCCTTAGATTGACAGGAGACAGCCCTGTTTTTTTCCTGACCTCAGAGCTTTGCTCACATGAACACTTGGAGAAAGCTGATCTAGTAGAGGTTGGATGGTTTGTTGCCATAACTCTGTTTAGCCTTAGCAGGGTGCAGGTAGGGTGATGTTTTCTCATGCTTTACACAGACTGTCTTGGCAGTGTCCCTGTCTGTCCCTCTGCCACCCTGGGGCTCACACAGCCATTGTGCCATCAGTGTGGCGGAGCAGGAGGAGCATACAAGTGGTGGATGTAGTGAGCTGGTCCATGTAGTCCCCTTTTTTGGGAACTGTTGATAAGCAGTGTGGAAAGAGTCCAGGCTGGAGTTCCACCACCAGGAAACACCTGCTTTAGGGTAGGAAAACCCCCTTTTCAGTTTTTTTTTTTAATGGGCAGGCTGCTTGGTGAAATTTGGCAAATGAGACTCAGAGACTGTGCTGGTTACCTGGTGAGGCATGCTGGCTGTTCTCAGATTTCTTCTGCTTCAGGGATCAAAGATAATATACATCTCACTTGGCCTGCCTTCTTTTGTTAATACCTTTTTATTAAGACTGTATTGTTTGCCATGCTAGGTGATGTTTAATTCAGTAAATGAAGCCCTTATATAAGCTTTGTGTGCTAATGCATCATCTAGGAACAATGTGAACTGCTTCCACAGAGAAATAGTTCTACATTTTGTTTGTGTTTCTTCTAGAATGAGAATGCTTATGAGGAATAACATATTATTTATTTAATTCACTTGGGTGAAAATTGCTTTGGAAGAAGGAGGATAGCAACAAGCTGCAATTGCTAAAGAAAAATGAAAAAATGTGAAAGAAAAATATGTTTAACAAGGACCAAGGGTTTTAATACATTTCTCTAAAAATAGCCTAGATAAAGTATGTCATTCTGCTCTATTTCAGTCACATTGGTTTGTTTCATAGATTTGTTTTTAGTCTCAGTTCCTTCAGGCAGAGAAATTTAAGAAACATGAGATCATTGCATCTCTGAAGGTAGACTACCACAAGGCTTGCAGAGCCTTGGAAACTCAGTTACCATAATGCCTGTATCCCCCATGGGAAAACTTTTAGGTGGTTGAACTAAAATGGCCTGTGATGTGGAATATTGTTTTTTACTCTTTTAAGAAGTAAAATGAAGGTAGAAGGAGTTGGTGACACATAACAATAGTCTTAAACCTTAAACCAAAGCAAAGGAAAGAACAGCCCCACTGATTTCAGCATCCTTTTAAGGGGACAAAGCGCTTAATAAAGGTAGAGTAGCTATAAAAATTTTTGTATTTACTTTCATAAGTTACAGTCATAGAATTGTAAACCAGCCCAGGTTGGATGAGACCTCAAAAGATGATCTGGTCCAAACTTTCTTGGGAGTGGGAACCTAGATGAAATTATCTACCATCCTCTCTAATCTCATCTTGAAAACCTCCAGTGGTAGGATCTCTACCACATCCCTGGAGCGAGGCTGTTGCATGGAATGATCTTTCTCACTATAAAAAAAGGTGTATCTTATGCTGAAGTGAAACCACTCTCGGCATAACTTGTTCCCTTTTCCCCCTTGTCTTATCCATGTGGCTCCTTTGATGAGAGAGCCTCCATCCTCCACCCATTGAATACTGGAACACTGTTATGAGGGCCTTCCTGAGCCTTCTTTTCTCCAGGGAGAAAAGGTTTAATTCCATCTTTTGTCAAAAGACATGTTCTATAACACTGTGGTCATTTTTATGGCCCTTCTTTGGACCCTCTCTGATCTGGCTGCATTTTTATTGAATTGGGGGAATGAGAACTGGATATTGTACTGCAGATGTGGCCTGAGAAATGCTGAGCAGAGCGGGATGATCATGTCCCTACCTCTGCTAGTAATGCCCCTGAGGATTCAGCTCAGGATTCAGTCCCTTGCTGCAGTGAAACACTCCTGACTCATGGTCAGCTTGTTGTCCACCAAGACCCTCAGGTCCCTTTGGGCACAGCTGCTCTCCAGCCATATAAATGCTGTCTTGTGCTGGGCTCTTTGGTTATATTGTCCTAAGTGCAGGACCTCACACTTGTCTGTTAAATGTCATGTTGTTCCTGCTACTCCACTCTTCCAGTCTGCCCAGCTCTCTGTAGGATGGGTCTCCCTTCTGATGTGTCATGAGGAAATTTGGTAGGGACATTTTCAATCCTATCATCTCAATGATTTATGAAGTTGTTGAACAGTTTATTAATCACTGAAGGATGATTTGGGACAGGCTGCTAGCCTGAGTGAAAACTGATGGTCACCACCCTCTGTGTCCAATCTGTGAGTCTGTTTCCAGTCCATCTTGCAGACAGCTCACCTCATCTCTATCTTGCCAGTTTGTCCAGGAGAAGGCTGTGGGAAACAGCACCGCATGCTTTGCTGAAGTCCAGGTGAACAACATCCTATTGTTCTCCCTATGTCGACAGAAGAGATTATTTTGTTGCAGGAGTTGATCAAGTTAGTTGGTGTGGTTTGCCCTCAGTAAATCATGATAGCTTTTCCCAGTCACTTGCTTTATTAGGTTGATTACATCTACTTGTTTTGTGACCAAGCTGAAAGCCTTCAGGTTGCATGATGTTTACAGTAAAGGGGATTGGGAAAAGTTACCTTGGAAATTAAGCTGTGAAAGTTGAAATGATTCAGGGTTGGTAAGGCTCTTTAACCTTTCCTACAGTTCTTTTTTTTTTTTTTTTTTTTTTTTTTCTTTTAAACTTCTTTATTAAAGTAAAAGAAGCTTTCCAGGGTGTGCTTGATACATAACATAGACTGGCTAACCACGGAGTAATGCTGTGTGGCACCTGCTGAGCAGAAAATAATGATGTTCCAATATACCATAGGAAAAAAATACCTAGATGCTAAAAGCAGAATATATTACATGTGTTCAGTACAAAGAAGACTCAGTGATAATATTTAAAAAAAAAAAAACCAAAAAAACCAAAAAACAAACCAAAGTAATCACAAAAAAAATTTCTTATTTTTGATAAAAAGCATTTGTCTGTCACACAAGGTAATTCAGGATTCAAATCAGAGCACTTTTAGGAGAAGCACCTGCATAAGAAATATTAGATTTTTAAAAAAATCTTATAAGGCAAAGAGAAGCTGCTTAAAAGATGAAAGAGTGAACCAAGGTAACTGTCCATAGTGGATAGAAGATCTTCTTAGGTGTTTTCATCTTGCACAAATGAAATCCTTTTAACGGTAACTGTGCTTTACTATGAATACTGGGACATATATTAGTTCATTAGTCATGGTACCTCTTGGTTTTGTTCTTTATTCTGTCCCAGGGTGGTAGCAAGAATACCTTTTATTGGCTAAATGAGGGATTAGAAGAACACTAATTATTGTTCTCTTTTTTTTAGAACAAGATTGTTTTCTTGCCAGACTTGATCAGATTCCATATGGGAGTAAAACAAACCTCATTGTTTTCCATTCAGTTGAGATCTAATTCTTGTAGGATAATCAGTAGCTTTTGAATAAAAATCTTATGCAGAGAAGTTTGCTTTTCAGCAAAGGAAAATTGCAAAGCTCTTTTCCAAATATCAGATGTGCTTGAGAAGTTGAGTAGTTCTCTTTGACTTCCAAAGTGAACCAGCTGTTCATGTGTCCGAGGTTGTGAATTTTATGCAACTGAGTTTGTTGAAAATTGGTCTGGTGTCATAGGACCCTGTTGTGTTTTCTGGGGAGGAAGCAAATTCTATCTGCAGCTATTTTCCACTTGGTTTTATCTTCCACTGGAAAATTTTATTTGTTTTCATTAGGGTGTTGATAGAGATACCACTAATAACAAATACGTATGTGTTGTTGAAAATGTGACACTAATTACATTTTGTATTTTGTTACCCCCATTCAGAATGTGCTTTACAAATTTTTCTCAACCTTCTCCTTATTTAATTTAGGAGAGCTTGAGAAATTATTTGCTTTTTAGAAACCTTTGGAAATTGAATTTAGTATTTAGTATTCTGTTGCTCTACTCCCCAGACACTTTCTCTATTGAGAACCTAGACTAGTAAGTGAAGCAACTGGGACTTGAAAAGAAGTCCCAGAATGGGTTAATTTGAATCCTGTGCTCTAATTCCTGAGAGGTTAATGATTTTGGAAATCTGCTGGAGAATTGTTCCTGAAAGAATAAAAATACAGTATATTCTCGGTCTTTGAGCTGTGAAAGGCATCTAGGAGAGGAGATAGTGGTGCTGCTTCACTGTAAACCTACAACAGAAAGAATAAATAATCTTCTAACGATTTGCAAGAAGTTTGTGTATCTACTTCTTTCCCTGGGAGTGATGGGTAGGTTCTCCGGGGCAGAGTGAGTGTCGTGAAAGATTACATTGAAAATCCTTTTGGTAACATGAAGAAAAATCTATTTACTTCATGTATTGCTTCATTTTTAGTTTTAATGTTTTATGTTGTATGACTAATATTGTAGTTATAAAAACAGGAAGAAAATAAGCTTGTTAGAAATTGTGTATTTTCTAGAGAGTAAAATGAGTGATCCTTGTTTTCCCTCCAAAATTCTGAAAAGATGTGCAGTGACTCTTTGTGGGACAGAATTAATAATGGTTGAAACTTTATTAATAAGGTCCTGCAACTTCAACAAAGATGCACAATAATGTGAACTAAGATGATACATGAGATCATATCTTAATTCTCCTTGCTTTGTTCCAAAAAGCAGATATTTAGTTCATATATTTCTTTGGTGGAGTTAGTGAAACCAAACTTGCAGAGCTTGATGTTCTGTTGATGATACTGGTGATAACTGTCTGCTTCCTTGAAAAGGTGAGGTATGTGAAACCAAAACCTTTTGTATGCAACAGAGATTAAGGAGTGATTCTGTTCTTTGCAGCGATGAGGAACTCTGTTAGTTCAGTCTTACTGTGATTTTTATTGAGCTTTATTTGTTGGATTTGCCCCTGCTTGAACATGAAAAGTGATTTTGCATTTACATTGAATTTTGTTTTACATAGTCCTTGCTGTGGCAGGTTCTCTTTTGACGCTATGAATCACACGGATTATAATGGATTATTACTTATTGCACAGTATTTTGCTGTATGCCAAAGTCCTGAAGCACTGAGCTTACATTTTGAGAAAATACCTGATCTTACTGTAAGATTAGTTCTTGTGATTGTGGAGTGCTTTGGCTTTTTAATGGCACTCCTGTATTTACCCACCTAAATCGCTCTCTTTCTCTCATCATGTGCATGTGCTCTTCCAAATTAACTCAAGGGTACTTATGAGAACTTAATTATGAGATGAATAAACTCCGAAGCTAGCTACTACTCTTGTCTAGTATCTGATAGCACTGCAACACGTGTGCCCAGGAGCGGCAGAGCGGCACTACCCTGTGAGCACTTCACACACCAGAGTGCCTAGTGACTGGACCAAGGTTCTCAATTTCCTTGGCTTTGGGTGAGCTCCAGCTCTCCTGTTTCCTACACCTCTTGGTCTCTGTTGCCCATCTACAGACACAAGGACCTTACAGAGTAGGCAGTCAAGAAGGTTTTTCTCACCCATGCCCAGCTGTTCAGGCTCTTCTTATGCCAAAGCACATCCTAACCTGGAGTTCAGGTGTTTCAGCACCTAGTCTAAGATAAGTTTGTCTAGTTTTGCACGGTAATGGGTTGAACGAGCTGTTAGCAAAGGATGATTTGTTTCACTTTTTATGTCTAGTGCCCAAGCCTGTCTCTCCCTTTAATGTAAAATGGGACAGTTAGGGTCAGCAGGAAGTTAAGGTCAGCAAAGTGAATCCTATTCTCTTCGTTCATGTTTCTGTACTCCTTTAGGCATGGATGTTACCTTCCAAGTCAGTCAGTCCTTACCTTCAGAGAAATACAGATGCAGACAGAGCCACAAAATAGAAATGGTTGTAGGACAAGGGACATGCAAGCTCCTTTCAGTGATTTGCAAAAAAAAGTTTTTTGTCTCAAAGAAGCATGATACAACTCT
Organism: Sylvia atricapilla; assembly: GCF_009819655.1. NCBI lineage: Eukaryota > Metazoa > Chordata > Aves > Passeriformes > Sylviidae > Sylvia > Sylvia atricapilla. The sequence continues at coordinate 96,737,531 of NC_089141.1, forward strand.
TAATTAAATAAAGTGGGTTCACCAATTCTGTGTGGGTTCATTCTTTATTGTCTTTGTACTAACAAAATAGTTTCTGGTTCCTATTTTTTATGTGGGTGTTTTAAGATTGAAATCATATCATGTAACAAGGGCTGCAGTTTTTGTTATTGCTTGTTGTTTTTACAGCTTATGTTTATAATAAGATTTTTAATAATCTTAAAGATGGAAAAAATATCTGTGTGTTGGATCTAGGTGTTAGATACCTGTGAAGGGAAAACCGGAGCAATATTATTCTTAGCTTGGGATTTTCAGTGACCCGGTGACATAGAGTATGAAAAGAACCAGATTAATATAAAAAGGGGAGCAATATGGGGAATATGCAAGGGGAGGAGACCTGAGAGGATACCTGGTGCAGTAGCATGGAAAACAGTTATAGGTGTCTACTGCTCAGGTTTTTGCTGCCTGTAGCCATGGGAGCTGGCAGAACAGCTGTTTGGCAGGCTGGGGGCATGGGGCTGGGTGGCAGCTCTGTACAGAAATAGAAAGGTGTAGTTGATGCTTTTCACTTTGGCAACATGCTCTGTGAAACTGCTCTCCAGCAGAAGTTCTAAAAGAGGATAAAATACGTCATGTGTCACTGGAAGTGGCAGAATGCTTTTAGCGTGAGCTGCAGAAATTGTTTTCTGAGGAAGAGAAACTTGCTGAGCTACCTGGGCCTTCTGCAGTCAGTTTATTTATTAGTGTGTGCTGTTACCATGTTAGCCCAGGCTGGTGTTGACTGAAATAGGCTGCCATAGGGTTATTGAGGGTGGAGAGGGAGCTCAGGACTCTAGTTCAACCTCTTTCTGAAAGCAGGTTTTGTACTGAATTTGAGATACTCTAGACTCTGCTCCAGTTTAGGTCTTTGAGAAACTTGTCCCAGTGCTTCAACACCCTTATAATGATTTTCTCTGTGTGTGTGTGTGTGTAGCTGTCATGATTGGTGCTATGGCACACCCATGATGTTGGCAGTAGCAGGCAGTCCACAGTGATAGCAGAAGAGCATATGCAACTCCAGTAGCTCTGGCTGTGTAGAAGTAGGGGGCAGTTGACACTGTAAATTGCAAGATCATTGCTGACACCATGTTACAGAGAAGTCTCACAAAATAAATGTCAATGTCTATACAACTCTGAATTAAAAAAAGTTTGTCTTTGTAAACACAGACTTCATGTGCATAAAGATTTTGAGGTATCAGTGCCCTAGAAAAATCTCCTAAAATCTGTATAAGTGATGTAGGTGCCAACACCTGGCTCAGCTCATGGGCTGTGATTTGCTGCTGCTTGGCAAGGAGCAGAGAGCCAGGGCACCTTCAGTGTTGTGAGTCGATTTGGGACAGAAACCTACATCTGGGAAAGTAATAACATCTGCTGTGTTTTGTTTCTCTAAATATAATTTCCAGAGGGAAAGAAAAAAATCATTTAAATATGCATCTCAAAGGCTTGTGTAGAGAATCACAGCTGGCCTAGTGCCTTCAGGAAAAAAGTGTATTGCTATTGGTTTCTGTACATTCATCTTGTAGCTGATTTCTTTTTTTAAAAAGAGGCCTTAGTATGCAACCAGTTGTGGAAGTACTGTTCAAATGTTGCTGTCATCAGTATATTTGCATATCATCTTTATTTATACTGTGGGATTGCTGACAACTTCAGTTTTTCTTTTGATAACTCCTTTGGGTTAACTAAGGCATGTTCTTCTAACAAAGCTTTTCTTCTGCTTGATTGAGCTTTCACCCTCATTCTTTTGGTCAGCTATAGATAGCACAGGGCACGCAGGGCAGGCAGAGAGAGAAGTCCCTGTTAGTGCTCTTTCCATTTCTTTTGCTGTTTCATTTTCTCTTTCAAAACAGTGCTGCCTTTTAACTTCTTTAGTTTTCATCTGAACGTTTCCAAAGTGGAGTAAGTTTCACAGCATTTTTTTTTTTTCCCCTTAATGATACATTTACCTTTTCTGGTCTGAGACAGCATGGATACAGCTCTTGATTTAGAGAACTCTTTATTCTCAATTTTTATTAACTCTCCTCAGCCTTTTTTTCTGACAAGCTAACGAGACTGTATGTTCTGGTGTGCCTGTTGTAAAATATATTTTTCAGTTGCTTCAGTCATTCTTGTCAAGTTCTTCTGAAGCGTTTCAATATTTGGGCACCCAAACTGGATATTATTCTCTGATACTGTCTTGGGGAAGCTGCCACAATAACAGATGTCATACAGATTATATGAAATTCTAAGTTTATGGATTCAAATTTAATTTTATTAGTGTTCCTGAATGTTTTCCTAGGAAATTTGTTTTGTTTGTTAGCTCTTAATGATCCCTAAGTCTTGTTCATATTTTTTTGGATTGAAATTTGTAATTAAATGCAGCCTTCCTAATTCTTATTATATAAATTTCTAGTAGATCTCTGGTTCCTTACTTGAGCCTTGTTGTTTATGGAAGTCAAATTACTGTCTTCAGTGAACTGTACCACTGATTTTCTTGGCTTAATTATCTGATTTTTCCTCATCAGATAATTCAAATTTTTCAAGTAATTCAGTGAAGATGATCAATATAGCATGTGATCAATATAGTCAGTCAAAGGTGTTGTGTTCATGATCACCGCTGGAGAACTATGAACCAAATTTCTAATCTTGCAAAAAATTACTTGAAATTGGCCTGATTAAAATTTCACCTTAAATCCATTCTGTTTTATTTATATTCTCCTTGGGAAGCTAAAACTCCTTAATACTAGGTACCTTATCTACTCATTTTGTTATATTAATACAATGTTTTCAAAGTTAAAAAAAGACACCTAAATGTAGAAAAGTACTGCTTTTTGATTTGTATTTTCTGTGTTGATGCTATGTGGGGCTTGCCTTTTTTTTCTGTGTTCTCTATATTCTTCACACATGTGTTTCTAACTCTGTTGCCTATTGTATTAGTGACTCGTTTTCCCAGTACTTTTCCATGTCCTTTCCCTAGGCAGAAAGGCAAAACAAATTCCAGAGCTGCCAGCCCCAGGGTTAGAAGGTCCCAGTGCTGTCTTGGTTCTTCCAGGCTACCGAGGTTGAGAACAGCTTTTTGAGATACATTTTCATGGATAAAGTACAGCCAGTGCTGAAGGGGGGGCTCCAGAGAAGGGGCTTGACCTGGGAGGAAATTACATCACCACTTGTCCTCCTCATTGGTGCTTTTTATCAATTATGTTAATTTCATAAAACCTATAAAAATGTACTCTCTCCTGGGGGAAGTAGGCTTTTGTAGATGTCTTTCCATAACTGCTTCTGAAAACCTTCAAATAAAGATCCACTCTTATATTACCTCCTTACTAAAATTATCTTAAGTTTCATTTCCAGGCTGAGCAAAAGGCAACAGTCTTACTATTATAGCTCCATCACTAATTAGTGAATCTGCATACAAGTGTTGATTTTTGTAGCAGCCACTTGCCCCACCAAGGTTGTAGCCTCTCTAGCAGTAGGTTTCTTTTTTGGCCTCATGAATACATTGTAACTTGAAATTTTGTAAGTAACAGAAGGCCATGTTGATGAAGAATCTGTTTATAGATGTCATGCTTGACTGAACACATAATCTTTAAATTTAGTAAAATCGGGTTTTTTTTAAGGATGAAGAAAACCTTTTATTTTCCATGTTCAACTCTAGTACAAGTATTTTTAAATATCTTTAGCATTTCTTTTTTTTAATGCTATAGTTGATAAATCAACTCTTCTTTTTTTTTTTTTTTTTTATTTGCTCTTTAAAAATAGCCTCCAGGGGTTTTAGAATATACATAATTTTTATTAAGTCCTCCTACTTTCACTATCCAGGGGTGCTGTAACGTTTAAGAATAATTATCAAACTGCCCTATTGTTTTGTGTATTTTTTGTTGTTTGCAATAACCATGATAGGCATTGAATTTCTAATTTGTAAGCAGTGTGAGTAATTAGTTTCAGACATATTAATTACTGGGGAAAAAACAGAGATAATGTGGCAGTTTCCTATGTCTTGTATACAGCTGATCCTTTGTAATTAGGCTCTCCCCAATGACTTCACATGAACCTTCTTTTGAAAATTTGTACTAAAAAATATGCAATTACAGTCCTAATTTTGTATTATGCAGCCCTTCGGTATAGGCTTTTATGGGAAAAAAAATTCTCCTGCTCAAGTCCTGTGTATGCCTTTAATGTTATCATCACTTTTTGTTAAGTATAACTGCATTCCATGTTGAGAGAATGCAGTTGGGTAGGGTTTTCCTTGCAGTAGCCTATATGCTTTGCCTTCCTCCTTTGGCTTACTCTATGAAATGCATCTCAAAGAGCATAAAATGTATGTCATAGTAATGCAGTCCGTTCAGGAGTGTTTTGAATTTGCTGTGTGACAGGTGGTGGAGCTGTGCAGTTAGAATCCAGAAAGATGGACACTGAGAGGTGGACTGGCTTTGCTTGTTCTTGGGTTTTAGCTAGGTTAAAACAAATGGTCCCAGGGAGGAATCAGATTTCAGAAATGGAAGACTTTGGAGTGATGCTTTGGTTAGCACATTGTCAGCTCTCCAGCTGGAGCTGGGGTCTGGCTTACTTGGTGAGGCATCACTTGCCTTTGAGTCTTGAGGGCATCTGCTGCCTCTTTCTCCCTATGGGTCAGTCAGCTGAAGAAAATGCATGTCTTCTTAAGAAAGCCTGAAGAATTCTGGATATGTTTTGTGGAGACAACTGATTCCATCCACCAGCATGTAGAAAATTAATCTTTTTTTAATGTAAATAGTATCACCTGTTATCTAGTTTACAGGAAAGGGAGTAGAATAAAAAATGTCTGTTGAATGTTCTTTAGGTTAACGTTTTCCTTTTGATGTCCTGACCTTTTGGCTTTAATTTCATTTTTCATTAATGATGTTTAGGGAGAATGTATTGAATGTACAGAATGGCTGAATTTGATTGCCATTCCTATGACGTTACCACATTAAAAATCCATTTTCATTCTCCTAATCATCAGGTATTGAATGTGTCTTTTGGGAATTTCAGTAGCAAATAAATACTTTCTGACTCCTCAGAGAGTAAATTTCTGTCTCCCTGAGTAGGTGTGAGTTTTATATTGAGTGTGTCACCTCTGAGCAGTGTGCATCATCATTGTAGCTTAGCCATTTATAGCACATGAAGTCAGCACGTATGTTACCTCTGTTCCACCGCAACTGAGACAGGAGATGGTTTGCTGAAGGTCACTCTGCAAGCTGTTGGGCAAGAGAGAAAACAGCCCACAGGTTTTCTGTTCAGCCACATTGTCTCATTTGGTGGAGAGCCATTTCATAGCAAGTGGCATGTAGGCTATTTGACAAGAGGTAAATAAACCTTCTCCTATATTGTTAGATTTTGGGTACTAAGGTGTCAGTTGTTAGTCATGATGAGTTCAGCTAAACCTGAATTTTTAACCAAGCAGTGTGAATCCAGCAAGACCAAGAAGCAGTAGAAAGTGTCCTTAAACATGAAATCCTAAAAATACTACCAAATCACTCAATATGCTGAATTAAAAGAGACCCACAATGATCATCGAGTCCAACTTCTGGCCCTCCACAGGTCCAAAAGCTTCTTGAACTGTGTCAGGTTTGGTGTGATCACTTTCCTGAGGAGCCTGTTCCAGTGTCAAACTGCCCTCTGGGTGAACAATCCTTTCCTGATATCCAACCTAAACCTCCCCTGATACAGCTTCAGGCCATTCCCTTGGGACAACGTCACTGGTCATCACAGAGCAGAGATCACTGTCTACCCCTCCTCTTCCCCTCACGGAGAAGATGTAACTGCAGCGAGGTGTCCCCTTAGTCTTCTCCTCTCCAGGCTGAGCAGACCAAGTGACCTCAGCCACTCCTCATATGGCTTCCCCCCAAGGCCCTTCACCATCCTCATGGCCCTCCTTTGGACACTCTAATAGTTAAATTTATTTCTTATACTGTGGTGACCCCAGCTCTGGAGGTGAGGCTGCCCCAGTGCAGAGCAGAGGGGACAATCCCCTCCCTTGCTCGGCTGCTGATGCTGGGTCTGATGCACCCCAGGACATGGGGGGCCCTCCTGGCTGCCAGGACACTGTTGACATATACAAGTTGCCATTGATGAGGACCCCAGGTCCCTTCCCTGGCACTGCTTTCCAACCTCTCATCCCTCACTCTGTCTGTGCAGAGTGCCATCCATGTGCAGAATCCAGCACTTATCTTTGTTAAACTACAAGCAGTTGGGGATTGCCCAGCCCTCTGATTTGTCCAGGCCTCTCTGCAGGGCCTCCTTGCCTTTAAGAGAGTCAACAACTCCTCCCAGTTATGTATAATATGGGAACGTGCTTAGTATCTCTTCCAGTCCTGCATCCATGTTGTGGTGATGTTGAAGAGCACAGGGCCAAGGATGGAGCCCTGCACAACACCACTAGTGACAGGTCACCAGTCTGATGTTACTCTATTAGCTATGACCTTTTATGCCCAATATATGAGCCAGCTGCTCAACCATCACATGATGTGTTTATCCAGCTGTGAACGGGACATTTTGTCCAGAAAGTTCTGGAGATAAGACAGTTTTGAAAGCTTTGCTGAAATCCAAAAAGATCACACCAGCTGACTTCCCTTGATCACCTAGGTGGGTTACCTTGTCATAAAAGGCAAACGAGTTTGACAAGGAGGACTTTCCCCTCAGGAAGCCATAGTGGCTGTGACCAATGACTGCATTATCTGCTTCCAGTCAGCTGGGACATCCCTGGATTCCCAAGGTGGCTCAAAAATCATCAAGAGAGGCTTTGTGATGACATCAACCATCTCTTAGAAGGTTCTTGGATGAGTCCCACCAGGCCCCATAGATTTGTAGGGATCCAGCTGGAGCACCAGATCGTGCACAATTTCAGGGCTGATTGGGATTTGATTATTGTTGCAGTCATGGTCCTCCAGCTCAGGGTACTGAGACCCCCTTGATCCATGATCCATGTTGAAGACAGAGGCAAAAAATTTCATAAACACCTCTGTCTTGTCTCTGTCCCTGTTTGTGATGTGACCATTCTCATCATGTAATGGGTCGATGTTATATAAATGCTTTGATACTGACATGATCTCAGTAATTACTGCTAAGATGATATTTTTTAGAAATCCTCCTCATTCAGATTGTCTGCATCCATCTTGGCATTAACTTGAAGCTATGATATATCTGGCTAGATTTAGTTGTGATCCTTTTGTACTCAATAATAGATCTGCAGCTTGATACAGAAAAACTTTTAATAAAAATTAAGAAATACAAATATATTCTTCTAGAATTGTTTTTTGAGGAATCTTTCAAGTAGGGGCAAGTGCAATCATGAGGGAATTATGCTGGTGACTGTTACAGCTTAATTTAAAGTGTGTTTTGAAGAATTGAATGGTGTGATTGACACTGCAGGTAATATACTGAGCTATAATTCACTTAGCTCTATTTAAATAATGATTTGTGCTGTTTAAAAGGAGATGCTCACTTCATTAATCTACATGGATTGACAGTGATGTCATGGGTGTGAATGTAAGTTATGTATCACATTTATTATTTAGAGCTTTGTCACTTTTATTGTGACAATGAAAATGAAGAAGAAGACTGAAGAGCCCAGGATAAAAAACATAATGAAGTCCTCAGAGACTGATTGTGCATGGTTGGGAAATGCTTTTCAACCAAACACTCCCTTGGCCATATAATATTTATTGCAACTTTTTTTCTCCTATCAAATTTCATTCTCTCTGAACTGTTGGGAAAAATTTGCCTGCTGTGATGATAATAAGGTCTCAGAATATTAACTGTGTCTTAAATGATTTATGAAGTTTTGGAGTAAACAAAACACTTTTTGTAAATATAGGTGGGAATGGATCTTTGTGATTTCAATAAAAAATATGAAGTCAGCATCAAAGACCCCAAACTAAGTGGAATGTCTTATTTGTGTTTACTGTATCTGGACTGTATTTGTGTTTACTGTAACATGAAGCTGATGTCACAGAAAAGTCACACTGTGTGACTGCAGTGTAACCTTCATGTCACTCTTCATGCCTCCTCTTATAGATGGAGACAGTGGGAAGAAACCTGGGATTCTTTGAGGATCTGTATTCAGCGTAGTTGGTCAGGGGGAAAAAAATAAGTACAGAAATCAGGCACTTTGGAAGGATGCCATGTAACTACGAAGTGTAAACACACAAACTGTAAGCAGAGCTTTATGTATGATATGAAAGCTATTAATTTTGTTCTGTTCAGCTTTGGTAAGATACTGTAGAAGAGATGTGGACCAATTTCCATCTGGAGAGAAACAAAAAAATCAAGCTGGAATCTGAGAAACATTGCCTTATAGTGGGGATCATATTAGGAGATTAGTGTTATTAACCCTTGAGAGGGGAGGAACTTAAATTCTCAACCATGTAAAAATGGTTGAGATAATATAAAAATTGCATGATGATTGTGTATTTATTGTTTCTTGTGAACACCCAATTCACTGTGGCTAGCCTGAAAAAAGTTATCAGCTGCTCTATATTTCAAAGATACTTGTTTACTGACAACTTTCCCTGCTGGAACACAGACAGGAAAGGGATTCTTTTCAGGGAAAAGTGACCTATTGCATGGAAATGGGCAGAGACTTTGAGCATCTGCCCTTGTTGAGGTCATGGGTCTACAGGAGAGGTTCCTTCCTGTGGTGCACATGTGCTGGCCTTTCAACCTCACCTGTCCTCTGTGCAGCCAGCAGCTCTCCCTGGCCAGTTGTTTGCTATGTGGGATTATGGACCAGGAGGGAAAATGGGATCTTTGGTTATTCGAAGTGGACAGCCGTACTTGCCCTGACAGGTCCTGGTTTTGAGCCCCAGCTCAGTGAGTTGCTGTGTGGAGTGCAGGCAGCTGTAGGGCTGGACCAATATTGTGGAGGTGGATAACTTGCATGGAGGTGTGCGAAAGAAGGTGGTACAAGATACAGGGTAACAGGATGGACAACTAAGGAAAGATCCTGATTTTCAAAAATGGAGAAAATTTGAGTATGTTCGAGGTAAGATAAATAAAGTCTTGATGTACTGGTTGGAAGTTACATAAAAGAGAAATTGAGAGAGGAAGTGACAAATGCAATACTTCTGATAGAAGGAGCAAAGAGGAAGGAACAGGGCTACCTAGACAAGCAGACTGGAATGTTATGACGGACCTGACAACTGGAAATTAGTGTTTGCTGGCTGTTGAGAGTGAGTAATTATGGAATTTGCTCCTACTGAAGTCAAATCAGGGCAGTTCAGGAGCTTGTGTACACATTCTCTCACAGAATTGTTTATATTTTATTTCATAGTTTCTCAGATTGGAGCAGGTAATTAGTCCTCTTGTTGGCAGGACTGTTAAAATGTATGTCCTCTACTTTGGTTTCTGCCTTAGTATTGTTTAGTCAGATTACCTGTAACTGCTCTCAATTCTCCTTTTGAATGCAGTGCTTTGAGATGGGTAAAATGGTTTGGGGAAGGGAAACTGCAAAAACAAGTCTTGTAATAGTAATTAATAATTAAGTATCTTTGTTTATCTGTTTTATCCCTTTAAGAGAAAAATATATCAGCATTCCTCAAACAACAAGTGCTGGAAGAGAAATATTTATTGAATGGATATCTTGTGAACAGAATTAAGAGCAAAGAAAAGTTTAGAAGACACTTGATGAATGATGTGGAAGTTACTTAGCAACTTTCAACATTGTTTTAGCATTGTTTTATAACTAATTAAAACTAATGTGTGTAGCTCATGGGCGAAAGACCTAGTAAAGATTTCAAACGGTTGACGTGTCCTCCTGTTGGAGGACATTTTTTAAAAACTACCTGTCAATTTTTGTGAGAAAAATATCATTCTCTACCCAGCCTTGGTTTCTGAAAATGAGTTATTTTACATCAAGGTCTCTGGAAAACTCAAGTTGGGTGAAGGGCTCCTTTTTGTAGTACTTGGTAGTCTTGGCTGTGTGATATTGCCAGAGCTGAGCAATTGCAGGGGGCCATTACAGCGGGAAGCACTGAGTGTCCTGGACTGTGGACAGGGCCTATGGGCCCTACTGAAATAGCTTTCTTGCTGGATGTAGAGGTGAGTTTGGTCACTTCAGTGTTTTGAAGTTCTTTCTGGTTTTGCTAGTTATGAGGTGAAATTGTCTTTTAATTTCAGTGGTAAGTATTAAGAGGTCTAGTATCTATTTTCTTCTGCAGGCTACAAATCCTCTTCTACCTTTTAAAATTACTAGTTGACCTGCTTTGCACAAGGCAGCCAGAGTCAAGTAAAAAGTGTCTTCTTGAGCTTAAAAAGTCCTTCTTAACACACATTTGATGTCCATTTAAAGAATAAGCTTACTCTTTCCTGAAGTGGTTTAGGTTTTGGTTCGTGTTTTTTTTTTTTTTTTTTTTTTTTTTTTTTTTTTTTAGTTTTTTTTGTCTGATTTGAGAGGAAAAAAAGGTCAACACAAAATACTGTCAACACAACAATACTGTCCAAGTCATCCTGGATTGTCCCTTTATCCCTGCTGCACTGACTAATTGCACTGTACAGGCTGCCTACCCCACAGAACAAGAAACACCTGAAGGGTACAGTTTCTGGGAATTCAGTAAGCAGTTGCTCTGTACAAAGAGGAGGCAAAGTGAAGGCAGTGTCCATGGTCTTTTGTATGCATTCCTTTCTGGTGATGTGTGACAAGTTTCCCATTCAGTTCAGAAGCTAGTTGCAGTGAAATAGTTTCATCCTGCTGTGGTGATAATATTGCTGTCCTTTCTCCTGGTTGGTCTTTCAACAGTTGCTCTGCAGTTCAGCTGACTTTTCTTACAGCTGAGTGATACATTAATTAAAAAGGACAGGCAATGTAAATTGCATATGAATAATAGTAGATAACTTACCTTAAATAAAAAAATTATCTGATCTTTTGGAAATGGGTGTTAAAAGAAATATATAACATTTTTTTTTCTTTCTTCCCCATTAAACCTGGAAAAAAAATCCATCTGTTCCCAGTATAAATTGTATTGTAATATCTGGAGAACATCTTCCTGGCCAGGTATGATTCCTTAAAAATGTCATATGTTCCTTTTTATGTCATATGTTCAGAGTACAGGAGCTCTGTATTTGTCTGTGAATGTTTTGAATGAATGACATTGTTTTCCTGGGATTTGTTGCCATTTGGGGTTGAAAGCATTCCATTCCATTTTCTTTTGAGTCTGTAAGATGTTTTGACTAACATTCCCATCCTGTGTCTTATTTTTCTGTAACTGGATTATGTATTGAAGTATACAGACAAGGTGTATAAAACTGAAAGAACCATCCTTAAATAATTACAAATTAATTCTACAGTCATAGAATCAGGATCATTTAGGTTGGAAAAGACCTTTATAATCAGTGAGTGGCATTAACCCAGCATTGCCAAGTCCACCATTAAACCATGTACCCAAGTGGCCTATCTACATGTGTTTTAAATACCCTCAGGGGTGGTTACTGAACCTTGCTGTTACAGTGCTTGCCAAACCTTTTGGGGAAGAAATTTTTCCTAATATCCAATCTAAACATCCCCTGGTGCAAGTTGAGGCTGTTTTTTCCTGTGGAATCCTGTGGGTTTTGCAGATGAAGTGACACTACTGTTAACTTGTTTTGAAAGGTTACTCCATCACATGGGAAATTCTGCATGTGCATGAGACAGTGTGTTGTGTGTGTTCTTTGATTTTCTCTCTCAGTCTCCAGTGGTTGCTGTCAGATATTAATGATAATTTTTTTCCCCAGTACAAATGCAGGACACTACTGTCTACTAACTTGTGTCTTGTAGTTTGCTTTTAAGGAAAAATGAAAAGTAACTTTATCTGAAATCCAGTCTCATTTTGCATCTCACTGTTTTTTCCCTGTCTAAAGACTGGGGAAGTAGTAGCACTCAGGGAAATAGAAACAACTCACTAATAAAGTGTGTAATTGGAAAAGTTCAAACTCATTTAAGAAAAATGATGGACCCAATAATAAAGAATTAAGTGGAGTGTGTTGACTGACAACTAGCATGCATCTGCTTCCAAATTTCAACTTAGTCTTGTAGCAGACAATGCTTAAAATTACTATAATAGCAGAAAATTGGATGAAGATAATGCTTCTGTCTTTGTTCATTTATATTCTGCTTTTGCAGCACTTTGGATATAGCCATCCTGTCCTTTTATACTCAGCCAATTTGTCTGTTATTGTTTGTGTGAGTTTGTTTTTTTCTTCTTGTGGAAAAGCAGAACATAATGTTTTCAGAAGAGAGAGGGAATATATATTTTTTTAAACCACCATTAGTCATCAGGGGAATTAAGATATTTGGTACCTTGAAGTTTTTTTTAATTGCTACCTTTCAAAGCTGAAAGGTTTACCAGACAGACCATGATGGTCCATAGCATCTCTTTGCTGGAATTCAGAACAAGTGAAAAGTAAAATGTGACAATTTAGAAGTCAGTTCTGTGGAGCTACGAAATATTACACAGCTGAAATCCCTTTTGACTTTCTCATACAGACAAGTTCATGTATGTGGAAAAGCTGCAGGACAGAAGTCTGTAGGTGGCATGAACTGAATCGGTCTCATCAGCCGAGTGGTTTGAATGACCTGACTTGGATTTTATCTTTATAAACAGCCATTTTCATGAGCAGAGGGGATTGAAACCTGTCTAAGTATTGAATGGACTTTGTTAAAATACATATTTACAGTAATAAGTGTTGCTATTTTTCATATACTAGGAAAGAAAGAGATATCTTCTAAGTGATGAAACAGTAAGTTAGTGTTAGAAATTATGAAATTAATAAGGCCTCTTTTTGGATATTCTGATCATCTTCAATATATGAGATACATATGCTGGTTTGATTAATTTTTATAGATTCAACATCTATATTCTTTGTCTAATTTTGAGTGTGTTTACACCCTTTTAATCTGCACTCACTTGTTTGTGTGAAAAGAACAATTGCAGAATCACAGAATGGTGGGCCTTGGAAGGGACATCTGTAGACACCTAGTCCAACCTCTCTGCAATGGCAGGTGCACTTCCAGCAGGTTGTGCAGGACAGTGTCCAGGCAGGTTTTGAGAATCTCAAGAGACTCAACAGCCTATCTGGGCAGCCTAATTGCTTAGTACTTCCATCTGCTATAAGACTTTCCTAGGCTGTCAGCAGTGCACATACGCCAGGGAGTGTTGAAATATTAAACTGCTGGAACAGATTTGGCAGAAATCAAAGGCTTTTTTTCTGGTAAGATTATTTTTTTAGCTTCAGATTAAATAAAATAGGCCAGAATATAACTAGAAAAGTTTGGGAACAGTCTCTTAAATATGTGTAAATCTTTAGCGTAATAGATATATGGTTTTCTAGTAATGTAAGTTGTTATGATGGTACATATTTTTCCTGAAATTTTAATTGCATATTCATCAAGGAACTGATTTGATGAAGCACTTAAGAATAAGCTTAATTATAAACTCACAAATAGTCACACTGTCAGTTTTATTTTAAGATTGTGAATTTGTTGTGCTCAGTAGCTTTGTTGATTTTAGAGGCATGGGACACACTTTGCTATTGTAATTAGCTGTTTTTTCTCATGTGGAAAAAGGTTTGTGGAAATTAATCTTTTTTGGGGGACTAATTTTGTGTGGTTCTACTATTATACCTTTTTTTTTTTGTAACAGTACTGTCATTGAGGAGGTGAGGAGTGCAGGGGAGATGGGCCATGCTTCTGAGCAAATACGACATTTTAAAAAGCTGAATATGCTGATTTGATACCTCACTTTTAGCATGAGAGACAATTTAGGAAGATTGGGTAAACAATTCTGTTGTGGGGTAGATTTTCAATTGCAAACAAAAATCTCAGTCCGTCTTTTGGTGTGGTTTTGTGCTGCTTTTTTTTTTTTTTTTTTTTTTTTTTTTATGAGTTCATGTCAGCAGTCCCCTTAAATGAATCTTTTTCAGAGCACGAGGCAATATTTCCAGTGTTTCACAGGAACGGGCAGTAGAACCAGATAGTCTAAGGCCAGTTCATATCTCTGCTATTTTTAGCAAAATATGTTTGGTAAAGTGACTATGTCTTCAGGTTGAAAAAGGATTTTAGTTCTGAATTAATCTTTGCTACAGAGAGACTTGGGTTTTTGATCATCCTAAGGAACCTCTTTAGAAGTAGGAAAGCTTTGAATTTTGACAGGTGACTGACAGACAGTGAAGAAGAGGCACAATGAAGCTTATGTTCCAGAGAAATCTAGTCATCTGAAAGGTCAGTTGAATTGAGGGTGGGAATAAACATTTTCCTGCTAATGCATTTTTAAAACATAAGCGATGTCAGCAAATAGTTCTGGAGAAATGTATTATAGATGTCTTGAGGTGACTCATGAGTCATTATCTGATGGCTCTTTCGAAGATAAAAAGGCAAGAAAAAGAAAGAATGCCACTTGCCATGTTCTAAAATTCAGAAGATTAGATGATGCCAGGGAAATGGCATAAACACTGATTGAAAAAAGAATTTTTTTGGATCTCTTTCCTTTAGATAACTGGAAATGCTGTTTCAGAAGTTTGGGCACATTTATTGTCAGGAAAGTCATTGAGATGATGAGTTTACAGATGCTGCTTGGCAGCATAATAGAGAGTGAACAGCAGCACCTAGACTGGACAGTTTGAGATGGAAAGTTTCATGTGGCATCCAGGATAAGTGATTCTTATCTCCCTGCTTACTTTGTGTGAATTTCTTAGGAGTCCAGGTAATCCAGCACGTCATGTACTCGCATGAAGATTTTATGTCACTTTCATACTAAACTGATTATAGCATACACTTATAATAAAGTAAATGTTCTGTGATCAGGAGTTTCAATTGTAAAACTTTGACAGGAAATATTGTGAGAGTACTATAAACCTAGCCCACTATGAAGTCTTCCTGAGTAGTATGAGAGCAAATATTGACTGGTTTTCCATTTGGAGCACTCTGATTCAAGAGATTAAGCAAGTTGGCCAGTGTAATCGCCTTGTAACAGATGAAATTAAATGAGGAAAGAAAGGAATGGATCTCAAATTCCTTGTTGATGTCTAAATCAAAACAGGATTTCTTCTGCAGATAACAGTTTATAGCCTGTATCCCTTCTGTATTGCCCCCATTGATATATTTTGGTTATGTTATTCAAGCTATCTGTTATACTGTCAGCTGAAGAAATAAACTTTCTGTCTCTTATCTGTGCTCTCAAATTTGGCATCGGTCTGTTGGGGCATTTATGCTCAAGTAACTTTGATTATTGTGCAGCTTCTTGTTTTGGCTATTTTTAAAGCCCAATACCATGTTCGTTTTGCAGGCTTCATGACTACCCATCTTTACACAAAAGGGACTGTTTCTTTGTGATGCTGTCACTGATCCCTGACAGATTGTGTATGTGTTTGTGTCCAAGTTTAGCTGAGTAAAAACCTGGCCTACTTTCTAAAGATTTTTTTTCAGATTTTAATAAATGTGCCAAATTTGCAAGGAGAGACGATTGTTCAGGATGTCAAATTTGCATGCCAATACTTTGAGTGCATTTGTAGATCATTAGGGCTTCTTAGCAGTGCTGGATTGTCTGGGTGGCTTTGGTGACCTGCTTCAATGTCACCTGCTGCTTTGGCAGAGTCAGTTCCATAAGGGAACTATAAAGACATTCCACATAACTCTTTGTACTTTTGAAATTGAAAAAAATTGGTTTTTTACCATAGAATTATTATGATTGGGGAAGACCTCCATGATCATCATTTGACCAAATACCACCATGCCCACTAAACCATATCACAAGGTGCCACACCTGCTTATTTTTCAAACACTTCAAGAGAGAGACTCTTAACACTTCCCTAGGGGCCTTTTCCAATGCTTAACCACTTTTTCAGTGGTTTAGCTTCATCATAATCACGATTTCTTTTTGTTCATATGTTTTTTCAATTTATTTTTTAAAAATGTTTGTTCTGCTCCAAAAGCCTAAAGCAATATTTATTTGCCTTTAAGCAGTCAGGAAGCACTTTTGCTCCAGATCAGATGCCTAAGAGGCTAGAAATGAGTCGTAGGCCAGATCCCTAGTTCATGTAAGTTTGAATGAAGTAAATTGAATGGTAATTGATTAGACTAATTCTATACTCTGTGCAGATTTTAACTATAGGACATCCAAAAAGTCTGTTTATTCCAGGTAATTTCCAACATGGGGAGATGAATGAAATCTTTCGAACTTCTCAAGGATTCATCTAGTATTAAAAGCTCTCTAGCTTCTCCTGTGATGGATAGTGTTATCTGAAATACCTTTTCCTGTAATGACTAATTGCACATTAAAATACTAACTCTTCAGTCCTGCTCTTTTAGGGAAATAGGACAGTCCTGCTTTTTGTCCTTAAATAGTGCTTCTTAAAAAGTTCTTCACAAGTTTTTAGAAGAATTTCAGAATTCTCAGGTACAGCCCATTCTATCTTTTTTGCTAAAAAGAAAGATGTTTTCATCTTTGTCATGTGTATCTAATGCACCTTGAAAGGTAGGTGGGATCTACCCAGAAACAGCATACAGCTTTTATAAACTTTGCTTGCTTTATGGATTTGATATTGATTGTTAATATCATACTCAACTGCACTGTAGCTTCTTTTTTTCACTATTTTACTCTATTAATCCTTAATTTAGGATTTTCCCTGTGTAATTGTTTATTTTTTTGTTTGATTTCAAGACTTTTATCAGGTATATGAGTTGAATTGTGTCAAGTCAGTTATTAAAATAAAACAGTGCCACATCAAGATAAGTAACCTACTTGAAATTTGATAGAAATATGTATGATGATAAAAATTTGACCTCAGCTCATTTTAGAGTGTAGATGGACAGATTGTATTCGCAATGTTATGTGTCTGTACTTGTCAGCATGTAAAATATGCTAGAGGGGATAGGTGGCTGTGTCCTTAGTTTATGGTTGCCATCTGGTACCTATTCTCCTTTGTTGTTTCTCCCTACAGCTTCATCCTGTGCCCTTCAGCATCATAACAGCAGATCCAGCTCTTTGGGACATGCTATACTGCTACAATACAAATTCTCAATATTATTCTCAATATTTGGCCTCAATATTATTTTGTATTCAATTAGAGAAATTAGTGCCCTAACATTCTCACTTGACAGTCTATAGACTATTTCAGTGGGCAAGGGAAGGGCTGCAGATGTCATTTATCTGGACTTCTGTAAAGCCTTTGGCACAGTCCCTAACAACATTTTTCTCTCAAAGTTGGAGAGAAATGGATTTGATGAGTGGACTGTTAGGTGGATAAGTTGTTGGACACTTGCATCCAGAGGGCTGTGGTCAGTGGCTCAGAGTTTCTTTGGACATCAGGGACAAGTGACGCCCTCAGAGGTCCTTAACGGGACCAGTGTCATTTAATACCTTCATTAGTGACAAAGACAAGAGAATTGATACACCTTTGGAAAATTGGAGATGATACCAGGCTGAGTGGTGTGTTTTGTGCTCCTGAAGGATGGGATCCATCCAGAGGGACCTGGATAATAGGCTTGAGGAATGGCTGCATGGAAATCCTTTAAACCTTAATAAGACCAAGTGCAAGGTGCTGCACCTGGGCTGGGGCAACCCCCCGTATCAATGTGGGCTGGGAGGGGAACAGATGGAGAGCAGCCCTGCTGAGGACTTGGGGGTGCTGGTGGGTGAGAGCCTGGACAGGAGCCAGCCATGTGCACTTGCAGTCCAGAAAGCCAGACATGTCGTGTGCTACATCAAAAGCAGCATGACCAGGGTTTGTTCAGCTTGTAAAAGGGAGGGCATGGGGGTGGCCTAGTTTCAGCCTTCTAGGACCTGAGGGGAGCCTGCAAGAAAGCTGGGAGGGATTGTTTTCAATAGCATGTAGTGACAAGACAAGGGGGAATGGCTTCATATTGAAAGAGAATAGGTTTAGACTAGATACTAGGAGGAAGTTCTTTGCTGTGATGGCAGTGATGCACTGGAACAGGTTGTCCAGAAAATTGTGGATGCCCCATTCCTGGTAGTGTTGAAGGCCAGGTTGGATGAAGCTCTGAGGAACCTGCTCCAGTTGAAGGTTTCCCTTCCCATAGCAGGACGATGGAACTAGATGATCTTCAAGTTCCCTTCCAACCTAACCCATTCTATGATTCTTTACTCAGGTATAAGAACTAGTGCATGTTAGAAGTTGTTTTCTTATGCTTTTTAGATCTTGTATGTAACATTATCCAGATCTGTATCTTAGTATATCTTCTGGTTCTATTGCGGTATGTCCCAAAAAGATTAAATGTACCAATGAAGTCCACCTGAAAGGTTTTTGGCTCAGGATTTGTCTGAAGGTTGGAGTAGGAGATGGGAAGTTTTCGTGTTTGTCATTGCTGTACTGACTGAGTGTACTGAGTAGGTAGGAGGGGATTGACCTTCAAAGAGTGTGAGCTCTTGGAACAGTGTCTGAGAGATGTGCAGAAGATACTGATTGATATGGAGCACAATGCACCAGGCTGGTGCTTGACTGGGAGTTGTCTGAACAAGTGCTGCTTCAACAGAAAATGTGTTGTGCAACACACAATGTCAGCCTACTTTAACAAAGAAAACGTGTTTCTATAGTCTGACTGTATAAATAATAAGAGTACGTATACATATGTTTATAAAGATTCCTAAAAAATATGCCTCATTTACTAATGATTCAGAAAGCATAATTTCAAATAAAAAAAAAAAAAAAGGTAGTTGACAGACCATTGCATCTGGTTTTGGTTTGCTTTACCTTGAAGCGTGAGTAATCGCTTTTTAAGAGGAGGTTTGGTAGTAGGTTTTTTGTTTGTTTTGTGTTCTTTTGTTTTGGGCTGTTTTTTGTTCTTGTTTGGGGTTTTTTTTTTAAGAAAGATTGGAACCCTAGTGTGCAAATAGTGACTTTTCACTAATTTGCCACGTTTCTCATAGTTCTGATCTTACTGTTATGTTCCTATTTTGTGGAAGTGGTCATATCTCTGATTTTGATCGGCAGGTCAGCTGATAAAAACAAGTTGTCATAAATATCCACATTGCCAAGTCATCTTTTTCTTCCTCATTTTTACCATTAGCAGATGGCTTTCTGTTATTCTTGGCATATGTAGTGTTCACTTTTGGGTAATACCTGATGTTTGGTGCCTTTGTTAATAACAGGACTTTTTATGTGTTTTTCTTACTATGATTCATGTGAGTTTTAAATTTGGAATTCATTTATTAGGTTGCTATTTTCGAGCAGCCCAAAACTCTGACTTTTTTGCAGCTTGTTATTTCTTTCAGGAGGAAGAAATGAGAAGGCTCTAGTGTACTGTTGACTTGAACTCTTTACAAAAATTCAGCTTTGAAGCAATAACTCCCTTGAATAGACTGCCTACTTAGCAGTATAGGATAGGCCTATCCTTTAATGCTATTAAATTTCTTGAAGCATTGCTTAGTTTAGAAACTAGAACACAAACTGTAGTCCCCTTCTCAAAACTCAAAGTGATGATAACTCTTATTTTTGTTGCGAGCCCAGAAGTGTGCAGCTGCTTTAATTGTAAATGTTAAAAAACCACTTGCTGAAATTGTCCTGGAAACCATATAGCCTTTTGAAAACACTGTCCTGGCAGGCTGTGTGCAGATTTGTGCAAGATTTCGCAAGCAATCACAGGCTATACAGAAATCAACTTGAGCTGGGAAACTTGGTCCTACACAGGAAGTCCTTTGTATGACAGAACTCAGTGTCTTGCAGTTCCAGAAAGAAGGTATTGTGCTCTTATTCCATTCGATGCAAATTCTCAGTTGAAACCTTTTTTTTTTTTTTTTTTTTTTTTTCTCTCGAGTATTCTTAGACTGAGATACATCTCAGTTGTAATTTGAGGTGGACACAATGGCTTATTATCACTTAACCTATATTAGCAGTTTTGAAGCATCGTATTAAACCATGTCTGGAAGTGCCACTGAATGAGTATGTACTGAATGAAAATTCATAGTAAAATATAACCTCTCACTTTGCCTGAACTAATGGTGAGACTGACTTTACGCAGCTTGAAATTGTTGGAATGATGCTGTCACTTCATTCCCTGTTTAAAAACTTGTTTTTATTTTTTTCCTCTATCTGATACATGCAACACTACTGTAATCATTTTGCAGCATCTCTGAGAGTTGTAAGGAAAAGTCAAATGCTGCACGCATTAATCCTGAGAAGTCTTTAGTCTCAGGTTCAGGTAATTACAATTTCTGTCTTGTCATAGAATGGATTATTCATTCTTATATATGACCATTGCCAGTCTTCCTAATTAGTACTGATCTGTTCTAGGGTGCAGTGACTTCTTAGCTTAGAGAGCAGACTAAAGTTCTTCTGAGCAGGCAAATGATAAACTGTGTTTGGGGAAGAAAAGGCATTGTCTGTGTCATTAAAAAAAACCCCACCATTTTTATGAAATTCCATTCTGTTTTTTTATATGTGCCAGTTACTGAGATTAAGATCTCTATTGCTTATACATTTGCCTGGATATGGTGCTTTTAATTTTTTTTCTGAAGGTATTGGATTAAAATTCAACATTTGTGAAAACAATTTCAGTGTTTTAGGATTGTTTTGGTTTTTTTTTTTTCATTGCAGTCAGTTCTGGTGGCCAACAATGACTTGAGTAGAATGCTCTTAAGGTGTTTACCAGGTTTCTCTGGGTATAGTGCTGTTTTTCTTACAACTAGAAGTCTCAGGAGTTAGAGTTACAGTGGTGCACTTCAGTCTGAGAGCCAGGCAGAGAGAAAGATGCTTCAGAAAGAAAATTTGCTTTGTACCCAGAAATGCACAGGGGGGTTTTTGATCCCAGAATCTGTGACGAAGAAACATCTGGTAATGATGACAATGGAATATAACCTCTTGGGGAAAAAATCTGCAGGCATTACAGTGTGTGTCTGTCTACTGACTTCTGGGAAAAACATGTCAGAGTAGTTGGATTTTTTGTTATTTGAGGTAATTCTAAAATATTTATTATAGGTGCTTCCTGAATACATATGAATTCTAAACATCACTTTATTTCCTAGTGAAGCTCTTTCTATAGTCCTCAACAGTGGAAATGAAAGACTACTTTCTGCTGTATTTCAGACATACAAGGTTTTCTTCTCTCAAGCAATTTTTCATTAAATTGCACTTAATCAATATTCACTAATGTGTTGGATATCTCTAAATTACTTTTTAGCTATAATAAAAAAAATAATGTGGGCTCTTGCTCAGGAACAGATTTCTTTTTGAATGACCCAAAGCTGGAGCAGTGATTACAGAAAATTAAAGAATAGAGTGGGAAAAATGAGTCTTAAGTTTTTCTGCACTAAACCTGGAGAAATCCCCCAAAGCAAGAATTTAAAGCTCAAAGTTTAATAGTTTTGGCAGCCTGCAAATAAAAATGCTACACTTGGTGTAATTTCACTGGAAAAAGGAGAAATGGTGCTGGTTCTGGGTCTTTTCAGGGATCTTCTGAACATCAATTCATTTTTCTTCTCCAAATATTAAGCTGTAAAAGCACTGCAAATGGTAAAATCTTTCAGTAGACTTCAGAACACAAAGGTGAGCAATTGTATATGCTGAATAAAACCTTTTTTTTTAAAATTTATCTGTAGGAGATGGAGATATTGGTTTTTCCTTATTCATCTTGGAGCAGACAATAGAATATTGCAGCTATTGGGAAATGCTGTGTAACAAAGCTTATGATTACGTACTGTCTGCGATACTTTTCAGTAATGTGGAAAGAATTGCTGACCTTCACGATGCATTACATTAGTACCATGATGCCTGAGTCCTCTTCTCCCAAAACCTTCAAATACTCCAGTGGGTGTTAAGTAAAATGCTCTGTGGAAGTGAAGAAGTCATTACTACTTCTGGCAGTATCGTGGCTTCCTTTTAAAGCTTCTTAAAATGCCTAAAATTAAAAAAAACATCAGAAAGTGGTACAAGCACAGCTATTGTATGTAGAAAAAGAGGAAGTAGAATGGATGTGAGAAAAGGTGCACTGCATATGAAATGCCTCAGTAATGGATCATTTTGGGATGTATGACAAAGGAAGGTACCGAAGTATATAATGGCATAGATCATAAAAGGAAGCAAAGGAGGTAGTTTACAGAAGGTGACACAAAGTCAGTCAGCTCATCTGTGGAGAATATCAACTCAAGAAGTAATTTCCAGGTCACTGGTAGCCATACTTGCCTGAACAGCTATAGGTAGCTTCAAAGACAAAACTGTATGCAGTGGCTGACAGCTGAGACAGAGGTTCTTGTGATGGCACATGTGGTGGCTGCCTGTGTAGGAGAAGGATTTACTTTGGGGGATAATACAGCTTTTTGGAATTTCTTACATTACTAAGTCTCAGAAGGTTGGTAAAGGCCAAGGAAAGTGTGCAAAGGGATGAATATCACTCTGCTTCTCTCCTTCCTCTTCTTTTTTGCTTGGTTTTTATTTTCACCCTTTCAGGGGGAATGCAAGCCAAAGATTTGACTTTCTTTGACAAAATCATTGGTAGAAAATATTTACACTATTTGAAGATTCATGGAAGAAAACAGTTTGATCAAGAACAAATTACACTAAAACATGTCAGTCTATCACTGTGTTTCAGAAGAAAATTTTTATTCAGTAGATGTTTTCCTCTCTTAAATCCCAGTATGACTCTTGCTATCACGTCATAAACATGGGTTAGGAAACCTGGGTTAGGTGACATAAAGCAGAGCGCAGCTAGAAGACTTCCCTTTAATTGTCACCCAGTTACTTGTGAATTTTTAAGATTTTCAGAATTCTGATAGGTCTGTTGTTGCCCTGCATTTCTGTGAGCGAGCTGAGTGATGGAGTACATGTACTCTTGTTACACTTCCAGGTGACATTTCCTCCTTAAGAACATGTTAGACAATTGTCAGAATGATATAGACAGAGCTGATCATGTCTTGAGGAAATAGATACATGTGGGAACTTTTTCCATTTCCATCTCATTTCACCATTGCTGCCTGGCACCTGCCAGCTCTCTGTCTGGCAGCTTAGGAGGGAGAGAAGGGATTTACTTATTTATTTTTATTTATATATTTTTTTAATATGCCAAGATTTCCAGGGAATAGGAAACATCTGTTTCCTATAGTTTTGCTTTTAAGCAGATGGTAGCATTGTTACACTAGTCTGAGTCCCTTGTAACTTCACTATTAGTGACTTAGTTTGGTCCTTCTCTTCCCTCCAAAGTACAGCTTTGCTTTTGAAAGGCCTCCTCTCCAGCCTGTACATTCTAATGCTGAAGACAGTTGCAAGAGTTTTATATAAGCTGAGGTAGCATTGCTTTGCTCTGCTAGAGCACTGTGTTTTATATACATGCACCATAAAAGATACATGGTTGTGGTCTGGCTAGAGGGTAATAGAGAAATATAATTGAACAATGTAGTTTTCATTGTCATTTGAGCATGTTAAGACTAGCATAGGCCTATTTTCTAGCACCACTTGAAGAAGAAACACAGTATTTCAACTGTGAGTCTGTCCCCTCCAGCGGAATCAATTCTGGCTTTTCAAAAGGTCATAAAAATCCCCACTAAGCTCACAGACATTATCTTTTGAGATGCCTGAAAAGTGATCTGTACATCTTTCTTCCATTCTACAGGTATTTTGGTTATCATTGCCTGAGAAGAACAGTTTGTTAAGATGGGTTTGGTCTACAAGGTGTCATTTCTTAACTAACCATTTATCTCAAAATACACGCAAGCATACAACTGTTACTCTCCATAAGGTGCATGGCTGAGCTTTACTGATTCCATTGGCTCATTTCAGCCTGGATCACAAAGAAGAAGATGACCTTTCTCCAGTTTCCCACCAGTTTGGAACACTTCTTCCAAATGTGCTGTCCCGGTCCAAGCCACATGTGGGCTTATATCTTTATTTACTGTTACATTGAAAGTGCAGAAACAATTCAAGTTATTTTACATATTTTTTTCTGAATGATGGTGAAGTATTGACATCAAATAAAAATGCCAAATAACTTGAAATACTAGAGAAAGGTTACTTATTCCTAAGCACAACTCTGTGTTCTTTTCCCATCTGAGACTTCACTGAAAGGCTCCAAGGTATAAATAGGTATAAATAAATGTTATACTCAGGCTAACAACAATCATCTTAGCATCCCAGTATATCTCATCTTCTCTAAACTGCATCTTATGAAAGAAGCATAGCATGAGAAATCTTGTATTTCTTCTGAGAAAAGTAGTACAAATGATTTTTTTCCACTATGCCATTGCTTTATATATATATATATATATATATATATATATATATATATATATATATATATATTATATACATTATATATATGCCAGAATATCTCTGTTAGTTTTCTCACTTATAAGTGAGAAAATGAAGAAAAACAATGGAAAAACAGGTTTCAGCATTACTCAGCAGAAGTTCAATGATTGATACTATGATGAAGGTTTTTTTAAAAAAAGGTTGTAATTTACTGCTAGTAGTAAATAATTATAGTTGTGTTACAGCTGTCAGCATAAATGAGCAAAATAAACCTGGCAGTTAAGAATCTGTTTTTGCTGTTTGTTCTGGAACTTGTTCACCATAATTTAATAATTCAATGTTGGTCTTACATGTAGGATCTGAATTAATGAAGGCTCATTCTACTGTATTTCTTAATCAAAAGCTGACAGAAGGTGTGCTTATTTCTCTGTCCTCCTCAATAGTACTTTTTAAGTATCGTGAAATACAGCTGAACATGGAAGACACAGTGCAAATTCCCATTGTAACTAAAATGAAAAATTACCCAGCTATATGCTTAGCTAAAAGTGCCGCTACTTTAATTAGTCGTCTTCTAAGATACAGAATGGCTCTTCTAGCTGGGTCTGTCTCACACAGCCAGGAGAGCCATCAGTGACCTGACAGGGAGCAGGAGTTGGGACCTGCTGTCTCCCAAGAGACCCTTCAAGCCTGGAGGGGCCGTGTGGTTTCAGAGAGCCCAGCTGCCTCCTGTGCCCAGCTTCTCGTGCTCAGACACAGCTTCTGAGGGCTGCACTGGGGCTGCCTACGGTGTGGGGACATGTGGTGCCCCTGGTGTGACACCTGTGCTCCCTCTTGGCTGTGCTGAGCAGAGCTAAAAGAGGCAGAGGATGAAAGAGGAGTGGGAAACAGCGAAAGGAACTTTGGGGGTGCAGAGCTCCCAAAAGAGAGGAGGTGGCTCTAGATGAGAAGAAACTGAAGGATAATTTGGTAACAAAAGAAGGTAGGAAATGAATACAGGCTGTAGGGATTTCTTGAAGGGTAACCATCGAACTTCTTCCAGGTTCTTTGAAAGGTGGACTATGAGTCAGTGGCAGATTTTCTTTATCCAACCATTAAATAATGTAAAGGTTTGAAAGCTGCTTTAGCCTTTCCCCTCCTCTTTCAAGTGCCAGTTTCACAAATGATCTTAGCTCTGGTTCTTGGTGACAAATAATTGGTTTGGTCTGTCACATAATGCTGTAGAAGTGAGAAAAACCAGTACAAATACCATGTAACATAAAAATATTCCAGTACCTTTGTTCCTGTTCCTTTTTCTTTGTACTTTGGAGAGCAGTGGAACATGTTGGGGTGGAAGAATTATCTTCTGGAGGAAAACATCTGAAAAATGACTTGGCATTTGCACACCTCATTTTTGTATTTTTATTTCCAAAAACCATATTAACATTTATGTGTATTTGTAGAAAAAAACCCTAAGTAATAATTATTTACAGAAAAATTTAGTGCAGGTGTCAAAGGTCTTCTCTAAAACAGGCAGTCCATGGCCACATACTTCTGAGGGACTTGGGATTTCCATTTGAGCCTGATGAAGATGGCAAATTTTTACAAGAGATTGAGGCAAGATGTATTGTTCTTCTAAAAAAAAGAAGAAGAGATCTTCCTGATTGCTAGAGCCTCTCCAAAAAAATGACGTAATTTTATTAAAAATAAAAAAAAACCCCAAAATTAGTTGCAGTATCCATGGCGACCATAAATGTGGTCAGTGCAAGGCCAGTTCCTATTAAGATGGTATTTTGTGGGCTTAGGTTTAGGTTGAAGTTTAGGTTGCTTATGAACTTTGTGCCAGAGCAAAGGTATGTATGAATATTAGTGAAATATTGTATATTATAAGCATAGTCTGAGAGGACATAGTCTCCACTGTCATGTAGGATAGTGCCCTTCAGCTGTGCCCAGAAGCATAAGGATTTGACAGATGAATCCAACTGAGAGAACAAAATGTTAAAACTGAGGCCCAGATTAGGAAAGGACATTTCAACCCGGTTACTAGAAAAGAAATTCTCGGTGCTCATTTTGACGTGATCACAAAATATTGGTTGGTTGGTTTGTGGTTGGGTTTTTTTTTTTTTTTTTTTTTTGGTTGGTTGTGGGGTGTGGGGTTTGGTTGGTTGGTTGATTGTGTTTGTTTGTGTGTTTTGTTATGGGGGTTTTTTGTTGTTGCTTTTGTGTGTAGGGTGTTTTTGTTGGGGTTTTTTTAGGGGGCTTGAGTGTGTGTCTAAGCTTTCAGAGGATGAAGTACTATGAGGTATTTTTGTGGTGGGAAACATGAAGATGTTTAAAGACACAAGTAGATGCGGCTCTGCATAGATACTTTAGGATAAAATCTGGTTAATTCTGAGACAGACACACTGAATGGACACAGATATGCATACACCTGTATTGCTTTCCAAATTGATTTTTTTTGTCTTTTACATCATGCTAAAATAAAATTAGTATCTAAAAAGAATTGCTGTATTTGGACATGCTAGATTATATCATGCATAACAAGCTTTCTGAGACATAGATGAAGGTATCTGCCATCTCTATTTTACTACTGCTGTGAGAAACATAATGCAGTATCTACTTCTTTTAGTCAGAATTTTGATTAAATTTTCTGCTTTCACAATTTATTACATGGCTGCGTAACTTGGATGAGCTGCTGCATTTCCCAGTAACATACATTTTGAAATAATAGCATCCTCTCTCACTTTATGGTCTTATTTCTGGGGGTGACAATTACTTAATAATTTTATAATTTCTTTTGATTGCTGCCTAGTACTAACTTCTCATTTGTGCAATGACTCTACCCTGGGCAAGGAGCCTCATTTTTGTAGTCTCTGGACAATCCACCAAAAGAAAAGATGCTTGGTCAGCTAAACTTTTAAAGAGCTGGTTTGTATTTAATAGATCACGTTTACATTATTACTTAATGTAACATATACCCTTAAAGCTACAAAAAGTGTGAAGTTATATATACTATGCTGCTTCACTTGAAAGCTATATGTATTACTAAGAGACTGTTTCAAACTTTTACTTAATAAAACTGAGAATCCCTGCAAAAAATTCTGAAGCTTAGTTCTAAAAGCCACCTATCCTCAGTAAACCTGAAACAAAAATACTTACTGATTACATAAGTACTGTTATTTTTGTAGATTCACTAGCTTTCTTTCAGAGACCTGAATACAGATGACAAAGATAAAATATTGTGCTTTTCTCCTAATCCACACTGCAATTTTGCTATTAGCATGCTTCATAATGGGTTTACTGTCATCATCATTGAATTGAATGGGGTTAGCTGAATCATAAGCCACTGAGTGATTGTGGTGCTTGAATTTCTAGCTGAAATTGTGCTGTTATTTCTATGAGCACAATATGAACACGTTTCCTTAAAAATGAAGTCATAGTGTCACTAAAGGGTTTGGTTTCTGAAGTTAGCCCTCGCTGTTTCCATCAGGCAGAAACCTTGTTTCACTCCTAACCCTTTTTAACTCTCCTAAGCAAGTACTTATTTTCATCCTTTCCTTTCCCCTTAGTTAGTCTTTAAAAGAATTGTGGCTTTGTTTTATGGAAATACTAACAAGGTCAAAGTTTCAGATGTATTATTTTCTTACCATCCAGATCCTCTTTTCATATGTCAAACCAGTTACTTTGCAATTCTGAACTAGAAATGGCTTTTAGCCATATAGCTGAACTAAGAGGAAGATGTGTTGGGCAGAGTTTTTCTGACTTGAATCACAGACTGGTTTGGAGTGGAAATAACCTTAAAAATCATCCAGTTCCTACCACCCCCTGCCAGGGGCAGGGACACCTCCCACTAGACCAGGTTGCTCAAAAGTTCCGTCTGTATCTGTTCTCATTTTGTGCATATTTTTATCTGGAAGGAGGTTTGCCATCCCTAAGGCAAAGGCAGAACACAGCAGGATTGGCCAGGTGTCTCCCAAGGGCTGGCCTGGGCAGGGAGGGTGGTAGCCCTGCAGAAGAGGATTCATCATCCCCTGTGGTGCTGGGGCTGGGCATGGGTTGGGAGCTAAGCAGAGCTCACTCCTTTTGTTTTTTTAGAGATTTGGGTATGGTTGTTTATTTAATACATTGATGTTTGAGAAAAGTTACAAAGGAATTTACCCTTGGGGGTTAATACTCAGTTCCTGCCTGTATTCCTGTGTAATTTTGATTCTTTCAAAGTGATTATAAGTGGAAGGGTATCAGTATCTACACAACTGATTTTTATAATGCTTTCAAAATCCTGAACCTTGCTCATGAGTCTCTCACCTTCTGGGGCAGTAGTTCTCTGATGTGTGAGGTTCCATTTAATGTGTTTAATCCTCATTTTCTTTTTCAAAGAGCAGCAATTGCAGTACATAGCTATTACACTTTCCTCAGTGCGCTAATCCTAGGTGTGAGTTAGGGTTTATTACCTTATTTTGTATAAGGAGTAGGTTACAAAAAGTGATTAGAAAACAAATGCTTAAGGGTTTATTGAGGAGGGAAAGTAGTAATCTGAAACTGTCAAAATGTTTTCAGTGTACAAGCATGCATCCATCACAATTTTATTTTTCCACAAAAAGGTAAACTAAGGATGTTAAATTCATAATTCAAAGAGAATAATTTAATGAAAAATATTTTGCTATAAAATAACAGTAACATTTTTATTAGAAATACTGTGATAAATATCAATGTTTCATAGTATATTTTCATGAATTATTTCTAGAGATGGTATTTTTATGAAATATCTTTGTGGTAGTCTTTTACAATGACTAAGCCACCTAATCTGTAACACTTGAGTGTTTTTAGAGATGTATTTCCATAGATTTGTTTAGTGACTTGTGCTGTGTTAAAGACTGTATCACAAAGGGAGTTCAAAAATTAACTTCCTAAAAATAATACTTAAAAATAGCTGGGTTTTTTTGTTGAGTATTTTCTGAGGCCACAGTTATGCCCATGAAGGATGAGTGGTGATCTGTCTTTGTGCAAGCTGCATTAAAACTAGAGCAGTTTTCAGAGCTCTTCCATCTTATATTTTAAAAATGATTTCAGACATGACTTATCACTAAAGCAGAGACAGTTTCACTGGTGCTGGGTAAAAGTGTGTGATCTGTCCATAATGGTGTTTGGTGTTCCCTGGTAACCCACATACTGATGTGAAGAAGCAGCTGAAAAATTGTAAAGGCTGTCTCATCTCTACAGGAAGTGAAGAGTAATTTTTTTCTGCTGAAAAGACTGATCAAAAAAAAATGTAATTCATAAAGCAGTGGTTTTGGATTTTTTTTGCTGTAATACCTAATAGTTTTCCTTAGTGATGGGGAATTCCTTTTAAACCAAATGAGAAATAAAAATACAGCATTTAACGTGTAATTGTAGTGTACTTTTTTTGCATAAGTGGGACAGATTGATTTTTTTTTCTTTTTGCAGGGGAGAGGGGCTATGCACTGCTAAAGCTCTAAGGGCTTTAACATATGGATTTTCCCAAATCCAATTATATCTTGATTATTATTCAGTCAGTCTTGTATATCATTCAGTAACCTGTCAAGGGACAGGAGCTTGAAACTTACAGTAACAAAGATGCTCTTAGATGTATTTAAATTCCAGACCTCTGAGACCAGGGTGTACTTAAATTCCAGACCTCTGAGACCTCCATGCTGTGCTGGAGGGTGGGCTAGCATGGTGTGTTTAGAATGCAGATGCTCAGGCCACTGCAGTTCCAGTGGAATTTGTCTGTTCCTTAGAGGATGGATGGTGATGGTGGTACCTTTCTGTACACCTGTTTTCTCCCCATTCTTTCATTTTTGCAGGCAGTAGTTTGGTTTTTTTTTTTTTTTTTTTTTTTTTTTTTTTTTTTTTTTTTTTTTTTTTTTTTTTTTTTTTTCTCAGTAAAATGAGATGGAAACTACAGACAACTTAAATATGTTCAGTGATGTAGAAATTCTGCAAAGGTTTGGGGACAGATGTCAAACCAGGAACCAATCTTCGCTTGCAGTGAAAAGAAGTCATTCTTGCACATGTAGAAGACTTGTTCCCTCTAGCTGTTTGTGCCCTTCCCTCTTCTCTCAAGCTGGGGATGGAATCTTGTTTAACAAGATGGAAGCGCTTGGTGACTTCCTGCTGAATTCTCATTACCTAAGTAAATGACTTGCTAACTAGAGTATGTTATGAGAATAAGGGCTGATGTAATAGAAGACTAAGCCATAGTCCTGCAAGATAGAGAACTTACATTTATCCCACATAATAGTTGATATAGTAATAAACTCTATGATAAAGTATTAAAATATTACTTAGCTATATAATATAATAAAATAATGGTCATTGACAAGCAAGGTTTCTGGAGGACTGTTCTGTCCTTATCTAAAAGTATGTTGTTTAAATCATTGCAAGGAAGATGGCAAAATTGGAAATTACTGTGGCATGGAAAACATAAATAAGTGTCTTGAGATGATGTGCATAGCAAGCTGAGGTTCTGTAAGAGGAATGTAGGAAGTGCATGAGGGACTGACAATATGTTATAAACATATGCAAGAATTGCCCAATGCAGGATTTTTAAATAAACCTGAAAAATAAACATTAGTAATGCAAGCATTTTCTACTGATCTTTTATTTAAAGCAAAACCATTTGGAATTTACAATTCTATAGGTTTTTGTGTGAGCTCTTACTTTAGATTTGGTAGCTATAGTGATAGATTTGAGTTTGACATAGCTTTAAGATGAAGCAAAAGGGTGAAATAAGTCCACTTCAAGAAATCTCTCTGCCTGTGTTATTCTGATATGAAAATGTTGTACCTTTGTGGCTTGACTGTGACTGACTTGATGTGCTCTACTTAGAAAAGAAGAAGATAAGGTATACTCAAAAATAAAGCATTGGTCCAACTGAATAATTTATTCTCTATTTATTCCAGACAGTTTTGTAAAATTAATTCCTTCAGTGTTTCAGTTAAGTTCCTGGAAGCTTCCTGGTGGCTTAGCTTTTATATGAAAGAAGCTATAGTTTCATGGCTCATCTGAGCTACTAAGGGCAAGGTAACAGGTTTGTATTTCAACATTTTGCTCAACCTTGTATGTAGCAGACTTCGGTCAGACTCCCCTGTTTCTGTCTCTCAGACAGTTGAGGGTTATAATGCCCATGCAGCTGATGAAAGTTGTAACTGGGCTGTTCATGAGAGTGATTTAATGCTGTGTGTTATAACTGAACCTTTCCTACAACACTGCAGTGGTTGATTGTTGTCCTTTCTTGGTGAAAATTCATCCTGTGAGGATATTTTCAAACTGCTGGGGAGGAAGGTTATGCTGCTGGGGGGAAGTAGAAGAGGGGACTTCCTAAATGAAGTATGGTGGATTAATACTTGGATGGGTTTTTTTTAAATTTATTCTGGTTTTGTTTTGATTTGTGTGTTTTGGTTGGTTTGGTTTTGGGGCTTTTTTGCGTGGGATATTTTTTGTGTGTGTCATTTTTGGGGGGGGTATGGTTTTTAAAATTTATTTTCTGTATCCTTAATCTTTGTGGCTGTTCTCAAATGATGGCAGCCTATGCAATCAGTCATCAGAATCTGAAGCAGGGATTGTGATGGATTCTGTCCTTGCAGTGCTCCAGTATGTGCTGCTTTGAATTCAGCATTATGTGAACAGATGGTTGATACAACTTAGCTTTCTGGTGCTCTTAATAGCACAAAATTATTGGAGTATTAAAAGAAAAAAAAAAAAAAGAAAAAAAAAAAGGCAATAGCATTCCTGAGTTGGCTGAGAAGGAAGAAGTGGCAAGCAGAGGTGGTTTTCTCTGCACAGCAGATTGCAAACTGAGGAGCAGCACGGGGCAACATGGTGCCCATGTGCACAATTCCTCTTGACGTTAATAGCCCTTATGAATATAAAGTGAGGCTACCATGCAGTGATTACACATGAAGAGCCAAATTATTATTGGTAATGATGATGTGTATATGTTTCAGTGAAGGCTGGATTGCTTCTAATGGGTTTTGTTTTCAATTCCCATGTTTAATATGAGGTACTTCTGGCTCCTGAGTTCTTGTTTAAAATAGGATTCCCATTTTCTGCTGCCTGTGAAACATGATTCCTGGTTCCTCTCCATTGATAGATGCACTTTTATTCTTACTGGTTTTTTGTTGTTGTTGGTTTTTTTGGTTTTTTTTGAGGGGGTGTGTGTTGGTTTTTGGTTGCCAGGTTTTTTGTTTTGTTTATTTGTCCTTGAACTGTCAAAATAAACAGCATATTTTCAGAGCTATAACTTGCATCTTATATAACTGTTGGTATAAGAGTATGAAATTTGGCAAAAAATAACACCCCTTGTGTTCCAACTTGTCCTCAGACATTAGAGGGGTGGGGTGCAGCTGGCCTTAATTTCTGATTTATAATCAATTCAACACTCTAGGTCTGATTACACTGAATCAGAAATTTCACCATCACAGATTCACAAAGTGCAGTTTCTTGAAGCAACAGGTTATAGATTATTGTTAGATTGCTGGTGATAAATTCACTCAACCTAAAAATACGAGCATGTAGTGCTCTGTACAAGTGTCCTTGTTTGTGCTTTGATGTGGTTAGAGATACAAATCTTACCCAAGAGGCGTCCCTGCTTTGGAGGGCAGAGTGAGGAGCAAGCCTGTCAGTTTTTCTGAAGATGGTTTGTATTCTGATCCTCCCTAATGGAGGATTTCGAGTATCAATCTTTCACTTTTTTACAAAAATGGAAGTCTGACTCTAGTCAAAAATAATTGCATGCTTATTGCTGCCATCAGAGATGGGGGGAGGAAGATGTTTTCCCATTTTCATATTGGTTGATGTGGTTTTTTAATATATAAACTAAATTATGAATAACGAGAGTTTTTCATTACGTTCAGTCAAACTGAGTTTTGTAGCTTATGGCTGAAACCAAGACAGAACCAAAGCACCTCAGTATCCTCCTTACCCCAGCTGAAGTGGCAGTGAAGGCCCTCTGACATCTGCCAGACCTTTACTCGTACTGTTAATCACCTTCAAGGACCAGATTTATTACAATGTTTGTTATGAATGGACGAGGGAGACGAAAGAGAGATGCAGGTGCTCTCCTGTGCTTCACTGAGATAACATCAGGCTATAAAGCCTTCAGCTCACCCCAGACCTCATTCAGCTGTTAAGTCCAGCTCAAGCCCAGCTGCAGGATGAGCAAGTTGCCCAACCCGTGCTAATTTCCCTAGCATCTCTTTATCTTTACAAGACAAACTTGTCAATCTCCCACAATAACCCATGTAAACTATGAGAGAAGGCAACACACAGAGGCAGCAGGGAGAAAGTAATGGTGGAGTGGAAGCAAGGCAACTGGGATTTTACAGGAGGCAGGGAATGGGAGAAGAAGAATTTCTGTAGCTGTGGTTGACTGTGCCCAGGCAGTTGGGAAGGTGTGACCTGCACTAGGGGGCCTGGGCTGGTGACAGTACAACTGTGAGGAAGGAATCAGAGCTCTCAGTCAGGTAATCATCTCCTAGATGACATGCGTACTTGTACTGAATTCACAAGATGCAGCAATGGAAAATCTCGGGACACTCTGGAAAACCTAAGCAAGTCTGATTTACTATTAGATGACAGGCCTTACTTAGTCTCTTTTCATCTTTCTGTTCCTCTCTGAGTTTCTGTATTTGGCAGTCCAGCCTGAGATACTGTCTGGGATGCTTCCCACCCTGCCTTTTGATGATGTGGATGGTGAAACTGCATGACAGGTGATGTTTGGATGCTGGTTTGCTCATGGCAAAGACAAGGCTGTGAGCAGCCAAGCTTAAAACCTCTGCTATTTAAGCAAAACCCAAACCAAAAAAACCTGACAAAACCCAAACCCCTAGAAATCTGAAAGTTTTGTCTGGAAGAGACTTAGCTGTTACATCAAGAGTCTTCTTTGCTAGGGAAAAAAAACTTAGGTGTTTTTGTTCAGTCTTTTCAAGGGACAGAACCCCAGTATGCTAATTATCATGATAATAAAATTTTTTAGAATTACTGTTGGTGAATCTTAGTGATGCATATGATTGAAATTGTGAAATAGAGCTTTCAAAGAAGAAAATAGCCAGAAAAGTCATTTACCTTTAGAAGGAAAAAATACTATTAAATTAATTGTTTGCCCTGGGAAACATTTGTAAAGGATATCCTTCCTCTCTGTAAGTAAGAGGAACAGGAGATGGTCATTTGGAACAGAAAAAACATTTTATTACTTTCTGTTGCTCAGTCAACTTCAGTGCATGTCTTCTGACAAACCAGGGGAGAAGCCATGTTGTGAGTTAAACTGAAAACCTCATCTCACGATCTGGAATATGAGTAAACCCAGAGGAATTTGCTCCTCAGGACATATCAGAGCAAATCCACTGAGTTCATGTAATTTATTTCCACTTTCTAAGTGTTTAATTTAAAATTAAGTGAGATTTATCTCAGGCAACTCCAGTTTTGTGTAGTCATTACTAGTTTATCAAGCATGGCCACTACTTTCCAAATTATTTTTATTACAGCTTTAATAAATAATTCAAGATATGCCATCATTTTCATTGATGTCTCAAGACTGAACATTTCTAGTGGCCTTCAGGCAACTGCTTAATTTATCCAATGCACATTACAGTATTGGAAAAGTGATCTCCTTCTCTAGGAAAGGAGGTACATATTCAAGGCTAGTAATAGCTGGCATAGCAGTGGGTTTGTGCTGATATTTTATTTTGGCAATCACCAGCTTTGTGAAAAAATCAGTGTTTGCAGCTGTCCCTATTAGGACATTAGCTCATATGCCTGCAGTAAAGATTTCTTTTCTTTTGTTACAGTAGAATGAGGCAAATATTGCATTGCATTTATTTGATTTTTCAGTTAATTCATGCTTGTGCTAAAAGATGTACACACAGGAGTGCAAGAGAGAAGGGTATTGGAAACAGAAGTGGGTGGGAAAGAAAAGAGACGGCACAACTTGGGAAAGAGCACCCAGATTTGGCCCATGGGGCAGAAGGAGATAATTATGGCAGGAGGAGAGAGGTGTGAGACAGTGAAAGTATGTTGGATTGGGAGCTCCTTTGGGGTTAGGAAAAGCAGAAGGTTGAATGCATCTGCTCATGATGCACAGAGTTTGGCTTTTACCCATACATCTTAAAGATCCTTTTTGACAGAGAATTGGATTCACTTTCAAAATACTAACTTGAAAAACAACCCATCCTTTCTTTTTTTTTTTTTCATTCTGAAAAGTAATTTGGAATTCTGAGTTTCTTCTAAGTGCACTGTTGGCAAAATGTGAATCCTGAACCTTTAAATCTGCAGTGCAGACCTGTTGCAGAGGAGGAAAAGAATAAATTTTGATCATCTTTGGGGCCCAAGTGTTAGAAAGAAGCCTTTTATACTGTTTCTTTGTATTAGAACTATTTGATAGGCAATGGCACAATAATAGAGATCAAAAGCTGAGTTTGAGCTTCAGGTATGAGAGGGGACTGCTATTTGTTGATTCCAGATAAAAGAATCAAAAAAACCTACCTTTCATGATCAGCCCAAGAGTCTGTTAATTTATTGGCTTGGCAACAGTTGCATAGAGCTGCTACATGGCTGGGATAAAATTGCTTCAGTTTATAGGAAAGTGTAGGAAATCTTGTGAGTAAAAGGCGTATGGGAACCAAGAAACCTGGTTAAAACTCTCTTAAAAGGAGGCAGAAGCATAGATTTTCTGCCTGGCTTCTGAAAGAAAGATGAAGTGTGATCTAGTTGGAGTAATGACATTTAATTAAAATGGAGCATTCATGAGAAGCAAAAGTATGATTTTATTGACTTTTTTTTTTCCCCTATAGATTTTCAGGTAGGAGCATATGTACAGTCACTGAAGAATTTTTGTGAAGCTTTCTATTATTTGAATTCCAATTTGTGCTGATAATACCACTCAAAATTAAGGGAAAAGATATAGGATAGTATCACACAGTTATGAAGCAAAGGTAGCCTTTTTGTCTTTTTTCTTTGTTTGTTTCTTTTTAGTTTTCCTGTTTTCTTTATTAATTTATTTCGTGCGTATTGAGCTCAGAACAGTGAAAAAAATATTGGCAAGTACACAGCTGAACCCAGCTACTGAATCAATTACTCTCAGAAATGAGTACTTGTAGCATTCTCAAGTGACCGTTTGGTACGCCAAATTAACATCTCTCGTGTGATGGCATTGTAAGACTGTCTTAAGGAAATGGAACTATCCCTTTCCTAAGGAAAAACAGAGGTTGCGTACGATGTGTGGATAAGAGTCTTAGGTCATCCATGTTCACAGTGTTAAAAGACCAAGCCAGGTCTGAACTTTATACTTCCTCTCTTTTTATTTATTTATATTAATTGTATATTTATGGTATTGTAGTCCTAGCAGAGTTAGTGATGAACATTTTATGGGAAAAAAAACCCCAAACTTATTTCAGAAATCATGCTTAATTACTCTAAATCCAGCTTTAATAAGCAGGTAGGAGGTAAATGTTGGTCCATTCATCTCACATGTTCTGAGATTGTGATGAGTCAAAGGATACATCCTCCACCCATCCCAAGTTGCCCTGTCCCAAATCCTCCAGCTGCACCAAATCTTGAAAACCAGTGAATTATTCAATAGCTTTTTTCAAGTCAAAGATTAGATAGAAAGCTGCCTTCTTGAAGAAGGCACCAAGAAGTTGCCTTTTTGTCCAAATGAAGTTTGGTCCATCGTGGAGCTGGCTTCAGACAGGATGCTCCAGATAGAAGTAGGTTGGTCACTCTTCCAGTGTTTTGGACATAAAGGACTCTTAACCATTTCTCCAGTTAGTATTCTGTTGGGATAACTCTTGAAATCAGGCTAGGCAAAGTTTCATACCTTGTTTTGTACACCAGCAAATGATACTAAGTTTGCTCTGGTTACATGAATTCCGTGTCCTGACCATTTTATTATCTGTATTTTTG
The DNA here is from genome assembly GCF_009819655.1 of Sylvia atricapilla. Classification (NCBI taxonomy): domain Eukaryota; kingdom Metazoa; phylum Chordata; class Aves; order Passeriformes; family Sylviidae; genus Sylvia; species Sylvia atricapilla. The sequence goes on from NC_089141.1 coordinate 96,774,599, forward strand.
CTTCAGTGATAACATCAAGATTGAAACTTTCTGTTACTACTAAGTAAAAGTGTAATTAATATAGGGCTAATGCTTTGACAGGGAAAAAAAATCTCCAAACCAGATGCTGGTATTAATTGGACACTGAACTGTTTGAAATCAGTCATTAGCCTGTAGCTACAGTGTTCCCAATCAGCTGCAGTTTCATTTCTGGCAGAAAGCGATAAGATAATCTTATTTTAATTAAGGTGATATTATAAATTAACCTGTCAATAAATGACATTAACTTTTTCAGCAGTGCAGTTACAAGTGGATGGATTCATAGGACTGTTCTTTTGCCAGAAGACAAACATTGTATCCAGTGCCAAGTTGTTAAATACTAATGAATAATTTATTTAACGAATTTTGTCTTTCTCTCTTCACAATGTGACTGACTGAGCACCAGCCCTCTCCAAATATCTGTTCTTCATAATTACTCTGAATTTTAGGCCTTACTGCTTCAGCTTTGCTACCTAACATGCTAACTCCTTTGCTCTATTTTTGACAAGATAAGTACATTATTTGTTAACTTCCCTAATTCAGCTAAGAACTATTTTATCTTAAAGGTTTTGGTGGGAAAGCATATTGGTAATTAATTTTTAATTTCAGTTTCTGCAGAAGGTTAGCATGTGTGTTTCTCTGTAAACCTAATTGTGTAAATGATCATGCAAGTGAATTCACAGTGGCTCAGACATCAAAGTGAATTAAAAATGTGGTGAACTGCAAAAATATTTTATACTATATCTGGTCAGATCCAGGTCATTATTCTCTTTTGAAAGATTATTAGGTCTTTTGGAAGAAGAGGGAACTATCTCCAAAGAAGATAGTTCTTGAAGAAAACTGGCTATGGGCATCTAGTGTAAAGTAACATGTAATAAAATTATTTCTAAGATTCATAAGTGCTTGTAGGTCCAGCTGTTTTTTACTGGACTGTTGGCGCTGAAGCAGCTCTCTTTAGAAGATGATCTACATGTTTAGTATCTTTTGACACAATTTAAAACCAAACCAAAAAGTATGGCATGTTCTGATTTAGTACACTGCAGTAAAAAGGAAACCCAGGGTCCCTGGAAGTAGGACTGTTTTGGGATGAGATTTACCCCTGAAGTGTTGCAGAGATCTGAAGGGGTAATCCTGAGGTGTATATGAAGTTGGTGAACATCATTGCTGCTCCTCTTCATGAGCAGCTGCTGGTGGTTTGCCCCATGCCCTGTATAATCTAGTTTGCAGGAAGGCCTGTGACATTTTAAGGGGTTTTTAGCATATTTTTCTATTTGTCATCTTCTGACATCTGCATGCTATTTAAAATAACACTACTACTCACTACTATCCCATCTGCTGCTTGAAGGCTACCAAATGTGCTTCTGTTGGAGATGTTGTGTCTTTTTCTCCTGCCCTCTTAGCCGAGACCCTGGGGGCTGTTAATGAGGGCTGTGGCAATCTTTTTCCCTCTCTGATTGTAAAAGAGGGAAGCAGGTGCAGGAGCTGATGTGTAGTCTTGAGCAGAGGCTGGAGAAATAGGCCTTCTGGATTCAGTGCTGGAGCTCTGCTGGGAGCACTTGTAGGATGGAGGTCAAAATATTTCAAGTGCAAATTCAGTTTGTTTAGTCCCTGAACACAGATCGTTCACCTTACCTGGTGTGTCACAGGCAATAGCTTTTAGCCAGCCTTTAAAATCAATTGGTGTGATTAGGTTTATGGCACAATGGCTTTTACTGAAAGTCTCTGTCCTGTAGGAAACCAGGACCCAGGTCCTAAGCATAAAGTGCTTTGAGCAGTAGTCAATTATTTGATAGCTGGCTTTTTTCCTGCTATTTCCATGACGTTGTATGTGGTACTACCCTAAGGCATATGGGATGCTGAAGTGGAACTTTTTTAATTACTATTTTTGATTGATTTGGGAAAGTGGGGGGTGGGGGAGGGGGGTTTGAGGATCTACTAGTTAAGCTTAAAAAAACCCCAAAAACCCAGTAACAGGAAGAAAAGAAAATCTAAAACCAAAGCAACAAAAAACCTCAAGCCACAAGGCACTGAAGAGTGTGATTCAGTTACATTTATTCTGCCTTTGCAAAACATAATAATTACTTTTTAATTCTTATTTCCTGTCTGAATTAATTGCATTTTGTACTCAAATATGTTCTTCTGAATTATTCTCTTCTTAAGTGACTTCCTGCTTAATTGCATTTTTAATTATGTGCCCTCGCAGTAACATAAATGTTTGTATTTATCTCCTGTTCCCTAGATTTTGATATATTCCCCCCACAGTCCATACACTTCAGTAGCACTTTGAGCTCCCACTTTGTTTTGCCTGAGTTCACTGTAGGTACCAAAGGCTGTTGACTTTCTGTGAGTTGGCAATTTTACCTATTTTAAGGAAGACTAGGCAAATGTTACTGTGTTACTGTACTGTACTGTAGCAGTAGGGGCAGGAGAACTGGTATTGCTCAGAGACTTCCAAAGGATCCATAGTCTCGAGAAAAATGTGGAGAAAATATAGATTAAATAAAAGTAATTTTTTAAACATGTCTAGCAGTGCTGTGACTCACCAGGAGGCAAGAAAAGAAGTTGATTTTCTTTCAGCCACTTGCAGAGACTATGTACGCACTTTTTTTAGATTGTTGAATGATAAGTAGAAAATTAAAGGATGGCCATTGGGGAATTTCATCCTAAGTGGAGGAAGCTCCTCTCAGCTCAAACAGCCAGAGAGCATGCTGTCTTCTCAGGGAGGAGAAGACAGTCCTAGTTTCCCACTGTTGGATTAGTGTGAACCATGGAGTATTTGAGAATACACCCCAGCTGAGAAAGTGCTATCCTTTTTCTCTCCGCTGAGAAGATATTTTTGCTAATTTAAATTAATAGCATTTTGGCATCAGAAAAGAAAAGGAGTTCATGCTTAGTTGTGGCACTTGGAACTATGAGGGCAAAACTCTGCTTAGCAGCAGGGATGGTTTCACATGCTGTGTGGAAAGTAACTGTGCTGGTCTGCCATCAGCACCTTTCTCATTGGCCTGTTGCTAATGACAGGCCAACTGTAGGAGTCTCTGATTTTTTTTCTGATTTTAGTTTTCAGGTGTTCAGTTTCTCTACAAATCTTAACCTTTAAACCCCCAAATCGTTTTAGCAGGAGAGCTGGAGTGTAATTTGAATGTCTAAGCTTGAATGAAGGTCTGTGGCTTTGGTGGACGGATGCTTTCTGGCCATTCATGATTGCTTTAGCTGCCAGCCTGGAGCTATTAAATGAATGGAAATTCTATAACAGGGTGACAGTGCCAACAGACAAGTGCCTATTTTGAGCTTCCTCATTATGCCAGACAACAAAAATGTTGTGAAGCTGCATAACACTTGCATTGTGATTAGATGCATCACTTATTCATGTTCTGCAAAATAAACACATTTAGATGGCTGACCATGATAAGCATTTGAAGAAGTAATGGTCTCTAGGCATTAGCAAAGGCATAATTAAGCTGAATATTAAAAAGAGCTTCACAGCTGTGAGTACAGTTAATCAGTGGGCTCTCAAAAAAGCCAGTAATGTTCACATCAGTCCTTTTTTGGGTCCAAGAACAGCATCATTAATAACCTACTAAAGGTAGGATGGAGACCAGACTTCTGTACCTCAAAGTGAACATTAACCATCCATTGAACTCCTCTTGGGGAGATGCTGCACTGTAACCCTGCTGCGGATGGGGCTGGAGTGGGTTGATTCACAAGAAGCCATACTTGCATGTCAGTTATAGGAAGAAGGATTGCCAATAGGAAGTTGGTGTGTTCAGCATTGAGATAGTGCACAGTGCCATTTGTACAGTGGCAGTCACTGTACAAATCCTTAGGCTCTTCCTTAGTAAGAGAAAATTTAATTTTTCACAAGAAGAAATTCTATGCTCCTGTGTTTCACCTATTAATGTCTTGGTGATCAAAACACCACGAGCCTAGAGTTAAAAAATCACAGAATATGCTGAGTTGGAAGGGACCTATCAGGATCATCAAGTCCAACTCCTAGCCCTGCACGAGACACTGCAAGAATCACACCATATTCCTGAGAGCATTGTCCAAAGTTTTAAGTAGTCCTACAAGGAACAGAGGGGTTGGACTCAATCATTATGGGTGCCATTCAAATTGAGATGGTCTACAAATCCGTTTTTTACAGACAGTAGGGAACAAGGAAAAGTCAAGTTGGCAAAGAGTGAGGTATAAGTAAACCACAAAGTGAGATGGAAAAGAAATCACATAGCAAAAGGAGAGGTTGGAAAGCCTAGCAGAAGTGGTGGAGAAAGTTGTTTAAAAACAAAGGAAATTAAATCTGAAGAGAAATGATGCAAATAAGTGAAAATCAGAGAAACAGATTCAAAGAGGAGTAAGAAGGCAATGATTTAACAGCCACACTCTTTATTAAAAAATACAGATAAAATAGTGGTGATAAGAGTGTCTGTCTATAACAGCTGTGCAAACATGCAAACCCCACTATTGATTAGATTTCTAGTGAGTATATAGGCAGATGGATTTACTTAGAGTGCTTTATGTAAGCCATAGGCTCAGTTGTGTCTTTCTGGCCCTTTTTCAAAGATAGGTGAGGGACAGTGCTCTGGCAAGGTAAGGATGATGGACTTGAAAATCCTCTCTCCCATTCTACATTACTGCTAATGTACAGGTAAGCTGGTGATCTGGGATGGTAATGAACCTATAACATTAAATGGATGTTAAAAAAATATCTGTGCATAAAGCCGTTTTGGTGTCTTCACACCCCCAACACTCCTCCTACGTTGGACTTCCCCAAAACTTTTGTTTATGAAATTTTGGCTGTTATTTTCAAAATAACTTCAGACTTCAAAATGTGAAAATTTTGGACTTTTTTTTTTATCTGAAGAGATGGGAGACTAGAAAAACTTGAGTTAGGAAAAAAAAAAGTTTCATTTTGCTATGTAAATAATGTAAATTAAAAAAACCCAAATCAAACCAACCAAAAAACTGAACGCCCCCCCAACCCCCCCACAAAAAGCCCCCCCAACCAACCAACCAACCAAACAACAAACAAACAAACAAAAAAGAAAAAAATGGAATAATCCACCCAGAATACAACCCTTTTCCCCCCAACAGCTGGCCAGAGGAAGAAGAGTCAAGTTTCAGGATACTCAATGTCAAAGTGGAAAATCCTGGTGTGAGTTATTGTAGCTCCACTGCTGGGACCTGAAAGAATCAGGACTGTAGTAAACAAGGCTGTCATATCTCTTGCTTTTCAGTCGATTTATAACTACTTAACACCCAGCTTCTCATCTCTATTGGATTCTTACCTTGGGTAAAGTGAAGTAATAGAGTTATTTTCTTGTGGAATGAGATTGTTTCCAAAGACTTGGGTGATTGAGATAGATGGACAGTGGTAGAGTCACTTTCTAAATAGTTCTTTTTATTGATAGGAAAAAAAAAAATGTTTGGAAGTTAAAATCTGTGGTGTTTCAGAGTAAGATGTCCCTGTTGAAATCCAATGGTATTCTAGTGACTGAGTTAGCTTTTTTAATTTCTGGTACTTAGTCTCACAAATAGAACTGTAAATGTCCCCTTGCAATTCTTAATTTTCATCGGTTTGTGCTGTCACCCAGTCTCTTCTTTGTGTTTTCAAGCAATCACCCCATCCTAAATTAGAGCTAAAAAGCCCCAGACAGAGAACTTCTGTTGGCTGTATTAGAATTTACCAGATTAATTCAGATTAACAAAGTTGTGAGTTTAGTTTTCTCTGCTACTTTATACTTTGTATAAAGTGTTTTCCAAGATCATCTCTTTGAAGAACTGTTTACATGTGGCAGAGCACTCACTCAGTTAAGCAGTGATTTGGTGATCTAGTTACAAATCTCTGTGTCAAATTGATATTTTGGGGTATTACTCTGCAGCATGAAAATTGTTTGAATTTTCCTCCCCTCCCCCTGCTAGCTATATATGTTGTCAAGTTTTCTTATCAGTCATCAGTACATTTATTCTTTGCGTTTGTTTCCTTGCTAACTGGATGGTGACTCTCATCAGTCAGTATGATCTTTTGAGTTTCTGCAGACAAACATGCAGAAACTGTTGTGTGGGGTGGAATAATTGATTAGTACAAATAAGAACATCAAATTTATTCACTTACTTGTTTGTGCATAGGTTGGTATGTGACCTGAAATGAAACTGGGATGTGGCTGGGGCCTTCTGCAAAGAACCAGCACAGAATGTCTGACAGAGGTTGAGAGTCCTGTGGTTTAGTCCCTGCTTTACTTACAATTGAGAGCTAATAGCAGAAAATAAGACTTTAGGATTTAACTCAGTTGAAATGGGGTCAATGGAGTTGGCATAAGAGAACAAAGCTTGGATTGTGCACATGGGTGGTGCTTCCAGTTCCTTGTCTCTGAACATTGCCTCCCTATTGCACATCTGTGTTGGTTGTGACTAAAGGTAAAGCAGTTCAAATGACAAGATTTCTCAGTAGTCAAAATAGAAAAGTATTTATCTGAATACAAAACACCTATTACTTCTGGAATTATTCGGTGAGGGACATACTAAAAAAAGGGTCAATTCTCAACTAAGAATAAAAATGAACAAATCAAATATTGAACTACCAGGGAGTTGACATTCTTTCAGCTCTTAGATTTTTTTTTCCCTCTTACACATGTTATATCTATAATGTTAATTAAGTTCTATTGCAGTCAGTAGGTTTCAACATATCTAATTGCCATTGGGGGAATGTAAGTTCTTCAGTCTGCCTGCCTTCTATTTCAGATAGGAAAGAAGGGGGTATTTTTATTCTGAGTTGTTTTTAGGTGGGGTGTTTGTTTGGTTGGTTGTGGGTTTTTTTTTTTTTTTGTCTGTGTTTTTTGGGGCTTTTTTGTGGGGTTGGTTGGTTGGTTGGTTTTTTGGGGGTTTTTGTGTGTACACGCTTGCACTAATGTGCTCTTTTGTTTGTTTTGTTTTGTTTTTTTGTGGAAGATTGGTTGGTTTGGTTTTGTTTGGGTTTTTTTTTTTTTTTTTTTTTTTTTTTCCTGTTTAGCTTGGAGGGACAGAATGTTTGATAGATTAATGCCTTAGGCTTTCACCCAACCTCCATAACAAAACCCCTACAACTTCCCCCATATTTGAAGAGGTAATAATTACCTCCAACACTCTGTTTTGAATGGGGGAAAAATGTGGATCTGGCTGGTACTGGAAATCACTAATTAGTGATTATATATTTGAATGAGCAAAAAATCAGAATTTCTGTGCTGCCTAGAAAGCCTTCAATGCTCTGTTTCCCCACCAAGTGAGCATTTCCTTGAGTATGGAGGTACAGTGCACATGGAATTAGCAACTCTGCTTATACAGAAGGAAAATATTTTCATTCTTCATTGCAAGTCTGCAACTGCAATCAGTAATACAGAGGATGAAGAAAGACACCAAAGAAAGTGCTGGATTGGTCCAGCAAACACTTATGCATGTGACTATCTTAGGTATAAGTAATTAACCTAATATCAGGCTTTGCCAACATCAGCATGTATTGCTTAAAAACTCGGGATGAAGCCAGAAGGTAGAAAAATTAATTCTTTGTTGATGCAAGAACAGCTGATAGGTTTTTACTCTGTCTCTCAATTTGGAAATGTAATATTTATGTCTGTAACTTACAATTCTCTGGAGGGCATTAATTTGCCATGGCTTAAGTTTTCAAAATTGTGTTCTCAAATTTATAATTTTTCTGTAATGTACTTCCAATGCCTTTGTCTTCCTTTGCACATTGCATCAAGCATTAACCAGAAAGATATGACGTTCCTTGTCTTTATTCCAAAAAAGGTAGATTGCTGTTTTTCCATTAGGTCATTTTCTCTTAACCACTAAAAGGATAAGTAGATAATGGCATGGCTTCAACAATAGGAGATAGAATAGAAAGACTCTAAAAAATTTTCCATAATATTTTCTTTTTATCATCTTACTCCACTGCTGAATGCTTTCTAAAACAAATCTGGTTGGAGCTGTGTGTCTTTCTACTCTTTTGAAATTACCAGCAGTCTTGCTTGATAAACTTTAAGGATCATCAAGAATTTAAACAGAATAATTTTATCACACTGGGGATGCTGTCAGTTGGGCATATGAGCCCATAAAGCCCCTGATGACTTTTGTGATAACTCACAACAACATGCCCTGTTGTATTGCAGCTATTAAGAAAATCTAATTTCCAGCAGTGCAAGACCTCTCTGAAACTCCTGCCCTTTGTGGGGCTGAGCAATGGGGGTGGTTGGTCCAGGGCAGTGAGTGGGATATGTGATGTAAATCCTCTTTCCCCCCACCCTTAACCAAAAAGACACTCCAGAAAATTCCAGGGATCAATCCTGCAACGTAAGTGGTATAAAAGAGATGGTATTTTAGTAAAGACATAGTGACAGAATGAGAAATACGGTGTTAATAGGAGTGCATGTTAAATATATAGTGAAAAGAATAAGGAAAAAACCAGAAATGGGAAAAGCAAGGAAAATACTGGACCCATCAAGATGAGTTATATTTTTAAGACTTCATTTTATTGAGCCTTTATTATTTTATCAAAGACAATAGTGAAAGGTATTTCCATAGATAGCACTTTTCTCAAACTCAATATTTCAAAGAAATTTTCACTTAGAATGGCAGCTTCTCTGTTCCATTACTTGTAACATGCATTTTTATTTTGACTAGGAAACTGAATTTTTAAAATAGTAACTTTTTACTTCCTTGCTGCCTTGGATTGAGTGATCTTTGCAACAGAGACTTCTTTTCTACTGGTGTAGGAGATTACCTGGTGGAGAATGCTCCTGAAAAATAAATAATGTATTATCAGGAACTGTAGAACGATGTAGGTGGAGGACTAGAAAAACTGAATGTTTGCCAGGCTCATCTATTATTTATCAAAGCTGGTTAAATCTAGTTGTCACAGCCCAAGATATTCACAGATCTTGGTAAAAGCCATTCTGCTCGTAAGTCTTATTTCATTAACCAGAAATTGCAGTTACACTGGTAATGTTCTTTAAAGAGTTGCAGGGTCTAGGAAGTTTATTGTGGTCTTGTAGTTTTTTATTTGGTTTTTTCCCCCTTGTTTGTTTGGGGGTTTTTATACAAATTTTATCTCATAAGATTTTGTTGACAAGTTGAGACTTTATACATGTTTGCCATATGGATCTCTGACAGAAAAAAAAAAACTATTTTTAATTAAAAACTTGTTTTTTAACTGTAGCTTTGTTAACTTTAACTGAACTGCCAGGTTTTTCTCTGAGGACCACACAGCTAGTTTATAAAGCAGACTTACCTTTAGGCACATTTGAAAATTCAAGCCCTGAATGTTTTTGGAAGCCAAAAGGGTTTAAATCTGGTTCCTAAGAGCCAGAAATTTAGCTGTATGGATTATTAGCAGAATATATATTTTTATATTATCACTTGGGTAGGTTTGATAGTTTTTTGAGTAGCTTCTGTGGGGTCATAAAGGACACGTGAGAGAGAGTGTGTGTGTGTGCATACCAAATGTAAATACAAGTGTACAGATAGTGTCTGGCCATAAAAGAAGCAGAATGCTTGCAGGCATGCTGACACACGCCAGGCTAGAAGAAAGGGAGCCCTGTAATAAAATCTCATTGAGGATGCAGAGAGAATGTTTCAGCATTAGGCATTCTCCTCATGTTTCACATAAATGCGTCCTCCTCTCATGAGGGGATGAACAGTGCATTCGCACCGGCTCATTCAAATTGAACGCTGGTAAAAGAAGAGTCTTGGGCAAACACTGAAGAGTCTGGCATTTTTTAAAGACAGGGGAAAGGTTAAGCTGACTCCTGTTTAAAGTGCTGTTTATTGGATATTTATTTACTGACCGTGTTTATTGAAGATGGTGTTGAAAAGATCATTGGCAAGATTTCGGATGGCTGCATAGCACAGGTCAGAATTCTATTAAACTAATGCAGTTTTTACAATGAAGTTTAGATCTTCAGAGGTGACTTAGTAAGTCTTTTTATATCTGAGGATGGTTAGATTGTATTTTTCTGGATGATAAAAGAAGATATGATGTGCCTTCTCTATCATTCCCCTCTTTCTCTCTGACAGCACTACCGCTTTAACTTTGCTTAGGGCAAATGAGAAACTTGCCTAGATACAGCATTTACAAACCAGAATATTTATTAAGAATAATAATATTTCAATATGAATGGTTTTACTATTTTTGTTTGCTGTTTCAAAAATAACAGAGCTCACTGAACTTGATAATTTTCTCCTTAATGCACTGAGGGGCTGCATGGAGGAGAGTCACAGTCACTCTTCTGGGTGGAGCACAGGGTCATCTTGCAATGCCTTAGGCATATTTAAAAGCACTGCACAAGCATCACTTGTTAATTTTAGAAATAAAAGGTAAGGCTGTATATGTGCACTAGATCTGGTCTTGCATTGTTCTCCCAGTGAAGAAATTTAGAAGAACCAAGAAATTTTTGAGGAATTCTAATTTTACACTGGTTAAACTCTCTGACTTTACAATAGACAAATACACACAATCACCACCTTTCTATATAGGTGAAGGTCAGAAATAAATTCCTTTACTGTTCCAGCAGGGCTCCTTTTTAGTGGTGTCTAAACATTAGGGGAAGTCTTGTGTTACAAATGCATTTGAGGTGTTATTTGCTTCTGTTTCTCTGCATGCACATGATCTCCCTTTTTAGATTTTTTGATTTTGAAGGTACTGTTTCCAGGACTTTTATGGGGATTTATTATTTTTATTTTTTAACTTATTTACTTTTCCTCTATCTTACTCAGAGATAATATAAAAAGTCTTGTAAATTATCTGCTGCAATGAAAGTTTGTGTTCCTGTGATGTCTTGATTATACAGTGAAAGTGGTAGGCAATATTTCCTCAGGAGAGCTGCTCTGATAAAAGACTCAAAATGGCCATGTTTTACTTTAAAAATGTGTGTGTGTATGCATATCATTTATGTATAAAATATATGCTATATGTGTCTAGAGCTGGTGTTGAATTGTCTATGCAAAACAGACACGTGCAGTGTTTGTGTTAGTGGCACTGCCTTCAGATTGCTTAGACATTCTTCTGTGGACATCCTGGGTTGAAGGTTCCTAAAGGAATAGCATAAACTCACGTGCAGCTAACCTTGGGGTTGACTAACTCTGTTTGGATGAGTTAATGAGGAGAAGCTGTAAGTGATGACATGTTCTGTAGGTGCTTCCTTGGACAATTTGATTGCATTAGTGGTCTCAGGTGACTGGCAGAAACCAGGTGGCCCTGCTGTCATTGCTGGGAGTAAACAAGGCGTTGACCAAAAAGTTTATGAAGTCTCTAGACTTCATTACTGCATTTCAGTACTGGAATGTGGTTTTCTTTTGGTTTGTCTGTTTGGCTGTTTTTTGTTTGGTTGGTTGTTGTTTTTAATACTAGGGAAAATAATCTTGCATTGAGCTCTGTGTGTGCATGTGTGTGTGTCTACTTCTTCAAATGCAGTGACATTTGAAATCAGAGTAAAACTCTAATCCTGACTGTAAGGTGTGCTCCAGAGCTAAGTGTGAGTTGCCCATGTATCTGTTCTGTTTAAAGGTTTCCAGATGGCATGGTTTTATTGTATGTTTGACTGAAAGTATTATGTGAGCAGAACATAGCTTACTTTACTCAGTTCCACAAAGATTTGTTTGAATATTGACCACTTTTACAGAGCAGCTAATTTTGGAAACCTCAGATGTGATCAGTTTTGAGTGAAAGGGTCTATGATGGAAAAAGCCATGACATGAAGAGAATTACTGTGGTCCATGGCATTGCTTTGTTGCCCCCATGGTTTTCAGATGCTCTGATTTGACTGTATTTGTTGCCTGGTACAGCGTGAAATGACAGCTCTGTCACATGCCAATGTTTAAGAAGGGAAAAAAGAAGTGATGCATGTTGAGACTTTCACCACTTTCAATACTGGTTAAAATACTGAAAGACACACTAATCCCTCCTGGGTGGGACAGCTGTATTCGGTTTGGGTGGCCAGGTCTGGTTGCAGGGGAGCTGTGAGAAGCTGCCAGAGGCTTCCCCATGTCTGGCAGAGCCAATTCCTGGTGGCTCCATGATGGATACACTGCTGGCCAAGGCTGAGCCAGGAATGATATCAGGAATGATAGCAATGCCTCTGTGTTAACATACTTAGAAAGGAGGAAGAAAAAAAGTTATTGCATGGATGTAATTGTGGCCAGAGAAGAGCAGAGAATATGTGAGAGAAACAACTATAGCCAGTGAAGGAGGGGCAGGAGCTTCTCCAGGCACTGAAGTTGAAATTTCCATGACCATGGTAAAGCAACTGTGCCCTGGCAGCCCATGGAGAACCATGGGGATGCAGAGATCCACCTGCAGCCTGTGGAGGAGATTCACACCGGAGCAGGTGGATGCCTGAGAGGGATCCCATAGGAGACCCATGCAGAGAGGAGCCCACACTGGAGCTGATTTCCTGGTAGGACTTTTGAGTCCATGGAGGATCCGTGCTGGAGCAGGTTGTGTCTAAAGGACTGCATGGTATGGATAATTCCATGGTTGGAGCAGTTCATGGAGAACTGTCTCCTGTGGGAGGAACCTCACACTGAAGAAGAACTCAAGCATCAGGAGAAACTTGTGGTGAACATGTTACATAACCCCCATTCCATTTCTCCCTATACCACTACGGAGGGCAAAGGTAGAGCTGGGAAGGAGGAAGGGTGGAGAAAAGTGGCTTTTTTAAGATCTATTTAACTTCCCATTATCCTTCTCTGATTTTGTTAGTACAAAATTCAGTTATTTCCAATTTGAGTCTGTTTTGCCTGTGATGGTATTTGGTGAGTGATGTCTCTCTGTCCTTATCTCAACCCATGAACCCTTTGTTATGTTTTCTCTCCCCTGTCCTCTGTGGAGAGGATTGATAAAGCAGCTTTGGTGGATGTCTGGCACCCAACCAGGGTCAACCCACTACAACAGCCTCTTTCTATTCCATATACATGGCAGGTTTTAATTGCACTGGATTTTATGCTGTTATGTCAGTGTTTGGGAGTTGTATGTTGGAATTTTTATTTTATTTTTAAATCAACTCATTTTGAACTCTTTTTTGAAAACTGAGAGTCAAATCCCAATGTTATCTTAAATGTTAATTAACTTTCAGTACCAGAACGTAGTTTCTTGCTTTTCTGAAATCTGATGATTAATGTTTTTGTTTACTTCTAACTGATACATTGTCACATCACCACTGAAGCCCTGCTCCTTTTCTAAAATTTATGTTCTTGGCTTTGCATAGGCAAGTGTTTCATTTTTGCTTGCAGAATTGCCTTAGCTTCTTGTCCAGAATCCAAATAGTTAATGGAATTTAAAATTTTAATTAACCTTAGGGCGATATTTTGCAATTAAGTTTTAACATCAAGTTTCATAGAATCATATAATGGTTTGAAGAGGTCTTAAAGATCATTTGTTTCCACCCCCCCTGCCATGGGCAGAAAAAACTTCCACTAGATCAGGTTCCTCAGAGCTCCATCCAGCCTGGCCTTGAACACCTTCAGCAATGGTGAGTCCATAACTGCTCTGGGCAGTAAGTTAGAGTTAGTCCTTCCTTCTGATTACCTATAAGAAAGATGAAGGTGATGACAGCCCATTTCCCTGTGTGTAAACAGGGTGCTTTCAATACCATCATATAGTGGATTCTGCTGATTAACTCACAGGCTTCTAGTTCTACAAAACTAACCAGTCATTTGGCAGCTCTGCATGTCCATCTTTCACTTCTAAACATTTCAAACATTTGTTCCTCCGTCAATATTTATAGTATTCATATGTCTCTGAGAACACAAAGAATCTCTCTGGGTATGTTGTAATCTGCATCACACCTGTGAGAGAGTGCAGCCTTTCACTCAATGGCAGAGAAATGTCAAAGGTGGTTATCTCTGTGTTGTTTTAGGATGGCAGTAGAAGAATTAGCCTTTTATTGGAGGATATGTCTGAGCAGTCCTAGGGAAGATGTAAACTGTTACATTAGAGGAGGTGGAAAGAAAATCAAAGTTTACATTTTTTGGGAAAGTGTAACTTCCCTGCTGGTCCATGAAATCACCCACTTTGGAGTGTTGTGCTTTCTCTGGAAGTGTTGATTTTTTTATGTGTACATGGTAAATACAAGTATCATGTCTGCTTCTGACAAATGTCCACTGAGTGATGCAAAGGCAGACTTTGCATCACTCTCTTCTGCTTTGCATCAAACTCCTCTGCTAAATTTAGTTAATTGCTTACTTATTTTACAAATGGGGAAAAAATCTTTTACTGGGGTGTTGAGGATACCTAGACACTCAGAGGTTTTCAGAAGCTCTAGTTCAGGAAAAATGCAAATATCTCCAGAAAATAAAAGGAAATAGTAACTTACAGAATATTCCTAGTATACACTTTTTTGTAGTAATTCAAGAAGGTTTTGGCCATTTTCACATCCATCTGAGAGCTAGAGAGGGAAAAGACTTAAAGTTGTGCTCATGCTCTAGGAAGGACCGAGCACCTTCCTGGTGACTGGTCAGCTTGGAAGTGGACATGAGCTACCTTTTTGTACAGCTGTTCTCATAGATGCAATCATTCTCCAGGATTTTTTAGGGTAAGAGAGGTAGCTTAATGTCTGAAGACAGCTACCTCTGTGCAAGAACTTTGGTGGTTGGTGAAAAACTCTTCCTTTCAGATCCTGAAAAACACTTTTGAGTTGTAAATTCTTTGGATTTAGAGTATTTCTTTTAATCTGTGAAGAAAGTATAAGGTCCTTGAATGGATGCAGTTGTACTAAACTACTGGATTTTGTATTTGGTTGAGTATATGCAATAAACATCAGTCAGATTTCATTGAGGGGTATGCTGCAGCTGTTGGGGAAAATGCTGTGAGTGAAATTAAAGAGTAATTATGACTCAGTATATTTTGCATAGAGTTTCTAAGAAACTGAATAGTCATTTGCCAATGAAAACAGTTCATTGAAGTTAATGCTTTATGGATATGAAAAGGGTTGATGAGGCTATAGGCGTTGCAGAAAGTAGCAACAGGACAATAAAGTTGCTGCAGATCAGGTGGTGTTGTCAAATTTTTCTTTTTGACTGAAAATTCTTTTGCAGTCGTTTTTCTGTGAGGTTTTTTGCTAGCCTTTTGCCTACTCAACATTTAAGATGCAGAAAATGTAAATGTCAATTCCATATTAAGGATTAGTTTTGGGCTTGGAGGAAAAGGCATAAAGTTAATTGGAAGGTCATAAATAAATCAGTGCATTTCTCATGTGTGTTTATGCATATACTTTTAAAAATCTCTTTGTAGAAAAATAAATCTTTGGTTTCTAAAGAAGATCTGGATAAATTTTTGTTTTTTGACCATCTTAGCTGGAGTCTGTAGGACTCTCTAGTTCTCAGCTGACAAAACTGTTCCTGAATTTCAGGAGCTGGCTGTATTGTTTCAGCAACAAAAAAAGAGATGCCATATACCCTAAATAGAAAGAAATAATTTCAGCACCTGATATCAAATACTTAATAAAAAGAAGAAAAAAAGAAAAAATGTTTATTGTAAGAGAAATAGCATTTCATGAAAAATCTGTGTGTGCAAATGGTGCCAGAGAAGTTTGATTTCTCAGTTTTAGTGAAACTACATAATGAAGAATGCCTGTAGTCACCATCTCTGGAGATATTTCAAGGACCTGTAGGTGCTTAGGAATGTTGTTTAGTGGTGGACTCAGCAGTACTGGATTTATTATTCTGTGACTCACTAATATGATCATGCAGGTTAATACAATAACATAATAACATAATCTTTGGCTCATGATAACTGATACATGTCTTCCATTTTAGAAAGATTTCTGTGGATTTTTAGCCTATTTTTGCTATTAATTAAAACTAAAAACTTCTTCAAGCACCTCTTACAATTAAATTGCTTCAGGAATGCTAAACAAGTGATCTTGGGGCTGTGAATGGCACAAGAGCACTGTTAATTCTGTACTGCAGTGGTGGACAGCAATGGTCTGTAGCCCTTCTGTTTCAAAAGCCAATGATCAGCAGCTCCCAGATGCAGAGAACTCCCTTCTGGCTGGGGCAAAGGGGACATCCATACAGATCCTGGGAGCTGCTGGCACTTCCACTGAGGTGGGGTGCAGAGAGGGCCCAGCTGTGGTGGAGCATCAGTAAAATAATCTTGTGTCACCTCCTTCAGTCCCTTGTGTCTGCAGTGATCTGAGTTGTCATACTTACAACTCTGTGTGGTCACTAGAGCACCTGATGGACTTGAGTGGGTTGGTGCCATTTAGAGATGGTATTTCCAACTTCATAAAGGTGTAGGCAATGCAGAGGTGATGTGGGGGAGCACTCAACTGATGTGAAAGTGCTTTGCCAAACAAAACTGCTCTATGTTGTTGTGAGCTGTCAATCTTAGGTTTTGCAAAGTGTTTTGGTATATGATACGCTCTAGATATGCTATATTTTAAATGTATTTTTGAGGCTAAGGAGTGAAAATTTTATGTATCTTAGTTATCAGACTTCTCATAGTTTTTCACAGCTTTTTTGTCTGCTGTTTTCTGGTGGAATCTCTTTCAGTGGTTTTATAGTTTGATAGTAATATGTGGAAATTTTTACCTTGCCCCTATTTTAATAATTAGGGGGGAAAATTTATAGATATATATATATAGAATTATAGCCTAAGGATGACAGTGGTGGGCTTGATTGTTTGTTTTGTTTCTTTTCCCTCCATCTTGGTAACTGGGAAATTAATTCTGAGTGGATGCTGCGCTCAGAAAACAAATGCTGTACATAATTCTATTTTGAATTAAAGTGGCACCATGCTAGTGTGTATATCATTACTGATATTCTCCTGGGCCCTGTAGAGTACATATATCAATGTTTTGGACTGAAACTCCTGTACTGAGATACTAGAAAGCAGTAATAGGTAATATATGAAAATGATGAAGTAGAAACTGGCATTTCTTGTAGCCATTCCTGTTCTAAGTAGGTAGCTATTACACCAAAGAAATCACTGCTCTGCAAAGGGGAATTTGTGAAATCTTCAAGGTGTTTTCTTTCTTCCTGAAAATCTATTCAAACCACGTATTTGAGGTTTGTGGAGAAAGTCTGCAAAACTATTAGTAGTTTGTACATGCTTATGGATTTCCAGCTGATTTCTGAATTACCCTTGTCATAAGGTTTTCTTTCATCTGGGCAGCTGCTGTATACAAGGTGAGTTTGGTGCTTATTGCCTCCTTCAAGAGATGGACTAAAGCCATGGTGTTGGCTTTGGTGTAGACACAACAGGCAGCTGTTGTGCTCCGATTTTCAACAGAGTTCATGTGAAATGAAATTACATATGAGGAAGATAATGGATTCAAGGAAAAGGAGTTAGGGAACTTCCTAATATATTGAAGCAGAGAGATGCAGAGACAGAAGATGCTAAATGAGAAAGAAAATAATGAATCCAAAGAATAATTTCTCTGCAAAGGCTGATGGCATTACCAGATGAAGCCAATATGCATTCGTGACTGAAACCTGTGTATTGTTTGTAAGTTGTGTTTTGTCTGACTTCTGGTACATTTCCACTTCAGATGAAGAAAAAAGGTACTAACTTTCATGTGGGTTCTTGGGAGCAAAACCCAGGTTCTTCAGAGATTAATAAGTATCTCAGGATTACTTTTATGTATTTATGTGCATATACTTAAGCACCGATGTATGTTGTTGTTGGGTCTGGGAATTATTTTTGTCCCTCAATTTTAAATACTTAATCTGTGAACAAAAGTAGTCTCTAGAGCCAAATAGTTAGGTGTGTTTTTTTTGTTTTGTTTTGGTTTGGTTTTTCTTTTTTTTTTTCCTTGTTTGTTTGTTTTTTTGTATTGATGAGCTATAGCTCATAACTGTCTGGCAGAGCTAAAGTGCAGTTGTTTACTGTGCTTGTACTTAATTTCTGAGCCAAAGTGCTGAACCATAACAAATGTACAATGCAGAACATTTCTTTATAAAGATTGAGCACAGTAATTTTACAAACTGGAATAGAGTTCATTTAAAAAAGTGCTAGGGGGAAAAAAAAAAAAAAAAGGACATTCATCAGCTTTATTCTTATCCCACTGCTGGCCAGTTTCCAGACTTCAGAGAGTGGGGTTCCAGCTCTCAAATTCAGGAACATGAACTTTCCTAGAATAAATGCTGAGTGTATTAAAGCTTCAACAGGCTTCTGCTGTGCTCTGCGGTGACCACCAAATAATTGCAGTTCTCCTTCTGTGAACCTGATGCATTGTGTAGAGTTTTAAAAGCTGTATTGACAAATCTGTAGTTGAGATAATTAGCCTCTGGAGGCCTCACTGAGAGACCTGAGAAAGCAGCTGTCTAGAATTGTAAGGAAGTAGGGTCCTTTGCAGCAGCAGTGGTGTAGAGGCCAAAGGTCAATTCATTTGACATGATGAGAGATGTGTAATTGCATTTTTTTGTCTTTTATAAAGTACTTGCTTGTGGAAATGTGAATTTTTGATAGACTCTGCAGAATGTGATGGAGGATGGACTTTCCCAGTAGTGGGAACAGCAATATTTGCTGATACATCTCTTTGGTTAGCTCTGGGCCATTAATAATGGTGAGTGGTGCTGGAAAACACAAGCAAAAAGGTCTTTTTAGGCGAGGAGAGTTTGATGGGAGTGAGAGGGAAAAAACCGAACATTTTCCTTTATGCTGTTGTATCTTCTGAAGAAGGGCAGGATCCATTTGTAATATGAAAATAAGGTCATAGTGTGTAACATGGCAAAACATTGCTTTTTTAGCTAGATTGTTTTCAGTGTACAGAGTCTGACATGATTTGTTCTAGTCCATCCATGCACATGAATGTCTTTTTAGAGAACAGTAAGAACTGTCTGTCATCAGCTGGAGTGTCAGCTTATTTCAGCAATGCTGAAGAAAGAAAGAAAGAAAAAACAAACAAAAACCAAAAAACAACAAAAAACCAACAAAAAAACAAAACAAAACAAAAAAAACAAAAAACCAAAACAAACCAACCAACCAAACAAAAAAAACCACAAAAAAAAACCCCAAAAAACACCACCCCCCCAAAAAAACACCCAAAAAAGCCCAAAAAACCCAACAAAAACCTTGATGAAATACGGGAGCAAACCTTGCTCATCTATAGCTTTGCCTGTGGGTAGAATAACACCTTTCCATTATGATTTTTTCATTATTTTTTATTGAAAATTTAGACCTGTAGTGATATTTATGCTGGTTATAACTTTCTTCTATAAATATTTTGCATCTATTCTTAGGTATTTTGTACTGAAACATAGAAATTGAAAGGGAGAACTTGCAGAAAACATAGATGACTGAACCAGAGTTTGGGTAGACAGCTTGCATGAAACACTCTAAAAATGACTAGAAAGGCACTAAAGCTGGTTTTACACCTTACCAGCTTGGTTTCATAAAACTGTTTAATGCTAGTTTTGTTTTTTAACTTTGACAGGATTATTGCTGTTTGTTATAATTGTTATTTAAGAATAAATATTCTAAAATGTTATTGGATGTGAGAGGAGAAAAGAGAAAAGGTTCCACAGCAATTTCCAGGAGAACTTAAATTTGAATAACAATTTTAAGAGTGTATTCTAGAACTTATTCCTAACTGAGACTACATGAAAGTGCATTGGAAGACAAATAATTCTTAGCTCTGAACAAGTTTCAATCTCTATTCATGCCTGTTACATTTTCAAAGTGCAGAGCATGGGATATGTGACAAGAATTTGGGTCCAGAAGTGCAGGAGAACACCTATCTGTGGTTTGGAAGTTGTCTTCTGTAATGTGCAGTTTTTAAAATTGAAGATTGAAATCTGAGCATTGAATTCCTTTACTGAGCTTTCTGGTTTCCAGAAAAGTAGTTTGGTTTTCTATTCTGACATTTTAGTGCTTGCAAACAAAAAGAGCTGCCTGCCTGTGTGTGAAGAGAGAAGATGAGAAACAATTTTTTGTCTGGGTGTTTGGTGGCGGTTTTTTTGTTGTTGTTTGTTTGTTTGTTTGTTGTAGATTTTTTTGGTCGATGAATTAAATTCTGTCAACAACCAACTAAGAATCTGGAAAACAAGAATTTCTCTCTCATCTTTTTTGTTTTAGGACCTGTTTGGTACAGGTGACAACTAGTAAGCCATCGATGTTTCCACGAATTCTGTAGGTTTTTTTTTTTCCTATAGTTGACTACTTTAATCTAAAATAGGGGTGTCTGCACAGTGACTGTAAAAAACCCCCATTTCTGGTGTATTATGTGTGTTTGCCCAGGCTCTACGGCCCTTGCTTTTAAATACAAACTCGCAGTTGTTGATCATCATACGTGTATATATATGCATATATGCTTTCTTTCAATATAGAAACTAACCTCTGACCTCTCCTGCCTTGATAGCTGGAGATCAGGGTAAGATTGGGCTGGTGTCAGAGGGTGAGATGAGCCCAGGCTAGCATTACTTCAGGGTAATGTAATAAATAACTATCATTTGTTCCTGGAAATTTTATGATTGTAGAGAAATTACAGGGTAACACTCAGTGATTTTTATTTGTTTGTTGTTTATTCTGTTTGTTGGGGTTTTTTTTAAAACTTGATACTATTATTTTCTTCCAGAAGATGCCTGGAAAAATACTACCTGAAGACAAGAGTGTTGAATATTGTTTTGTTTATCACTAGCAGAAATAGGAATATCTTCCCCAAACCTCATTGCTCTCTCCAAGCTAGTTTAGAGCACATGGCACTGGGCAGCTGAGCCACATGGTGCAGGAAGCTTGCCAGTGTGGTGTTTGCTACCCTTGCAGGTCTTCATGCTTGCCTTCTGGAAACATGAACATCCAGCTTTGGCAAGGACTAAAATCATAACATTTATGCTCTTGTTTCTCCTGTGATTGACCTGTGCTGCCCTTCTTCATTAGCTGTAGCACACCCCTGCCCTTAGCCCTTCTTGCACAAGTGAAATTGTGCCTTAGTGTGGGTGTGTAAGTGACAGCTGCAGCTGGGCTCTTGGGAGATGAGGCTCAGGTCTGCTCATGTCATGTGTTCAGGAGGAAAAAGAGAAAGCAAAAATCATGTCACAAATTGTCATGTTTTCCTCTTGGCTAAAGGGGACCTTGACAACGAAGAAACCATCCTGGTTAGGGCTGAGTAATTCTCCCTCACAAGGCAAGTCCAGATGTGTGCTTTCATTAGCCCAGCATCTGGAATCTGCCCGTTTTTTCTATAGCTACTGATGCAAGACCAAGGATGTTCAGTGACTGCAACCTCTTTTATTTAGAGACTTTTTAATATTATTTTAAATAATATTTTAATATTTTAAAATAATTTTTAATATTTTAATAATATTTTAAATTAATAAATCAGAACAAAACCTCAACCTTGTTAACTCCAACTCCTGAAGTTATTGGTTGCAGTATAGCTTGAATATCATGAATACCTCTAAAAAATTTTCTAGTTTCTGTTTGGGAGCAGTGAGATATCTCTCTGTCTCCTTATCTAGCCATGAAATATATGGCTCTAAAATGGCTATAAAGGTAATGATAACACATATACTGTGACTATACTGTGACTAGTGTGGGGTCAAGACCATACCTGAGAGCAGTGCAGCATTTACTCTAAATATTTTTTTTCTGTGCTAAGAGTGTTATTTTAGTTATTCTGATGGGTTTGTGAGACAGGTACATGAAGTCATGTGCTGGTTTAATGAAAGTAGGTGAACTGTGGTCTTGCACAAAGTTGGTCTAAGTATCTCCTTTCCCAGCTTCCTGGGCTTAGGCTCTCTTTTCTCCAGAGGTTCACCTCTGCCAAGTACTGTGTTCATTTTATTGTGATGATGTAAAGAGCTGTAGGGGTAGAGAGGGACTGTGTTGTGCTGTGTTCTGGCAGCAGAGTAACAACCAGATTGTGGTATTCTCCTTGCTGCTTAAAGATCAGCAGTCTCTTTATATATCCTTTCCAGTATAAATTTTGAAGCCTATCTATGGCATTTATAGTATATTTTTGTAGCCCATGTGAAGTGTTCAAAAACTCATTCCAAGCTAGAGAGTTCTTTTAGTCGTCCCTCTATTTAGGGAGAATTAAAGGCAATTTCTGTGTGAGTTGTTTTTGGTTCTTCTACCAGAAAGAAACTGGATGAACCTTTTTTTCCAATTGTGCTATTGAAAAATGTGGAAAATAGGGGTGGAAGTGTGACATTATGGAAAGTGAAGGCACAGAACTTGCTATTGTGAGTTGGAAAGTGAAATTTATTGCTAAAAGACATGGTGTAAGCTGGTTTTACTCAGACTAGAGAGGAGTTCTCGTGGGAAGGTTGCCCCTGGAGGAGAAGAGAGAGAGAGGATCTACAGAATTCTTAGGATATTCAGACAAAAGATTAAAATAAATCATGCATTTTGTTGTTTGTCTCAAAGTGCTCAGTAAACTTCCACCTTATGCTGTCTTCAGCAATGAAATTTCACCTCTATGTCAAGGATAGTAAAGGATCTTTGTTCTGAGTGATGTGTGAGAAAGACACTGCCAGAATATACAGGTCTACAGGGATTTGTCATCATTTTCAAAGTGTATAATATGGCTAAATGAAGCAACTTCTGAACAGCACTTGTCTTTCAGGTCTGTGTGCTGTGTTCTTACTGTTCTCAGTCCTTGTGGTACTGTGATGTAAATCAGTGGCTGACTGGTCTTTCTCGTTTATGATACTTGCAGCAATTCATTAGCTCTGTCTTATTTAAAGGACTTTTATTTTTAGCTTTATAGTCCTTTAATGTGCTTCTTTCTGGCACTGACACATGACTGTGAGAGAGCTCTCAGATTCAGCTTGAAAATGTGTTATCCTACAGGGAATGAATAGAGTAGGAATTCATCCAGTTTGTCCAGGGGCATATACTTGATACTTGCTGCCATGTTCTGTAAACCTGGACTTCTTTAGGAATAATTTCTGTAATGAAACTCTGCACTATGGGAATGGGTGCTAATGACTTAATAGACAGAATAGATTTTGATAGTAGATTCAGACATACTTTCTCTTACAGGGTAGTGAGTTCATGATATAATTTTAAAAGCGCATTATAATACTCTGCAACATGGGCATCTTGCTTACAAGAGATGCTAAGCTTCAGTGAAGAGTCTCCATTTAAGATGCTCAGTGACAAATTCTGTTACAAACTAATTTTAATTGTATTTATGTTCACCCATCTCCTCTGTAACTTAACTGCATTATGAAAAGGTTCCTTATTTTTCCCTTAGTAGCAACCTATCCAGTAATAGCAGACTTGCACGTGGCACTGATGAGTAAGTATCATTTAGGTAAACTAAATATATTTAGAGACACCTTTCATAGTTGTTAGCATGCTATATTTAGAGAGCAACAGCTGAGTGATAGATTTAGGTAGGGAGGTGTAGGAGAATATGGCTAGAAATTTAAATGAGGAGTCATCTGTAGCAGTAGCTAAGAAGGGTCTTCAGTGATGATAGTGCACTAAAATCCTCCAGAGAACATTCTCCCTGCTCTTCTCGTGGTCAGGGGAGAGAAAATGGCTCTTCCAAAAGGGAATTCACTGCCCAAGAGAGATACATCCCACTCCTTGGAAGAGTTGTTTTTTCTGTGTCAGCAATAGATCAAGCTAAAGGGGACAAGCATCACTAAACCAAAGATTGCTTTTCTGAATACCTCCCACAGGCTCTCTGAGGGCAACGTTCAAGTGAAATATGTAAGAAGCACTTAGGATTTCTAAGAGCTGTCTGCTCTCTCTGGATTTGCTTGGACTTCAGAAGAGAGGAAACAGTGCAGTGAAAATGTGCAGATATGAGATCAAGTGAGGGACAAATAGTATAAATAATGTATTCCTTTTTTCTGACACTGTCTGTCTTGTCTGTAACATCCTTTTCCATATTGTCAATGCGTCTGAGAATGTTTGACAGCACCGAAAACCTGGGTTATTTAAAAAACAATCCTATAGGAGTTCGAAATTCATTGTCTGTTTAAAAAGCACAAGCATAGGGAATAAAAGGGAGGGGAGTGGTGGATGTATGTGGATGCTGGAAGTAGGACTGCAGAAAGGGTATCTCTGTGTCAGGCTTCAGGAGAGCAACCTTGCCTGAGGTGAGTCGTGGTTGGTTTAGAGGGCGTTTGCTAAGAGAAATGGTATAGCAAGGGGTGGTTGTACATTTAACTGGGTTGGATCATGGCTTCAGGATGACTTTGTTCCCTCTGTTTTCACATAAATTTTTAGTACTTCTTAACTTTGCTTGTGATCATTGGTCTCTTTTTCAGTAAATGAGGCATATCTTGGTGGCCCTTTTAGTTCAGATAAATAAGTTTCCATGGCTTTCTGTTGAGACCAGATCACTTCACACTTAGATGTGTTCACATTTCCCAAACAGTTGAATTCAGCAGCAGCAAGTGTAATTGGATAATATTTTTGTATAAATTGATTTGGTTTTCAGTTTCAAAGAAGTATCAAAACAATGAAGCCTTTCAGAATCATGTTGAATTTCAGAAGACTGTAACATCTCTGCAATCTGTTTTTTAGTGATAACTCCTACCTTGTGAAAGATTTTTATGACACAGCTATTTTTTTCTTTTTGTTTTATAATTATATTTTAAATGTACATTTTTAGTTCCATTACAGAGCACTGAGCATGTTCTTGAAACTGCTCTATGCCTTACCGGTGTGTCCTGTCTTATGGTACCTCAGAATCAGAGATGCAAATGGTTTCTATCCAGGGCCTGCTTTTTCCCCAACGACAGGAACAGCTGCTGGAGCAGTGAACCTCCTGGCCAAAAGCCAAATGTCAACCCCTTAAGCGCTGTTTGACAGGGATTTGGCAGCTACAGCCATCAGTGGGACACGCAGAGTAAGTGGAGGGCAAGGAAGGTGAGAAGCGTTTCGCCCCGTCCCCAGGGACATGGAGAGCTGGCTGTGTCGGCAAAGATGAGACCCCTGGCTCCTGAGGGGAGATTTGAAAGGGGAAAAGAAAAAAAAAAATCCCAAATACTGTTAAAAGGAAGAAGTAGGTGTACTATCACATAATACATAGCCCTGTACCTCTTGATCTTTCAGCGTAGCTGAAATAGAGATTTTTTCCCCGCTTCATGCAACATGCCTGAGGCACGTGGCCGTGTGTTGTTGAAATTAAGATTTCTGTGAAATGGCTCTTGCTACCACAGTGGTGCTGTCACTAAGCAGTTGCTCCCCCTGACGTCTGGCCTGTTCTTTTAATTCCCAGTTTGCTCGCAAGCCTCTGCCAGCTGGTGGCCTGATAGGGGGAGTATTCAGAGGTGAAGCTAATGTGCAGGGTGTGACCTGAACAGATATGTTACTGAATGTCTTCTGGACAAAAAATAGTTAGAGATGGTCTTTGATGCAAACAGCTGTGCTACTTCACAGCTGAGGCAGTTGGGTGGCCATGGTGCCTCTAGTGGTGAGGACAGATGAGATTATCTGCTTATTTAATAATTTCTCACCAGAAATTTGAAAACTGGAAAGCAGCAACTAGCTGATCACATGGATTCTTAGGACAAAGAAATATTAGAGTCTACAAGTCCAAATTTACTGATGAACCAAATGGTCTTCTCTCTGTAAAAAGCAAAAAGAGAGAAAACAAAGAAAAAGGTAAAATAAATTTTTGGTATTGCTGATAGATGTTGCATCTCTGTTACTACAAGATGTGTGTGTGGGGAAAATAAATTCAGAAGAATTTATGCTCTTCATCATTCCAGTCTAAGGAGCTGTTAATTTTCTGCAGCCTTCATAGCAGTAGTAGTATTTCAGTATTTCAGATGTACTTTTTCTTCCATCACATCTATCCAGTGCCAGATTTACAACCTATGCCAATGCAAGTAACTAGGTACTGTTGCTTCTCACTTCCTCCCAAAATGTATATCCTAAATTTGCCTTCTGAAAAACTTTGGTGCTACAACTAATTATGTTCAAACAATAGATATGAAATACATAGTGGGGGGACCACTTAGCTCACATATTTATTTGGGGGTTATGCTCTGTAGTGTTTCCCAGCTGAAGCAGACAGGTATTTAGTGTGTTCCACATTCAGGTGTGTAAATAGTTCCTCCAGCAAGAGGGGGAAGCCAGGTTTGATATAATCTTATCTACCTGGTGGATTTAGGTTTTGTTTTGTTTTGTTTTGTTTTGTTTTTTGGGTGTTTTTTTTTTTTTTTTTTTTTTTTTGTTTTTTTTTGGTTTTTTGTTTTTTTGTTTTTTTGTTTTTTGTTTTTTGTTTGTTCGTTTGTTCAAAAACACATGAACAACTTAAACAAGAGGTGTCTGGGGATAGGTATCCTCTGTAGTAAATTGTAGTGTTTCATAGATTGAATAAAGCTGTTATCTGAGAGAAACAGACGCAGAGGTTTCTCCTTAGAAAATCAGGATTTTGCATGCACAATGCTTCCTTCAAAAATCAGTTTTTCAGTTACCACCAGTTTCAAAGCAGATCATAAGGACACAATTCATCAGAGTAAGTCTTTGTTATATGGACAAACAAAAATAAAAATGCACCTTATTTTACTTTGTGGGATGTTCTGTGGTCAGAAATGAGAGTAAGAACCAGCAGTCTCTTTGGGAGCTGTGAGCTCAGGCATTTGATCAGTGAGAAAAGATATTCATGAATGTTAAACCTTCAGGCATTCCTGTACTCAATTTGTAACTTCTCTACTAATGAATTTGCCATGATTAGACAATTCCAATTTTCCAAAAGGAAAAAAATGGACTACAATTTCTAGAAAGCTATTGTGTTATGCTGGTGTCTTTCACTACATTGAAAAGCCCTGCATCAGGCTGCAGGGTTGTCAGAGGTCTTTCAAGACTAGATGTGCCAACAAGGAAAATACATAATGAGAGATGAAATTGCTAGTGTAGTTTCTTGAAGGAGCTCAATTTCCTTTTCTAAAGGGAAATTTTCTTCAGGATTTGAAATACTATTGCAGCGTAGCTATTTGGCAGCTTGGCTTGTTCTCATGTTATGAGAATGATGCTAATAATTCCTGTTGACTGCTGTGACCTCTGCTGGAGGGAAAAAAAGTCCATTTCCTTGTAGCCCTTCCTCTCACAGCCTGCTAACATATTCTTAATTTATTTATTTATTACGTGTTTGTTCCCTGCAGCAAATTTCCCTGTCTGCCAGGTGGCTGAAGTAATTTACATAATTTGTCATTTATCTCTTGTCATAAATGTAGTTCAAAACCAAACATCTGATGAAATTTTTAATCTAATAGGCCCTTCAGTTCTATGGGTGTATGCTTTGTATTCTTTGTGGGGCTTAATTTAACATTGCCTATGAATTTCTGTCTTAAATTTTACATCCACGGCAGCGTTTCTGTATTTGTACAACACATCTTGCTCCGAGCGTTCGGAGATGTCAATGTGTAAGTCCAGATTGCATCACCTTTCTGAGTGCATACACTGGATCTGCAGTCAGATCTACTTAGGCTGAAGGCTGCTGTTGCAGTCCTGCCTGTTTAGTTGGAAACTACTGACAGTGAAGCCATTTCAGAATAACAAATCTTCGGCTTCAGACTGTGAGGATAGCCACTAATTATGTATTTCTCATTCTTCAGCGCTGCGAACATTGGCTTACATTTTGACTTTATGCTCCAGTTCACTCATTAGATTTCTCTTTAAGAAGATGCATGTTCAATATCATTGTTTTGGAAACATTAATAGATTTGGGTGTTTTTGTTTGTTTTTTGGGGAGGGTTTTCTGAGGAGCTTGATTTGTTTTGGGTTTTGCTGTTGTTTTGATTATTTGGGTTTTTTTTTTAACATGGAGGGCTTTTTGCTGTATCTAAAGCAGGCCTGTCATTGCCTTCAGATCAAGAACTGCCCTTTGCTGTGCTGGCTCTGCCCCAGAGTGTGGAGCAGCAGTGAGCACACCTGTGCATTGTTTTTGCAGGGATTCCAAGCAGTACATTGTAGCCCTGTTGTGTCAAACAGCCAAAACTTTTTGAGCTCTGACCCAAAAAACAAGCCTCAGAGATCGCTTGCTAGCTTTCGGCAGCGAGGAGGAGCTTACTAGAGGCACACGTAGGCCCACGTGGTGTTTGTTCTCTGCACATTTGTGGGCAGTGTTACTGTGTTTTGGTTGTAAAAGCAGCCCCCTCAGATGGGGAAGCAGGTCAGCAGAGTGCCAGGTTTTGGGTGCGAGTGGGAGGCTTTCAGGGAGGAGTGTGAGATGGAGTTACTTGCAGCCTTGGAGTCTCTGCGTGCTCCTTTCTTCTGGTGGAATGGCGTTTTTCCGTGCCAGCTCGGCTGCCTGTGGTGAGACGTGCACACAAACCAGGTGTTGGAGCCACAGCTGTGACACTGGCAGAGGAGAGAAATAGCTGGGAGGGACAAGCCACAGGATTCATGTGATGCCTTAGGTTTCTGTGTGTGGGAGCGAGGGAGCTCAGGGTTTGCTGTTTCTGTCATGTCTCTGGGGGCTGGAGAGGCACCAAAAGTCGATGCAGAATGAAGGTTGAGTAGAAGAATCCTAAAGAGGAAAGTTCTGGGGAAAGAGAAGGCATCTGCAGGTCATAAAGGAATTTAGGAGGAATAACAAATGAAAAAGTCTAGATAAGCATAGGGGTTTTTTTCCCTTCAGTTTAGCCTGTATTCTAGAAAACAGCACAGAGGAATCAAACCCCTCAATATTTCAGAAGGTCAAAGTCTAAACTACTGTACTGGGAAAACCCAAAATGCTTCCATAAGTGGTGTTGAAAGTCTGACTGTTTCTTGCTGGTTGGATTATTTAAAGCTGGATATTATCCTCATCCTTCAGAATCTTAATATGTCTTTACTGTTCAGAGGGGCTGTGTTGGCATCTCCATCTTCTCTTGCTCCTTGCCAGGCAGATTTTACCAGGCTTGCTTCTTGATGTCTAAAGCTCTGAAGCTTAGTGAGGGAAAGCAGCTTAAACTCCTGGAGACTATCATGACCATGATGTTGCCCTTGGAGAGGAACTTACAGACCTGGAGTCTGTGGTTCTCATCTTTATTGATAGACAATAATTGATTATAAAAGAACTTTTATGCTATTGAAATTAAAGTTATAAAAGCAAATTCCAAAAGTGGAAACAAATATAACAGTTTAAAAAAATGAGTACATTTTGAAAAATAGATAGGTCTAAGAAATCCAACCTTTAGAATCAGTTCTGGGTTGTTTTGTTTTTTGTTTTTTTTTTTTTTTTTTTTTTTTTTTTTTACTTTTTATATAAAATCTTTATCTTTATTCAAGGGAACAGTGGAATTTGAACATAGCAATATTTACATAGTAAAGTGGCAGTTATTTTCTTTTCGTGGTAAAATTTATTTAATTAATATTTCTGTTATCTGGGGGAAAAAAAGGTCTACCTGCCTGCTTGACATCTCCTCATCTCTGCAAAAAAGCTTCTGAAGACCTTGTGACAAAAGGCAGTCTTAAGAATCCTAGCAACCACTTATGAATTATAAGATTAATTCTACCATGAACTTCAGCAGGATAGAAGAAATTCAATAAGAATAGTGATGCTTAAAATACTCCACTGCTTTTTTGGGGAGTGGCACTCTTCCTGTAAGCCAGTCTCCGACATTCATACTGAGACAGCACTCTTTGTGTAAAGTATTAGTTATTCCTTTGTACATGCAAGTCCTTCCCTTTATGTGGAAACCTGAAATGCCACCGGGTGGAGGAGTCCTTACAACATCCATAGGAACAGATTGTGATCACATTTCTGTAGCTGGTGAAAACCTTAAATGCTGGTGGGTGCAGAAGAGTTTGGGTCACCTGTTCTTAGTGTGATACTAAAATATCTAGATGGCAGCCACTGTGAGTTTAGTAGTGCCAACAGTGCAACTTTAGAGTACCTTCAAAGAGTGAAGGCTTTGGGGTGTTTTTTAATTATTATTTGCAGTATTTTCTGTTGGTGTGTTGTGATGTTACAGACCCAGGTATGCAGTCACTAAGACTCCAGTGCTGCCTGCTTTTCTCCAAATTACACCTCTGTGGGAGTGCTCTGAAAAAGATAGAAGGACAACTTCTTGATGGGGGAGCACTGAGTTTCTGCGTATTCCTTAGGTTGAGTTGTAGCTTGAAGAAATACTTGCACAGGTCTCATCTCACAACAAACAGTCATGGTTATCCTGACTTCCAAAACTGTTTGTGTCCAGAATGAAGGGATAACATTTCTTATGTTTAGTTGTAGAGTTTGCATCTGTTGATTTGTGGTTTGATATATTTTGTTTGGTTGGTTGGTTTGTGGGTTTTGTTTGGTTTTTTGAGGGGTTTATTTGTTTGGCTTTTTGTTTTGTTTTGTTTTGGTCTTTGTATGTTTTTTTAAATTTTGGTGTGTGTTTTTTTTTTTTTTTTTTTTCCTGTTTTAGGATAGAGTTGGAAAGAATATAGCCAAAATTTACTTTCGTTCACCTTCCCAATATGTTCCAGTTGGAGGCTTTCTTTTCTAGAGGGTAGAGGGAATGTTACTAGTAAAGCCTGATCATTTAGTAATTTTCTGCCTGTTATTCTGTAAAAGTCAATTCTCTTTTTGGAGAAGACAGTAATCATTTACTTCATTTTTTTTTACAGTAGATTCAGTTTAAGCTAACCTCACTTGCCACTCCATTCCAGTAAAGTGGGCCTGAAATATAGATGTGCCCCTCCTTCTTTAAATGCCTGTCTTCTGCAATCTGGACAAATGAGTTTAATGCTTACATCTCAAGTGTCACTATGGCTTGAGTGAACTGGTACTGGACTCGCAGCTTCAAGTTAGTTACCATTGCTTTAGGGCAGCCAATTTGACATCTTTTGAAACTGAATGTTGAGCTGCAGTTTGACAATTGGACATTTCGAGGATAATATGTTTTATGTCCAGTTCTCTGGGAATGACAGATTGGTTTATGTTCTTCCCCCTCACCCTATAGTGCATTAAATAAAGCTGTATTATGGCCTTCCATTCTTCATAAGATTATTTTCTGGCTAAAGCAACAGGAGGGTCTTTTGTGGTGATTTTTAAAGAAGTATCTGATTGAAGTTAGTTAGCTTTGTGGCATCTATTAAAACTGAGTTTCAGTCATCGACTTGCAATAACCAACATGTCAGAAATTATGACCCTGAACCTTCAGCTATTAGCTAGGACTTCAGCAAACATGACATGTGATAATGGGTACTGAAGGAAAAAGTAATTAGTGGTTCTTGAATTTTATTTATGAGAAGAATTGCATGGAGCAACCTGACTTGAACCTGCAGGCTTTCATTTTTGTTTCTATTAATATTGTTTGGTGTTTTCTTTACATTATCTGAATCATAGCTGATGAGGGGGGGAAATCAGTATAATTTGCTCATATTGCATCAGATGCTTGGATCCCACTAATGTCTGTATTAGATTTGTTTCTATTACATTATAGTTAAAATGTAAATCAGTAGATTTGACTATAGCTTTTTACTTTTTCATTTTTGTTCTTCATTTTACATTAATCTTGGATTAAATCTGCTTTGACAAATGCAAAAGATGTTAATTTTCCAAACAATAGGCTGTCAAACCATTTAGGCTTGGTAGTGGGATAGTATTAAATGAATTTTTGTAAGATTTTTAATGTGGGGAAAATGCGCTGTATTCCGCAAGGCTGCATTTTCAATTTTATGGTAGAAAATCTACAATAATGTTGTTTTAAGGCAAATCTGCTTTTTAATACTTTTAAGCCATTTATAATATCTCTTGGGGAAACTCAATAATAGATAAAACTGTCCCAACAGGAAGGCTAAGATTTTTAGCACCTGCTTCATCTTCTGTGTTTAGGCATAAAACAAATTCTGCTTCTTTTTATGGCAGCATATTAGAAGGAGTTAGAGCAGATCATGTGTTGTGGTGACACCTGGTATCTTTCCTCCATCACGTGGAAACAAAAAGAGCATGTTTTGACTCTGTGGTCTCCATAGTGCCAAGCAGGAATGGAGAAGGAATTTAGAATGATATTCATGTTGAGGAAAGAAATAAATGCACGGATTGGAAACTGAGATTTGGTTAAACTAGTTTGCTGATATGGAAGACGTATGCATATTTAGGGGTGACTTCTTAGCCTGGTTTCCAAAGGAAAGAGAAAAAAAAAAAAAGCTTATATAATTTTTCTTGCTGTTTCTGTGCCTGTCACACATTTTTACTCATTGTCGAATGTCTTTCAAGCTGGCCAGATGGGTGGTGATCTCAGTGGTCCTAAAATAGTCTACCGCAGCCTTTAGCCAAGAGGACCTATGATCCCTTCCCCAGAGATCCCCAGGGGATCTCTGACCCCTCGGGAATCAGAGGGGCAGTAGGCACTTGCCTGTGGCCCCAGGCAGCTGCCATGTGGCTGAGCAGCCGGTGCCCCTGCGGGGCTGGATTAGCCCCAGGTTGCGGTGCTCACACTCTCTCTCTCTCTCCCCCAGTTATCAGATCAAATTAACCTTGGCAGGTGACCCCTACCAGTTTTTAAGTATTGGACTGGGGGGAGGCTGGCAGATGCACACACAGAAGGCTGTGATTTCGCCCACTGTGGGACACAGGGCATGGTGTTTGCCAGCCAGATCAGTCAGCTGGGGAGGGCTGCTGCTTGCCTGGAGCCTGGATCCATGGTGTTGCAGAGAGGCTGCCACAGCTTACCTGGCTTTCTGACTGCTTCCTTGGCAACCCATCTAGACAGGCATCAGTAAAGTGGCCAGGAAAAGCTCTCAGCAGATTGAAGGTGACTGCAGGGCTCTGGGGGTAGAAGTAAGAAGGACAGGTGTCTGAATGGCAGGCTCTTTAGTGCTCCCATGTAAGATGTGAAAACTTACTAAGAGATCAGGAAAAAATAATCCTATTGTGCAAAAAGATTAGGGATTTTTAAATAAGACCCCCCTTGACAAGGAACTACTTTGGGAATGAAAATACAGAAATTCAGGCATAATGCAAAAGGGGGAATCAAAACCAGCTAAAGTAACAGGGAGAGATTCTTAAAGTCGATCGATAGCAAAGGGAAGTTTGGGAAAGGTGTAAATTCACTGAATAGAAGAAACCACCAAGTATTATTATAATGGTACAGAAGCACTAAATGCTTTATTGGCTTCAGGGTAAAGCCTGTTCCCCTGCCTATTCACCAGCATTTTTTTGAACAGCCAATATCTGGAGAGCAGTGAGTTAGTGGGCACTTAAAGGAGCTGGATATATCCAGAAAAGTAGGATCAGATGGGAGCTGCTGAGGGCACCGAAAGAGCTGGAAAAAGCCTGCAGCTGGAGGAGGTCCTCAGTGAAAGAGAAAAGCCTGATCCCTAAGAAAGACAAGGAGGAGCATCTAGGTAACTGTAGGCTGCATAGCTTCATCCTGAGGCCTGGAAAGATCATGGAGTATACTCTTATTTCCAAAGGCATAAAAAGAGGACAACCAGAAATAATCTGCATGGATTTAGCAAGGGCAAATTGTGCTTGGCTTGCCTTGTTGCTGCTTTGGCTTAAATGACTTGTTGCAGGGGTGAGGGCAAGGAGTAGATATCTTGAATTCAGTAGTGCTTTTGTCTCTCTGTCTCCCAGAGAGGTTTCATTTGGAAGCTGAAGTGGTATGGTCTAGGGAATTGGAATTTTAGATGGGTTGAAGACTAGCTGCTGAAAGGTTAATGGTGCTTTATGATTGGTCCTTAGCAAGCAGGGTACTCTAGGGAACACTGCAGAGGCTGACACTTGTTAGGGTTTTCATCAACATCCTGGGTCATAAAGCAAGAAGCACTTTGTGCATATTTTCAGATTGACTAAATCACATTGCTAGATCCTCAGTCCGGATAGAGCACTTCATGCAAATTAACCCCATGTGTTACATTGAAGTGAGCAAGAGCCTTAAATGTGCCATCATTGCAAATAGGGTAAATAAGGCTCTGGGCTGTGCTAGAAGCAGTACCTCAAGGACTGCTTTTATCTCCTGTATTTAGTGTCTGTAAGGCTGACTGGAATACTCCATTCAGTTTTGGAGGCACTGCATTTCATGAGGTAGACAGAAAAGTTGAAGAAGGAGGTCTAGCATTTGGAGGTCTAGCAAATGGTGAGAGGTGGTGGGTGTGAGGGAGAGGCTGACAGAGGTAAGTTTACATAGTCTAGAAAAGAGAATTCCAAAGAACAGTCTAGTAGCATCCTAAATCTTCTTGAAGGACATTTACAAAGATCTTAAAGTTGATTTCTGTTCAGTAGTGACAGATGGCAAAAAGACAGATTAAATGGCACAAATTGTAACTTGGGTTTGAGCAGTGGGGAGAAAGTATTATCTGCAGGGAAAAAGCAGCCCTGGAAAAGGTTGCACATGGAAGTGGTTTAATCTCTGCCCTCCTACAAAAAGGAATTTGTAACTCCTTTGGACAAAACTGTGATTGACTTCATCTGCTGTTAGCAATGGTTTCCACCTGGACAGAAGGTATCCCAGCTGGCACTTCTTTGGTTTTGTGCAGTCTCAGTGACAGAGGATGTGGGGACACTTTTGTTCATGTATGGTGCAAAAAGATGTAAGAAACCAATTTCTTTCAGCAGAGTGCTTTGATGGACTGCTTGGTGGTTTGTTGGGGTATTTTATATGGTGTCATCATCCCATATTTCACAGATGACTGGAAAAATAAATTCTTCACTCTGGGTCTCCTAAAGTGCTGTAAGATTATGTACAAAAGGATAGTTACTTCAGTACCAACATGCACCCCATATAGAGTGCATCTCTAGTCACTATTACCACTTATGCTGAGATAAAGTAGTACAGTATTTTTGCATCTAAGCTTTGAAAAGTTTACATTCACTTTTTAATTGGAGACATGATAGATACAAATACTTTTGACACAGGGAGTTTGAAAAACTAAGTGTTGCCCACATATTCTGAGTTTATCTTTCCTGTCAATGTAGATAAGAGTCTAATGTCCCGAATGAGTGTCCCATTTGTAAATACTCTCTGGATGCAGGGAACCTAATGGAAGCATATGTAATTCCAAGGTTGACTGCCCCTCACTGCTTAGTGCAACTGCTTAGTCTCATGGTCTGCTGCAAAAAGAGCTTTTTGGGTTCAACTGAATGGTGGTACATACTAGTATTTTTATATACTTTATCTTTGAGAAACAGAGGAGGTAGTCTGAAAGTAAATGTATTGCTGTCTTTTTTGTCCTTGTTCATGTTTTGGATCAGTGTGCACAGTCTGTCTCTGTGGGGTTGCATGCTTGTAATCAAATTTTTACTGCCCTGCTTATTTTTCTTTGTAACTCTTCATACCTTCACAAAAAGCACTCTTTGTGCATAAGAAATGATTGGGTGTATGCCAGTACAATGTGAGCCAAATAAATAGAAATTTTCCCTTTAAAAGATTAAGCAAACTGCAGAACTTCCTATCAGTTTATCAGATTTCTTATTTAATCTAATCACAATGCATGAAGTCTGTTTACTGCAGTAGCTTTTATTAGAGGTTATGCAAATTTTGTGTTAAATCCCCTCAGCAATAATCAAGATTTTCTTAGCTAGGAAGTTATATTGCTTGGATTTTCTGATGCCATTTTTTAATAGCTAGGGAGTGTCCGAAATTATCATTTGAAGGTGTGCCTAAACTGTAGTCACACCTTTTAAAATAGCACTGAAATAGTTAGCCTGGTCCACAGTAATAATGCAGTTGGTTCAAAAATCATATGCTGCTACCATTCCTGTGGTTATTGTTGCAGGATTTGCATTACTGTAGAGGCTCAAGGAATTCTCAAGTGAGGTAGCAAGAAGCTGAATGTGCAGGCATGTGTTGTGCAGGTTTTATGAGCTCTGCACATGTAGTTTATGACCCTGGATTGGGAGGTGTGGTGTGTCTGCACTGACCAGATGCACTGTGTATCTATGTAATTAACCTGGGGACTCGGGGAAAGTTTTTTCTCTTGATCTTTGCTTCTAGAATGCTGCAGGGAAATGTGAAACACAGGCATACCCCATTCACAGTTGGTTTTGCTGTACCATTCATATTCTCACCATGGGACCAAAGCTGTGCCTGTCTGGGAAGTGTTTCTATCTTGGGTGTATCTGCATGAAGCATAATTACTCTTCTGAAAGCAGGATTGATAGTCCTAAAATAGGCTCAGGATCTGACCTGAAATTTAACTGGAAACTATAAATGTATGTGTTTAGATGTATTATTAGTGCATGATGTCTGAAGTCCCAAACAGCTGCAAAATGTGATGTTTTAAATTATCTCAGTTTATTTTTTGAGCTGTATGCCTAATGGGAGAATTTTTAATGCTGACATGGCAGCTCAGACTGCATGTTGCTAATATTCTTAATTACTCTGCCTCTGCAACCAAGAAGGATGACAGCTCATACCTATTGCAGTGGTGATTTGTTTAATTTTGATGTAATGTCTTTATGAATCAACTTATTTTGCAAAGCTCAAAATTGTCAGATAACAGTGGTTCTGATTTGCAGTTGCTTTATTTTTAGTTGTTGTGCTTGTTTGTGTAGGAAGCTGAAGGAGAGCATTGTCAAGATTGAAAATTAGGGTTATCAATCTTCTGTAGAAGCCCTTTCTGAAAAGGTGATTTTTTTTTCAGTTGCTCATATTTTAGATGTAAAACAAAACTAAAATATTATGTGTTCTAGTACCAAACCAACACTGATTATCTTCACAATTATCTGTTGAATACTGTTGCATGAACTATTAGTAAAATTGGTCCACACATAGCAGTGGTTGCTACGACAACTTGCAAGGAAGTTGCAAGGCACAGTATGCTTGATGACTATCTATATTGAGGAAAGAAAGATGTAATTTGATTTTAGGCTTAGGTTTTCATGTTTAAATGCTTCTGAAAGGTAGGTTGTTTTTCTGCTTTTCCTTTTCAATTTAATCATCCTATTGCAAATCATAAATAAGACTCAGTAATGTTGTAAATGACTAAATCACTAAGAATCTTAAGTGTTACAAAGAAATTTAATGTGTGATCTTCTGCTACTTAAAGGTGTTTGTTGGAGTATAAACATTTTAGTTGTGTAACAAAATTGTGTTATTCTATGAACTTAGGTTCAGTGCTTTAGCTTCAGATGTATGTAGCTGTTTTCAGTATTCAAACATTAAAACCATGGAATTACTCTGGGTTTAAGGTTAAGGATTTTCAACACCCAGATTTGCAGCTGAATAATCTGGAATGATGTAGTCCATCTTGGTTTCATGTTCTGGATTGTATTTTGTATTTTTTAAGTGATGTTCCAGTTTAAGCACTTTTCTTGGGTAGTTTAGATTAAAGCTCCATATTATTAATAATGAAATCTTTACTTGGTAAGATCTTTATGCATAGCATCAGCTTTTACAGTTCTCGTGGTTTACGATCCTCATGTTTTGTTGCAAGTCTCAGAAAGTCCAGAGGCATGGCAGCACTGTACAGCCAGAGTGCACAGAGAATCATTTTGTTTTCACTTGTGCTTGTTATCTGGCTGGCATTGTAAGTTAGTGCCTGCCAAGGAAAATTAACTGTAGTGAAGTCCATAGAAGCAAATGAATTTGAACCTCCTCTGACTCCTACAATGACATTTTTATTTTGACCAGTATTTTTTATCATTTTAAAAATTGGAAATAGGAGACCTGTATAGAAGATACTCACTGTGTACAATAAAATTTTTGAAGTTCAGGCTTTTCTATCCTAAACACTGGAGTAGAACTGCCTTTTTTCTACAAAAGGAATAATGAATATCGGCAAATAGAGAATTGCTTTCTGATTTTATTCCTGTCCACAGCAAAGGTTTGAAGCTAAAAGTTTTTTAAGATCCCTTCCAACCGAAACCATTTTATGATTCTGTGATTTTCCTCAGTTCAGGTCCTTTTTCATATGTATTCCTTTGTTTGAAACTGGACTTTGACTTATTTTGCTGGGTACAGGTTGATTGTTATCCCGGGGTAGTTACTTGGGTGCCTTGTGGCTTTATTTTCCCAATTTTTGCTGAATGAAGAGCAGAGCTGTTAAAACCAACAGTCTCTGAAAAGAATACAGACAATGTCTGGAGGGTAAGAATGCAGAGATGAAAACAATGGGTTTTAAGCATGCAAGAGGAACTGGGTTGCTGCATGCTGACTTCCACAAGACATCAATACAAAAACCTGTTCATACTCCCCTGTCTCTTCCCTGGGTTACGCACATCAGCGTTGCCTGAGTTAGCAGTTGTTGCTAATGCCATCTAATATATTTTACAGATGTAATAATGAGTGCATGTATGCAGAAAATCATATGTTGATGTAGCTTGTAAATCTGTAGTAATATTAAAATACATTTTTAACCATTTAGAAAATACCTTTTTTTCCCCCTACGAAAAGCAACAAAAAGTCTTCCTTTTATTGTCTTGGCCAGTCTAATTTAGATATTTTACCTTTCCTTCCTTCATTAATCCTAGTGAGTATGGAAAAAAACTAATTATTTCAGTGAGCTAATTCTGACTAAATCCTGCGATGCAGAACAGCATGTGAAACTGCTTGTGCCCTTCTATTACTCAGGCCTGCAAGAGAAAAGAAAAAAAAAGAGCATATAGATCATGGATTATATTTTGCTTCAGGCAATTTTTGACCTACTGTATTATGATTTGGCAGTTACATAAAAAAATTAAAAGCTATTTGGGTTCTTACCAAATGCATTTTATAAAAATAGAAAACAACAGTAATTCAGACTGTAGAATAGCTTTAGATGGATGATTATTCTGAAGATTTTAATAGTCCAATAAGAACCTAATCTAATTGCATGTTGAAATGAAGTTAAATATTTTCCAAATAGATTACAGAAAAGGAATTGCATTTGTCAGTGTGGTAGAACACCCTTCCTTCTCAGTGAGCACATGCATTCAGAACCTATAAAATTTGGACTAAACAAAAGTGTCCCAAAGGAAATAGATTGTAACCAGATAATGATGGTATCAGTTTTGCCAACTTAGTGAGAGGATCACCAACAGCAATGCAAAGTCTTGTCAGAGTAGCTTTAAGTGCCAGTTACCTCTCTGTTTCTCTATTACAGCTTCTGCAAGACATTTAATGGGATCAAGGCGAGTCTTGATTGAATTGAAAGATGTAACTATCACAAGTAGGACTACATTTGAGACAGTTGTAGGAACATTGACTGGTTCTTTTGAGCTCTCAGTGTGAGGCTGGAGTCAATAAGGACAGTGATCCCAGAGTCTCTTTTGCTGGGTGATGGACCCTCCAAAATAATTTGGTGCCTTGAAGCAGACCTTGAAGGACAAAGGGCTGCAAGAGCTGTCAGGGATTGGTCCCCTCATCCTTTCAGACCCTAAATGAAGAGGACTGGAAGCAGCAATTCAGGTTGGAGCTTTTTGGTTACAAGATACGTCGAGATACAACATCCGACTTTCAGATGGGTGTGATCTCCTTGATCTTGTCACTTTGAAATTTTTAGGTCAGTACCTGCAGCCTGCACTACTGACCTGCAGGAGGAGGTGAGCATATTTGCTGGTCATTCAGCCCATATCTATTTAAATCTATTATTTAAATAAGCTATTTATATAAGATAAGTGATTCTACTGCTAGAAAGGGACTAAATGAGATACTCAAACGTATATGCTTTACAGCTATCAAGTATATTGCTCTCTCCACATGTCTGCAAATATAATCATAAAATAAACATTCACGCCTATCAAGAACTGAGTTCTGCAAGATTTTATTTTGAATAGGGGAAAAAAACCCTCTAAGCTTTTCTCCCATCCCGGTATGAAGTACAAGCTGGGAAAAGGCTGGAGAGGAAACTAGAGCAAGAATGAGTGCAACCTTCCCCCTGCATTTCTATAACATTCTCCTGATCCTTTGCTTCTGATTTAATTTTGTGTTATTACACTTTGGATAGCATGTTATAGTTTACACAGTGGGAATAAAAACTTGTTTTGTTCTGTGCCTGAAATGGCCTAAGGGTGTGCTTTGACAAGATGCTGAGAATTGCTGATCCACATTCAGCAGGTGCAGGTGGAGCTCTTTTGGAGCTTTCATGCTCAGCGCTGGCTCAGCACCCAAAGTGCCATCAGCACCATAGGACTTTTGATAAATGAATTTATGAACTTCACTGATATCCATGTTCTGGAAGGTGTAATGAGAAAAACTGCTGAAATTGAGCATGTGCATTTCAGGCAGAAAGATGTGAGGGCAGGAAGGGAGATAGGAATAGTTCTCTTCAGTTCTCTTTCAATGCCTATAGATTTGCATTGAAAAAATGGTAGTTTAAAAACTCTGCAATCCTGATGGATTGGTTAAATGCACTGTATGTGCTTTAAATACTAAGGCAATAAATAGTTTTTTTAGTATGCCTAAAGAGTAATTTTTTAAAATACTGCTTGGGAAAAAAACACTTTTCTGAAAATTCTCTATTTTTGTTGTTTGTGTTGCCTCTATCCTGAAAATAAAATGGGAATCGAAACACAATTAACTTGCTTTTAAATTTTTTTTCTGTTTCCGTTTTACTGATGTTCTAAGTTTTTGGCTACTAAAATGACATATGTGGGCCAAAAACCTAGGGAAAAAAAGAGAAAAACTGTGGAGCAGAAAAAGGGAGAAACCTTTCTTTGGTTAATATGACCAAAGGAAAAATACAGGTTTCTACTGTTCACTGGTTAACTAGCAGTTTTTCTGAAAGCTGCATGTGTAAGATTTACCTTTTTCTTTAAAATCTAGGATGACAGAATGAGATAGAAGATTCAAAGAGAATCTTCCAGCCTGTGATTTTGTTCCTTCATCTAAATTTTTGGCTATGCATTTGTAGGCTTTGTATTACTAAGAAGTTATTCTCTTTATTTCAGTTAAGTCCCTTCCAAAAAACCCTGCATAGAACAGATGAACTTTTCTGAGTTAGTAATATTTTTGGGAGGATATCTTTGTGTATAACTAGATAACTAGAGTGTTGTCAATGTCACCATGAAGGTACATTGTACCACTGATATACAAAAAATTAAGAAATTTATTATCTTCACTGTACTTGACTGATAAGCCTACTGTATTGCTTCTATTCAGCAAATACCAGAGGTATTGCAATAGGTGTATTAATATAGCAAATTAATTTTATTAATACTGATTTAAAGGAAGTTTTCATACTAGCTGTCAATGAGTGTCATGAATCTTAAAATCTAAATGCTCAAGTGTGTGTATTACCTATTAGTCTGTTCTCATGTTTTGATTTACCTGTGCAGAAGAATTAATAATTTAACCAAATACCTTTATGAAAGAATAAGGAGTCAGAGTATGTCAGTGTAGAAGAAAGCTGAATGGAGTAGTAGAATGATCAAAAAATACTG
Organism: Sylvia atricapilla; assembly: GCF_009819655.1. NCBI lineage: Eukaryota > Metazoa > Chordata > Aves > Passeriformes > Sylviidae > Sylvia > Sylvia atricapilla. Next base: position 96,815,776 of record NC_089141.1, read on the forward strand.
GCATCTGTTGTTTTATTTTAGCCATACTTTTGTTCTACAAATTTTGTCATTTCAATTTTTTAAACAGATAAGATACCACAGTTAACCTACTAGCACCTAAATTGTGTGCCATCAAAGCTGCATTTATTCTTTTCCCGTGCCTTCATGAAGAATGAACTTGTTTGGAGTGGTTAACAGTTCATTTTGGGTTAGGTCTTTCTGTCTTTTTTAATGGCATATATCACCTTCAATGTTCCTCTTGTGTTAGAAATTCTTTGCCTCCCCACTGCTGCAGGTAGCTCAGGAACTGCTTTAGAGGGCAATTCTCAGCCTGCAGCCCAGCAAGTGTGCTGGTGGGAAACCTTTGTACATACAATGGAGCAGTTTCTGCTTCACCAAGCAGCTGCTAGCCCCTTGGTCACTTCACTGTGTTGCAGAATTCAGAAGTATGCACTTACATATATTTTTAGTAGGGCTCTCAATGACCGAGATGTCTGTTCTGCCACAGGAGTGAGGTTGGTTTCTTTCGTTGAAGGAAGAACTTTGGACACAGCCATAACTGTCAGCAAAGTGGCTGAAGAATGTCCCTTCTCTCCAGTGTAAGCCTCAGCTTCTTGGGAAAGGGTTTCAGGAAGGTATTTCCTTTGAAGAGGGAGACAACAGTGAAAATGTACCCATGAGATTAAGATTTGAATTCTTTCTCAGTCTCTTCTGACAAATGTTCCTGCTGTCACCCATAGCCAAGTATTTAGCAGAATTGCTGACTGCAGATGCAAGAAACATCTTAAGAAACACCCACTGAGAATTTTTTTAATTCTCTGAGGCTGGGGAGTAAAACAAGAAAAGGTCACAGATGCAGATAAAAAATTCTATTTATTCTAATCTGAACCTATCATGAATGGAATATGAATAATACTCAAGAATAAAGTAGTATGTAAAGAAAGAAAATATATTCATATTCATGTGGAACTGGAAATTATGTAAGATGAGCAAGTCTTTATTTTCCATGCAGTTTATCCTGTTTTTACATTTCATAGAAAAATGTTTCCCAGCCCCTAACTGAGGGCAAACAGGATTTCATATATTCTGTTAATCATAGAATCACAGAATTTGCTGAGTTGGAAGGGACCCATCAGGATCATCAAGTCCAGCTCCTGGCCCTGTACAGGACACCCCAAGAACCCCCACCATGTGCCTGAGAGCACTGTCCAAATGCTCCTTGAATTCTCTCAGGGTTGGTGCTGTGACCTCTTTCCTGGGGAGCCTGTTCCAGTGCCTAGACATCCTTTGAGTGAAAAACCTTTTCCTGATATCCAACCTCAACCTCCCCTCTCAGCTTCATGCCAATTCCTCTAGTCCTGTCACTTGTCACAAGAGTAAAGGGATGAGTACCTGCCCCTCCGCTTCCTTGTGAGGATGTTGCCAGAATGGGGGTACCCCTTGGTGCTAAGAGTATGTATGTTCACATGCTAATACTGTAGAATCATAGAATCATTTAGTAGAACAATAAACCCAGCTCTATCAAGTCCATCACTAAACCAAGTTCCTGAGCAGTTCATCATTAACTTACATATTAGTGCAGATTAGTGTGCAGATGTGCATATTGTATACCCATAGCAGTACAGGCATGGGCTGTAGATTCCCACATCTTATTGAATATTTATTAAATGTAAATACTGAGATGATTAGTTTTAAATTATAGCAATGAAACAACCTCATTACTAAACTACATGCAAAGTAAAACCACATTTTCTTTCATCAACAGATTGCAGTATTAAGTGGTCAATTTGCAATTAGTACTTTTTAATGTCATTCTTCAAAACTGATTAATTGAAGAAGAAATACTGGACGTTGCAAGATACAGACTGTCCCATGAACTCTGGCATTTCCTGCTAAAATATGCTGCCATGTGGTGTAACAAGGAAAAGTTAATACATTTAGACATGCTCGATTGCTGGTTTTGTTTAGTCATGTTCAGTGTACATGTGAGTATAAAAAAAAGATAAAGCTTGTGTTTGTGACCATCTTGAAGGTTTTCCTACTTTAAGAACTTCTTGTTAAGGGTTTTTGATATTACAAACTGATAGCAAACAATCAAACACAAAATACTCCTGTATTATTGGAAAAAGAAGCTTTTTATATTCTTAAAAAGAAGACAAAAAATAAACAAGAAGAAAAACGTATTGAGTAGAAACCTAACAGAATGCAAGACCCCTTATACAGAATAAATAAATAGTTATTTTTCCAAATAGTTGAGATTTTTTTAATAGATTAAGGTTAAAGAACAAATGCAAGAAAAATAATAAAGAATCCCAAAATGACCTGTTGGCTCAATTGCTGGGGAGCAGTGGTAATTCTAAAATTATGTGCCACTAATCTTGCTCTTTGACATTTAAATTGTCTTTCCTTTTGGGGCATGAAAATCCATTGTTTTCCTTTAACTTCTCTGTGAGAAAGTGGAGAGGAGTAGCACTAAGCGCTGGCACACTTGAGAGAGCTGGGGAGCAGTTGTGGAGCAGTAATCAGTCTTGCATATTGCAATATATAAGTGGGTAATGATGATTAATGTTCAGCAGGATGCTGTGTGCTATAGAAATGATGCCTCTTCTCTTCAATCTGTATGCAGACAGAGTCCTGCAAAAGCTGTAAGAAAGTCAGGACTATTTGCTTTGGCACAGCCTTGTTAGCACCAGGATTTCTTACATGTAGGTTGTGTGCTGCTTGCATATTGGAGGGGTTTTAAAATTAATTTTGGTTGTTTGGACCCTTGATTTGCTCCTATGCTCTTTTGCTAAAAAGTGAATGATACTTTGAAAGTAATTTTAGGATTTTTTTGTTTGTTTGTTTGGAATTGAAGGGAAGTGTGGTGTTGGGAGGTTAAATATGAAGTGGAGAGAGCTGGGAAATGGATGCAGCTGTGTGGGTTAATCCCCAATCTAGATGTAACTCAGTCACATTCAAACATGACTCATTTGAAAAGAGGGAAGGCTAGACTATGAATGATCTGTTGTTTTGGCTTTTTTTAAGTACACCTGTACGCATCTAAATTTCTCCAATATGAAGTTTGTAGGAGAAATCTTTGCCCTTGAAAAAGTAGATTTTATGATGTTTTATTGTGGTGAACATGGGAGCCTCTTTCTGCAAAGAGCTAAACAAGGTGGAGCCAGCTGTGGAAGGACCCAGGGAAAACTCTGGAGTCCATGAGTGGGGAACTCAACATGACACAGAAGTCTGGCCTAGGTGGGGAGATTTCTGTGAAGTTACTGTGTGATGTCCTGATCCCTGTGGCAATATACAGTGTTTGGTTTGAACTTACTCTGGTGGGGACCATCAATGGGACTGGAACCTTAAAATGTTGCCATACTTTGCCATTGCTCCAGTTTGCAACAAGTCAACAAAGAAAATTACTGCTGCAAGCTAATGCTTGAATTACCTGATGGTGAAATATGATAACTTTTAGGAAATTAAAATGTTTTAAGTGGAAATCATTTTTTTCTTGACATCTCTAAACCGTGGAAGAAAGTAAGTACAGCAGCTGTATGACAAGAGCACTGTGTTAATCTGCAATACCTAAGATAGGAATAACAGCCTGATGGGGCTTGCTGCTTGCAATAAATATTTAAAGTTGTATAATAACAAATGGCCTGAGGACGAGGTATTCAGATATTTGACTGTTTGAGAAAATTGTTCCATACTGTCAGTAAAATGATAACACTGTATTGCACTGTGTGGATTACAGATTGGTTGTTTTAAAATCACTTAAGTAACACGATGATAAAATAGTCAATTCTTTTTAAATTTGACTGAGAAAATTTTGAGGCTGTTTAGGCTGTTCTGTAAAACCTGAATATTAATAGTGGGAATGCAAAAAACTTACCATTTTTGTGTATTTTACCTTTCTGCACCTTAAAAATAATTATACTGCTAAGTACTAAACTGAATCTGTTTAATAATTTCTTTCTGTAAAACCTTTACTTTGAGCTACCACTGCTTGAAATAATTCCATTAATAGTGTGGAACACAATGAACTGAAAACTGGCTAACTAGTAATTTTCAAAAAAATAACAACAAAAAACCAGTTTTATTGAGAGGCGGGTGGTCCAAGAAATGCACTGCTGGGTAGACTTGGCTGAGGGAGCTTGGTGTGGCAGAACATGAGAAGTCCCAGATGTGATGAGCTGTTGTCCCTGGGCAGCCTTGGTGTCCCAGCACTCTGCAATGAGATGTGCCTCTGCACAGCAAGCAAAATTACCCTCGTTTTGGAATGAAACATGTTGAGCACTCTTGCTTCATCCCCTGAAGCCCATATTTCATCTTATGAAGCCCAAAGGGAGCTCTAGACCTTGTACTTTTATCTGCTTGCTGCGGGCTGTTTAAATAGGCTGTTCTCTGACTGTGTCCCCTGGTGTGTAACTGAGACCTGCCTGTTTCAGAAGCCTATTTGTTCTTTGCATTCTTGAGAGATGCCATGGCTCTTGTACTGCTTTTACTCTTGTATTATAGATGAATGTGAAAACCTTCTTTCCTTCTTTTACATGAATTTGTCTGACTTCAGTGTCAACTTTTGTCTCTTGTTCTCTTGCGCTGTGAGATTGAAGTGCCTTTTCCAGACCTGCTGTTACTTTGCATTTGAGTCACACACATCTGCCCTTAGTTTGTGAATCCAGTCACAGTGTCCAAGTCTCACAGACAGCTGCTTCTCTCTTTTCTCTGGATACAGTTTATGGCTCTCTGCTGCATTTCTTGGAATATGGAGACTGAAGCTAGACCTCACATTTCAGCACTGATCTCACTTCTTCCCTCTCTAACTGTGGGTCCCTCTTCCCTCTACCTGGGCCTTGCAGATGTATTCATGAGCTCCTTTTGTGGGGAAGTTCATGTGGAGCTGCTATGCTGCTGCTGGCCACAGAAGGCCTTTTTCCAATGCTGTCCTGTATGTCAGACTTTATTTCACCATCCCTAGATGTATTAGCTTGTGTGCATAATTTAAGATTTCAGTCAACTGTTTAAAAACTGTAGCCAGCAGGTTGAGGGAGGTGATTCTGCCCCTCTTTTCAGCTCTCATGAGACCTCATCTGGAGCTCTGTGTCCAGCTCTGGCATCCTCAGCACAGGAAAGACATGGATCTGTTGGAGCAAGTCCAGAGGAGGACTGCAAAGATGATGAGGGGGCTAGAGCACTTCTCTTATGAGAACAGTGTGAGAGGGTTGGGGTTGTTCAGCCTGGGGAAGAGAAGGCACTAGGTCAACAGCAGCCTTCCAGTTCCTGAAGGGAGCTAAAAGAAAACTGGAGAGGGACTTTTTTTCAAGTGTGATAGGACAAGGGCTTTCAGCTGAAGGTGAATAGGTTTAGAGTAGATAAAAGGAAGGAGTTCTTTAAAGGGAGCATGGTGAGGCAGTGAACAGGTTGCTCAGAGAACTTGGGGACTCCCTATCCCTGAAAATGCTCAAGGGCAGGTTGGAGGGGACTTTGAACAATCTGGTCTAGTGGAAGGTGTCCCTGCCCGTGGCAGGGGCTTGGAACTAGGTGATCTTTAGGTTCCCTTTCAACCCAGACCTTTCTGTTATTCTATGATTGTATGAAAATGGCCAAAATAGCTGGATATCTTCTGCCTTGACCTTCTCTTTTCAGCTATTGATCTATTGCTTTCTCATTCAAGATTTACATCAGAGCTTTGTCTCTAAGAAATTTATATCAGAGACAAGGTCTACCCTTAGACCTGCAAGGTACCTGTGCTTGAAACACATTGAGATATAAACCAGGAATTGAAACGGGTTTTTTATTGTTTTGTTTCCATTGAACCCAGTCACTGCTAGGGAAGCAAGGCAGTAGTTCAGTGATTAATTTGGCTTTATTTTTATAGTGAATTCCTAAGTGAAACCAATCGGGAGAGCACTACCTTTTGGTAAAAGCTGGTTAATTTTCTCCTAAAATTTAATTTTCTTCTTGTATGCACACACCTACACATGCACAATTAAAGTTTTGTACAGATTCCAATGGCAATTTTTAGACAGAATTTTCAAACTTTTGACATTTTAATTGTTTGGTAAACAAAAAAAACCCTTGTTATCATGTAAACGAGTGCTTTCCAAAATACCTCCACATTTTGTTCAAAAGGCTTGTGAAAATGAAAACTATTTCCAGACTTATGTAATGGGAACAATACAATTAAAAATAGATGAGTATTCTTTTTTATTGGTTCAACATAATATATTTTTAGTTTTCTGTATTTCTTTTCAGTACGTCCATTTTCTTCCTTTCTGTAGAAAATGTCAACAGTACTCTAATTAATTGTTCTACTGTGTAAAGAAGAGTAGGCTTTTTATATATGAGCAGCACCAAACTGCTACTATATATTTACAGAAAATCAATGAGAAAAATCTAGCTAGAATATTGTCACTTCCCAAAGGAAGTAAAATTTCATTTTCACCAATCAAAATGTCAGCTTGATGAATGTATGTAAGACTACATATACCAAACTGCAGAGTTCATTGTACTAATATAAATTACAGAGTTATCATTATGTTAATTACATTGTGCCTAATAAAATAAATTTGACAGACCTTAATAATTTGGCTTTATTAGAAGAAAGTGATTATTTCCAGTAGCTCTTGGGTATTAAAATCATACTTACCTGTTCAATGTTCTCTAAAGTGCACTTGAGGGGCTCAACTCAAGCATTTGTCTATTCTGTGTCTTCATTTCCTTCTCTGTACATGAAAATTTTAATTCTTTCTAAGTATTTCTTTGTAAAATACACTTATATTTTGGGTCTTACTGCTTAGTAAGTACGTGGCTTAAAATAGTTGTTAATGAGTCTTTATTTTGGTTTTGTTTGTATTTTGTTTTCCTTCCAGAACTTGTGGAATATATAGAAAATATATATTTTGCCACTTAAAGCCTTTCAGTTCACTGTTCAGTACTTTCTCTCCTCACGTGTATCTCTTGGCATCTGACACATGAGACGTTTACTCCTGGCACCTTTGGGTGCCCTCCCAAAACCAGGAGAGGCAGGAGCTTGGTGCTGCTGACATACCATTCATGTTGCCCTGACCAAGCAGCGACGTTTGGCCAGCACAGATTCTTAATTTCTCTCATCCCCCTCATGACTCTCCCTGATGGAATGGGATGTGGGCCTATCTCCTCCCAAAGCAGCACTGGCTCTGGACTAGCCTTCTCAGGGCTTGGACCAGTTGGAAGTTTTAAAATCCAGGAATGGAGAGGGCATAGCCTCCTGGGGTTACTCCCTCAGCTATCATTACCGGGAAGCAGTTTCTTTCACCTGGATGTGGTCTGATGTGTGCTGTGCAGAGGGGGACAGTCCCTCGTCCTGATCTCTGAGCTGTGCCCCTATTTGTACGTCCCAGGAGCTGCATGTTGCCTTTGCTGCCAAGGCACAGTGCACACCTTTGGGCCCTTCAGGTCATTGAAAAGGAGTTACAGGTCTCAGGACAGACCCCTGCAGTTCTCCCTCCACTTGGTGCTGCTCTCTGGGTGGGCTACAGCTCACTCAGCCTGAGCGTCCAACCAACATCTTACCTGTCTTGGTTTAGTTGAGCTCCAGTCTCTTCTCTCTCTTGGTCATCTCTCTGAATACTGTGTAAATTATTACTAGCAATTATAGTTGTGCTGCTTTTTCTCCCTCATCCCTCTTTTTTCTTTTGAGAGCTTGTACATTGCAAGACGGAGAGAAGGGGAGTGACATAGTAACCTAAGATTTACTCAAGAGGGCTCTCTCTATACTGTGGTTCCCATGATAGTCTACCTCAAAACATGAACCATTAGTTGCCATAGAGTAGGTAAATTAGGTTCTTTCTGGAGGGACAGATAACTGATCACTCTAAGATCCTGCATAGCACAGTTGAACTTCTGGAGCTATAATGGAGTTTAACAGCTCTTAACAGTATGTTCTGTCAAGCTGATATCACAGAGACTTTATTGAATTGGTACATCTTTTCTTTGGTTATCTGCTGTTAGATTCCTCTGTTTTGTGTTGAGGAGATGGAGGAAGCTATAAAAGGATCTAAGATGACATGAACTTACCCATCAGCTTGAGAATAATGATGTAATTTCTCAGTTTTGACAGTACAGACTGCAGTATGATTTCTATGGTAGTGACACACTGCCTTTGAATAGGTGAGGAAAGGATGGATTTGGTCCTTTTTCCCTCTTAAATGCCTGTTATGATTGTTGCATGGGTATTAAAGAATTTTAAATGGTCATGCTCTCATTTAATGATTTTCCTGATTTCTTGAGGAAATGACTGAATATAAAAACACTCTTGTTCCATTACAAGAACTAATGGCAATAATTTGCTCGACTGTAGAAGTTTGAAAAATTTTACTATGAAAAGCAGGAGAAAGCCTAAATTTTCTACAGTTGTAAACATTGAATAAAGGTCAGATTTATACAAGGCTTAATTATTTTGTCAACACATTAGCTGTAAGGTTAGATGTACTGCTCAGTTCAGGAGGACCAACAGCAACCTGCCAGCAAATTATGAAAAAGGCAGAACTGAGTCTTTTACAGAGGCATTTGCCTGAAGAATGACAGATTATAGTAATAAATTGATAAGGGGGAGGTTCAGACTGCCTATGAAGAAAGAAAGCTTTATCATAAGGATAATTAAGCAGTGAAGCAGGTTGCCCAGAGGCTCTGCAGTTTCCATCCTTTGATGTGTTCAAGACTAAATGCAATAAAGCCCTGAGGGGAAACCTGGTTTGACCTTATCTCGGCCAGCAGGTTGAACTAGAGACATCCATATATCCCTTAAAACCTGAATTACTCTCTGGGATAAGAGTCTTCTTTATGCAAGATTCGTAGGGGCCTGGCTTTAAACTGGATGAGCATTTGGCCTGGGTGAGTTCTGCAGTTTTTGCCCTTTGAAAAGACCAGTTGCTCCACATCCTTTTGTCATCGTTCCCTCCATGTTTAATAGATACCATTTTTTACTTCAGGGTCAGAATTTGATTGTGCATCTCCAATGGGAGAGCTCAAACCCATTTGCTGCCAGAGATTAAAACTCTGGTTACTTGATTTATAGTCAAAATTTACCAAAGAAGCCATACCTATATGTGATGACTAGGTGGTGAAATGAAGCAGTATCTGGGTAGGCAGAGGATGACAGCAGTTTCATGTTGGGTCTCCTCTGAAGATGTTGCAAGAAAATTTGGGGAATTTGGGGGCTTTGGTGTGTTTGAGAAACTCCTCTCTTCCTGCTTAAAAAAAAAAAAAAAAAAAAAAAATTTTTTTTTTACTCAAAAAAGTACAGCATCTCTAGGTAACAGGGTCTGAGCCTCAAAGACAGGAGGCTCTGCAACATTCAATAGATTCAAGCAGTATGTTCAAACAAGCACTACAGCTAAGTACATGAGGAATTAATTGAACTGAGGGAATTTATAGAAGTGAATTATACTGAGACCTGTGGCTGCTCAATATTTACATTGATTTATTTTGATACACTTTAAACAGTTGTGTAATGGCTAGCCCCAGCATATGATATATAGCAAAACCATTAGTCATTATTACAAGGGATAATTTCATGTTGAATGCCAAGGCAGCTCATTTGATTCTTAGGTGGTATCAGTTGTAAATTTAGAATTCATTCTGTATGGTTTTTTCATTGGTTTTACACAGAGTGCATCTCTTTCTTCATATTAACTATGTCACTGGCTGCATTTTCACTTCTGTCCCAGACTTCCTTTGCTGTTAATTTTAAGTACAGCTTTGTGCTCCCTTGCTCCTGACAGTCTTTCTGCATAATTTTCCCCCTTTTATTATATTTCTCAGTGTCTAGAGATGTGATGGTAGCTAGTTATTTAGGTAAGTTTGTCGTCATTCAGAACAAAGAATTTGTTGACAAGAGAAAACAAACCACAGATGCCATCATTGTCTGTGAAATTTGTAATTCTCAGGACTTTTATTGTAAAGTTATCATGGATCTTTTGTCATTATTGCTGTTAATAACGTATTCTTCCACTGCCAAGAGACAGGCTGCCTCAGCTTTTTTATATCAAATTTTCATGCTGCTTTCTATGTTGCAGGAGCCACTTCTTTTTAACTGTTTTGTTTTAATACTTGTTTTGGTTCACATTCTAAAAGGAAATATTATTTTCATCAGTGATACTTGATAATTTTATCCCAAAATTATAGGTCTCTAAGATATGAAGCATAACTTAACCCACTAAGTACATGCGCTTAGTGAATTATAGTACTTCTATCTTGATTTGAGGGAAGGATCCTGTCCTTTAACATTTTAAAAATTCTATCTTCGAAACAGCTGTGTTTTATCTTGCAGAGCTGAAGGTTTATGTATGAAAAGAGGGCGGTGGGAAAAGTATGAGTTTGGGGAAATCCATAATTAGGACCCAGGGTTAACCCTGCATTGGTGAGGACAGTTTACCGAAAGCTTTGGACTGAGTTGGGGTTTCTTTGTTTACCCTGCAATCAGTCTGTGTCCTCATTCTGACACTTTGCAGATGACGTCTTTGCCCCACTGAGTTTTAAATACCCCCTGAACTGAGCAGTATTGGGGTCTGACCCATGACAAGACTGAAATTTTCTAAGACAAGGAGGGCAGGACAGACTCTGTGGTTTGACAGGTCACAGCTGACCAGTAGCACACTTTTGTGGCAGGGGGCTGAATGTGCAGACAGTTACTAGTGAAGTTCTTAATTTTGTACAGGCATGTGCTCTCACAAAACCAGACTACTTTAAACAGAGATTTAACCTGAGAAATTTTATCTTTTCCATAATGTGAAACATTTCAAAACAGGGAATTAGGTTAAGGTCATGGTGCCATCTTCATGCTATAGTTTTGATTTTACTAGGATGTAGAGTTTTGTTTGGCTTATGGGCGGACACATTTCCTTTGAACTGTTTAAAAGCTTACACTGTGCTTTTTAGTCAAAAAGACTGCCAGCAGCCTGTTCACATTTTTAATTTTTTTTTCCTTTTTTTGGTAGCTATGTGAATTGTGAGTTGTCAATTGCTCTGAGGAAAATACAAATGAGTTTTGAATAAATTAGAAATATCATTCTGGCTTAAGGAAATACAGAAACATAGCCCATAATTGTAAAGCATTTGCAGGTCACGGAAGAGCTTGTTCCTGATCATCAAGTGTTCTTCCACAATACAGATGCAAATGGCTCATTATTCCCTAAGTAAAAGAAACGTCATTTTAGAAATGTTTCAAGAGTGTGAATTATGGTTCATCTGATTATTGACATATTCCAGCTCTACATCTTACAATTTAGTTGTTCTCTGAAAACATGTTAATTCTTTCTCTAGAAACTATTGCTTTGTGGCAAAGGCTTTTATGTTCTAACAGTTGTCTTTCCTAGTGGCTTGATGATACTGCATCCTCCACCAGTTTGTTCTTGTCTGTCTGCCCTCCCCCTTTCAAAGGGAATCAGTCTGCCTGCTTTTGTCATTCATTTTGAACTTTTCCATTTTTTTCTGATGGGATGTGGTATATCACTAAATAAAAAAAAAAAAATCTTTAAAGCTTTTAAAGTTACTTCTCATGAAAAGGAAAATTACTGAGAAGAAACTACTTTGTGGTCTTCCTGTAGGTGCTTCAAAGTGCCTTCGGGTACAGTTGGCATTGGCATAGACTTTCTGGACAAACTAATGCAGATGCCATGATTGCAGTTGTATGGAAATAGGCATGGTTGTACTGCCCTATTTGGCCTGTGTAAGTTATATATACTTCTGACTCTTAAGGAAGATCACAATTCAGAGCACTGGAACAAAATAATTACATAATTTGATGCTTGTGTTTTATTATTTCTCCATTTTTTGCACTTGCAATGTTCAGATTTGTCACATTAATTGTTCTTGCAGCAGTAAGCATGGCTTTAATTGATGTTCTCAAAGTTTATCCAAATATTTTGAGAATTGCCAAACATTCCCTCCTTTATAGTTACTGGGTTTTATTTTTAAACTAACTAAATATTATCTGGTTAATTTTTAGAGCAAGTTTACTAAATATCTTATGCCTTCTTATATTATTATTTTATTTTTTCTCTTTTAAGACCTAAGATTGAATTTTCAGTATTCTGCAACTGGTTTGTAATTAAGAAGATAGGTTATTTTTTCCTTCTTCCAGAAAGCAAATGCTTAATTTGGTTTCTGAATGCTTAATTCAGAGGTCTAATGTACTGAGTTAATAGTAATAGGTCTCATTTGATAAACCTTTCTGAGAATTATTTTATACATGGCTAAGGGTAATGACATGATGCTCCTAGGTTTGAGTACCAGCTCATTAAATGGATGCCTTGGAATCCTAGCTGGGCTATTAATTTTTCATGTATTTATACAGTTTAAATGATTAATGTGTGCTCCTGCACTAGAGTCTAAGATTTTGAAATGGGTTATAACAGATGACACAGCATACTTTCAGCTGTGAAACTGTTTCCCAGGGGAGCATTAAAACCTGAAAAAAGAGTGAACAGACCGAATGAAGAGTTAAAGAAAATGCTTTAGCTTCTTTTCATTTAAAAACAGATAAATATTGTAATTTCACATTAACATTATATTGTTACCTACAGATGTAGGAAAACCTAGGTATTTAATGTCACATCAGATATGGTACTTCAAAAAGTATCTTAAATAAAGTATAGATGGGGTTATTTAGTTAGTTAGTCTTTGCATTCAAATGAATTTCAATGAGGACTTACGCAGTTGGTAGCAGAGGAGTTACTTTACCAGTAGTTCCCTGCTGGGAGTTATTTTAGAAGGAGAGAGTGCTTTGTTCCCATTGCCTTTGAGGAGATGCTGTTAGGTCTCTATCAGCTGAGGTGGTCCAGGGAAAGCAGCAGGAAGAGCTGTGTCTGATAGAAGTTTGCTCCACTTGCAGGCTTCTGAGGCATGGACCATGAAATACACACACGTACAGGGCCAGAAGCCAAAGACTGCAAATAAAAGAGACAGTAAGGACTAGGATGTGCTAGGGAATGGTTTGTGGCCTTGTGCCATTCATTTTCCACTGCTGATGGCAGTTTAAAGCCCTGCAGTTCAGAGGTATGTGAAGTGTATGATTAATGCAAAGGGCATGGATTTGTTTGTTTCCCAAAGCCACTACAGTAAAGTTCCTTTCACTTGCTTTGTCGTTCACTGTATTTTCAGATGTTAATGTTTTTACAAAATCACAGCATGAACTTTTACAAGTTGTGTGGCCTCTCTCAACTCTACCTCCTGTGAAGAATTTATTAGATTATTCATGCTGAATGATATTACATTATACCAGGCCTGAAAATGATTCTTGCACTTTATTGGAAACTGCATCAACTCCTGACTTAAGAAGGGGTTTCTGCTAACACAAATTTACTTGGCTGCATCGTTTCTGTGGGAGATGTGTGCTCTGCTGTTACCATATTTGCTTTGTAGAACATTTTCACTCTTTCAGCTTTTTTTTTGGTTCTAACATGACAAGATACAGATACTTGTTAAAAAAATTAGAAACTCTCATGCTCTTAGAAAATACTGTCACTGGTCACCTGATTTTTTTTATTAGAGGTTCTCTTGAGATGCTTCTCAATATTGCTTAAACTAAGGAGCTTCCTCAGCTATGTGCTTCTGGAGTGCTGCCTTGGAGGGTGGATCCTCCTTGAAGCCTGGAAGCTGTTGGAGCCAAGTGGGAAACTCAGTAGTGTGTTACCTCCAAAAGCTGATTATACTGATAGTGTAAGAGGTTTGCAACTTTGTTTTCTCTCATCAATGCTTCCTTCCTTTTGAGGGGCTCTCAGGAGATGTATCTTCTCTCTTGTCCTGTTTGCTAGTAATTCCTTTTTTGCTTCTGTCTTCAGTGCACTTTCTGGGAATCCTTGAATTGCAACTGCTGCATAGAGTAATTTCATACACACACAGGCACAAACTTGTCCCATACTATTGTAACAAATACGTCTTCTCTAAATATGTACCAAATACCTATCTGTTACTTATATTTAATAGGACTGAGCTTCAGAATCACAGGAATGATTGAGGCTGGTTGGGGTCTCTGGAGGTCACTTTGTCTAATCCTTTTCTCAGGCAGGGCCACCTAGAGCTGGTGGCTGACAACTGTATCCAGTTGGGTTTTGAGTATCCCCAAGAATTGCAGAGTCCACCATACCTCCATGTGAATGAAATCTTATTTACCCTTTAGGGTATTTCAGTACTAATGAGGTATTTGGAGTACACCTAGATCAGTAAATGTTTTCTTTGATATTTGCAATAAATCCCAAATTTGGTCTGTTGTCGGACTGCCATGATATGTTATACATAGAAGACATGGGGACTTACTGAGTATAAGCTGCTGAGCTGTGTTTTGTGGCTGTGTCAGAGGGTTTGTTGGGTGGGAAAGGTGATGGACTGTGAGGGAGGCTGTGAAGGAGGTGAACAAGCTGTGTAAAGGACATGCAGCTCTGTCCCCACCTCTGGGACTGTATTATTCTACTCCTGTCCCCAGACCTCTCTCTCAGGACGTCTCCTGTCTTCCAGTGCCCACCCCTGAACTATGTAGATGTGGCCCATGGATGCCATTCCAGGAGCTAGACATGGGCTTGGGACAGCCCTTGAGTAGCTCTACTCTCACCCACAGGGTACTGCACCACTGGTAGCTCCACATTGTCTGGAGTGCTGAGATTACAGCCCACAGACTTGGAAAGCTTCCAAAGTAAATTTTATCCTCCTTTTCCTTTCTCTCCTGATCCTTGACAGATTGGTCTTAGGCCACAGAGAGAAGTTACTTGAATTACTTTTGCTTAGCTTAAGTAAGACCCTCCTTAAGTAAGGATAAAATGCAGATGAAGATGCCTTGCTGTGGTACACAGGGTTGTTCTGTCTTCTAGAAATGGAGAGGTGGGGAGTTGTCACAAGATGCTGCTCCTGACCAGCACAAAAAACTTCTGGGGCATTTTGCCACCTAATTTCTCCATGTTGCAATCTTCCCACCTATGAAGAAGGTGTAGACAAATTTGCATTAGCAGGTGTTTTGTGAGGTTGAATATTTTGAGGTTGCTCAGTTGTTTTGGGAACCTCAAAGTGAAATTACAATATAAAGGGCAAATAAATAATTATAATCTGGCCACTTCATTTTTCAATACAACTTAATTCTAAGCTAAGGAAACTTCAAAGCTGACATGTCATTAGGAAATAAAAGATGACTGAATGCTAAGGAGGTTATTAAGCCAAACTGTGATTAACTGAATTAGTATGAAGTAATAGCAAAATACTGCCACATTTGTAATCACTTCTTTAAAAACATGAATATTTGCAAAATTGATGTTAAAAGTAGGATTTTTACCAAAGAATCTCTTTGTATGATTTACGTTCCTTTGCAGGAAAATAACTAGTGCCCCATAATGTGATGAAAATGTATTATTATCAATGCCTAAAATACAGCAACATGAAATTGAATAAAAATTCTAGTGTGTTGGTTTCATTCTCTCATATTCATATGAATTAATTTTACAAATAGAATAAAAACAGAGATTTACTAGTCATGCATATTGAAACTATTTCTCCTGTTAGAAGTTTGGCTTTTTTGAGGATTCTTTGAGATGTAGGTACCAAATTATTAATCATATGTTGCCTCAGTGATAAGCAGGTGTTTATTGACTGAATGTTTTGCTGGGACTGGCTACAGTAGAAAATGAAAATACACTGAGTAGATGAATAAATAAAGTGCAAAGAATAAAATTATTGCCATTTTTACAAAGTTAAATTTTTTGAAAATTATTCCAGCAGAAGCTAAGGAGCCATCTTTTTCTGGGTATAAGAAATTTCCCATGAGCTTTTAATTTGAGTATCAATATATAAGATTAGCCTGATTGAGACAGGTGATTAAGTCTCCAATTTCATTTCAGATGGGAAAAAAAACAAGGCTGTGCAGCAGAGCCCAAGGAGCCATCCTCTGTTGCTCTATGCGTGGTTACTGTTTTTTTCAATCAGCTTTTGAGCTGCAGTGTGTGCCCTGCTTCTTTTTCAATGTGCTGGAGGAAAGCTGATTGTGCTGTGTGAAAGGAATGTAGCAGGTTTCAGCTGGAGGTTCATTAACAGGTTTTGTTTGTTCAGTTGCAACATGAGTAAATACAAATTTCTGGTACAAGTTACTGCTAAGGATAGCAGTCAGATACAGGCTACCATATATATTCTGTTCTGCCCGTGCAAGAACGAGAAGCAAGGTGTTGATATCAGCATGTCAGTAGTCATGAGGGGAAAGTGTGTAGGACCTGCAAGAACTGGCTGCTGTGCACAGAATCTGTCTGATGGTATTACTGGAGATGTCATTTTTTGTTATTGCTTAATAGGAGTTTTCATAGAGGTGGCTATATTGGCAAAAGAGAAGGAAAATGCTAAGAGTCGGTGAGGTTTAACTGATTGCTTTCTGTGCAAAGGTAGTATTGAATGCCCTGTGATTGTCCAATTTAAAGACTAAATGGATAGTTCCAAGTAGAAATTAGGTGGTGCACATGTCAAGAAAATAAATGTTAGTCTCTCGCTGTATAAGAGCTTTAAACAGCCTCTGCTCTTCTGAATATTCACGTGTTATATCTTAGTGCTAGACAAATGCATTTGCTACTCCTCCATTATTATTATTATGTGATTGTACAAAAAGCTGTCTGGATTTTATAGCCTCTGCCTGCTGCCAGCTCTCTTTAAATTAGTTCTGTCATTTCCATCATACATTACCTAAGTAGAAAATTCTCAAGTATTATAGTCTCTCAGGGCTATTGCTTGTTGCCCTCTCCCAGTATTCCCTGCAGATGATAGAAATGCTGTACCTGTTGGAGGGTTTTAGTTTTGTTTTTTTTTCCTCTGACAGAGCTTTTGATGTAATAATGCTGTATTTATTCTTCATGGTGATCACAGTCAGAATATCAGTGTTAGTTTTGCTCCTCAGCCTCGGTGGAGAGGGCCCTTCTCTGTGTTGCAGATTGATTCCCAGAGCTAATTAAACCTCATGAAACATTTTTTTCAAGCCCAGCAAAGCTACTACAATTAAAGATAGAATTGCTTTGGCTGAATGACATAGCTGAAACTTGTGAAGCATCCAGCATCTGTGAGCACTCTGTCTTTTGTGGTTTGGGAGCACATTCACTCCTGTTTTTCAAGAGAGGAGCTGTAAGAAAGCAGTCTGCATCTGGTGAATAATACGAATTCCCCGAGGTGCTGGGGTGGCAGTGGTTGACGAGAAAGACTATTCAAGTGTGGATCAGAGTCAATGCCTGAAATCTTCCAGAGGTTTGAAAAATGTCTATGTCAAAAGGTTCTTGTCCCATTCAGCTCCTGTGGCTTTCCTTTTCAAAACATGTCAGTTCGAGTGTAAATGTTAAAGCTTTCATTCTCATGATGACATCCTTTTGAAGCGTAAACGAGATTTGTATAACCTCTGCTGGATATTTAACATTAATTTTGCAGAATGCACAGGTAACTATCAGCATATAGGGAGTTGATAATGCTTGCAGACTAATTGCTTAAAAATGGATTCTCATTATCCATGAAAAACACTAATACTTCATTTAGCTGAAAGCTCATTGCACATGATCCTTCCAAACTGTCTAATGACTCAAGACTTTCTTTGAATTTTAACTGTTTTTTTCTAACCAGATAAGGATCTTAGATAATGTGCTCATCTTGCATAATTGCTTTATTGCAAGTAAAGTATTCCTGGAGGATGTTCTTTTCTTTTGTTACTTCAGCTTTCACTGTAATCCTATTTCTGCCTCTATATCGAAAATAATATAGAGGACTGTTTTCTTATGAAATAGACAAGACATGACTTTATTTGGCCTAGAGAAAAAGCCTTCTTTGCTCATTCTGAGAAGGTAATACTAATTGCAGATGCTACTGTATTCTTCCCTCCTACATTCTTGTATTCAGTCAAAACTGAATATATTTTCAGATCAGACCTGCAGAATCTGCTACTCTTTAATTTCAGACCACAAAAAACAACATTCTGCAGCCTCAGTTCATCTCACTGTTGAGCTTCTCTTCATGAATATGCTTTATTTTGCTCCCTGAGCAGGAAGGTGTAAGAGCCCTTTGTCTGTCTTTGAGAAGTCTAAGCAATGGTTTTGATTCCTGTTTGCTTTGGTATGAGGTAGCACTAACTTTCATATTTGAACTACAAGGTTCATGAGTTGCTAATGTGAAACAAAACAAAGACCCACATATCTGTGATAAATTTTAACCCTGGGAGTCTGGCCTCTGTAGAGTCCCTCTGCAATGAGTGGAGAGGGTGTGGTAGCTCTTCTAGTGAAAAAAAAAAAAAAAAAAGTTTCAACTTCCTCTGCTGGTTTGCTCCTGGAAGAAACTTGAGTCTGTCCATTGAGAGTAGAGGAAATCTCATGAGATTACAGTTTTAAGGCTACTTCTTTTTTAGACTAGTTCCCCAAATAATTTCTTAATAGTTAAAACAGATGTAAGAGAATACTTTTAATAGCTGAATGCCAAATCAGTAGGCTGAATGTATTGTTGTACTCTAAATGCAACATACTTCATTCAAAACAAATTGCTTGTGTTAAGCAATCACATTACTACAACTGAGAAAAAATATAACACATGAAGAGCCAGCCTACCTTCAAATAAGATTCAGGCTTCAAATAAGATTAACCTAAAGTTATCACTGTAGAACAGGTTTCATTAAAAGAAAAAAAAAAAAAAAAAACCAAAAAAAAACCAAAAAAAACCCAACAAAACCAAAACCAACCAAACAAAACCAAAACAAAATCCAACACCCAAAAAAACAGTAATTTTTTTTGTTCTCTAAAATATCATTGTAATAGAATAACCAGTTATCATCTGAGGAATTTATAGTGTATTACTATTACAAAACTAGTGTATTTCCAGAAGAATGTGGGAACCTGTACTGTAAAAATTTTGGATGCTTTCTTGCTCTTTATTAAAAAAAAAGAAATCAGTATGGTATTTTAAGATGTGTCAAATTGTTCTTGTCATATTAAACAATGAAGACCATTAGATTTTTATAATACAGTTTTGATAATTACTGTTGGTATATTTTTATATTTTAAAAAGCAGTGTCTTTGCAAAACTAGAGCTGCATTTTCTATATTGTTATTTTTTTCCTTTAGTTGCTGTCCTATTTAAAATCCTGTATTATTGCCAATGTATTCCAGGTTCTGCACCTCAAGTGAAAAAGAAGCTGAGATTTCTGTGTGTTACAAGGAGGTTTTATCTAGCATTTCTTTAATAAGGAAAGAGTGTATAATGACACATTCCATTAATTTGGCATAATTGCAATTCCTCAGTAGTGATGTGCCTGGAGATTGTCTAGAACACCCATTAAAGAGAGTTTTGTAACTCTAGAAATTAGGAAGTTGTTGCCTTTGCTAGAACTTACTTTAGAACCAGAAAAAAAGTTAAACTGTCCCAAAATAAATTAGATCTTTTTGATACAACATCATACAAGACAGCAAACAGGTATGTGAAGTGAAATCTTCCTAGGGAAAAATACTTTAGTTCATATTCTTTTAATTGTAGGTATTTGAAAAGCCTGAACTTCTTGAAATAGTCTTGCCATGATGACTTAATTGACTCTATAGAAATGTAATCAAAATCCTTATTGAACAGTTAATAGCATTGTTTTTTTATATTTTGTCATTAAAATAGTGATGTATATATAGTAGAAAAGTTTATTAATTTGCATAAATTTTTTCTGAATTGTGAATGCTTTGTGCCCTTGATGAAGAGACATGAATTTGTACTGTATAGGCCAGTTTGTTTTGGGCTGATATTCTTCCCTTGTCTCACTGTAATCCCATTATCTCAATTTTTTTCTCCTGCAGACAATTGAGAACTGAGTAAAATATTGGAAAAAATCGTTCTTTGTAAGAACTTGATTTTAGTGCAATTTTTGTAAGACAATGGACAGAATCAGAGAAAATATTTTATTTTTTCTCTTTCCACAAAATCTAATGTATTACAATTTAGTCCCCAGTTGAAGTAACTGCCTAAGTCATGGGTGTTGTGCAGTATGTGCCTGATCTCCCTCCTCTCTTCTGCTCTGAACTGGATAATGAACAAGTTATTCATCCCCATAATTACCAATATGCAAAGAATTAATGCCCAGCAATAAGTAACCATATTTCCTTCAATGCTCCTGTGCCAGCTTTCAAACTCAGAGATGCCACGTGTCTTGATGTCTGGGGCTCTTGCTGTTGTTTTTCTTCTGATGTCAGAGTTAAAGATGAAAATGAAGCATGGTGGGTTTGTCGATGCTGCTGTTGATCAGTGCAATGGTTCATTCTATAGATGGTCTCTAGACATGAGAGTGCTCTTTTTTTGGGGCTTTGTATTCCATTTTTCTTTTCTTAATTTAAAATATTTAGCATGAAATTATAGTATTTTGCTTGGAATGTTTTCTGACTGATTTCAGAGTAAAAGATAATGTAGGGCATATCCAAATAAAGAATATTTTTGATTAAAAAAAGGGTAAAGATGATTGAGACTCAGCTAAAGAATGTTGCATTGTCTTGACTCAAGCGCTTGGTTTATTTTCACAGCCACTGTATTGCTTTTAGTGAAAAATAGTGAGGAATAGGGGCAGAGTGAGGCATAAGATCTATTATATAATCATCTGAATTTTAACAGTAATTTTAGAGCAGGAAGGGATAACTAGTGCAAGAACTTTATGAAAGCTTTCCAATAAGTTGAGAAATTATGTTTTTGCAAAATTATAAGAGTAAACTTACACTTTTTATCTGGATGCACTAGTGCTGTCAATACTAGTGTTCTTGAAAATATTTGCTCTGCTTAGAATATTAAACAATATTACAAAAAGTCACTGGAAATCCACAAGCTTGTATGTGTTTCTCTGTAATGAGTGTAGTGTTTCTGTATTGACATTAAGGGCTTCATTATGCTATATAATAAAATTCAAAGTCACTTGGCTTCCATCTGGTTTGCTTTATACAAGGTAGAGTTTAATCCTCTGGGTTTGTGTGATTTCTCAGCAGAAAGTAATTTACAAAAATTTGGTCTTGCATGGAAGATCTGAAGAGTTTGGAAGAAGCCTGACATGAATATTTGGATAATAATTTTCTGGTGGCATGAGAAGGGAATGGGCAAGGTCTATTTTGTCGTTGATAAAAAAGCAGACTATTGGTAGCCTTCGGATGAAGTTTGGCAGTGTGGGAACAAGCAATCCTGGTATTCTTCAGTGCAGCCTCTAAAATTTTGTTACAGAGTCTACGGAGAGAAAATTTGGTAGTCCATGAGTATGGTGTTTATATTTGAAGCCATTCTATAATTCTGTGCCTAGAAGGAGGCAGAATCTGTACAGAAATGTCTTAGCATTGCTTATCAAGATGTATGATAAACAAATATTTTGAGATTTGAAAGCTCGCTGAACGAGGATTTTCTTCCCCTTCCACCATCATATCTTCTCTGTATGTTCCCTGTCTAAGGGTTTGGCTTAGCAAAGATTAGTCAAGCCTATTTCTTTTTGGCAGAATAGTGGAACTTGAATTTGTCTTCCATTTTTCTCCTTTATTCCATTTTGACTGGTCCATATTCTAATTGGGAAATAATCATTCTTCTTACTATTCACTGGTTTTTTTATGCTTCCCCTGGAGCCAACTACTAATTCTGGGAGCCGCACAATTTTTCAGATGTGCAGTTGTTAAATTTTAACTCAGATTAGATCTAAAGCAAAGACTGGCCTATTTTCCGTAGATCCATGCTGACCTACCTTAAGAATGTTTTAAATCATCTTATCTTCTTTTTGTTTAAGCTGTCATGAATCACCTGGTATGCTTTGAGAACTACTTCGATCTTCTAATTTGACTTTTTATCCAGTTAAAAAAATTGCACTCATTGATTTCTTCACTGAGCCTGTATTTTCTCTTTTGCCTATGTTTTTTGTTTTAATGACCTCCAGGTTTGATTTTATGTCTTGAATTGATTCCCTAATTACCTGTTTTATAATGATAAAATGTGTCCCTCATTTTTCATTTTAATTCATCTGGTGATCCCATCCAGCCATTGACCCTCATTGCACTCATTTCTCGGCACATAGAGATCTGACGTAAGATATTTCTTCAGGAATGCATTTTTACTTTAAATTAAAAAAGAAGGGATGAGGGGGAAGCTATTGGCCCTGCTACTTCTTTATCCCTGATTAAGTCTATCTCCTTTTGGTTTTCATTTTAAACATAAGAAGATATCTGGTAGGATGCAAAATTATTAGGTACTTTAGAACTTCTGCAGTTCTTGTAAGTGATTATTTCATTATCATTTACTTATTTTATCTGAGAAACATCTATCTGCTGAAGTTCACAACATCTCCCACCCTAAAATCCTATGCATTTTAGGTCAAAATATGTTATAATGAGGTGGGGGCTTGTAATTTCTCTTCCACTGTCTACCTCTTATTTCTGTCATTGATGCCACTATAACAAATTTAGGCTCAGCTAAACCAAATAAATCCTGCTGTCTGATAAAAAGTGAAATGAGGAATGTGGTGCCTGAAGGAATATTTCAGCTTGTCATTCCTTTCCAAGGAAAAATGTCTCCTTGCTTTACTACTACTCTGAGGAAAGAGAAGATTACAGAATGCCCAAGATTAATATCTCTTCTGGTGCATCATTCAACCGTTTCCCTTAACTTAGGAATGAAAAATTTGTTGATGGTATTTCATGCTTGCACTGCTTTTTTTTTTTTTTTTTTTTTTTCTTGTGCAGCATCTCTGTATGACTTCATGCAGCTCAGGGCAGCAGCTAAGTATGGGCCTACAAGCTGGTGGCAAGGGGGATTGATTCATTTTAGGTGTGCTTTAGGTATAATTTTCAGATGAAAGAAGAGTTTTGGAAGAGAAGGTTTTAAAAATCTCAATTAGAAAAATATATATCTGTTTATACATGTTTAATGAAGATCCTTCAAAGTGCTTTTATATTAAAGCAACTGCCTTTTGTAAGTAATCAAAAGAGAGTTGACTCAAGAGTTTCAATTGTGTACCTTTTTCGAAAGTAATACAGTGATGTTACTGTATTTGATATGGTGAGGCACTGTTCAAAGTGGACTTCTGATCTTCTACCCAGCAAACAGAAGGATGAAAGCATCAAAAGACATATCTGGAAGTTTAAATGTTTTATCCAGTGTGAGACAGATTATCCTTATCTTAAGGTGGACTATCTGAGAGAAAATTACCAACGCAACACTGTACCTCAGTGCCCTTGTATCTGTGGAGATGTCTCTGTGGGCAGTCAGAGAAGAACAGGTCTGTGCTCCATGGGAAGTGTTTAGGGTGGTTTTGTTCTATTTGTATGGGTGCCTTCCTTTGTTTTGATGCAGCATCAAAACCTTGACATCCAGTTATTCACCTTTCACCCCTAGACAGTTCTTGTCCAGGCCAAGGCCTGACCCTGTTGTGATGCCTACACCTCTCATGGCTTGCCAGAGACCACCATGTGACCACCATGAAGGGAGGTCACTGTTGGTGCCACTCTGCTTTCATTAAGTCTTTCTTGCTAGATGGAAATAAAACGTGTTCTTCAGAGTCCTTTTAAAACCACATGAGTAGAAATCTCAAAAATATGGCTGAGTTCAAGAAGCACTTGGACAACACCCTCAGGCACATTGTGTGAATCTGCGTGTCCCACAGAGGGCCAGGAGTTGGATTTGATGATCCTGATGCATCCTTTATTGCCAAGTAGATTTAAAATTGTTGAATTAATTTGTTCTAATAGAATACACAAATTCAGGGTGTTAAGAATATTAACCCTGAAAGAATGACACTTAGTAACAATGGAAATAAATTATAAAATTATCTTTCCTGATACTTTTAAAATCGGTAGTTTTGGGCTTTTTCTTGAGCCTCGTCTGACCCAAGCAGTTACTCTTGATGCCATGGCATGGGTTTCCTTGCATCCATGCTCCAGAGATGGTCAGTGGTACCTCATGTCAGGGGATTACTTCACTGGTCAGGTTCTCACCTGACAGCTCTTCCTGGTTAAGCAGCCTCTGCTCCCAGGATTTGTTGTGTTTGGGAGTGAAATTATAACCCTTATGATAATGTCATGAAAAATGAACCTGGGTGTCTGACAGTCATGAAGATGCAACCTACTAACATGCATTTTCATAAAGGGATTCTTACTGAACTTGAGTTTTCCAGATTTTGGAATAATTTCATTGGGTTTTGCTTCACATCCCTTCCTATATAAACTGAGGAATGTATGATACACCTGCGTATTCCCTCACCTCTTTCTTTCTCTCTAATTAACTTTGGTCCAATGATTTTAAACTAATTAAGTCATCCAAGTTGGTGCTAGGAAGCAGGGAAACATTTCTAATGTGTTGGATTCAGTGAAGGTACAAATTGGATATTTTTCAGGCAGAAGCTGTTTTCCTGCTTTTTCATGTGCTGATAGAGGATTTAGTTTCTCTCCTCTTCCCAGTGCTTCCAGGTAAATGAGTTAAAAACCTTTTAACTGGGTTAGCCTTGGTAGGAGGAATGTGTGTTCTGCCAGGTATCTTAACAGCTGGTAATATTAAATTTCTTTCTTATATGGGGTGAAATGTGACCCAGTGATACAACCAATGGTGTACACAGAATGAGCATTGGGATTTCACTCCACTGACCTTTTTGGGACTCAAGCTGGTTGTTATGTTACACCAAAGCGGTGTATTTCCATTCCTTTTACTTTCTTTGCTTATGCATCTCACATGTTTACTTACAAGGTAAAGAAAAGCTACTGACTCAATATGTTATAATAAAAAGTGAGTCTTTTAAACAATTGTCCTTGTTATCTGCCTACCTTGCAATTATATTTGCCCTGGTTTGCTTGTTTCTCAACTACAGATTAAATTGATGTCCTATTTAGGCCTAAAGAAATACTGAGACTAAACAAACAGTAGCCTTTTCCAGCTGGCCATAACCTAAGAGGTGAGAGGAGTGTGGTGGAGAAAGATGACAAAAAGTGTCCATGGGATACTGTATCCCCAAGGAAGCAGAGCATTATGAAATGAATGCATGCCTGGTTCCTGCTATATGAGAATGCTTACAGCTATGTGAGGAGACAGTAGGAAAGATTGAGTCAAATATGATTAATGTGGCAAAAGGAGAGAAATTGGTTTAGATAATACCAACTGAGAACATTTTGAAAGAAGCCAAGATTGCAGTACGGAAAAAAAGCTTCATAAAGCACATAAACAGAGCAAGACTCTGCCTCCAGGCATGTGCTTGTATTTAGTGGAAGTATTTAGCTCCAGTGCCTTGGGCAGTGTTAGGGGAAGAGTTGTGCCTTGGAATGAATCTGCTTTTTCCCTGCCCATCACCCTTTGCATCTTGAGGGAAGGGGCTGCACTCCCCACAAGAGAAGGATGACGCAGACTTTGCTCCCTGACTTGATGCTTCTGCTTACTGCTTCTAGTGATGAGGGAAGGAGCCCTGAGCTCACAGCTCTTCAGAGCTCATGGTAGTCGAGCTACAGGGTGAAGAAGGGAGAGGAAAGGTGGATGCAAGAGCCAAAAAATATATTCAAGGATCATGGTGTTATGCATCTGTGCAACTGCAAATTGCTTTGTGCACCAAGCAAGTAACGAAAGACGTAGAGGGGTGGCAAGGGAAATTTGGTGTCAGACTAAGTCTGCATTGTTCAAATGGAGAAAATGTTTTATGTTTTATGACTCTGTGTGCAGCAAGGCACATGAAGTAAATATGCCAGTAAATTGAGGAGCACTTTCCTCCTTAAAAGAGAGTAAATATTAATGAAGATACAGGTGGTGTGCACACTGATGCACACACAGAAGAAAATACAAGAAGTAGAGCAGTTATAAAAAGCAAACTCTGGAAGAGTTTGATGGCTGCCTTCCCAGAGGTTTTTGGTGGGGGGAAGGTGGAGAAAAATGCAATGGCAGAAACAACAAAAGAAAATCATAACAGGGTTTAATAAACTCCTGAGGAACTGGGAGACGAGACTGAAGGGAACTGAGCAGCATCCTCTTCTTAACAGATAAAAGGGAATGTGCTGTAAAAAGCAATATTAAAGTTTGATCTCTTTGCTGGTGATATTTTTGTGATTGATTTAGGGCAGTCCCCATGCACAGGCTGTAACAGGCTGTGCTAGGTCTAACTACAGCATCTTGCTGCAGCTCCAGAGAGGAGGACTCCTGAGAGCTCCTGAGGACTGGCAGCAAGGGAACAGATTTTGCTATGGTAAAGACAACTCAAAACTTAGTAATGGGGCTCGGGGCTAGATGTCAAGGGCAGAAAATATTTCATGCTTATAGCCAAATGCCCAATGCACAAGCCTTTAACAGAGGATGGTATCACAGAGACCAGAGCTGGGTGGGAGATATTTTAATTTAAACCCAGTGCTGCCAAACACAAACCCATGTTTGGCTTTTGTGTGGATGAAAGTTCTCTTCACTGATGTGAAGCTCCTTCAGAGCAAGGCTGAAGCCTCCCACTGTGCCTGACTCCACTTCTTTCCACTCTCAGATAGGACTCAGCCCATACTTATCATAACTCTTGTCATCTTGTAGGTCTCGTAGCAGAGGAGCCTTTGTTGCATGAGAAGGGGAGATGTTTAAAGGACTGTCCTGGCTTGCTCTCCCTGGAGGCAGGCTGTTGGGAGCCTTAGAAGGATTCAGCCAAAGAAAGGCTATTTCCAGCTGTGCTGTGTTTCGTGGCAGGCACTGGTCAGGGCACAGAGAAATGACAGCAGAGGAACCTATGCAGCTTTGCAGCCATTCCAAACCATCAGCAAAAAGTGTCTTCTGAGGACTGAGTTACTTCTTTGAGATGTGATTGCAAAGGTTGCCTCTTTCAGAAGGGTGGTGTTTTTTGCCTCCTTCACCCTTTGAATCAGCATTTCCTTTTGTTGTGACAGTGGAGTGCAGGAGTAACACAAATAAACAGAGCCCAACTACAAAATTATATTGTTTCTATTTAAAGTCCTTAACAAAGGATTCTCATGTTACTTAGCTGTTTGCTTGTATACACATTACAAAATGTATTTTTTAGAAATTCTTTGCAATGAGATTGACTTGCATAAGATACAAAACATTATGTCTGGATCTGAGGGAGAAATTAATCTAAAAGACAAATTTTGAGATCTAGATTTTAGACTGAGGGAGGATCACACCAAGGTGCCACTCTCCCATACTGCAAGAGCTGACCTGGTTTGTTCTTTGTATCCTGTTGTCTCTAGTGCATCCAGACAGTAAAAACTTAAAACTTGGTGTCTGAAAAGAAATCAAGGTGTTGCTTAAAGTAAGAGCCAAAGGGAACAACTGTAAGATGTTTGCTACAGGGAAATGAAGCAGTGGCCATGGAGATTTACCAAAGAAGTAGATGCAAGTAGTTTCTTTAAAAAGCAAACACTTTAAAGGGCAAAACACAGAAAAAAAAAACCACCCCAATTTTAAAGTTGCAGGGATTTTGCTTGTATTTCAAGGTAGCTTGTGTTTTGCCACCATGTTATAGAGCAAGCTAATGTATAAGACAAGCAAGGACTTTGGCAACAAGGTACTCAGTTACACAGTGCCTTTGTGTATGTATTGGACAAAGGGGCGTCTTGAGCCACATAATGCTAAAAAGAAGAGTGTGCAGACTTATTAATTTGAATTATTTCTCCTTCAATTTTATTCTGTCTTTATATTTTCCAGTTGCTGTGTAAATGATGCAGTATTTGGGCACTCTGATGCCTTCCTATTGTATACTTGAAATTGTATGTCTTCAGTAAAATTTATGCAAAACTTCTTACAGCTTTTAGGAAAACAAGCAACGTGTTTCATTTCCTGTCCCTCTATAAACTAAATGTAGGATTTTTTTTTTTTTTTTTTTTTTAAGTTTGTGATTTGGGGCAATAGAAGTAGATTTTTTAAAATTAAGATTAAGAAGAAATATGGAAGGGCAATTAAATATCTGTCAGATCTCTCCAGAATAGGTGTGTAAGAGTAAAATTAACTCTTTCCCAGATAACACCAGGATTTCCATAAAAGTTTTTATGTAATTCCTCTTCTGCCTCAACATTTCATAGATAAAGCTTTTCCTTCTCCACTTTGAGCCAAAAAACCT
The DNA here is from genome assembly GCF_009819655.1 of Sylvia atricapilla. Lineage (NCBI taxonomy): Eukaryota > Metazoa > Chordata > Aves > Passeriformes > Sylviidae > Sylvia > Sylvia atricapilla. The sequence continues at coordinate 96,843,779 of NC_089141.1, forward strand.
TCTTTTTATATCTGAATGGAAGTTACTATAAAATAGCAAAACTCAAGGAAGTTTAATTAGAAGACAAAATAATGAAACTTGTAATAAAATCAGAGGTCCTAGCTCTAAAACAACAAAACTAGTGTGGGGTGGGAGGGAACACTACAAATACATAGGTAAAATGAAGCTTGGTGGGAAAGCAAATTACTTTGTACGAGCTGTATTTCCGATACTTCCTGTATGCATTGCATGTGTGTGTATATATATATATGCATGTCTCCTTTTTCTCCTTTTTACTTGCAGCTAGATATGCTGTTCCTCAGTTGATCATAAAATGGGTAAAGAATTTAAACTAATTTTGCAAATGTAGCATTTGGTAGAAAAAAAGGTAAATAAATCATGTCTACATATTTTGTCTGGAGTATAATCTCACAGCATCTTGTAAACTTGTAGGCATCAAAATGTTCGTATTAATGACACAGTAGATCACAAAGACCAGTTTAAAAAACATTGTTTGCTGCCTACTTGGATTTCAAATATGCCTACATGTCTGCCTGCTCTGACAGAGCAGGTAAAAGGAAAAAAAAATTGCTTTGTAGTGACTTAGGAAAACAAGTTTATTTTCTGAACTCTCTCCAAAATATTTATTTCTAGGCAGCAGTATGGGAGGGTAAAAAAAGTGTATCCTCACAGATATATTTCTTCAGGACTCTGAATCAACTGTGTTTAACCCAGCAGCAGAGTTAAGGCTGTTGCAATCTAAGCTGACAGTCAGTAAATATTTACTGTCCCAACCACCCTGTATTGTTTCTTTGTGCTGTCAGTTCTGCGGAGCTAATTTTGAGTTGGTGAGATGCTGATGTGGACAGGAACGTTTCTGGGCATGTGCTGCACTCCAGTGCCTGCCATCTCAGCACACACCTGTCGAGAGCTGCAGGAACCTGCCTGCGGGGAAAACAAGACAACCAGTTGTGCTGTGCAGTTCAGCAGCCCCAGAGTTAGGGAGTAGCGTTTGCTGTTGATCACACTGCAGAGATGAAAGCCTGACCCTACTGAAGTTAGTAGTAAGAGTTCCAGCACCTTAAGTAGGATTAGAATTTCTGTTTATCTTCAGTAAGTGTTGTGAAGCCATTGTCCTCATGTTTAAGTGCTGTCCTCCAAAGTGAATTTTTAAACCCAGCATACTGTCATTTGGGAACAAAGCATAATCCTCTTATTTAAATTAAAAACTAGAGTAACAACTTTATGTCAAAAACCTAGGCATATCTAAATTTATTCTTTTGTTTGTGTTGGTGATAAGTTGAAGATTAAAATGTGTTAAGGTATGACCTATAAAATAAAATTAACTAAATAATTCTCCAATACTGTGTTTGTTGACATACTAATTTATTTTAATAATGCTTAAGACAGTCTCAAGTTAACATAAACTTGGTAACATGCCTATAGAACCTGAACCTAGGGTTTTTTTGAACTTAAATTTATTGTTGTAAATCATTGTAGTCAGGTTTTTAAGGATATTGAACCATCTAAAGGTTCAGGTGGGCTTCAGTGGAATCACAGAAAATGTCGCAGTAAATAACTCCTGTTACCAGGCTTTTTTTTTTTTTTTTTTTTTTTTTTTTTTTTTTTTTTTTTTTTTTTTTTTCTCCAGTTTTATAAATAACTAGGCCCTTATGAACACATGTAGCATTTCCGAATGTCTTTACAAAAAGTAAGCTGTCAAGTTCTGGCTCTGTGCTTCAGAAAATGAGTGGGAGAGTTAATACATTGAGGAAATAAAAATAGCTCTGTGAAGTATAATGGAGTGGTGTGTGATAAAATCAGCCTGCTGACCTGTTGCTTGGGGTAAAGCTTGCTAGCAAAGGCAGTGAAACAGCAGCACTTAGTACTCATTCCAAATAGGCTCTGGCATCCTCCTGGACTGTTTCTTGGGGTGTGAAGCTCTGCAAGTGGCTGGATGACTGGAAACCTGGAGGCTTGCTACTGTGCCAGTAGTGCTTCCCTGTGGCTAAAGCAGCAGAGAGCTCAGTATATGCTAGGTCCCTTCACATTAATCTTATCACCAGCCAAGACTTTAGGCTAGCAGACTTGGTTTACTTTATCCTGTCAAGGAAAGAATCTATTTCTAAGCGAATTTGCAATGCTGGAGGAGGGAGTGCAAAAGGGTAAAAGTTAATGTGTAACTCTCAAACCGAACTTGGTAAGAGTTTTCTCAGTTGCTTCTGTCTGCAACTCTGTGTCTCAAGTAAGATATGTTTGTGCAAGACAAAAATGCATGGATTTCAAGAATGATCTGTTATCTAATGGCTTTTGTAAAAGAAGAGATTAAGTAATTTAATAATCACAGCTGGAGGAAAGATTAATTTTAAATGCTAGTCACTTCTTCCCTGAATTTTGCTGCTTCCTGCTGTAGGGGACATGACAAAGAAGCTGGGCTCAAGCCATTTTGGGTCTGACCATCAGTGTCCATTCTTAATATTGTTTTTGTATCTTCCCTGGATAAAATGGACTCCTGCAACCTCCCATGGGCACCGGAGGCTTCTTATAGCCTGACACATGTCTTCTGATCCTTCTTCTGTCCGGGCTTCACCTTTTGCTGTATTGTACAGGACAGCAAGAGAAGAGCAATTTTTTTTGCTTCCTCTTCTAAATCTTCCTTCATTTTGTATTCATCATATTTCTTAAAGTGAAGGGGAACAAACAAATTACTATTTTTCTTCTTTTTTCTCTCTTCTTTCTCTCTTCTTTTTCTTTCTTGCAACTCAGGAAGATGACACATTATTTTATTGTGAAAATCACATATACTCATGGACTAAGTTCTAAACCTCTAGCTCACTAGTTCCAGAATATCTGTTGTGCTGAGACTATCTCATGAAAGCCTGACATGATACAGCTGGTGCTGATGTTGGGGCCAGTTCAATTGAACATACCCCTTTCATTCCCTGTTGGTATAAGGGTCGCCAATTTATGGACTATGTTGTGAAGTTATTGGGAAACAATAGAATAGTAGGTGGAAAAATGTGTTTTATTTATTATAGTTGTTATTATAGTGCCTTAAATGGATTAAAGCCACATATGTGGCTAGGTGGCTCCAAGCTTTGCAATAGCAATTTCTGCACTGAAAACACTGAAATTTATTTCAGAATTGCATTGACTGTTAAACTCTGGTGTTTCTGTATGCTGTCACTCAGATTTTCCTGTATTGATACTGTGCCTACTTTCATTCCTCTTAGCAATGCAATTAATTGCAAGGTCTAAGAACTGCAAATTTAGAGAATGCATGGTATCGAAGAGCTGGACTCCATCTAAATGTGTGTGTAGGTGCACCACTTGATTGGAACATGCATACATAAGTAAGTTAGCTCAGCTGGCTGTGCCTCTGTCTGTATCATTTTCCTTAGCTATCACTTGCAGAGAGCTGAGAGACATTTTTTGGGACTTTCTAGTAGCTGTCACAGTAGCAGTGCAGTTGTAGCTTGCCAGGATATACGCAAGCATATGTACCCAAACTCCTACCATGGCATATAACCAAGGACTGTTGAAAATCGGAGGAGGAGAGACTTAGGTTATGTTTTTGGGTTTTTGTTTTTGGGGTTTTTTTTCTGTGTGTATGTGTCATTTCATTTCTAAGAGCCTGTTATTAGGAGAAATTTATAAGTCCATTTACCTAGACCTGTAACTAGATGGCCTAATATCATAAGATATTAGGTATTTAGAGAGCTGGAGCTTTGGTATTTCAGGAGCTTTTTGTGCAGCAAGATTTCACACTTATATTTTCTCTTCTGCTTGTAAAAGTAATGTCTGCCTTCAGAATGCTTTTCAGGTCATAAATCAAATAAAAGAAAAAACATGCTATTTGTGTTATGAGTTTTTGTTTCCAGATTTTATGTTTGAAAATCACTGGCTTAGGAGACACTGATGGGGAAAGAACAGGATATAGACCAAAAGACAGGAAAGAATAGAATCAGCAAATTTTCCTTTTTCTGTCTTTTTGCTTAATGATTAATGGGATAGGCATATAGAGTTAAAGTATATAGCTCCAGGCAACTTAGGTTATGGTGTAATTCCTATTCTTTCTTATATTTTTATGCTGAAATTTTTTGAGTGTGAAATTGGAGGAGCTGGCCTGGTGAGGTCCCTCCCAACTGGAGTTGTCCTGTGATTCTGTGACATGTTAGCCTGCTATTGGAGCATGAACACTGCTGCCTCAGAGCTCAGCAAGAGCTTCTTCTGGTTGTTGTGTAACAGAAAATTGCCAGATGGGGCAGAAATGGTCGTTTGGGGCAGCTGACACTAGAAACACCATTCAAGGTAAACTCTAAGCTTTGCTGCTGATCTTAAAGGCAAGCAAAAGGAAATGGTGCAGTCATACGACTTCACAGTGTACTGTCAACTAAATAATGGGTAAAAAAGTCATTCTAAGTTGACAGAGAAGATTAATGTTACTGCTGCTTCTTGTGGTTTTCTGGGGTAGAGGGGGTTCTTGTCAAAGTTTTAGGTTTGCCTTTGTTCTGTTTTTCTACTTTTTTTTCATTTGCAACCAAGAAATTTCTTCCCTTGTCTCCTGTCCTTCTTTTGCAACTTCACACATTCGTAGCTTCTTGTGTGGAAATCAGTCTTTTCCTTGGACTTTCAGGAAGACATGTAGGTTAACCATTAGAGAATGCAGGAAAAAAGATTTTGAAAATAATTCCTGAGCATATGTCTAGATAATTGTCATGGGAGTCTGGCTCTGTCACTTATGGATGGATGTTTTTGCCCACCTTGTTCTAAGCTCCCCTGAGGTTTGGCCTGGGATGTGTTGAAGGGACAAATGCTCCGAGATCATTTGTCTCCAGTTTTGTATTGCATCTGCACAGCTTTTGTTCAGATCTTCAATAAGTTACATTAGCTGATTTTCAAGCCACCTCATATTCTCTTGATGGGTATAAAGTAGTGCACTTGGGCCTTAAGCATGTAAGTTCTAAAATAAATTTGAAACATGAGACTTTGGTTCCACTTTATTGGCTCACACTTCATGAAGTCACTAAGGCTAAGGAAAAAGTTTTAGCATCCCACCCCTAAATTATTCTTTCTCATTTGTTAAGATTTTACACATGCCTTGGTTTGTGACATAATTCTGCAACAGTAAGTGCCAAGTGTTGGTAATTTCCTAAGAATGAAACTGCTTCAGATTTTCATGTGTTTATGTTTAGAGTGCTTTAAATAACCTCCTGTCTGGATGAAGGCTTCTTACCACTGGTGAAAAATGTCTGACTGCTGCACAAAATGTCCTTTACTTACATTATTTCTCAGTATGTTGCCATATAAACCATAATTTTCTCTATGGAAAAATACAAAGGAACTCAAAGAAAAGAAAAAAATTCCAGCCTTGTGGCATGATAGCAGTAGAAACACAGGCTTTTCTGCATATGGTTTGAGAATGTAAACAGATTGCTCTGCACACATTTCATCTGGTCCTTTTCTGAAGTTCTTTGTAACTTTTGCCTGGGAGTGAAGTAGAGAAAAATGCATAGTCTTGTTATCCTTTTAATAGAAGGATGGCTATTTTATCATATATTCTCAGTTTTGAGAATTTTGGTTTAAAGGCAAGTGGAATATTTTGGGGTATTTTTAATCTAGAAAGTAGAACAAAATACCTAGTATTTTGTTCTACTAAATCTATTTCAAATGTATTTCAAATACTATATACAAGCATATACAGTTATATGCTTGTATATAGTATTTGAAATAGATTTAAACCTATCAGACTGCTTTCCATAAGAAGCATTTCCCATTCAAAAATCTTATTTACAAAAATAATCAAACTCAGGCAGTGGTCAGTGGCTGCATCTCATTTCAAGGTCATCAAATGTGTTTTGTCAGGAGATGACCCTTTAGCTCTTGGAATTTCTTTTGCAACCACAGAGCAATGATGCTTCTTATTGCTGGATTTCTGTGTAGGGAAAATATTTAAAATATATTTTTGTTTCACCTCTAAAATTTAGAGGATAGTATTGGTTTAATTTAATTTGCAAAATATATTTAAGATAGGTTACCTTTATTCAATTTCTTGACCATTTCATTTTATTTCCAAAGAAATTGAAAGGAGGGAGATTTAGTCATAGTAGAAATCTGAAGAACTGGTAAATATGAGGGTGTTTTCACTCTTCTCTTTTCTCTGCAGTATTATTCTCTTAATTAAGGTCCAGCCAGATCTTTTATTCTACCTTTTTGCTGATGGAACTCATGTTGAGATATAGAAAGAGCTTCTACCAAAACCAAGCAGTAGGAAGTTAGGCTTCCATCCACATTTAGAAAAGAAATTTTGTTTCCTTTTTTGCAATTCACTTCATCCTTCTAATGCAAGGTCACTGTCCTACAGACTAAAACGTGACCTTCCAGCAGCAGTATGCCATGAAGAACTTCCAGGTGACCACAGGCCCTGAAACATGGATGACATCTTTACTGAAACAGAAATAATCTACCAAGAAGTGCTTAAAATTTTCCTGAGCTGCTTTTTCTAGTGTATGATTGTCCATTTGGCTCTCAGCAGGCAGGTTGTATTCTTATAAAGGTACTGGAAAAAAATTCAAAATTTACTATGCATAAAAATAAGATTCCCTTTTGCTTTTCCAAAAGCAGTGTGCATAATTGAATTTTAATAGCTATATACACCTCAGATTTTTATGGCATAAAATGGACAGTTGTGTAAGAGGTGGTATGAAATTATATGCTGTACTATTACTTCTGTTTAAAACATGAGTCAATGAGCTAGACTGCATTTCTATCAGAGGCTTTATGGACATTTTTTTTGTAAGGCAGAAGTGACAAAATTCCTGAACTTCTACCTGAAATGTAGCAGTGAGTCAAGGCAGCACATTACTACAAAATTGGTAAGAGAACAAATATTCATTGAGAGCAGAAGTAACAACACTTTAAAGCAAGGAAAAAAACCCGTAAAAATCATATGTGGGATAAAATTCAGCATCTGATAATAGCTGTGATTTTGTCAGGGATCGTATTTTTTGAAAAGCTAATTTGGTGCCTTGGTCTAGGGGTATGCTGCATATCATACGGTAAAATTTTGCAGCATGTGCTAGGTTGAGAGAGAAAAAAAAAATCAAGTATCTTTTTCAATAGATTGAGAAATAAATATCAATGCTCCATTTACTAAATGAGAAAGAGCCAAATGTAGTTCATAGACTTTCATTAGTTTGTTTTGTTGAACTTTTCTTGCTCCTGCAATACTGAGTAGTCCTGAGAAAGTCTAAGGTCAAGATCCCCATTAAAACAGAGAAAAACATCTGTCACACATCAGCTTTTGGAGACTTTCACTTTCTGGCTCTCATCAGCATGAAGTTAAAACATCCTATGGAACAGAATGTCAAAGAGCCTTTCACAGACATCCAACTCCCAGCCATTACTTGCTGCTTTGGGTAATTTCTGGCTTTAGCAATACAAAATTCTGGAGGTGAAAGCAATTCCTTCAGGACTTGGATCTCTAACGGGGTCAGTGTGCTTTAAATGAAAAGTCCTGTCAGTCTAAAAGAAAACGTGATGGAGATTTGTTTTCTATGAAATGGAGGCACATCTTTAATAATAATGGATGTAAAACATAAAGGGAGAAGAGACAGACAGATGAGAAATGTGACCTGTATCAGATTTAAAAAAAAAATCCCGCAAAACAAACCAACCAAAAAAACCCCCAAAATACCCAGAACAAACCAAACAATGATGAAAGTGCATTAACTGGACAGCAATGACTGTAGAGAATCAGAATACATGGACATTTTTTCCTAAAAGGAGAAACTCGGCTTACATGGAACATGGCAGTGCAAGAAATGGCTACATCAAAGAGTTTGTAACTTTTTTGTGGAATCAGAGACAAGAAAGGAAGCATTCTGGGGCAGGCAAGGTGCCTCACAGAATGACAAGATCTTCACCTTGGCCTTTTTCCAAGGCATGTGGAGGTTGTTAGTGTCTGGAACAGACCAGCATTACCTCACAGGGTTTATTTCATATCTTGTCCCAGTGTCCTGCCTGTACCTTTGGTAGTTTTGGTCTGCTGAGGACAACAGTGGCTCTTTGAGGAGCCACCACTCAATTCTGAGGAGGTTTCTGTCTAATTGAAGGCAAAAAACGTGTTCCATAGCTACTTCTTCACTGGGCTGTTTGGTTACCTGTGTCTTTGCACACATCAGTTAGAGAAGAGACAGAAAAGCAAAAATGAAATTTTGGAAGGTACTTGGTGAAAAATGTTCTACATGGAGACCCTTAGAACAAAGCTTGTTTGGAGGTAACATCATGCTGTTGTAGTTTCAGACTGAGAGGAAAAATTGCTTGTATAGTGAGGCATGTAATGGGTACAGTGCACGTTTTGAAAAGCCTGTGGTTTTGTTCTTTGTCGTTCTGTCCTGCCTGTGATACAGACAGGAGTCTGGAATTGATGCTGAAGTGTTTCGAGCCCATGAGAGGTTCACAAAGTCCATGAACATGCTTTTCTGGCCATGTGGAACTGCCCTCTTTTTTCCCTGATGAAGTGATGGCACCTGCTGCTGTATCTCCTGCTTGTGTGGCAGGAGAGCTGTCACAGAGTGTTCCCCATGTTAGCCATGGACTCCCTGATAAAAGGGATCCCTTAACTTAATCCAGATCAACTACACAGCATGGACCATTGTCTCATGAGTGGCAGCAGGAGCAGTGACTTCTGGAGGAGGAATTCGTAATTCATTGGAGTGTCTTCTGTTCTCATTCTAAGCATAGGCTGCCATTTAGAAAAAATCTGTTTTAGGCACTGAGGAGTTGGAAGCTAATGAAATCTATGACAAAAACAGTCTGACAGGATTTTCTAGAAATGTAGCTCTTCTACAATTGTGAATTGCCATGGAGGAGTTCAGTATGAATTTTTGATTTTTTCTTGAGGTTTTCTCTGGTCACCCAAAGGATTTAAAGGTCGAGTGAAGCCTTTGGCATCATTGTCTGTTTGGAGTAAGAATGAATAGTACTTGGTGAAATTGTGAATAATTCAGAGGATCTGTGGTGAAAGGTAGGGACAGGAGAAAAAAAGTTTGGAATTTTTTTGCTTCAGCCAGAGTTTGGGGAGAAAAGAAGAAAGAAAAACTTTGAGCTGAAGACAATTTCTGAACAACTGGTGCAAGGCAGCCTGGCTTTATTTACTAGGAAAATAAAAAAAGCTAACACAGTGTACAAGAAAGGTGAATGCCTTTATTTTCTGAATAGTATTTGCATTTTTCTGATAATGCATGATGAGGAGAAAATTTCAGAGAAGCCTGAAGAATACAGTAACTACTGTTGACCTATTCTACCTTTGACCAGAGCATGGCTGTGTTGCAAAATTACTGAGAATGACAGGTGTCAAAGGGCAAAAATATATTTCTACCATTTTGTTCTTATGATTAAATAAGAAAAACAGTCTTGGGCAATTATTATATTCAGTGCTTGGTCTAAACTCATTTGTGAGATGGTACTCATCAAATTTCTTTTAACTGACACACACAAGTTCAAAATTGCATGCATTTAGATGAGGACTAAAACCCGTCAAATGATTTGAAAGCATGTGGGTTATGGAAGATGAAGGATATCTGAAGCCATTAGGGTTCCCTTCTGTACTTATGTGATTTAGTAATAAGAGACCCAGTATGAATTAAGTTTTTTTACTGCAACAGAGGGTGTCTGGGGCAGTTAATTTTCTTCTTCCATGTTTCTTTTAGGAGTGCTTCTCTGGGGGTTTACAGGACTCATCTCTGCTAAGACAAGAAATCTTACAGTGTCCTTGATCTTGCATCCAGAAACTATTGTCCATCATGTCTATGTGCCCCTCAGGAGAGTTTCAATAGCAGGGTATGATGATGGATTTTGGTAGTATCTCTACAGATTCTTTAAAACTTTCATTTCTCATTTTTTCAAGTTAAAGTGGTAGGATGGAGGTAAAAGTATTGCAGTAGTCTTCTGGGACAGGAGAGAGTGAGAACTGGATTGACAAAGAAGGGTTTCATTCCCAAGGCAATGGAAGATTAAATATCATAGAGAGACGGTTACTGAACTCCACTTGTGTCACAATAATGTTTTCTATTTGCAGATAGACATGCCCTGCAGATCCTTCAGGTGTGCTGTTCTTGCTTTCAGAACTAATAATACTAAATGTTTTATCTCTGGTATTCCTCTTGGTACCTCCTTGGGATTCTTGTGGCTAGAATTGCCTCTGTGCTGTGAGGCTGTGTGTCCTTCACAAACAACTCTGGGAGTGCTGTGTGCCTTTTGTTCAGGATGTCTTTCTTTTATGATGGGTGGGAGAGGGACTGACTTATACATTAGCATGTGGGAAGCAGAGAACTGGCTTTTGTACCAATGGAGAGTTGAAATGAAGCCAGGCTACATGGCAACACTCGAAATTCAGAAGTTTTATTCTCCATATGGCGATGTAAAGGAGGCCAGTGTATCGACACCGTTACTCCGTTTGCAGTGCTGAGTTGCTTCTGTTACATGGTTGGCCTTGTGTGAGTCACTGATTCCCCTGCAGACAGTGCTTTCAGGGAAAAATAATTCCTGTATATGAGGAAGTACCATGAGAAACATCAAGATGTTGAACAAAATGATTCCAGGACATTGAATATCCAAATGGTGAACACGGCATTATAATGTAAATCCCCATAATAAATGTTCTGTAACTTCAGCCATCCACAACAGTTACAGCTGTTCAAGGGATTGCTATAAGAGAAGATCAGAACATAATCCTTCCACTATTTTAATCCAACTAAGGAAACCCAAGGAAGATGTTTAAAAAGTTACTAATACCTAAAGAGAAAGTATGCATAAAATAATAATATTTCAAGTTATTTATATTTAGGAAAATCATTGGGTTCCACGTGGTCCCACATACAGAGATTTGAAACCATTATGAAGATTTTTTGTCAGAAGCTGTGGATAATTTCAGTTTTTGGTAGTCTGTCAGCTAACAGATATTAACTAAAATCAACACTGGGGGAAAATAAGGCAGAGGTAAAAAAAAGCTAAGGGGATTTTTTTGCAAGTTGTGTGGAGGGAGAGTTTTCAAGAGGAACTGCTTTGATGGGAACATTTTGGAAGACATGCCCTGACTGTGTACTGAGTGTTGTGCCCCATAAGACATGAAATATGCTAAATACAATTGGGATATTCTATTTAACTGAGTGATTTCTGTCTTGTCTTTGCCTAAGAACTATCTGAGAAATGCAGGTTTTGTTCTACCATTCATTTTTGCTGCCATGTGATCATCTGTGAGTCTGTGAAGTAAGTAGAGTTGAATCTGAGTGGAAAAAAAAAGCTGCTAATTTTAAGGTGAACCAGTTTACTTTCATTGGCACAGGAGCAACTGTGATGTGAAGCAGGAGATGCTGGGAGAATGGGAATACTGCTTTTGTGTCAGTGCCAGTTTATGCTGTTTTAAAATTACAGCCTGAGAGCTTAATTCCCACTAGTTCAGTGAAGTGCTACATTTATAAGAAAAGTTACAGGCCTGAGCTATAGAGGTGGCACAGTTAAAAATTCTGTCAAGATTTCTGTAGGAAAGATCTATTGAGAGGAATCTCCAATTGCTGGTTAAAAAAACAGGTTTTGGACAATATTGCATATTTATCGGTGGATTCTGCAGATACTATTTTTTTTATTTCATTTAAATTTTCAACCTATTTAAACATTTGTTTTTTCCACTTTTAAAAGAAGAAATAGTGTTGCTGTCTGCATTTGTCATTAACACTATCTGAACTGCTCTGGACATTGGGCTTTAATAGTATGCTTTAAAAATTCAAGCTGTTCTAGTTTTGATCTTTAAAAGATTGGATAATACTACAGATTTGCCTTTATTGTCAAAGCATGGTTTTTATGCTGAGTATGTTCTGCATATCACATAAAGAGCACTGATACAGTGCAGGAGACTTTTACCTATGATCTCATGTTTCAGGTAATTCCTCAAGCACATGGCAGAAAAAAGGCTGACCTGAAGATGTTTGCTGTGGCAGAGCTATTGCATTATCAATCAGAATGTCCCTCCACAGGACACATTTATTCCATTCAGACCACTTCAGTACTCACCACTTTGGTGATACAATGAACTGAACTGATTGCCTAATGTGAATCATGAGAGATTCACATGATTGTTTAATGTGAATCATGAGAGACAATGTGAATAATGAGAGATCAGGGGTTTTATTTCTGCAGCAGGAATGTCAAAAGCAGGTTGAGGGGATATTTTAGCTAATCTGCCTTGTTTTCTGACCTCTGCTGGCATGATGCTGGCCTAGCTTTCACAGTGAAGTTAGACAGCTAAGAACTGTGCTCCAAAAGGCTCTCCAGCAGGCAGTCCCATTGCTGTGAGCAAGCAGGGAGGGTGATGGACAGCTGGCAGTGGGTAACAGCAGTGCCACTGCTGCCCTGCAGCCAGGTTTGCTGAAGTAGAAGGTGCATTTTCTTTGCTTTTTTGGTCTTTGTAAATGTGCAAGTCTTCCATAAATCTAGGCAGTTTTGGTGTGCTCCTCCTTTGCCTGTGCAGGAAGGAAATGGCAAACGGTGATCAATGAGCTGAGGGATTTATCCAAGACCACCAGCATGGAGGAAGGACTTAGAATGGGATCTCAGGGCCTGATGATCTCCCTCACCACTAAGGCATCATCTTGACTTCAAGATTACCAAGATGGCTTTGTTTTTCCCCAAAGTGAAATGGCTGACTTGATTATCATTTCTGGCATTTATCTCCTCTTTGCTATCTTTTGCCCTTCGTAGTGGCCACAGAACAGAATTCTTGCAGACAAGCAGAATTATATTCAACAAGTGAAGGGAGGTGTAGAAAAAAATGCAGTTCACTTGCTCCTTTTTCCACACTGTACAGGCAGCTGGAAATCCTGGTCCCCTCTGAGTGTAAAGACCATGCTTTGTTATGACCGGAGTGTCTTTTATTGAATTGTACAATAGCTATAGAAAAAAATATATCTTTTTTCCCTGTGGAGCCACTATGAATTTGTACACATCTAATGTAGGTGCATCCAGTGTCTTCAGTGCTAATTTGTATCCCACTGATTATAAGATAATCTGGAGGAGTAGCTCAGATGTAGACATATTTATAGTTAAGTAGGACAGTTACTACCCATCAAATATGATATGGTTCTGACACCATTAATGTTTTAGTGGCTCAAAGAAAGCTTTCAAGGAAATTAGATTTACCTTAAAATCCACTAATGCTATAACCCATACAAAGATGAGCCCTTAATTTGAATGCAGAGAGTTATGATATTGATCATCACTGTCCTATGCTCCTACAAATTACCTGATAGTTTGATGTGCTTGGGAATTTAAATGTCACTGTATCCATTTAACAGATGGTGCAACTATAGCAAAGGGTTTGTGAAACACAGCTAATTAAAATGAAAACTGTTAAATGGATGGGTATCCATTGATACAGTCTTGATAAAAAAAGGTTACGTTCTACTGTATTCAGTTAAGTGCAGTGGTTAGGATTCCAAATACTCTGAAGTGTTATTTGAAGTCTGTAGATGTAGTTAAGCTGACATTCTAACATTGTAAAATGGCTCCTGTCTAAAAGAAGGGACTTTTTCTTTGTATCTCAAACATATGGAGAAAAAGGAATGTTTATGCTCAGCTTAACAAGAAACTGCATGAGAGAGTGTTGAAAGTATTTTGGATTTGTTCCTTGTATGACTGTTTTCTAATCAATTTCTTTAATCAGAAATGAATTAGTTGTATTTATCTGGGGTAGTGTAGCCTATCTGACATTTATGTGTTTGATTAGCCTTGAAGAACTGTAATTTTTTTAAGAGTTCTAGCATTTTCAGTATTAGAATTAAGCCATGGCTCATGGCAAATATCAGTGTTTGAATATGCTACCAGAAATGTTTTTCTATTCCTTGAAGACAGAGTAGTTAATGTAATTGATAAACCAAATGATACCTAGCATTCCATTGTAATGTTCTACTTTACATGTAAATTATATTTTGAAGCACCATATTTTTTCTCAATTGTGATTAATCCTTGAAATGAAGGGGGAGGGTGAAGCAGCTACTTTGTTTTTAATGATACATTCCTCCTTTGGGAAAGGTTAACTATGCACAACTTCATTGAATTTAGCAATTTACAATCAGTTGTTAAGTTGTCCGTGGAGACCAATTCTGTTCCTTCAGAAGAGTTTGTCAGGTTACATTGTGCCCTGTTTCTCTAAAGAAAATAAGTTTTATGTCTCTATCTGTGACAAGAGGTAGTGAATTCCTTCCTACGATCTGAACTTTAATAAATCTAGCACATAAAAGTAAACTGTAATATATTTGATGGGTGGAGAAAAGACAGGAAGGGGGATGACAGCTAATTCAAACCATGCTCTTATTTTGTGTGGTTTTGGTTTTCATGTCAAAATTTCAGATTGTGTTTGGTGTTGGGTGCTCATTCCTATTTGCCTGTCACATGCTCTTAGCTGGCCTTTAGCTTTGTTGGTTGCCCTGCCTCCTCTTCCTACTCTTTCCCTTTTTCAGGTTGTACATAGGTATTAATGGCTTGACTAATTTTGCTGAAAGACTTGTTTGTTGTCTTCTGAACCTCTTAAGTCCCACAGGAGAAAGTGGGAATGTGCAGTAATATGTAGCTTAGTCGCTGTAAGTGAGGGGAAAAGCATGTGTGCAAACGTGGGGGATTCCTGTGGGAAACGATGATGGATCCTTGTTAGCTGAATTTATTTTTTTTTTTTTTTTTTTTTTTTTTTTTATGGAGTCAGTAGAAAGTACTTCACAAAATATTTCAGATTAGTGAGGAAACACTGTCACTTGGGAGTGCTGCTGGGCCCTTCTTTGGGATTGGGAATACCAGCAGAGAGTGCTGGAGCAGTGGGATATAACAGTGCGTGGGCTCAGAGATGCTGCAGCCTTTTAAAGGTTACTTGGTGGGAGAGATTAGTGGATCATAATCAAGTGCAAGAAGATTCACATATTCAGTCAATTTAGCATGTTATGCAGCGGTGCCATGGCCTTCCTTCATTCCAGCACAAGAAACAAAAAAAAATGTTTCCTAACAGAGAGAAGGTTGATGCTCTTTCTCGTGCCAGGTGTTGCAGCAGAAGTGTGTGATCTGCAGTGATGTAGTAGATGGTTTGGTTTGATAGATTTTTTTCCCCTAAAACTGTGCTGGGAGCTGGCATTTGAATAAGGAATGGTGATGAATGAAAATACTTCCTGTTCCTTTTATTAAAAACTACTGAAAATTAGCACTGCGTATGTGGGAATGATGGAGAATGACAAATTCACCAACCAAAAGTTTGAACTCAGACTGTTAGAAATGACAGTGTATCTTTCTACTGAGTGAAAGAACACCATAAATGTGAATAGATCAGCTAACCTCTGTTCTCTTGCCTGGGTTTTGCTTCTGTATTTCACAATTATGAAAGTACTTGGATGTCAGGTTAATCATATGAAGTACAAGAGAGAAATAACTTTTTTTTTTTCCCTCCCATCTTTTCCCCTCCCCATTTTCCAAAATTGCAGCCACAGGAATAAGTCTTCAGGCTGGCCTCACCCTTCTGGAACCTGGAGCTTGAACCAGGGGACACCTTATGGATGGGAGATGACGGCAAACAGAGATGGAAGAGATTACTTCATCAGGTAAGTGGGCAGTGTGAGTTGGGCAGTGTGGGGCACAGCACTGCAGCCCTGCTCTCAGCTCTATTGCCTTGGAATCCTAATTCCTGCTTCAGCCCGACGTGGTTAATGTTCACTGGTTTGATTTATGGCACAGGGATAGCTCAGACTGTCTCTCTGCACTTTGCTTTGGTACTTGGTTACTTCATTTGCTCAAGAGAAGGTTGATAATATAAGGACCTGTAATTCTTTGAGAATTACAAGTAAGGTCATTAACAAAAGATAAATAAGAAATAAAAATGCCATGTTTAAAGAATGAAGCAGAAGGTCAGTTCTGACTGAGACTTCTTACTCTTCTCTGTGTCTGCCATGTTGATGCCTTAGGATTTAGCTTTTATGTTTTTCAGATCCTGTAGGATTTAGTGTATAGTGCTTTAGTGTATAACTTTAAAACTCCATAGCTTGTCAGCTACTGTTCTCCCATTTTATTCAGACAAAATAATTCCTCTCTAGGCCTAAAACTCAAGGACACCTTATTGTCTCAGGCCCCGAGAGATTTTAACAGCACTGAAGTGAGCAAGCTTGGAGTAAATGACTTCATTACCTGAGACTTTAATTGGAGGATTGACCCCTAATATGTAAATGGACCAATTTTAACTGTGTGAAAAACTCTTGACCATCATACATCTTGGGTGAAGCCCCTCAGAGGCTTTTACTGCCCAAGGTGTAGCTGTTGAAGGCCTTTAATAAACACCTGGTTTTATTATCTTAATTTTGTCCGGCCTCTGTTTTAGGTAGCCACTCCAAGGCATCCATCT
Source organism: Sylvia atricapilla (assembly GCF_009819655.1). Classification (NCBI taxonomy): domain Eukaryota; kingdom Metazoa; phylum Chordata; class Aves; order Passeriformes; family Sylviidae; genus Sylvia; species Sylvia atricapilla. The sequence goes on from NC_089141.1 coordinate 96,860,187, forward strand.
CAGGTCTTTTGGTTTGTCTAATATATTCATTGTACTGGTAATAAGAAGGAGTATGTTTGGATCCTGTATAGTAGTAAATAAACTAATTCTTAGCTTTCCCATAGTTTTTAGCTCTGGTTTTAAAAATAAATCTCAATGTGTATGATATAATTGTAAATATAATTGGCTTTTCTTTTCTCATTGTAAACGGTGCATAATTATTTTTTTAAATCACTGAGGTGCCTTGGATAAAATGCATTTTGCTGTTCTAGCAAATGTACTCTTAGATGGCTTTGAATTCTTCACTAAAAAGGGGTGATGGTAGTGGGTTAGCAGAACCATTGGCTGCTTGGCATTTGTTGCTTTAGGTTACATTTCGTTTTTAAGGTTAGAATTTTGATTCTGTTCTTGTGAAGTTTTGGTTTTTAAAATTACTTGATTTTTGTCTTTATCAACCTATTTAGAAATTTGCAGGTACTTGAAAAAGTCATGGATGAGAATTAGAATTCTTTTAACACAGAGTAGAAGGATCAAACATATTTTTAATTGTCTGTTAAAAGTGTTTTATTTATCTCAAGATCCTTCAACTGCAAAAAAAGAATTGTAAAGCATAAGACTGAAGATCCCTGTTACTATGATTTGCTTCCATAGCCCTTTTACTAATAGGGTCTGCCTTGGCTGCCTAGGAGACATTTGCTTTTTAAGCCAAAGCAAGATTTGTAGCAGCCTGGTGACCTGAAGGCTTTCAAGATTTAAAGCAATTTCAGACTTGTCCAAATTGGAACAAATTTTCTGGGTTAATGAGGGCTCAGAAGCTGACTTTGAAATGTTGTTTTCTTGCTTCAACAAGTATTTTTCATGCTTTGGATGTCTGAAAGATGGACAATGTGAAGCTGAATGTCAGGCACAATATAACTGTATTAGCATGGGGTTTCTGCCTGAGTTAATTAGGCTTGTCAAGAAGTATAGGTGAGCCTCCAAAGTACTGTGCAGATGTGAGACTGTTTCTGTTACTCGAGTTAGTGAAGATACCTGCACATATCATTCTTATTTTCTGCAGACTGTTGGCATCTCTCGTCTGTGTGAATGAGATTCATTTGAAGGATTAATATCCTGATTCTGAGGACAGGCACTACATTTGATTCCTCTTGTTTCTGACTGGTCACATAATGGGATGCTGCAGTTGTGTAGCTGTCAACAGGTGTGGCTTACAAAATGCAGTGCCTTGGTACTCATTAAAATTTTGGAATTTGGGAATGTTTACTAATCATCTGTAGCTAATGATTATTTTGTTGATGGTTTTTTTTTGTGTGTGTGTGTGGTTTTGTTTTTTGTTTTTTTTTTGGGGGGGTGTGGTTTGGTTTTGGCTGTTTTTTTTTTTTTTTAATGGCTTTTAGTGCGTAAGTGCCACATCCTTCTCTTAAATTGAGAAAACTGCACCTAGGGAAAAAACCCACAACCATAGCAGGCAGTGCCAAGTTATGCCTTAGGTAATATTAGGCCTGTGGTGGTTTTGGACTAGTTGTTTTTTTTTCTCATGCTCTTACAAGGTGCTTGTTTTTCATTCTCTTTTGGGCTCTGGTCTTTCTTCCATTTTTCTCTGCATGTGGATAGCAGAGACTACATGGAGAAAAATAGTCTGCTCTGAGAGGTAAAGAGCATGACACCTCTGTAGAAACTGATCTGTAGAAGCCTTTGATGTTTTATGCCAGACTTTCCAACCCACCGAAATCTCTGAGCAGTTTCAGGTGCAAGTTGAACACTGCTATTTACCCACACATTGTGTGGTTTATAGTACATATTCCTATAGCACATATTCTTAGTGTATCAAATGTTTTAAAGCAGCAGCACTGGCTGTAGCATGTGCACAGATGTGCTTCCAGAGTAGTAACGCATCTTACATGAAATGACACTCCCCAGGAATGTATTAAAAGCTGTACTTTTGGAAACAGAATGAAATCAGGAAACCATTTGGAGCCATGTCCTGCTGCACTGAGTCCATCCACTATTGGTACGGAACGTTAGCCCAGGTGGCCACTTCAAAGTGACTGGGTAGTTCCATTACATATATCTTGGTTTTAGAGGAATGACCAAAGACCAAATAGAACCAGTGACTTGCCAGCAATTCCTTTTTGGAGGTGTACATAGTATTCATCCTTACAGTGGCTGTTATTTGGCAGAGAAGCTCTCTCTAGCTTTCAAAATGACTGTTTTTGCAAATCCTACATGAGACTATATAAATAAAAACAGAATTCAATTTTCTTTCCTTCATATTCACACCTGGATTTTAGGAATGATATAGTGAGATGATTGTTGACAGTTATGCCAATAAAGACAGAAGAGAGATCAGTGAGATAGCATTTTTTATTGTCTCTAAGGCTTTTTATTGCCATGCAAATTAACAAATTGCATCATGCTGAAGGAGAAAAAGCAATTCAAATACTTTGCTTGATTTTGATTAAAGATGCATAAACCAGGTATTATCACAATGAAATGTATGCATGAGTTCTGTACAAGGCAGTCACATTATTCATAATGACATTAACTGTTTTTTAATTAAATAATTTACTTTTTGCCATATGTACACATCCATTCAGCGGCAAGCAGACATATTGTAATTCTGAAATTGTGGGAAGAATAGAGAATCCAGGAGAATCTTCTAGTGAAATGAAATGTAATTATATAGTGTCAGTGCAAATGCTTTAAGGCATGAATGGGAAGAGATGTTTATTCTTTCTGCTGAAGCAAATTTCATTTCTTTTAAGTCTTTGAAAGCCCTTATGACATGACCTAATCAGGGGTAGCTTCGATCACCAGGCATTGCTTTTGTAAAAGTGTGAGAAGAATCTCTTATCAAAATATTTTCAGATGTTGCTATCAATTCATTATCTCCTCTGTACAGATGGCACAACCAGGGTCATTTTGCAAACCTCTAAAATATTTTTCTTCAGTTTAGGCCATGGTAAATTAAAGTTTCAGAGCTTTACCCATTCCCTTTTAACTTGCTCCTTTTACTTGAAATAGCATTATGAGATAAGTAATACATTTCAGTATGGGAGGATGGCAAGCATCTAGTGTTCTCCCAGCATGTTTCTGTACTCTACAGGCTGTATTAAGCTGGACTTTTAATATGAAATAATTTGAATATGGTATATTTAACCACTTTAAAGCTCTAAATGTTTTATTTGCATCTATTATATATGCTGTGTCTCATATGATTATGAGAAATTTTGTAATGTTAATTTCAATGAAAGCATGATAGTTATTAAAAATAGTTTTGTGTAAATATAGTATTCCAGAGAGGTAGTAATGGAGCAGAAGGTTTTGGCTGATTTGGTGTACAAAAGGTTTGGCCTCACAGCAATTTTAGGTCCTTATTTTTGCCACTGCTGTGATCTTATTGATTTTTGGACCTCTACATTTTTGTCCTTTCCCTTGTGGAAATCTTGCTGCATGTCAGATCTGGAGGGAAGTTGATAGAGGGAAATAAACAGGCAAAAGCTAATAAAAAGTCAATCTAATGAAAGAAGCAATAAATTTTATGTCAGTTTTGCTCTAAGCCATTCCTTTGCATGGTCTGATGAAGTTGCAGAATAGTTTGGCATGGAAGAATCCTCTGAAGGTCAGCCTGTCTAGCCTCCTGCTCAGACCATGGCTGATACCAGGTGATGAGCAGCATTACTGTCACACTGAAATATCTGACTGGTTTGAGAATAGGGTTGCAACAGAGTTGTATTGTCTTAAGCTGCCCTGCCACTGCACTTTAAGGTGCAAGTTGAAGCAATTTTCACTGTCTTCAGAAGTCATACCTTTTTGATTCCTATTGCTGTTTAATTCCTAAGGAACGAGATACTTTGGTATTTTCATTGATCTGGTTTCTGCCACTCAAATAAAGACCAGAGAATATGAAATAAAATTAGCTGAAAGAAAGTGTAGCCCTTCTCATGTGAACTTAAAGTAACACTGGTACCACTAAGGTATAGTTAGTTATTAAATTCTTCAGATAGAAGGGGGAGTCTGTTAGGTCAGCTTATTGCCATGTCCTTATTTGCAAGAGGTGCTATGGGTTGTGTTTACTTTATTTTGCTCTATTATTTTTATTGGTTGTGTTTACTTAGTCTTGGTATTGCCTGGGAGAGAATGATGGGGTCTGTGTTTCCACTTTGGTTTGCTCTATATTTGACTCCAAGGATCTTGACCATCTGTACTTTGTGCATCTTATGTTGCTTCTGTGCTCCAGTCTGGAACAAACTGAGCAAACAGTTGGGATCCCAGGCAAGAAATTAAAGGAAGCACACCCACAGATCAAAGCCTGCAGCATTATTACTGCTTAGCTTGAAGCCACAGGTTGGTCTCCAGTGTGCACAGCCAAACTGGGAGAGTAATACTTGTCAAAAGGCTTTCTGAATTTTGTGTTAATATGATGTGGTTGCTAAAGCAGTTGAAATTACTTAAGTGGCCCACCTAGCGCATGAGAGAAACTCTGAGGATGTGGGCTACTTGGACTTCAGCAAATTCTCTGATATTGTCTCCCATGGCATTCTTATGGAAAATCTGGCAGTCCACATGTTGGACAGGTGCTCTCTTGACTGGTTTAAAAACTGGCTGGATGGGCGAGCCCAGAGAAGAGTAGTAAATGGTATGACATCCAGTTGGAGGCCAGTCACTAGTGAGGCTCCTCAGAGCTCTCCAGTGGAGCCAGTCCTGTTTAATATCTTCACTGAAGATGAGGATGAGGGGATCAAGGGCACCCTCAGTAAGTTCACAGACAACACAAAGTGGGGTGGGAGTGTTGATCTGCTGGAAGGTTGGAATACTCTGCAGAGGGATCTGGACAGGCTGGATCAAGGGAGTGAGGCCAGTGGTGTGAGGTTCTCTTGAGAAATACACTTCAGTGCAGGTAGCTTGGTGTGCAGCTGTAGTGTGAGCTGCAGGGTGAGCTCTGTGGGGTGGGAGCTGGCACTACAGGCAAGAGGCCATGAACTGCCAGCCTTTGCACAACAAAGGGCATGGGGACCTGTGGCCCAGCCAGGTGACCAGACATTCAGAGACACAGCAGGACCCAAGGATCCCTGACTTCCCTGTGCTTAGACTGTAAGGATATAAATGCCCAGGTTTCCTTTTTTCAGAGTCCATTCTCAGAGGCATTCAGCTCAAGCTGTTATTTTGTTATTGCACCGTGATTAAATTATTCTTAGCATCAAGACCTGTGAGACTTGCTATGGGAAACCTAGGGTGGGGCTGGTAAGGAAACCGGGTCTGAGTGTGGGGTGTGTAGCTGTGAAGGAGCCTTGGTCCCAGCTTAGGTGGTATGAATGTGACACAATGATTCTTGGATGGTCAGATAGAGGCAGCTGAACAAATCCAAGTTGCCAACTGCTGCACTTCAGTCACAACACTCCCTGCAGCACTGCAGGCTTAGGGAGAGTGGTTGGAAAGCAGGCCAATGGAAAAGAACCTGAGGATGTTGGTTGACAGTAGCCTGAACATGAGCTGGTGTGTGCTCAGGTGGCCAAGAAGGCCAACATCATCCTGGATAGCATCAAAAACAGTGTGACCAACAGGACCGGGGAAGTGATTGTCCCCCTGTACTGGCCACTGGGGAGGCCACACCTTGAATCCTGTGTTCAGTTGTGGGCTCCTCACTTCAAAAAAGACATTGAGGTGCTGGAGTGTGTGCAGAGAAGGGCAACAGAGCTGGTGAAGGGTCTAGAGAGGTGAATCATAGGAGGAGCTGCTGAGGGAGCTGGGGTATTTAGCCTGGAGAAAAGGAGACTGCAGAGAGACATTACTACCCTTCTCAAATACCTGAGAAAAAATTATAGCAAGATGAGGGTCGTGCAAATAGTGACAGAATGAGAGGACATAACCTCAGTTATGGGAAAGGAGGTTCCCTGAAACTAGGGAAGGGAGAATTTCAGGAAGAACTTCAGGAAGAACATCAGGAAGAATTTCTTCATGGAAGGGGTCGTTAAACATTGCAACACACTGCGCAGGTGGAGTCACCATCCCTGGAGATGTTCAAGAAATGACTCTACGTGGCACTTAGTGCTTAGGTCTAGTTGACAAGGTGGTAATTGGTCAAAGGTTGGACTTGGAGATCATTTCCAAACGAAATGATTCTATGTCACATCATATTTTGGTATCCAGAATACCTTGTTTTTTACTAGTGCTTTTGTATTTAGTATAAGAAAATTATTTTAGACTTCTTCCAGGCATATCTGGCAAGCTTAATTCTTTTCTCTAAGGTGTTTTATCCTGCATATATCATCTCCATGATTTTTGGCTTGTGAAATCATTACATTTAGGTTGTCCTTGTTTGGGTTAGTAGCTGTGCTATTCCTGAAACATGAAATTCTTAAATGTCAGCTTTTGTCCTGTACAGAAAATAGAGGTAACCTGTTTGTATCGTTTGATAACTAGTATAGCTTACAACATCCTAAATTCTCGAAGCATACATGGTACAGTATTTCTTTGCCATCAAACAATGTAAGGATATTCTTCCATACTCAAATGCTTATCTAAATTTTCCTTAGTAGTCTTCATCTTATTCTTTTAGTGCCTGCTGTGCTAACAAGAGGAACTCAGTTGTGTTTACTGAAAGCTCTGCTCTGTGTCTGTTACATGCATCCTGTCTGGCCTGCGTGCTCCTGCTTGTACACCCCGTTCTCATAGCTGGTCAGCAGTGTGGAATGATACAACATAATCACTGATGATATTAATGGCCTATCAATCAAACCTCCTGCTTATTAAGGACCACTAATTTATACCAGCTGCAAAACTGAGGCTCGCAGCCAGCTAAGAAGTTTACTTCAAAATAAATAAGCACAGAAGATGATCAGACCGTTTGACAATTTTTAAAAGATTGTTATTTTCTTTTGTTATGTCTAGCCTACCCCAATCTTCTTGTACATGCATTCTGTAGGTGTTTGCCCTGTTCCAAGGTTCTGAAAACCATCAACAAGTAAAAGTAAAATGAAAGCTTTGATTGTTGTTACTGTGTTGCTCATCTTCCCAAGTTTTTAAAAGGCTGTTGTTATTTTACCTTAAAACTACCATAGTACATAAGGCCATTATGAAAGTTTGAAGTCACAGGGCCACCTTCTGCCCTGTAGGTATGGTGTTGTGTAGCACTTTACTGAGCACATTGCATTCTTTCATCTCTAAGTACAGAAACAATGTCACCGGGGATTCATGTGATATTCCCAAAAATTGGAGCAGCACAGCTGCTGCTGCTTCGTTCATGAGGGCACTCATCACTTGTGCAAGGCACCTTTCCTTCAGGTGGGGGCTGTGAGTGGAGGCAGCCCGTGAGCTGGTTCAATGCCTCAAGCCAAAGGCTGGCTGCCATGCACCTCTTCAGGCATCTCTGCTCCCAGGTGAGATGCCAAGGGGAAAGAAGGCAGTGGAATCACACTCAGTGGCCCACTTATTCCCGAGTCCCTAAAAGGGACATCCAATGAGATTGAATGGCAGGCAGTTTAACAGTGATAAAAATAGTACAACCTATATAATTAGCAAATAGAACTCTTAGCTACAGGTTACAGTAAAGCCTAAAATGCTTCGTAGTATTCAAATGTACATTTGCAAAGTACATTTGTAATAGGAGTTTCACTATTAAATTACATAGGATTAAAAAAATTAGAGCAGATATAAAATCTTGTGTTTCAGACAAGCGGGTGAGTCAGCTGCTGACTGCCTAGGGCTAGGACGAAACTTCCTGTATTAATCAGGTTATTCTATAATTACAAGGTTTCTTGCACCTTCCTCTGAAGCGGGTACTGAGTGCTGTCAGAGAAAGAATACTGGACCAGGCGGACAACAGGTCTGATTGGTATGGCAATTCTTGATTTTTTCTATGTCTTTTATGTTTTATTTTAATTCCCTTATGACTAATATGGACGGTTGATATGAATAGTGTGCTATTAGAGGAAGTGCTACTCTGCTTCTCTCAGACTGCATACAAATTTGCTTTCTGTTGTTAAGGGTTTGACCTATTCAAGGACAGGATCATATGGTGGAAGGGGGAGTGGGTCTAGAAGAGATGAGCAGCAGCAGGGATACACAGGTGCCAGTGACTGTTTAAAGCAAACCTGAATTATTAGAAAGGAGCAGAAAGAAAATTATATAGCAACCTGTTTATGTCAGTGGTTTGCCTAGAGACTACTCGGGTACGGTGAAAAAGAAAGTATTGCTAAATCAGCTCAACCTCCTGAAAAGAGAGGATGATTTAACAATTGTCCTTCCTTCACAAAGAGATGTTGCTCTAGCCATAAATATGGCAGTCATAAATATGAGAGTCAAAGTGATGTTAATACTGGCTGGGATAAATCGTTGTTATAATGGAGGGTATGATAGCAAGGAGTTGACGGTTTGTGGGGTTGTTTTATTTTAACTAGAGATTGGAAAAATGGAGAGTTGCATTGTAAGGCAGCTGTACGTAACCTGGTTAGTGTGCTGTAACTCAGGAGCTAGTCACAGCAGCGTGGCTCCCTCACTCTCTTCTGGCTTGCAGTTTTTGAGTCCCCTTTGCACACTCATAATCCTTTACTGGCTGAAGCAAGAGCTGGAAAGGTGAGGGGGTATATACAAGAAGGTGTGAATGTGGGTGAGATTCCTCAGAAGAGAAAATCTTTTGCTCAGTCATTTGCCTTGGGTTGCCTGGATGTAATTATACCTAAGTGGAGTACAGGGAATCATACTGTGGGCCTCTGCTACAGCAAATCTGATGTTTCTGAGCTAGTCCTCTGTGTTTTCTCTGAACACAAAGTGGGTGGGAACACCATTAAATTCAGAGAAATGTTGCATTCTGAACACTGTTACTCTTGTGTGTTTGAAGGTAGATTAGAAAGGAATAACACTTCTGGAGCAGAACTTGTATAGAAGAAAAAAAAATCAGAGTACCCTCACCCAGGATCACAGAGTACATCAATACAGAGGTGCAAAGACTAAATCCTCAGTATTGTTGAGAACACAGTGTTCTAGGTAGGTTTTTCGTATGGAATAACAGCAGCTCATCTGTGAATTGAAGCATGTAAATGCTTTTGTAGAAGCATTGCTGTGGTACACCAAGATACCCTTCCTGGGAGTGTGAAACAAATTAATTCTTGTAAACGTTTTGTGTGAGAATGATAGTCCCCACTGGAGTCTGGTTTTTCAAGCATCTTTCTTGTAAAACAGCATGGTCCCTGCAGAACTGAGATTAAAAGTGTCAACTTCTGGTTCTGCAAAGCCATGCAAATGGTTGGAAGAGTGGTAGTGGTTTGTAAGAAGCTGAATCTTATCTTGAGTCACATGCTGATATCCCAATTGATGCAAACAAAGAGACTCTGCATATGAAATAAAACCAGGCTATGTAAAAATAAAGAGGGGAATACAGACCTAGAAACACCTAAAAGATGTCTTCTGCAGCATTTTCACAGGGCTTTAGTGGCCATGAGCTTGAAAAATTAAATAAGGCAAAGCTGTCTCATACCTGGTGATGGAACTGAGACCTTTCACAGTAAAGGCTAGGTGAAAACTTCCCCTAGAGCTGCAGTTATGACATTGAGAAAAAAAATGTCCTGAAGCTGGATTATAGAGCTGAAAAAAGAAAAAAAATGTATGAGAGTTAGAACACTATATTGCTGGTGTTTAAGTAGCACAGTTAAAGTTTACCAGTTCATCATAGTATATGTACAGAATTTAAAATGAGTTACCTAGTATGTTATGCCATGGTAGGAAATACCATATTTCCAGCAGACATTCATATACTAAAGAACTGCATGCTGATGTGTATGAAAGCCAGCACTTAGGAAGCCTAATTCATCTTGTTGGAGTAATTTCTCTCATTTTAATATATTTACAGTTTTCTGTAAAGATAATCAAGTATAAGCCTCCTGTGAAAGGTTCTTGTCTGGACTGGTATTGTAGAACAGGAAGATAATTTGTCTTAGAAAGACGATACTACCAGAATTTACTGAATTTTAATTCTCATTTAGTTTTTAATTATCCTTCTTGCAATAAAATAGTGCCTAATTACACTCAAAATTCTCAGCTCCTAAATATCATTCTAAGAATCCTTATATTTTGTATGTCATCATATATGTATAAGATTCAGGTAAAGAAATAGTTCAACTGAACCCAAATTAATCTAGTCACTGACAACATTATGACTCACTGCAATATTTTGAAAGCCGTTTATCTCAAGTTCACTGGAATCCTGAACCGTTGCACAGAAGAACTTCAATTTAAAATAAACCAATCAAACTGTGTCGCTGCGCAATTAAATATCTCCATGGTAACAGGGATTAAGCACATAAGGTAAAGACCTGCTGACAGTGCAGAGATTATTTCAAATTTCTGGCTCTTCCAGAAGTAGACAAATGAATTTACACTTTCTGTTTCCAACATTGGGAGACATAAAATGAAAGCGATTGAGCTACTTCTGTTGCATCTTGGGACTTCTGACAGTATTTTCTTGACAGGGGAAGTAATTAGCTGGAATTACAAGTAGGAACTTAGCAGACAGATACAAATAAGCATTTGCTCGTGGGATTTATTTAGAGTTTCATAATTAAAACCTGGATAGGCATATTATTCAGGATACAAATAGCATGGAAAAATCTTGCCATAATTTAAAAAGTTAACAGCATAATAACACCATTTTTCTTTTAATTTTTAAGTGATCTTAGGTTCACTTAGGAGAGAAGGTTATTTGCAGCTCTGCTCTCAAGTAATATTTTTTATGAGAAATGCACCTCTAAAGTTATAGTGCAGATAGACACGCTGATATTCAGTGACGACATAGGGTGATGCTTTAATCAATCCTGACATCTTTCTGATTCTCTCTCACTCTATTCCTAGCTTTTTCATGTGTATTTATTAAAACTACTGGAAATGCACATCTGCTGGCAGGTGTAGTTTTCACCTTTCAGTTATGTGGCTTAGGGTTGGTTTGTTTTTCTTTTTTCAGACTGGCTTTTAGTTTGGTCCCGAGGGACATAGAATGACTTGGAAGGGACCTTAAAGATCATTCAGTTCCAACCCACCTGTACCTGCCATGCTCAGGAACACCTTTCATTAGACCATGTTGCTCAGCACTGCATCCAGCCTGGCCTTTAAAACTTCCAGCAATGGATCATCCAAAACTTCTTTGTGTCTTCCAGTGCCTCACCACCCCCAGAGTAAAGAATTTCTTCCTAATAGCTAATCTAAATCTAGCCTCTTTCAAATTAAAATCATTGCTCCTTGTCATTGAAAGCCCTTGTAAAACATCTTTCTCCAGCTCTCTTGTAGGGTCCCTTAAGGTACTGGAAGGCTGCTCCAAAAGGTCCTGGAGCCTTCTCTTCTCCAGACTGAACAATCCCATGTCTCCCAGCCTGTCTTGATACAGAGTTGCTTTTCTGTCAAACTATGGGAAGTGGAAGTGAGCTGCCCTCAATGTGCAAACAATTCATCCTGTAGCTCTTCATCCTGTATTGGGCAGATGTAAACACTGCAGTGCTTCTGCATTCTGAACACTCTTTCAGTATTTTGAGCTCACAATATGCTGAGATGAAAGGTGTATGTTTCCTACCACTAGTGCTTACTTGTTTGAGGTTGGTCTTGGAATCATGCTGTTCTCATTCTTTGTGGCAGGATGGATTTACCACCCTTGCATAGCAGATAAGACACTTGGAAAACATTTTATGAGACCAGGTTGTAGATGGACCCACAACTGTACCTCTTCAATTGGAATTAGAATTTACCTACCCTACCAGACTAGATTTTGTTGTCTATTTGATGTGGGAGTCTATACAGTCTTGGATGTCTTTGATTCCCTGTTCATTTCAAGCATAATCTTAGTTCTCTGTGTCTAAAGAGACAGGGATTTTAGCTGTGCTCTTATTGAGAGACATTGCTTCAATTGTCCTAGTTGTCTGACACACAGCTTTATGTTAGAATGTCCTTCCTTGCATGTTGACATGCAGTTTTTTTTTTCTTTACATCTTGGGATGAAAAATATATGTTAAAAATTCATAATAAATATGGCAGATATATCTGAAAGTCATCGTAACTGGTACGTTCCTAAAGGAAGAGATGAATACCAAGTACGTTTGGTAGAAATGAATGTAGAATGTCTGTTTATGGCTGCACTCTTTAAGCATTCAGAAAGAGCAGAAGCCCAGGTTTAAGTTAGCTCCTGGCATAAACATACAGCAAATGTAGAAGGAAGAAGTAATTAAACAGTGATGAGACTTGAGGTAAACCAGGAAGTCAGGGGTATATGGAGGGAGTGTCTTAAGAAACAGTTTCAAAGATAAAGAGACTGTTTCTGAGGAGTGCTGTTTCAGATAATGCAGTTCCTGGGCTTGACCAGGTGTGAACAATGGTTTTATCTGGCGTCTAAAGAGATACTTCATATTTCTATTCCTGCTAATAATCCCTTTTGTGCAGTGTTTTCTTCTTGCTGTCATATTTATTGGTTTTGTTTAATCCAATCAGTACTTTGAGCTGGACAGAAGAGACCACGAGGGCTTGATACTGGCAGCTCCTAGTAATGACATTTAGAGGTTTTGTTGCATTATTTGTGTTGCCGGCATCCAGTGAAGATGCAGTTCCACCCTTTTAACAGTGTTCCTATGAAAGTATGAGCTAATGATCTGTCTCTGAGAAGGAAACTGTAAGGGCATAGCATTGGTGTTGCACACTGACAAGTTGCAACTTTCCAATCAGGAATTTTTTTAGTTAAAATATACATATAAAAAATAAGGGTTTCAATGCCTTCAAACACAGGCCAAAATCAGGGCTGTGTCTTGAAAAAGATTTGGTTCCTCAGAGTGTCCTACTGTGACTAGCCAGAAGTTTCCAAAAGGCTTTGATCAGTGCCTGGTAAGAGAAGTCCCAAAGTCAATATACTCAAGCTCTATTGGAGTCAGTCCTGTTGGTTTCCCTGACTAGAATTAATTAACGCAAGTGCGAGCTAATGGGCAGATCAGAGAAACAGCTGCTTTCATGGCATGAGCCTTCAGGAACACTGCTCCTGAAGGAGGAACCCTATCACCTGAACATAATGTGTAATGGATGCACAGCTGGTTTCTCAGCCCTGCCTCTGTGACTTGCATAGGCAATTGAGAGCCCGGGCACCGTAAGGGACAGTGACAGCTCAGGGCTCAGGGAGAGGTTTGGTTGCATGGCTTGATTTTTTCCATAAGCTTCTTTTCCAGCAAGCTGTATTCAGAGTGAGCTGGCATATCCCAGACAGCCTTAGAAAGGATGTTATGACTGCCCATGCTCAAGATTTGGCAGTGTGAAACAGGTAGCAGTTAGCTTAATAGTACTGTTGTTTGATGTTGAGCTCAAATTTAAATAATTGATCAGCTGAACCTCCAGAGAAATTATCTGAAAGAATTTTGGGGTTTGGTCATTGATATTGTTCTTTTGGTTTTGGGAAATTTTTTCGGGGGTTGTGGTTTTTGTTTTGGGGTTTTTTGTTTTGTTTTGTTTTTGTTTTGTTTTGTTTGTTGTTTTTTTTTGTTTTGTTTTGTTTGGGTTTTTTTTTGGTTTGTTGGTTGTTCGGTTGTTGTTGTTGTTTTTGTGGGGTGTTTGGTTTGGTTTGGTTTTTTGGTTAGTTTGATTTTGGTTGTGGGTTGTTGGGGTTTTTTTTGTGTGTGGGTTTTGTTTGTTTGTTTGTTTGTTTGTTTGTTTTTTTTGTTGTTGTTGTTGTTTTGTTTTGTTTATACTACAGGAGCCCAAGAAGTCTACCACATTAAATTGGGATCCTTATGTACTAGGTGGTTACATTTTAATTAGCAGATGCTAGGCAGACATTGACTTTATTCTTATTATGTCTTGCAAAGCTAAAGCATGAAAAGATTAAGTGAATTTTTTAAGGAGGAATTTACTGTTACCCTCTCCTCCCCAAATCTCTGTTAAAGCTTAAGAACTGAATGTCAATTTTTTCATAAATACCATTCAGTGACAAATGAAAAAGCTAAGTGATCTGCATGTTGCCAGACTAAGTATTGTGCCATATTTGAATGTCATAATGATGTTTTAATGTAAATATTAATGATAGAAAAGTGATTTTCTGTCGAGTGTTTGGCTAAATTTTCATAGAATCCAGCACAAATGCTGAATGCTTCTGCTACGTGGAAGTGTAAAACTTAAGTGTTTGCACTGACCAATCAGTGTCTTATTCCCTAATGAGTTTCTAAGTTCCTTGGATTGTCTGCCACTCCTAGGCTATCACAAAGGTTAGCATGGACTATCTGAAAATTTATTTGTCTTCTCAGGCAGATTTAACAACTCAGACTGATCTTTCTGCTACAACAGCTAAGCTGCTACTGGCACCTGACTTTGCTACTGTAAAATTATTTTGCAATTGCTTTGCAAGACAGTACTTGCAAGTGGCCTGTTGGCTGCATGATAGAAAGGCTACTGCTTTCTAAAAATCTGAAAAGCATTGCTTTTACTGGGGAGCGAAATGTGCATATATATGAGACTAAGGGGGATTCTCAGGGAAAAAACTTGAAGGGAGAGGAGAGAGAGGCAGCAGAAGCCAGGAGTGGTTTATTCCAGTCCCAGTTTGAAGATTCAGCATGATGGCACAGAGTAGTGTGTGAGTATGAGAGACACGTCTGTGTGTACATGCACATCCGTACATACATCTCTTGAACTTGTACAGTGATTCTTGCTGATGCTGAGAATTGCAAAAAGTGTGCTACATATTAATAGAAGACATTTTTTAATCATCTGGATTTATAGTGTAGTTTATAAAGTCTCAAATCTTTCAGTGATATGCATGCACCTGAAAACTGATATGAGAGGCCTAATTAGCTGAATAACCACACCCATAAATACATTGCAAAAAAAGCAACAAATGTGTAAGGGAAGGTTAAAAGGACTGACCAACATCGAGAGCTTCATAAAAGCAGAAACTAGAAGCTGTAACTAGAGGGCTGTAATGAGGTAATGTTTACAGAAGTGTAGCATGAATTAATTCTTATAGTGTCTCTTTATCCATATAAAAAGAGTGGAGGACCTCTGAATTTCACTGTTTGTCTGTGTTCTTTACACAAAGACATGGTTAAGGATTAATAACAAAATCTTCCCAATGATCTAAAAGTAACTGTTCAAATGACTGAGAGGAATCTTGATTTATTAGCTGATCTGCTGAGAGAAATCCAAGTTTCATCGTTTGGGTATATTACTGGAAAATGCTGCTGTAGAGATAGGGAAGTATTATTTATTGCACCTAGACATGTTGGGGGGGGATTCAAACTGCAACAAATGCAGAAACTACTGTTAGAATGGTTTTGGTGAAGGAAAAAATTAGAGGAGACAAGAGCACATAGATTTATCTAATAGTAAAATCAAGAGGGAATAAACACCAGGAAGACACAAGAAATGTTTAAAACAAAAAATAATTTGTGGCAAAAAACCTAAAGGCACTGTACATTCCAATTGCAAGAGATAAAACTCTTAAAGGTTAGAGCAATGGAGTTAATTTCCAAATTTGCAGCCAGAGCACTGCATTGAGTAATCCAAAATTTATTTACAGTGACTATTGGTAAATATTTAAAGGAGGATATAGGACACAGTTTATATGTTAGAATGTAAAACAGCAAGGGATTGGAGATGATGGCAAACCAAATCATTCCCATTCCTGTTTTCCTGTAAGTCAAGTGACACTTTACTTCATTCTTTAGCATGTTGAACATGAAATCTAACCAACACATTTGCAACACAGACTTAATCCACTGTATGCCCTTAGAACCTTTTGCAAATATTAATGAAACATATCTCATTATCTCTGTTGAACCGATTACTCAAGGCAATTTAGATTGCCACATAAGAGTGGAATAAAAATCAGTGGTTTTAGTTGCCATATGGGTAATAAAAATACTTAAATGGGATGATATTCAGGGAGATGATGTCATTTGACCAGGCTTTTGGAAAACTGGATAAATTCTCTTTTCTAAATGCTGTCACAGAATGATGAATAAGTCTATTTTAAAAGATGCTTTGGTTGAAAGATAGGAGAGGATTTTTTTTTTTTCCCTGAAGTGTTTCTTAGTATCAGCAAAATGTTTTTCTTTCTCTGGCAAACAGACATTATCGTCAATCTTATTAAAGGATAAAAACATGGAAGTAGTCTTATATAGCAAAAGTAAGGATGAGTTAAAGGACTATTTCTTTCTGAAAGTTTTGAGTTTTATACTGTTTTCTGGTAACAACCAGGATCAGTTATTAATTTCATCAGGGTATGCTGGTTGTCCTCTTCTGCCTACCTAGCTAAAAAAGCAATTGCTAATATCTGATACAGGTTTTTTTTAAGCAACATTTAGTGAATCCTTTTGCTCATGTGAACTTCTGCATAGTTGTGGTAATATGTGTGGTATTTTTGAGTGAGCGGATTTTTGCTGCTAATAATATAAATGATAGTGCTTTAGAAGTGTGCTAGTTAGAAAACTCTTCACAGAAACAAAACCCAACAATATGAATTCATTTGACATGCATATGGTACAAGTTGCCAAAGCTTCCATAGTTCAGGCAATCTGTGTAATAATCAGCTTCCTTAGTCTAATGCTACAAGTTACCTTCACACAGGTTGTTAGTTTTGGGGTTTGATGGTTTTACTAGTTTGTTTTAAAGACTGGGTTTTATTTTTGCAGTTCTTTTCGCTGTTTTATTTTCACTGTTCTGTATCAATAGCACACTTTTCCTGGCATGTAGAGACAACAGTTTCCTTGAACAGACTACCAACAATTTGCAGTATTGCAGCACAGACCTTACAGTACCTACCACCTCTACCCAGTACAAGGAAATACAGACATAAAATAATGTCAAACAAGTGTTGGCACTGGAGCAAGGCAACTGGCTACATATGTCCAGAATTTTCTGCTTCATCAGAACTCCTTTCTGACTGGTCCAATGTCTTTTTCCCTTCTTATTCTAATGTACAGAATGCTAGTGCTCCTAATCAGTTCTCAGACATATATATATATGTTATTGTTTCAATTAAAGAAGAACAACTAAAGTAATGCTAGTCAAATGTAGAAAATGTTTTGAGAGGACAGATTGATGGCCATCTAGATCAGAAGGGATCCCTCCCATCCTGGTCTGATAGCACCAGGCTGCTGCAGTCCCGTGGTCTAGCTCCCCATGAGGCTGAGCATGCAGTCCCCATGGCTGCATGCAGACATACTCTGGTTTGGCACAGATAGCCATCAGGATTGAGCAAACAGGCAACCAGTGCCTCTACAGGCACCACATCCACACAAGCAGCCCAGCCTTGAACAAGACCAGTACAAACAGCCTGATCCTGTGACCCATCAGCAACTGGATCTTGCAGGTTGGATGCTTGCTATTGGGTTGTATATACCCATGCACACACCACCTCCCTCCCCATAGTTGTGCAGAAATGGGTGTCACCAGTAGCTGATCCGCACCTGTGGTCTTCCCCACAGCAGACCCTTGTGCCACACTTCAGATTGCTTTTCCTCATTGGTTTCACTTCCATTATATCTGCACCTAAATTTGGTGCTTGTGTACCATCACCTAGATGCCATTAGCCTTACATAGTAAGAATAATACAGTCTCCTTGGCACTATTGGCCTTTCAAGTTCAGTTCCCCGAGGATTGGTTGGGGTCCTGTTAAACGTGGTGATCTTCCACATGGCTCCCCCTCACCTGCCCGTGGCACTCAGCCAGTCCTCCCTGTGCTCTCTGTCACTTGTGACACTACTCACTCTGCTGTGTGTTACAGCCAGCTGTTTCTCTTTATGTGCTTTCTAGTTTTTCTGGATTGGTTAGCTGTGCCTTAATCTCTGTATGCATCAAAGAAAAAACAACCCCAAAACAAAATAAACAAAAAAAGAAGATCCATTATGAAAATAGAATAATGTGTTCACTGCATAGTCCCAAGAATTGTCAATTCCAGATTCTGTCAATCAACCTCTGGGGAAGAAAAGGGGGCACAATATGTCACAAGTTAGAACATGGGTTTTGCTCTCTATTTTTTATTGATGTTTGGATTGTAATGTAGCATTACAACTATTGTATTTTAATTCTAACAGTACTTCAGGAACTTTATTATTTTTATTTATATGTGCTTTCTCTGCAGTAAATGAGGATTGCTGTCTAAGCCAGATATTGTAGATTTATATAAAGCTATACTGCTCTATGGGTGTTACAGAATCCTGGAAAATTTTGAATGAAATTATCAAGTTCTTCATGATCTCATTCTTTTCACAAGGGCTGCTGAATACCTTTCATCAGCAGACCCTTTTTAGCTACTTGTAACCTTACATGCTTTACTTGACTGAGGTGAAAAGTTTTGTTCCCATCTCTTTTCTGAGACCTAATTGGTACTTTGAAAAATATCTTCCCTTCCCTGAAGAAACTGAAGTTGTTTTGCTAGAGTGCATTGCAAAGCTTGGTTCCCAGTGTTTGTGATAGATGCTTGAAACATGAACCATGCATCCCCTTGCAACCAGGAAGGCAATTTCTGTTGCTGTGAAGCTCTCCCTTGTTAAGAGCCTTCTGAAAATTTTGGAAATTGCTGAAAACTCAGAAGGAGCAGTAGTGCCTGTGCAATGTGTCAAAAAATCACACAGCTAAAAAGAAGTATGCTGATAGTGATTGCTGGGCATCAGAATTGAGAGCTGAGGAGGAAGCTAGGTAAAAATATGGACAACACAATTTGAGGAGGAACTAGTGTGAGTGGCAGGACTTGGTTTAACAGGATAGTGATTAGGAACCATGAGAGGAGAAGGATTAGGTGAAGAAGAATGGGTCTCACATGGAGATGGGAGCAGGAAAGATGGAGGCCAAATGACATCTGCAATTCTTTTGCAATACAGTGGCTCTGACTCATGTTACGATGTGTAATAAGCTTTGCTATTGTTCTGCTGGTTTTGTTATAAAATTTTTGTGTATGAATTTGTATTTAAGCCTGTCAAATGGATAGGAGCATTAAGTCTGCAACATGAATGTTAATATTTTATTTTGTCAAATGCTCAAAACACTTAGCCATGTGTTATATGCATATGAATTGTTTACATTATTAAAACATTTTTTGAGTTCAGAAGTGACATGAGTTAAGTATTAAAACATTGTAGAGTTTAGAAGTGACATGAATTAAGTATTGCAGTTCTTGCTAACTGAATCAAAATTTGTCTTACAAAAGTATAATATTTAGTTGTCCTGAAATGTGACTGCTAGTGGTTCTAAAGTATTCATTACATGCTGTGTTGCTGCTTTTCACAGAGGTGTTATTAGTATTTAATTATGTATATCATTGCCACTGTCAATATGAGACCACAAGATGAATGCAATACAGCTCTCCTGCACAGACTACATTTGTGTTCTGTGTTATTGTAGACCTTTAATAATGTATTTCTGCAAAATCTGCTGTTAAATCTAGACACTAGTTGTCATCATAGGAAATAGAGACAGAGTCTCTGATATAAGTCATGTTGGCTTCATTAATGTCAGCAGAGCTCTACTGATTTACACCAACAGAAATGACACAAAAGCACTTTTTATATTTTACTGCTTCTCCCATGAGTTGCTCTGTTGCTTGAGTGTTTCTGTGTTGCAGGCTCATGAGTCCTAGAATAACAGTCTTTTTTCTCCCATCTTTTCGTCTCTGTGCTTTCATTGTATTGTCAGCCACTTGAGCTCAAAAATATCCTAACCTAGTTTGAGTAAGTGTAGAAAAAAGTTTGATATTGTGGTGTTTGTCCATAGCTATCAAGGAGGCATTTCAATTTTTACTTTTTCATTAGAGATATTAGTCACAGTGTGCTTTGGCCTTTTGTGAACATGAAGCTGACTGCCTGTAGCTTTTCTGGCTTTGTTCTGCAATCATCATCCACACATAAATGTTTATGGATGCAAATGGATGTCCTGTCAGCCCCATAGTAGAACCTAAATTGCAAATAATTTGGTTTAATTAGGCCTACTGAGTTCATTATGGGGATCTTGATGCATTTCTCTTAGGTAAGTGCATTATGGGGTCATTTTTCTGGATCAGGGTCTCAGTTGTGACTCGGGAAGAAAAACAGCCTTGTCAAAAACCAGGGCTCTCCCTGCACTGCAGTCACAGTGGTGATTGCTGTGAATCCTGTGATCAGTGCACCCCAGTCAGCCTTAACTGAGCTGGCACAGGTACCAGTACAGATCTTCGTATGGCAGTCTCAAGCTGGCTGGTGTGAAGTGGAGCAGGTTAAACCTGTTAAACCTGTGCTCTGCAATGCAGCAGCTGGGCTTCCCATGGCACCCCAGCTCACTGGCTGAAAGCTGTATAGATTTCAGTCTTCTCACAGCTCACCACTCAAGTAGTCACTTTTGTAGATAATGGTCGTTAGTGATGGACTCAGATTTTCAGCCTGACCTATCTTCTAATGGAAATACTCTCTAGGGACATAGTAGTCTCTTCTGCATGGGAGAATCTCTTATTTTTTGTTGCAGTGAGCAGCCTCCATCTTGTACTCCTGGCTTGTATCAGCAATAGCATGGCCAGCAGGACCAAGGTGGTTGGTGATCATCCAGCTGTACTCAGCAGGATGAGGCCACATCTTGAATATTATGTTTAGTTTTGGGTCCCTCCCTAGAGGGAAGACTTTGAGCTGCTGGAGCTAGTCCAGAGAAGGGCAATGGAGCTGGTGAAAGGTCTGGAATACAAGGCTCATGAAGAGCAGCTGAGGGAGCTGGGGTTGTTTGGCCTGGAAAAAAAGGAGGCTGAGGTGTGACTTTATTGCTCTCTACCACCACCTGAAAGGAGGTTGTACGCAGGTGGGGGGTCAGTCTCTTCTGCCAGGTGACAGGGTGCAAGAAAGTGGCCTCAAAGTTGTGCTAGGAGAAGCTTAGATTGGATGTTAGGAAAACTTCCTTCATGGAAAGCGTTGTCAAGCTCTGAAACAGGATGCCCAGGGAAGTGATTTCATAATCAACCCTGGAAGTGTTCAAAATACAAGTAGATGTGGCACTTAGGGACATGGTTTAGTGTTGGACTTGGCAGTGCTTGGTTAATGATTTGGCTCAGTGATTTTGAAGACCTTTTCCAACCCAAATGATTTTGTGATTCTCTATGAGAACTTGCAGCTTTATTCTGTGAATAATTGTTTTTTTTCAGCTTGGTTGCTATTTTAGATCAAATCAAATGTAATGTGTGCGACTGTTTCTCCTCTTCCTGGTTGCTCCCTACCTAGAACAAAAAGTACTCCACCTTCAGTAATTCTTATTTTTCTACACAAAATGGCTCATTAAAAGCTAGATCCACAAAACTGCCTGAATATTAGAAACTGCCTTTCCTTTTCAAAGTGATTTATGCCTCTGTGTGGTCAGTTTTATCATCTACCTGGTGAGATAAGCTCAAGATTCCTGTTCCCTGCACAAGATTATCCAGCAGCTGGCATTCCTGGCTGCAATGGTACAGCTTCATGTTGCATAAATGTGAATTAAATGCTCACTGAAGCAGAGCAGGGACCAAGTATGACACTTGTCAGATGACTCATTTGGCCTTGCTTCAGCTTGCCTGTGGGTAATGTTTTGATGGGATTTAACTGATGGACTTTACAATACAGTCTTATGCTGAGTGGGTAGCAGTCATTCTCCTGTGCCATGGGAGCTTGCTGGATGCCCAGACCCTGGGAAGCTAGGGAAAAAAAGCTGGAGTTTTTTCTAGTCCCAGACACTGCTTCTCCCAGGAAGGAGTGAGACCAATTTGAGTCCCAGATACTTTACTCCTCTGAGGATTTTGAGTTTTTTACTTCAGCAAGTAAAAAGCCTGTACCAAACCCTGCTGCATTTAAAGCAGGACTGGCTCACTGCTTTCCAGGACTTTGACTTGATGAGGGAGCTGAGGAATTGCATCCCAGTGGTCCTTTTCTTTTATACTCTCTTACTGGGGATATTAGAAGGCAGAGAGCAGCTGTGCAACTTTCTTTATGGATACTAATGAAAAATTGGTGTTGTGCACATGTAGCTAATGTCATCTGTTCTAACCTCTAGAGAAACCTGCTCTGCTATGAAATAACCACTTGATCTTCAACATGTTTCTTTGAAAGCTGTCCTTGGAGATTAAAATAATTATTTTTTCATTCAGTGGAGTGGAACAACCCCCCACCTTGTAGACTGAAGGACAGAAAAGAGTCTGAACTAGTTAACAAAGTTTTAAAAATTAACTGCCTTGCAACAGACCCTACTTTATTTTCATAAACCTTCAACTAAGTTGAATTAAAAGATCTCATTTTTAATTTTGTTTGCACAATAACTTAATATCTGATGATTTATTCTACAGATATCCTCAAAACATTTTTTCAAAATTAATGTAATAGAATTCTCTTTTACCCACTCTATTATTTCTTTCTTTTCCACATTTGACAAAGTTTTTTTTTTAAGTAGACACTAATTTTGCATGTGTGCAATAAGTCTTAAAAAGGGTGGTTCAGAGGTTGTGAAAATGCAAAGTGTTTAGCATTTATCCTTAGAAAAGAAGCACTCATTCCTAGACTCTGAAAAATCTTGATCTATGGTCAAGCATAGCTTAAATTGTGAACATGAATAATAGTAATAATTATTGGTTATTTTGGTTGGTTGGGGTTTTTTTTCTTTTCTTTTTTTTTTTTTTGTTTTTTAACTATTATTTTGGGTCCAGTTATATAATTAATGGCTAACATACCCATTACTTTTTGTTGCCATTATCATGTCGTTCCTTAGGGGATATAATGTTTGGAAAATAAGTCGTATATCCCCCATGTAATTTATGTTCCTATACATACACGTATGCATACAGAAAGCATAGCCTTTTATTGAGGTAGTTAACTATAAAACTAATTTGCTACAATTCCTTGTTTGGTCTATAACAAGCAGTAGTGATTTCCCCATACACTGCTGTGTATTTTACCTGTACTATGTGATTTGTTCCATTCAGCTTGGTTTATTTTCCAATTAGCTTGTGCTGTTTGGTGTATACAGAGTAATGAAAGTGATTTTAAAAATGTGTTTTTAAGATTAGAGAAAATGCCATTAGATACTTGTAGTGGTTTGAAAGCAAAACCAGTGAGAGACTTCAAGTCAGAAATACAATTTAATAGGAAGGAAAAAAAAAAAAAAAAAAAAAAAGAAAAAAAAAGAAGTAGAATAAAATAAATGCAATAACACAAAAGTCCACTGATGGAGTCAGAATACAACCTGACACCCTGTTGGTCAGGGTGTTGGAAACAGTCCAAAAGTAAGCCCTCCTGGAGTGGCAGAACTGGTCCTGTAGAGAAAAGGATCCAGTGATGGGTCCAGTCTTCCTTCAGGAGTCCCGTGGGAACACTGGATGTCTGGTGGCACTTTTTGCTCCTTTTTATCTAGGTGGAAATGGTTTGGCTCCTCCTCCCTGGGTAGAGCATCTCACAATGGGATGATGTAATGTGTCATGTCATTGGTGAGCTTTAATGGCCATTAACAGGAGATATCCCCATGGAGGTAATGAGAGGGTGAGAAGAGATAAGAAACGATGCCCCACCCGGTTTTAACAGCTGGCTTGTTATCAGAAAGGCATCCACCCCCTCCCTCCTGGAGTTACCACAGATGAAGAGAAAACACCTTCCCAAACAGGTTTCAAGAGATGGAATAGAATAAACTTTTTTTTTGTTGTTACATAACCCAAGACAGTACTATAATGTGTGGTGGTGCATTTTGTTTAAGTTGACCTTTATATTCATTTTGTTAAGTTGTATGCAATGGTTTGTTCTCTGTACCCCCCCCTCCATGTTCTTCCCCTTATAGCTTCCCCCCAGTTACAGTTATCTGTCAGTCATTTGTTATATAACCCCCTGGTCCTGTCAGTCACTTGGGGGTCTCTCCCTGCATCCAGAATGTTCCAAGGAGAGCATCGAGTGACTGGACAGGATCCAGGCTTCCCCCTCCCATTATTTTCTGTATGGTTATTGCATCTGCCTATTGTATGTTGAGCCACACCTTTACTGTACCCCATTGGCCTCTGATTGAACCCTCCCCTGTATTACACCCCCCTTAAAAGTTGTCTCAAAGTCCTAGCCGGGGTCTCTCTGAGGTTGGTAACCCGAGGTCAGGACTCCACATCGGAGCCCAATAAACCGCTGTTGGATTTACCCACTCAAGAGTCCCTCCTTTATTCCCTCTGCCACTGCCATGCTACTCTCCTGACTAGCCAAGACTCAGATATTGCTGTGGTGCCAGGGCTGACTGGACTCAACAATACAGGCACCACTGCGATAATGTTTTGCATTTGCAATAACGTCGTATTTAAAAATTGAGGGTTACTTGCTCTTTGGGAACACCATGCTGGGAAGGCAAGCAAGAGGTATCATCTTTTATGTGAAACAACAGCTGGGAAGCAAGGAGCTCTGCTATGGGGATGGCAGATGACCAGGTCAGTGTGTATAGGTCAGGACTGGCAGGTAGACCAACATGGGTGATGCTGTAGGAAGTCTGCTCTAGGCCACGGTCGTGGTTTAGCCCCAGCCAAGCCCAGGTAACTGCTTGCTCACTGTCACACCAGCAGGATCAGGGAAAGAGCTGGAAGGGTAAAAGACAGAAGACTTGTGATTTGAGATAAACACAGTTTAATAGCAAAGGCAAAAGCAACACACATGTGCAAAGTAAAATAAGGAATTAATTCAGTGCTTCCCACAAGCAGGCAGGTGTTCAGCCACCTCCAGGAGAGAAGGGTCCTAGCATGTATAACAGTGACTTAGGATGACAAATTCCATCATTCCAAATGTACCTCCCTTTCTCTTCCTCCCACTTGATGTACTGAGCATGATGTCAGAATATCCCTTGGGTCAGCTGGGGTGACCTGTCCCATCTGTTTGTCCTCCCAGTCTCCCATGCACCCCCAACTTCCTCCATAGCATGGCAGTAGGAAAGGCAGGAAAGGCAGAAAAGACCTTGGCTCTGGGTAAGCCCTGCTCAGCAATAACAAAAGCATTATCACCTCTGCTCAGCATAAATCCAAAACATAGCTCTGTACCAGCCACTGTGAAGGAAATTATGTCTGCCCCAGCTGAAATCAGCACAGCCACCTGATCAAGAAGTAGATGAGCTTTTAGGACAATGGGAAGTAGCCTCCGATTTACACACATAGGTCCTCAGGGAGGATGTAAACCAGCCTCATAACTTGCAGGTGTGCAACACAAATCATCAGCTTTATGGCATAGGTGATTGAGGGCCCAGTGGGAGGAGATGCTTTGCTGAATGTCATACCTGAAAACAAAGGCCAGCTGGGGAGATGAAGTTTGGGAGGAACCTTGACTATAACGGCCAGGATATGGTGGAGTACAGGAGCATGAGAGGAAGAAGCATCTTGAGCTGGTTGATAGAGTTCACCATCCTGCTGCACTTTGCACTGGTGCACCCCCTTGTCAAGTCCTGTGTGCAGTTTTGGAGCAGTAAGAAATATACCACAATAATAAAGATATAAAGCTATTGGAGTGTCTAAAGACTTAAAGTGTCTAAAGATGGTGAAGGATCTAGAGGGGAAGCCATAGGAGGACTAGATGGGATCACTAGGTTATTCAGCCTGGAGGAGACTGAGAGAAAACCTCATGCTAGTCTGCAGCTTCCTCACGAGGAGATGCAAAGGAGCAGACATTGATGTCTTCTCTGTGGTGACCAGAGACAGGATGCAAGGGAATGACAGAAGCTGTGTTGGGGAGAATAAGGTTAGATGTCAGGAAAAGGTTCTTCACCCAAAGGATTGCTGGGCACTGGAACAGGCTCCCCTGGGAAAGTGTCACAGCACCAAGCCTGACAGAGTTCAAGTGGTGTTCGGGCAATGCTCTTGTGCACAGCATGTCAGTCTTGGGGCTGTCCTGTGCAGGGCCAGGAGTTGAACTTTGATGATATTTGTGTGTCACTTCAAACTCAGGCTATTCTATGATTCCTTCTCCAAGATTAATTTGGTCCATCCCAGCCAGCACTCAGCCTGGAAGCAGGGACAGATAATCAGGGAGGAAGAGAGATACTGTCCAGTTGTCCAGGGGTGGTATCAGGAAAGGCAAACCTCATATGGCTTGAATCTGGTATGGGATGTGAAGGGCAACAGGAAAGGATTTTAGAAGTATATCACCAGCAAAAGAAAGACTAGAGAAAATGTGAGCCCACTGCTGAATTGTTCTGGGATACTACAGTAGACAGAGAAAATGGTGAGGTACTCAATGCCTTCTTTGCTTCAGTCTTTCCTTGCTTTTATGAACCCCAGACCCCTAAAACCAGAGGGAAAATCTGGAGCAAAACTTCTCCTTAGTGGAGGGTGATCGGGTTAAAGAACGCTTAAAATGGATGTAAACAAGTCCCTAAGGCCTGGTGGATTGCATACATGAGTGCTGAGGGAACTGGTTTGTTTCATTGTGAAGCAATTCAGCTATCTTTGGAAGGTTCCTTAAAGTGGGGAAAAAACAAAACCAAACCAAAACAAAAAACCCAAAACCAAATACCATGTCTCTCTTCCAGAAGGGCATGGAGTGGGATTTGGGAAACTCCAGGCTGGTCAGCCTTGATACCTGGGAAAGTGATGAAACAATTTATCCCAGAAAGGATTTCCATACACAGGAAGGACAAGAAGGGGATCTAGGATAGTTATCGTGGATTTATAAAGAGTAAGTCATGCTTATGCAATCTGACAGCCTTCTAAGATGATGTGACTGATATAAAGGGAAAGGAGCGAATGTTGATAGCTTTGACTTTAGTGAGGTTGTAAACAATCTTTTGTAAGATCCTCAAAGAGGAGCAGATGAAATAAGGGTGAAACAAGTGAGGTGTGTGGAAAAGTGGCTGAATGGCTGAGTCAAGAGGTTGTGATCAGTGGTGCAAAGTCCAGTTGGAAGTCAGTCACTAACATGGTACCCAGACGTTGATACTGAACTCAGTACTGAGTAACATCTGCATTAAGGACCTGAAGGATGAGGTAGGGTGCACTCTCAGCAAGGTTGCAGGTGGTAAAAAAACCTGGGAGGAATGTTAATACACTGCTTGGGTGTGATGCCATTTAGAGAGACCCTGACAGGCTGGAGAAATGGGCAGGCAGGAACCTGATGAAATTCAAGAGGGGGAGATGCAAGGTCCTGCACTGATGGAGGAACAACACCATGTATGAGTATAGGCTTGGGCCTGGCCAGCTGGAAAGCTGCTTATCAGAAGAAGATTGTTTCTGCTGTACTCCAAACTGACCATAAACTAGGAATTCACTCTTGGGACAGTGGCAGCCAACAGCACCCTGGGCTACATTAGGAAGTCCATTGCTAGCAGGTCAAGGAAGGTGACTTTCTATCCAGCTCAGCGCTGGTGTGGCTGCATCTGGAATCCAGTTGCCCAGAGAAGTTGTGGAGCCTTCATTGTCAGAGGTGCACAGAATCCATCTGGACACATTTCTAGACAACCTGCTTGAGTGGCCCTCAAGTGGCCCTGCTTGAGAAGGGTCTGAACTAGTTGATCTTAAGAGGTCGTTTCTGGCTTCCATTGCTCTGTGGCTCCCTAGCTTCCCTGACACATCTCATCTTCCAACAATCTGTTAGTAGATGCTTGGTGCTCCCTCTGCAGAAGTTGTGCTTAAAGAATGTTTGCCTTTTGACCAGAAGCTGGTTAATGGTTGTTATGCATATTTAAAGGGCCATGTTTATGAATCTTTCCAGATATGATACTTCTATTAATGTGTGTAGAATGAGACACAAGGCAATGATACAATTAACACCTCAACACTGCTGTTGTCACAGTTTTTATTGCTGTTATCATTTAATTTGCACTAAAGCTGCTAGAGACTTTATCAAAAAGATCCTATTGTTTTAGACACTATTGAGATAGAAGCCTTTGTAAATTAAGTAGTACTGTATGATTTTTTTTCAGTGAAGAGAATTTGACAGGGCCATCAACTGTATTTTTAGAATGGTCCTTGACAGGCTTAGTCATGTGCCACTTAACGCTTTCCAAATAAACTGTGATGATAGGTTGGGATTTAGCATAGGCTCTAAGGGTCTTGTAATCCCCACAAGACTTTTTGGACATCATACCTTCTGTTGTGGAGTTTAAGCGAACAACTATAATGAGAAGTACCGTGCAGTAATAATGTTGGCACAGGCTGCTCTGTGCCATTTGCTCTGAGAGCCAGTGAACAGCCTCTGGCATAATTAATTTATTGGTATTGCTATAGAGACAGAAATGTTCTAGGCCAATTGTGCTTGCACGTTACTGGGAAATACATAATAGGGAGGTTGGGGATACTGGGAATCTTCTAGTCCATTTGCAGAATAAAACAGTTATCTGGGAAATGATAAATGAAGAAGTGCTTGGAGAGCACTTCTATCTTAGTAAAGCTCCATTTTTATTTTTCACTGTACACGAATATCCATTTTTGTCACTTATCCAGCTGGCAGAAGTTATTTTTTGCCAAAGGAGTATTTCTTATTCCTAGAGAACCCATGTTAAAGGAATTATTTCTCTTTGAGGCTTGGTAAAGGATACTTGAAAGACACACTGTGTCAACTTGAAAAGGTGCACTATGTTGTCATTGAATCTTACAAAATGTATGAAGTGTTATATTATTACCAAGCTGCTTTAGGCTTTGCATTGGTTGAAAATTTCATGGCAAGCCCACAGGCACTGTGGCCATCAGCAAAGGCAATGCCAGTCTGTGGCAGGCTTTGAGAGGTAAGAGCTGCAGTGCTGACAGGAGCAGGTATGTTTTAAGGAGAGATTTATCATTGAATGCCAGAGAAAGTCAATGGATAGGTTTGTTCCGAAGCTTGATTTATGTGCCACTGTATCTTGTTTGGCACTTTATTGTTATAATGAATTACTCTTTTATGGGAGGTCTTAGAAATTCCTTTGAGATATGCAAGCACATGTTGACTCTGTATTTAGCCTCATTATTAGTTAGTTATACCATATCTTTGATAAACAAGCAAAATAGAAGAACTTTTCCATGGAAGTTAATGCTTGTCATTGAGGCAGAAAATGCCTTCTGGTTACCTCTGAGGTTTTTTTTAAGAAAGAGATCCAAAATGTGTCTGTCTGGTTTTGATTGTTGTGAGCAAGGTTGTGGCATTTTAGACTTTTTGTATGTGAAAGTCACCAAAGCATTGATAGCACCCCAGTCTGCAAAGCAAAAAGGTGCAGGAGCTTCAGAGGGGAGCATAGGAAACTTCATCTACTTTCCATGTGTGATTTATCAAGATCTGTAGCTGCCTAACTGAAAAAAGCAGCTAAGCAGTATTTTCAAACTGATATTTTCTGATAGATATGCTTGAATTTAATCTAATCTAAGATAAGGTAGGGTAAATAAGCCTATACCCATTATATTATCCACTGTGCAGTACGTTAAAAACAGAGTCAGAGAAACCCTCCCTGAGAACAGTGAATAAATTTGTGCTGGAAGTGTTTTTGTAACTGATAGATCTAGAAATAGAACTGAGGCAGTGCTTGGTAGCAGAGATAGTACCTTCTACTGGGATGACAAAGACAGTTTGGGGGGAAAAAAAAACCAAGCAAACAACAACAACAAAAAAAACCCAAACCCATGCTTTTGGGCAATAAGATCTTCTGGTTAAAAGCTTACTTGTTTTCTTAGCTACATAAGCTGCTCTAATAACTTGTTATTAGGGAAACTGGGACTCGAAGCAGTTTTTTTATTCCTATAAGCTTTCCTTTGCTGCCATTCTTACAAAAATACAATTGCTGTCTAAATAAATAGGCATTGCCCATCCAGGCCTGCTGAAAAGCAGCATGCCTTCCAGTATGCATGAACTTGTTATGTCATCCTTTATGCAGCATCCACTAAGATGATAAGGATCTGAGCCCTCCCCAGAAGTGCTCCCCAGGCAGTTGCTGTTGGACCTGGGGTCTGGTTTCCTGTGTGGCTGGTCAGGGGTCAGTCACATGCTGGGGAGTGTTTCTGGTGTTACCATTGATGCTGAGCTGGGCTTTGCTTCTGGAGCTGGCTGGACTAGGAACCTGATTTGCTGCACTATATCCAGAGGGACACAAAAATAATTTTAGAAGTTTCCACTAATAGAAGACATGGGCTAATCAGAAATGCTTGATTATAGTATCTCCTTAGTCTGTGCTTCCCCACAACTTGAGGACCTAGCTCCCGGTCAGTAAGATCTCATCCCTAATTTGAAAAGACTCTGGGAGCTTCGTTCCAGAGCCAAGGACACCAAATGCCTGGCATACCAGACTTGCTGCTCAGGCTCACTGTTCAACGTGCAATGTAAATTGAGACTTGAGTCTGAATGCAATGTGTGCCTTACCTAGGCCTTCAAACTGGTAAAAGCAGCTGTCTGCCTCATCATCCCCTGCACATCTGAATTCAGACACTGGAATAGTGCTCTGAGCTCAGCAACATGAGTTCATTCCTCTTGCAGGACCACTGTCCCTCTGATCATGGCACAATGGAGGGCGGTGAAGGTTTGTATGGAGCAGGTGATGATGGGAGCAGCATGTTGGATGTTCATTTGCTGTTTATGGGCTTTGTTGATACCATGAAGTAAATCTTCTCTATAATTAATTTGGGATGGAGGTAATTTTCTTTCCTGAAATCAGGTCATTTGTCCGTGATTTCACTTTTTTGGCACAGGAACACATACTGCACTGCTTAGCATACTTGTACCAAAGCTGAGCTTTCAGAGACTAGTCCAAAATTAGGAAGGACGAAGTACTGCATCCAACCTTGTTGCCTTCTGATCCAAGTACATAATGTGCTTACGAAAGATTATTAGCAGACAAAACCCCCCAAATACTACTTTTTTTTTAAAGTAAAGAGTTGTATTGAATGTAGGACAGCACTTTACCATATTTAGTAAACACTGTCCATGTTGCCTTGTGGCAGCAGCATCATTCATAGGACACAATTATACAAGATAAGCTTTGTTAATGAATTCAGATTTGTATGATGGATCTTCTTGCTTTGTAGACTCATCTGCTTTGAAGTTTTTTCTGATCAATCATTAGCATATATATACCTACTGAAGAATTCTCTTTTTTATCTTTTAGAGGACGTGTCTTTCTGGCCAAAAACACTGCCATTTAATTTCTGTAGTTTCAGTTTTTATAGTACAGTCTGCCATCCAATTTAATATTTATCAGTAGTAATAACTGACTGCCAGGGTATTTTCAACATTAATTCCGGGTGTCTGTGCACTGGAAAGTCCTGCATTCAGAATTACTAAGCAGACTATGCAGGCAGACACTTTGGCTGTAACTTGTTTGCTCATTTATATACAGAAGAATGGAGATGAATAGCTAATTTTGCTGCAGAGAGTTGTCTGCTTTGAATCCCAAACGCTCCATATTTTATAACTCCAGGAGCCTGGTCAAACTATTGTAGCAGTCTTCCAACTGGTAGAAAGGATTAATTATTCCAAGCTTCTTTTTTTTTTTTTTTTTTTTTTTTTTTTTCTCTCCCTATCCCTGCAACTTTCACTAAAAAAAAATCTGAATCATTATTTAGAAAGCAAATTAAATACTTCCAGTATGACTGATTTAAATTTCTCCTAAGGATTGCACTGGAAGTGTAGTCTTGACTGAAGATCCATAAAGGAAAGCACATACATAGGCAAAGGAAGACACACTGCAGCAGAGGATCTGGATATACAGATTTTCCCAGCCAGATTGTGCCATATTGTTTCAGTCTAAGGGATTGATTTGACCCTAACAGCATATAAATGCAGGTTTATTCCCAGCTGTGCTACATTGCAGCCTCGATTTTACAAGAGCTATGCAAAACTCAGATGAAAATCCAGTCTTCTGTTTGCCCTTAGTTACAGCTACAAGGAGATCTAAGAGGAAGAGACAGGCTTTTTTCTTGTAGAAAACATTCGGTTCATGCTCATGTTTTATTTCATCTGGCAATATGTACACAGCTTCAGGGTTAGGCTAGTGATGGCTTTTCCTCCAAGGATCGAAGCTCCACTACAGAAGATTTCTCAAGCAGTATAGTCACTGTAACTGTGAGGAAAGAGGATGCTGGTGGCCATACACTGTGATCCCTACAAAATGGCTTTAACTGGGCTTGTGCGTGCTGGAGTAATTATATCCCTTTAAAATAGAAGTTGCTTTAGTCTTGTTACTATGAATTAACAGTGCCTCACCCAGATTTTACAGGGAAATGTCCTTTTATTGTGGCCAGAAGAACAGGGAATGCAAGTTGATGGAGTAGACTGAGGATGGCAGTGCAGTGTTTGATAGATAGTGAGATGATAATGTTGCCAAGGCTTCCCAATGTTTTTCCACTTTCCACTAAGACCTCTTTTGTCTTGCCTGGGCTGAGTTTTACCTAGATGTTGCTCTAAGTCAGGCTGCCTGTGGTTTCAGGAAGGACTGAAGTACTGATTGATGTTTGAGCTGATCTGTAAGAAAGCATCCTGGTTGGAAAAAAAAAAGTTAGTTTTGTTTTGTTTTTTTTCAGTCTCTGGGACAGTCTCTGAAAGACATGGAAGTTAAGAAGGCTTCTAGAAAGTTTTCCTTGTCATTTTTCCTGCAGTGATAATGTTAGAAGTATAACATGGAATGTTCCTGGCAGTTCAGAAGTTCTGTGAATTTTGTCTTGGCAGTAGTGACTCTTTTCCCACACTACACAATTAAGAGGAACAGAGGAGTTTCTGATGAGTGGCTTCTCCACTGATGTCATCTATACCAACTCTCCTTCCCATTTCTCCTTCTGTTTCATGGTTTGAAAAAGTCTGAAAAAGTCACCCAAGAGTTGGTGTGCTCATGTTCCTTGGGCTTTTTTTCCTCTCCCATCTTCACTCTTTAACGTATATGTGGCCTGGCGTTTAGCTGGAATTTGGCTGCTGGTTTTTATCCCCCAAGATGGTGCTAGTGAGGATGGGATTGATCTTTCGTACTTGGATATTCTGAATTGGTGCCATGCATCTAGCTATTTTTTAAAGAAATAAACTTAAGGATTATTTAAAGTGTGGCTTAATTTTTCTATCCTTCTGTCATAGGAATTCAGAAGAGGAGAAATTTCTTTGAAGAGGTGCAACAGAAAGATCTATTCCAAAAATATTTCTATTTTTTCTGTAGCTGCAGTTTTTTTCTGGTTTGTTTTGGCATTTGTTTTTTAAAAATGCTTTATGTATTTGGATTAGGCCATAACTGGGAGGTAGAAATACAGGACGTACAACTAGCAAAAGAGTAATCTACATAAATCTACAGAATGTGGATGCAGAAGCTTAAATGAGACTTTTTCTATGAGACATTATTTTGTTCCTACTATTTCATTTATAGCAAAACTATAATGGACAGACATAGGATCCCTGGAACTGCTGATGATTTAGTTGATCTCATTATTTACACAAAAGAGAATAAGTAACTGTGTTCTACAAGGATATGAATTTGATTTAAAATGTTAAAACTTTTCCAAATCTGTTTCTTTTGTTTATGAACATAAGTAGTAGAGTAGTTGAGTTTGACAGAACACTGAGTAGGTTAATTATCCATTGCTGAAGAAGATTCTCTTCCCAGATGTTTTAATCAATTTTAGAAAATAGTAGAGCTTTGCTTTGTTTTTAGTAAAGTTGTTTTAAATCAATTGTGATAATGTATGACTCATGTCTCAAAACAGAATTCAGAGAGTAGTTCAATTTCCCAATATGACAGATTGTTTTTGTCCTATCCCCAAAACTGAATTGTAGTTTTTGAAGTTAAACTGCTTGCCAGAAATGAGTAAAACTTCTCTAATTAATATGAGTTCTTGATTTGTGGAATAACAATTTGATTTGCATATTTTGTTAAATAAAAATAATTTATCATTAAATTATGAAAATGTATTCCATTTATAGACTAGACTCTCTGTGTATAAAGCTTGGTTTGTTGAGTAATTTACGATGGGGAGGGCTGTGTTGCTTCTGAGGAATTTGTGCTTCCTACATAGACTGGCTTCTTATTCTATTAAAAATTGGTCTACTAAATGTCCAGAAATTTATTTCCTAGTTTCACTTGTAGGTTGTGACATGACCAAGATGTGCATAATTCCTGGATCTTTCAGCAAAGATATTGTATATAGAAGAGAATCATAGAATCATAAAGTTTGGAAAAGACCTCTGAGATCATCAAGTCCAACCCAGCACTGCGAACTTCACCACTAAACCATGTCCCCAGTTTTACACATCTTTTAAATACCTCTGGGGTTGGTTCCCTGGGCAGCCTCTTCCAATCTTTGACAAACCTTCTGTTTAAAAAATGTTTCAAATATCCAATCTAAACCTCCTCTGACACAACTTGATGCCGTTTCCTCTTGTTCCATTGCTTGTTACTTGGAAGAAGAGACCTATCACAGTTGGCACTGTGATTCCAGGTCTAGTTTGGCTGGGCAGAACGTGGTGAAAGTAGAGGGACAGGAATGATGGAGTTGCCCAAAAAATAAACTTTAATGGTGGCAACATAGGGACCACATGGTCCAAGGGGCAGCATCCAAAGATCTGGGGGTGTGGCTAACTTAACAATATATAAGGTTACCTGAGGGCAAGGGTCCAATCCCAAACATGAGATAGGGACATGACTTTATATGTCAAAGGTCCCGAACCAATGGAGAACCAGAACCAGAGACATGACCTATTTTGGAATGATGCCATTAGCACCCTAATT
Organism: Sylvia atricapilla; assembly: GCF_009819655.1. Taxonomy (NCBI): domain Eukaryota; kingdom Metazoa; phylum Chordata; class Aves; order Passeriformes; family Sylviidae; genus Sylvia; species Sylvia atricapilla. The sequence goes on from NC_089141.1 coordinate 96,894,750, forward strand.
TCCATATCCCATGGTCTCAGGTTTGTGGTTTCTGCATAGGCTACCTGGGCTAAGTTAGCCATCTCAGCTAGCTTGGTTCCCACAGATACTGATCCCCAAGTTACTACCTTCTTTCAGGTGGTTGTGGACAAGGTTATGGTCTCCTCTGAGTCTTCTCCAGACTAAACACTTCCAGCTCCCTCAACCACTCCTCATAAGGCTTGTGCTCCAGACCCTTGATGAGCTCCACTAACCTTCTCTGAAGTCAGACTGTTTGGTTTGGCTTGGCTTCTCATTCCTTGGTGGAAATGTTCTTTACTTTTATGGCAGACATTTAAAACTAAAGTTCAGTATGCTTTGTATGGACACTAAGATGAGGCCACGGTATATTGTCTAAAGAGGTTTTACTGGTATAATTAGGCAGATGTTTCCCTCTTTTTTTCTTTTTTCTTCCCATGTGCTGTGCCATGCAGCTTAAATTCTATGTTGTGTTCTAAAGGCCACTTTTGTTCAGTGATGCTCTGAAAATTAAGGGGCTTTGGGCCGGAAAGTGTTATCTAACTAGAAAAACACTGTTTTTATAGAATGTCCTATGTAGTGGAAGTAATTTACATAGTAAATTAGGAACTTCATCACAGGAATATTTCCTACAAAATTGATTTATCCTCACAGTATGGACTGCAGCTTAATGGGAGATAGTATTGGTCTAAATTTAGCTACAGCTAGATTATCAGATCATGTTGAGAATGATGTTTAAATGAGTGTGTAGTTCAGCACTTATTTTGATTTCGTGGTGGTTTTAATAAAAAAAAAAAAAAAAAAAAAAAAAGCCAACAAAATCCTTGGGGTTTTTATGGCTACCAACTACCATTCTTTCCATGTACTCTTGAGCCCCAGACCAGCCTGATCCTAAGCAGACCTACACTTACAAGATAAAGTAATTTACATTCACTGTTAATGGCTCAGATCCATCCTTGTTCTGAAGTTTCAGAAGATAAGTAAGAAATTATTATATTTCACAATGTTAGTTATGGTGGTTTTCTTCAAGTGTGGCCTGTTCTGTCAGTCTGACCTGTCTGTGTACAAAACGAGACATGACAGTTTCCAGGCTGAAAATGTGTACTACAGGTGTGCAGTATCAGTGACCAAGATTTTGTTTTAATTTAATTTGGTTTTTTTGAAAGTCCAAGTCTTAAAATCTTTGTTTTAGCATTGTATTTAATGTCAGAATTGCACAAGTGTTGTTTTTACTTAAAAAAAAAAAAAATCAACATTCCAAAGTGCTTTATGTACTTTCTCAGTCAGGAAACCTTGAAGACCTTTAATTATATTTTTCTTGAGATGGGGCTTTGCAGAGTTTATCAGCTGTATTTTTCAGAAGAGACTGACATGTCTGTGGCTTAAACAAAAAGCAAACCATCTGTGGAATTGTTCTGAACTCCAGAATGAGGAATGTCTTAGTTTGGAATGAACTGCTTGCCTTACTAAGAGGTTTCATTGTTTACAGAGAACTGGGACTTCTTGAGATAAACAGGGAGATCTGATATGCTGATCAGCCTGGCTGTAACTTCCATTATAATTTATTCTTTTGTGTCAAGGTTACTGTACATGACACTATTGTTTGACCTTTTCCTTCACCTGTAAGTAAGGGGCTTCTATCTGAATAGGCTTCCCTAAAGCAGCTGTCACTCCAGTTTAACTCTAATGCATCTGTTTTGAAAAACTGTATATTATCTTTTCTCTCCTTTACCCGTTGAGAAAGCTTGCTGGCAGTTACAAAATGAAGGAGGTAATGATTCTTGTACATCATTACCACTCATAGTGTCTTTAACAATATTTATATAGATATTATCAAACACTTCTCACGTGTAGGTAAATAGAAATTATGTGCAGGCTTTAGCAAAAGCTTCTTTGATATAATAAAACTACAATATGATCTGCAGCAACCCTATTTGTAAGATTCATAAAATATCCTGTGGTTACTAGAAGTGCTCTCACTTAGAAAGGTTAGCTGCTTACTTTGGAATGAAAAAGTAAGCCCAGAAAAATAATTCAACCCCTTGTGCTGAAGTATAGAAAATAATGTATCAGGAAAAAAACTAAAGATCAAACACACCCCATTTTTTTTTCTTCTTTCAATATCCTGTGCTTAATTTTTGCATGACAGCTCTATCTGGCAGCCTCACATCCCATCACTACAATCTGTCATTCTGAGTTATTTCAATTAGGTTCTCTTTCTCATTTTGCATTTGTTGAAGAGTCATAATGGCATGCTCCCAAATCAGCAGTCAAGAAGAGTAATCCTCTCTATTTGTATTTGTTAAAAGAAAGGAGAAAGGAAGAGATGCTTTCTTTGTTTCCTCTCTGTCCTGAAGGCCTTCTTCAGAGTTACAGAACTAGAAAATTTGCTTTGAAGACTAACTGTGAGGACTTTGTTACAGATCATGAAGGCTTGATTTTGGGACTGTGAGTTATTATGAAAATCTTTTAAATTCATTCTATTCCCTTGGTTGCATGCAGTTCCCTTTCTGTCTGGTAGCTGGAGAATTAAAGGTTTTCCTTGCAGCCATTGTATCAGTGTGAGAGTTGGATGTCTTTGTAAAAGCAAATTTCTAATCTTACCTGTGCTTGAATTTTCAGTGAAGAGAATTCATACCCAGCATGGGAAACTGGAGACAGCTTGTTGTACTGGTGTACAGACTGCTCCTCTGTGTTACCCTGAACTTGGACAAACTCAATGTTTCTGACTGGGTTGTTGTGTTGCCCTTTCCTGAAGTGAAGCAGGTACAGCCTGCAGAGTGCAGAGTGCTGTACTGACCAGCACTGTACTGACCAGAGTGATATAAGCTCAGAGTTTATATCCCTGAGTATTTAAACACTTGGTTGTCGATAAACAGTACTGAGTACCCACTGTTTATCAATTAACCCATATGTTGGTATCTCACCTGTTTTAGCACTGCCAGCTGATGTTCAGTTTCCCCTGAGAAAGGCTGCACTTTGCCCAAGAGGCAATTAGTGGAATGCTGGTTGACATGGTACCGTCAGAAGGGGTTTTTTGGTTCAATAGCCCTCCACTGTAACTGGAAAGGAAGGAAATGAGTAGATAATTCAGAGGCTTTTCTGTGACCTGCTCATCTATTCAGTTGCTGAAGGAAAGAGGAAGATTAAGTTCAAAGGATTAACAAATGGGTTTTGCTTCTGCTGTAATTGCTTATCTCCATATGCTCATAACAGTACTGAGTTCCAAGAGTTAGGCCAGGTACAGAACTGTTAAAGCAGCGGCTTCAGTGTTTTGTCTGTTTGTTCATGCCAAGCCCAGCTGTACCAGGGGGTTCCACTGGGCACATTAAATCTGCATTCTGTCTTCTTATTGTGTCATCAGGTTACCAACATTTAGTGTTTAATGTGATTGTTTGAGCAAGCTTCCAGCATTGCACCAGATGAGATTTTTTAGTCAGTAGCTTTCCGAATCTAATCAGCACCTTAAAAGCAATTTCCACGCTGCTTCTCCTCCCTTGTTCTTTGTATAACCTTTCAGTTGGACAAATTGTCCATGTTGAGTTGGAGATGGCAACTCCTTTTACTTGCTGGATGGGAAATGGTGGCAGCTCTCAGAACAGGTCTCTGCTGTTTGCTGCAGACTTGGGCCAGGCAGGGCTGACAGATTGTTCTTAATGGGGTTAGGGTGAAATCTCTAAAGCAGGATGAATAGGAATTGTTTATTCTGTTTTCCAGAGGATACTTTCAGCCCAAATGGATTTATTGTCTATTTTCAAATTGGGGTTTTTTTGTTCCTCTTCTATTTCTGTAGTTGCAACAGGGTTTATTGATGCATGTGAAGGGGATAATGAAACGCTACATTTCAGATCACCTTTATGGGCCTTAAAGTAGTTCACTGTCCTAAACAAAGTAGCTCAGATCACTTTATGAAAAATGCTTTTTGTCAGGATAAAACCTAGGTGTACTTCAAATCCTAACTTAGTAAGAAATTCCTGCTGTGGAGGAAAGCCAGTAATTGTGATTTCTAGCAGAAGCATCTTGCACAGTTTCCTTCTTGAAGGAGCTGGGCCAGGCAGGTGTCCAAACATCCTGCCTCCCTGTGCTATACTACCAGCCCATATGCAAGAGTTGACCTGTGTAAAAGGCTTCTTTCAGGAAGGAAATACCAGTGACTTTGTGGCATTGTAAATCTCTTTTCCGGGAAAAGGCAGAGACCAGTTAGCAGTCAAACCAGCCAATGTTAGCCATTTGCCATTTCTGCTGTCCTGCTTTTTCCCACATTTTGTGTTACCATGTGTTTGCACAGCTCCAGCCCAGGGCTTGCTCTGTGATTTCTTGTGGGAGGCAGTTCATCCATAGTTTCATGCATGCACTCTTGTACATCTGAGTATTTTGGGAGCTTTCTTTGGCCATGAAAATCTGCTCAAGAAAGGACCCCTGAATCTCTGTTCACTTACAGGCTTTGAAACCAAGAGTATTTCTGCTGAACCTGGTGTCATCCAAGTGGGAAAAGTTTGCTTGGACAGAAGCTGAGAGCAGAAGTGCCATTCAGCAGTGTTTAGGAACATAATTGTGTGTTAGGGGGGTGGGATGTTCATGTGCATTGTGTGCCACATATGCATGGCTGCAGGTCAGACTTAGTCATCATTGGCACATCCATGTTGCCTGCATGTTTTAGGCAGTGAGTCAGTCAGAGGCTGGCATCATGCTCAACTTCCATGGGAGGCAATTCCAGCATTCAGGTGGCCCTTTCTCCAGCAGTTTTCACTGAGATGTTTCTGTGCAATTTCTGCTATTTGGCTTGTGCCTGTAAAGTCCTGTCCCAATACAGAAAGTAGGAAACCCAATGTTCGTCATGAACAGAGCCTTTAAAATGTTTGTGGCTATCTTGAGAGAAAAATAATTTCAAAACAGAATTTCTCTAGCAGTCTGTAAATACAATACTGAAAGCAAACAACTGCTAGTTGGCAGTTGGGGCTTGACACTTATTTCCATGTATTTGTGGGATTCAACTATAGAATTTTTTTTTCTTCCTAATATGTAACATTCATATATAGAATAAGGCAGAATGCAGAAGCATTCATGTAAGGGCATCTGTGGACAGCAGGGACGAAGGAACTCTGCAGACCTGAGCTATTCTAGAAACACATGATTTTATTGCAAGGGTCATGGGTAAAGAGGGCTGCTTTCAGCCACCAGCCTCGGCTGAAGGGAAGCCCCAAAGAGAGAGGGAGAGAGAGAGGGAGTATGAGGTAAGGGAGGTAAAAAAGCTAAGAGGGGTAAGAGAGGTAAGAGAGAGGGAGGTAGAAGAAGCAGAGCTAGACAATGGGCAAGAGAAGGGGCGAAGAGGCAAGAGAGCAAAAGGTAAGAGGAGTAAGAGAGAAGACCAAGGAAAAGAGATCGAGGACCTTGTTACATTATATCTCCTTTTGTGTTGAATATTCTGATTTATAGTGACCAACCGGCGCCAGATACAAAACCTACAAACTTTGTATGCAACTTATGAGAACTACTAAATTACCATATCATCCTATATTCTAAACTCTGAAGACTACTCTTCTAATCTACTTTTTCCTTGATGCCTTGGCAGGGTGGAGAGGGGCTGCATTCTTGGGTCCTTTTGTTTTCTGTCCTTCAACCTATCTCCAGCTAATCACTGTCTTCCTGCCTGCCATGCCTATATCTCAAAGCTGCCCTTCATTTCTATTTCACTCACAGATTTTATATCTCAAGTATCTTACCAGACAGTCATATCCATAAGCCCTTCCTGCCCCATCTTTCCCAACACATTCATATTTTACACATGTAATAATATGAGTGCTAATTGTCATTGTATACTATATTTTCAGTGGGTTTTCCTCAGTGCCTGACTAAAGTTGAGCATAAATCTTTTTAGCCCTCTGAATTTGTATTCATGTCAGTTTTATTCAGTTCAATTCTGGTTCACTTTGCCTTGCTTTAGACTGCAGATTATGCCCAACAGTGGAAGAGTGGATTTTGAATTTTTTTACGTGTCAGATTTCCCTGTATCCAATTTTATCAAAAAAGCTGTCACCAGTTTCTTCTGAAACCAGCAAATCTTTTTCTTTCTAATTACATTTTTACCATATGCTCATCCAGATGGCATATGCCAAACATTTTCTAGGGTGTTATAAAATGACCTGACTTTGGAGGATTTAACTGTTGAAGAAGCCTTAAAAAAAAAAAAAAAAATTGACACTGGGGCAACAAAAAATAGTCCTAAAAAGAAAGAAATAAAAAAAATCTGATAAATATCCCCAGCTGCATTTTGCAGCTGTGATCCTAAATTCTTGGTATATACACCTGCATAAAAACAGTGAAAATATAAGGAATGTTTTCTTGAAGTGTTAAAAGTTGACTCCTTTTTTAACCACCAAAACTAAAATTTTTGTCTGCTGAATATGTCTAAAAAATTCTAGAGCTTTGAGCGACTCTCTGGTTTCCTACAAAATGGAGCAAAAAAGACTTTGTCAAGGCACCAGATTCTCTGTAGGAGCTGCAGTTTTACTGAGCAATGTAATAACTACTTGTGCACTTTCTTCTTGAAATATCATTTTCAAGGCAGTTGATGCATGATTTTGACACTTGTGTCCCAGTTCTTAATAATTCTTGGGGGATTTCTTAGAGAAAATAAATTAACTTGAGATATACTGAGGGGTTCCTGGAAGAAAGGAAGGAAAGAAATTATTTTTCGTATTTAGCTACTAGTTAAGCTAAATTAACAAAGATCAGTTTTTGATTTTCTGGAGAGTTTGCATATTTCTTCGTCTCTATGACAGTTCTCTTTTAACTGTCGTTGTTTTGGTAATCTTTCCAGATTATCAAGCAGGAAATATAGAATACCCTCATGTTGTTATTAATTTCCATAAAACTGTCTGAAGTCTCAAGCCATTTTACTTAGTGCTAATTCCTGAAGAATAGTGATTGAATGAGAATTAAATTTGCTTCCTTGTGTTGCTGCAATAGGTTTTCCCACTGCCAAAAAATTTGGAGTGAAGAGCCCAAGACTCTGAATAGAGGACGAAGAGGTAGTTTTGGGGCAGGATGGGCAGAGACTCATGGCAGAGGCTCAGATGGACAATTGTAAATGAAAGTTTGTTCAGTGTCCTTCACTTGCACAGATCTCATTGAAAATCACAACTGCAATCAACAAAGCAGATCCTCCACCTCCTCCAAATTAATGAGACAGGATTTTAACAGTGCTCAACAATTTGAAGTGGTTTTGTTATTTCTGAATTAAACTTTTGGTAAAAAGTCCTTATCTCCATCCTCCTCACCCACTTCCACTCATCAGTTTATGAGTGATTTGACATTTCCACAGACTCTTCTCTGTCTCGAGTGAAAAAGCCTATTTTGTAGGTAAATCAATTTGTATAGAAGAGATACTTAACTATTTAAAAGTAAGGATTAAACACCCCAAAACTGCAAGCTGGTGTTAACCTGTGAAGCAACTGAAACAAACTCTAATAGGGGAATATGAACTGAGACACCTGAAAGCAGCATGTCCCATCCTGTCAAAATATGATGCAACAGGCAATTGAATACAGCTGTTTTAGAGTTTGTGGGTGTGCAGCTGTATTCAACTCACTTTGAGGTATCTCTTTTTCTGCTTTCTTTCTGGAAGTCTTTGCAGAATGGAACTGAAGTTGTTCAGTTTGTTACTTATTTCTAAAATCATGTTTATCATAACCAGGATTGCTGGGTTCATGCCGTAGTTTTCAGTTTCTTAGAAGACTTATAGCTCTAAGCATTTTTCTGTGGAAATGCAGACTCCATTTCTTGTCAAAGAAACCTTTTGACATGTCAAAAGGCAAAGGCTAAAAAAGCATTGTACTCTAATACTTTGTTTTCAATTACTAGTAAGCGTTATTTAATCAAGGTCTCAATTGCAGTCTTTGTTTATATATTCCTTGGATTTTTCAGCCTCTTAAATAAATAAAGACAATGCTAGGAAGATTTCCATTGAAAATATTACTGAGTTAATAATTTGAAGCTAATTATGTGCAGATTCAAAGTGTCAGTCTTAAACTACAGCTCTGACTAAGCCAAGCATGAATTTGGATAGGCACATGTTAAGTTAGGCTCTTCATGTCCTGGGCTTCTGAATTGTGTTTGCAGGTCCTAGCTGCTGTGATGCAGCTGATCAGTGCTCCCCAGGGTGTTTTTCTTTTCTAATTTTCTTCCTCTTTTGATCACTGTAGGCCCCTTTGTGGGTAAGTGTGCATGTGAATTTTATGCCACACAGCAACATCTCTATTCTGCTCTGTGTGCTGGTGCTGGCACGCTCAGGTGCCTTCTCTCTCATTTCCCCTGTTACCTTCTCTTTTGACTAGAGCAGTTGCCACAGAGAGTTTTTGAGAGTAAGTGCTTATGATTGCACTTCTGCTATGATTTTCCATAGCTGGTAGTTTATCTCTCAGAAGAGTCTGGTATATAAAATCTCTGTTCAAGAAATTCTCTAAGAATTATTCTTCATATGACAGCAGTATCCCACTGCTGACAACATGAGTGCATTGGAGAAGATGGCCTTTTGTGAAGCAGGGACTAATCTCAGCTGTTGAAAATGGGAGGAAATAAGTGTCTCTCTTTGAAAAGGCAATCTAAGGGCAGCTTGAGTTTGTGTACATGGAAAGAGCACTTCATATTTAAAATTTCAGGCTTTTTCTTTTTCTCCCATTTTTCTTTGAGAAAAGTAAATATTTAGGTATGATGTAAGAACCGTGTGTAAATGTATCTAAATACATTTTTTTACGGACTTTGAAGCAAATAGCAAGTTTGTAGTGTTGCAGTTATGCTTCTAAGATTTTCACAGTGTAAGGGATGTTCTGGGTAGGGTTCCCCAAAGCAGCTTTTTTGAATCCAAGATTATTAGATTCTAGTTTAGAACTCATAACATAGTTATTCTGCAGAAGTCAATATTTTCCATAGCTGAGATGGAGATCAAAAACCTCCAATTAATGTAAAATTTAAATTAGTCTTGAACTGTGGTACCACAACTGGCATCTCAATAATGAACTAACCACAGGAGGAAGCAGGTTTGTCAATGTACCATCACAGAAAGCTTTAAGCATTCATCTAATCTCTTCTGGGATCATATTTATACATCTTACTGCTTTCTTGAAATACATCTCCAATGTACTGAATGGCACAAGAATATCTGATGCAGTGAGTGTGGAAGTGTGAGCTGCAGAGTCTTTTTAGCTGATGTATTTCAAGGTGGATAACCTTGAAAATCAATAGTGTCTGCTGCGCCACTCAGAATCATGATGGGCTGCTCCTCACTGATCCTCTTGCTTAGGCTTTGAACAACTGATACTGATGCCTCAGCACAAGCCAAGGCAAGCCCATCCAGAAACAGGGCTGCTCTTCTAAGCAAATCTCTGCTCTTTAAATTTATTATGTGAAGTGCAGATTTTGGTTGGGGGATTTGGGGGTTGTTTTGGGATTGTTTTTTTTTTTTTTTTTATTTTAAAACAGACTGCACAAGTGCTGGAAGATAAAGTACAATGACAGGAAAGTAGTTTTCAAAGGCTCAAGCATATTTATTGCTTGTAAATATGACATTTTCTCTTTGTAGACAGAAGGCGTTTTCCATTTGGGCTTGTAGCTTCCCCGTTACAAAAATGGAAACGGCTATTAGGAAAAAATTATTAAATAGGTTATCTTAACTTTGTGGAAAGATAACTTTGTGGGGCTGTCATCTAAGAGAGGTGAAAAATGCAGAGTTTTGTCTTCTCTACCAAAACAAAGTTCTCACGTTGAAATAGATACTTTTATAGATACCAGTGACACCTCAGAAATGGTCTCATTAGAAAGACGCAATGTTTGAATACCTAGAAGCACAAGCGATAAATAGGATTTTATGGAGAGGAGGTGCCTGGGAGGTCTTGAAGATGGATTTGTTAAATGGTCTGCATATAATTCTATGGGTTTTCTAAGAATTCATATGAAAAAACAAAATAGAAAGTTATTCAGAATAAACTGACAAAAGCTGGAGGAACAGGAGGAGAAGGAGGAAGAGAATGAAGTATCACATGTGATGCTCTTACTAGTAAAAAATAAGTACTTTCTTTGCTGACCTCACCATATGCATATATTAAGAGAGCACAGATATATTCTCTTGCTCTCTTATTTTTGCAAGGAAGTAGATTCTGCTGCCTCTGATCATATGCATGAAAAGACAGCATGTTACTCTTAGGCAGATTGAATTTAGTGATACTGATAGAAAGCTTCTTTGAAGAAAAGCCCTAGAAAAATCCAGTAACAGAAATAGATTCCCACTGAGAGTTTACTGAGATTTTGCTGCTCTTCTGTGTATCAGTAATGAAGCAGACCACGGAGAGAAAGTAAATTGATGTCAGGGCCAAGGTGTATGTGTTGGGGAAAGATCAGAGAAGTTTATGCATGTCATTGATGCTGAAAATAGATCTCTGAATGATACCTTTCTCCTTATGGACTGCCAGTTTGGAGTTGTTCAGGGAATTGTATTTGCAGATGGAAAAGGGATAGGTGGTGAGTGAGTGCAACAATGCTGGTTTCAGAGTATGTCCCTTAACTCTCACATTATAACATATTATCAACAATTACCAGATTTGTGACAATTACTTGACTTTCATCTTGTTAATTAACAAGAGATGTCCAACAAACTCCCTGGTGCTGTAGGGATATCTGCCTCTCTGATGGGCATTTCAAAGTTCCTAGGCTGGGCACCTGGTTGTTACCCTTCTCAGAGCCTGTGTCCTCCCTGCAGATGGGGTTGGGACTTGGCTCCCTCCATTTACAGTCTACTGCATTTATCTACCATGAACTAGATTAATTCAGCACTTGCAGACTTACAGTCTCTTGAAAGTAAAAAAAAAAAGAGTTAACTCTTGGTCAGGCAACTTAATACAAATATTATCTGAAGTTTCTCATAACTGCAATAAGTTGATGCCATGAGCTGGTAGATCTGTCTTTGTACTGTGCTGAGCAGATATTGCTTGTTGCCTGCAGTGGTAGTTTGGTTTCCTGAGGCATGTGAGTTCAATGGATGGTGTTTGAGTTATGACACTGGAGTGGTTCTGTTTGTCTATCTGATTGGCACTGGGAATTGGTAGCTGTGATTCAGTGGGGACTGCAGGCATTAGGTGGAAAATGCAAAGTATGTTTTGGTTCTGACTGTGTACAGCATCAGCCACGTTTCAGTGTTTATTAACATTAATTTAAAATCTTTATGCTTTTAAACTGTTACCTATTTCATGGATATATGGTGTTGGATAGTTTTCATCCTTTCCATTTTCTGCTTGAAAACTCAAGATCTTTCCCTCCAGCCATGAGAATTTTTCTTCTAAGTACAATAAACAGGCTTTGTCATAACACCATAGAAGAAAGTAAAGTATTTATTAATTCCACATAAATATGTTTTCTTGATAGTTTTTTGTTTGTTTGTGCCCTGGAACATTTTGAAGTGATTTCAGATAGTTTATTCAAATAGCAAATACAGAGCTGTTACGGATGCCTTAGGAAGAGAGAGAATTCAGCTCAGAAACTTGCTTAACATCTTATATCCCCAAATTAAAATATGTTTCTTCTTTTAAAATGACTGACAGACTCTAATTGTTGTGGTTTATGCTATGAGTAGGTCATTATTATTTATTCCTTCCAAAATTGAAGGATGAAAAATTAAGGGCACAGATGACAAAGGCTTTATTGTCGGGTTATTTTTCATTCATATATGGGATATTATTAAATGTGTGCTGTCAGAAAGAGGCCTTTTTAAAGCCTGATACTATTGATTACTATTTGAGACCTGCCAGCAGTATTATTACTTAATGCATAAGAAAATCTAATAAAAAAAATTGTTAAGTTGGTGTTTTAGTTCCTCTAGTGAGAACGTTTCAGATATTCATCTCATATCGTTGCACAAATTGCTTGGCTCAAGTAGGTACCACAAAATCATGCTTTAATGATTTTTTTCCTTTTTCCATCTTTTATTTTTTTTCACAGTCACATGACACAATCAGCCACATTTGAAGACCCTCGAATAGAGAGCTGCCAAATAACCCCTCCAGCCCCTCGGAAAGTGGAAATGAGGAGGGATCCTGTGCTAGGATTTGGGTTTGTGGCTGGTAGTGAAAAGCCAGTTGTTGTACGCTCAGTAACACCAGGTATGTTTTCCTCGCCTGACCCCAGAAGAAAAATTTGATTTAGCCTACTAAGATGAAATGCAGCTATAAATTTGAGAACTGCTGAAATATTCAGGCAGGCAAAGAAATCACAAATACTAGATATGATTTTAAGCCTAGTCTTACCCAGTGGTTTCCTTCCTCACATTAATTTTTGAACATTACATAACTGTGTTGGCAAAAAGCCAGTTTGGAGTTATTGCTCTGAGCCATTACTACTGTTTGCCTGAAAAAAGTTAACCCATTTCACTCAAGGAAAGAAGGTCTTCTCCACAGTATCTTTATATTGGTTTGCTGTCACCATCATTTCCATTGAATCTGCATTTTCAAGAGGTATGTTGAGTTCTGAGATTGAAACTTGCATATTTTTCATTCTTACCATCACCCTCCCAAGGAAAGAGAGGTTTCTAAAACCAATATTTCTTTCTGAAAAAGAGGATGCTATTGCTGGCTTTTTCTTTTCTTTAATGAATGCATCTGTATAACTATATGGTTAAAAGCCAGGTCAGAAGATATCCCTAAATATCTTACCTGCAGTGAAAATTAGTGAGGTTTTTGATATTTTTGAAGTTATGAGACACCAGACCTGGGATAATCCGTCTCCCAAATAGGAGGCTTCTGCTCTCTGCACTTAAAAGTTCAGTTATTATGTAAAATTTCAGCCAAGGGCAGGGATTTGACTTTGCTCTTGTTCAATATGTTCTCCAGAACCCCCACAGAGAGCAGAGGAGGGGCAAAATCGACTTTGTGAAGTCCTGATGTCATTTACCCACATGTGTGCATTGATTACATTTGTATTGCTTTCACATGAAGTGAACAGTGTAACTAATATTTGAACCAGATCCAGACAGCTCATTTCTCTCAACTTGGCATTATTAATGTAGTTGTATGTTAAAATTTGGAAAATGTGTTTAATATGTTCTGTTCCAAGTGAATAGGAGGAAATATGAGCTCAGGACAACATTCTTCTACATGGATTTGTATCCATTTAGGGGGGATATGGAAGTGAAGTAAAGTTTTCAAAGCAAGCAGAGGAAAGGATCAGCATTAGCTCAGTTGTTGAATGAATTGGTTTTGATGCTGAAACATTTTCTTTTAAGACTGTATCTTCATAGTGGTAATATTACTCAGTTTTTTATGTATCATCATTGCAGAGTGTAAAGACAAAGACTAGAGAGGATAGATCTTTACACTAGGAACTGTGATGTTACATCATCTGGCCATGTAATTGTGCTGGGAAACAAAGCACTATGTGCATTTTATAAAGTATAATGCACTCAATGTGCATTTCAGCAGTGCAGAATCCAAACCACATAGACATATACATGCCTGATTGTCTATTCAGACTAATGCTAAATAGTCATGTCTAACTGAAAGTGGCAATGCTTTTGGATGTACCCATGTTCATCAAGTGGTAGGAACCCAGCAGAAAAGAGATTCAAGCAGCTGGAGGTATAAAAACTTACTCTCTCCAACTGAAGAAAGCAGGTTTGTTTTGCCTAGAGCAGAAAAGTCATAGCAGAGACCTGCTGACTTTCAAATATGTAAGGGATGTTTCATAGGAAAAAGGAGTAAGATGTTCTTGGGTGTTACTTTGCCTGGGACAGGAAACAATGTGTTGCATCCCGGAAGATCTGATATATTTACCATGGGAAAAGACTGCCTGATCTTAACAGTAGATAAGCAGGATCATCTGTTCACAGGAAAAGAAATCTTTCTCAGGGTGGTCTTACAAAATATCAGATGAACATTGATCAAGGATGATTAAAATATAATTGATCACACCTTAAAAAGTGCATTAGTCCACAGCTTATGTGTTCTTTTGGCCCTTCAGAAAGCTGAGCCCTTAGTTTAGGTGGTTAGATACAGGTTCAGAACTTGAGGAACGTCAGTAGAAGGTTGCAGGATTTTCCTGGTGAGGGAGTACTGGTAACGTCAGAAAATAGTGTTAGTGTAAAAATGTCATTAGCTGAAGAAAAAGCACGCTTGCAGTATGTGATCAACAGTGTGTCTGTGCTTTTACAATGGTCTGCTAACCTGTGCTCTTTTTTTGTTTGTTTTTTTTATCTTCATTTGTCTGCAGGCGGCCCCTCTGAAGGAAAGCTTATACCAGGGGATCAGATCATAATGATTAATGATGAGCCAGTCAGCACTGCTCCAAGGGAGAGAGTCATCGACCTTGTCAGGTAGTTGATGTCCTGTCACTTAAACTACAATCTCAGTGACTTATTGCCTTGTGCAGTCATTCAGTAGTACAACAAGTCTTGCCTTCCCATGGCTGAGAAAAGGAAAAATAATGTTGCTTTGGTTATAATGAAGAATGATGAATTATTTTAGTATAGAAATGGAGTGTCCTCTTAAAATGTCATCTGGGTATCTGGAAAAGTATAAAACATCCAGGAGTAGCTCCAAAGTACTTGAGTGTCAGAAGAGGAATAGTATTCTCCTTGTATTTATTTTGGTGTGGATTGTTGAAAAGATGATTCCTGGAGCATGGAAGCGCTGCTCACTGTTGCATTACTATTCATTTTTCACATGAAGAAAGTTAAGTCAGGTTTGTCTTATGTGAAGAGTAAAGAAAAAAAAGGGTGACTTTTGAGAGTGATTAATTGCATGTAAATATGTAGATAAGCTCAAAAAGTGTTCAGGTAGAATGCAGATAGGTGAGTTTGTGTGAAAGAAGCAGGCAGCAAAGAGAAATAAAAGGAGAAAACTAGACAAAAAGGTGGCTGGGAAATGTCAGTATTTGTAACAGGATGTAGAAGGAAAGGAAGAACAGTGACTTACAAATGCTAAAGATGTAGAAAAATATTTATTGTGATTTATATAATAAACTTTGCTTTTGGAGTAACAAGAAATGTTACTGCATTGCACAGAAAAATGGCAAGTAACTAAAAAAATAAAATTAATAATTTAAATTCCAGTAGCCTGGTTGCTGTACACCAGTTTTGTTTGTATATTCTCCTTCCCATTGGTGTAAACTCTGAATTGGTGAGTCTTGTTGTATTCTGAGAGATGCTCAGGTTGTAATGAGACTGACACGTCTCCTCAAAACTTACAGCCAGCAGTGTTTTCCCGTGTTACATGTGTAATTTTGAAAGGTCACATTAGTTTGCAATAATTTGGGCACGAAGTGCCCAAATTGTACTCGTCCTGCAAATGGATGCTCATTTGCTGGGGATTTAGCTGAAAGAAAACTTCTAAAGATGTTGCAGAAATGGTATAAAAATGCCAGCAATGCTGACAGCATTTATCTGTGTTAGATGGGATTAAAAAATATATTTTTCATGTATTTTTCAAAAAAAGTGTTAGCCTGCAAGTCAACTAACAAAATTTGCCAGGAGCTTCTTGTGATGAGTAGACTCCATAAACTGAAAGAACTGTCCTGCTCCTAATAAAGTTCTGTCTTGTCCTCTGTGCTGATCACTGGTATAAGCCTCAAAAATGGGTCTTGTACTCGTTTTTGATGTCTTTGTTTCTCAGTAAAGCAATAATACTCTCTTCTTCATTCTTTCCCTGGTTCTTTGATATTAAGCAAAGTTAGGTTCTCTGTCTCGTTTTCTGCTTCTAGCAATATGTAGTAATAACAGCAAGGATAATAGACTGATTAGACCTGTGACAAACTGAATATATTGTATAGTTGATTCTCTGTCTGCCTTCAAATGAGAAACTCAATAAGAATGTCACTTCTCCCATTTACATTGACTCCATTGGTAGTGCCAAATTAAGTGTTGTTTCGTTCCAGGGAAAGCTTTAGGCTTTTCTTACACTGTAATTCTACCTCTGCGCTCAAAATCTGTCTGCTGTTGGGATTTTGACAGAGACTTATTCTTTGATGAAATTTGGAGTGAAATATATTGCAGTTATATGTTACAGCATTTGAAAATAAGAGCTTTCTTTTCATGCCAGTGGGGATGCCTGGAATGATCAGACATTGTCAATGTGCAGTCCTGACACCACAGCAGAAGCAATTCTTTACACCAATGAAATAGTGAATCTCTTCTGTATAATTAAAGGTTTTCATATGGGTTAGACACATCTGCAACTTTTCATTGCATCTGCATTTTTCAACGTGCCTGAGAGAAGTTTTGAAATCTTGTTTTTCTGCAGGTAGCAGCGTCTCAGTGGTCAGCAGTGAAGGTGTTTTAAATACATAAGTTATGCTGTGGGAATAATCACAAAATCACAGAACTGAGAGGAGACTTCTGGAGGTCATCCAGTCTAACCTCTTCTCCAGGCCAGGAAGTGTCAAAGTTACGTGTGGCTGCTCAGCACTTGCCAAATCAAGTCTTGAATATCTCCAAATATGGTGATTTCTTAACCATACTAGGAAAGTGTTTCAGTTCTTAATTAGTGGCCTTTCAAAAAGACATGAGCCAACTTCTTTATCAGCCGTAGATGCATCTAATCTAGGCCCATGGACTTGTGAGTGTCACTCTTACCTAAGCAATCCTTAATTCAGCCTTTGCCTCTGTTCCGTAAATTCTGTCAATGGGCTCGTGGACCAGGGTGGCAGACCTTGCCACTAAAGGCCAAAGCCAAGAAAGCATTGAGCATCTGAGCTTGTTCCAAATCCTTCATCAGGTTACCTACTCAGTTTAGCAATAAGTTTGTATTTCCCTTGGCTTTCACTGCTAATGTAGTTGTAGAGACCCTTCTTATCCTTCACCCATCCTGAAAAAGTTTCAGTGCCCGCTGAGCTTCTCAAACCCCATCCTTGCCTGGCCAGGTACAGCTTCTCTGTTTCTCTTGGGTAACCTGTCTCCATTTCTGTCTCTGATGTCTTTCCATTTTGTGCTGGGTCTTGTTCAGGCTTTCCCTGTGGAGCCACACTGGTATCCTGCATTGCCTCCCTGCTTCCTTGCAGGTTGGAATGGACCATTCTGGCACCTGGAGGAGACTCTCTGAAGATCACTGAGCTCTGCTGGGCTCTGGCCTTTTAGATCTGCATCCCAAAAGACCCTGCTTGCCAGTGCCCTGAACAAGCTGCAGTTTGATTTTAGACTGGACTCCTCTTCCTCTTTTTCTTCAGCATCCTAAACTGTACTATCTTGTGGTCTCTGCAGCAGAGAAACTGATATTCCAACACTATTTTTTTCTGTGATTATATATTTCTTGCTGATTAGGTATAACAAGGTATATTTTATATTCATGTGAAATTCAGAGGCTATTTTTATACAGCTTTCCCTCAAAGCAAGCTTTTTTGTAGTCAACAAACAATTTGTCATAATAATTGCAGTGAGTGTGTAAAAAATTAATCTACTTTCAAAATACTGATGTAAAGATCATAGAATATTAAACAGAAAAAAACTCAAATTGCATAAAGAAAAAGGCAGATTTCATAACCAGGTGAGCATCAAACGTCACCAGGATTAGGAAAGCCCAAAACTTCCAAGCAAAATATACATAAATGCTAGATGCTAAGTCAACCTTGAATTTTTAATGAAGCACAATATTTAATTGTTTTCCAAGAAAACATTTTTAGAACATTAACTTACAAAGAGTTATGAGCTTGAAGGAAAAGAAAATGGAAAAGGCAATTTCTGCTTTCTTTAAAAAAAACTTAAATGTCCACCGAAAGGTGTGACTGAAAATTACCTTTTTTTGGTTAGGAAAATCCTTTTTGGTTAGGAAGAAGCATATCCTAACCAATAAATCAGCTTTATTTCTAAATTTCACACAAATCTGAGTAATTTCTTTTAGATTTTTTTCCTTCAATCCTTTTCCTATGAGCTCCTAACTGTTACTCCTGCAGTATTAGAAATAGACTGGCCTTTCAAGAAAGTCTCTCTTGGTTTTACTACAGGAAAATACAAAAAGTTAAAGGCAATGCATAATACAGATTTTTTCCAATTGGCTTTTTATTGCATTGTAATATTTTAATTATCTCTCGGCTTTTTAAGCATTCATTACTGAAAATAATCTTCGTTAAGTAGAAAACTGTTATACCCACTTTTGATGACTCCAGGGGCTACTGAGCAGGAACCTGGTGAGAGATTTTGGGTTGTTTTTTAAGAATTGAGGAACAGTCTTGTATCCTAGCGAGTCTCAGGTCTGGAGATTATCAGGGCTATTCATTATAAATAGCCCCTGTAGGTCGTTCTGATTCACTGAATTCTTTTGGCTCTGCTTTACTGGCAACACTTAATTAGTGTTCAAGTTGTCCTTTAAAAGCCAGGGTTGCAGAAACATGAGTCCTGTGTGGTTTGCGGACAAAATCCATTTGGCCTCATTATTTCTGGGTGCTGTTCAATGGCTTTTGCACCATATTATGTTCTCCTGAGCTATTTCTATCATGAACTCAGAAGTCGTGTTTATAGTTTCCCTTATGAAGAGATCAGTTTTATGAATGTCACTTGTGGTTGTGGTCAAGATGAACTCCATTCAAGGCAGACAATTACAGAACTTCAAAAAAGAGGAATAAACAAGATTGCTTTTCTAAATGTAAGCTTCAAGTAAAGGCAAGTAGCAAGAGAACAGAATACAAAGGATGTATTGAAGTGCAGTCAGTTCAAAATTTATCGGAGCATTTTATGTTGGTTTTATTTTGCTGCTGATACAGATTCTGTGAGTTAAAGCTTTTCACACATACTTAACAGTAAATACTTTGAGATAACATTAAAGTCATGGAGCAATTTTTCCTTATATGAAGGTAAGCAACAATGGAACACTGACATGTTAGAAGGTATGTTAATGTACAGTATCAATTATTGATTGTTCTGAGGTGCATGAATCTCATTATCATTGGTTATTGTTAGTTTTTTATCTTTTTAAGAATCATCTTAATCAACCCTTTTTTTTTTGAAACAAAAAAAAAATCTAACAATAATTTGCCTTATTAGCTGAATTTTTACAACGTCAACGATTTGCTTATCTTAGATTGCACTGAGTAGGCATTAGTCTACAAGGATCCCAGCTGATGTAAACTGTATTTTTATTTAGCAAGGTATTTTACTGAAATTTTAAGTGACACACAAGTGTACTGCTTACTCCATAAACCAAACAGTGAATATGGCATGGTAGTGGTACTTTGTTCACAGTCTAATTAAAATAGTTGTCCAGGCAGGCATCCAGGAGAAACTGCATCTGAGAGGGTGATCCATCTGAGATACTTGTTTTGGAACTGCTACCCTGTTGCAGAAAACTTCATTATACATTGACTAAAGAAGAACAGAATTTTTTTAGAGTAGAAACCTGACTTCTAGGTTGCTAAATTAGCTAGATTAGTCCATTCCTTGCAACTGTAACATCAGTAAATCAGTATTTGATATCCTGTGGAATTCCACTAAAAGACTTTAATTGCAAAGCGAGAAATGAAAAAGGTGAAATTCATTAAAGCCTTTTATTTCTTGTTGGCTTTATTTTCTGTTTAACAGTAATGACTCAAAAACCTCTCTGAAATAACTCTTTCTTTGGCAAGTTAATGTCACAGCAGGTTTTCATCAAGAGGATCTAGAGAATTCTTTAAAATCTTTAGTAGAATTTATGGTTTAATCATGTATTGCCATAAGACTGGAGAGATGGAACCTTCCAGGATTTAAGGCTGCATGTTGCATTTTAAGTCCTAACATGAATTTAATCAATACTGACCCTCCTCACCATCACTGTGAAATGGATGAGGATTCTGTCACTCCCATTTGACTCTGTGTATGTGAGAGAGAGAACCACTTTTCCCACTCTGTATCCTCAGAGCTAAATGCAAGTGTAAAAGGGAGCTCAGTGACTGTCCCTGTCATCATCACCATCTCACAGCAGCTGAAAATGCCACTTCTCAAATGTTTCTGGATCTAGTTTAGACAGTTTCTTATATCGGATGAAGTAATTTTGGTGGACTTACTATTAAGGATATTCTTTCTTCATCAACATTATAGAGAAAAAAATCAAGCATATTAAGCTATTATTTATGGTACTGCTTAGCAACCATGAACCTTGAAAACTGCTTTTTCTGAAAAAAAGTCATGCAGACATTTTAATTTGAAGGTACTCCATTATACTCCCAGTTCAGTATATAAATCCAGAGGCTGTACCCACTTTGTGTCAGGCCTTGACTGATGATTTGCTAGTGTTTTAAATTTTAAACACATAATGGTGAACAAAGGGACAAAACATTGGACCATGTGATCTGTAAGAGTTTTACAAGTGCCATCAATGGAGATAAGCTTTCTGCCAGGTCATTTAATTAGCTGATCAGCTAGCCCATGCAGGGAGCTCAGAGTCAGGATATTAGAAGTCAATTCCTCTGTTAGATATGTATCTTCTACCTTTATGTATCTGTAGCTTCTGCAACGTAAGACAGAAATAACTGGATCGTGCTTCAAATTAGCTCTGAATCTGTGAGAGCACACATTTAATATTATCTCATTTATCTTTTTTTCTTGGCTGTTTTGGTGCTTCTTGTTCTTGAACTGATATATCGAAGACTAATTCAGGTTTCTCCAGATTTCAATTACTAATCTGCAATAACATTTTCAAAGGCCTGTAAGAGCTGAAAGCTGTATAGAGGTATTACTTGTTATTGTTAAAATCAATACCAACTATGGATATTGCTCTCTTTTAAGTCCATTGTACCTCTGAAAGCATCCAGTGTCACATCCTTGCTTATTCTTAGCAGGAAGTTGACTGACATGGTTTAGAAAGGTTTGATAATTCATATGTTCTGAATGCTGAGGTCTTAATTTGTTGTGTAAACTTAATTTTCTTTTTGTGTTAACCATACTGAATGGCCCCCAGAGTTGGAAAGTGAAATTCCCCCCTTTCTTGAAATTTCAAGGCTTGATGTGTAATCTGTTTGAAATGTTGTGTCATCATCCCACTCTGTTGTCTAGAAAAAGGAGTCAGCCGTGATGAATTTCAGGTCAGCTGTTCCTTAACAAGTTGCTTTATGGAATGCAAGGGTATGAATGGAGATGTGGAACAGCTGTGCCCAAACACAAGTAACTGTACTGATTGATTCTTCAGTTGTGAACTAGCAAATGTTGCTCTCATTTGCTTGTTCTGACAAGCCTATTGCTTCTCGTCCAACTAAACAAAATTGTTGGCTTGTCCAAATGGAAGATTTGCTCTAAAGCCAGATGCACTGACGTGAATGATTCAGAGTAATTGTTTGCAAGTAAAGCCATTCAAATGAACATCCAGCTTTGAATTTATCCTGAATTAATGCTTGCATGTGATGAATTACCTTTAAATTGCATGCTCTGCAATAGATGTTTATTCCTCTTTGTGATGTTTATATAAGCCCCATGCATCAAAGGTTTACATCTGGTTGGGATATGTAGCCAGAGGTACCTAAAAATCTCATGTCCTATGTTTGGGGTAGGGAGGGTAAGAGAGTAGGTGTTAAACTACTGAAATCGCATGGTTTCTCTTTCCCAACTGCATTATTTGTCTCTTTTGAAAGACTCTTCAAAAGAGTGTCCTCAGAGGCAATGTTGGGCAAGCCAGCCCTTTCCATTGTGCTGTTTGTACTGCAGTGTTCTGTGGATGCCTTGAAGACATTACAACAGCACAGCTACACTTACACAAGTGTATTCACCATGAAATTTAATCAGCAGAAGGTAGAAGCCAGGGAGAAACACAAACCAGTGACAGTTTTAGGAGCTGTTTGGGAAACACCAGTCTGTACAGAACAGCTTCTGGGACTGGGGAAGTATAGGCTGACAGGAGAGGATTGTGCCATGCACCTGGGGCTGCCAGCATGGAGTAGCTGTGAAGAAGGAAGCTGACAGAGATGCCTTCACCACTGCATGGAGTCAACTGACAAAGTAGCTCTGTCCTTCCAGAAGTGTCTGTCTGCCCTCACTGGGAAGTTTACAACTCCTTTAGCCGGCCAGTCAATTGCTGACTAATTCAGCACATACACCTCAGCTAATGAAGCTGTTTTGAAGGGCAAAACATAGCCATTTCTGAGAAGATATGATGGTTGTGGGCCTGTGATGCTTTGGAAAGGCTTTCACAATGTGGCTTTTCCCAGTGGTGGCATCAGCATTCTCTTTTATCCTGAGCCACTACTACTCATATGAATCACAGAAATTAAGTGTTTTTTATCCGTTGCCGACATGCTTCAGGATGACAGAGAACTAGTTCTTTAAAATACTGAAATGTAGATTGCTTTGTCAATAAAGTGGCTTGTAGCTGCTCTGAATTACTCCAAAATGCTGTATTTTGATAGATAGATGGCAAAGGTGATGTCAAGAGCTGAGAGGCAAACATGATATTTTTATGATTTTGTAAGTTGACCCTTGGAGACTTCTGTCAGCTACAGGTACCTTGTATGAGAGAAAGGCATTTAAATTGCCTCCTTCTAAGGAATGCTGTTTTGAAGGTGGCAGTTTTACATGCACCAGTGTTCATAGGAGGTAAAAAGCAATTTAAACTGTTGAGAGAGAAAGGTGAAAGGATTGTGACCAATTTGCAATGTCTTGTATATTTCCATTAATTTGAAGTATCTCTAGTCTTTAGTTTTCAGGGTTTTTTTTTTTTTTCCTGTCAAGGTGGAAGCAGCACTCCCTGGGGTGGGAAGGACATAAGGAGAGTGACTAAATGAGTAAAATCCTACTCAGAGAAAAATGCCATGGAGAGGTACTTCATGGTCCACTGCTATAACAGTGTGATTTTAATGAAATGTGTAATGGGAAGCTGACTCAGGAGTCCCTGAAAATCTTTCTCTAGCTCTGTGGCATGCTGATGCTGTGTCTTTCTGATTCTCAGAGTTAATTTTTACTTTCACAATTCTGTTTACTTTCCAGATGACATTTAGTATGTAAAGTAAAATAAAATAAAGAATGGTGCCTCCTGAAGCTGTGTGTGTCCATAAGGTGGCTGTCCCTCAGAACATTAGGGTCCACTTTCAGTGGCTACCTCTATATTTCGATTTCATATTCCTGCTCTCATGGCCATGTTGCCTTTCAATCAGCCAAAAACACGTTAGAGATGTCAGTGCTTGAAACCTGTAACGTGTAGTTTGTCTAAGGAGTTGGAAAAGCACGCAAAATAGTAGAAATGAGAAAGTACCTATGTGAATACTTAGTAGTTAAACTAGGTTGGAAGAGACAAAAACAGGTTTCATGTTGTGCCAGGGGAGGTTGGGATTCAATATAAAAGAAAGTTTTTCACCTAAAGAGTGGTTGGGAACTGGAACAGTCTCCCTGGGGAAGTGGCCACAGGACTGACCCTGACAGAGTTCCAGAAGTGTTGGGACAACATTTTCAGGCATGTGGTATAACCCTAGGGGTGGTCCTGCGCAGGGCCAGGAGTTGGACTTCAGTGGTCCTTGTGAATCGCTTCCAACTCAGGCAATTCTATGTTTTTATGATTCTCTGAATCCTAGTCTGATAAAATTCTCTGTGACTTCTTTTTCATTGAGAGAAGTTTAGATTTAATTCTTTTGTAAAATAATTGGATCTGGCTGTCAGTGGAATTAACTTGAATTGATTTTTTTCTGACTTTTCTTTTTTGTGTTTGCAAGGCCTAATTTTGGGGTTTTTTTGAAGCTTTTAAAAAAATCTGTTTAAAAGGCTTAAGACAGTCAGTAGCAAGCCCTTTCTCTATCCTGTTTCTCCCCCATTAGAATAATTTTGTAATTCATAGTCTCTTTTAGCAGTTGATAGAGTGATGTAGTTGGGATAGAAATGTTGTGGGGACTTCTGTGTTGGTTGATGGACTAGAAAAGTTTGAACACAGAATTAGATAATATTTTTAATTCAGCAGTAGTGCAGCCAACAAGGCCTCCCAAAACTGCCAAGAGATTGAGTATCTACTTCTAACTCTACCTGATAGGCCCAATCATAAGATTAGTTAAATGGGGAAGAGAACAGTTTTACATATTCTGACTCACTAGTCCCCATTGTGAGCTTCTTCAGTTAAATATTACCGCTGATTGGGATGACTCTGGGTCACAGTGGAATGTCAAAGGAGAAAACCAGTTTCTCATTAATCCAAGACAAAAACTAGTAGAAAAATAGTAGAAAACAAAAATACCTAAAAATAAATTCATTTAAAAAAACTGAGTGCTTCAAAAGACAGCTTAATGTGATAGATTTCTCTGGGATATATTAGTCAGCTTTTACTTGATTTCTGATGTGGCAATTGATCATCTCTAATTTATTTCAGGCAACTCATGGGAAGTAGTGTAAGAAAGTATTTTAGCTACTACTTTAGCTTTTTTAGGTTCTTTTTCCTATAGACGTAATTTTCTGTTTGAGTTTTTACTTGACTTCTAACAACCAAGTCTTCACAAACCTCCTGAAAGCAGCAACAGGAAGAGGGAGAAGATAGATGGTGTATTTCAAAGCAGGTGACTTCCAATTGATGTTGGTCTTAGTCTTGCTTTGGCTTTGTTTGAGAAACAACGAAGCTGGTTCTGAGAAAACAAGAAGTTAGAAAATCAAACTAGATCCTGCAAATACTGAAGGAGAGACTGCAGAGATAAAACCAGATTGTCATCAGCCTACATTTCCCCAAAGGCATATTTCTTACATATTATGTGCTGAAATGTTAATTGTTCTTTTAGCTCCTATTCCTCCTCACGGAGACTAAAGCTTCATATATTTTACTTACTGCACAAGGAAAAATCCCTGCAGTCCACTGTCTATATTGTTAAATAAAGTAATTCGGTTTGATTGGAGATTTAGTTAAAACCACATTTGTTCAGCTTATGAATCAAACAAGACTCCAGGAGAGGCAAAGGTCTTGTCATCTTGTATAATGGAACTTACCCATTTTATGATCACTTCAAGCTTTTCAGCATGTCTGTTACTCAGAAAGCACTGTGTGAAAAAGGCAGTTCTTTTGTAGAAGAAATTGGTTGATACAGCAGTTTAAAATCCTTTAGGTCATCTGTATTGCATAAATACCATAGGAATCATGAGGTTTAGTCATTACACTGAAATTTTCATTCCATACTTCATCTTTTCTTTTCTATACCATTTTCTATGTGTCATTACAGTGTGCCAGCGTCTTAAAAGGAAAATATCATCTGCCTGAGTTTATCAAGAATAGCAAATACTCTCCATATTGGAAGACAGAAAAAAATTAAAATGATTAATTGAGTTTGCAGTCCAGTTTCTTTTTTAATTTTTTATCTTGTGTCATTCTCCTTACTGCTCAATTTTACATGGAAATTATACTTTTGTGACCAAAAATACCCTCTTGTTCAGCATTTCATCTGAAATTCTATTTGTGTTCAAAGTCTTTAATTAAATATTAGGACAACTGCATTAGTAAAGATACTGGTTCCTTTTCCCCCTAAAAAGCATTGAAACTATTTCTTAGTGTTCTACACCAATTACAGTCATGTTGCAGTGTTCAGAAGATGCCTTGAGTGCATTAATAATTCATTCAAACTGCCATGGGTTTAAGGAAGGAACTGTACCACATATTGACATATGAGAGAGGAAGAAAATTCAGCACACACTTTTGCAACCATGTTTTTTCGGAGAAAGAGGAAATTTCATAGTTTATGTTCCCAGGTATACAAACTGAGGATACCATTTGCTAATATAAGTCCTTAGGGCTGTTTATTGGATAAATAACGTGCCATAAGCTTGCAGTATATATTCTATGTTTATATATAGGGATTTGCACATGTTTGTGTGTATGTGTGGAGAGAGAGGAATATGATTCATAAAGCTCTATTATAATGGATTTGGGATTTGTGCGTTACTTAGAAACAAGATCCTGAGTTTCTGCAGCTCATGTTACCCAAAATCTTGTCTTGACATTTTACATGCTTTGTCATGGCCATTTTACATGGTTTGTACAGCCAACCAGTTATAAGAAGAGTTGCTTAGACAGTTTTAAAATATTTCTTTGAAACATTTTCTTTATCTCTACCTAAAAGTGATAAATGAAAGTTGCAAATTCTACCATGTCATTGTAATTCTCTCCATTGGAAAAAAAATCATGTTTCATTTCTGTTTTACAAGAAAAAATACACATTAAAATGGGGAAAGATGTAGACAGAGGGGATTTTTATAGCACCTATAATGTTGTGAGTATTACTAGTTTTATGGGGTTCATAGGATATACAGGTTACCCATGGTGGGAGGTGGAGGGGGAGAGAGAGAGAGGTACTGCATGCATTTTGCCAAAGATACACAATACAAATATAGTGTTCTGCTGTCCTAATGGTGCATACCTACATAATTTCCTGTGAGATGCTGAGGAGTTCAGGAGGGCAGAGCTGGAGGTCATGGCAAAGCTGATGCTTAAGGCTGACAAAATAAGCACGGCATAGAGCAGTTTGTATCGGAAGGGACCTTAATGATCATCTAGTTCCAACCTCCTCGAAATGGGCAGGGACATCTTCTACCAGATCAGGTTGCTTAGAGCCCCTTTCAGTCTAAACTTGGAACACTGCCAGGGATGGGGCATCCACAGCTTCTCTGGGCCACTTGTTCTCATGCCTCACCACCCTGACAGTAAATAATTTCTTCCTTGTTTTCTAAACATATCTTGACTTAGTTTAAAAATTCTTGTTCTATTGCAGCAGGCCCAGCTAAAAAGTTGTTCCTCATCTTTCTCAGAGGCCTTCTCTAATTTACCGGAAGGTGCTGTAAGGTCTTCCTAGTGCCTTTTCCTTTCCAGATTGAACAGTCCCAATTCTCTCGTTCGGTCTTCATAGCAGAGGTGCTCCAGCACTCTGATCCTTTTTGAGACTCTCTCTGGACCTGTGTCTTTGCACCTCTGGCTGATGGAACCACTCTCATGTGGCAATAGCTGGTAAAATTCCAGAAGTTCAGAAACTTAGGGAAAGGAGCTTTGAAAGTTGTGTGCTGGCATTACAAGAGAGGTGCTGTTTCCTAGTGTAGTGTGTTGCATATGGCCTTCAGTAATAAAAACTTTGTTTCAGAAGAAGGCTGGCCAAGGTGAACTGCAGGGTGACTGTGCCTGTTGCTCAGAGCAAGTGGATTAAAGCTGGTGTCGAGACCATTCCTCTCTAGATCCCCTTGGCTCACATAAGGAAACTCAGCCTAGGGGGAAACTACCAGAGATTGTTAAGATGCAGCAGTTCATGCCTCAGCTTGCCATGGCATTAAATAATTCATTGAATCTGACCTTTCAGAGCAGTACATTGTAGCTAATAGAATGAATATAAAATGGATATAAAAAGAATAAGAATATCAAGTGGGAGTAGGGAAGCAATATAAATTTTATATATAACCATGGAAGGTCTGCAGTGCTGTCCATTCCTGAAAATGTGCTGGTAATTGGACATAGTTTGGGAAGAGCAGCAAAAATTAACCATGTTTCCCCTTTTATGAGATTCATAAGAAACTTAGACTAGTTAGGTTGCTGCAGGACAGATCAAGACAGGTTTATCTGAACAAGGACAAACTGGGATAGCAGGTATCTTTTCAGCTTGGTAAAAAAGTCTAGTCCTAACAAACCACAGCTAATAACACTGTGAGAGATAACAGGCAGGGAGAGCTGTGGTCATTCCTCATCATGTCAAGTCTTTGAATTATAAACTTGTATCTGTTTGGAAAGATGTGCTATAGCTCAAGTATAACATAAGGCCTTCATAAAATATCTACCAACAATGCTTAGCCAAGAAGTTTGTGTTTAGATGAAATCAGATAGAGGTTTTATGTTGTTCTTGGAGCTGTGAGTGCATCATAGTAGTAAGACTGCTCTATCTCATACCTGAATTTGAACTTTGAGGAGTTGAATAAGCTGTAGTTACTCCTTTGGGACTATCAGCTCTTTCTGGGAAGATGTGTTTTTTCCAGGAAAGAGGAAAAAAGAGTAGTTCTCTCTTACAGCAGTAAATTTCTGCACTTGGACTCTTGTTCACTGTCACCCATGCCTGTGTTCTGTCCACCTGCACTTAGTGCTGCACAGAGCCTTTCAAAGGCTTACCCACAGCTGGATGTCTTCTGACTTGCAGCCTCACAAGATGCTGATGCTACACAGGACATGACTTTTTTTAAAAAATATATTTTTCATTTTCTTTCTTTTATTTGATTGCTGTTTTGTTTGGTTTGAGGTGTGTATTATTTCACTGGAACTCATGACCTGGTTTTTCAGTGGAAGTCAAAATACAGGATGATAAGGAGTTACTTTTCTGGTACACAATGCTGAACATACACAGTTTACAGTGTATTTCAGTGCTATTTCTTTTTTTCTGCACTGAAATTCTGTGTTGGCAATTAGAGCTCTGAACGTCAGAAACAGCAGGAAGAAATAATAATTTGGTTTGGTTGCACTGTGGTCAAGATTATGGCATGACTGCCTTAATCTGATAGGATTTACTGATCTAAAACTTACTTTTTATTTAAGCAACAGTTTATTTACAGTGGGATTTCTTACTCCTAATCCTTTGATTAGAAAGATGATGTCTTATCAAAGGGCAGTATGCAATAACTTCTTTGAATAGCTACTGTACTGTAAATTTTAAAAATATTTTTATATACTACTTTTCAATATATTCCACAGAAATTATAGTTTATTGACTAAATACTAAACTTTAGGAAAATATTCTAACATGTGCTTGTATAAGTATTTGATATATGCTTTTGAACAGTTAAATTGTTTCAAGAAAAGAATATTTGGATTTTTAATTGCCTGCTGTCTTCACAATACTCTCCTCATGACAGATTATCAATATCTCCATGAGAGCCTTTCAGCTGCTGCTTTACAATAATTACAGCACTTTTGTATGTTTGTCATGAACAATGAGGACAAAAAAATGCTCTTATCAAGGGTGTTCATTTTGATATCTAATACATGAGGCAGGATACCATGAATTTCCCAGTAGGTGCTCATGGTACACCACCAATATTTTGTTATTTCAAAGAAGGTAATTCCACTATAAACATGGACTTTTATGACTAGCTTAATTTATAAAGACAAACATCAGCGGCTCTTCCATTGAAAATACATTTGTTAAGATAATTGTTTAGCAATACTCTTATTATTGTAAATAGACCAACAAAACATTGCATTTTGCAATTATTAATCATAACACAGAGACAGTGATAGTGTTGTTTCACCCTATCCTGCCAGTGCCAGGTCTATTAAAACTCCTGGGTGTTAAA
The DNA here is from genome assembly GCF_009819655.1 of Sylvia atricapilla. NCBI lineage: Eukaryota > Metazoa > Chordata > Aves > Passeriformes > Sylviidae > Sylvia > Sylvia atricapilla. Next base: position 96,923,950 of record NC_089141.1, read on the forward strand.
CAGTCCAGTGCAAATAAAGCAATTCTGTAGCTTTGTAAATTAACTATTTTTTGTTTATTGAAGATACATGATGGACTTTTTTTTTTTTTTTTTTTTTTTTTTTTTTTTTTTTTTTTTTCCCCAGACACAGAGAATAATTCCTGGGCTTTTGTTTAGGAACAACTCTAAACGTGATGAACAATTTGTATGTTGAACCTATAAATAATGTATCCATAAATATACAGGCTAAAATACATACTGCCTGCTTCTAGAAATACTCATATTTTGCTTTCTGGTAACAAAGACTTATTGCTTAAGTCTTTGTTAAGGGTAAATTTGACAAAAGTGTTTTAAAAGTGGCAGAAAAGGTGTTGCTGTGCTGCCTGTTGTGTTTTTGTGTGTAATTTTCCTGGGATGGAACTATGGAGCAATGTTCATCCTCCAGCAACATGACTCTGAACCAAAGCCTGCAGAAGATGATGGTAGTCTTTTGGTGGATTTCAGTGGGATTTGAATCAGACTGTTTAATGATTACAAGTGTGTACAAGTGAAGCAGATTTCCCTATCTGATCTAGGGTAGTTCAAGGGGTGGCTTTGGGACGTGCCATTCACAGTGATAACCCATACCAGGCTCTGCAGGTCCCTTTCCCATCACTCTTCCTAATTCTCTCCTTTCACTTTCCTGTCACACTCCTTTCCTGAGACTCTGTGCCTAGTGAGGCACTGTTTGTCTTTTTCAGAAAACACAACTGGAAAATTAGATATCTCAAGTAGACCAGGCCCATTCTTAAGATAGTGCTATATGTTGCAGAACAAAACTATAGGGGAAAGAGAGACTGGAAGAGTTTTAGAGCATGAGATTTTATGACAGTAGAAAGGAGAACAAATGAGTGTTGTAAATAAATCATGGGATCATAGAATGGCCTGGGTTAGGAAGGGACCATAAAGATCATCCAGTTCCACCCCCCCCGCCATGGACAGGCACATCTTTCCACTAGACAAGCTCCATCCAGCCTGGCTGTGAACACTTCAGGGAGTGCATCTACAACATCTACAGCTTTCCTGCACAACCTGTTGCAGTGCCTCACCATGCTCAGAGTAAAGAATTTCTTCCTAATATTGAGTCTAAACCAACTCTCTTTCAGTTTGAAGCCACTGCCCCTTGTCCTGTCACTACATGCCTCTCTCCGTCTTTCTTGTAGGCTCCCTTCAGGTCCTCAAAGGTCACAATGAGGTCACCCCCAAGCCTTCTCCAGGCTGAACAATGACAAATCTCCCAACTTTTCCCCACAGGACAGGCGCCCCATCCTTCTGATGATCTTGGTGGCCTCCTCTGGACTTGCTCTAACAGGTTGATGTTCTATCTATGCTCGGGATCCCAGAGCTGGATGCAGCTGTCCATGAGAACAGAGGAGTAAATACCCTCTCTCACCTTGCTGGCCACACTGCTTTTGATGGAGCCCAAGACACGTTTGGCCTTCTACAAGTCCCCATTGCCAGGTCATATCCAGCCTCTCATCCACAGCCCCCCAAGTCCTTCTTGACAGGGCTGTCCCATATCTGTTCATTCCCCAGCCTGTAAATGAAAACATATAGAGGTTTAAAATGTTTGTGTTCACTCTGTGCCTCAGTACAATGGTCTGTGTACTGACTTTCCTACCATTTTGCCTCTGCACCACTTTATGTTTGAAGCGATTTCACATCAGCATCTCTGGGTCAGGGTGCACAGGCTCATGGCCTGCAGCAGAGAGCTATCAGGGTTTGCAGTAACACCCTTCAACATCACTTGCTAGCTACAACAGAAAAAAAAAAAAAGAGTGGATTTTTTTATGTAAGAGCTGAAAAAAGCAGGCATTTTGAAGTCCTTTCTCTGTTTCTTTCATGAGTACAAATGAAACTGTTAGGTACTTTGTTATGAGTTATGGCGTTCAGGTGAATGGACAAAAGTCCCAGTGTTGTTTCAGTGGAAGAGCACAGCTCTCTTGACTGCAGAATGCATAAAATCATGAGCTCAGAGAGACGGGAATGCAAGAACAGAAGATTGAAGTTTATCATAGTTGGTGTCATGGCTTTGAAGTTACGGTAGGCTTTGATACACCATTATTTAATGCATGAATTTGACAGCACTGAGATAAAGTTTCTGATATAATTCAGAGCATCTTTTTTTCCTTGAGGCTGTTTTACAGTGAAAAGAGGTTAGAGAGGGAGAAAAGGGTGATTGTGCCTTTGCCACATCTCTCCTACTTTTGTCTTCATCCTCTTCCTCTCAAGTGTATGTGCAGTTTGACCATTTATCTGATGGATTATAATAACTACCTTTGTCTGCATTATCACTACCATCTTCTCTGTAATAATGGGAAGGTTTTTGAAATCAAATTTTATTGCTTTTCATATTTCTGCTTTTACTTTCTTTAAGTTAGTTGGTTTAATTTTCCAGATGTCAGTACAGTGTTAGAAATGAAAACACAAAGCAGACTGAATCAGAAATGTCTCCCTGTTTCAAATATGACCTATTAAATTAAAACTTAAGTGAGTAAAACAAAAAATTAATCGATTGTTTAACCATTAATTAATTAATTGATAATACCCTTCTTTACAGCACATATTGTAATGTGGTTTGCAGTGAACTCATTTTCTTTCCTGAACTAAGCATTTTGTACAGAGAAAGTTCCTTCTATTTAGAACTTAGCGTTATGTTCCACATAACAAATATGCTGGTGGTAATTGCTGAAGATCAGGAGAACTTTGATGAGTAGCAAATGTCAACAAAAATGTCACTACTGGGTAACCTCTGAATGTGAGCATTATCACAAGCTTTTATGAAAAAGTTAATAATTTGGAAGGGGAAAACAACCATTTAGAAACCACCAAGCCAAAACAGATCCGAAGTCCTTTATTGCTACATGTTGTATTTGATAGACTTGGCTCCAGTTGTTTCCAGAGAAAGATCAGAGAGACCACACAATGACTTGTGTATGAAATATTCTTTCTTGAGGGAGATTTGTTTCTACAAGCCTTTTAATTAGAAAAAAGCATAAGCACTTTTTTTCGTCCCTTCATTTTTACTGCACTTTCTGTGACAGTCCTGAATTTTCCTTAAAAAGCAGAACAATAAGAACCTAGAGGTTCTAAAGGTTCTTCCCTTCAATCATCATTGGCTGCACACATAATCAAAGACCTCCTCAATGAATGTATATAATATGGATTTTTCAAGTGGAAATTATAGTGACTGTTGTCCTTCCATTTCCCTTGGAACAGGATTGATTGTGTGTGGATCTTACCCTTATTCTGCAAAGGGAAAGGACTCTTACGTTTCCAGAGTAGTATAATTTTCGAAATTACTTCTTAATAATGGGTAGATGGACAGGCAGTAAATAGCATGTGAAGCAGCTGGAGGATTTTGCAGCCTAGGACACAGGAAGAAGATTGCAGCCCAGAGAGGAGTCATCCCTTCTGCCCATAGCGAGCTCAGAGGAAACTGAGGGAGGGTGAGATTGCTTTCACTGCCTCTCCAAGAGCCAGCACTTTGGGAGTGAGATAAAAGGAGTGGCAGGTCTAAGGTCAATGTCACACAGCTGTAGGGATCCATAAGCATCTCCAGTGCCTGGCTTTCAGTAACCACTGACTTTGTTGTGCAAGCCCTTGCAATATACACAGAGCCTTTGGGACACCTGGAATGTTTTGCCCGTGGACAGAACAGAAAGAGGTCTTTAGCCCTCTGCTCATGGGGGACACTGCTTCCATGTACAAGGTGGCAGCAGCAGCACCATTGTGAGGGAAGTACAAAGTCACCACCACATTCCAGAACGCTGGGGTGACTGGGTGTCAGAGTGGCTGAATAGGTTATTGATATTGGCAGCAGCAGCATGCAAAACAGCAAAGCAGAAGTTAAATATTTGGTCTCAATGAATGGATGAATCAAAGAACTAGGAGAGTGGATTGTTTATGATTGCCTTTAAAAATTTGAATAGTACATCATTCAAATGATGCATTCACAGATTTTGAAGAGCAATGATCCCCTCCACAGGTGACCTTCCTGAAACTTTCCATTTGGAGTTCAGATCTTTGGAAGAGCTATGGGGAAGGTATGAACTTTGAACAATTCTTGGGAAGCTGCAGCTGGGGAGAGGGTAGAGGGAGGAAAATAAAAAAAAAAATAAATCCTCTCAAACCTCTCTTATCTCCCTCCTCCACTTTTTGTTTCAATGATTAGCTTTGAGAGTCTTGATTCTATAAATATACTTCACTCCCCTACCTCTTTTCTTTATACGCTTTTGTGGCTGTTGATCCTTTGTAGATGAAGAGCTTTTGCCCTGAGGTTATCTTTTTGTTAGGATAGGACAGAATTAGGGAATTAAAAGTCTATGGAAAATAAAAACAACCAAACAAAAAAATTTAAAAAGAATTTGCAAGGTTTAAAAGATTTTTAGTCGTTGGATTATTTTCTATAGAATCATAGATTCATAAGTTTGAACTATTTTTTATTATTTTTTATTCTTTTCTTGCCATGTGTGACATAAGGAGTTAGTGACATGCATGTGGGCAGTTTGGTGTCTAATTAGGGCTGCAGGTAAAAACACATCATCAGTGTCCTATGCCCTCTCTGTTTAGATCATTCTCTTGCTTTCATCCTCTTTTTGCTGACTTAAGGACCAAAATTATGCCAGAGGATGGACTGATAACTGCTTTCCTCACCTACGTGTATGCAGAAAACTACTGACTTGTAGATGTAAAGAATCCGCAAGCCAATACTCATAATCTGGCACTAGCATGAGCAGTAAATGTAATTTTAAAATAATGAATTAATATGCTTTTTAAAAATCACATTTGCGGTCTAATTAGACTAAAAAAATTACTTTGTGACTACATAATGAAGAATATTATGTCCACTGGAACATGAGATACAGTTACGGTGATTTCTGTCAGACTCAATTCTGACAAGTTTATTTTTAATCTTGAGGTTTGACATATTGCCCTTAAAAGACATATATCCTTGCATGCTAAATCGGCTGCTATGTCCCCTTTGAACACTGAATTTTAATGCACGTCCTTGGAACAAGGAATTTATTCTTGCACAGATAGATTGTTGTCAGTGTGTACAAGTGAAGCAGATTTTTGAAGCGCCTTTTTTTTTTTTGCTTATCTCATGATTGCAGCTGAAGTGAGGGATATTTGTAATTCCTAAAGTTCGTGAACTAGCTTTAAATGAAAGTCCTCAACATACTATGGATAAAACAAGTACAAGCTGTTCAAGAGCAAAATGGGATGTTCATCCAAGAGAAGCAATCTGCAGACCCCAAAGATTGTTCTTTATGGGAGTTATTCTGTAGGAAGGACACCTTCATATTACATACTTCTCATACTTGGTGAAGCTGTTTACATGGCTAATACAGGATAAATTTTTATGTGGCATGCCATGAGTTGGCTCAGACTACAAGAGCAAGCCCTGCAGTATCCAAAGCCCAGGTGAGTGAAGGAGCCTAAAACCCTGTGTGCAGCCCACAGAGCCTATTCTGTCTGTGTGTTTGATAGGCCAGGGTAATTTCTAAACAATAGAACTTCTCTTCACACCTTATTGAAAATTCACTTCTGTGAGCTTCAACTGTTTAAAACCAGCCCTTTAGCCCCAACTAGCTGCCTATGGCCATGCTGAGGATGGGAGAAGCTATTTTCAGCTGCCCCTCTGCTTTCAGAAAGCACCTAGAGAAGTGCTTTGAGCTGCGGTACCTCCTGCCCTGGCGCGGCTCGAGGTGGATCTCCTGTTTGGATGGGTGTGAGGGGTGGCTGGCCGTGCTGGCCGGACCAACAGAGCCCCATCCCTGCCCTCGGCTCATCTGCAGCTCGCAGTGAGTGTCTGCGTGCTCCACGGCAGAGCCCTGCCGGCAGTGCCCGGGGAGACGGTCCCAGGGGAGACGGTCCCAGGAGAGACGGTCCCCGGGGAAATGGTCCCAGGGGAGACGGTCCCAGGGGAGACGGTCCCAGGAGAGACGGTCCCAGGGGAGACGGTCCCAGGGGAGACGGTCCCAGAGGAGACGGTCCCAGGGGAGACGGTCCCAGGGGAGATGGTCCCAGAGGAGACGGTCCCAGAGGAGACGGTCCCAGAGGAGACGGTCCCAGGGGAGATGGTCCCAGGGGAGATGGTCCCAGGAGAGACGGTCCCAGGGGAGATGGTCGTTGTCCGGCTGGTTCGGGGCGCCAGGCAGAGGCGGCAGCGCTGATGTGTCCTCCCCGTTCTCTACCCTTGTGCTTGGGGTTTGCACAAGATGGCTCACTTCAGTGCTCAGTGTCAGATAATGTGTGGATCTGGCGGAGCGGCGGCGGCGGGAGCCGGGGCTGGCCGGGGCAGGCTGTGTGTGTCTGTGCCCAGCGCCCGTGGCGGGGCGGCGGCTGCACAGCCCTGTCAGCCACACGCTGAGCAAACACAACTACAGCGAATAAATTGTGGGCGAAATACCTATGAAATCAATTTAGCGAGTCCCATCGGGTCAGTCCCTTCTTTTCTTTCCCCTATAGCAGCACGCATCTATCCTCCTACCACCTTCTGGCTGCAGCTATGTGGTGAGTTATATATTCACCTCCCCCGTGAACAGCTTCCCTCCTCCCCCGCACTGTTTTCCTGAAGAGCAGAGAGTTGTTTTCGTGTCCTTCCCTTCAGTCCTGACTGTTACCCGCAGCTCCTAAGGAGCGGGAGAGGACAGGGATAAACTGGTTAATTTTCACCTTTTCCGTTTTTTTTTTTTTTTTTTTTTTTTTTTTTTTTTTTTTTTTTTTTTTTTTTTTTTTTTTTTTTTTCGCTGCGGCGCAGAGCGTGGCCGCGCTGCAAAGGCGGTGGGCTGGGACACGGCACCTGTGACAATCGTGTCCCCAAGCGAACTCTTATCTGCCTGCTGCGGATACCGAAACATCGGCTTGGCTCGGCAAGCGTGGGTGGGTTTGGAGCTGGTACTGAAGAGACTGGCATCGTATTTTTACTGCTGGTGTTACCCATCTAGACTGGAGCTCGCATCTCTCTGTCCGACTGCCCTGCAATTATGCCTTCATTTTCTGTAGGGATAGAAGAATGCAACCATTCAGCATTTTACGCTTGGTTTGAGTCTGCAGGACAATTTTCTTCTCCCCCTTTCAAACATTCGTTTCCCCTTTATAATTTACAATGTATTTGCATTTATCAGGGAAGAGTTTCTGCTTAAGGATAATTTAAGTTTTATCTTAAAGACCATGTTTATGAGCAGCATATATGTGCTTTGTAACTTTTCAGAGACTCATACTAGTGATTCTTTATCACAAGTAAAATGTAAAAAAAATTTATGTGCTATTCTGGTGATACAGAAAAAGGGAAAATATAAAGGGTATTACAGCAGCATAAATGCATTTTTAGGTGAACCAGCATAAATAATAAGATTATTAAATGACAGTTAATAATATGATTTTGAAAGATTGGATAAACTTTAAAGAGAAGATGTTTAAGTCACATCTTATTGGTTTTAGCACAGTAAATTAATTTTTCTTTTAAATAAATTTTTTAAAAGGGCATGAACCTTTGAATTTGAAACCTTCTAGATATATGGTATATATTCACAGGCAGGACTTTTTAATAACCAATGCAATTTAACAGGAACAGTTGGTTAATTGTCTGGCAGAAGTTTTGTCTCAATTTCTTGTCTTGTCAGTCTGCTTGTTAAATAAATTAAGTAATATGTGAGGATATAAATATAACCAAAGAGTTTGCACCTTGGCACTGTTGTCTGAATTACAGTGCTGTGTGCATGGTAGCTTGAGAAGAGTAGCCCCTTTGGCTGCTCATTCAAATCATTATAAAATCACATTTGCCATCACTTACACTGTTCCAGTGGCACAGGGATATGTCTTTGGCATCTGACCAATTAATTTTCTATTCCAGATGCAGTGAGCAAAAAATCATTCTGCATTAGCCTCTGAGCTCAGTATCCATCAATTGTCTAACCTTGCAGATATAATGATAATTAAAGTAGTACTACTAATAAAACCCACAGTGCTCAAGACAGTGCTGAAACTTTTCATAATGAGGAATTGAATGAATCTTGTTTTGTTTGAACATTTACTTCTTAAAACCATTTCCAGCAATCTGTAATTATTTTAAAAATTATTCTAGCATTGTGTCCCATAACAAAGGATTGAGATGCTCTTAGATTGGTCCCAAAAAAAGCAGATAAGATTGAAAAGCAAAAGTAATAGTGTTCAGACATCTGAAAGAAAAATACCATCACTCTTTGAACAAATGTGGGTTTTTTTAAGAAACAATAATGAAGCAAATAATATTGAACTGAGAACAGTATATAATACAGTGCTTGAAAATCCAGTATTCTTCAGAATTCAAGAGCTTTATCTCATTTCCAATTACATCTTCCTCTTCTTAATTTCTTTTTCTTTATTGGCTGAATTACTTTGAGCTAAGATAGTGCTGTGAAGTACTTCCGACACAAAATAGCCCTAAGTGAATGTTATGCATTATTAATAAAAACTCAGATAATTCTCTAAAACAAGATGATCCTAAAGCATTTAACATTTCATCAGCAAAATTTATCTCATGTTCTGCATTTTTGAAAAGCATTAAAGGAAAGAAAAAATTTAATAGCTGCAGGAATGAAGGATGTGTGTGAATGCCTGACCTTTCATTACTACATACACAACGCCCAAATGTGAAAATGAAAATGCCAGTGCCGTACGGATTATGAATAGCAGCTGTAATGGTTTCTAATGCTTCAGTACAAATGAAAATGAGGCTCTGATCATAAAAGATTATGGTTAATTTGTCACACAGTAAAAATATCTGTAAGATTTTCTCATCTTTAGTGATCTTTTGTCCTCTTTAACATGTAACTCCCATAAATCTCTTTTGCAGTTGTACAGATACTGGCATTGCTCCTCTACAGTTTCTGACATTTTCAACTATCTTTTCTTTTAGTTTCTTATTTCCAATTTGAAGTATAATTCCCAGCAAGGAACGAGTCATACTAGTGTTTATTTTAATTCACTGATGTAATTATTTATTCAAGGTGTTTGGCATTAGATAATGGATTATTTTGAATGATTGTTTTTATTTTCTCCTAACTGCCATACTATCTGGAGTATACTATACAAAACTTCACAAAATTCTGCATCAGCATGTATGGTACACCTTCTCTGTCCAAAGTATGTCCATCTATGTCAAAAATCAGAGTAGGGGTGAAATGGTTGGGAGAATATAAATGCTAATGAAACAATATTTGCATTATATTAGTATCAATATATCAATTGCCTAAGTTTTGTCAAGACCAGGTAGGGAAACAAGAGCTCTGCTAGAGGCAGTGTTCATTGTGGAAGACAGCAACGTTGTTTTTCCTGCTCCAGAAGGTGCTGTGACTATCCCAGCAAGGGAACTTTCCTTCAAATCCATAAGCAGTCACTCTCCAGCCCAGCATTGGATTGATGGTTTGTGACAGCAGAGCTGCACGTTGCTTGTTCAATCATCAGTGTAGTTTTAACCTGGGCACAGAGTTACATGTCTGAAAAATAGCCATTAGCTGTGCCATGAATTTTTTGTTGACTTCTAGGCTAAGTTTAAGTTGTTCTACCACTTAAAATGAAGTAGCCCAGCACTAACTAACTCAAATCTTTCCCTTCTCATGGGGCTTATCTGCTGCATCCAGACTAGAGAAAAAAAAATATTGAGCAAAGTGATGATTGTTGTTTTCTAACATAGTGCCAGCAAAACCAGGCATTAAAAACAAGCCATCAGAAGACAGAATTTCTTTTTTAAATAAAAATTTACATAGCATCTCTTTGAAAGAAAGAAGAGAAAAACAACAAGGCTTCATTATGTAAATTTTAGAGTTATGCTTACTCCCTGAAATATCCTTTTCAATTGCTAGATCATATTAATCTCCGTGTTATACTGAGGTAGATGAATGGAATAACATCAATTTACAGGGTTTGAAAAGTTGTCTCATAATACCCTTCAGCTTTAAACTTCATTATTTTATCTGTTTCCACTATTGAAATAAAAATTGAAGAGACCATGTGACTGCATCAAGGTGTCTAAAGAAGTGCTGGAAATTCAGGAGAGCATAAGAAAGTTTCTTTTATTCTAATTCAGATAAACTAGAGGAACATAAGAGACCTGCACAGAGATATACACGAGATGTTGTATTTCTTTTCTTTCTCTCTCCCAGGAAAGTGAACTCTGAGCTCAGTTTGACCATCCATATATATTTACAAAAATTTTGAAGTTATAAGACAGAAGGATGTTGTTATTACATTTAGCATTTTTAAAATTAAGCTTTCTATGAACATGTATGCTACTATAGCAAAGTAATGGTGGCTCCATTTTTGAAGGCTGAACATAAGAAATGATGAAGTAATTGGAATGTATTTAATATCCATCGCTAGTGTCTGGTGGCTGCCTCAGAGAAGTGGTTCATGCCACTGTTTCAGAGCATAGTCTGTTGTATCAGCATTGGGTTGGATTTTTTGGAATGGTTAGAATTTACCATGTTGTGCATTTTGTTCTCCAGCTTTGGTGTTTTGTTACAGCTAAGGTTCCTGGACATCCTTGATAAGAATGCCAGTGCAAAGGATGAGTGAACCAAAATTGACTGCATGGGTTTAACATCCCTGAGCATTGTGAGCAATGGGCAGGTGTTCTGTGTCTGCTGGATCCATGCATGCACAGCTGCTGAATGGGAAAACAATAAGAATTGCCCTTAGCTCACTTAGAAACTGAAAGGGCTTGAACAAAATGCTCACAGAAATGCCATTTAAATGTAATTGCAGTCTGATGGAAACAGCACAGTCTGACAAATAAAGATGAGAAATTTCTAGGAGAATCCAACTGACCTTTCCATGGTGAGACCAACCTTTTCTGTAAATATTTTACTTTGCTAGTATTGTATTAAAGCTCCATAAAACTGTTTCACAGGATACATCATCAATAGACATCTTGAGGCTGCCTCACGTTCATTTTCTTCATTACACTTTGAGAATTAATGTTTCCTCAGAGCTTTTGAGACTTTGGCAGTTAATGATAGAAAAACTAGCACTGGAACATTGGCCTGGATGAGTGACCTGAGAGACCAATATTATCTCATTTTTTCTGCCTTTGATCCTTTAAAACTAATGTGTAGAAAGTCTAATTAGAAGAGGACAGCTGAACAATTAATTAATAGGGGAATAAGCACTACATTTTTCGCCTTGGCTGTATGGCATCTTCATGCAGCATGAATTAATTGGTATGCTGATGCTGTTGGCAGTCGTATGCCAACAGTTGGACTTGGTGACAGTCTCAGTCCACTGGACACACACACATGCTCATCTGGCTCTTGGTTGTTTTTTGATACACTGACCAAGATAAGCAAATACTGCTTCTATTAGATCAAAGAATTCCAGTGCAGTAGCTCCTAATATGTTCTCTTGAAGTTTAACCCCAAGTGCTCTCAGGGGTTGAGGGAGGCTGTCATAAATCTGTGTAAGTAGGAAAATGGTTGTCTAAGGAAATAATGTAAATTACTCAGTCAATGTAAAGTTCTCTGCATATTGCCGATACTTAGAGGCGCACTCAAGAATTAATTGAAGGCCGGTGTAGTAAGAAGCAGCTAACAGGGCTCAGGAGTTAGTGTAATGCTGCTGTTGGTATTCTAGCAACCTTGCCAAAGCATCCTTCTACAGCATACACAGGTATTTACAGCAGACATAGGTATTTACTGTTTGATCTACATTTTGGTAGCTCAGTTACAAAGTTTTAACATCCTTAGAGGTGAAAACATGAGCAACTGGAAAACTTTGAGTATTTGTGAGAGGAGGGTTTATTTTGACAAGAGGTAAATACAGGCATCATACAGCACTGAAATTCAAAGACAACTTTATAGGGATCACCTTGCCACAGTGCTAATACAGAAGGAAACAGTGTGAATTTGGTATGTGAAAGCTTGACAGATTAACAACCTTAAAGAAGAGGAGGCTTTTTTGTTCTCAAAGCCTTTATTGCAGCGGTATCTGGAGATGGCATCTGCTATATCAAAGCCCACCAGTGTGCCACAGCCCTGATCTGAGGGGACCACTTCTGTCAGAGGAAAGGAGCGTAATTCAGCCTGCAGATCTGTTCACTCCTTGACCCCTTACAGAGATTGCCAACAAGGGTTCCAATTAGTTCCAGCAGCAGACTGTGACAATTTCAAAGATTGACTTTCTCACCATGCCAGGTCTTTAAAATAAAGAACATTATACAAAACACAATTTGCTTTGACAGTAATTTTCAGTATGCTATTATTGAAGTTATTTATGTTTGAATCAGAGCATCTTTTCACTCAGCTGTGTTTCTGCTGCTGTTTGATCCTGCAGCATTGTAATAATCCCATCCTTATGTGTTTCATACTTTATATGGCAGTGGTTGTTTCAAGCATCCATTACGTACACAGTTTTTAGGGCTCATGCATTCAATGAGGATTCTTGCAAAATTCCCAAGTTCTTGTGCAGATTGCTTCTGCTGTTGCAAGCCCTCACATATTTGATGGCAGACTTAAATTTTAATGACTCTGTGAGGCAGCAGGCTATGCAAATTAAACTGCAGGGTACAGGAGTTCACAAGTTGAAGTTGCTTGGATGTCAAGAGTATTTCACTGCATTGACAGCAAGGCTAAGGACAGGTAATATCATTAACATCAGTAGACAGGGCAGCCACAGCTTTCCAAATGTGATTGTGATATCTCTGCCTTCTGATACCAGAGATGCACCATCCTGATCTCCAAAAATAAGATCTGAACACTATGATCTTTGTGTTCTGTGCTCTGTCATCTCCAGAAAACAGTATCCAAGCTGATGTTCATCTCTTAAGTTGTTCTTCATGTGTCTGAACCCAAAGCTTGTCACCTTGGCCTTATATCCCTGTCTTCTGTAGCTGTCTTTCATGCAGTGTTACCTGTTTTCTCTAAACTGGCACCCCAGACCTCACCTCTGTGGTTGATGTACTTTAATTCATGAGCCTCCTGCTATGCTTGCCAGCTGCATTCCTGCAACTGTCTTCTGAGATGGAGTTGGGATGTAATGCCATGTGTGGTGTGGTGGCAGGAATGCCCATCTCTCACTGTGTTTGGGATCTTCAGAGAGAGTTCCCAGAGGTAAGCTGAACAGGCAGAGATGGAAATCTCATTACTACTCTTTCAGCAGTTGGTTCTGCCAGATATTGGCAACTTCTAGAGAAAGTATAGTTTTCTGTGTTCCCCTTAAAATTTTTCTGGAAAATATCTTCCTGGGCTTGGAGAGGTCTGATGCTTCACCTGCTGCTAAAACAGGGATTATCTATGGGTAGGTGTAATTAAAAGACCAAAAGGGTCTACAGTAGCATGGCTTCCAGCTTGGTGTAATCTGTTGTACTTGTCAATTAGTGTCATGGAACTATTGCCTGTAGTTTGTGTTCTTCAGGGTTACCTTTGGAAATGGAAAGGGAGGAGCCCCACATGCCATGGCTCTTGCTGGTGCAAAGGGCTTTTAGCTTTGGTGTTCTTGTTCGCAGAGTGCTGCTTCTCCAGTGACAAAAACAGCCCTAGGGAAGGCACGCCCTTCTTAAAGCCATTCTCCCTGGATCCCTCCACATTGTTTCACAGGTGCCCATGAATTCTGAGTTTGTCTGATAGTTTATCAAGGTTCCCCAGGTCAACTCAGGCAGCTTGGCATCATCACAGGACTTCAAGGCTGTGTGCATGTGTGTTGTGTAATAACAACTGAGAATGAAACTGCCTCAAGTTGGGTCCACTCTGTCCCACCAGGGTCCTTCCAAAGGATGTCTCCATCCCTGGAAATAAATCTACCTGGATCTCTGGGGAAAACTCTTCCACAGGAACTGTTGCTCATGATGAAAGCCTAGGGAAGTGGAAGTTGTGTATAAAACTTGTAAAACAGGTTTTATGTTAAAGTATATATATAGCTCAAATCAAAATGATCCTTAATTGCAACTAAATTATTTTAAGGTCCCTTCCAACCCAAACCTTTCTCTGATTCTGTGATTCATTCTATGAAATAATTAAAAATGTACTACAATAGAGTGACTTTGCAAACTCTTTGCTCATTAATACCGTGTTTATATTCATAATATTGAAAGACGAGCAACCATTGAATGAGTTTTCTCTAGCCTAGATGCTGGAATTTGAAGATTATTTCCACTTTCCTTAGCTTTGAATAGGGCATTTGAGATAACCTGTTATATTTTGTCGTTAGCTTTTGATGCATTGATTTTCATTTCCTTACTTCAAAAATGTAGTGTAGAAATGCTGCAGATCACGGCATCAAACTCTACAACTGTAGAATTCAGAACTCATCAATAGTGAGGCCCAAATTAAAACACATGACTTCAAAATAGCGGAGAAAAAGTGTTTCAAACAAGAGTTTCAGAATTTAATGTTCATGGTGAATGAAACAGCTAAGTTATGGTTAGAGGATTTTTCTGAGTTGTATTCCCTGAAAATTGTATTATTTATTATAATTTTAATTAATTCTTTATTTGTTCATCTTCAGTGGGAAAGAAACCAAGTATTCCTCTAGTATGTAAAATTGCTAAAAGCTTTAAAAATAGCATAAACAATTTTTCATTCTTCCTTCTTAAGAGCAATATATATACTTTTTCTATTTATATGCTGTATGTGCTGTAGAATGCATATGAATAACAGACCCACTTGTTCTGTTTGGCTCAGATACTGGGATTCCCCCATGTCCCTCATCTGCCTTTGCCCTTCCTATCTTCCAACAAGCAAGAAGCAGAAGAGAAGCAGTGATTTCCAGCCTCAGGTTCACAGAGGTTGGCATTGTGGCTGAGTGTTAATGCCTCATCCATCTGGAGATGCCTGATACTTAGTAATGCTACTTTAACCTTTATAATAGACATAATTCGATTCTCAAACCATCTATATTCTCTACTTGTTGCAGCCTAAGTAGCTGTGAGGAGTAGTGAGAACAAATATTATCTCCAATGCAGGACATGGAGGACAGAGAGATGAATCACAGATTCCCATCAGAGTTTTCAGATTTTAGCCTTGTTATCACTATTTGATTCTAATGTCAGGAAATGAAAGAAACGTTAAGATATTTTGTTGTGATGTTGCTGTTAGACAGTCAGATGGCAGAAAAAAAGTCAGCAGCTTGTTTTCTAAGCTGGTATTGCAGATGTTTGTCTTGAGTGACTCTAAAAGAGCACAGAAATAATTAGGTAGTTGTTAAGTGAGTATGAAAGGTAATAAAATAACTGTAATATATGCTTTTCTTTTTCTTTTTTATTTAGTCACATTTTAAATGAGGAAAGACATTTCAAGGTGAAATAAGAATGCAATTGGGTTTTTTAGCCTTTACCACAGTGTTTCAACTGCTGTTTATAAGACAGCTCACATTTCAGTGTGATGATGTATCTTGTTTCTGTAAACTTAACTGTCTGTATGTTCTACTGTCACATGAGGACATGAGTTTGTCCACATATATTTAAGCTACAAAACGCAGAGGTCACTCGGTCAGTGATTCCGTTTTTTCTCCATTCTCATGACATATACAATACATGGTACAATTGGCAGACTGCAGTGCTGTGCAAGGTTTTTCATGTAGATCCATAGGATATGCTAGCCATACTGCAAGTAAAAAAGATGAGCTGTCCTGCAGAGTTTTGTCATCATTAGTTGAGGGAGTTTTCAAACAAGCGGTGGAGTCGTGACTGAGTACTGCAGAGCAAAAAAGCTGATGATTAAATACTTCTTTTGTAACTGTGCTGTGTTTTGTATGTAGCACAAGTTTTATAGGAATGTTTACTCTGATGATGAGGGATTTGTGTGTAGGGCTTGACACCAACTTTTTGAATGTGTAACATGATTGTGTGCAGATACTCCAAAGGGTCTTATTATAGCTGCAAATGTTGAATGTATGATGCAGAGTCTAGCATCCTTCCAATGCAAGTGTTTATCCTTCAAAAAAGTCTTGTCCACAAAATATATCTTTTGATCTTTCATTTTAAAAAAAAGCACTTGCTAATCTGGGCTGAATCTTGCCTAGCCTGACACCTGGACAGGTTTAATCCAAGAATAATAAAGAGCTGAAAAATATTTTCAGGAGAAGCTGATTTTTATTTTTTAAAGACAATCTCTAACTTAGTTGGACTACAACTAGTGATGGTGGTAAACACACAGCATGAGAAACATAAAGTAGTGAGCTCAAAGTAATTGAAAAGATCAGTTGGTCATGGTGCTGCTATCCCAGGGCTGCAGTTTATCCCAAACTAACAACTGTGAGCCTTTCTGTCTACTAACCTGCCTAGGTTAATACAGCAATCATAATTGGACAGATGTAGATAGCACAGAGATTATGAGATTCTTGAAATAAATTACCCTTCTTAACGTGCATTTGTAGGTTCCCAAAAATGTGGGAATAATACAAATATCTAATTAATGATAGCTCTAACTGATTTTTTTTTTTAGTTACATGATATTAGATTAGACTTTACCCCTTACATGACTGATGGCTTTGACAGAAGTAGAATTTGTTATCCCTGTTGGCAGTCACTAATGTGTTTGCTTCATCAAATACAGCCTGGCTTTCCAGACCAGTCCTCTGATGAGACCTTAAGTCTCTCCTTCATTTATTTTGCTTTATGGCTATTTAAGTTTCATATCAGAGGTATCGTTTTGCCTATAATGTGACCCTATGTAAGACCAATACAATATGATTTTTTTTAGTTAGTGCTGCTCAACAGGTCAGGCATGCAAAATCAATTCCATATCAATTTAGCCAGGTAGTAAGTCACATAAATAAACAATTTGTGTTTAAAAGTAGTAAAACCAAGAGAAATTTAATTCTATCTCAACAAAATGGCAACTGACCTTTTCTTAGCTAATACCACTCACTGCAACCATCTGATCAAAAGATAATGATATTGACTGTGATTGTCTTTTCTTCCTTCTTCTTCCACATTACTTTTTCACAGTTATCCACCACCCCCAACTACCCACCAAGAGTTAAAATATATGTATTATTTGTCTAGACCACTTGATCACATCAAGATTCTTAAACGTTTCTTCTCTATGCTATAAATCACTTATGGATTTCTCGAGCCTTTCATAAGTTTTCCATTTACTAGTTTCATCATAAAGAAAAACTGTTTAAATTGAAAGAAAAACCTTTACTTAGGAATCATGTAAAAATTTAAAAATCCTAATGGTACAATTCACCAAATATTAGTCTTTTCCTATGCATTTAAAAAGGTGAGCTAGAGAAGAAATGGGACCACTTTTTTTTTTTTTTTTTTTTTTTTTTTTTTTTTTTTTTTTCTTTCCTGTCTTCAAACAGGATTTGGCTTGAAGTGTGCAGGAGCTAGATGGTATAAAAATGACTTATATTTGTAAAGTAGGTAAAAGAAATTTGCAGACTACAGATGCTGAACTAATACAATTAATCAAAGGTTATTTCATTCTTGCTAGAGACAACCATTATTGCAGCATACAGGTTTCTCTGATGAAGCAAAATGTTGTTAGCATAAACTGCAAAGTTAGGCCAATTCAATTTATTAGATTGCAAAAATTTATTTCATAATATCTATTGTTATTTTGGCATATTATTAATCTCTGTATTACTCTGCTATGTCATTGTAATAAACATTCTTCCATGTTACTGCAGTTTTCTCCATTAAAAAGAAAAGCTGGTTATCAATAGTCAGTAAAAGTATGACTCTTTACTTGATTTCACTCTTTTTTTCTTTTTATAGAAGCTGCAAAGAATCGATCCTCCTTACTGTTGTTCAACCTTACCCTGTAAGTATTGTCAGTTTTCTGAATCAGTTTCCTAGCAACGTGGCAGCTTCTTTTTCTGCCCATATTCTGTTTGTGTCCCTACAGTATCTGTGCAATAAAAAGAAGAAAGTGCAATAAGGGCTGTGTCTATTAAAGATTATGTTTAAGATGACATTACTGTGTCCTGTACTTAAAGGTTACGTTAGTAAATTAAAAAGGAACAGAGTCTGTAAACTCATAGTGATGGAGCAGAATTCTGAGTTCTGCTTCGATATCTTGTTTGTTGCAGCTCCTGAGTTTTTCTTGATTCTGCCTTGGTCCCACAAAGTTATGCTGCTGCAGCAAACCAGCTGCACCTTTTCTAAGGGAGGGCTCTATCTCCAGCTGATGGAGGTGCAGGGCAAGCAGAGACAGACAGGCAACCATGTGAGGTTGTCTTGAATGGGCTGGGAGAAACTGCAACCCATTCAGAGCTGGCTGATGTAACGTGACATCGCAACTCACCCAGTGATTTGTGGGAGTGGGTTCAGAACCTGACAGCTCAAACCCATCTCCCATGAAAAAAGGGGAGAAGCCAAACCAGGGAAGGAAACTTATCTGTCCATGCACAGCCACGCTTACATGCTGCTGAGGAGCCTCAGCCATGCATCAGGAGTAATTCAGGTCATTTGGCTTCAGGAGGTCCATTTGGCTCCCTGTTGTCTAGTCTGATACATAGCATTTTTTATTAACAAGGGATAATTGCATCCTTTTCACTCAAGAATTAGAGGTGAGGTGGATTTGACACAAAGACTTGAAAACAAGTTTATCTGATGAAGCTGCCAAAATGTACATCTTGCTAATGCAACTTGGCTCTTGCTGTGTACCTTTGCACTAGTCAAAAAGTCTACTGACTTTGCACCAGAAAGTCTACTGACTTTGCACTAGTCAGTAGACTTTCTGGTTAGTTTTGAGGTGACCATGCAGCTTTACTTGTCCTGCACCTTTCTAGAAGCCAGCCTGCATTGCACCTAATTTGCAGGGGAAAAGCATGTATTCCACAGCAAAAACAGGCAAGAGCTGCCACCCTGCAGTAAGACCTCTGTCAGGAAGGTGATCTGGGATCAGGTCAATATAAAAACCTGCCTTTAAAGCTTGCTGGTTTACAGCCAGTGGTTTAGGTCACAGTGAATATGTATCTAATATGGGGGAAAAGGAATCCCCACCCACTTTTCCTTTTTATGCAGGTTTCATCTATTGACAGACTTAATTCTCGTCCATAAATGTCAGGTGAAGAAAGGGCATGTGCTTTAGTGTCCTCATGTGTAGTCCTTAAAAGTGGACAGCAAAGTGTAGTAAGAAGTCTGTGAGGTGCTGTGACCTGTTATTATTATGCTGCTGGTCTGAGAGTATGTACTGAATGTAAGGGAAGCTGAAACCCAGATAAACTGAGCACTCCATGTTCAATGGAAGACCTTACAGCATAGGTACAGTCCTTCTCCAGCCTTCAACCTGGAAAAGAATGAAAGTCATGACTTGGTGTCTTTACCTAGGTCCTGCCTGACCAACAGAGTGGCTTTCTATGATGGAGTGACTGCATCAGTGGACAAGGGAAGGGCTGCAGATGCCTTTTATCAGGGCTTCTGTAAAGCCTTTGACATAGTCCTCCACAACATCCTTCTCTCTAAATTGGAGAGAGATGGATTTGTTAGGGGCACTGTTAGGTGGATGAAGAATTTGTTAGATGCTCACATCCAGAGGGTTATGGGCATCTCAGAGTCCTCTCAGAGTCCCCAATCATCAGTTGGACATCAGTGACAAATGGTGTCCCTCAGGGGTCTGTAATGGGACCAGTGTTATTTAATATCTTTGTCAATGACATAGACAAAGGGATCAGATGCATCCTCAGCAGATTTGTAGGTGCCACCAAGCCAAGTGGGGATGGTTGACACACCTGAAGAACCCAGAGGAACTTGGACAGGCTCAAGAAATGAGCCCACGGGAGTCTCCTGGGGTTAATTAAACGTGACCAAGTGTGGGGTCTTGCACGTGGGTCAAGGAAATCTCTGGTATCAATACAGTCTGGGGAATGATCAAAAGTAGCTCTGCCCAGAAGTACTTGGGGGTTCTGGTGGGTGAGAGACTGGACTCTCTACATGAGTAATGTGCACTTGCAACCCAGAAAGCCAAACGTGTCCAAGGGTGCACCAATAGCAGTGTGACCTGCAGGATGTGGGGGGTGATTCTGCCCTTTTATTCCACTCTCATGGCACCCCACTTGGAACACTGCATTCAGCTTTGGGATCCCCAGCTCAGAAGGGATATCAGCCTTTTAGAGCAAGTCCAGAGGAGGCCACCAAGATGATCAGAGGGATGGAGCACCTGTCCTGTGGAAAAAGGCAGAGAAAATTAGGATTGTTCAGCCTGGAGAAGACTTCAGGGTGACCTGATTGTAACCTTTGAGGACCTGAAGGGAGCCTACAAGAAAGATGGAGACAGACTACTTACAAGGCATGTAGTGACAGGACAAGGGGCAATAGCTTTGAACTGAAAGAGAGTAGGTTTAGACCAGATATTAGAAAGAAATTCTTTACTCTGAGGACACTGGAACAAAGTGCTCAGAGAAGCTGCAGATTCCCTATCACTGGAAGTGTTCAAGGTCATGTTGCATGGGGCTCTGAGCAACCTTGTCTATTGGAAGGTTTCCTTGCCCATGGCAGAGGTTTTGGGTCTGGATGATCTTTGAAGTCCCTTCCATTCTTTAGTTGTGTCAGTCTGTGATTCACAGCTGTTTGTTCAAGCTCTTTGTGAGGCCTGACAAGGCAAAATCTGCTCCTCTCATTAAGTATCAGCAAACTCTAATCAATAGTTGAACTATCTCTAGATGTCACTGAGCTAACAATGGCACTAAAACATTGTTTTGCCAGCCATTTGGACTGATGTGACCATTTTGTACATGAATTTGCATTGCCCCACTCTGGTATGTCTGTCAGAATCCCCCAGGTCTACCTCAGCAGGCAAAACGCTTGTGTTTTTGCGGTTGATGGACATGTGGGCATGAAGATTGTCTCCCCAAGAATGTGCACAGAGCAGTTAGAAGATGAGATTAGTGTCTGCATGTGGGTGCTAGCTTTAATTGACCCATTTTTAGCCCAAAATTGAGATGCTCAGTGAAATGAACTGGTTGGGAGGGTCTTGGCTGCAGGACTATTGCACCTAGCAGTATAATTGTACCTCCCTGCCTGTCTAGACCAGGGTCCTATTGATTCATAGCATCCTCCCCTTACTGCTTTCAACTTCAAGTTTTTCTGCAGTGGAAGCAAGGGTGTCTGCAGGGCTGTAGGACAGTTGGGATGATTCCAGTGTGTGCAGCCAAGTTTTGGCCCTGAAGCAGTGCAAGACCACTCAGTTTATACAAACCTTGGTACGCTTGAGTCACTTTGGACATCTGGTCCATACTGGCCCTCATACTGCCACACCATTGTTGTCAGTAGTGCCTGAGCCTGTTGGCATCTCTTTCAGCCTTGCATCCCCTGGGTGTTGCTGCAGGCCAGCTGTGTATCCTGTCCTGGTCTTCTCTGCAGGGGATCTTCTCAAAAACACAATTTGCCATACAGTTTGGAAATAATATTTATGCCTTCAAAAATTATGATGCTCATGTACTTTCCCCATTTGTTTAAGTTTGCCTCCTCCATGTTTCCTTTTACTGTTTTGCCAATAAAACTGGGATAATGAAGTAGAAACCAGACAAAGGAAAATAAGAACTTTTAAATAAAGACTCAATTTATTCCCTACTCTTGGCAGAAATACATCTCTACAAATATTTCATCGATCTCTGTTCTTGATAGTGATTTTCCTTCTACCATTGCATGAAAAAAATCTACCAAGATGGATTACAAAAGTGCTATTTCTTAATTGGTTTTATTTGTGCTGTTTAGAGTGTGTTTTGATTGCAGGTGAAAGTAGATGTAATCTAGTTCATAGTACTCTGTAGCTCACTTAGTACTCTTTGAAAGCTTTTGTGGATCATTTTTGCTTAAATACATTCAGTTCTGTTTAATGCTTAAACACATTAAAACACATTAAAATTTCATTTTAATTATGACCAAGCCAAAGCATTAGGCTATATTTTTCTTTCCATCAATATACAAATCCCTGCTAAGTTCTTACCACCAGTGTTCCTAAGGAGGTCACCGAGTGGCTCAAGCAGTTAAAGCAGTTCAAAGTTTTGATTTCTGGAAGTATGGCATTTGATTATAATTTCTGACTGTTTTATTCCGTAAATTAACTATCATTCTGATTGTTGCCTGATTAAGTTTTAAACATTACTTAAGTCAAATAACTTGCCTGTTTGATATCCTTTCAGGTTTTATGTGCAGAGATCATTTGATAGGTTGCTTTCATGATTAATCTCTTAAGCTCCTTGGATGCAGTCCAGGCCCAGCTGAGATCTATGGCAATTTTGCTGTGCATTAAGTTTTGCAACGGGAAAAAGATAGGATCGTATTCTGTTTTTAAAGAGATGCTTCTTGTTTTAACATGGTTATACTTCTGAGACACTACAGTTGCATAAACACTACAATAAATAACATACATGGATCATAATGATTGTTGCAACAACCTTATTGAGAGCTTGTGGGACTAATGATCAGACTGTTACTACCATCTAAAAATTATAAAATATAAATAGTGTAAATAATTAAATACAATTGTCTATGATAGATTGCCAACTTTTTAAGAGGGAACCCAGATCTGACTACTATTCCAGCAATTAAATTTGTGCCAAGATTTTAACAAAGAAATACTCCTGATGATGATCGGTCAGTGCCATGTGGTTATCACAAATTACTGTGTGGTAAAACTTGTCCACATTATTTCTTCCATGTCCCTATTTGCTCTTCTACAATGCTCTTGTGAGCCAGTGTAGTCTTTTCAGCCTTGTTCGCAGCTATGAATTACCATATTTAGTTTGCCTTTGGGCATTATGTCCTGTTCCACTTAATAAATGTAATTCTTCCTCTTACTCACCTTTTATTTGCTTTTTAAATAGTGGCGCTTGTAATTGCCGTTAGCAGTGAACCAAAAAGTCAACACACTTTTTGCACTTATGCAACTTTTTCCTTATTTTCTAGCAAACTTAATATTTTATATTAAACTAATGACTATTTTTAAGTAACAAGTAAAATTTATTGCATATACACACTGTGACTATTTAAAAACAATAGTATTTCTGTCATTTTAAATGTAGTATTTCTAATTTTGAAGCTTACTGTTACAGAGCAGGTTTTCTTTTCACCTTGTGATTGTCCTGTACTGCTGTCATTCTATTTCTTTATGGCATCTCAATACTACACTGTGCTTTTCTAGATACTAGATCCTTCTTTTTCTTGAGCATGAGTAAAGCTTTTGCTATTGCAGCACCTCTACTGGTAAGAGCGCACAAAGGGGCTTTTTCAGCAAATGAAAACCACTTCCTTTGCAGTCTCCCCCAAATTATAGTGTACCTGCAAGAGTGCACAAAGCACTAGACATTTCTATTTTTCATCAAAAAAGTTTCTCTCATAATGTAACAATAATAACAATATTGTTTCTAAAATCTTTCAATAAATGACCCACTCTAATGCTGCTGACAAATACAGGGATCTAATTTTGAGAAGTCTAGAAAATGAGAAAGTAATATTTTCCTGAAAGCCTGCTCTGCAATCTTTTGTATTTGACCCTGCTGATGGGAAGCCCATTGACTAGAGTCACTGTAAGCAGGGTTCAAAGTTGGGTCTAGGTCTTTACTATTATTTCCTCCAATCATATCTCTGTGCAGTGCTTCATTTTCCTTGTTAGCAGTTTCTCTGGGTAGTGTTGAAATGATCAGCTGATTTTTTTTCCTTTGAATTTTGTGTAAATAAGTAAAAAATATTTAAAATCCTGATAAATTTGAGCTTTTGATAGGAAACAGGGCTTAGGTCACACAGAGTAAAGTTTGAAGGGTTTTGAGTTACTTTGATTCCTTGTTAAAATATGCACCCTCATTTTGCAAAAGTCACTCTAATTAAGCTGTTTTTATCTGTGATAATGCAAATACTTTACTTGCAGTGATAGATGTCCTGCATTAGTGTAAATACCTCCTGCTTAAGGTCATTAACTGAGAATAATGGCATCCATTTGGCTAAAACACAGAGCATCAGAAATAAATGAACCTGGCGCTATGAGAATCATTAAGTGATAGCATTCCTCTACAGACCTAAAACATTAAAATACAATAGAGCTGCACATCATCTTGCTGAGGCTTTGTTAGACAAGTGAATTCTGACAATCACACCCAACTGTTTTCCTAGGTATTTGCACATCCTTTGGAAACACTTCTATTCCCAAAGAAAAGATGTCAAGTGTCAAGCTGATGAAGAGGTAGAAACAATGACATTGCGCAATTAAATGCAAAAGCTGTGCTATTACTCAAACCTTTAACCAGCAGAGAATGTTCTCCCAAATACATGGCACAGCTGTTTCATTTTCTTACACCCCTGGTTTATAGCTTGGAGTTTTTTAGAAAACAATCTGCTTCAGGCTCACCCAGAGTGCCTGGCAAAGGGCTGCAGTCCTTCCCATGTCACCACATGGAGGAGGGTTTTTTTCCCATGTAACCATGGTGTGCTCCCCTGGCTGTGCAATGGGCACCTTAAGCCCCACATCCCAGAGGGGCTCTTGGGAACACACATATGTTCAAACTTTTAGTTGTCCTGAACTCTCCCATTGTATTTTTGCAATAACATAATTTAAGTGTTTATGCCTCCTGCAAGTGACTTTTGAGGTTGTAGAAAGAAAAAGAAAAGTTGTAGAGAACAATAGGACACATAGTGGTTTGCCATATTTGCTGTATGGGAATAGCCTTGCCAGAATCCAGAAAATATTTGGCAGTCTGCCTATTAAGAGAGGCCAGACTGGTGACTCATCTGCAATAAGAGCAAGCAACAGTACAGAAATTCGTTCAGCAAGAATAGTAAGTGAAAGCCAATCTTTTCTCTATGTTATTGCAAAGGAAAGCAAGTAGCCTAATCCTGCTGCTGTGCTGTGCTGTGGAATCAACAGTTTGCAGTCTATCACTTGGGTGCCAAATAGACTATCCTCCTTACACATTGCAGAAGGGGGACATCATGGAGAGGAAGGAAATTAGAGGAGGCCTCTCTAGAGTTCTTACATTAATCATGATACTATCTTAAACTACTTCAGCATTTCCATGTTGTCCCCTCTAGCTGAAGAAGTCAACAGAGTCACCCACCCTGAGACACTTCTTTTTTTTTTTTTTTTTTTGGTGGTGGTGGTAGTGTTTTCAAAACTTCTTGGGGTCTTCCACTTTTTTCAGCACTGACTCTGGAGTCTGGGCTTGGTTTTTCCATGGGGTTGAATTTTCTGTTATTTACAATTGCTGATTATTGTGTGGTCGTATGTGCTACGGAGGTAAGAAAGAATGAACTGTGAAAAAAAAGAAGCATTTCTTTTTATTTCTTGATTTTATATTGTGCCTCAGGAATTACTGTGTGTCTCTTATTTCCTGGGAGAATGTGGCAGTGTTCATTCCTGGTTCACTGGTTGATTCTGAGCCTATGGTAATAGTTACCATGTTTTCAATGTGATGATAGATTGAAGACATGCAGAAACAAGCTAGATTTCTTCCTGCTAGTTACTAGAAACAAGGCTGCATCACAAGAAAATAACTTTTTAAGGAGCTTCAGCAGAGATCAGAGACAGAAGCAGAGGAGCATGTAGCCTTGGATTACTCCATTAGTCCTGCAGATTGTTAGTTGAATTGTTGTTGTTAGTCAGAATTTGAGTGATGAAAACAAGACTTCCCATATTTTCAAGGACATATCTCATGCCACATGGATCATCACCACTTGTGCCTCTGCTTATTTCTCACAGGCAAACCAACATGACTTAAGTCTTTATTCATATTCAAAAGTAGTAAGACCACTTCTCAGGACTTACAACAAGATTCTGAATTTCTTAATTCATATTTTCACAAAACAAATGGATCAAAACCTGGCCCAAAAGAGCCCAGTGACTTTCAGCCAAAGTGAGAAAGTCCTCCATTGTCCATTATCATGGTTATGAAGTGAGGCAATGCCAGAAGTGCTGTGTTTGTAACTGATCTGAGAATAAACCAACCCCACTTCTGCTGCTGAAAATGGAAATCCCATTGACTGTGAATATTTAATTTGCTATTAAAAAGGAATTGTTAGTCAAATTTCTCAAGTGAGGAGGGTTTTTTTTCCAGGGGCTGAAAACAGGTGAACCCATTGCATTATGCAGTAGATAGAAGTCAAGTAGCTCCCAGAAGAAAATTCAAAATGCTTCTACGTTTCTAATCTGTGAAGCCCTACAATATGTCAATGTTGAAGGCATGCCTTGCACAGGGTGTGTTAAAGAGCTACCTTCGGAGGAAGCTCGATGGCTTTCAGGCACTTCTTCGTGGTTTTCACTTGTGTTTTGGAGTGGACAAATACAGTGAGATGCCACTGCATTTGGAGGCCTCCCAGACACTTTCTTGGCAAAAGTCGTGTGTATGTCTATCCAGTAGATCCCAGATAATGCAGAGAATTTTCCATGTGGTCTGTGAAGAAAGGGTCACTGGTAGGTCACTGCTCAGTGTCCCTTCATGCAGACAAGGTTGGGTGACAGCAGTGATAGTGGGAGCACTACAGGAATTTATGTGTGCACCGAGAGCCCTTGTCATCTCTCCAGTCTAACAGTGGAATAATTTTCAGTATATTCAGTATACACTGGTGTTTCCTTATGTGTATGTACATGTAGATTACCTCAGGATGCATTATGGTTTGACTGTATTCCCATTCCTCTGTATGCAAAATGTTGCTGTATGCATGGAAGGTGGAAAGGAAGGTTTTAATTTGAAGTTATGTGATATATCTTGTCATCATCTTTTCTTCCAGTCTCCTAAATCAGCTTTTATTAGTGCTGCAAAAAAGGCAAGATTGAAGTCCAATCCTGTCAAAGTGCGCTTCTCTGAAGAAGTAATTATCAATGGCCAGGTGTCGGTGAGTATTCAGATATTTAACCTCAGGATTCAGCCAAAGGTACAGCTCAAGCCTGGCAAGGGAGGTAATTACTAGGCAGGAAAAAGGCTTGCAAAGAGAAGGACTTTTTTATTTTTGAAGTTTTCCAAAGATTTTTCTTAAAGTTCATTAGCCCATAATTTTTTGAAAGAAATTGTCCCTTAAAATAAAACTAAGATGCTAGTGAATGAATTTTGTGGTGATAGCACATACGTATGTCTTTATAGTCTTGATAGTGTTTGTCTGTTTTTTTTTCAAATCAACTTTTGTTTTCATAAAACCCGTAAGCTCAAGAGAGGTACCATGTCAGGAAAACTGATTAAGAATACCTCACAGACTCCTTTAAAGTTTGTTTAATCTCCTTGAATTTATTGTTTCCAGACCTCAGGCAACATTAGCCTCCTTTTGAGAGTTACTTAACTCCTCCTTAGACATGAACTCCTAGCTCATTTTCATGATTTGCCACAGCATCATTCCACACTGATGTCTTTAGACAACTCTCTTCCAAACCTAAATTGATACTGCATTTTTTCTAAAGCAACATCTGCTTTTTAAAATAAAAAGAAGCAAACAAAACCTCCCAAAATTTGTTTGCCTTCCTTTTTCCTCTTTATTTTGCTATACTGGTTATGAATTGTCAACTTAGGTAGCAATGTTCTATGTTGCTCTTCTTAAATGATGAAAGATATCAGCATTTAATATCCACCTATAAAGAAAAAATTAAACCCTTTGATTGTAATCCTTACTAACAAACTGTAGTTTCTGTTTTTTAGATTGAAGACACTAAATAGCTCACTACATTCAGAGTAATTAATTTTTCTGTTTTAGTGAAAATGTTTCAACTTCAGAGGCTTTGTTGTCAGAGAGATAATATTTAGGGAAAGAGAGTACTCCAAGTCAGACATAAAATGTATGTGAACAGTTCTATTTTACTGGGACAGAAACGTACAGAGGGCAGCTGTAATGAGCATGGCTAGATCCTTGCAGGGCACTGATATCTCTGCTTTCAGTTTGGGCCAACACCTTCCTTCTCAGTTTTTGCTTTTCCATCAGAATGATATACTTCTTGATAGAGCAACATTTATTTTTCTCTTGTTGCATGTTTTAATCTGATTCACTAATTTGCTTGACAGGAAGCAGTTAAGGACAACTCACTTCTTTTCATGCCAAATGTTCTAAAGGTGTATCTTGAAAATGGACAAACCAAATCTTTCCGTTTTGACTGCAGTACTTCAATAAAGGTAAGCTAGCTATACTTTGGTATGAAACCTTAAGTAATTATCATTTACTTGGAATGCCTTAAGAACAAAATTACTGGTGTGTTCGGTTTGGGCTGGACTCTTAGCTCAGAAATAATTAGGATTTGGTCCATTTTCCTGCTCTTAAAAACATATTTTATTGTCAGTGAAAAAGAAGAGGTGATTTTAATGTGCTTGGAGCACAATCAAAATTGTGTGCTTGTATCATTTTGATATGCTGCCAAACACTAGCATGATTTGTCAGCAAAAGTCAGAAGCTAAGAAGATTAAGATGTTGGTTGCTGATTGAATATCATCTTATCATTCAGCGAACTTAGGATGGGATATTGTAGTGTTATGTCCGTGATAAATTACTCACCTCAGTGCAGTGCCTTTTACACTTTCCATAGCATATTCCATATGCAGAAATAAAAAGGTAAAGCCCTGGCACAAAACTGAGCCTGCCAGGGAATGTTTGTGACACTGTTCCATGTGGGTTCCTAAATCAGAGGCATCACCAGTGTCTGTGAGAGCCTTGGAGCAGCATGGTAAGCAGCAGGGCATTACTGTTTGGGGAAGATAGTTTCAACATGGATTGGTTACCAAATCTAGCTCACTGCATGGTTGCATGCACACTTGGGACACTGAGACATGAGAAGGGCATGGGTGGGAATGATTGATGAAGGCTGGGGATGCTGGCTTCTGTGAGTTTAAAGGGATTGTAAAACCAGGCGCATTTGGAGAAAGGCTGCCTTTGTGCTCACTGTGATACAGCAGCATGCTCAATCAGCTAGAGCAGCAAAGGGAGTTATTTACTAAGGCAGACAAGAAATTTACTCCAGTCAGCTGGTAAAACAGATACTTGAGTCACACTTTAAAATGAGATGCAACATTTGTTAATAAATGTAGCATATATGCCTTAGGCATAAGTTGAATGCAGGTATGGATACAAGCATTCAATTCATGGGATACATCCATGGATACTGAATTCCTTGCGTCCATTTGAAAATTAGGCTAGTGAGACCAAAAGATGTCTCATCTTCATAGGAGACATCACTAAAATAGCTAGTGAGGTCTCCATACCCTTTTAAGGCACACAAGCCCACTTCATAGTATTTTCTGTTATGAGCATATAAACAACCAGCCTATCCAGGATGTTTTGCCCCTGAAGACCGGTCTTTGGCCATCACATTACATTCATTTTCAGTAGTTCTGTCATGGATGTGTCACGAACCAAATGTCAAATCTGAAGTCATTGGCACATACCCATGTGGCCTCATTTGCCTAGCTGTATTGATGTTGCAAACCTGCTTTGGACTTAATCATTTTGATTGCTGGTAGGAATAATTTCCTTTGCATTTAATTCAGGCAATTATATATTCTGAGGCCTGCTTAGCTATAAATGACATATTCTTGCAAGTGTGTGTACATTCCTAAGTGCGGATGGGTGGTTGTGGATTGTTGCTTCTTTGCTTAACTGAGGTAACATGCCCCAGGCGAGTGCAGGTAAATGCAGGTGTTTTTCACCTCTAACAGTCCAGTAGTTCACCACTTACTTATAAAGGAGGGTGCAAGCAGCACCTAACCTGCAGTCCTCACTTTCCATATTGTTGGGTCATAGCACCTGGGCCGACTCTTAAATTTTCAGATGAGAGCATATCTAGCAAAAACTTTAATGCAGAAATTCACATACTTTGTGCCCTAGCCTCATATTTTAAAAGGTCCAGAAGAGGTAGTGGTGGAAAGCAGTGCCATTACTACCCTCTCTTAAAAGCTTATATTTAGTATTATGCTGCTTCATGTTACTGTTATGCCCATAGTTTTTTGGCATAGTTTAAAAGTATAAATAAAAGTAGATTTAATGTGTAAGTAATAAGTTCCTCATTGACTAAGATTAAGATTACTTTAATCTTATACTCAGAATAGTGTAATATTAGCCTCCATTATTTAGAGTGATAGCTTGCAATTCATTAATGCTGTCTTATATTCTCTACACTGTAGAGAGCTGTCCCCATCATCCCACATACATTTTTTCATCCTTCCACCAGTTTGGTCTTGATTTTCCATAAACACGCTGTAATTGATCAATTAATCTTCCTAAATTATGTTAAAACACTTGAATTACAATTCGTCATGATCTCCT
Source organism: Sylvia atricapilla (assembly GCF_009819655.1). Lineage (NCBI taxonomy): Eukaryota > Metazoa > Chordata > Aves > Passeriformes > Sylviidae > Sylvia > Sylvia atricapilla. The sequence goes on from NC_089141.1 coordinate 96,954,122, forward strand.
TAGTAAGTCCTATCCATCTGGATACTTTCGTATATCTGGAAATCTTTCAGATGGAAGGAAATGTTTTAATCTTGTCACCAACATACTGTGAAACTATTTCTAAATGATGGGTTATTATGTATTTCTTTTTCCTACAGTATTCCTTAAGTAAAAGATACCTTGACAAACGATATTAATAATCTGCACATGTTTACAAAGCATTATATGAAAGTAAGGTAGGGATTGGTTGAATGGTTTTGTGAAGAGGTTTGTTTAGCTGTTATTTTTAGATATAATTTTTCTCAAATTAACTATCCTTAGTCATAATTCAGTGTGAAAAAAGCTAATCAGGAATCTCTTAAAAATTGATATGGTCCATCAGTTTAGAGCTATTGTTCTGCACAGATATCGTAATCATTGACTTTTCTGTCAGCATTTAAAACTCAAGAAGTGAACTTTAAAAAGACCTCTTTACCCTAAGAACAAATAAAGGCCATTAATTTAAATTTTTTTTGTTGAACTTATAAATTTGGTTTGTCTGCTTGATGGCATAGCCCCAACAAAGGGAAGAGAATAGTGATAAGACCATTTCTCCTTTGCTGATGGGTTTTATTTCCAGAGAGACAGGTATGATTTAAGGTCTGTACCAATATAATTTGCATATTAAACCACAACAGAATATTTTCCATTCCCAGCAATCCCATTTATGTATTTCTCACATTCATATCTGTTACCATCCTGGGGATGTTTGAGGAATGGTTCTGATGTCCTGGAAACTTGTGCAGAACAGGCACAAAGCCTGGGCTTCTGTCCTGTTCTGGTGTGTGGCAGTGAGGAACTGGGTCCCAAGCATTGCATGAATTTAAGCACTTTTTGTAAATCCTTTGTTAATTAGGATGTCATCTTAACACTCCAAGAAAAGCTTTCCATCAAGTGTATTGAACACTTCTCCCTAATGCTGGAGCAGAGAGTTGAAGGATCTGGAACAAAACTTCTTTTGCTACATGAACAAGAGACTCTAACTCAGGTTTGTGCAATGGTGTATGAAAACAGATATTAATGAGATGAGTTAATCAGTAAATTATCCATCGTTTTCATTACTCAAGTGAGCAACCTGCAAGCTTTATAGCTTGATACAGTTTATCAAATAGCTAGGATATTTAGATGTGGTTGTATAAATAAGGTTTTCACAGGAATTTTCTGTTATAAAAACATCATATTTCATTGCTTGACTGTGCCTCCCAAAAATATTAAGAATTAAAAAATCAGACTGGAATCTGAAAAAATACTTACCTAATACTTTTCATATAATATGCGGCCCAGCTAGTGGACATACTCAACATCTGGCAAATCCGTGGTCACAATTCTGAGAACCACAGTCTGCCCAAATTTCTTGAAAAGCCTTATTTTGATATTTTGTTCCAATTTGAATATGCAGATCTGTATCTGTGCGGCAGGGAATAGTGTTCTTTCTGATTAAGTAAAGTTTGGCTTGTTTACACGGAGGTATGTTATGTCACTTAAGTGATGATTTGTGACGCAGAAAATGTTGGTGTGGCTTTCTTCTTTAGATCAGAGAGGTGTGGCTAAAGTTAAAGTTGCTTCACAGTTACCAGCAGAGTACTCTGATTTTATCTGCTTATCATTTCACCAAATTTTTTAGCCTGAGATTTTCTATTATATTTCTGTGTTTCAAGAGAACAGTAGTATTTTTTTAAAATTTCATTTAAATTGGAAAAAGAAGGAAAAAGAAAGGGATTCTTAGATGTGGAAAAATACTTTATTTAAATAACTAAATCCCTGTAATTATAACTAGAATCTGTGTAATGGGGTGAAGGAGCTTAGTTTACCAGATAACAGTCTTTCTAGCATTTTCTAACCTTTAAGCACTTGCTTTTGCCTTGTTAACATTCTTTTCTTGTGCGTATAAGCTACCCAGTGATTGCACAATATCCTGAAATACTCAGTACTTGTCCTCCTAGCCTAGCCATCTCATTGAAGTTATTGGTAAAATTCTCACTGAAATCAGAAAGCTGATATATTAGTGAGCTTTTCAAAAATCCCATCTGGAGCTTTTATTAATATGTACAGAGCATGTCTATATACTTAGGAAAGAGGTGAGACAATGTGAAATAAACAGACCTTTTGGAAATTGTTTGAGCAAGACAGAGACTTCATTGGAGATTTTTAAAAGTATGGTTTTGTCAAGTAAAGATGTTGATTATAAAGTACCCTAACTCTCTAACTGCATTAGCTTAATTGAATAAATTACATAAACTACATTAATGCCGACAGTTTCTTCTTTGAAGTTTCTGTAAAATCAGCAATATTTTAATTTGCCATTATAATGTTGCTGCTGACCGTGACTTACAGTGGTGGGTTTGGATTGTTACCCTTTTATCCAATTATTCCTTTGCTAGGCAGTGGTCTCCTGTGAATATACCCAGATTACAGAGTTAGGTGCTTAAAAAAGTTTTGCTGACCAACACACTAAGCAGACTTTTTAATTTTTTAATGTATTGGACCTCAGTCAGAAGTTATGGAGTATACCTCTTAATCCAGAACAACCCAGGAAAAAGACCTAATTTGTCTCAATTTACCTAATGAATTAAAACAAGCAAGAGAAAGTGAGAGTAATAGCTTCCAAGCTGGGTCTCATCTGTGTTCTCAGTCTTAGAAATAAAATGTGACCTCTCCCCAAACACCTAAGTCTTCTCATGTATAAATATTTTAGTCCTCCTGAAGCTCAATCTAGTTTGCATTTCACTTGAATGGTTTTTGTTAATACCAGTTCTTTCTGTCATTTCAGCCTGGTTTTGAGTGAATTCTTTTGCTTTGGGGATTAGTTGTATCAGGCAGTCATGCCTGTATGAGTCTAAAAGTCCTTCCACAACATTATATATATGACATTCTTAGGTGAAGACATTAATAAGTAGCCCATGGCAAAGCTCTTTTTTGGGCAGAATTATTTGTCTTGCTACCACAGGGCTCTGGAGCAGGGTTACATAGCCCAAGACTATAGACCCTGTTGCTCAGCCAGGGATGCCAAGCTCTAATATTATTATTGCACTGTCCTAGGTAACCCAAAGGCCAAGCTCGCATAAGATGAGATGTCTTTTCAGGATTAGCTTTGTCCCAAAGGATCCCATTGACCTTTTAAGAAGAGATCCAGTTGCTTTTGAGTATCTCTATGTACAGGTAAGTGAAAGCACAGCCATTGCTAGTGTAAAGGTGAATAAAAAAATATACCTACTATATATATTTTACATCTTCACATAGGAAAGCATGGTTGCAGTGAATTCTGGCTTTTATTACTAATGCATAAAGCCAATCAATGCACTTGGGGAATATGCAAAATCTGTATCAAAGTCCTCTTTCTTCATAAGTCTCTTCAAGTGGTAATGCTTTGATATCATTCCAAAATATATTTACTTTAGAGTAGAGAGAAGCTTAATTAATTGCTAATACTTATTTATGGTACTACAATATCAGACAAAAATTATGTTTGAAAAGGAGGTTCTAGTAAAGTGGATGGGAAAACTGATGTAGAAGCAATGTGGTTCTCCTGAGTATCTCTCCAGGTATAATCCTGCTACACTGAGTCCAGACATACTGATACCCTCCATGCATTTTTTGTGATGGAGGATTAGTCTTCTCTCCAGGAAGGCTGGAGAGAGCTTAGGTCAAAATAATCATGCCTTTTTCTCTTTGGCAGAAGTGCTGGTATTCTTCATTAGTGCCCATATTGTGAATATCTGACATCTCTGAAAACAAAAACAATCCTGCTTCTGAGTTAGGGGTTACTTTTCATGAAGTGTTAATTTTAAAAAAAAAAAAAAACAAACAAAACAAACAAACAAACAAAAAAAAAAACAACAAAAAAACAACCCCCCCAAGTAATTTTTAGTGCAAGATTTTTTAACGTGATACTCCCTCTACTGGTTCTTTGGCAGAGCTGTAACGATGTGGTCCAGGAAAGATTTGGACCAGAACTGAAATATGACATTGCCCTGCGGTTGGCTGCATTACAAATGTATATTGCAACTGTGACCACCAAGCAAACTCAGAAAATCTCCCTCAAATACATAGAGTAAGTTGAGAATGCTGTGTGTTCATTAAAAGTGAAACATTAGGAGTAACTTACAGATTCTTTAAGGTTGTTTCTTTATCATGACTGCATGCAGCACCAATTTAGGTTTAATCTTTGTCACTGAAATTACTTCAGGTGTGTTAAGAGTGGTACATCTTGTCCCTTCGGTCTGTTTACCTTTTGATCATCTGTTTGGGCACAGGAAATAGACTATAAATGTAAATACAAGTAGCTCGTTTGCTTTCAGTGATTTAAGATCTATGTTTATAAGGTCTGTATTCTAAAGTTTTAGTAGAGATTATTATAGTGAGATTCAGATTATTGCTCAGTTCAGAAGACAGTAGGCCATTGGCTGGAGTTTGAAATATTTCTTAAATGCAGAAGTACTCCAGTAGGCACCTGTCTTATGTATGACACCACATGTATATATAACTACAACAAAAAAGAAACATGGGAAAGTGCAAATGTGTGTGTATCTGCTTTGATTTAAAATTAAAAGAAAAAAAGAAAAAATGGCAACAAAATCCCACAACAAAATATAAAACTCAAGCCCTAAACTTTTGTTGCTGTTGCTTAGTTTGGTTGTAGAATGGAAATAATAACCATTACACACTCAGTCTGGTAGAGTTTATCCATCATATTGAAGACAATGTTATATTCTATCCTATTAATGAATCTGCAAAAATAGTTACTTACAAGTGAAGACTCAGTCTTCTGTTAATAGGAGTGCTTCGAGCAGAAAAAAAATTGGTAAATGGAGGCAAACTGGTTGCATTTAGAGGAGCACCCAGCCCTCCTACCCCAAATATAAAGGTGAAAAGAAAATGGCCTTGATTTCCATGTTCCAAAAGAATCCAATGAAATAAAATTGAATCTGACATTACGTTGTTAAATTATCTGCTATTTTAATTCTGTAATCATACTTGTCAATGTAATTTAATGGTGTTTACATAGACTTAGATATCAGACCTAAACATTAGTTTCTGAATGGCATGACTGAAGAGATAGAAGGGGTAGAAGAGAGAATTTTTAGCATTTTAAAATACCTTTTCATAAGAAATAAATTGTTTAAATTTAAGAAATAACATGTTATTGCAAAACTCTGGACTTGATCAACTCTCCTTCTGTTTTCAGGTAATCATTCACTTGGCATCGTAGTCACCAGTCTTTAGATAAATAATCATCACAGGAATGTGAAATTAAATATATGCCTTTTATTGCAGAAAAGAATGGGGATTAGAGACTTTTCTTCCATCTGCTGTGCTGCAAAGCATGAAAGAAAAGAACATAAAGAAAGCACTTTCCCACCTTGTCAAAGCAAATCAAAACCTAGTTCCTCCAGGCAAAAAGGTATTACATTTGCATCTTAATGGAAAATATGTTTTAAAGAACAAAAGTGTGGCATGCATGGGACACATTTAAAGCTAATCCTTTGGAAAAACACCTAGCCACTATATTTTCAGAGATTTAAATTTGGGTGCTGGTGCAACAAAGCCAAGAACTATTAAAAATAATTAATTATGCCCCAGATAAACTATCTTCTTATCTTGAGAATGACAGAGAACTGGTTATTAATACTTCATATATGACAACCATATATATATTTTTTTTAAATTAACTTAGTGCTTTCTATGAATGGCAGATTTGCTAGGAAAGTTTTTGTTCTCTCTCTGATGTTCTCATCTGACATAAATGCTGTTTTTCAGATTGTTTTCTGTTACCCTGTAGAGAAAGACTTTTCGCTGGCCAAGATCTAACTGGATAGATGATGGTCCTTGCAGTAAATGACCCTCCTTGCTGTTGTAAAATGCTTTTCTTAGCACTGAGCTTTCACTACAGCTGGAAAAAACATGGATAAGACAATGTCTCTGAGAAATGCCTTTATTACATGCAGCTGAGACTGCTTTTAGACACCATAATGTGGTTTCTTAATGCAGGTCATCTTGTCATTTGTAGTCAATGGAGAGAAATAGGCACTTCCAGGGAGCGATTCATCCCATCCCACATTCGGAACCAAAAATAGGTCAGATTGCTTGTGTCCTAGAAATGCTTATTTCTCTTCATGGTCTATAAAAAGAACCTAAGAATGACTAGTTGAGACATAAAATGGGCTGAATCCTACTTCATGACACTTTGTTTCTGAACCAAAAAACCTCCAAACAGTTGCTGCCTGAGCTAAGGCTCATTGTGATCAGCAGAAATCCTGCTTTTGGAGGCTTCAGAACACGTTGTGACTGTGAACATAGCTCTATGTGTTTGACCTCAGGAGGAGAGGCTGAAACACTGCCTGCCTCCTATACTGCTGAAACTAGAGCTAAATTATGCCAAGTGTTCATTATTTATCTTGGTAGTATAAATTTGGGGTTATTTCAGAAGCCATCACTGCTGCAGGCCTTACAGGTGTAAGATAAGCCTTACAGTGGCATACCAGTATCAGTTCTTGGTTAGAAGAGGTATTGCAACAGTCCCTTCTCGCAGCAAGCAGACTTTGTTGGGTTTGCTTCATCCTTTTTGATTTGAGCTTTGGAAATATATTGTTTGCCAACCTGCTTTTTTAGCAGGTAGGTCTGAGAAAGAAAGCATCTGAGCTCTTCATCACCTCCTGTCTCACTTGTAGGTACTAACACAAGAACTTATTTCTTTCTGGGGTCTTCTCTTCCTTCACATGAAGGAAAGCCTGTAATTCTCAGGATTCTCCTGATTTTTTACAGCCCTTGTGTATTTCTGCACCAAGTGAACACCTGGTGAAGCAAAGGGCAAAGAATTACCACTAGTTTACTCTGCTTTGGATCCATTTCTTCCTTTGTTGGCTAGGAAAAGTTTAGGATGGGGGCCCTTACAATGCTGTTCGAGATCAAATAAGATTTTCAATTAGAAATCCAGTGATTGGAATGAAACTAGAAAAATTATATGAAACTGTCTCATATTACCTTCTAAAAGTCCAGATATAGGGATTTACATGAGGGATGTGTAAGCTTTGGATTCAGACTGATGAAATGAACTATTTCTTGATTTCTTTCTATCTCATAAAGTATCCCAAGTTTTCTTTTTTAAGTAGGTCGTTTAAGCTCAGAAGAAAAAAAGAGACAAATTCTGACATGCATTACATGACATGATCATATGTGTTGATGTGCTGAATTTAGCTTTCTGATTTATTACCTATTGAATATATTGGAAGAGTGTTATTTTAGAAAGTAGGAAATGCAGTAACAAGTTGGAATAATACATCAAACACCACAAGTACCTAGCAAAATGTAAACTACGTAGCTGACAAATGAAAATTTTTTGTTCTCTTTCTCTGTATAGGTACACAAACGTTAAAGAACTGATGGAGTTTATGAATGGAAAGCTGTTGTCTTAGCCTTGAAATCCCTCAGTGAACAGATGTTTAATCTCAGTACTTGAACGTTTTCCCTTCATTAAAGCAGTCAGGATGTTGTTGAAGTGCTCTGATCTGCCCATTCCCAAGTCCTCAGTGCATTTTAACTAAACAAGCAAGAAATTAATTTTAAGAACGAAACTGTTTCTCTTCGTCTGAAGCTCAAGCATCTCAGGATTTAGTTTCAGGCTCTAAAGAGCTGTTATTGTAGACCATTCTCTTTATATTACACAAGTACATTGTACATTTCTTTTTCGAATGTGATGGTTTCCCCAACTACCTCTTATCCCTGTTTCTCCTTTCTCAGCTCTCTGCTCTGCAAGCCAAGGTGCATTATCTAAAATTCCTCAGTGATCTCCGATTATATGGAGGGCGTGTCTTCAAGGCAACACTAGTGGTAACATTTCTCTTTAAAAAGTCTCTTCTCTTGATTTATTTTGTCTAATTTTTTTTTTCAAAAGCTGGATCATATAAGTTTCTTTAGAAGTTTAGGTTCTAGTCATATGCTTAAAATAATTTTTAATTGAACCAAATCACTTTTTGTTTATTTTCATCTTCAAACTGACATATCTGTCATAATATAAATTTTACTGGGAATTTGGAGATAGATAGCACTTTCTTAGCAAATAACACCATCCGATTATCTATTGAATGCTAAAATTGTTAGTCTGGAAAAATCTTAATGACAAAGTTTTTCTTTTAACAGAAGCAGAGTCCACTCATCGTCTGTCCATCTAACTATCCACCTAAAATCTAGAGTGCAATCAACATCCAGCAAGAAATTCCTTTACTTTTTTTAAAATTATGAATCAAGTATGCTCTTGTGTATCATATCTATCTAGTAAAAACATAATAATCTTTAATGTAGAAATGCCATGCAAATGTAACTCTGTGTAATTGAAAGAAGGGAGTGGTGATTTCTGTCACTATGCAGTACCTGTCATGTTTTTTTACTTGTGTTTTCTTTCTTTTTCTGCTGAAGCAGGGAGAAAAGCGTTCAGAAGTGACTCTGTTAGTAGGGCCGCGGTACGGAATCAGCCACGTGATAAACACCAAAACGAATCTTGTGGCTCTCCTGGCAGACTTCAGCCACGTGAACAGAATTGAGATGTTTACAGAAGACGAAAGCAGTGTGAGAGTTGAACTGCATGTCTTAGATGTAAAAGTAAGTTTGTTATTGATTTGTGTTGATATAACTTGTTTAAATAATGTTTTTGTCTTTGAGTATTAGATTCAGCTATGCTGTTCTGAATATTTTCATGCCAATAGTACTCTGAGAGTACATTTTCAGCTCTTTTTCTGGTCACAATACATTTATACTACAGGTTGGGCCTACAATGTACTGGTGTTTTGCAGTACCTGCATTCTACTTTGTTTTTTCTCTCAGCTGACCCCCAGCAACTTGCTTTGTTATTATCTTCATGGATTGCCGTGGTAAAAAGAGGTGATGAAGAAATTTGCCTTCTTTTGAAGCTCCTTGTAGTGTAATATACAGTATTTTTACTAGAAAAGAATTACCAATGGCACTGGACCAGCATCCCCTGAAATCCAGTATTATATTCACAAAGTTTACTGCAATTAACCACGTAACAGTTGCCAATTAAATAAATTGTAAGAATGCATGGGGTTTTTGCTTAACCTTTATAAGTCCAGTTCAGTATTCACAGATGCTCATTGTCTACCTATAGTAATTTAATTTCTTTTAATCCTCACTTAACCCTTCACATCTGTGTGGCATCTAGTGGCAAAATGAATGGAGTTTTATATGTTATACTGTCCTGGTTGTTTTTAGTGTGGTTTCTATTTGGCTTTGAAGTGAAAGGCTTCATAGACTTTCTAAGCCATTAATCTGAAAAACCAGAGATTGAAGGAAGAGTTCTCATTATATTTGAAACTTAAATATTTGATTAAAATAAATAGAACCTAATAGTTCTTTTTGCTTACCCAGCTATACATAAAAAAGGACACATGAGGAACATTTTACTAGGCTTTTGCTTTGAATGCTCTAGGTATATTGACCTGGAACTGTTTCTCTGTATTTAAGGTAATGAAAAAAACATTGTAAATAATCTAGATGCTCTTTGACAGCAATTAAGGAGAAATTTACAGATTGGTGAACACAGCATCTCTTTCCCCTTACTTAGCAATGGTAACATCTCAGATTGCTTTGCCTCCATTACTGTGCTAAACTTGTAACCTTCTTGTCAGAAAGCTATTATCACCTTTTTACAGATGGAGAAAGTAATATAGAAATTAAATCCTTCCCATCTGCCCATATGTAATATGCAGCACCATATGCCATGGTATTATGCATTACCATGGTATTGTGTTGTTATATATTATAATACTGTTACTGTCTTATTGCAAATTGTGCATATCCCCATCTCCTTGCACTTCAACATATGTGATCTTAAACTCAGAGAGACTGACTAAAAAAATAAAAATCTAGGAGGCTCTGAGTGGAATTTGACAAAACAGTTGCCTCTCTGTGGGGCACAAGTAGGGGTTGTGACTGTGTCCTGTAAGGAGATGCAGGCACACACAGGTATGTATTCTCAATGACGTTTTCATCTTTTCTCTTACCCTGAAGTAGCAGGTTCATATATCCAGCTTCTAAATGTACCGTATATGTTATATATGATATTGTTGTCTTAACAAACAGACAGTTTAGATTTTTATTTTATTTTTGTTTCTTTAAATATGTTCTCAAGCATGTTCCACTTGGCAGAAGCAAGCAATGAAAGTTTAGCTGTCACAGGACTTGTCTGCAGATTAACAGTACTTCACAGCATTGTTTTCGGCAATCTGAGAGTTCTGCAGAGTTAATCAATTTCTGCCAATCACTGTCAAAAATTTGAGATGAACATAGCATTTCAAATGTCAATTTTAGTTGTTGCTCAAAAGAACAGAGATTAATTAATCCACTTAAGTTTAATAATTTATAGTAACTATAATAGCTATAGTTGAATACTTTGAAAGAAGCATGTAGAGGCTCCATAGAGGCTCAAGCTGTAGTAAAAACAGGTTAAAGGAAAAAGAAATCATGTATTTTTCCAAATTGCTGAAAACAATTTATACAACTTTCAGGATGCCTGGAACATTGTGGCCTAAGATGCTGTAGCACAGGCTTTTAAAAATATATTGGACCTATTATGGGTTTGGTAGTAAGCTGTGGTCATCAGTTCTGTTTTGGCCACAGCTTCCATAAGAATAAGTTGTCTTTTTACTAGTAAGGGGTTGAGTAGGTTTGAGAGCCATCCTTGCTGCATCCATTCCTCCTGGAATGAATGATATAGGTCCTTACATCTGTCTTGTGACAGTGGGCTCTGCATTCTAAATTATGATAAATTGTCACAAATGGCCACATACTATGAGTCACTACAAACTGTGAGTGATAAGATGGGTTGTCTATGGTCTAATTTCTATCTATTTAATTTCTGTCATGGTAAGGGTTTCATTTGTATTTCCTGTCTAGGAGTAGTAGAGGCTAGCCACCTTAATAAATTGCATTTGAGGAAAACGGCTTTTGGTATTAAAAGCTATAGAAACTTGAACTTTTTGGGTAGGAAAACATATACATAATGGCAGAAGAAAAATGAATGAAAATATATTCCACATGAATGTCTTGGGTTTGATGCTTGCTGTCCTGGCAGCCACAGATTTTCAAAGCAATGAGGTCTCACTTTTTGTTAGGACAGTATTTTTTTTTTTTTTTTTTTTTTTTTTTTTTTTTACTGTTCTGTGTCTGTTTTCTTTGCTGGTCACCCTTCTGGCGATCTTTCTCCAATCTCTTTGTCTCTGTTTATCTGCTTATTTTTTCACCACTTGTCTTTTCAGTAACACCAGGTCACAAACACTGAAGTCTTTTAACCTGTCCCTGTCTTGCAGTGTAATGATAGCTTTAATCTGACTGCTGTTTTTTATGAACCTCAGCTTTCCCTGACTGTTTGTTTCAACTGTCATGCTTCTTTGCATATACTTAGTGCACCACATTTTCTGGGAAGCAGCAGATTCCCATAAAACTGCAAATTTCCAGCACTTAATGTACAGTTCTTCATCTGCAGAGTACCATTAAATAGTGCTTTTGCCAGAATAGGACATCTATGCTACTACAACTCAAATCTTGATTAAACTTTTTATACTGTTTGATATTGGTAGTGAGGAAAATAAATTCTCTCATGTATCTTTCAATGTCATGTTTGTGATGTAATAACTTAAGCTCCGATGTAATACTCTTGTCAACAAACAAATTGAGGAGGAACAACCTTAACTTGATTGCATTCTTCTTAGCCTATTACTCTTCTGATGGAGTCATCAGATGCAATGAATCTTGCTTGCCTAACAGCTGGATACTACAGACTTCTGGTTGACTCAAGGCGTTCAATATTTAACATGGCCAACAAGAAAAATGCAGGGAGCCGAGAAACAGGTATTTATCTCACAGTATGTTAACCATGTCCCAGTGTATTAAGCAGAAGTCAACTTAATCTAGAGAACCTCCAAACAAACAGAAGGCTGTGTCAAATGAGATCTAATTTCTGGCTCAGACCTAGTGCCACAGTATTCAATTCAGCTTTATAATGCTCTAATACCAAGCCTATGATAGCACCTTCATGGTAAAATAAACCATATGTCAAATTTCCTTGTACTCTAGTAGACAGATGCATGCTCCTTGTGAGTGTTATTATTTTATATGCGTATACCTTTTTTCAGAATACATATGGTGTCGGAGAAACTTGCTGCTTTTGTGTTACTATGCCTGGAATAGCATTTGTACCTAGCTGAGGTTTAGATTTGTTTAGTGTACAGAAGTTCAGTTAAACTTCAGGTCATTAATCAACAGGTATTTAACTTAGAACAGAGGTGAATTTGAAAGCACTTTTCTGAAGTATTTGATGTCTCAGCTATCCTATCAGAATGTTTAATATTCAGCAGCAACAAATGATTGTTTACAAATTACATGACTTTGTTCTTTGATTTCACAATGTTGATTTTATTTCACCATGCTATAGGACCTGAAAATAGAGGGAAGCATAATATCCTTGCTTCTGAGTGGAATTGTATACCAAAAACTACCACTTTCCTGGCTGAAGGAGATCAGGAGGCTCAAATGTCCTTTGCTGATCCAAAGCAGAAGACTGTAGATATTTCCGAAAGTCTGTTGTGTCAAAAAGAACACAGACATCTGTTCATAGAAAATACTTATAATTCAGGTGGATTTGATCAGCATCTGGCTAAGCAAAGTGACCCTGCGGAAACAGAAGAAAGCAGAAATTTTAACCAGCCTTCATTGCTGTCACTCTCAGGTTTGGAACCTAGCAAGAAAGCACAGGATTCTCCCAGGGGAGCAAAAGTTTCCTTTATATTTGGAGATCCCAACTTGGATGGTATCAGTCCCCAGACTCTTGGCTATGAAAGGCTTTTGGATGAAAGTCCAGAAGTACTAGAAAAACAAAGAGCCATTTATCTTAGTAATGCCAATGATATTAAAGGCCTGGAGTTGTCACCAGATGCTGAAAGCATTCAGTTTGCTACAAATTCTGTTTACGCAACTATAAGCGATGGTAAAATATTTGGAGCCGCGGAAGGGATAGAAGAGCCTTTGCTGCATGATATCTGTTATGCAGAAAACACAGATGATGCAGAAGATGAAGATGAAGTAAGCTGTGAAGAAGATATTATGGTAGGAGAAATCAATAGGCCTGCTCTTCTCAGCCTTTCTGGTTCTAGTGATGACATTATTGATTTGACTTCACTTCCACCTCCAGAAGGTGATGACAATGAAGATGATTTCCTTTTGCATACCTTAAACATGGCCATTGCTGCTCCTCCACCTGGCTTCAGGGACAGTTCAGATGAGGAAGACACTCAGAATCAAGCGACACAGCCTAGAGACAACAAGGAGCAAGACAGTAATCTAGGCAATGATGACATTCCAGTGTCGCTTATTGATGCTGTCCCTACTAATACAGAGGGGAAGTGTGAGAAGGGGCTAGATGATGCTGTAGTCTCTACACTTCAAGCACTAGAAGCTTTGGCTGCTTCAGAGGAACAGCAGACGAATGACAATTCAGGTTCTTTCACCATAGTTACATTTATTCATTGAAAATCATTCCATCTCATCCATTTAGCTTTGGAAGTACTCCATTTCATGAGGGTTGGTTTGGTTTTTTTTTTTAGTTTTCCTTTTATTTTTTGCCATCATTTTTCATACATCGTATTTCATATTTAATGGAGCCACCACTGTTATTAAACTACCTGTCTCGGGAACTGTGCAATAAAGTCAGAGTATTTTTACAAAGAATATTTTTGTCTCTAATACACTCCCTTTTGCTTGTCACTTATTCAGGTGCCTCAGCTGCTGTCATTTAATTGACTCTTATTTTTTGTGGCTTGCAGGTGTAGCTATCCTGCGAGCATATAGCCCTGAGTCATCTTCAGATTCTGGCAATGAAACAAATTCCTCTGAAATGACTGAAAGCTCTGAACTAGCCACAGCACAGAAGCAGTCGGAAAACACTGCACGTATGTTTTTGACCACAAGTGAAGGCTACCAACCACTTGTGGAAGAGCAAACTGAATTTCCCATCGGTAAGAATCAGGCTGGAGGGCCAGGCATGAAGCCCTCACAGCCTTTGGCTGGTGGTCAGGCTGCAGAGCTACAGTCAAAAGTTGTGCCTTCAAAGCAGATTCTTCATTCCGATAACATGGAAATGGAGCCAGAGACTATGGAAACAAAATCTGTCACTGATTATTTTAGCAAATTGCACATGGGATCCTTGGTATATTCTTGCACTAGTAAAAGGAAAAATAAGGTGACAGATAGTGAAGTAAAAGCATCCTCTGATGGCAGTGCTACTGTGAAAAAGCAACAGGGAAATAAAAAAGCAGAGTCTGATGAAGATCTAAAAGCTAAATTTGGAACTCTTTCAGCAAGAGACAGCCAGCGCCTAAGCACTTTTAATGTGGAGAGAACTGCCTTTCGCCAAAGATGGTATGCTGCCGATGATGGGGCAGCAGATAAGCAAAGCCCAGAAACAGGTAATGGGAAGGCTTTTCCAAGAGTTCCTGCCCTTGGTAAAACAGAAACTGACTGTAAGGATGAAGTGGATCCTGAGGTGGATCAGGATGATACCTCAGGGCTTAGCCAAGGTGAAAACTTCTTGTCAGATATGACTCCTGTGTCTTCAGCCAAAGACATAAATGATGCAGAAGATACTGATTTATCTGCAGATGACCATCCCTCAAAGCTTCCAGAAGCTGAGCAGAGTGTGGCTAGACTTTGTGAGTATCACTTGGCCAAGCGCATGTCATCTCTGCAAAGTGAAGGCCATTTCTCACTGCAGAGCTCTCAGTGCTCTTCAGTGGATGCAGGATGCAGCACAGGCAGTAGCACGTGTGCTACCCCCGTTGAATCCCCTCTTTGTACCTCTGATGGTAAGCACATCATCTCTGATCCATCAATGAAGGGCATTGCCTATGTTCCAGCAGATGAAAGAGCTGCCATGCTTCCAAACCATGGAACAACATACAAGGACCTGCACCAGCAACCCGAAGCTGTGTGTCACAGAATGACGGTGCCTGTTGTGCACTCAGCAATTAATGCTGAGCCACTTTTCGGCACTTTGAGAGAAGGATGTCATCGGATCCCCAAGATAAAAGAAACTACAGGTACAGCAGTAATAGAGTATTTCTTGTGTTTATTCTTAAAGCTACAAGTTCATGCTGAGGTCTAGGTAAGACATTTCTGTTATCTTTATCTGGGACTACATTATCAAGCTGTAGCAGACAGTGAGATTAGACCTTCAGGTTTTCTTTTCATTTTACTTGTTGAGATACTCTGAAGAGTTGCATACAAAGATCAGCTATATAAAAAACCTTTCATTACAGTTAAAATATTTGGAGGGACATGGATGGAGAGGCCTCTCTTCCACTCTTTGGAAGCCTCTCAAAAATCCATAGTCACTTGAGTCTAAGATACTTGTTAGACTGTAAAATGACTTCATGACTTATATTAATGCAGGGGAGCAAAACTTTTGATTAATTTCTTAGGTATCGTATATGCTATTTTAGCAAGTTGTCAAAACCATGCCAGTATGAATAAAAAGCTCTAGATGTTAAGAATAAGAAAATGTCACTACCTTATTAAGCATGAATTTATTTCACAATCTGACAGTAGGTGTTTCGTTAAAGTTATAAAAAAATGCACAGTTTTCAGAAACAGCAAATTCTTTCATTTGGATTTTAAATGTTTCCCTCTTCTTAGATTGCAGCCCACATGTAGCAGTAGTGTGAGAATGCATGAAAATCCAAAAGTGGAACAAACTAGGATTTAGAATGAGAAATAATCTTTCTCTGCCAAAAACTGCTACAAAGCCAAACCAAAATTACCATGAATGCATCTTTCCATACTCTTTCAAGTGCAGTTAAAGAAGGTATTTTAATCTGAAATTATTCATCTAATTAGTTAATAGTAAACATACAATCCATATATTACGGGAGATTTAGCATGTTTTCTACATAATTTGCTATTCCTTTTCTTGAGTAAGTCTGTTGTAGTGAAATGAACAACTACTTATTCATAAATTATAATTTGTTGACTGGTTGCAAAAGGCATTTTAGTGAAATACAAAAGACTGAAAATGAATTTCTGATGGAATATCTTGAGGAATGGAGACCATTGGGAAATTCCAGGAAACCATTTGTACTGACTGTTAAAAGATATTTAAAAGTTCAACCAATGAATATTATCAGGGTGATGCTTAATTATTTTGTCTGCTCTTCTACTACCCCTAGTGTAGCTTTCACAGAGCCTGAAAAGGGAAGACAAGGAGGCATGCCTACAGCTTTTCCTAGACAGCCTCTAGCTGACTCCATCATGCTATCATCCATGCTATCAGAATCAAAGGTGCCAAGTCAAAATGAAGACTCTTGTGACATTCCCAAAGTAAATCAGGCTTGTGGGGCAACAGTTAGTTTATGGCCATATGACATGATAGGAGGAAGCCTCAGGATGCCGCAGAAGAAGAAAGTGCTGAGACGCAGCAGCAGCAGCAGCAGCATTGGAGGATCTGCAGGCACTGAGTTGCTGTTTGAGAAGAAGGCAGCCACGGCCAGCTTGAAATGCCTGGACACCACCCAAAAGGATGAATCCAAATCGGAGAGAAGGGTGGAATTTTCCCTAGGCAAAAAGCTGTCAAAAAGTTACTCTCAGAGCTGTGTGTACGTCAGCACTGATAGGAAGGACAGTAAGAGGTATTCGGGCACAGGCACCAGTCAGAAGGACTCCAAGCAGTGTCGAACACTGCCCTTGCGAAAGCTGACCAGCAGCACCTGGAGGTGTCGGGGCCCCTTTAGCTATTGCTTCCTGAGCAGAGGAAATGATGACAACGAGGAGGAAGATGACCGAGACAGCCATCAGCTCTCACATCTCTTTGAATCACAGGCCCCGTGTGAGCTCACAGAACCTGTTGCTCAGTCGTCCAGTGACAATGAGCAGAAAGTCTTGGAGTCCCCGAAAGCTGCTGAGCCCCCACATGATGCAGTCAATGAGCATGAGAAGAGCAGTGTTGACACCCAAGGTGGCCAAATTGATGTGAATCTCAACGATGTAGCCTTCAATGCACGAATCACACGAATAAATATGATGAAAGAGAAGACTTACGCAATGCCTGACGGATTTATTGCAGCACAAAAGGATGCCAATGAGCTACTCTCACTGGTCCGAGCAAGTATGGGCAAGAGAGAAGATTTACATCCAGAAACATATGACCTTAAACTTTCTAAGTACAAACAACTGTTATCTTTGGAATCAAGACAGTTGGGAAGTGCCTGCAGGAAAATGGCCATGGCTGATAAAAGCCCTGAGGAAATGCTTTTAGCTATGACTTCCAGCTTTCAAGTACTCTGTTGCTTAACAGAAGCCTGCATGCGTTTAGTTAAAGTCATGAACTCTGAAACACAGCAGCAGGAAATTATAGCTAAGATAGACGAGGTTGTAATAAACTACATTTGTCTTCTGAGGGCTGCAGAAGCAGTGTCAGGCAAGACCTCTGGTGATCCTAGCATTAAACTCTTGGCTCGACATCCGAATACCATGGCCGCTATTGTAAGCACACTAACACGTTCTCTGAAAATGCTTTTAAACAAATAAAATACAAAAGTCACTTCATAATCTACCTTTGCAAAGCCATACATAAAAAAAATTTTATTTACTGTATGTGTATGAACTAATGTAACAAACTCAGCTTTCTCTGTATATTTTGTTATTTATATAAAATAGGTAAGAGGTTAAAAAAGTTAAAATACTGAACATTGACAAAAGTAATGAGTAGATCTGTCCTTTGGTTTATACAAAGACAACAGCCAAAAAACCTTCCCCCTAAGATCAGAAAAACAAACAGTAACAAGTCCCATATAGGAGCAAATTGATGTTTGGCTATTTTTCATATAGTCAAATTTATGGTTGTATGGAGTGAACTTCTAAAGCCTGTTATGTCAATGAAATTGTTTTCTGTTTTGTCCAAGTTTTCACTTGGAAAATGCTCCATGTTTAGAATTATTAACTAAATCATAATGTATATAACACAATATTTAATGTTTTAAAATTATAATTTTAAGCATTGAAAATAGTAAAAAGACATTTAAAATCCAAGAGACTATTATAACTTACTAGAGAATATATATATAATAAATGACTCTTTTGTTCATATGGACTGAATTACCTGATTCTTCTTTTCTAGGAAATTCTGTATTTAAAAAAAAGTATTGAATATGTGAATATACCAACTTCAGAGGGGATCTGATATTTTGAACTTTAGTGCTGGTATTTTAGACAGTGAAGTTAACTGTGGAGGACTGAGGACACAGAAACTAGAGTGGTGGTGGTCTCTCTGAAATGAAAGATTGATGCCATAATGGTCAGACCAGAATGTATGAGGCAGGCCTACACACCCTTTCTCCTGGTAAATGACAGAGAGGACCATCAGAAAATTCCTATGCTGTTTACTGTTTCATCATATATTTATGGTGCACCTGAACAACACGGACTGCATCTATTTTGTTAAATATTTTATACTTCATATTTTATGATTCTGAATGTTAACTGTAAATAAGTTAGAAATAAAATGAAATTTTCAGAATACAATAAATATCTCTGAAATATTTCCAGCTAGAGACAGTTCTTCTCTTGAGTGATGACACAGGCAATTTGTGAATAATCTCTTCCATCTGAACCTTTCTGGAAAACATTTTGTAGCCTTGTGTTTGAGAGGCTGCCAAAGCAACAGCTCTCAGTTCTGGCTGGCAAATAAGCTTTCAAAAGAGCATCTGGTGAACTTCTCAGTGACCGAGGAGCAGCAGCCTCCATTCTCCAAACTGATTTAGGTAATTGTCACCTGTTTTTCGTAACACCACCTGCAAAGGGTACTATTGCTCTTGTTTTGAACACGTCACCCTTCCAGGTGAAGCACACACAAAGCTTTCTGTGCTGAACTAGAATGACTAAACCAACAAAATTAAGGAAATACTTTCTTGCGCTTGACTCCACAAAACAAAGGCATGCATTTCCCTCTGACTGCAGAGACACATCTTCAGAAACACAGTACCAGAAGCTTAATCTATTGTCTGTAGTAGAAAAATATGATTTCTGAGACCAATTCACTTAGTACGTGACCCACTTTGGAGGGCAGCTCAGAGATAGGCTGCAGGCTGACTTACACTGTTGGTGGGTGACAACAGCTTGTCCTGTGTGGTGCTCACACTCGATGCTCTCAGTGTTCACAGAGTGGGGCTGTGAGTGCTCCTCTTGTGCTGCAAACACTATGGGATTTGAGTATATTCCTCATACTGGGGAGGAAAAAACAAGCTGAACTGTTGCATTGGTATCTATTCCTTGATGGCTTTCTGAGTTTATAAAAATGTCAACAATGATTTAGAAGTACTAAGCTTCAAAAATAAATTTAGATTGTCACAACTAAGCACTGACATAGATAGGAATTTTTCACTTCAAGCATTTTTAGTCCAGCTCTTTTCATTCCACTTTTCAATTGATCTAATTTTATTTCAAAGGTAAGTATGTTCTTGTTCTTCTTACTGTTTAAGAACTTTTCTGATTGTGAACATGTTAATTTTGCTTCTTAAAGTTAACTATGGTCTCTGCTCTCTCTCTCTGGGGTTTTTTTGTTTGTTGGTTGGTTTTTTTGTGGGTTTTTTTTTGGTGGTGGTTTTTGGGGGTTGGTTTGGTTTGGTTTGGTTTGGTTTGGTTTTGGTTTGGGTTTTATTGTTTGGTTGGTTGGTTTTGTGTGTGTATGTTTAACATTTTCAAAGGATCATAGAATAATTTAGATTGTAAATCTAAATGATCCTCTGTAGCTTCACCTAGTCCAATCCCTGCTCAGGTCTAATCAGATCAGGTTGCTCAGGGTTGTTTAAAGTGTTTATTGGAAACCCTCCAAGGATAGATGTCCCACAATTTCTCTGGGCAGCAGTTCCAGTATTTGACAGTAATTATGGCTAAAAAATGCTAAAAGTCTTTAGGTCGAATAAGTATTTTCTATGTTCCAACAATATCCATTGCCTTTTGTTGTATCGCTGTGCATCCTTTAGAGGAGTCAGACTCTGCCTCCTCTCTATCCTTTCATGAGGCAGCTGTTGGCAGAAATAAAGTCTCCCTGAAGCCTTCTCTCCTCCAGACTGAGTAAAACCAGTTTCTTCACTCTTGCCTCATATATCATGTGCTGCAGCCCCTGACCAGCATGGTCACTCTTGACTGGATTGGTGTGAATTCATAAACCACCACCATGGTCTTGTGTCAGTTTTGATAAATAGGATCATTTAACCAAGCTCTCTGAGGCATCTCTTAGAAGGCAGTTTCTCCTTCCCCGAGGACTTTAGATATCCCATGTGGTACCATGTGAATGTCTTTTTCATAATGTTTCCACACAGATTTCTATGCAGGCTTTTAAGTGCTGCCTTATGATAGCTTTGTACAATGGAACAGCTGCTGGAAATGATTTGTCTGTACTCTCCTAGAATTACATGTATTCACAGGCATATTAGGTTAGTGTCTCACAAGCATCCTTAGTCCGAAAATATTGTCATCTTTCTTCTGGGCTTTTGGGAGACCCTATTGCAGCCTTTCAATATTTAAAGAAGGCCTTTTAAGAAGGATGAGGGCAAGACCTTTTAGCAAGGTCAGTTGCAGTATGAAAAGAGGTAGTGTGTTTGAACTACAGGTACAAAGAAAAAAGTTTTTTATGGTGAGGGTGGTGAGCATGGAACAGATTGCCCAGAGTGGGGTGGTATTCCATTCCTGGAAACATCCAAGGTCAGGCTGAATGGGGCTCTGTACAACCTCATCTAGTTGAAGACTGATGATAGACTGTTCATCCTCTATGTCAGAATAAACTGGAAAAGTGGAGTTGTCTGTGACAGAAGATGTTCCTGCTCATCACAGGGGGTTGACAGGATGACCTTTAAAGGTCCCTTCCAACCCAAACTGTCCAGAGATTCTAGGATCCTCTGATTCAGCTTGTCCTGTCCAGCTAAGGAGAGTATTGGATGATAATAGACATAACTGTTATAAATTCTGGGGCATATGACCTTGCACATCAATTGCTGCTGAATTATAGCCCATTTCTATTAATCTTGAGCATTAAGGTAACCTTGTCTTCCTGTGTGGTGTCCTATTTGATTCCTGCATTAACTGCACATTTTAACTTCATGACATGAGGGAATGCCATCAGTATGTACCTACTTGCACTAAGGCAGTAAATAAATGCTAAATGATATAATGTCATCTATATACAATGTAATTCAATAGTTGTATAAACTTTTGTATATACACTATATGTTTGGTGATTTTTAACATGGCAAAATGACATCTTCATGTTTGAGTCCTTGAGTTTAGGCTGTTTTATAAAATAATTGGGCAAAGTTTGCCATTTTGACATTAAGAAAAAAAAGCTGCATACCTAAAATTTTTTAACTTCTATTTCTCTAATACTCCATTAGTTTATGATCACTGGGAGATCCAGAATGCTTCATGATGTCCTCACTGCTCACCAGACATGTGAAATAATCACACTAGCATATTATTTGAAGCTGAGAAATACATTCCTGAGTAACTTTGTCACACAATTTATATCAAAGAGAGACCTGATTACTGCACTGAAATCCAGTTAAAGTTAGTAGTATTTTATCAGGGATTAATTTGGCTCACTAGGCCCTAACTGTAGCATTGTAGCAGCAGATGTTAAAAGCCAGAGCCTCATTGCACTGAGCACTAAACTGTTACAAATTGAAAACTTGGTCCATGTCACGAATAGCTTAGTGATGGACATGTGGCACTAACATTAACCAGTATTTATAATTTGCCACTCAAAATTCAATAGTTGCTGTTCTGCACAAAAAGAAGGTGATCATAGTCTTCCACTGGAACAACCATAATGTGTTTTCAGACTTAGATTTGGCCAAAGCCACAGAGAAGTGGAGGCACACATCATTAAAGTCTAAACTAAAATAAGTTAAAATAAATAAAAAAGGAAATGCATTTTCCTATAGGAGTTCACAAGGTGAAATCTGAAATTTTCTGTCACTACTGGTGGAATTTGGAAGAGGCTGATGGGTCGAAATTTATGAGATTCGATCAAAACTCTTCTGTTAGAGCCTGTAAAGCACTGGATTCTGGGGAAAGTGAATTTTGGCCCATGAGATCTGGGAGCAAATCTTTGATTTCATAAGAGTGGGAGGGAAGGCAACCTAGCCTAACACCTTGTTGTACTATAGCAAATGTAAATGTTTCAGTATTGATTTTGAGGTGCATTTTTTTTACCAAAAGAGACTGTGGCACATTTTTATGCAATAGGAAATACTTTATTGTGTTTTAAAGCTTGTTTTGTCATTCTGAAAAAAAAAGCAATTATTTACTCTTAGCCTGTAAAACTAAGGAAGAGTAAAAGGAATGTATTGTGTCTCCTGCTCCAGTAGGAAAATACTCTAAATTCCTTTTTTAAGTGGTTGTCCTGTTGCACTGGGTTTATGTGGACCTTATTGCTCAGGTCTCCAGACTGTTTACTCCTTAAGGTACCTGTAACAGTCTTCTCTCATTCTCAAACACGTGGCAGATGTTACGTAGAACTATTTCAGTTTTTTCAATGGCCAACTAAGTTATTGTCATTGTTCTTCAACCATGCCTTCTTTCAGGATTACATTTCTGCCTTTTTGATCAGAGAGATTTGAATTCTTTTTTGCCACTTGTTTAAGAAATGCCTCTACTGCCTCAAAATAAGGCACCCATTGATCCTTTTACCATACTTTTAGAAGTGAAATGAGAGGACATCTGGTTATTTATCTAGTAGCCTAAGAAGCTTCTTCTCATCTGTGAGGCCAAAACTGCAAAACATGAATATTGGCCAAGCTGAAATGCTCGTCACCTTCTCACAGAGAAAGGCTTTCATTTCAACACAGCCAGAAATGGTAAGACTTATCCTCCAGGTGATGCTTCCCCCTTTCCATGATGCTAAAATGAAGCAGGAATTTTCAGTCTAAGGGACAGGGATTACAGCATAGAAAACATCCCTGCATTAGCATTGCAATTCCTTGAAGTGTGAGAACTTTCTCTTTGGTGGCAGTATCAAGTTTCCACTGGAAGATAATGCTTACATTTTTCCACATTTCTAGGAAGTGACATTAGATGTGTTCCCTCTGGTTTGACTGTCTGTTTAGGCAACAGGATTAAAAGAGCTTCGCATCCATATCATGGAGTTCCACATTTATTTGAACTGCAGAATTGGCTTTCTATCATATCTAAAGTTTTTCACTCAAATAAGGACTTCACCACTAAACTACCCATTTTTAAACTTGATAACCTGTAAAGGGGTGTGTAGGTTTTCTTTCTCTCTTTCAGTATTATTTAGCCCTTGGCAGAATGTCATAGAGGACTAAATTAATTTATTAGTATTTTATCTACCAGGTCCTCCCAAAAAATATCTGTCTGAGCTCTACCAGTGGATCTATCACAACCAGATCGATGTATCAGTTTGTATAATTTTCCTGTATCTCAAACACTCATTCATGTGTCTTCAAAACTTTCAATGTGTTTTCAAAACTCCAGGCCCTGTGTCCCCACTTTCAGTGAAGGTAAGGTGGAATGAAGGATGCAGAATTTTAATATCAAGACTTTCTCCCTTTCCTCTCTCTCAAAGAGACTTCTGCTGCTACTCTGTCTGTTACTGTGGAATGTGGGTGATTTGGCTCATCTGAGTTTAGAAATGCATTTCTCCATTCTGCAGATGGAGGAAGACTCGCTCTTTCAGCACTCCTATTTCTCTTGTGCCTTATAAGTAATGGAATGGAATGTGAATTATTAACTACATTAGATTTTGGGGTGATGTTTTGTTGGCCTTCCCATCAGTCCAGTCTGTTCCAAGTTACCTGCTCAAACTGAAGCAGTCTGATCTTTTGTTGCATGTTTCTTACCCTTAATGAAGTCTCTTTACCATCTGTCACAGCATTGAGCTGTGCTTATCAAGAGCTTTCCTTCTGCCAGGTAAGTCACTTGCAGGAATTTTAATTTGGTTTTAATTTTTTGGTGTTTCATGTTCTTATGGATTCTCCTTCTCAAAACAAAAACAACCCAAAAAAACAAAACACAACCAAAAAGAAAACAACAACAACAACAAAAAAAAAACCCCAAACCAACCAACCAATCAACCAACCAAAAAAATCAAAAAAAAACCCTACCAAAAAAAAAAAGCATTTTTTTTTGCATTCTTTTTTGTTATCTTCTCTTTTAGAAAATCAGAGAAATCAGAGAAATCCATACCCCTGTGATTCTATCTTTGACCTTACTCTTCAAAGATAGGCCAGCTCTTAAGATGCAGCCATCCTTTTTGCTGAAGGTAGTGTCTTTAACATCACTTATTTGTTTATGCTTTCCTTCATCTTCCCTTGGACTTCTAATAAACATGCTTTATTTTGTACCTTTAATAGAAAAAGAGCTGCTTTTATATTTGCAGGCATGACTATCTCAGAATATACAGACTGTGTATATCTCTGACATATCCAGCAGTTATCCAGATGGATGGATGGTGTCTCAGTATTTGCTATAAAACTTAGGAATTGGTACTTCCAACTGAGTGTACAGCTTCTGTGAGACTGTTGAGTTACTGACCTGCAGTATATCTCCACTCTTTACCCAGGCACTGTGCCATCTCTGGTGAGCTGCATCGAGAGCTGCCACAGCACTTGGTAAAGTGCCTCAAGAACCTCTGGTAGATAATTTGTGTCAGTTAATTTTATGAAGTCGCACAGTGTGAGCAAAATGTGGATATTAATTTGAAAGTTAAAAAGGAAAGAAGCTCTATTAGCCCTACAAGCTCTAATAGCAAGCTTGCTTCAATGGTTTAGACCATGTCTGTGTGGCTGATCATTTAAACAATTTATGGCATGAGATGGGGAGTTTTATGCTGTTGTGTCAAAGGTGATGACAACAGCATGAATACATGATCCATGGTTACTGCAAAGGAAAAAAATCTCTGTAGTCTGGAGGGATAAGGTGTAAATGTACCCTTAGAACAGCTTTATTATAATCTGTGCATCCTAAAGAAGACTAATTGCTGGTAAATTATGTTTCTTTCTTGAAGACCAATCTCTATTCACTTTTCTACCTGTAGATTACAATAAAGGATAATGGGACAGCAGTCTGTATCAACAAAGATAGAATTATGCTTATAATAATAAAGAAATTACTGTCCTTATAAACAGAGGATCAAAAGAAGATGGTTGCCTCTAACACAGATGTGCAGAGAACTGGTAACAACAAGCACTACCCTCCCATCTTTATTTAATAATTTGATAATGGGCAACACTGATGTTACGTGGTGGTAATTGTCTTTACAGTGTCTTTTGAGTTGCTCTTCAGAGAGAAGATATGTTTTTTAAGTCCTTTCTGGCAGTGCATTGCAAGATACTCCCATGTTGCTCATGCCTTTCAAATGGCAGCAAGGGCTGACAGTAAATGTCATCAACAACTTTATCCTTGTAAATCTTCATTTCATGTGCTAAACTCTTAAGTTTGTATATAGGAAACCTTTGAAAATGGTGTATCTAAGTATTATTGGTAACAACCTGAAGGCTTTAGCCTGTGTTCCAGGGTTTGATATCAGTAGAAGTGTTGAGCTCTTTAATATAATCAAGTTTTTCAGTATCCATGGAAGGAGATGATCTTGGCACTTTATGGGAATTCCATTTTCATAATGGCCAGGACTGGTTTTTTTTGTTTGTTTGTTTGGGGGTTTTTTTGTTTTTGTTTTTTTGGGTTTTTTTGGTTTTTTGGTTTTTTGTTTTTTTTTCTGAAAGAGATGCCAAAGGATCCAGTTTTTACTTTAAGCCTTTATTTCCAATGAAATAGCCACAGATGCATCTGAGAATCTAATTTGTCCTTGGGTTGGCAATGCAGATGCCATGGATGCCTGAAGAATTTCCCAATCTGTCATTTTGCTGAAATGGAGCATCCTCTCATCCTCACAATTTCTGATATGAAATCTCCTTGAATGGCTCAAAGAACTGTCAACCTTGAGAAAACAGAGACCCAAAAGCAAACTTCTCAAGTGCAAAAACTCAAGTTTACTTCTCCACCTTATCTTCAACTGCTTTCTGCAGTAAGAAAACTGCTTGTGCCCTCTCTCTTAGTTCTAGTCCAAAGTCAGCATGTTTTGGTGGAAAGTTTTAATGTTTTCCAGCCCCACTGAATACCTTTTTTAAGGCTTCTGCTACAGGTCAATTTTACGAGCAAATGATCAGAACAAATGCAGTACAGCTAATTGTACAGCTGAGTTTCCCCTGCCTGAAGCAGCTAGATGTACCTTATAACTTAGTCAAGTTTCAACAAATGTAATCCCTCTAAAACATTACTACCTATGCAGGGCACTACTTGGATCAGGCACTTCAGTATCATACTGAATTTCGACTTTTTATACCTGATCTCAGTTTTCCTTCATAGATTTCAGATACTTTTATTTTGTACTTGAAAACCATGTCTTAAAAAAAGTGATGCTCAAAGTATGTTTCTCATGAAGGATGCCTTTTTCTTCTCATTAGGGATTTTACTTTTAAAAGCAGTTCCTACCTTCTAAAAAGCAAAATGTTTAGTGTACCGTCTTCTCTTTAAATCAATGAAACAGAATATTAAAAAACCATTTTTTTTTTAAATATGTGAAAGAACTACAAGAGCAAGAGAGCAGTACACTCCTTGAGGAGTCAGGAAGGGTAAGTATTCACCAGAACAAGAGAGGACGTGCCTTTCAACTGCTTCATTTCCACACTGATAGGCCTTCAGGTAAAATATGGTGTCCAGGAAAAAAGAAAAAAAGCAGACCACTTTTGCCTTGGAGATGCTTCTGTGGAGCTTCCAACCAGCATGTCCTCTCCATAAAAAGACAAAGTTGCATCCGGCAGGAAGGGTCAGGGATCTGCACCAAAATTTGAAGAATGTTGTGAAGAGCCTTGGACAACTCTTGTGTCTCTGTGGAGGCAGCCTGTTCAGCCCACATGGCTCTGCTTATGGCATGAAGGTAAGATTGCAATGTAAATTCTTTTTCACATTTTATAAAGTCAATTTCAAAGCTGCTGTTCTTTTTTTCTGAGTGAATTTCTCTTGCCAGTCTTACTGATATAAAATGATAGTTTTCAATGTTTTTTCTCTCTTCTCTTGCTGTATGAAAGACCACATAAATGAGTAAATTAACCACTAGATTATGTAAAAATACCCTGATTCTACACAAAGACTTGTCTTGTATGTAAAACAATATATCAATACAGTCAGTAGAGATTTGAGGTCTCCTATAACAATTGCAGTTTATTGTCAGTAAAAATTTTTAAAAGAAAATTAATTTTGTGTAACTGAGTTACCGACTGGCAACTTATTTAAATGACATTGGAAGATACTGTAGTCTAGCTTTTTATATTTGCTGCTTTTTAAGCTTTCCTTTCCTGCTTATTTGAAATTTCAGGAAAATACAGTTTTCTTACAAAGCTTGAAAAGGAACCTAATTTAAAATTGCATTAGTCTCCGGAATGTCCTTATTTGTACTTCACAAGTTACACATTAATAGATTAGGAGTCTTTTTCCTTGCAGAAAAATTTACACTGTTTATATCCCTTATGTCAATAAGACCTTTGCATTGAAAGGTACCTTCTTCTAGCTGAGTCTA
Source organism: Sylvia atricapilla (assembly GCF_009819655.1). NCBI lineage: Eukaryota > Metazoa > Chordata > Aves > Passeriformes > Sylviidae > Sylvia > Sylvia atricapilla. The sequence goes on from NC_089141.1 coordinate 96,981,783, forward strand.
TATGTGTTTTCTCAGTGCAAAGACCTATCTTAAAAGCACTTGGGATGTTGATGGTCTTTCTTTGTAGACAGCTGTTTCATAATATCAAGACTTTTATTTTCTTACCAAAGCCTCAAATAAAAAGCTAGTTCTGATACATTTTTAATTTAAATACTTCTATTCTGTAACTGGTGCTGGTACATCAAATTCCAGATGAGATCTGACCCATTTTTATATATTGGTAATATTTCTTCTCTGTCTGTAGAAAATTTCTTGTCTGGCTTACCACAGTATGCCTTTTACCCTTCATGCCTGAAGCACACTGGTGGCTTTGAGTCATTCTGTGAATTACTGGCATGCCCAGTTCTTTCTCCTTAATCAATTAAAACTGATGAACTCCTAAGTTACCATGGACTATTATTTTCTTTCCCCAGGGTGGAATTCGTCTTGCTTGACTCTAGTTGTCTAAATGCTGGGTATTGGGTATAAATCACATAAACACTCTCTGCAGTCAGTGCAGGGAGAGGAAGAGACATCTCCAGAGGCACATTCAAAGATGTCTGGGATAAATCATCTCCTGGATGTGTTTTTTATCCTCTTTCTGTTGACAATGTAGAGAGCCTAGACAACCAGCTTGACTCAGTGTTGAGTATAGAGAGACAAAGATTTCTGCTCCCCTCTGCCCCCAGTTTCTCTTCACACTGTTTTAAATTTTAACTCACATCAATTAGCATTTGTCAGGGTCATCTACTCCTCACTTTTTCTAGTGACATCTCATCATCACTGAATTGATGATGCTTCCTATCTTAGAGTCAACAAAGTGCTTTGTAAGGTACAAAACACTCCACAAAAAAGGCATTTAAATAAGCAATGTGCAGCATTTTCCCAGTATATTTGAGGATGTTGTTTAGCCAGTAAGAACACATCTCCCAGCTTTTCAGACTTTTTTCCTTGTTTGCCTTAGTCATTCTTGCATTTTTAAATTTTTGCTTAGAAAGTTTTAATGCACTGTGAAAATTTAGGGGAAAGTTTCTCCAAAGCTACTGAAGACATTTGTGTGATTTATCATATTTTTCATGCTAAGTTAATATGAAATCAGTTTCTTTTGTTTGATCATTCTGCTGACAGAGAACAGAGTATTAATTCCACCAAAAGGATGCTTAAAAGTGAAGCTACAGTTCACTTTAGCAGTGAACAGTAAGAAACATTTCCAGAACTAGTAATGTTAAAGATTTTCTTTGAGTTGCTCAGGCTGAATTCTGGTGCTTCAATGCATTTGAGGTTCTTGAATCAAAATTTCTTTTACTGGATCATTAGCAGAACATGGTTATTAGAAGAGGAAAAACAGGATTAACGTAAACAACTGGAGATAAGTCAGAGGTTTTCAAACAGGAGCTTGTCATGCTGGGCTCCCTTTGAACTGGAGAGAAATAGGCACTACTACATGTTACTCATATCTCTGGAAAGTAAAGTTCAAAAATAGGCAAGCCAATTCACATCTAGGAAATGCCCATTTCTCTCTGATAAAATTATTAAGGAAGTTTAAGCTGACCAGCTCAAATGTTCATGCTTGCTTTGTAGATTCTTCAAAATGTTTTGAAAGCCAGCAAATGAAAAAAACCAGCTGAGAATTTATCAGGGTATTGCATTTCATCAGTTCAGAAGGTCTATGAAGCTTTCCATATTTTCCTTTTTTTGCTGCTGTTGTGGTTTGTTGTTGTTTTTTGTTTGGTTGGTTTTTGTGGTTTTTTTTTTTTTTTGGGGGGGGGGGGGGGGTTGTTCGTTTGTTTACACTTATTATTATATTGTTTTCTTTTCCTTCTTTTATTTCATGGTATCCTGTTAGCACTTTTGAAATATTTAAGCCGGTAGAGGACAACATGGAAGAATAACTTTGATAATACTTCACAACTTGGTGTTGATTTTGGCACCATCAACTCATTTGGTTTGGGATGTATCAGCCTTCCCAGTCTCTCTGAGTGCTCAGGGACCAGCACTGTCTGTCAGAGCTCCTTGTACACGTGCCTCCCTAGCCCTTTGTACCACCAGTGCTGGAGATAAGGCAATGAGCTTTGATAGCCTGAAAAGGAGTGTCTAGGTTCTATATAAATCTCAATATTTTATTTTGCATCGACCTTTAATAGGAGTGATTAACAGCACTTCATAACTGTTCACAGTTTAACAATAGATCTTTCTGAATCCTCATTAGTGTTTATACAGAAATTACATAAATTGTACTTTTCAAGATTTAGAGTGGGCAAAACTCCCAAGTATTTTTCTCGTATTTCTAAATCCCATTTCAAGTAAATTGTGGGTCAGAATAATAAATAGCAGAAAAAAGGCAGATGGAGAATGTGAAACATAATTTCAGGAATAATGCCATAGTTATAAATGAAAAGTCAAAAGACTGTTTCTCTTTTCTTAAGAAATGCCATGTTTTTACTTTGAGCATATGTTGTAATTTCTTCTGAGGTGCACAAAATCCTTGTGTAGTTCTTACATTCCAATTCAAAAGGCCAAGGTTTTCTATAAATGAATCTCACAATCTCAGATGGGCCATTTTAGGGGATTGTAACAGCTGTTTGTTTACATTTATTTTCTAGGATGCACATCAATTTCCATGAGAATACTAACACTGCATATTCACAGCTTTCATTATATCTCTTTGTCAGTTCAAATTGGCCAAGTATGGTCTCTGTCTGAAGGTTAAATTGGTTTTAAAGCAGTAAGTTTGTTGACAGAGCAAAGTGCATTTTGATGATTTTAAAATATTCTGCCAACCCTTCAGAAAAGAACTACATCAAAAGCAATCCAGCCCTCTTCAATCTTTGCTTTGAACGTGCATCATCGGTGATGTCAGTGGAAGTCTAGTAAAGCAGTTGTTAATTAACTTATGTCCCTTCTCGTGGTGCTGCAGAATAAAAGCACAAAATGTTGTAGGAGCAACCTGAAGAGCAAACATTATTTTGTTTGTTTCTTTATTAATAATTTATCATGAAATGTTGTCAAATTCTCCCAACCTATGATGACATTCCTAGGAACCAGACCCCGTCAATCTTGCCCCATGCTGACCATTACGATACGTGAGTTACTGTAAGACTTGCTCCTGCAAACACTTCTCCACCCAGCATGAGTTCAGATTTGGTTGGCAACTTAGAGTAACAGTGTCCTCTTGAATATACCTTTGCAAACAGAAGAAAAGAGAGGCTGCAAACCTAAAATGAAATTACTTTAAATTAAATTGAATTGAAGTTGTTTTATGTGGTGTCCTGCAAATAAACAATCAGAGCATAATAATGGTTCTTATATGAAGACCAGAAAGTAAAACAGACCAAAAATCACCCAAACCTTAGCTCCCACTATTACTCTTTTCAAGGTCAGATAAAACCTGCATGAAATAAACATTGAAAAATCAACACTAATTCAATATCCTTAATTTATTAAGTCTTTGTGTGTGGATAATTTTTCCTTTAATTTAAAACAATGGCCAGCACTTGCCTCTTCAGATATCCCCATTTGCTCATTTGACTTAGTGAAAAGTGTTGACACTGAGACTTGTTTTACATCAGGTAAAAACAGAGACTTTTTGCTCTTGTGCTCTGCCAGTGGAATCTATAGAGAATGATGTGAGGCATCCTAGAAACCACAACATGTCAAGCTGCTCTGACAAAGAGTAGAATCCATTCTGTAGAGTCAAATCTGGGTACTGCCTTCTTCAAGTATCTTTGCTTTCCGTATTCCTGTTTCATATACCACTGACATCCTAGTGCCTGTCCTTTGAGTAGGAGTCCTGTAGAAATCATGCTTATGGGAAACAGCAACATAAATTTTGCAGAGGCAGGAAAGTTAAGTTCTGAAATATCACAGCTTTTCGAGTATTTGACTTATGACCTTTGCTGTTATTTTTAAGCGATTTTCTAGAGTTAGAAACCCCAAACAAATCTCTCTGCATGCTACATTGATATTCCCACAGGTTTTGTACCTGTTCCTCCTGGATAGCTCTTCTGCAACCTCACTCCTTGCAGAGCTAGAGACCTCTTTTTTATTTTGTGGTGAAAACAACATTAATCTTTGTTGCAACTAGGGCTTTTTAAATGGTTCTCTCAGTCTATGATAGCATCTTTCCACTTCACATAGTCATGTTCCTTCTGGTTTTCTTCAGCTAATCAGCAAACTCTTTTACCATTTTTCTCCAGGAGATTCTTTAGAATCTGCTTAATCAGGCCTTTGAAAATCATCTGTCTCTACTGACAGTACCTCATATGTACATACTCTCATTGCATTTACATTTTTCAGTGCATCAGTAGCTCTTCATCATTCTGGCACTGATTACTGCCAATGGTTAAGGTTGTTACCATTACCTGTGGACACCACACATTTATCCCATTTCTATCACTTCTAGTCCTGAAGGGTATCTGATTCTTCCCAAGTGTTATTTTCACCAAACCAAACTATACAACATAAAAAAAAACACTGACAGAATAACAGTGCTATTAAAATGTTGTGACATGGGGAGTTCACTTGGTGTAAAAAAAGTGAAGAATAAAAATTCCATTAAATGAAAAGTTTAGAAGTGCTATAATTTAGATTCATGTTATAACTGAGTAAGAGTTTAGTTATACTTGAGACCCAACAACAGGAATGCCAAACAGCTGTGCTAGGCCAAGTGAGAAAGTCACTTAGCCATAGATGAAACTTGTCATGAGAATAGTATTGATTGTGCTTTTAAGCTGGGGCATTTATGTTTCACAAAAGGCAAAGAAACAGAACAATTAATCCCATAAACCAAACACCCATCAGACGCATGAATAGCTTTCAAGCTATCTCAGTGTTTCAAAGGAAAACAAAGATGTAGAGTTTAGGCACTTCTCAAAGAATTGGACTTTACCTACAACACTTCAAAGCCCAGTCAAGGGAGCAGAGATGGAGAGGAATGGTGACACAGATTAGAAGATAGAACGGTGACATAGATTAGAAATCCCAAGGAGAGACTACCCAGAGGAAACAGAAAAAGAACACAAGCATTGTGCTAGCAAGGAAAGTTACTGTCATGACTTGTTCTTAAAACCAGCATAGACTAGGAGCCTTGCCAGTCCTGGCAAAACAAAAGAATACAAAGTTGGGATTTTTTCCAAGCAAATGAAACACAGGCAAACCTTGGAGGTGGGAAAAGCAGACAAAACAAAATAGTGGGTTGAGAACTTCAGACATGAGGGTGGGAACTCAGTACCATTGGAATCTCTTTGCATCTTTGAATTATGTGGCCCATGTATGTAGAATGTCCAGATTTTCCAAACAGGATGGGAAAGAACGTGACTAGAAATGGTTCCATTGTTACGTAAAACCACAGGCCTTTTTCATTAAAAGGTGTGAACTAAGACTAGAGTGTAGGTTGAGGCAGGGACAGCCATTGTGTTCGGATGGAAAGGTCTCAGGTACTTCAACATCTCTGCTGTATTACAGCAGTGTTATCAGGGAGAATGGGCTACTGGATGGTGATTCTCAATAAAAAAACAGCTTTGAAGAGAGGCATTTTAATTTTTTTTTTTCATTAAAAGGTCACCAGGAGATAACATGGCATTTTACAGCAATACTTAGGCTTTTATTTGATTCTCCTAGCCAAACTCTTAGTTTTAGTTCCCTTACACAATAGTTCCCTTACACATTTACCCTGCAAACAGAATTGGAAAGAGATTGTGTGGACAAATCTTCACAAGAAAAATAATGTTAACAGTCATGCATTTAAACAAGATATGTTAAAGCATTAAATGAAAAATACGGGGTTTTTCTGTCTGCTAGACCTGGTAATATTAAAGCCAGATACTTTCTTATTACAGTTAGTCTACTATCTTTGGATTTCAGTTGGGGGAGAAAAAAGAAACAGTGCAGTTGCTTAGAAATATTTCTAATACCACTTCATGTCTTCCAGCAATCAAAATGACATCAAATATTTGACTACAGACATTCTTCTTTTTTCTGTGCTTTTATTTAGAGCATGAAAAGAAATTAAATGGAAATGGGAACAAAGAATGAAAGATAATACAAAGCATAAAATGACTAACAGAAAAAAATCCAGTAAGAAAAAGATGTCTTGTATCCCCCTTGAAATATTCTATGCTCTTTTTTGTAAAAGTGAACAGATATTTCTCTGGATTTCCAAAGTGCATGTTTGTGCCTTTAGTTGCAAATAAGGTTTTCCAAGACACTGATTTCAAAGGTGTGCAATTCTACTATCTCATCAGTTGTGTAGGTCCATAAGGTCCATTAACCACTTCAATTGGGAAGTAAAAATAAAAGTTGATTCTTTACTTAAATATTTGTTTCACTGCTGCCATCTTAAATTTCACCTACCTGGTTCACAACAAGGGAAAACACTTAAGCTCTGTTGTTACTTTTTTGTGTATACAGCTCACATTAATGAATTACTGTAATGTCACTCACCTCAAAAGATAAAACTCCATCAGATCCTCAGAAGGACTTTATGTCATAGTGCATGACAAAGAAATAGTTACAGATAACAAAATTTGCAAATTTTGTTTTGTCAAAACCTTTTCTTAAAGAAGGAAAAATTTACTCAGACTGGCAAATGCATCTTTTCTCTGACATATTCTGATTTGATACTTAAATCATGATATTACTTTAACAAAAAAGCACACAAGAAATAAGAAAAGTAAATTTTAAAAATTAATTTGGGTAGAGTTACGTAAAAAAAAATCTCTGATGATCGAAGATTAGAAAACAGAAGTTAAATTGTGGTGCCACTTTCAATTATCTTTTCTCATTCCACATTATCTAAAGCTACCCAGGAAAAGTAGATGCTGCTACAGTTTAAACAGGTTATCATGTCTTGTTGAATGTATTTGGTGGCTTTATTGACATCTCCTAAGTATGCATGAAGTGTGGCAGGAGAACAATTAATCATTCTGGAATATATCTTAATTAATTTTTAAATTAATATTCTCTTCTGTTTTTTCTGTGCAAGCACTCAATCAATATTTGGTAACCTGGTATTTTTAGTGGTTTGTTTACATTAGAGTAGTCTTGTCCCAGTCTGTCACTTCAAGCTTTTCAATTATTTTCAGGATCTCAGATAAGCTTGACTGAAAGACCTGATCTTTTAGTTCATGTCTTCATTAAAGATGGCATCAAAATCAATCCTTCATTAACATCTGTTGAACAAGGCCAATGCTGCAGGAGAAATGCTGCTACATCCCCAGCCAGTGTGAATCAAATCCTTAATGAGACTATCCTCTGATTGCTAATGTCTCCTTGTTAGGAAATGAATGAAAGAAAAATTAATCTTAGTACCTTATTAGGTTAAACAAGCAAATCAGAAGGGGCATATTTATTTTTGTTCCAAGAGCAATCAACAGAAAAAACACATAAATAACTTAATGAAAATCCCAGAAATAATACTGAGCATGCAGCTTATGGGAATGATGGGAAGATGTGAAGATTCTCACAGCTCCCAACTTTGAAGATTCAAAACTTTTAATCTGCTCAGAAACATATTTTAGCATCTGTTTTGTATCAGCTTAGGTAGAGATGGAATGGAAAGCAAATATTTAATATGAGTCTCTGAACCTCACAATAAAACACAAACATTTGCTACAGATAATTTTAACTGAATATACCTTTAAAAATGTGTGACTCTACTTATTCATTTTTCAACTTATTCTACTGCCACTTATGGACCACAAGAGCCTCATTCTAAATTTATGGATGCATCTTATCACAGTGCAAGGCAAGGAGATCTGGTTGTTGTATCTGTTTGGTTTTAAACAGAACTCCAGCTAAGTGTTTTTTTGGTTAACACTCAGTGTGGCATTTATCAGCCAAATAGTAATCACTCCACCTTCACTTTATAGGCAACAGATAAACAGCAGGCAACTCTGCAACAGAATTGCTCTCAAAAATATTTAAAAAGAAGCCAGTTTATTTGTGCTCAAGAAATGCTGGGTTGGTTTTTTTTCTGCACCCCCTCAGTGGGAACTGTGTAGGGAGACTAGGATGCTAGTGCAATTATGGAAGTCTAGTTTGTAAAGGTGTAGATGTTGATGGGATGAATCCTGCAAGTAATAGAGTTTGCTTCTCATTTGCAGGAATTACACTGCCTTATAGCCCAGTTTTATTTGAAATGGCACATCTTGAAATCTTTGGCTGCAGCTCAGCTTTTATGGAGTTTTCAGATCTAGGAGGCCTGGAAAAAATCTTGTATTACAGGTAACAGCAGAAACTGAAAGCCTTTAAAATGTGAGAAAAGGAAAATCAAACGAAGGAAAACATAAAAGTGGGATTCATGTGTTAAGTTTTGTTCTATATTGTTACAGGCCATTATACAGATGTTACTCCCTGTTTCAGGCATCTATTACATATTTGAGGTTAATTCCTGAAGTTGTGCAGATTTAAATATAGTTAGACACAACCCTTGAAAACTTCTACTGACTTCAAGAACTCAATGTGATCGTCTGATTTTAGTGCCTCATGTCTTGCTGTGCTCATTTTTCTAGTTTTATTTCAGTTTCTGTTTTTAAGTGGCCAGACATAAGTTCATGAGGCCAAGACTGTCACCTAATTCCCCTAATTAGAAGAACCCCACAATTTGCTTCAGCTCTCTTGACCCATGATTTTGAAGGCTACCTGGAATGAGAACAATCTAGAGACTGTACACAGAAGTGTTGAAACCCCAGGCTGGCAAAGGCAATTATCCTGGCTGCTTTTGCTCCCATCTGTATTTCGTAAGCACCGAAGGTCACCAGGTGGGAACTGAATTGACAAGGAAAAACCCAAATCCTCAAATGAACAACTCTGCTGAAAGGAAGATCTTATTCTTCTCATATTCCATGGTTGCTAGCCTGAGTAGACAAGACAGGTCTATCTTAATTTTTTCATCTCCTAATAGAAGAGACCATGTACAGGAAGTCACTGTAAGAAGTGAGGTTTAGAGCAGGGATCATTAGCGCCTGGCCCCAGTCTTCTCTTTTCTCTCATAAGATCTTTGATCTGGGAATAAGAAACAAGTGTCTTCTGGAAACATTCAACAAGAAAAATTTTGAGCCCTAGTGTATCTATCTATCTATCCACTGCATCTACAGGGAATTTACTGCCACCTCACCAGCGTTATTTTTACAGCATCAGCAGAAGCAGAAATCACAGTGCCCAGGCCACTGTTATTGGCTTGAGAAGTGCAGGACTTCATCTTTAACCTCACTCTGCTTTTAAGTAATGAGTGTGCTGTGTCATAGCCTATGTTTGAAAAGCTGCATAGGATCTTGGTATGTTGTTTTCATAGACTTATTTGAAATTCAAATATCAATTGAGTGACTGGTTTAGAAAGAAAAGTGTTATTCTGCAGTGTGTTGTGTGGTAAATAATTATGTGACAATTTTCAAGTTACAAAATATAAACATTTTTGCTTGAGAACTCTGAGGCAGTGCTGATATTTCCTTACAGTGAGTGCTTCTTTTACCATCACCTGACCTGAAAGTAGTTTATAGAATTTTTTCAGAATATTCTCTGTAAAAATTACCTCTGAGCAGATACCAAACTCTAAAAGTGCATCTCTTAGAACCTAGAGGTTATTTTGAAACAGGCTTTTTAACAATGTGCTTTCAGGTTTTTTCCAGCTTTCTCCAAACAGGTCAAATATTAATTATGTTAAAGCAGTTCAGTGGGATGCAAGGGATGAGAGCAAGTGTGTGCACATGGCAGGAGATTGTTAACTGGGCTGCTATGACAGGAGGCCAAACCCTTGAACACTACTGGTGTCCAGTCCTGAATTTTCCACTGACAGATTGTATGATCTTGAATAACTCATGTAAACAAATCAGAAGGCTTTAAAGGATTGATAGGTAAATGCTTTAAATAATCCTTTGAAGGAAATTTTCAGTCAGTGCATGCACTTCCAAACAGAAGCCTCAGCAGGGATTTAGCAATGCTAGATGAGAAGCATGTGAAGGAAAGCAACTAATCCACATTCAGTTTTACTGGATGATTTCCTCCTTCTAGAAACTCAACCTTTTATTATAGAAGTACAACCTATATGATTTAATTTTATTTCCTGTGAATTCTCTTCAAATTCCAAGAAAGAAAAACTATTTGTGTAGTGAAGAATGGATGTGGGGGAACTACTTTAGTCTGGAAAGACATTTTAAGCAATAGAAAAGAAATAGGGAACAATTATTTTCTTGCCTATTGCATTTAATTTCCCACAGAATACTTTGTAGACAAATGATGGAGGCCATAACCTTATTTGATCAAAACTGTTAAGCAAATTAATCTGTGAATTAAATTAGAAGTACATCAGGTTCTCTCTTACATTACTGGGCTTTGAAAGTTCACAATATGTTTCACATGAGAAGCATGAGACTGATGCTGGCAGTCAGTTTATTTGCTTAGGTTGGGACAGGAGCAAGAAGAGAAACACTGCAAATGTTTACTCTGCATAAAATAATTTAATAACATCCATTAAGCTTGCAAGACTGAGTCAAATCACAGAAGCCTGTAGCATTGGTGAATTGTTAGTTATTCTCTGCAGAATTATGGGAAAATATTAATGACTAACATTTTATTAATTCTGTAATGTATTTTTTTTAATGGGGTCAATAAGAATTGCTGCCTGTTAACACTTAGAGGAAAATTAGTTTGAAATTTGTGTGATTCATGTTTTTTTTCTTGAAAGTTCTCAATCTACTGTAAAATCTGTACAGGTATAAAATCAGTGGCTGATCATTTAATACACCAGCAGAGCATCTCAGACAGGGAATTATGCTGTAAAACCATCTTAGCATGCATTCCCTGTGCTGTGCTCTGGGCCTGGGAAGTGCAGAAAATTCAGTAACTGGCTCCACATCTGGCCAAGGAACGAGCTTTAGGGGCATATCCATGTTATTCCCTGGTTCATCTTTTAGAGCTGTCAGTTCCTTATGCTGATTTTTTCTGCTGCTAGAATGTCACTCTTAAAAATAATATTTTGTAGAATTTTTTAAATTGTAACCTTTAAAACCACACATCTGAGATTCTGGTCCTTTTTGGTTTTATTCCTTTGCTGTATTTATGGCCAGAATTGCATTAAGGGAAAACAAACAAACAAACAAAACAAAAACCCACGAAAAATCCAATCAAACCACCAAAAAATCCCACAACCAAACCACAGCACAAGAAGAACAAAACAGACACATCTTCCCACCACTCATCCCCACCCTCCCTACATTTTTCCTTAGAGGAAATTCGAATTATATTTCTCAATGGAGATGTGAAGGTTTGTTTCCTTATTTTGAGAGTCAAAAAAGTGTATTTGCCTTTTTTTTTTTTTTTTTTTTTTTTGCTCTAACAGCAAAAGCAAGCAGAAACATGCATCATTATGTATAAGCCCCAGTATCTGTAAAAAGTACTAAATGGCCAGTACCATCTTAAAACAATTTGTGAATAAGGGTCAAATTCTGTAAGTAATTTTATTAAGAAAACTGTTCAAGTTTAGCAATAACCAAGCACCACTGACAATGAAGTAAGCAGAACTTTTCCATATTTTGTAATTTGGTGGTCAGAGACATCATGCACTGGAATTCAGATCCATTGTTTCTTGTGGTTTTGATGATTTTGAACCTACTTTGGATACAACCACAATATGTGTCCCAGCAGTAGTCCTGTCACAGCAGTGTTATTTAGCACTGATACTTATTTAACATGCAGTGTTGCTAGTATTAGCAGTAATAATGGGCTATTATATCACTTTCAACCACATGTAATAATTTCATTTACAAAATAAATTCATTCTGTTTGTATGAAATGCTCCCCCATCCTCTCCCATAAAGTATGTCCCTGGGCAAAATACACTAAATAATTAGCACTGTGGAATATCTATGTTCTCCCTTTACCAGGGTTCATGCAGCTCATTCATCTGGAAACATTTTGGGTGTAGATAAGGGCACAAATGAAGGCTTCAGAAGCAGTATTGCAGAGCTGGGGCGAGCCTAACTTAGTTTTCAGAGCTTGGTTGCAATTTGCTGGATCTGAAATGAATAAACACGTGAAAGCCTGTGAGAGAATCAAGCTACACTCTCATCAGCATGTTGTTACCTCCAAGGAGAGACCTGGGTCCCACAGCAGAGCACTGGGCATTCTCCATTTGTGTCTCCCTGACTCCATTCAAAAAATTAGGGATGATAGGTAAAATTTGCATTCCTTTTTTCCTGCTTATCTTGCAGTTTGAGCCCCAAAGTAGCTAATTTTTAACTCGCTACAATAAACAAGCTTGCTGACTAATTTTGCTTTTAAAAATCCCTTTAAGCTCTCAGTAAACCTTTAGGTTCTCAGTGACTGGAGAAGATAAATTATACAGGCAAATTTGAAAGGCTTATTTATGTAGTCATTCTGACATATTGTGATACAAGAAAGTGGTCTGCAAGTCATTTTTGAGAATTATAGACAACACTTTCTTCTTAATACCTAGGCATGGAGGTTTCAGCAGCATTTCTCTTTCCACTTTTGCTTCCTTTTTCCCCTTCATGTATTTTAGGTGTGTCTTCTCCTTTCCCTTTTTTTTTTTTTTTTTCATTCCTTTCTCAGTCTCTGTACCAGGTTTCATGGGTAAGATTTACTTCAGTGCTCCTTTTATTTTGTTAAATGTGAGCTGAACTGAGTGCTACTTGAATCTGAAATAACCTTGGAGGAATAAGGAGTCAGTCGGTTTGAAATGGGCCCAAAAGGATTCTCTTGGTGATGATCCAGACTTTTACCATCTGAATCCTAAATACTGCTCATTTTATAGTATCACAGTGACAGAACATCCTAGAATGACAATGGGATAAAAAGTAATTGGGCCATTCTAATCTGGCTGCAATATAATTATATAAATAAAAATATTAGCATAGACAAATACAAAGGTAAAACAACACAGCATCTGAAACTGCCTTTGGAAAACCACTGAGGAACTTCCCCATGTTCACAACAAATTAAGACAAAGTTACTTCCTGCAATAAAATTGGATTGACATTTTTATATCTTAATCTTCCAGGTACAAGCATAAGGCCTACCTGCAAAATAAAAAAAAAAAAATTAAAAAAAAAAAAAAAAAAAAAAAAAAAAAAAAAAAAAAAAAAAAAGAAAGAGCAATAATATTTTGCTTTTTTTGTATTACAGAGACTTTTGAATGCCTAATTAATTGAATAATACTAGAACATTTTTTGCAAAGTAGAAGTAAAAGTTATCTTCCTTTTTTGATAGATCCTCTCCCACATCTCACAGTTCTCTATATGCTTTATTTCTGTAGAAGTGAGGCAAGTGGCAATATCTCTGGATACTTTTTGCCCAATGTCCTTTTGCTGAGTGAGTCTGGTGACTGAAGGTAAAATTATCAGGTTGTACAGAAACAGGGAGGAAAAGGATGCTTCATCTTCCCCTTCTTTTAAGGAGACTGGGAAAAATAACATAGTTTTATTCTGCTTCAGCATCCTAAGGATTATTCTGCATTTCAAGGAAATAAAACTGAATAAAAGCAAGCAGGTGTATAAATCTATGTAATAGTAGTCATCTTCCACTCCTTCAGGATGCACAAAAAGCTGGGACAAATTCCTCCCATGGAAAGGCAAGGCACATACCAACCTCAGAAGAAACACTCTGAGAAAACAGGCACGTTTCCTCCTCCTGAGAACACAGTGGCCTCTCCCTAATGAGATCATTGCTCTGTCCATGTCCATTCATGGAGGTGTTCCATGTGGTTTTCTTTCCAGGAGAATGGGGACTATGAGAAGCTCAGCTACATAACCTTTTGTATGAAATTCCATAGCTACTCTAGAAGAAAATAATGACACTCAGGTCACGATAGCTGTGTATTATATGGTGTCCATGATATACAACTTTGGTATTATAAATCAGGAGGAAACAGTAGCCTTCCCCCCTAAGTCTTGCAGTCAAGAATTTAGCTCTGAAACTGTGAAAAATGGGCATGTTACCAGTGCATTACATCAGGAGGTAGTTTATTTAATAGGAAAAAAAATCACATATTGCCTTGCTTGTCTGTCTCTCTTACGGAGTGCTACTGAAATGGGACATGCATGCAGCTGAGATCAGACCCAGAGGAGAATACAGAGCACCAGGCTATGTGAAGGGGAAAAGAGAAACATGGAGGAAACTCCACACATAGTGTGAAAGTGAAATACAGTTGGGAATATAAGGACATATAAAATCTTTACAGCAACCAACAGAATGTCCCCACCTTCCCAAGCTAATGAAAGCCTGAGTCTGCTGTTGCTCAGTTGTACTTGTGCCCATTTCCAACCTACTAGAGGTGTGTTTCACGGAATAACAATATGTTTCCTCTTAAATACCATGTAGAGGTCAGGTTCTCTCTTTTACAGGAATGCTTGAGCCAAACAATAACCTTACACTGAAGAAAACCACATATAGTTTTATTTTTGCTCTGGTCATTAAAAACAGGACAAAGAATGACCACTTACAGCTAGGTTTGGAAACTGTGTAAGACCTGATAGCAGAAATTGAAATTCTGTTGCACACAAGTACTTATACTGAGATCTAGAGAGAGAAAAATCAGTTCTCTTATCTATAGTTTTGCTGTGAGATTGTGAGCATTGGGTGAAATTCAATTTTTTTTATCTACAGAAAACAGAGCCACCCTAGCAGCAGTTTTGTTCTGCCCTTACTAATGTAATTCTGAAGCACCAGTCACTCACAAAGTACTTATATGCAGAACATTAATTCTTTAAGTAGAAAATCTAAATTAATGGTCCAATTCTAAGTCCTCAGCACAGAGACCCTTCCATGTTGTACAGGTGATTGGAACTATTGGAAATGGGTAAAAGATTTCTAATGAAGAGTAAAATAGTGGCAAAAAGGTTCCTCTCTTAGGCAGAGAAACTCCTCTGCTTGGTTTTAGGCTAAGATTCATTTCAAGTGGTGACAGTGAAGACCTCTAATTTTCAGGCTGCTGGAAAAGGTTATTTTGCCTCCTTGGACATGTTAGGCTTTTCAGGGCTTCACTCTTGTTTCTATTATGTTTTGACAGGTATGGAAGAGTCAGGACAG
The DNA here is from genome assembly GCF_009819655.1 of Sylvia atricapilla. Taxonomy (NCBI): domain Eukaryota; kingdom Metazoa; phylum Chordata; class Aves; order Passeriformes; family Sylviidae; genus Sylvia; species Sylvia atricapilla. The sequence goes on from NC_089141.1 coordinate 96,996,804, forward strand.
GAATATCGAGGTTTTACCACCTTGAAGCACCTGATTTTGTGTTATGATTTGATGTGACATCTACTTCAAACTTATGGGAAAAAAAATATAGGTTTCTACTGTAGGCAAGTTAATAGTTGTGTGAGGAAACATTTTCTGAGAAAGGAAAGGGATGGCTCCTGTCTGATGTGTTCCAGTTCCAGCTCCAGTTCCAGCAGTTCCAACTCTTGACTGCTTCAAAATCAATCAGCACTTTCTTGTAATTATGGAATCATACACATTTTAAGGGACATTTTTAGTCCAGTTTAAGGGACTTTTAAAGACTTTTCAAAGTAGATAAAATTAGACTGAGTTGTTCAGAGTCTTGTTGAATTTTGAATGTCTCCAAGGATGACTATTTCACAGCCTCTCTGGGCAACCTGTTTCAGTGTCAGACCACTCCATGGAAAAATAAGATTTCCTGTTTCTCATCAGAATTCCTGCATTCTCATCAGAATTGTACCTGCCTGCATCCATTGCTTCTTCTCCTACCACTGTGTCCCTTTCAAAGGAGTCTGCCTCCACTATCTCTACAACCCCGAGAGGTCTTTGGAGACAGCAGCAATATCCCTGCCTTTTCTTCAGGCTGAACCAGCCCAGTTCTCTCCTCTTCCTTCATGGTGCTGTCTCTCTGTCCATCCTGGTGGCTCACTCATAGAGGGGCTCCAGCCTCCCAGTGTGTTTCATGGACTGGGGAGCTCAGAGCTCTGCATGGCACCCCAGAAGGGGTGAGCAGAGCAAAAGGGAAACACCTTCTGTAGTTTGCTGGTCACAGCCTTGCTGAAAGAGCCCAGGTTGCCACAGGCTGCCTTTGCCACAGGCACATTCAAAGTGTTGTCCACCAGGAACCCCAGGTCCTCTTCTGTAAAGCTGGTAAAGTTGTAGCTCATCTGTCCCCAGCACCTACTGGTTCCTGAGTTTTTTGCCTTCCCAGTTCAGGCCATTTACCTTTGTTAAGGTTTTCATGAGGTTCCTGATGAAATACATATTTATACAACCTGTTGAAGTTTGCCTGACTTGCCTCCCGTCCTCCAGCCTACCAACCACTCTCCTCAGTTTGAACTTCCTAAGTGTGTACCTCTGCCCCATTGCTGAGGTTGTTAATAAATAAAATAAACAGTATTAGCTCCAGTATCAATCCCTCAGGTAGCAGGTAACCAGCTGCCAGCTGAACTCTGTACAGCTGACCACAACCCTTTGAGCCTGTTGAACTAACCAGTATTTCACCCACCTTATCACCCACCTCTGTATAGTATCCTATAATCGAAATCCTCTTTTGATTATAGGATACTGTAGAAGACTGTCAAAAGCATTTCAATTTCTAGGGATGTTTACATTTTTCCATTTGAATTTCCTAGTCTACACTCTAGTCCACTCTTTCCGTGTAGAGCAATAGATTTTAACCATTAAAATGAGCAATCAGTCCTGACATTGAACAGATATGCCTTTTTGCCTTTGGTTTCCTTGAGAGTTAGTGGATATAGGCCCTTCCAGAGGCAATCCGTTTGCCAAGAGCAGAATTTAAATCCCTGTTATGTCCCTTAACTCTTTTATTTTTATCCCCTTGTTAATCCCTACTATTGTTTTCTCCATACATATGGAGAAACGTCCTTGTTCCTTGCCAGATTTTTCCTTAATTCTGACATTGTTTTAAAACTCTTGGTACAGCCACAGTAGTTTCTTATCTTTGCTTTCTGTCTAACATCAGAGATGTTTGCTGTTCTCTCTCCATTTATAAACCTCTTCAGATAATGCTGCCTTCCTGGCAGTCTTCTGTCTTTTAAATTAAGTTTCCAGAAGAATCCATCTGCCAGGTCCTTGAGTGTGTTACAGTTTGGTCTATATTTCTTCTAATCCCTTGACTCCTTCCTCTCCTTACAATAATGAATTCTTCTCATTCAATCTCACCAGGCTTGCTTCCCACCTTTATGTTTTTAGACATTTTTTAGTGCAAATCAAATTGAGAATTGCCACTTCACCAGTAGCTTCTAATTTGCATGGTTGGGAAAACAGAGGGTTTAGAAGGAGGACAGGACAAGGGAGAAATCATTACAGGAAAATTTTCCTGGAATAACTGTGCCTATTCTAGGAGATTTCAGCATGTCTGAGGGTACTGCTGACCTTTAGAGCATGATCCTTTATGCTAACAAAATGTTAAACTGTGCCCTCACTGGTGTGAGCTTGGCCCTTCCTCGCAAGTGCTTTCCCCAAACACTTCTCGGGGGCAGTTCAGCTCATCATCATTCTGAGGGTCATTACCAATAGGTAGTTTGCACATAGACACTGATTTGGAGCTAAAAGATTTTATCTAATTACACACTACTTGGCCTCAGTGCAAAGGAAAATTCTTAGATAAGTTTTATTCACTGGTATATAAGATTACTGTACTTTGTACATTTGCTTTTCCAACAAATTTGATGACTCCTTCTATCATTAGATTCCATCTTTTGTAGGCGTCAGCTGTTTATTTGAAAAAATCCCTCCTTGTTAATACTTCACAGATTTTTGTGGTTAAACCAGCCTGTATCTCATCTCTTGAGCTTCACAAAGACTATATACCTTCTCAGCATGAACCTTAACACTATTTCCACTGACTTGTACTTTTGCTGCTTAGTCAACAGGATACATCTATGCCTTTCCCAGGCAAAAGGACCTTTTTTTATCCAAAATCATTAGTGGAGAGCTGACTTCCAGTGTCTTTCACAGCAAGTGAGATTTTTGTTATTGTCTCAAAGGCAGGAAATGGCATGAGATTTTTCATTCATTTCTTTCTAAAAATATATGCACCTTATTTTCCTTTTCCTTTGTAAGATAGTTCCATGAAAATGAGCAGGAAGCAGGAAAAAGCTTATAAGATTTGAAGAAGGAAAAATTAGAATATGTAAAGATTTTTAAAGGATTTAAATATTTCAAAGAAGATTTTAAAATGCAGAGTCCTGTTTTGATATACATAATCCTTTGATAAAAGGATCCTGGAGAATAATTTGATGAAAATGGTTCTTCAACTCAAGGCAACAAGTCAAAGAACATACATACACAGATATGTATGTATATAGATAGGTGAATACACATACAAAGCTATCTTCATCCAAATCATGAAGTTCCTCAATGAATGCTTTATTATGTATTCTATTTATTAGTAATTTTAGTCACTGATATGTTTCACAAATATTAGGGCAGAACTTCTTGAGTAACTTAAAGTCAGGGTGTACAGGAGAAGGTCAGAAATCAAACCCATGTAGTATTTTTAGGATCTGTTTTTATTATACCGTTATGTTGAAACAAAATTACTGAGGACTTAATATTATTTTCAAATTATTTCAGAAGGAAGTAGTCACTGTCTTATTATATTTCTTCAATATTTCTTCTTCTCTGCTTAGCTTCATAATAGAAATGAACATTAATATGTGGGCTAGTTTGAAGCAAGTTTGTGCAACCACACTTTTTTCACCCATTTGCAACTCTTATTTTCTTTTTTTTTTTCTGGTAAAGGCTGCAGATTTCCTAATATGCTAACTTATCCAAAACCTTTGTATGACCTTGGTGACTGAGAATTGTTTTTGACTGTAAGACATTTGGTCTAATTTATATATGAAGACAGGAAATATGAAGAAGCATTTTGAAGATGGACTGACTTATGATGAATTAGAGGTACCAAGTCTTGTTATGTTTCATTAAATTTTTATTTCTTGGTACTTTTTATGCTGGTCAAGTTAGAAACTTGATTTGCATGCCTGTCACTTGTAGTGAAGAAAATATTTCTCACACCAGATTTGAACAAAGCACACAACTTACAGACCTGTCTCATATAATAACACTAGAGGGCAGTTGATTAAATCTTCTTCAGAATATTTATGGGAAAATATTTTTCCACCCTTGGCCAAATCCTTAGTTCAATTCAATAATAACTCCAAATACTTATCAATTAGAAAAAATATATAGATAGGCCAAAAGTATTTTCTGGGGTTTTCTTTCACCAAAAATATTTTTTAAAGCTTTATAGAAGCTTCATTGGATGACTTTTTTAAATATCAAAGAAAATCGCTTATTTTGAGCTTGGCGTATCTATTATCTTTATGTTTGTAGCAATGTTGTAGGGGTACCTAATTTCAGATGCAGGAAATTCAGTTTTATTTTGTTAATATTATTTTTGTCTCTTGTTATATAAAGGTTCTATGCCAATTTCTAAAGTAACTAGCAGCATTTAGTAGGAATTATAGTATGGAAACATGAGGGGGAAGGGAAGTTTTGACTCAGTAATACATGGAGTCTTTTTCAGTTCTAATTTGTTTCCATAGTTATATACTTCAGATCTCTTCCTTTCCGAGCTCTTGGTTTCTGTTATCAAGAGGTAGTTGATAAATAATTGTCCACTTGCATATCTTATCCTGACATGGGATATGGAAGATATCTTATCCTGATTCAGATATGGAAGCAAGGTACTCTTCTTGGGTCTCGCTGCACAACTACAGCCAAAGAAACCACAAGACAATTTCTACAAATTTCCCAAGGCAAGTTTTACTCAAAGCTAGAGAATGAGTATTACAGACATCACAAAAGTCTACACTGTGACTTTCAAAACAGACTGTCTACTTTTATGGAGACTTTTCTTTAGTTTGGCTTGGCACTTTATGTTGTCAGAACACAGGTATAAAACATCAGAAAGGCCACACAAGGTCAGAACATACCTGAGAGAGAGACCTTACATTCCACCTCTGACTGGAATCAAAAACAGGTGCTTGTGGTTGTGCAAGAATGATTTGAAAGAGTGCAATCACAGATTGTGATCTCCTTGCTTCTCATTTGCTTCTCTTTCCTTATCTTTTTCCAGTTAAAAATGTCAATGCAGAATGGTTTTCTTTTCGAAAATGTGATTTGACAGAACTCAGACACAGCATAGTGATGTGTTCATTTAGTAAAAGATTAAAGAGTAAGCAGACAGGCTTGCAGGCTAAGCTGGAGTCCTATAGCTGTCTAGACTTAGAATCAAGATCAATAAAAGACAAGCTAAAATGTTCTAAACTAGCCTGAAGCAGAATGCACAAGATTCAGCCTTGCAAAAGGGATGGAAATCTTCGATCTTTTATCTTGAACAAGGCTATTTTTAAAGGGGTAGAAAGCAGTCTTCTGAAGAGTCTTGGTCTTTTGCCTCTGATACCTGAATGGATGATATGTAACAGTTTGCTCTATCCTTCCACCTTACCTTGGTACTGATACGACCCTTTCTCCAGTAATGCATCCCTAGAGCTTGTGCTCTGCAAATCAACTGCAATCTGTTGATATGCAGATGTACAAAGAAATACTTAATTCCAAGATCAGTCTGCTGTCTTGCCTTTCTTCACTCAGGCATGTGGTAACAAAGATGTTGAAGACTGGTGGTTGACTGACTGAGGCAAACAGAGGCAAAAGCCCTAGCACTAGGTTAGAGATGCATCACTCAAGGATGAAGATTATAAGCTACTTTGTAGTTCAAGAAGGCAAAATCGTGGAAGAAAAGAAAACAAATCCACCACTGAGAAGAGATATATAAAAAAGAGGTATTACAGAAACTGTAAGTAAACTCTTGCAAAAACAAAACAAAAACAAAAACAAAAAACAACAAAACAACAACAACAACAGCAACAACAACAAAACCAGCATATGATTGTTTTCACAGAAAAAGTTGAGAAATGATCTAGTAGTAGGAACTAAATCTCTTTAAAAATTAAAATGTTTCATTATTTACCAGGAAAACCTAATGTAAGGATCCTGGTCTAAACTGCTAGGACAAAACAATAACAATACCCATGCTACCTACAAAAATATTTTCTGTGGACCATTTTGGTTACAGTTATGTGGCAAAGAAATTATGCTCAGGACAAACTACAGATTCCATCTACTCTTTAGATATAAGAAGCTTGAAAGGCACTTTGTAAGCTGTCTAGGAAAACTGCAGCATTATGAGGTGACATATATATATACACACATAACACTTCTTTAACTTGTCCTAGCTACAGGAATGATTGCTTACTGCAGTTGAAACATATCCACCAAAGATCAGACTGAAAAAATAAAGATGAGTTTTCTGGGTTTCTCAACACCAAAAAACAATTTTCTGTTACTTAAGTAAAGAAAATTTAAGAGAAAATCTGTTACAGAAGCAGAAAACATCCCTGTGTAGATAGGTAGGGGGCTCAGAACAGTCTAGACTATTGATGTGAAAATGTCCAGATAGCAAAGCATAAAGTGAAAAGTAAAATTTACGTAAGCTGCAGTTTAAAAATTCTTTTTTTCTCTCCATTGATCATGATGCACTCCACTGTACAAGATGCACTTGTTAGATGATTATTAGAGTCAAGAAAAGTGTGTTATGATGCACATTAGGAGAAACTTATGGAAAGAGTTTGGCTTAGCATCTTCCTTCAGAATAAATGTAAGAAGGGTAATGAGCTGTTTTACAGAATAAAGTTGGTGAGACAGTAGGAGTCGTATCTGCTGACAAAGAAAAGTGGAGCTAAGTGATCAAAGAGATTTCAATAGCAGCTGAATAGGACATCACAGATCCGTGGATCTGAAATAGAAGCAGCAACTGAAATATTCAGCATTCAGAAAATATCCAGAAGTAATGTTAGAAATGATCATGGGAAGCCATAGAGCAAAGCCAGGAAGCACTGGGGATTTGGAAGCTGGGAGGGAGATTACTGGAGCTTTGTGGAAGTTAGGAACATTGAGGAGAATTTGGGAGCTGTGGTTGGCCATGATCATGAAAAAAATGCTAAGTTATGGAGTGGTAGGAACAATCTAGGGGTTTTATGACAAAACTTTATGGTTTCTTAGTAGGATTATTCATTTAACAACTTTTTATGTTTTTATACTTGCAGGATAGAACAAGCTTTGGAAGAACCAGATCAGCATTTGAAAACAATAGAATCACAGGTCTCAAAATGCAGAGATAATAGGTTTGGACAGACATGACCGTAATGTTGTCAGCTGCTGCTATTCCATATTGAGATCTCTAATATTTGCTGTTTATTCTTCAAGCTAAAGCCTGTGAAGACAAGTGATTAGCAGCAAATATTGGCTGCTTTTTTGGTTTTTAAGGGAGATTCTGAAAAAATCTTGAAATCATGATATGAAAGTACACTAACAGTTAAAAATACACACAACAAAAACAGCCAGCAACTGTTTATTTTAAATCTCAGATTTTCCATGACTAACTGTTTTAAGACCAGAGCAATGATTTGCTAACATTTGATAACTAAATGATGTAACTGAGTGCAGAAATTGGTCAATGGACTCTTGCAAATTAGGACAGTAAAAGGAAGAAATTAAATAGCGTGATATTCAGATTGTATTTCCAGAGATCTAACACGGATTTTGTCAGTTCTTTTAAGTCTGGGTGTTTGTTTGTTTTTTGTTTGTTTTTTTCCAGTAGATATTCTCCCATAAAGATATTTTGTAATTGGAAGGGAAAAAATTGAACAAAAAAACCCCTAACCAAACAGTCAGAAAGCATTGTGATACAAAAACTACATAGAATTTTTTACGGTGTAACAATTTTTAGTATGGGAACTTTAAGGAGAATCATAAAGCGAGCTATATACTAAGATTTGCAAAACTGCAGTACAAAGAAATCAAGATGGGAAAAAAATTTTCAGTTTTATATAAATCAGAGTCTTTCTTATTTCTGCTTCTGCTATTTAGAAATCTCTTGTTTTTCCTTGTTTCTCACACCTTTGCTGGAAGTGCTTCCTGTTGCAGGAGCTGATTGACATATATTTTCTCAGGTCCAGCTTACTCGTAGCTGTTCCAGTCTTTGTCTTGGCTAAACTGACCAATACTTAGTGACAGCTAATCACCAGAAAAGAGCACTTTCTCGTTCTTCGTTGATTATTACAGCCTACACATCAGGCAAAACTGCTTCCAACCATAATGAGATGATAAAAGGAAGAAAGCAATTTCCAGCTGAGAGTTTTAGTTTCTGTTGTTTGGCAGGTACCTCCTTTATTGCTCTCATTTATGGAAATAGTGTTTATTTTCTTTAGAAAAGTACAAAGCTTCAAGTGGGGAGACCACTAACTTTTGAATTCTGGTCTGCTATTTTAGTCTATGACAACCAAGGGAAAGACAGTCACACTTAGCATGTCAATCACCATTATTTCTTTTGCATGACAGACTCCATGCCTAGTTTTAATGACTGCAGTTTCTAGATTGTAGCTACTGGATAAACACTAATTAGCTGTTGGGAACAAAAGTCTTAATGGGCCAAAAAGAAATGTTTATTTGCTAAGCCAGCAAATAAAGGAATATATAATAATTATGAGGACAAGAGTTTTAACTGGATGGATTACGGAAAAAAAGAGTGGATCAAGACAACCATCGATTTTTTTGTAAGGTTCAGCAATGGCAAATATATATCAAAAAATCTGTGGGCAGTCTCAGTTGGTTTTTTGTCTTTTTTCTGTTCCTGCTGATTATTTTAAAAGTTCTGATGCTACTGAGTGGACAGTGAAGTATAGTTTTCCTTTATTATGTTATTCTGAAGTTAAACTGCCCTTTTCTGTCTAACAATGCTTTTAGTTCTGATAAATGAGAGATCATATTGGCAAATTTTCTTTTTCACAGATTTGAAACCCGCTGTCTTAGTGGCAGCTGTGATGTCCTGTCACAGAGTCTGAAGATTTTAGACTAATCAGTACTAAAAATCACAGCAAAATCAGGACAGTGGGCAAAATCTGGAATCACAAGAAACTCAGAATAAAATGTAGCATACAAAATTAGTCTTTGAAGAAGATGTATGAACTGGAAGAATCACAAGTTTGACTGAGATACTGTATGAGCCTACAGTGCTGACAGTTAAACACATTTCTTCTTCACTGCGTAAAAAGAAAATACAAAGAGGGTAAGTGGGTGAGGGTGCCAAAAAACAGTCTTTGTATGCTGAGGTATTGACAAGGTATCAAATACCAGAACAGATTCTAGAATTATGCTAAGTCAAAATACATATTTTTTCCATTCTTGTCCATAAGCTGAACCCCTTATTTATATTCCCTCTGCAATGATGAAATACTTAGCAGGAAGTGTCCATAACTTGTGCAAGCATCTGGACCAGTGGAATGACAGCAACCCAACCTATTAACCCCAAACTCCCCAACCCAAAACATTTATTGCCCAGTTGTTAACTAAAACATTCAATTTGGTTTGGATTTTTTTTTTTTTAAAGCAAATTCCGTACTGGAATTCAGGTTCAGTTGAAAAAAATTATTATGCAGCCGTAGAGTTTATTTTGTCATGAATTATCCTACAGACAGACTATAAATAACCCTGTGTTCAGGACTCTGCTCTTTGAAGAAAACGCTTAAGGCAGGAAAACTGAGGTGGTTCTGAAGTCACCTCTCCAATGCAATCTATTTATTTGTATACATACAAGTTAAAACAGCTCTCTAGCTGAAAGCTAAGACCTTGCTGTCTTAGTCAGTTTTCAGACTGTTTTCTAAGCAGCAATCGACAAAACCATGCTAATGGAAAATACGAAGCGTTCATATACAATTGGTCGCGGGTTATACAAGGACAGCACTGCTAAGGAAAACTAGTTAGATATCTATCTAACCCCACATCAACCGAGCTATAGCTGTATCTTCCAGGTGTTGGTGTCACCTGAACCACATATCCCGCCGGCAGCCGAGCTCCCGTGCGGATCTTCCGTCCGTGCCTCCCTCCAGGTGCGGGAGCGCCGCGCGGGCGGAGCTCGGCCCGGCCCAGCGCCGCTGCAGGGGCCGGCCGGCACCGAGCCCGGCACCGAGCCCGGCACCGAGCCCGGCACCGAGCCCGGCACGGGGAGGAGCAGGAGGCGGCGGACGAGGCCGCCCCCTGACCGCCGGCCGCACCTGTGCCCCGGGACACCCGCGACAGCCCCGGCTCGCCCCGCCCCGGCCCCTCCCGCTGCCGGCGGCGGGGGCGGGCCCGCAGCGCCGCTATTTGACCCCGCAGCGCGCTCCCCGCGCTCCTCTCGCCGCTCTGCCGCAGCCCCGACCTCCCTCGCCCGCTCGCCCCCGCCATGCCGAACATCGTGCTGTTCAGCGGCAGCTCCCACCACGACCTGTCCCAGCGGGTGGCGGACCGGCTCGGGCTGGAGCTGGGCAAGGTGGTCACCAAGAAGTTCAGCAACCAGGAGACCAGGTGCGTTCGCCTGCCCCGGCCGCCTGGCCGCTCCCACGCCCCGCGGGCGTCACGGCCGCACCCCGGACACACCCCCGCGCCCGGCGGCTGCAGCGCCGGGGCCCGCCCCGCTGTCACCTGCCCCGCTGTCACCTGCCCCGCTGTCACCGGGGCTGGCGGCGGGTCCTGCTCCCGTGTCATCTGCCCCGCTGTCCCCGGGGCTGGTGGCGGGTCCCGCTCCTGTGTCACCCGTCCCGCTGTCACCGGGGCTGGCGGCGGTTCCCTCTCCGGTGTCACCCGTCCCGCTGTCCCCGGGGCTGGCGGCGGGTCCCGCTCCTCTGTCACTCGTCCCGCTGTCACCGGGGCTGGCGGCGGGTCCTGCCAGGGCGGCTGAGCCGGTGCTGACCCGCGTAGGGATGGCTCGGTGCAGGTGCAGCCGCGGGAGCACGGCGTGGTCCGGTGTGTCCTGCCTGGCACTCGTTCCTGGTTGTCCCCGCTCCCTTCTCCCGGCTGCGGAGCCCGATCGCCGCACCGGAGGTGTCCCGGCTGGCTCCTGTCCCGGGAGCTCCTTGGCCGGAGGAGGGCTGGCACGGCCCTGGCCGGGTGAGGAGCATCCTCCCTCCTGTGCGGTGGGAATGGTATTTGCCGAGGCAGCCCGCCGCTGCATCCCAGTGCTCGCAGCTAATTAACTGCACAGTTGATCAGCTTTATCTACCTAAAGATTAAAAAAAAAAATCGTGTTTTTATAAACTACAGTATGCAATGCAGTTTTGTAAGTAGGTCTGCATACAGGTAGATATAAGAACAGGATGATGATGCTGGATTAGATTTTAAAAAGGTTCTCGGTTAAATTACACTTGCAGAATTTTTTGCAACTGGTCTTTATTTTGCATTAGCAGCCAGATGTGTGTGTGGACCTGTTACAGCTCCTGTAGGGCTCCACTCCCTAGTCCAAGATTGATGGTCATGCATGAGAGTGCTACAAGTTGTTGTGATGGCCTTGGCTTACTCCTGAAAGTGCAGTCATAGCAGGTTGCTGGCCAGCCAAGCACAGAAAGTGACTTTGGTTACTGCAGAAAATCCTGTGTGAAACCATGAGAACCACTTGCTCACCTGGAGTCTGAGAATGTGTTTGCCAGTGCTTTTTCTATCAATATTGCTTCTCTTTACTAGTGTGTCATCTTAGCTTTCTGACCCACCTATTTAATTTGCTCAATTTTGATGAAGAATTTTCAGCTGAGGCGACAGTGGTATGTTCACCCCATGAGCTGGTAAGACTGCAACTGCTGCTCTGTATAGGTCTGCCAGTCTAGGCTGCCAGCTGATTCTCAAAAACAAGTTCCTGCTGTATGTAGCTGGCTTGTCTCTGAGGTTCCTGTATGTTTATTTTTATCTGTTCTTGTTCTGAATCTCCTGAAAAAGCGTGTTTTCATTGCTTCCTTTGAAAGATTAGCATGATGTGTTCTAAAACTGCTCTCACAAAGCTTGTCCTTTTTTTCTGTCTACATTTTTGTATTCTCAGTGCAGTTGCTCTTGTTCTAGTTATGCTCACTGGCATTACTATAAACCCTTTTCCATTGGTGTTTATGCAATCTAATGTTTGCACACTCTAACTCTTCTATTCATTCCTGATTAAATGAAAGCTTAAATCTTCTCTCAATTCTTTCCAGCCCCATACTCACTTTATTGCTCTTTGATCTCCTTTCTGCATGATAAAACTTAACTTGTGTATTTGGTTGCATGACTTTCTTGCTAACTTGTCTCATTTTTTTTAATGTTTGTTCTCCAGAGACACTTATCTTAATCTGTGCTTGAAACATAGCAAACAGCAGAACTAGACTGATTAAGATTTCATCCAAGGTAGAAATTTATCTCCACACTTTGCATATTTATTTTATAAGATAAAATTACTAATTAAATTCTGGGCTTCAGGATACACCTATTTTTCCAGGTATGGAATATTCTCTCTGCCATTAAAAAGGAAAGTAGTAGTGACTGCACTACATCAGTCGTTCAGCTAATCTAGTGCCAGTTGATTTTTTAGGCAAGTAGTTATGTAGTGTGGTACAGATATGCAGAATGTATTTATTAGAAACATTATTTCTGGTTGTTTCTGTTGAAACATGGAAAAGCTGACATTATCTTTTTTATTTCTTTTATTCCCTGGACTAAAAATGCCTTAATATTTTAAGTCTTTAAGTATGTGGGGTTTGGGTTTTTTGTTTGTTTTACAACTTCTTTCTCTTGAGAGTCTAATTTGAATTCCCTGTTTCCCCTTCAGCAAGTAAAGTTGTATCCACTGTATAACATTTCAAGTATTTTTTCAATATTCTTAGCAACTTACTTCAGGATGTTGATTTTCCAGTTTGCTAGAGTAATGTTCTTAATTAAAACAAAACAAAACAAACAAACAAAAAAACCCCAAAAACCAAAATCAAACAAACAAAAAAACCACCACCAACAACAAAAAACAAAACAAAAAACAAACAAAAACCCAAAAAAAACAAACAACCCCAACCAAACAAACAAAACCAACAACAACAAAACCAAACCCCACCAGCAACAGTAGTAAGAGAATTCCTCAACAGTGTATTTGAAATTAAACTACAGGTAAACTACAGAGGAGTTTTTTCCTGAGGCATCTGGATTTTCAGTCTGTCTATACTGTTAAATTGTGTGTGTATGTAAGCAAAAAACTACTTCTTCCTATATACAGTAACTCCAGCACAGTACTTTTTCATTTTTTATTTTTGTTCCATTTTTAAATTTATAAACAAATATATTTACACTGTGGAATACTCTTGCAGTATTGCAGAATAGTAAAACCTGATAGTTAAAAAGCCCAAAGAACCTTAAACCTTCCAGTGGCACTCCAGCAATCCCTCATGCAAACAGATAAGCCTGGGCCTGAGGGTCAAACTCTTGCTTTGTCAGATCTGTTAAGTTAGCAAGTTGCAGAGAAGATTTAACTTTTGTTCAAAACTCTGTTTTTCTGTTTGCTGCATTCTCTTAAATATAAATGATGTGTAAATTGATAACTGTGTGCAGCCCCAGGCTTAAATCCTTGCAAAAGGTCCTAGCTGTAAGCCTTTTACTTGAGGCTTGTAATTAGTCTGGCTTGCAGGATAGAGTGGAGGGAAGAGTTATTACGTATTTTGCATTATATTTCAAGTCAAACAGGCTTTAGGTTTCAGTCCCAGTTCTCAGCAGCTGTTAAGTGGGTTTGAGAAACTGATGCTGAGTTTAGCCAGGGATAGGACCACCACTGACAAGCACTGTGGCTATATAGCCAGTGCCTATATGTTATATATGTATGGTTACAGCTGTATGATTACAGCTCCAGAACTATTAAAATGGGAAAGGCTTTTCATTTTCATCTGTATGGAAATTGGTGTATCTAGCAATAATATCACAGTCCTCTTCTGATTTAGGCAATCAATATTCTTTCAGGTTCTGTGGCTGGTACATGTAATGTCTGTGCTGAGAAAGTGGAGGAAATTGCTGGCAGACTCAATCACTGCCCCCTTTTTTTCCCGTCTTTCCTTTAAAGCGTATGGAAATGCTTTCCTTCAGCTGGCTTCTAAAGTCTGACAACTCTACTAAATGCAGCACCAGAGCTCCTCAATAAACTCTGGTTGTGGATGATAACTCTGTTATTGTTAATAGCTTGTGTGTCAGTTGAGTGCCAGCCACAGTGTCATGGTAGGAGCTTGGGTGGCACCACCTTATTTATCTGGCAAAATGATAAGGGCTGCAGTGGGGGCTTAGTTTATCTTCTTCAAACCCCACAAGGCAACTGTCATCAGCAGTTTTGGGGCTGGAAGAAGAAAGGAATGGAAGCTCTTAAAGAGGGATCGCTGTTGTAGCCTCAGCATCATGAAGCTGTTTGACTGACATGTGACAGATGCATACAGATATTAAACTCTCTGAAGCTTTTTGCAAAATAATCTTCAAATACACTGAGGTGGCATTTAATTAGGATTGCTGTACAATTAAACCCCAGAGCAGACATTTTTGGTGAGTCAATTGAAAAAATATGTTTAAATGTATCACTTTGTAAATAATTTTATTTTCTTACAAGATAGGGTTTTCTTCCTTCTCTAAAGACTATTTTAACCTTGCCCTTGAAGTACTTGTTATTCTGAAGATGGAGAAACTACTCGTAGATGGCATTCTTCTGCACACATTTTTCCTAGTGAATGATGTTAGTGCTGCCACCTATTCCTGTGAGGTTCCTGGCTTCTTTCTGTCAGATTCACTGGCTGAAGTGAGTCTTGTAGATTTTCTTGATCCAAGAGAAAGGGAATTGAAGTCCTGCCTGGCACATGTGAGTTTGAAGGCTTCCTTCCCACAGCCTTATTCAGCTGCTGAAGCTGAATTGTTTCAGAAACATCAAATTAAAGTGAAAGTCATTTAGCTTTTACAGAAGGAAATATGGAATGACTACAAAGGGACATTGTCTACTGTATGGGAAAAGCTGTGCTGTTGATATGAGAGCCATTTTCTTGTTAAACTAAGTTTAACTGGATGTCGTGGGCTGATATTTGATCTTGGAAGTAAAGAGAAAGTAGCTGATGTTTTCCTGGAGAGTTCATTCCAGGAAGGGTTTGAGTCTATATTTCACACAAAGTGAGGAAATGAAACCATTTGTTGTATGAATTAAATAACTGAAAAAAAATCAAGAGCAAACCTGGAAACATACATCTTAGGCATTTACAATTTGTCACCTGGCTTTAAGACTTCCTTCTTATCTCCCCATCAGCATCCTTGTGCTGCCATTGTCACAGATGAGACATGATCTTACTGGATCCTCTGTAACCTGGTTCCTCTGGGTTCAGCTGGTGTGGAGCCATGAGCAGTATCACCCTCCCTGAGTAAATGGTTATGGTGTTTGCAAATCCTTAAAAATGCAATGAGCAAGCTCAGGTCACAGATTGGTGTTAGAACAGCTGAAGACAGTAGGGATTAGGGGGACACTGAGATGTGAAGTGTTTCTTCCTACTTCCCAGCTGCTCAGCAAGTGATTCCCAGCTGGGCTGGTTGTGGTCTGTCTCTCTCAGTGGGGGCAGCTGTTTCTCTCTATCCCACCTTGTTTGCACTGTCGTAAGCAAGAAGAGGCTGGAGAAACAGATTTTACCAGCTTGGTTGAAGAAGATAGAAATTGTTTCTGGACTGCACACTGTATGTGTTAAAGCCTCAACAGTGTTTTGTTTGCATAGGGAGTTGAAGATGCAGCAAATGTGGCCATTGCATTGTTAATTCCTCTGAATTGGAAAAGGCCCCAAGTCCTTTAAAGCTTTTGGTTTGAGATTTCCACTTTTTTGGCCTTTCCATATACTGTGCACTTTTATCTTTACATAGATGCTAAATACTTGAAATTAAAAAAAAAAAAAAAAAAACAAAACCAAAAAACAAACAAACAAACAACAAAAAAAACCCAACAAAAAACCAAAGAAAAAAATCCCCAAAAAACAACCCTCTAAAAAATTCTAACTCCACCTATTCCTCACCTTCCCCTCCCCCCGCCCCCCGCCAAAAAAAAAAAGAAAAAGCCAAACAAAAAGCCCCAATATGTGGGAATAGTGGCTGACAGTCCCAGGTGTCCTTAGGTGCAGCATTTGGTACTCAGCTTTTGAAGAGTTTCTGTATATGTTCAGGCTTGTTAGACATTTGTTTCCAAATTTTTGAGGGTAGTTTTTGGTCTGCATGTTGTTAAACCCAGAAGTTGCTCAAGAAAAGGTGTTTTCCTCTTGTGGTGGCAGGCTGTGTACCAGAGTGGAGGAGAATAAGACATTTCCTATCTTCTGGTGTTTACCATATCAGTGCTCTGCATTCGAACTGAGCAGTTGTTAAAGGAGATACAGCAGGAGTTTGTCTTGGACCTGCTAATCAAAGTGGAAATGCCTAGAGTTGAGGGGACACCATGGGTGCCAGGAGATGTGGGATCCCTACAGAGTTAAAACCAACTCCGGCATTTTTATTGTTTCTTTGTTGTTTTGGGCTTTGCTGGTACTCAAATCTTTTTTACGTTTGTTTACGTTTTACAATGTAAACAACTGTTTACATTACTTTGTTATGCAACATCACGTCAATTGAAATATTTGCCCGGTAAGTTGGAGCTCTTGCGTTGAAAGACTTTACTCTGGGAAGTGTGTTCCCGAAGGTAAGAGGTCAAACACACCCTGCTGCTCAGTGCTTGCCATTGGCTGGGTTTCAATGAACTGCAGACTCAGCATGTGGATTTGTTTGATCACTTTTGAGATATTGATTCATGTGCACGCTGTGTGAGGACTCTAGACCTTCATTTTTGGCCTCTTCTCTGGGTGTTGAAAGGGCACGAAGTACACGTCTACTTTACTAGCATCTAATTTGCTTGAGAATTCTTATTTTTTATAAGCATGGCTAGAAACTAAATCTGCTGTAATTATTTTTAAAAATACATAAAGCCCTTGTGAGTGTATGATTTGAACATCCTAGTTATGTATTTACATTCTTTACCTTTGTAGTCTGGCTCTACATACTTAATCCCCTGTTTCCCCACAGCTCTTTGGTTTTTAGTTAGGACGTACAAATTTATAATTCCCATCACTAAGTTCAGTTTGGACTGCACTACAAATCCAGCTCAAAAGGATCTCAATCTGTTATATACTCCTGATTCTGATTTTTGCTTAATGGATGCTTCAGCCATTGAAATATGTTTGTAACCTAAGTGGGTTTTATGCTGTATCCTTAATTCATGGTTATTAGTCTGTCCAAGTTTCTGCTTATTAAATTGAATTTTCAAATTGAAGGCAGATACCAACACTTAAACTTGGTGTTCATCATGTCTTATCTCATGTGTATCCTTCCCAGAGAGAACCTTGTGCTCCTGGATGCCAAACAGCTGGCTCAGAGTTAATTGCTGCTGTGGGCTATTGATTTTTGTATCTTTCCCTTTTAAACACAATTGTGTGGTGTCAGGGCTTTTAATGTACAGCTTCTATTGACTCTTTTTGAACAGAAATTTATTTAAACTGTTACCAAATAGCTGAATTTGATTAAATTGCATAAAACAAACAGAGCTTGTAATCTTGAGGCAAGAGCTTGTTCTTGTGTCCTTCCTCTGTGTCCTGACTATGTGAAATTGTTTAAATAACCTCAGAGACAGTTAATAAGGTCATGATATAGATGGGGGAATTTAGCAGAAATGTTAATCAGATAACTGTCACAGAGTTTGACTGCAGTTAGCTTAGTATTGTCTAATAGATATTTGAAATACAACATTCAAATACCTGATTCTGTAGTTTATAGTCTTTTATTGGTTGCCTGAATATAAAAAAAAAAAAAAAGAAAGGGACGGGGCAAAAAAACCCCAAACCAAAACAAACCCAAACTGCCATTTCTGCTCTCCCTCCAGTAAAACAAAACAAAAACCAAAAAAAAAACCCAACAAAAAACCCAAAACCAACCCCAACCTCCTCCAGTGTGGTTAGTACAGGCTGTATCTCATGGAACACTTGCAACACAATGCCTGGTTATCTTTTGCTCTCTGGCTCGGGGAAGGTGAAATAGGCAGCTCTGTGTGTGTCTATTGGTTGAGTCTACACCTCAATACCAATCTTTGTGAAGGTAGATAATAAGAGATAGTGATCTGTTGCAAAGCTCTCTCATGTTGACTGGGAAATATGACTGCTCCCGGTTGTGTGACAAGTATGTTGTCTTGCCTTAAGAACAAAGCTGCAGTTCTTTCTCAAATGCACTAAGAGAGAAAGAAAGCATGCTTGTTTTCTATGTTGTTTACAAGATGATGTTTATTAGTAGCCCAAGATCATAAGAAAAAGTTGCAGTTAATAACAATGGAAAAATCATCACTTTAGGTCCACGGTATTAACCAGACCTGTATCTACCTGAAAGTGTATTCCTTGACCTTCTGAAAACTGTTTTGTTTTTTTTTAGTGACGTGCATAGAAGTGATAGTTTTTGAAAAGAGGGAAACAACTCCATGTGTTCTTTCAGTATATAGTGAACATTAAGATCATATACTTTTGTCACTCAGCCAATTTTTTTCCTAGTATGTAATGTTAGACATTAGCTGGGGGTTTTTTGGTTGTTGTTTTTTGGTTTCTGGTTTTTGTAGGTTTTTTAGTAATAAAATAATTTTTCTTTGGGTGTATTCCAAAGGTGTGGTATGAGACAACACTCATTACAAAGCAGGTCTGTGTAACTGCTGAGTCAGGGTGCAATTCGAATTTTTTAAAGCCCTCACGATAACCACAAAGCTGTAATAATGATTGAGGCCACATGTGTAAGCTAATGAATAGATTCTTCACGTGGAGTTGGATTTGTGTTCAGGAGGGCTCCTACTTAAGCCTGGCTAATTTTTCCAAT
Source organism: Sylvia atricapilla (assembly GCF_009819655.1). Lineage (NCBI taxonomy): Eukaryota > Metazoa > Chordata > Aves > Passeriformes > Sylviidae > Sylvia > Sylvia atricapilla. The sequence continues at coordinate 97,015,326 of NC_089141.1, forward strand.
CATGCATCACACTCAGTATCTTGCTGAAAAAAATGTTAGGTTGACCAAAACTTTTCCAGCTCCAAAAAGAGAAACAAACTAAGAAAATATGCAGATCAAAACAGTGTTTTCTAAATGACCTCATTCCATTGATCAAAAACTTAGAGAGGGAAGTAACAATTTTGTGACTAATAAATTGTGTCCTTGTGGAATGATGAAAGTCTCCAAAAGGTTTCCTGACAAATCTGCAGATGATGTCCCTGACTACCTGTGTCCTTCCAGCGACCAAGGAAGCTGGAAGTTTGACAATTTGCTTTCTTTTGACCTTAAGAAAGCCTGCTAGTAACGTTCTTAGGCAAAAAATGTGTTCAGCTAAGGAGGAAAATTACGACAGGATCTTTATATAGCTTGTTTGGGACTGCACAGAAAATTAGGGCAACTAAGAGCATGTACTCAACTATCTTGATGGTGATAAATCAAATGTGTGCTTATCATGAAGATGTTTTAAAGCAGTAAATTCCTTTCTGCAGAAAGCCCTTGAGTCTTATGTAGCACCCTGAAAGCTGATAAACAAAACTTGTTAGGACTGTGTTTGACTAGAGCAAGCCTCAGCATTGAAGGACCCATTAGAGAAATTATTCTACCCACATCTGGGCCGTTTGGATGGTTTCCAGTCAGAAAGTTCTGTTTATTTGTGTCTTGGGTAAAGATACAACCTTTTAAATAAGGTTTCAATATATTCTAGCATTTAATAATAGCTGAGACTAACATAGTGGAGCATGGATTTACAAGGTCTGATCACTTAATTATTTAGGAATTCTGTATGTTTAGTGTATGTTGTACATGGATTTAGGGGAAAACTAAGGTTTCGCTGTTATATTTATATGTAAGTTTTGGAGTCATAGATGTGACAAGTTAGTGTGGTTTAGCAGTAGATGTCTTTTGCTTAGATTTAGATTTTAGAAAGAATACATATCCAACAGTTTTATTTTTCCTGTTTGTTTTTAAGCTCAATTTAATTTTTAAATTCTGTGGTGTGAACAGTGATTGATCTCAGAATTTGTCTTGAAATCTGTGGAAGAACAAAAGAACTTAATACTCGCATAAGGAACCAAAGCATGTAAGCACAGTCAGAGCAAATCCAACACTGTCACAACATGAACTGAGCTGTGGTGAACTGTTGATTAGCAGCCTTCTTAGCTTTTCTGTAAGATTTTTGTCTTTTAAAAACACTTTACTTGTACATCATGGTGTAGATTTTATAGCTGTTGGTTGGTGCTGACTTGATGAAGATCATAATGTTTTTTATTGAAACAGAATTTGTGTCAAGGAGGCTGTTAGTGAAATCACTGTAAAAATAATCCTACTCTAAATGGGAAGTTTACAGAAAACCTATGGTAGTATGTTAAAACACAACTCAATTTTTTTAATTATGCTTTTCCAGTAATTTAAGTCTTGAAATTATCATCTCCTGCTCTTTCAGTGTAGAGATTGGTGAAAGTGTGAGAGGGGAAGATGTGTATATTATCCAGAGTGGCTGTGGAGAAATAAATGACAACTTAATGGAACTACTCATCATGATCAATGCTTGCAAGATTGCATCATCCTCCAGAGTGACTGCTGTAATTCCATGTTTTCCATATGCCAGGCAAGATAAGAAAGACAAGGTAAGTAAGAATTACATCATTTTGGAAGGCTTCTGTTCAGCTTACTCACTTGAAATTTTTGGAGATTAATAATTTTCATAAACATTTAAGTGATTCAAAAGGTTTGATTCCCCCTCCCCCCCACATCCTTTTCTCTTGGTAAAATGTTCAATTATTTTATCCACAATGAATGAAGTGAGGCAATAAATTATTTTTTGCTTCTGTTTTGATAATTGCCATGCCTTCAGTTTGCAAAAGTAGGTTTATTTTATGTGTGTGGTCTATTGCAGAGTACTTTGCTAGCAAACCACATTTTATGGGATTGTTTATCCTGCTTTTTCAAAATTTTTTTTGTTTTTAATCTCTATTAATGTAGAGAGTGCACCTTTTTAAGCATTTTTAATTGCATGGAATTAAATACTAAGTTCAAAATGCTGTAACTATTATGTAGGTAGGTTTTATCCTATACGATTAAACGGAGCAAAATGGAAGGAACTGATAAAATCCACAATACATAACAGAAATTAATAAAAACATTATTTTATGCTGCCAGACAGATTAAATTTTTTTATATCTGTCATAATTATTTTGATTAATGAAGACAAGAAATTGTATGGAAACCCCATAAATGCTCTACTGATTTTATTGCCCTTTTCATGAATTTGATCTGTCATAACTGATGAATGTATCAGTTTATCCAAGTTGGTAACACAGTAACAAACCCTCTGTGGGAAGGGAGACCGATTTTAAAAAGTAGAGAACTAGACTTTCTATCTCTACTACATATACAGAAAACCTTCCTTTGATAGGTTATATGAATGGTACTTTTACCTAAACTCACTTGAAAAGAACTAATAAGAAATGTGAATTTGGCTTTAAAGATTGGATTGCAGTGGTTGTATTTTTGGAAAATTGTTTTTGTCCTTTACTTCCTGTAAATGGACTGCCCCCTCTCTTTCCCTTTGGGCATCAGGCAAAGCATTCTGCAAGCCTTCTGTTGGTCATTATATTCTTTTTGATAAAAAACATACCTGGAATGAAGTAATGGAGAAGCTAAAAATAATAGCAGTTATTACAAAATATGTAAAAGTCAGCCTGTGGTATCTAAGAACAAAATTTAAAAAACTTATTTTCTGGTATATTAATTCTTTAAGTGCAGGCTCTATAATACCATACTACCACTATGAAGGTCTACTTATACTTCCAAAAATGGAATTCAGGAATTAAAATTTAAGACCCTATGCTTTGCCTACATCTCTTGTTACTTTATTTTTGCTGTGTTTTGTGGTGGATGATGCTTTCCCTTAATCAGAAAGGGTGAAATACTTCATATCAAAAGACCTTGAAAGGGTATCAATAAGTATTTTGTTGAGAAGAGAAAGCATCTCACTATTTCCCACTTCATATTGAGAAGTTGTGCCGTACCATCCTCTTAAGTTCCTGGTATGGGAGAAGGATGAGCATATTCCAAAATTTCCATGCATCTAAATTGTCTTGTCAAGGGTACCCAGATTCCGTGTGATAGACTTCCAGAGACATTTTAACCCCCAGTGTGTTGGCACAGTGCATGCCATCCAGGAACATTTTTTATTTCAGAAATGCCATCTGAAAATGAATAGTCTAGGAAAGTGATTTTGAATATTTTTTTTTCCAGACTGTTCTCTGTGTATCACTGAGTTCCACAATTGTAGGCAAAAAATTTTTGTTGTTGCTGTTTTGGGGGTTTTTTTCCCCCCTCTGTTTTGCAATTGAAAAAATGTTTGTCATCTTTGGAAATTAACCTTGGTAGTTGACCTCTGTGTTGCAAAATAAGCTATAATACAGCTGTCAGCATTGGGCAGCTTATTGACAGGGACATCTTCCCTCCTGCTTGCATCAGATCACTTGGTCTTTGACCCATTGTGAGTTCACAAGCTTTGTGTGCTGCCTGAAGTGTCAGTAAAGTGCCAGCCATTTTCTTCCTGTAATCATACACAGCTTTTCTCCTATGGTGAAAGACGTTGCTGTAGTTTGCTGGATTATGAACTGAAGGAGTATAGTCTTTAGTAGATGGATGTTGTTTTCTAGTCTGAATTTAAGTTATTGACTTTAATTCATTACAAACCAAATAGACTGAGTCCTTGCTGCTTAAAATAACTATGTATTTGTCATACCTCTGGTGCAGTTATGATTCTTGGGAACGATGAAAGTGCTCTTCATTTATTTATGTAAGGAAAGGGCCTTGCAGTAAAAATCTTAGTCTGAACAATCTAATCTATTCTGAAAATTTTAGTACTAAACCTGGATGTCTTTAAATGAGAAACAGATTGGAAAAAAAAGGGCTTACTGAGAATGATAAAAAAGTCAGTACATAAATTTAGATTTCAGTCAAGTGCTGCCCTAAACTAGAATATTGCTGATGCACAAGCTAGCTAAACTTAAAAACACCTCATATGTTTCTGTGCTTTGACTATAACTGCACTTATGCATCCTATAATGATGCCAACCTTCCAAGCTGTGGGCAGGACACATTTCTGTAGGATGCTGCAGAGATGCCTTTGAGATAAGTTAAAGTACAGTGACAGGTGAGTTTGGTGTTCTACAGCTCATGTAACTTTGTTTTTTTGATTTGTAGAAGGGGTCCGTGGAGCGTTGGGTAGGTATCCTTTTTTTTTTTTTTTTTTTCAATCTAACACTATGCATTTCCATTAATATGGCCTTAAAGGGTGAAACTTACTGGGTTACATTATGTATAACTAGGAACATTTCCAGTTTCACTTCTCGATTTCAGTTGTGTTTCACCTAGGCCATGACAGTAATCCTGTGGAATAATTTGCTACAAGAAAACCCCTAGATTCTAGTTAAAAATTTATTTGGACATTCAAGATAATGGCTGTCAATTTCTGAGGCTTCAAAGCTTATCTCATTTTTGAAATTATAAATTCGAGTAATGGATTAATAAACATTCAGTATTCATACACTTCACAACTGGCTTTCTTGGAAGTGAAAGTTCCAGTTATAAATCTTTGGGCTTTCTTTGGTTTCCCTTTTTTTTTTTTTTTTTTTTTTTTTTTTTTTTCCCCTGTTCAGTGTGCATGTGATGAATATTGAGCAAGACAATGTACTAAGATGCTTAAAGGCAACAGAGCTTTGATCTTGATGGACAACTTTTACTTTCAGCTATGTAACTTTGCACAGTTACTCTTGTGAGGTTGTTTATATTAGCTTTGTGGATTCCCCCTGCCACTGGTAATTAAAGTGATTTTTTTAACAATTTAGTTTCTGTACATAACCTAATGCTGCATTTCACACTAATAATTCTGAAAATAATCTAAAATTACATCAAAGAACTGAAGAATGAATACTGTGAATCTGTGTTCTTACCTCTGTCATCAGAAGCAAACCTTACAAACTAGATTATAAGGAAAATCATGAATTCTCATTCGCTTTTGTCATCCAAGTTTCTGAATAATGAGGCCAAGGTTATCTGAGGTTCTTATGAATATACTTTTTGGTTTTAAAATAGTATTCAATTTGCATCATATTGTAGCACAAAGCTTACTTTCTATGCAAGCAAGCAAATCTTGAATGTGTCATGTGGGTTTTCTTATAATGCACAATTTTGTGTTAAGGAAAATGTCAGCTGCAAGCTTCTTTTCTCTTAATCTCCTATTAGCCCATTCTTAAGAAACAGGTACTGGTGTCTGGCTATCTTTACTTCCAAGACCCTGTGTCCACCATCATGTAGGCAATCTGTGATGTGTGCATATCTGCTAAAACAAGTTACCTAGTGGTAAAACTTCAAGTTCTTCCTTCTGGGAAGGCAGCCTGCAAGGCCAGCAGCTGAGAGAAGTACCAACTGGTAATGTATGCATTAGCATGGGATGCAGGAAAGTATTTTATTTGGGTTTTCTGTGATGGTGATGTGGTGTTGATACATGAGACAAACTGAATGGTATCCACACTGAACAGAAATGAAAACATTAGACAAAATTCAGTGTGCTGGACGGAGTGGAAAATTCAAAATCACACTCTGAAAAGAAAGTAATTTGCCTTTAGCTGCTACCCAGAACTAGTTACTTACTTCTACTAGTGGGGGTCTAGTTTGCCTTTTTCTTTCTCTTCTATTTAAGCTGACTCACCTGGCTGTTGGTTCAGACAAGTCCTAGTATAAGGGAAGCGCACAAGGGAAGTGTCTAGCCTGGAAAGATAGGATAGTACAAGCAGGAGAGCAAACCTCTGATTTCAGATTTACCTGTTAGCCCAGCTTTGTGGAGGCATTCAACTAGATCTTTTTGCAAAGAGCTGGTAAGAGAACATTGCAATAGAATGAAAAGAGTAGATGCTAAATACTTCTTTTGTTAAATGTTGACAGAGATTTGACAGTATTTTGAAGTCCAGATTAAAAATGTCAGATGCTAAAATGAGCTGAAATGATCAGGAATTCAAATGGCATGAACAAAAATTTGCTACCAAGAATAGAAATATCCAGAAAGCTTTGGACAACCTACAGAACTGAACTTAAATGAAGATCAGCGTTGTCCTCAGTAAGTGGAAAATCAACTGTGCGGGAGCACTAATGGTGATAATCTCTTCTGGAAGCAATATGCATCTGAATTGCAGAGATCTAGGGAAGACCTGGCTGTTGCATCTGCTTTCTGTGTATCTTACAGAGACAAAATGGTGGTGTTCTATGAAACACAAGACCCAAAAAAGATGATTTTCAAAATGAGGAATTTCAGTTGTGAAGGTGATGAACTTGATCTGGCCATAAAATGAGACTGCAGTATCTCAGTTTCTATTCTGGAATTGTGTTGTCAATCTGCAGGTTAAAAAAAGTGAAATGTCCAGTGTCCACCTAAACTAGAAACAGTTTTGATGAAAATACTGGCTTCTTGATAGGACACAGATGGAAAAGCATCCAGGCTACATTGTCAGGGATTCAGCTCATTGTCACTTATGCCCTTGAGTATCAATGGAAGGAAAGCAGAGGTGCTCTGTAATTATGTATATGGGCTGGAAGGAGAGGAAGTTCCTGGGAGATGAAATGATAAATTGATAATTGATAAAGAGATGTGGCAGGAGAGAATACTGTGCCAGCAGAAAACAGTTCGATAATGAGATGGAAACTCTGACTAGCAGTTCTGCCTTCATGCTAATGTTATTGCCATCTATTAGCCTTAAAGATGAGCAAAAGGAAGCTAATTTTTTTTTTGTTTTGGAGGTTTTGTTTAGTGTTTGTTTAGAGTTTTTGTTTAGTGTAGAGAAGACTATATAGGGAAAGAGGTTTTTACAGAGCTTAAAAAATGAAAAAAACTTGGGAGTAACTAAAAAAAAAGTGAGGTATCCTCCCGTCCAGTAGTTTCCTTATTTTGCTTGTTTGTTTGTTCTGCATCCTTGGTGCTTTTAAAAACCTCTTGACATTGGCATTTACTTTGCTAATAAGATTTTTATTCTCCTTTCATTCTTTCTACTTAGGATTTCTTCATCCTCTCCTGTAGCTTTTGGGAGTTCTAAACTCTTAATTTCATCCAGGAATTAAATATAAATTTAAAAAAAAATAATAAAAGTCAGGGTAAAAGACCCCTGCCAGCAAGGATCTGCTACAAGCTTTACTGTGTTATGAAGAAATGCTTGATACTAACATTGTTTTAAAGCAGTGTTTTCAAAAGTTGGGTTCATTTTGCCTTTGATCTTTGGGGTTTGCAATGTTTCTTAGAACAAGACAGAATTGAGTGTTCATGAGAGCAGAGGCTTAGAGAAATGAAGATTGTCTTTCTGCTATGAAAAAGTTTGCTGAAACTTTTAATAGAAGAATTTGAAAACTATATCCCAAATTTTCTCTCTTTAATACAAAGCATTATTTGAACGACTGTGCAAGCTGATTGAGATATTCCTAAATGCTTTACTGAGTTTCAAAACCCTAGCACCAAGATTGACAGGCTGGTTTGGCTTCTGAAGCTTTTCTTATCTAGATTCCAAATATTGTAAAGGAAAAAACAAGAGAAATAACTAATCTTCTGATTCCTTGCATCTAGTTTAAATATTTTTTTAAATGCAAACATTTGTGCTTTATTCCTCAGAGCCGTGCACCAATCTCTGCAAAACTAGTTGCCAACATGCTGTCAGTTGCAGGGGCTGACCACATCATCACCATGGACTTGCATGCTTCTCAGATCCAGGTAACTGTTGGTTCTTAGCCATTGTGCCTAGGAGCTCTACTGAATTAATGTAACAAGCTAATAGTAATTCACTGGGATTTTGGTCATTATTTTGAAAGGCTATGTACAGAACGGTGTGGGTTCAGAGAAAGTCTTGCTACCTGTTTCTAGTTAAATTCCCTGTTAGAAAGAGACCAGTCTCGATTTTATGGGGTGATTTTGCAGTTACTTCAAATATTTGTGAGTTGGAGTCTTTGGTAAAATTTTCCAAGTCTAATGTAAGAGCTTCCAGAATATAAAATATACTGGCTTGGGGCGAGTTCTCTTAATCTTAGCCTTGTCAGAGATTATAGTGTTGCCCTAGGTAGAGTTTTGTTGTTACAGCCAAGGGTGTAATATTTTCTTAAAAGAAGTAGAGATGTAGCCTGGCAGCTCTTATCTGGCTTACTGCTGAATCCAGCAAATCACAAAATCTTTGCCTTAGACACCGAGCAGACATAGTTTGTCATTCTCATGTGTACCTTGTTTTAAGAGAACTTATTTTTTATAGAAAACACCATATCTTTTAGTTCTGGCACTCCATTTAATCAGAATTTCTTATTATGCGAGATGGCTGCCACATAAATTAAAAGGTCTAAACCAGATTCCTTGTTTTTACAACTTGTACAAAGATTCTATTTTAGTTTGAGTCCTCCCCATGTTGAAATACTGCTGTTAATGTCAAGCAGTTGAAATTTATGGAAGTTGAGTATTATTTCACTGGATTTTTTGAGAGCTTTTCACTAGCATTAATTTATTTGAGTGCCTGAAGGTGATCATCTTCTCTAATTTTTATATCAATTAAGAACATCTGTTTTCTTTTTCACTACTCTTGAATGATATTTCTAGAGACCTTAATATTTATTTGACTTCAGCAGCATTTGACAGTAGTATCAAAAGCAGAATTAGGCCAGTTGTAAAATACTAGTGAAGTTCTACCATTCATGAAAGCAAAGGCTTGACTCTTTCCCTTTGTCTTCATTCCAGGTAAGATACAAACACATATTCATTAAACTGTTTCTCTTTTGGACTAGGGTTTCTTTGACATTCCAGTAGATAACCTGTATGCAGAACCTGCAGTCCTGCAGTGGATTAAAGAGAACATTCCTGAGTGGAGAAACTGTATCATAGTCTCACCTGATGCAGGTGGTGCAAAAAGGTACTACACAAGCCTAAAACGATTAGATTTATATACAATTTGTAGTTAATGATCTAGTTTGTCTAGTTCTTCTATATTCCTCTGTGAATTGTGCAAGATATAGGGTACATCACTGATGAATCAACTGCCTTGTAAAAACATAACTAGTTCTTCTGATGCTGTTCATGCTTGAAAACATTCAGGAGCTTTCTGTACTCTAAAGAAGATCTTTTTCTCTCTCCCTGGATATGGCCTCATTAGCTGAATCCCTCCACCAGAGGGAAGAGATTTTTCCTGCTGCTTGCTTCTTTAGTCAAGTTGCTGCACCTCTTCCTGCTTCGCTCTGGAATTGCCAAACTTTCCCTTCTCTGTCAAACCATATGGCCTTTTCCCACTGTACCTGCTGGCATTTAGGTAAGAGCTTGCTTGACTTATATTTCTTTTTTCTTTACATTATTGCATTCCAGATCTAAACCTGCTGACCCCAAGTTTTGCACTATAAATACTAGAAAAAGGGAATGAAAGTTTGAGTGGTGAAGGGTAAAAACAGAAAACTTAGTTCATTGAAGGCTTTCTTCATTCACAGCATGTGTTACTCATTTAGCAGACTCTGTTTTATTTGGTATTGATTGAGCATAAACCAGTGCCAAAGCCTCAGAAGCAGACTGGCTGGTGAGGTCATAAAGCATGCCATTGAGGCAAAATGCCTATTCTCAGGTTTTATTGCTCATGCTGCTGCTGCAGTGGGAAAAAAGACAAATGAAGTAAGACTCCTGTATGCCCATAGCAATTTAAGTGTCTGAAATATAGCATGGGGTAAAGTGTGACACTGTCATAATTTGATTTTAATTGAAGTCCTTGAGTCTGGAAGTGTTCATGTTGCAATGATTTTTGGGGAAAGAAGACTGAGTAGAACTCCTAGTTGTTTCTTTTAAGATTAATCAAGTTAAGGATGTGAAGAGCATGGAAAGCATTCTAAAAGATCGCTTAGTTAAATTTCTTTGTTCTTATCAGGATACTGTTACTTACACATTTCATTTTCATGTTGGTTTTATTTTTTTAAGTAAAACACAATCTTTGCTTAGAATTTAAGTCAGAAGACTGCATTTTTTCCCTACCAAATATTTTTGCATTATCAAATCAATCATAAAAGTTTATTTCTCGAAAATCACTCTCACTATATTTAATACAGCTACTACTGTAGATCTTTAGTCTCTTTCTGTTATAATGCAACCAACCAGTTTCTGTTGAAGTAAGGGTAAATGTTGCTTTCAATAAGTTCATAGCTTCTCCTTCACCTCCAGTAATAAAATGTAAAGAAAATTGTTTTACCTTTCCATTTAAAATATGTATAACTTCAAAATAAAACTTAATAAAAAATAAATAGATTGTGAAAATCGAATCTGAATTTTCTTAAAACTTAAATCTCTAAGTATTAATTTAAAATAAATCAATTTTCTTGCACTTTTTTTAAAGCAGTTGAATTTTCTTTTGTTTCTTACCACTTGCTTAGGTTTTTTCCCCCAGCTTATTAGATGTTGCAACTGAAATAAGGCATGGAAATTCTGTTGATATATTAATGCCTCTGAGGTATTGAGACTTGCTATGAAATGACACTATTCATAAAAAATGCCAAAATTTTTGGATTTTTGGTTTATCGTCCATTTGTTGAAATACAGTAACTAAAACCTCCACATTTAAGTGGTGAAGAAACAAAACTGTATTCTCTATTAACCATGCATGTTAATAACCTTGTAAGCAACATTCTAGACATAGTCTAAAACGGCGGGCTACAAGGTTGCATCAGCATTTAGAAAAAAGAATTGTTTATTTATCTCCTTTATACCTAAGAGCTCTATTATATTTAAAAAAAACTAGAAGAAAGCAACCAGAAGTCTGTAACAAGTGAAGTTTTTTATTGGAAGTTAGTTCGGCCACCAGAGGTCACCCTGAAGAAAAAAGATCTTGGTCAAGCAGCTGTATGCTAAGGGAATTATTAATGAAGTAAGCTACTTGATTAGTAGTCAAGTACTGTGAAAAGAATTATTAATCGCTATTAACTTGGTTGGTTTTTCCCTTTGGCTTGGTTTCACATCCTGCAATGGTATTTTTCAGTTAGAATGTTAAAGTGCACATTCCCGTAGGCTTAGAATTGACTTCCCCCTACTTTAAATTACCTAGTGTGACCAGTATTGCTGCAGCTTAATAAAAGCTTGTGAATAGCTGAAATGTTTTCAAAGCCAGGCACATAATGACAGAAAACCAAAATCAACTCAATTAAAAAACCAATTTTTGGGTATAATTTAAGACACTGAGGTTGTATTTATTAGCAATAAATTAAGATTGTTTTTACTTGTCTCATTCCTTGCAAAAGTATTTGCTGTGGTAATATGAAAGACAGAAGACAAAAACTGTGTTTTGTGACAAATATATCTGTATGACTGCTTTTTCTTATAAAGTGGTTCTCTAAATGTGGTGTATTTTTTCTTTTCCTGGAACTTAGGGTTACTTCAATTGCTGACAGACTGAATGTGGAATTTGCTCTCATTCATAAAGAAAGAAAGAAGGCAAATGAAGTGGACAGAATGGTCTTGGTTGGTGATGTGAAAGACAGAGTAGCAATTCTTGTCGATGATATGGCTGACACATGTGGCACAATATGTCATGCAGCAGACAAGTAAGTATTATTATGATCTGGTCCACTGTCTCACTGTAGTGTTCTCACTCACTGCACAGCTGATGAATACAGTTGTCCTCAAAGCCTGTAACCTAACCTGACCTCTGTAGTATGAAGTTATTATAACCCTTGAGTTGATAGGTCACAGTTCTGTGCTTCAGCTGTGTCCTTTAGAACATGAAATTGAGAAAATACTTACAGAAATATATGATGTGTACCTAGGAAGAACACAGAACAAATAAGATGTCATAGAACTTGAAAAGGACTTGAGCATCTAGTGCACTTTACAGTTCCAAGGCAGAAACAACAGCTCAAAAATCATTCCCTCCTTGAACCTCATCATGGAGCCTTTCCACTCTCCTTAGGCAATCTTTCACAAAGCTTGACTGGATTTAACACTGTATTTTTACTATAGTGTCCACTGCCAATGTTACATTAATCTTCACTGTACATCTAAAGTATAAAATTACTCGTCCTTTTCATCTGGGGAGGTGAGCATAAGTTTTCCTGTCTTCCGTCTGAAAGCTGGTTGAAGAGTTCTCATTTCCCTCTAGACTTGAGTAACTCAAGTTTGTTCAGTCTTTCCACAAAGTTTGTAGACTTCTGTTCAGTTGTGATGCCTTTTGGATTCCTTCCAGCTGTTCTACTAGTTAAGGTGGAGCTTGTGAATGTAGACCCACTACCCTAACTAAGCCTCTAGCAGTGCTAAGTAGAAAGGATTATTTATGGTTTTCCAGGTGGCTTTATGCTGGCTCTTTTCAGGTTAGTAGTAGAGCTGGCTCATGTTCATCTCAACCAGCACCCCCAGGCCATTTTCCACCAGGCAGATTTTCAGCCTCTCTTCCCTGAGCCTGTCTGCTACAGGGGTTGTTGTGACCAAAGTACAGGACCTAGCACTTGGCCTTATTGAACCTCATAATAATGGCCTCAGCCCATTGATCCAGCCTGTCCAGATCCCTCTGCAGCGCCTTCCTGCCCTCAAGCAGATAAGCATTCCCACCCAACTTGCTGTTGCCTGCAAACTTAACCGAGGGTGCCCTCAATCCGCTTGTTCAGGTCCCTGATAAAGATGTCAAATGAATTTGGTCCTAGGGGAACCCCACTCGTGACTGGCTGCCAGCTGCTAATTGCTAATATAATTCCATTCACTACCACTTTCTGGGCACAGCCATCCTACCAGTTCTTTCCCCAGTGAAAAGTGTACCTGTCCAAGTTATGAGATGCCAATTTCCACAGGGAAGTGCTGTGAAAATTTCACTGGGAAGTTCTGTGAAAGTCATACCATTTGGGAAAGTGGTATGAAAGCAAAAAGTGAGCTAGACATTGTTCTTGGTGGTTTGAAGTAAAGATAATCACATGAGTTTACAGTCTTTAGTTACAGGCTTGCTGTTTGCACCTATATAAAGGATGTCAAAAGCTCACAGAAGAAGGATTCGTATAGTCTTGTTTCTTAAAATTTTCATGGAAGTTTGATGAAATTTTGCAGAGATGTTGTGTAGTTCTTTTGCTATCTGTACTCTAATCTATGTCATACCTCAAAGTATTTTTCTAGGCTGTGCCCTTTGCAGATCAAAATCACAAATTGCCTAGCCAACATCTTTTTTATACTCTTGTGCATAGAGGAAGTTTATTTCTTTAAAACCTTTATTTCTTTCCTGTGTTGAAAGAAGCACTCTTTATTTACCTATGGTACATTTCTAGAGACCAATTTCAAAAACTGTCAATCACCTTCAATGTATCTGCAGTGTTCACTAAGAAAGATGCTTTTGCTTCATCAGATGCTTTTGATTGTGCCTTGTATTGTGTTCTTGGCATGAACTAGTGCTTTTCATTAATGTTGAATCCAGGTGGGAGGTACTTTGTGTATAATAAGACTGGTGCACCAAAATACTCCCTAGAACTCTTTTTTGTCTCAGCAACCTAGATGCATATCAAGCAGATGAACTAAGAAATATATTTTCAGACACAACAGATTGACTTGCTTAAGTACAAACTCTAGTACACTTGATACATACTCACCCTGTTGTAATGGATACTCCTTGTAGGCTGCAGGTACTAAATGTAGTGCTGAAAATGACCAGAAAGCTTCAGTTCTGTTAAGTCATTCAAAATGAGAGGATGTTTCTGTGGTTTTGTCTTTTTTCTCTCTTATGCATCCTCCTGTGCCTTTGTGATGATCTGAATAAAATGTCATTCCTCAAGGCCTCTGCTTCTAAGGCTAGAGAAGCAGGTAGGACATAGCTGAGCATCTGGAGGCATTGAGGCCATTAGAAACTAAATTAGGATATTTTGACTCATTCACAAGGTGTTCTAGTTCTTTGATTTATACTTCTTTTCCTCCTCATGCATCACTGCACTGTGTGCTTGGATCAGCAGCATGTCTTCCCACAACCTTGCAGTAAGCTAGGCTTTTAATCATTAACATTTCTTCTTCCTCAGAAACTCCTTCCAAGCAGAACTGTTTGAATTGCAAATGAAAATAAAGGTGGACAATAATTGAGGCACAACAGAGTTGTGAATACTGCCATCCAACCTACTTAATATTTTGCCTGGTTAAGATAGAGCGCTTGTACTGGAGTTCATTTTTATGTTGTGCTGATATGGTCAAAAAGTGCAGCACTGTAGATTAGTATCACTGCTGCAAATAAGAACTTTTTAGTTTAATTATCATTTTTGTTGGGGATTTTTTTGAGACAATTCAAACTTTTTCAGGTGATACAAATTTTTGAAATACTTTGTATATATTTTATATGTAGGACTTTGTAAATAAAATGTATTTTAGATATTCGTATCTGGCTTAATCTATAGCCATTTATCTAAACAAGCCTCACAGCATGCTATTTTTGTGTATTCTACAGGTTAATGTCTGCAGGAGCTACTAAAGTTTATGCCATTCTGACTCATGGCATCTTTTCTGGTCCTGCCCTCTCTCGGATTAATAACGCATCATTTGAGGCTGTTGTGGTAACTAACACAATCCCTCAAGAGGAGAAAATGAAACATTGCCCAAAAATACAGGTACAGTGCTGTTTTTATGTCATTTCTTTAGACTCAGTATTTGTATTTTACTGCTCCTTGCAGGTGCTAGCTTTTGTGCCTTGAGACTAAATATTCTTAAATACACTGTTTGCAAAACATTTTGCTAAAACATGCTAAAGCAGTGTTTTAAGGGTAATATAATAGAGCACTTCAAAGTATTTATATTTGCCATACCTTGAGTATGCATGGTTGTGAAAGAGTGACAAATGTAAAATTGACTGGGGTTTTTTTGTTGTTGTTGTTGTTTTGTTTTGTTTTGGTTTTTTTGTTTTGTTTTTTTTAATCAATATTAATCATACAATATTTGCATGTAGGAACCTAACTACCTAGTTATTCTGTTGAGGAGGCCCTCAGAAATCTCAGATGACTATTTTTTTCTTGAAAAACACAAATGGAATTGTTCTGGAAAGCCATGTCCCATTAGGAGGTTTTCCTTAATACAGAGTGGAGAAAAGCATAAAAGATTGAGGTTTTAACTGGATCATTGGATTTTTTAGAAGCTTAATATTTGTTATTTATTGAAACAAGGCAAGCGCTTACAAAGGGGTACTTCCTTTAAACTGTATTTATGCCAAGCAGACACTGCCATCTGATGGCAAGAATAGTGGGGCTTTTTGACAACATGCGCTTTGTCAGAAGTACTGAACAATATGACTGTTCAGTGATCCTAGTCAATGCTTTCTTATTCAATTTTTGAGTTCTTACTTGGTATTGCAGTTCTTACACATATGTTCAATGCCTAAGCTTTAATTTTATATTACTTTCTTGAAATAAAAGCTACAGAGGTAGATGGAATGTTTGTTTGTGTGTTTATAAACTGCATAGTTTATTGCTCCTGGCATGGCATCAAATTTTTCTTCTCAATTTGTTTTTCAGTTTATTGACATTTCCATGATCCTGGCAGAGGCAATTCGAAGAACACACAATGGTGAATCAGTGTCTTACCTGTTCAGTCACGTCCCCTTGTAACTGCAGGGGATTACACTGCATCTTTGCAGGGGTCTCTTAAGCTAGCACTGGTTTTAGCAATGCACATCGACCATGAGAAATTGCTATCTTTGTACAATTTGAGAGCTTGTATGCTTAATTATTGTATTTGTCTTGTAATTACTATTTGTTCTTTGTAAATGGGCAATAAATCTCCATCTTGCAGAAACCTTACAAATTCTCTCGAGAGTCTGGAAGTCTTATGCGTTGTATAAGTTCTTCTATGTGCCTCTTCTCCCATTCAGCTAACTGCTACATCCGGTCCATTTTTTCTATACAGATCTGCAAACTGTTCACAGAACTTAACAAGAATGTGTACGTGTCAGATCGTTCTCTGTGTTAAGCTAAATGCTACAGACCTGAGTTTCTTGTATCTATTAACCTGTTGGGCAAACAGCTGGGGTTTTTTTGTTTATGTTTAAGTAGCATGAACAGAATTTTGTAAGCCCTAACAATATGTAAAGGTCATGGTAATTTTGAGGATTTGTTGACAAATACCTGTTTGATACACTTAATGTTCACTTTTTTCCAGAAGATATTTGAGGCTGCTGTTTTCTTCTGTAAAGCTTTCATCACATAAAATTGTTTGCTTAATATCTATTCTGTAAAGTTGCTATCTTCAGTTGTAAGATCGATGTTTCAATATTCCCAGTATTACTAATATCACTTGTCTAAATAATAACCAAGCTTTAATTGGGAGCAGTTTGGTGTAAATTTCTTTTTTTTTAATCTAGTTTTTGACATTCCCTGATCGTGATGATAGGAATAATTTTATAAAAGCTTTCCTGTTAATATTGTAAGGGTTTATTGTGCCAAGTCTCAACAGAAGATTAAACACACTTACACAGACTGGTTTGTACCATGGTTGAAAAGTATCTGAAAATACACGGTTTTTCAAACTGGGCAGTCAATGGATCTTCAAATTCCTGTTACAAAATACCACAATGCTTGACTGTGCAGTGAGTGAACTATGGTACAGTAACTAATCTTGAATGCTTTAACATTAGAGAACTAGAATTATTATGAAAACATTTTTTTTCCTATTGTATGATAGGACATCCTATGGTTAAATATGGGTAATGCAGTCAGTAATGGATTAGGGCAGGCGACTCACAATTGTAATTTTCTATTTAGTTCTTTGAATCCTAATATGGTCTGTTTTCAGTCTTTCTGTTAGAAGAGTAATATATATTAAAATGCTATACCTCCACCTAGATCACAGGAACTCAAGCTTCCTATCTGAAATTGCAGTTTTAATTACAAAAGCATTTCCATACTTGAGAGATGTTTCCTTGCTATAGTACTGCCTAAAAAATATCCTTATTTCATCCAAACTTGCTTATTTGGAGATATATTTATAGTAATACAATGATGTATAAGAAAGTGAACTTTTCCATTTCAGTTAAGGCAGTCTTCAGAAAGGATTTTTTTGTTGTTGTTGTTACTCCAAAAAAAAATCTATTTGGTCTTTATTTGTTTCCCCCACTAATTTAATTTTCTATTGCTTCTGTGAAATTCTTTTTTTCTACATGACAGTAAGTAAAACAGAATTTCACCTGTACTGCTTCCAGTGATGAATACAGAAATAGAGTATATAAACTCTTGTGGTGAGAATTCAGTTGTTAGACCCCAAGTCTGGGGCCATATAATTATACCAGGTTTACACGTGAATACTGCAAAAAAGACATACAATACATTTAATGCGCTGTATCAATTCAGTTGCTTTATGCATCAGATTGTTGGAAGCAAACCACCCAGCTGCATTTAACTGGATGAGATGGGGAAAAAGAGCAGAAGGAAGATTGCAGAACTAATCTTACTGTGCTTACTGTATGGGCTGCATTTTGTGCACCTCATATGCTTATGGAGAGTGAATGAATAGGTGACTTCCAACAGCTCTGTGAAAACTGCCTCCGTTTTCACAGAATTTAAAGCTTTGGGAACGGAAAATGGTGACAGATTTGGTGTTGAATTCTCTACGCTCCCTGCTTCATGTCTGGATTCTGGTCTGATGATCTGACAGTTCATCCTGTTGGGAGACATTCCTCTCTCAGCAGAATTCTTTTGAGATAACTGAAAATATACCCCATTGCATAGCAGAAATTGGAGGATTTTTGTCTGATGTTTGTCTGTAAATGTTATTTTTAATCCTTCCACTTCCCTAGTGCAAGTACACATTTTTGGCTCTCTTGGTAAGAGTATTTGATGTTTGCAGCTTTGCTGGAAGCTCTTATCATGGACACCAGGGGTTTTAAAGGTCAAACACTCAGAGCCTGTTTCTGAGGCAGTGGACTATGGGGAGTGAAACCTCAATGTCTTTCTCGTACTGAAGGGCCCTAAACTGAATTGAGATAAAGATTCTCCTTAGCCCTTCTTTGGTAATGCATTTATAAAAACACTTTTTTCTCTTTTTTGGCACTAGCCAGGTTAATTTTAAATTGGTCATTAGACTTCATCATTTTATCCATGCTCACAAGAGCCCTGAGTGGTTCCTCTGCCCTTGTTGTAGGTCAGTTTCCTCCAGTCCTGTATTTTGTTTATTGTCTTGGTTGGTTTTAATGCAAGTACATTTTTGCAACTGCTGTCAGCAAGGATCTTACACTACATACACAGATCATACATACAGAAGCTTTAAGGCATCTTATGTAAAGTAAATGATTTTGTTATCATTTCCCCAATTTTGCTATCCATTTCTCTTTTTGGTTCTTTTCGTACATCTGTCTACAGTTAGATGCCAGTTAAAGAGGCAACTTAGCCATTTCAAAAACTGAGCAGGATAACATTTTCTTGAAATTTCCTGGGTAAATTCTGCAGTGTTACAGTGAATGTTGTATTAACTATGAATAGGCGGGGTTGTGTCCTCATTCTTGAAATGAGCGTCAGCACTTTAGAAAGAAGTCATTGCTACAAGACCTTAGAACTGTAAATAAACTACCCAGATTTAAGATGAACACAGTGGAATCCTGATTTTGATAAATAAGTTAAAGCAACTTGCTGTACATTTTCTTTTAGAAGACAAAGGGGGGAAAATCCAATCTGGTTACAAGCCAACTGTCAACCAAACTCACAGATGTAGGAGTAAAGCAATTTAAGGTTTCCTGCTTTATTTAAAATTGCATTCTTCACTCACAGCAGCAGTAATACACATTTGCTCTTGCCAGTGGGTCCTCCCCTAACATGTGATGTAGTAGGAAGTACGTTTTTAGTTTTTGATTACTTTGTGTTTCAGAGGAGGCAAAAGAAATTTTGTGCAACTTCTGAGGGAACTAAACCTCTAAAATCAGTAAACCAGTGACTCCCTGTGCCTCCGGAAATCAAATTATATTCTGGAGTTCTGAACTGCTGTGCATTTACTCCCACCTTTTAAAGGGAAATATTGCTGTATTTTGCTTTTCACATTTCATCAGTTTAGGAAAAAAAGCAGCAAAAGCACGCTCTGCGTTTCTATTAGTGTTTAGCTAAACCTGCAGTTTCACTTTGTACAGAATTGAAACTCTTGTGCTCTTAGATGAGTGGCAGCAAGTTTCTAATGTAAAGAAGAATCAGGCTTATTCCAAATTAAAATGCTCAGTTGTCTGTCTAGATATTAAAATATCTGAATATTTATTCAGTGGGTTTAGACTGCAAGGAATATCTCCAAAGACACTGCATCTACAAAAAATTACAGGTCTATGTGACTGGACACTGATTTAGAAAACCCACTTGCAACCAAAACAAGTAGACATTAACCATCTCATTTTCTGGTGTCACATACCAGGGACATGGCTGGGTACTTGAAGAAATGATCATACACAGTCGACCTTGTGTCAGTTCATTCTCTTTTTTTTTTTTTTTTTTTTTTTTTTTTTATAATTAAGCACGTAATCTTTGCTTATAGGGTCAATAATTACAAATGAGTTGAACCTAACTTTCCTTTGTTGTGACATACACAGTAAAACATCCGGAGTGGAATAGCTGGTTGTAGATTGTTTGCTAGTGTAGAGTGAGAGTTTTCCTCTGACCAGAAATTTCTTGAATGGCCTTTCAACACACAGCAGGACTTCAGTATAAATCATACTGGATTTCTGCATTAGTTATGGTAGCACCCAAGGAAAACCTCAGTGCATTTTGAGAAGCAAAATCCAGTTATCAGTAAAGAGCAGAAGAATCATCCTGCATTGCAGTACATCTAGTACTCAAGCACAAAGGTGAGAAATATAGTCCTGAATGAATATATGGGAATTAATAACCCCTTTTTTAGGCTTTGACTGAAATGGCAATGATGCTATGCAACGTCCCTGTTTATATGTATATGACTCAGACACTAAACTCAAGCAATTTGAAAGTATGATTACAAATTCTTTCCCTGTTCATTCTTCAGGTTCCTGTCACCTGAAATGAATTTCTCAGCTCCACTATAGTCAGAGAAATTATAAATTGCAATTTCAAATGTAAAGAAAAATATGTGGAAAAGGAAGACATAAACCCACAAACTCCATCTAATAAGCATCCTAAAAATTGAACCAGTCTGTTCTGGTGAGCATGGAAGCTTCTAAGTATGAAACTGTCTGAAAGACACCATGTCCTGTGAAATGCTGGATTGTCATCAGCTTATGTCATCATGTAATTTTAAGCTTTGGCCCTTCTACACTTTCCTACACAGTTTTGACCTTGCTGTATGCCATTTCCTGTGCCCTTGCCCCTAAAATTTTTATCCTCATTTGGTTTGTCTCCCTTCCTCAAAGTCCACTTAATAGACGTTTCTTCCATAGAGACTTCAACTTAGAACCATCCCAGTTCTTCAAGCTATTTGCATCAGGAGTAAATGCCAAATAATAATAAGAATTACTAAACTTCCAAAACTGAACTGTTATTGACATCCATAACCAACTTCTGTCTCTCTTTTCATGCAAGTTACACTAAAAAGAGGGGGTGGGGAAAAGGAGGAACTTAAGCTTCTGCAAATCTTAGTTTAGTCTGAAGTGACCAACTTATGCTTATGTAACACATTTTTCTCCTTGCTCATTTGATCTTAAACTCTGTGGCCAAATATTTCACAATTGTCCTTTGGAATTCCCCATGGCTTGGATGCTAATCTTTTTTGAGTAGGTCTTACAGGTTTTTTATGGTGTGGCACTGTATCTAGGAAAATCAGTTTGAAATGACAACTGTTCAAAAGTGGCATGGAAGACAGCAAATTGCAGAGTATGAGAATAAAAGCATGTGGATATATGAGTAATGTAAGAATTTGTTTAAAGGAGGAAAAATAAGAGTACTCATTTATGTGGGGGTGGAGCAGCAAATGAGGTGCTGTTGTTTTAAGTACAAATGTTTGAGGAAGTAGGTTGAAGCCGTTGTTTCACATTCAATTATTTCTCAACTCGCAATCGAGGTGAAAAGTAGTGATGGAGTAGTGATTTCTGCTGTTGTCATGAGTGAGTTATGTCATGTTACATTCTCCTCTGCACTTCATTTGAACCACTGGAAATCACTTTGATGCTGTTTTCTTCTGCTCCGTTTTACATCTCTTCCAGCATCAAGTGTGGCAGACCTGGAAGCACATAGAAAATGGTACGTTAAACTTAAATTTTAAAATTGCTCTTAGATATCTTTGACTGGAACTGTTTTAGAAGACTTTCAAGAACCTATTCTGCTTTTCTGTTTTCTAAATAGTTCAGTTTACTGTTACGGTTAGAAACTGCAGTACATCATGACTAGAAAGGAAAGTATTAATTTGCATTAATACTTATTGTACAGTAGTGCTACAGAACAAGTAATGAATGTCTTATCTAACTGCCCTAAGTTCTTACGTGTTTATTTTTCTCTACCCTTTCCTCCTGTAGTAACCTGAAATACACATGGAACCTCTACAGAAAACCTTCCTTCAGAAAAATCTAGGAGTTGGTGCATGTGCCAGTTGAAATCTGAAGATTAGTTCTTTTCGAACTTCTTATAAAGCTAAGAATAGATCACAGAGAAAATAACAGCTCACATACTAGCTGTACTGTTACACAGGCTTCTCATTGCAGAGAGATTGTACAAGACAGCCTTGCTTTTTGCTTAGAAGTCTTTTTGTTTGTTCTGGTACTATCATGGATGCAAGGTTTCACACATGTGAAAGCAGATAGCCAGATACAGCGCCAGAATGTACCTCTTTACAGTTCAAATAGCTATTGCATTAAAAAGATTGTCAGGAAAGGGAAGAACGTAAAAAGAAATGAAGCACAAAGATGGTAGTAGCTAGGCAGGCTCTGCAACAAAACTTAGGTTCCTAAAAATACTGAAACATTCAAAACCTAAACATTGTAAAAGACTCAACAGTCTTAAGAAAACTACAAACACATTCATGAAGACTTTAAACCCCCAGATTTACTTCACCTAATTTCAGGCACCTAACTGTGCAGCATTAATCAGTTCTTGGTGTGTACTCAGGCAGATCTCCCTCGATCTTCAAACCGAGCAGCTCCTGCAGAGAGGCAGTAACTTTTTCTCATTCTCTCTCTCTCTTTCTCTCTCTCTCTCTCCCACTCTCTCTTGAATTTCAGTGCTGATAAGGTTGATGACAGTAAATTGAGGAACTTGGTTAAGCACCTGAAATTAGGGGCCTGCATGTAGTGACTGAGTATGAGTTCATGTAGAAAGTTTGTCTAGAATCTAGACTGCAATGACACCTTGCCCATGTTCTGGTCTAGTGCTTCTACAGAGCAGTTTAATTTGGTTTATCAAATCTTTAAAGCTTGAAAACCTAATTAACTTTCCCTTCCTTCATTTAAAGGTAGAAAGGCTGCTAGGCTTTGATCAGTTGTCAGTGACTGCAGATTCTGTGCCCCGGCTGGTGACAGCCAGCGCTTCATGGTCTGCTGTGGTGCACGTCGACAGATAAAGATAAAAGGCACCCATGTATGTGATGGTGGAGTGACATGTCTTGCAGTGCAGGGGGTCTCTATGGTTTCCTTACCTGCTCTCTGCTGTGCTCCATGGGCATTTGCCTTGGGTAACCAAACTAGCCCTGGGGTCCATCAGTCTGCTAATGCAAGAAATGGAGGCAGGCAGCTGCTGGAACATCACAGGCCATTTGGTAGCATAGGAGCTCTTTGGTTTTCCATTAGTCTCCTAATGTCCTTTATATGTATAATATCCTATGTCCCCTGGGGAAGAATGAAGGAAGGCAGATTTTTTTCAAGAATATAACCAGATTTTTCTTTGGCAGTGTCCCTTGTCACTCTAAGAAAGACCTTAAATTTTCCATGTAATTTAATAGCAATGGCAGAACCCTTCTTTCTCCTTCCCACATTCCTGACCACATTGCTGGAGGAAAAAAGGTTGTCCTGAAAAGCTCAGGGAGTGGGAGGATATTAATGCCTTTTATCTTTTCCAAATTCACTCCCGACTTACTCTGATTATTTTCATTAATAATTTCTATCCAAGTGCTTTTCTACATCAGGAAATCAGAAACTTAATCATCCTTTTAAGTGGATTGGCTAGACTGTACTGAAAACACTGGTGAGCTCTCCTACCCAGTGATCTCTCTCTGGGTGCATTCTTCCAAAGTGCATTCTAATAAGTCAAATGATGGTTACTTTGATACCTAGCAAATGAAAACACAATAGTTGGAGATAATTAAACGTGAATACACAGCACAGGCATGGCCTGGTTAATCCATATGGGCCTTCCCTAAGTAACTGCATGAATGATAGCCATGGCTACCAGCTGTGGTATTTGGCTACTTTGTCTTTTCCCAGAGGATCTGTGGAAAAGAAGAAAGCACCAGAACATTTCCAGAGAATGGGCAAGGGAATTGTGGTAGCGCTGTAGCACCATGTCACTGTATCAGGCTACACTGAGTTCAAGGTCTGCAGTGGACTTTCACATTTTTACCTTCTGTACTGAGGCTCAGTAATTCCAAAAACGACTGAAGGAGTTACCAAAGTGGTGACATTTGGATGTTGAGTCAAGATAGCAGAAGTGCAGTGCTGCATGGGACCTGATCTGGCCTCTCTTACATTTGCTGCCCTACAGGTCACTAGAGCACTCTTCCAGATACACAGATGCAGAGGTAGATTCATTGTGGTTTTCTAAGGTAACACAGTGCAAAGTTGTATGGGGGGCAAGTGCTCAAAGTAAGCAGGGCATGCAACAGGAAGCCTCACTTCACCTCCAAGACTATGTCACCTGCAAGACAGAGCTTTGGCAGCACTCCACAGGGTTCACAGAGACTGCTTGGCAGCTCTGTGCATGTTCTTGTGTCCCAGCTACAGAGATGAAAACATTTACATGTACCTTGAACATTTTACCTAATGATCTGATTTTCACTTGCTTAACTGGGTTTTGACATTTAATAGCTATTATGCCACACATAACCAATCTTCATTGTTAAGAGCCCTCTGTACCAAGCAAGCCTCCACCACTGAGTTTTCAAGGGAGAAATTGAGGCTGTTGATTTTCATGGGGTGTCTTGTCTTTAAAACTCTTGACCAGCACCAGACAACAAGCAGTTAAGATGCTAGGCAAGGCAGCAAGATGGTCAGGGCCCCTCCCTCTGCCTGTGCCACACAAGCCAAGGCTGGCACCCTGCCATCCGGGGTTTCCTGGACACTGATTGCTGCTGAGGAAGTAACTAGTAACTTGTGAAATATTAAAAGCTCTTCCCATTGTAGACACAAATCTATGAAGTTGGCAAGACCACAAAGTCTCAATAGACAGAGAGAGTGTTTTGGAAGCTTCTTAACATGCCTGTGGGATTTTGGCTCTGTTTATGTAGTCTGATTATTAGTCTTTTATGGAACATGCCCAATTTTAAACCTGTCTTTGACTTTCATGTTCCCACCTCAAATCGATACATTATTTTCTCGTCCCTCTTCCCTTACTGGACAGTGAAAATGCAAACTGGTACTAAACATTAGGGAAATAAACTGACTGTCTTGGGTCAACTCGACACCATTCAGACATTTAATAGAAGAAGAATACTTATCATGATGTTAAATTTAATTAGGAACTCAGTCACCTGCTAGTGAAGCTTTGAAAGTTTTCACAAACTTTTAAGTGAATATAGATTTTATCCATCTTGCATAGACTTAAAAAAATAACTATGCTCATCTAGGCTATTGTGCAATGGCAATCTGCAGGATGTTTAATACCATTTTTTTCCCCTTAACAAAAGAACGTTTGCAGAGAAACAGACTTTAATCTCCCCAGGTCCCTTTTTCAGGACATACTTTATTATTATAATTATAATATTTATATATATATATATATATATATATATATATATATTCATGTTATATATTAATATTATAATTATAATATTTATTATTATAATAAATTCAATTTTTAGAGAGTGATAATAATTAACATCAGAATTCTTGGTGATAATAAAAAAAAAAAAGGCATTCAATGGAAAAAACCTATAGATGCCTGTCTGAAATTTATTATTTACCTGCACATCTATTCCTGGTCAGTGTGAGACAAGGATGCCAATTTAGCTGTATAGTTGGCTTGACTTTGGGTATAGGTGAAATATTCTCATTGCATTAAACTAATACCTCCTTATTTCCTTGGTTTTAGGTACCTTGTGCAAAGATGTCAAATGCATTGCCATTTATCTTGCTCTCCATATGCCCAGTGCTTCTGTCAGGGGCTTGGTTCCCCAAAACTTTACCCTGTGATGTCAAATCATCAGAAGGTTCTGTGACAGTGGACTGCACTGACCGGCGCCTTACGGATGTCCCCAGAGGGATCCCTGGAAACGCTACCAATCTTACCCTGAGTATTAACCATATTCCCCATATCTACCCAACATCATTTGATCGTCTCGAAAACCTCCAGGAGATTGACTTCAGATGCAACTGTGTGCCTGTCAAACTGGGGCCCAAAGATCATGTGTGCAACAACCCACTGAAAATTGAGAATGGCAGTTTTGCTGCCCTGACAAGATTGAAGTTATTGTATTTGGATGCAAACCAGCTGGCAGAAATACCCCGAGGTCTTCCCGCTACTTTAACCTTGCTGAGCCTGGAAGCAAACCATATCTTTTCTATCCAAAAAGCCAGCTTTTCAGAGCTGGGAAACATAGAGGTATTGTATCTTGGACAGAACTGTTACTACCGCAATCCATGCAATGTTTCCTATGAAATTGAGAGAACAGCCTTTCTGGGGCTGAAAAAGTTAACAATACTATCCCTGAAGTCCAACAACATAACACAAATTCCACCCAACTTGTCATCTACTTTAAAGGAACTGTATATTTACAACAACATGATTCAAGAGATTCAAGAACAGGATTTAAATGGCCTTCCCAACCTAGAAATTCTCGACCTAAGTGGCAATTGCCCACGTTGCTATAATGCTCCATATCCTTGCATTCCTTGTCCCATAGGCTCAATTCAGATACATTCAAAGGCTTTTGACTCCTTGGGAAATTTAAGAATTTTGCGTCTTCACAGCAACTCTCTTCAGAGCATACCCAGCAGCTGGTTTAAAAACATCGAGAACCTGAGAGAACTTGACCTCTCCCAAAATTTCCTCATGAGGGAGATTGGAGATGCTCAGTTTTTGACATTGATCCCCAGCCTTGTGCAGCTTGATCTTTCATTTAACTTTGAACTGAAGGTGTATTCTCCCTACTTGAATCTTTCTAAGACATTTTCTTCCCTCTCTAACCTGGAAACCCTGAAGCTGAAGGGTTATGTCTTTAAGGAACTGAGAGCAAAAGATCTACATCCACTGCTCAGTCTTAGAAATTTAACCGTGTTGGATCTTGGGACTAATTTTATTAAGATTGTGGATCTGACAGTGTTTGAAGATTTCCCAGCTCTTAAGTTTATTGACCTGTCAGTGAATAAAATTTCTCCCTCTTCAGGGGAAAGCAACTCCTGTGGATTTTGCTCTAATCCTGGCATTTCAGTCGAGCAATACAACAGGCAAGTACAACAAGAGATGCATTATTTCAGGTATGATGTGTATGGGCGAAGTTGCCGTTCCAAAGACAAAGAGTCTTCTTCCTACCAGTCTTTAGTTAAGGCAGATTGCCTTAGCTATGGAAAAACTCTGGATCTGAGCAGAAACAACGTATTTTTTGTTAACCCCTCCGACTTCCGGGGACTTAGCTCCCTCAAATGTCTCAACTTGTCAGGTAATGCAATAAGTCAAACTTTAAATGGGAGTGAATTCTCCTACTTGTCTGGATTGAAGTATCTGGATTTTTCTAACAACAGGATTGATTTGCTATATCAAACTGCTTTCAAAGAATTAGAACTTTTAGAAATTCTAGATCTGAGCAATAACAACTATTATTTTCTGGCAGAAGGTGTTACTCATGTGCTAAGCTTTGTGAAAAACCTAGCCCATTTGAAGAAGCTGATGATGAATGAGAATGACATTTCTACCACCACTGATACTGGAATGGAAAGTCAATCCCTTCGAATTTTGGAATTCAGAGGAAATCGCTTAGATGCTTTTTGGAAGGATGGCAATCGTGAATACTGGTCCTTCTTCAAGAATCTAACCAGTCTGGAAGAACTGGACATTTCCTTCAACTCGCTCAGTTTTTTGCCTCATAGTGTTTTTGAAGAAATGCCTCCCAGTCTCAAGGTCCTCAACCTAACAAATAATCACCTGAAGAGTTTCATCTGGGGAAACCTCCCGTCTCTGAAGAACCTAGAAACTCTGGACCTGAGCAATAATCTTCTGAGTAATGTTCCCCGAGAACTGTCCAACTGCACCTCATCCCTCCAGAAACTGATGCTCCGAAACAATCGCATACATGCACTAACCAAATATTTTCTCAGAGGTGCTTTTCAATTGAGGTACTTGGACCTCAGCTCAAACAAGATTGAAGTAATTAAGAGATCTAGCTTCCCTGAAAATGTCATTAACAACCTGGAGATGCTGCTTTTGCATGGCAATCCTTTTAAGTGTAACTGTGAGGCTGTGTGGTTTGTCTGGTGGATCAATCGGACGCAGGTGACCATTCCTCTTCTGGCCACAGACGTGACCTGTGCTGGCCCAGGGGCACATAAGGGAAGGAGCGTGGTTTTCTTGGATCTGTACACCTGTGAGCTGGACACGTCGTATTTGATCCTGTATGCTCTGTCAGCTTCAGCCGTCCTTGGCCTAATGGTGTTCACAGTGATGAGCCATCTGTACTTCTGGGATGTGTGGTACAGCTACCATTACTGCACTGCCAAGCTGAAGGGCTATCGGCGCTTGTCTTCAGCGGCCACTTGCTACGATGCCTTTATTGCCTACGACGGTGAAGATCCAGCTGTGAACGAGTGGGTGCTGCAAGAACTGGTTGAAAGGCTGGAAAACCAAAAAGCCAGGCAGTTCAATTTATGCCTGGAAGGAAGGGATTGGCTCCCAGGGCAGCCGGTCTTTGACAACCTTTCCCAGAGCATTCAGCTGAGCAAAAAGACCATATTTGTGCTGACCCACAGGTATATTAGAAGTGGCCGCTTCAAGACAACATTTTATATGGCTCATCAGCGGCTTCTGGATGAAAAAATGGATGTCATTATCTTGATATTTCTGGAGAAGGTTTTGCAGAAGTCCCGCTATGTCCGTCTGAGGAAGAGGCTGTGCAGAAGTTCAGTCCTGGAATGGCCAACTAATCCTCAGTCTCAGCCCTACTTCTGGCAGTGCCTGAAAAATGCCATAGCTACGAGCAATTCTCTGGCTTACAACAAGCTTCTCCAAGAAACTATTTAGTTGTGCTCTCCCTTAAATATTGTTATGATGCACATGCACCTTGCTTGGCACTTTCTGGTGTACAGCAAGAAATGATGCACTACCCCCTGGAAGTCACTGATGCAGAAGTTCACCACTTCCAGGTTTTTGTTCACTATAGGCCTCCAGCATCTCTTACGGTTGGTTCAAGTGTGGGTTAGACACTTTGTCAACATGTGGCTCAAGTACACAGAGTGGAGGAGTGACTGGACTATGCCTAAATGTTGCTGCTGTTCAGACACTGTTGGGATAAATAGAATTTTAATAAAAATGTATCATTTCTCTATTTACTATATTTACGAAAATCTAGAAAAGAAAATGTGGACAGATTTGTGTCCAGAAGTAGCTTTAGAAAAACTCATTCTTTGATCTTAGGAGCTGGGAAAATAAATCTCATCTTTTCATCTTAGGCTTACAGCTTCTGGGTCTACCACTTCTGTCTGAGTGGGGAAACTGGGGAAAGCAAATTCTGTTGGGACTGATGTCAGGTGCTTGGGTCTGGTACAGGAACTCTGCCTTTGTTGCACATTCAAAAAGCTCACAAATCTGAAGAGACTTGGAAGTACGTGTGTGGACTGAAATAGGAAGATAAGTGAGATATGTGTTCAGAAGATCTTGTAGGCTGTAGGTGGAAAGGAGTTATTAAGATGAAGGGTTCCCCTGTGCATGGAGCTGCTGCATGAGTGCAAGGAGAGGGAGCAGGACAGCAGATGGGCAGAGGGAGAGGCACAAGGCAGATGGAGAAAATCAGTTAAACCAAAGAGACAAATAACTAGATATCTTCCAGATCCCTTCCAACCCAAACCATTCTATGATTCTGTGATCTCAGCTGCCTCTGGCAGTTCCTTGCCTAGCTTTCTGTCTGGTCCTTTTTTAATATAGTCCCTTTTTTACTTAGTTTAGTAGGCATGCAGACAAACAAGAACACAAAAACAAGAAGACTAATGTTCATATAATATAACCAACAATAAGGATTCTGTCCCTCCAAATTATCATAGTGTTGTTATTTAGTTACAACAGAAGCAGGAGAAAGATCAGGGCCTCTTTAGAAGACTGGATGCTTTATGATTTAATTTTAACATTGGAAAGAGGATCTTCGGAACTAAAGGCCTGTCAGTCTGACATCAGTGCCAGTGAAGGTCATGGAGCCAACCATCTTGAATGCCATCATGCAAGGAGTACAGGACAACCAGTGTATAAGGTCTAGCTGGCATGGGCTCATAAAAGGCAGCTCTTCCTGGACCAGCCTGGTCTTCTTCTGTGACGAAATGACCTACTTAGTGGATGAGGGAAAGGCTGTGGATGTTTTCTAGAGCTTAGTAAAGCCTTTTACATAATTCTCTGGGAGAATTGTTTAGGCAGCATTGTTTAGCCAGGAAAAAAGGTGATTCAGGGAGACGTTATCACTGTCTGCCACCACGTGAAAGGAGGCTGTACACACAGTGGGAGTCAGTCTTTTCTCCCATGTAGAAAGTGACAGGATGAAAGGAAATGGACTGGAGTTGTACCAGAGGAGCTTTACATTAGATATTATGAAAAAAAATTCATGGAAAGGGTTGTCAAGTAATGGAACAGACTGCCTGGGGAAGTGATGAAGTCACCATTCCCAGAATTGTTCATAAAATATGTGGAAATGGCACTTGAGGATAAGTTTTAATGGAGAACATGGTAATGGTGCTAGGTTGATGATTAGACTTGATGATCTTAAAGTCTTTCCAACCTTAATTATTTTGTGATGCTATGGTTTCTTATGGTTGTGTTTGTAAACCAATGATTTGAAGTTCAACTAACTTGTGCTCATTGTGACCGAAACAGTCACCGATCATCACTTTGCCAATGAATCCCTCTCTGTTTCCAAACAATAAATCTAGATGGGCATGTTTCCTAGTCAGTTTCCTTAGTATCTCCACCAGGAAATCATATTCAACATGCTTCAGGACAGCTTGTGTCCATTGCATGGTGTTCCTAATTGAGGTCCAGGAAGTTAAGATCACCCATAAGGACAAGGACAGCTGACCTAGAGATATTTCTTAATTCTTTATGGAATAATTCCTCAGTGTCTTGGTCCCAGATGGGTGGTTGATAGTATACTCCCACAACAACATGCATCTTCATCCCTCCCAGAGATGCTCAACCACATCATCACCAATCCCTCCCTCATGTAAAGAGCCATCCCCTGACTTGCCTGCCCTGCCCATTCTTCCTGAAGAGCCTGTAACTGTTATAACACAACACAATGAATCAACAGTATTGCTTTATTTGGTAAAGGAATTTCTTAAATGTAAGATAATTTAACCCACATTACTTTGCAGGTAAGTTGTTAATAACCCTGATGTCTGGGACCACATAATTATACCAAAGTTTACACCTGAGCATTACACAAAGGCATACATTTAATGCACTGTATCAGATCAGTTGCATTATATATCATATCTTTGTTTCAAATAAAGTGCTGAATTATTTGCCTTCCCTGTGCACAAGTACTGTAACTAAAGCTTCAAAATTACTTGTGCCAAGAGGTTGCTTGTGCTTCCGTTCTTTTGAAGCAGATTGTGGCCTGCACAGTCAAATAGAGAAGAATGTAGGCATTGACTCTCATGCAAACCTTGTCCATAAATCATGCTCCAGCTGTCTTGAATATAAGGATGAACTGTTAATCACACCAGACTGGTAAACATCTTCACAATAAGATCATCCTTCTATTTTTTTATGGTCTGACAGAAGGAACAAAATGTTTAAGTTTCTGTGGGAATCTGAGTTGCATTTCATGAGCAGTTCAAGTTTGTGTTTCTCAGATTGTTATAAGCAAACCCACCCAGCTGCATTTAACAGGATGAGATGGGGGAAAAGAGCAGAAGGAAGATTGCAGAATTAATCTTACTGTGCTTACTGTATGGGCTGCATTTTGTGCACCCAAAGTGCTTATGAAGAGTGAATGAATAGGTGACTTCCAACAGCTCTGTGAAAACTGCCTCCGTTTTCACAGAATTTAAAGCCTTGGGAACAGAAGATGGTGATGGATTTGGTGTTGAATTCTCTACGCTCCCTGCTTCGTGTCTGGATTCTGGTCTGATGATCTGACAGTTCATCCTGTTAGGAAATATTCCTCTCTCAGCAGCATTCTTTTGAGATAACTGAAAATATACCCCGTTGCATAGCAGAAATTGGAGGATTTTTGTCTGATGTTTGTCTGTAAACATTATTTTTAATCCTTCCACTTCCCTAGTGCAAGTACACATTTTTGGCTCTCTTGGTAAGAGTATTTGACGTTTGCAGCTTTGCTGGAAGCTCTTGTCATGGACACCAGGGGTTTTAAAGGTCAAACACTCAGAGCCTGTTTCTGAGGCAGTGAACTATGGGGAGTGAAACCTGAGCATATTTTCACTGTAAGAATCCCTCTCTCAGTTGTTTGTCAGGTGTCTGTTGTCAGTGCTGGTGCTCCACAGCCCCTCCTGGGCTGAATGGTGGCTGTCCCTGTCTAGCAGGCACCCAGGCTGGGGGAGGATCAGGAGGGCAGGTTCAGAGCAGCTCTTGGGTAGAGATAAAGCTCTTGGGTAGAGATAAAGCCAGGCTAGTAAGTAAAGGAAAAAAAGAAAAAGACAAGTGATACAAAACACCATCTCCTGGCAGCAGACCTGTCCGCAGCTAGCCTGAGTGATGGCTGCTTTAGTTAAATGCACATCCTGCCACCCCTCCCCAGTTTTATTGGAACCTTTGGCATGAGTTATGCCTTTAGTCAGCTGAGCTCTATAACCGTGAGTGTGACTCCTCCCAGACTCTGGCACACCCACAGACTGCTCACCAGTGTGAGAAGTGGAGAAGGCCTTGAGGCTCTGCAAGCTCCCCAATAGGCATAATGCTGGTGTGTAATCCACACTGCTTTGGCCACCAACCTATACCAGGGTACCGCAGGGCTGCAATGGAGAAAATGAGCCCCATCCCAACTAGACTCAGTATGGTCGCTGTGATTGACAAACTAGGTGTGATTGTACATACATGTGCATCTTTTCCAGGCCTGTGTTGAGCTACACTTGTAAGAAAAAAGGTAAAAGAAAGCAAAGAATAAAAAAAAATTGTACAGAATAGGCAAATCATAGAGACTTGCTGAATTCCCTGCTCAGATTAGTTGTAGTGCCACCATGCATGTGCATACACACAGATATCTGCTCTCACTAGCAGGATGTTGCAGTGTGGGTCAATGGTGACTCGCCACAACCTTCCTGAAGCGTCTCTGTGAAGGCGGCGTTGGGGCAGACACGCAGCAGTCACTCACTCACACCATACACAGACACAGATAGCTTGCCAGAGAGCGGGAATGGCCTCTGCGTGGAATTCCAATGGGCTTTATTTCATCCGCACTCTAAAAGGGTCCAGAGGCAAAGACACAGATGATTGGAGGGTCCAGGTTTATAGATGGGTAGAAGGGGCGGAGCCAACAGTAGCAACCAATCACCGAGAGGTGTGGGTGGGAAAAAGGAGTACAATGACCAACAGGGAAGCACAAGGGTGAACAGACAGGGGTACAAACCAATGGGGTTAAAAAGGACAAAGAAACTGCTAGAAACCTGACCATATATGGTCAACCAAGGGTATAAAGGCCAATGGGCCAACAGAGGGGTGTGGCACTGGGGTTGACTGACAGCATGTCAGTCAAACAATGGGGCCATAGGAGAGGTTAAAGTCTAGGGGACATTCTTCCAAGGCATAGCCCCAGGAAGTCCCCTAGCAGGCTCACAGGCCTCCACAGCAGGATCCATAGTGGATGGCTTTCATCCAACACTGAGGGAGGAGCTCGTCTTTGGCAGAATGATGACAGCACTATGTTGTAGTTACAATGAAAGCATTTTTGATAGGATATTATGATTAGTCTATCACATAAATGATTATTATTAAAATGCCACAGGATTTCCAGAAAACAAATTAGCATAGGACAAGCTGTAAGTGGTGTAATACAAAATTTACATAATACAATTTAACTTACAATTAAATAACTAAATCCTCAATAACTTAATAACTAAATCTTATGATGCCTAGTGATCTGAACCCTGTGCAGATCAAGTCAAATCTTAGTCCAGGCTTTGCTCTATCAATATAACAGTTATGATTAGACTCTCAAAACATGTAAAAGAATGAATCACTCCCTCTGTCCTCAGAGGATGCAAACAATGCTGGAGGCATGCCTGCTACTGGAGGTTGGTGGGTTTCGCTGTCCAGCAGCAGCTCTGGTTCAAGTCTCCCCTTTATGCGTCATAACTGGTTGGATCTCCAGACAGTGGTCTACTGTACTTCACCTCCCTCTTCTGTGGGGGCCTGGTGGGCCAGGTGCCTGGGACCCTCCAGCACAGTAAGGAATGGAGCACTCACCTGGTGCCCAGGAACCTTGAGGATGGGAGGGAGGGGAAAAAATTGTTTGTCTGGGTTTTCTTCTGGGTTCACAGAATCTTCAGGGCCTGAGTGAAGGGTCACGAAGATGTGATCCACTCAGTGACAGGTGATGGTTGCTTGCCTCATGAATTGGCATTAATTAACTCCATGAGCAGGGGTTGAAGCAGGGCATACTAGTGACAGTGGCACATACCAACACTTCACTTCTACAGTGACTTTTCAGGGAAGGCAAGAATGAGGCATATGCCACTGTCCCTCAGCTCTGAAGAGACCCCCAGTCCCAATAGGGTTCAGAAAGCAGTGGTGTGAAAGTGAGGGGAAAATCTGGCTCCAGCACGGGCTTCAGGGCAGCCAGGGAGGAATGTCACAGGGCTGGGAGCGGAAGCCTTAACCACTGTAAATGGCAGGACTTCAGACTTGGTTCAACAAGTAAAAACACTTAGAACTTTGTGCTGTGATGCATCTGCAACCATATATAGATATAGGCAATACACACACTATACAAAATACTTTCCTATTGCATATAGGTGTTTTGCATGTGTAAATGTACATACATAGAGGGAGACAAGAAATCAATCCATTTCAAGTAGAGTTCATGACATTAGAATAAAAATAATCTCTATTGAATAGTAGTGCTCACAGATAGAAATGTTATGCACAGTTGTCAAGAAGGCAGTATCAAGGCCTAAATTAATAAGGAAATTATGTCTTATGGTCATTAGAACTCCATAAATTGACATGCATGCATGTTTAATGCGAGCTGTGGTACAGTAGCTTGGCTGCTGTAATCTTAAGTCTTTATTTCATATTGAGCTGCTCTCCTACTATGGATTTGTTTGGATCCAGCAGTGTCTGAGTTCCATGTTGCCCTGCAGGGGCTGTTTGAGTGCTCACTCAGTGCTCTTGCCTGAAGATGACTTCATAAAACATGGCATGATTACCTACATGAAACATGAAAAAAAGGCTAGCAATGTCATCACTAAAAAGCAGGATTTGAGGACATCCCACTTAAAAGTGCCAAACTTCCTCTGAACCTGCCAGTTTTATGATTTGCCACCAGTTTCTCCATTGCCATGCACTGTCACTTCCAGTATTACTACCTTGGCACGTCTCCTCATCATCCGTCAGAGAAAAGAAGGAATGGTGTCCGTGGGTACTCTATCTTATCTGGCCCTGAGGAAGAGGCAAGCAGAAGGGACACTGTTGCAGTGCTGACCCTGGAGATCTTTGAAAATAGCTCCATCTCACTTCAGCTATTTCTGGATGCCTTCTGGCTCCCTTGAAGGTAACTCACTTTCAAAAACAAGAGCACTGGGCACCTTTGCTTTGAGCAAACAATTTTAACCTGTTGTAAACCAGTCGGTCCTGGTACTGAGGTAGCCTGGGGCAGCCTGAGCTCTCAGAAAAGGCAGTGTCTGTTTCTGTGGCATTAGTGGCTCCCTCGGCCATATCTCACCACCCTGAGTAATTTGGGTAAGCTCTTAACGCAGATCTGTCAAGCATGTCCTCGCTCACCAGGCCCTGAGTGCATCCTCTGCCCTTGTACGCCAATCTCCTCCAATACTATCTTCTGTTTATTGTTTTGGTTATTCTTAGTGCCTGCAAATACATTTCTGCAATGACTATCATCAGCATCAGTTTGAAAATTCAACTTACGTATTTCAAAAAATGAGCAAGCTAACTGGCTTTCTTGAATAATTTTGTGGATAAATTATGCCATGTTACACTGAACCCTGTATAAACCATGAATAGATGAAGTTGTACCCTTATTCTTGAAACGAGGGTCAGCACATTAGAGAAAAGACATTGCAGCAAGACTTAAGGACTGTAAGTAAACTTTCAAGATTTAAAATAAACAGTGGAATCTTGATTTAGCAAATGAGATGAAGCAGCCTCCTGTAGAAAAAGGAAATGTGAGTTCACTACTCAGATTACAAGACAACTGTCAACCAAACTTACAGATGAAGGATTAAGACAATTAAGGACTCCTGCTTTATTTTTAGTTATTTTCCTCACTCACAGCAGCTGTAGTATACATTGGCTCTTACCAGTAGGTCCTCCCCTAACACATGATGCAGTAGGAAGTACTTTTCTGCTTTCAGTTACTTTGTGTTTCAACGGAGGCAAAAGAAATTTTGTGCAATTTCTGAGGGAAACTGAACTTTTAAAATCAGTAAACCGGTGACTCCTGGTGCCTCCAAAAATCAAGTTATAGTTCAGAAGTCCTGCGCTTCTGAAAGCTCTCCTCCATTTACCCTGCCCCCATCTCTGAAGGGCATTATTGCTGTATTTTTCTTCCCACAATTCATAGGTTAAAAAAAAAATAAAGGTAAGAAGGGCTCTGCATTTTACTAGTACTCAGTTAAAGCTGAGGTCTTTACATAGAAATTGAACTCCTCAAGCTCTTAGCTGGTTGACAACAAGTTCCTAATATTAAAGCAAAACAAGATCAACCTGAGAGCAAAAGAGACTGCTAAATGTGGATACAGCTATTAAAATTTCCACAGTTTGCAGTCACAAACTGTGAGGGAGCACCTGTCAAAAATTACAGGGTTAGGTGACAGGATGTTGTGTTTTAGAAAACCTTCCTGCAAGCAAACTGGACCCTAAGCATCTCATATTCCAGTGACATGTACCAAGGATGTGGCTGGTTGCTTGAAGAAATCATTCACAATCCAACTTGTGTACACTCTTTCACACAGTTTTCACTTCTTTGTGTTCACTTTCCTATGCCCTCACCATTATCCTTTTTGTCTTGGTTTTGGTTCCCTACCCAAAGTTCCTTTCACTTAACAGACATTTCTTCCAGACTTCTATACAAAGTATTCAGCTTAAGAGAAGTGTCTGCTTGTATTAGCACACAAGTGATTGTTAAAAAGATCTGAATCCTTGAAGCTATTAGCTGCAGAAATAAATCCCAAATAACAATTATAAAAATTACTAAACTTCCAAGTCATTTAACAACTTTTTTTTCCCTTCATGCAGTTTACAGTAAAAAAAGAAAAAAAAAAAAAAAGGAACTTGAGCTTCTGCAATCTTTGTTGATCACATGAATATTACCCTTTCATAATGCCTTTGTCTCCTAGCTGATTAATCTCATACTCTCTCATCAAGGATTTTGAAGTTGCCTTCCTTTGGTGTTCAGATGAAGAGAAAGAAGATACGGTGTAAATTACTGTTGTCTTGAGTGGGCTATGTCATGTTACATTCTCCTCTACACCTCAGCTGAACCACTGGAATCCACTTTGATGCTGCTCTCTTCTGCTCCAGTTTATGATCTTTTCCAGAATCTAATTGGTCAGACCTGGAAGCACAAAGAATATGGTACGTTAAACTTTCATTTTAAATTTGCTCTTAGACATTTTTGACTGGAAATGCTGCAGAAGATTTTCAAGAACATATTCTGCTTTTCTGTTTTCTGAATGGTCCAGTTTACTGTTATGGTTAGAAGCTGCAGAGAATTATGCAAGAAAAAGATTTATCTGTGTTTCTATAATTCAGAGTGAGCATAATATATTTTTTACTTGCTCTAACTTCTGAGGTGTTTCTCTAGCCTTTCCCCCATGAACAAATATATGGAACCCCTGCAACAAACCTTCTTTCAAAAACACATAGCTGTACTGTTGAAGAATATTTGGAGAAACCCTAAATCATTAAGGGTTTATGCACATGCCATTTAAGATCAGTAGATTAGTTCTATTCAAACTTCTTATGAAACCAAGCATAGATCACAGAGAAAAGAACAGCTTACATACTCTGGCTGTACTGTTAAACAAGCCTCTCATTGTAAAGACAATGCAAAAGACAGCCTTGCTTTTTGCTCTTATTTAGAAGTAATTTTATTTTTTTTTTCTGGTACTATAATGGATGCAAGGTTTTACACATCCAAATAGCCAGATACAGCACCAGAATGTAACTCTTTACAGTTCAAATAGCTAATGTATTAAAAAGATTATCAGGAAAGGGAAGACTATATGAAGAAATGAAGCACAAAGAGCTAGGCTGGCTCTGTGCAGCAACACTTAAGTCCCTAAAAAAACTGAAATACAGGAGAAACTTACAAACAAATTCATGAAGACTTTAAAAGCCCAGACTCTTTGCATCTAATTCAAGGCACCTAAATGTGCAGTGTTACTCTCTCTTTGGTGTGTAGTAAACTAGAGCTCTCTCCATGTTCAGAGCCAAGCAGCAGCTGGAGAGGGATCTCTCAGTCTCTCTCTTCCTTCCCCTCTTCCTCTCTTGAATTTGACTGCAGCCTAGGTGAATGACAATAAAGTGAGAAACTTGGGTTAGTACCTAAAATTCAGGGCCTGAGTGCAATGGCTCATGTAAGTTCATGTAGACTGTTTGTGTCTTCAATCCAGACTGAATCATACCTTGCCCATGTCTAATACCTGGACAGTGTTTATTTTGGTTTATCACATCTTTAAAGGCTGAATCTAATTAGCTTTTTCTCCTGTTGCGTTAAATGTGTAGCAATTTGGCATAAAATAACCTCCCTTGCTTCCCAGCTGGTCCTCAGAAACCAGAGGGGCTGGGTGTGTCTGGGCTTATTTCTGATTTGAGACAGTTTAGTAATACTAAGTCTGGTCAGGTTCCCAGATGCAACAATAGTCTGATTTACACTACAAGCTTCATCTCATTTGTGAACAGATTCACCAATTGTATTACTGATTCATCACTGTAAGTCTGGTTTGGTTCAATAAGAACTTTCATGGACAAAGATTCACCAGTGGTGCAATTTATTGGATAATTGATAAATACACTAGACTTGCAACATACAAATGTACAGTGCTATGTAAGTTCTTCCCGTGGAAATCTTACCAAAGAAGCATCCCTAGTTTTGTGAAGAGAGAAAAAGAACTCCATTGTCTGTAAAATGGATATATTCTCATTCTCTACCAATTAAGGTTTCAAATGCCGATTTATACTTTTGGGAGAAGTGGAAGCGAGACTGTGGTCAACTATTCTGTTACTGCCATCATTAATGGGGGACAAAGAGCAGCCACTTATATACAAATAAGAGATATCAAGAGTAACAAAGAGATTACAAAGACTTTGGGTATTGCACAAGGAAAGTACAGAATTTTGACATTTCAGTATCGCTTCCTCTTCTACCTGTCTGGCTGAGGGTAAAAGGGTCAGCTGTTTCCGCCTGATAACATATCACGCTTCAGCACACCATCATGCCCAGAGTAATCCCTTAGCCACAGATCTCATGGAAATCTCTTTACCATATATGTAACAGCGTATCTGATGGCTGCAGGCTTCATTCCTACACCTTCCTTGTTTTAAAGGAAGAAAAGTTGTTGGACTTTGATGTGCAGTGGCTACCAGGATTGCCCTCTGTGGCTGCAGGTTCTGTGTCCGTGGCTGGTGACAGGCAGCACTTCAGGGTCTGCTGTGATGTGTGTTGTCAGATGCACGCTAAAGGGTACCCATGTGATGCTGACACGGCTTGGGGTGCAGTGAGTCTCTGTGGTTTCCCTACCAGCTCTCCGATATGTTCCATGGGCACTTGCCTTGGCTAATGTCCCTTGCTCTGAGGTCCATTAAAGCCCTGGAATATGGAATAAAGGTTGAGATAGGCACTTGCTGAGGTATCATGGGCCACCT
Source organism: Sylvia atricapilla (assembly GCF_009819655.1). Classification (NCBI taxonomy): domain Eukaryota; kingdom Metazoa; phylum Chordata; class Aves; order Passeriformes; family Sylviidae; genus Sylvia; species Sylvia atricapilla. The sequence continues at coordinate 97,054,674 of NC_089141.1, forward strand.
GGTTAGGCTAAACACTCTCTGTTTTTTCATTAGTTTCATAACGTTCTTTCGATGCATAAAATGCTGTGTCCTCTGGGAAAACAAAGAAGGGAAATACCAACGAATGCCTCCTGACACATATAATCCTACCTGCACATCTATTCCTGGTCAGTGTGAGACAAGGATGCCAATTTAGCTGTATAGTTGGCTTGACTTTGGGTATAGGTGAAATATTCTCATTGCATTAAACTAATACCTCCTTATTTCCTTGGTTTTAGGTACCTTGTGCAAAGATGTCAAATGCATTGCCATTTATCTTGCTCTCCATATGCCCAGTGCTTCTGTCAGGGGTTTGGTTTCCCAAAACTTTACCCTGTGATGTCAAATCATCAGAAGGTTCTGTGACAGTGGACTGCACTGACCGGCGCCTTACAGATGTCCCCAGAGGGATCCCTGGAAATGCTACCAATCTTACCCTGAGTATTAACAATATTCCCCATATCTACCCAACATCCTTTGATCGTCTTGAAAACCTCCAGGAGATTGACTTCAGATGCAACTGTGTGCCTGTCAAACTGGGGCCCAAAAATCATGTGTGCACCAGGCCACTGAAAATTGAGAATGGCAGTTTTGCTACCCTGACAAGATTGAAATCATTGTATTTGGATGCAAACCAGCTGGCAGAAATACCCCGAGGTCTTCCTGCTACTTTAACCTTGCTGAGCCTGGAAGCAAACCATATCTTTTCTATCCAAAAAGCCAGCTTTTCAGAGCTGGGAAACATAGAGGTATTGTATCTTGGACAGAACTGTTACTACCGCAATCCATGCAATGTTTCCTATGAAATTGAGAGAACAGCCTTTCTGGGGCTGAAAAAGTTAACAATACTATCCCTGAAGTCCAACAACATAACACAAATTCCACCCAACTTGTCATCTACTTTAAAGGAACTGTATATTTACAACAACATGATTCAAGAGATTCAAGAACAGGATTTAAATGGCCTTCCCAACCTAGAAATTCTCGACCTAAGTGGCAATTGCCCACATTGCTATAATGCTCCATATCCTTGCATTCCTTGTCCCATAGGCTCAATTCAGATACATTCAAAGGCTTTTGACTCCTTGGGAAATTTAAGAATTTTGCGTCTTCACAGCAACTCTCTTCAGAGCATACCCAGCAGCTGGTTTAAAAACATCAAGAACCTGAGAGAACTTGACCTCTCCCAAAATTTCCTCATGAGGGAGATTGGAGATGCTCAGTTTTTGGCATTGATCCCCAGCCTTGTGCAGCTTGATCTTTCATTTAACTTTGAACTGAAGGTGTATTCTCCCTACTTGAATCTTTCTAAGACATTTTCTTCCCTCTCTAACCTGGAAACCCTGAAGCTGAAGGGTTATGTCTTTAAGGAACTGAGAGCAAAAGATCTACATCCACTGCTCAGTCTTAGAAATTTAACCGTGTTGGATCTTGGGACTAATTTTATTAAGATTGTGGATCTGACAGTGTTTGAAGACTTCCCAGCTCTTAAGTTTATTGACCTGTCAGTGAATAAAATTTCTCCCTCTTCAGGGGAAAGCAACTCCTGTGGATTTTGCTCTAATCCTGGCATTTCAGTCGAGCAATACAACAGGCAAGTACAACAAGAGATGCATTATTTCAGGTATGATGTGTATGAGCGAAGTTGCCGTTCCAAAGACAAAGAGTCTTCTTCCTACCAGTCTTTAGTTAAGGCAGATTGCCTTAACTATGGAAAAACTCTGGATTTGAGCAGAAACAACGTATTTTTTGTTAACCCCTCCGACTTCCGGGGACTTAGCTCCCTCAAATGTCTCAACTTGTCAGGTAATGCAATAAGTCAAACTTTAAATGGGAGTGAATTCTCCTACTTGTCTGGATTGAAGTATCTGGATTTTTCTAACAACAGGATTGATTTGCTATATCAAACCGCTTTCAAAGAATTAGAACTTTTAGAAATCCTAGATCTGAGCAATAACAACTATTATTTTCTGGCAGAAGGTGTTACTCATGTGCTAAGCTTTGTGAAAAACCTAGCCCATTTGAAGAAGCTGATGATGAATGAGAATGACATTTCTACCACTGCTGATACTGGAATGGAAAGTCAATCCCTTCGAATTTTGGAATTCAGAGGAAATCGCTTAGATGCTTTTTGGATGGATGGCAATGCTAGATACTTGTCCTTCTTCAAAAATCTAACCAGTCTGGAAGAACTGGACATTTCCTTCAACTCGCTCAGTTTTTTGCCTCACAGTGTTTTTGAAGAAATGCCTCCCAGTCTCAAGGTCCTCAACTTAACAAATAATCACCTGAAGAGTTTCATCTGGGGAAACCTCCCGTCTCTGAAGAACCTAGAAACTCTGGACCTGAGCAATAATCTTCTGAGTAATGTGCCCCGAGAACTGTCCAACTGCACCTCATCCCTCCAGAAACTGATGCTCCGAAACAATCGCATTCTGAGGTTATCCAAACATTTTCTCAGAGGTGCTTTTCAATTGAGGTACTTAGACCTCAGCTCAAACAAGATTGAAGTAATTAAGAGATCCAGCTTCCCTGAAAATGTCATTAACAACCTGGAGATGCTGCTTTTGCATGGCAATCCTTTTAAGTGTAACTGTGAGGCTGTGTGGTTTGTCTGGTGGATCAATCGGACGCAGGTGACCATTCCTCTTCTGGCCACAGACGTGACCTGTGCTGGCCCAGGGGCACATAAGGGAAGGAGCGTGGTTTTCTTGGATCTGTACACCTGTGAGCTGGACACGTCGTATTTGATCCTGTATGCTCTGTCAGCTTCAGCTGTCCTTGGCCTGATGGTGTTCACAGTGATGAGCCATCTCTACTTCTGGGATGTGTGGTACAGCTACCATTACTGCACTGCCAAGCTGAAGGGCTATCGGCGCTTGTCTTCAGCGGCCACTTGCTACGATGCCTTTATTGCCTACGATGGTGAAGATCCAGCTGTGAATGAGTGGGTGCTGCAAGAACTGGTTGAAAGGCTGGAAAACCAAAAAGCCAGGCAGTTCAATTTATGCCTGGAAGGAAGGGACTGGCTCCCAGGGCAGCCGGTCTTTGACAACCTTTCCCAGAGCATTCAGCTGAGCAAAAAGACCATATTTGTGCTGACCCACAGGTATATTAGAAGTGGCCGCTTCAAGACAACATTTTATATGGCTCATCAGCGGCTTCTGGATGAAAAAATGGATGTCATTATCTTGATATTTCTGGAGAAGGTTTTACAGAAGTCCCGCTATGTCCGTTTGAGGAAGAGGCTGTGCAGAAGTTCAGTCCTGGAATGGCCAACTAATCCTCAGTCTCAGCCCTACTTCTGGCAGTGCCTGAAAAATGCCATAGCTACGAGCAATTCTCTGGCTTACAACAAGCTTCTCCAAGAAACTATTTAGTTGTGCTCTCCCTTAAATATTGCTACTGTGCGCAAGATCAAAAGATCCAAAGCAAATGATTCTGAACTTCATTTGCAGAAACTCTCAAAGCATGGAAGATATACCTCTTTACTGTAATGCTGCAAAATTAAAGGTACGATTACTTTGAAATCAAATAATTTGCTTGTGCCCTCTCAGGTTTGAATAGAAACTATTGCCAGAACAGATGTTTAGTTTATACGCACCTTGCTTTGCACTGATCACTGCACAGCAAGGGAAGATCCTACAATGGGAAGGTATGTGAGATCCGGTTCTGTAGGTCTTGCAGACTGCTTTGTGAAAGCAAGGAGGGGGGGCAGGACAGCAGAGAGGCAAAGGAATAGGCACAAGACAGGTGGAGAAAATCAAGTAAACCAAGGAGGAAGTGAGAATAGACAAAGAAACAGAGGTAAAAGGAAAAAAAAAGAGAAAGTGGAAAAGGTGGTAAGAAAGGAGGAACATGCAGCTATACTAGAGCATGGCAGAAGTTCAGAAGCATTTTCTGCTAATTTCCAAATAGATTTCTGCCTTTCATCTGCCTTCTGGGCTGTTGGCTGATCTGGCTTGTCCCTGAAGACTTCAAGGCTCCTCTCTAATGTTGTACTATCAGCTTGAGGACCTTTTCCACCTAAGCCCTGAGTGACCACCCTTGCTGTATCATCTGCGTGTTAGCTGCTCTAGCCAGGGCTGGCACCTGAGGACATACCACCTGTCTCCAGAAGAAAATTTAGACACAATTTGGAAGTGCAAAGCATGTAATATCAGGTCACACAAAGTAAGCATTCTTCCCACTGTTTCTTTAGCTGTGCTATGGTTCTGCAGAGCAGCCTTAAGGCCTCCTTCATCTCCTTATTCCCCAGGCAGGTCCCTCTCCCACAAGAGCTGATGGGGCACTACTAAACACTTGAGACAGGAATGGGCCTGACTTTAGGTACGTCCTGAAAAAGTGAAGAAACATAAACACCTGTATCTGTTCCCCACTCTGTTTCACAGTACAGACTCATTGAACACATGAAGAGTATTTCAAGTGAAACCTTTTGTAATGGCAGCCTAAACCTCTGAGCATTTTCTCTGCTTCATGTGATGATGCTTGTTTTGGGAGAAGCAGCACATTTTCACCTTGCTGGGAGCTTCTTTCTGCAGCAGTCTGGGCAGCTTCTCCCCTCTTGCTCAAAGCCCTTTTTCTTTTCTGGCAACTAGTCTTGGTGACTGGCATCTCTGGCTGTTATTACCACTGTTAACTTCTTTAAACTTGTTTATTTCAGATGCCACCTGCATTTCCTCACCTAAGTGAGGAAATGGTCTTACTGGTCCTTTCTTTTGGTAACAAGACAGAAAAATAAAGCAACTCAAGAAAAGAAACTTCATATAATAATATTACAGAGAAGAAGGGTTTTTCCATCTCCATTTTTCACAATACTTTTATTGATTGAATACAGAAGTAGGAAAAAAGATGAGGGCCTAGTTAAAAATCATGAGTTTTACAGTTACATTTTAATAATGTGTATTTCTGGTGGTTTTGTTTGTAAGCCTAACAATCTGTATCTCTAAACATAATAATATGAGCTGTAATATGACTCTCTCCACAAGGTAATACTTGAAACAGGAACCTCTATCCCACAGTCACTCCCACACCATCTTCCCTCTGCTTCCCCACAAAATGTCTATTTGGAGCAGATCCTCTTCCTCAGCCTCACTGACAGTGGCAGGAGCACCAGGTCTCTCACCCTTTCTGAGGTTGAGAGGATAGCTATTTTATCCTCTTCCATTGAGAAGCATTCAGAGGATGGGTATGAGATGAGTAGCAATGAGTAGAAATTGATACAAGTACTAAGAGAGGTGACTAGGAAAGGTATCCTCCTTGATTTGTTGCACGCTAAAAAGAAGGTCTCATGAGTCAATTGGTGATTGGTGGACTTTTGGACCATGAACCAGCTGAACTTAAAATACCTAGTGACAGGGGGAAAATAGCCAGCAAAATTCTGAATATGAGAAGAGCAGATTTCAGGCTGCTCAGGGAAATAGTCTGTAAGGCCCCTTGGGAAAATGGTTTTGAAGATTCTGGGATCTGCCAGTGAGGTCAAAGTTTAAATATCACCTTCTCAGAGAACAGAAACATGTAATTCCAAAATGCTGGAAGTCAAACTGGTGAGGCAGAAGTCTGGCTTGGCTGACCACAGAACTTTCTCTGGATCTAAGGCAGGTAAAAGAAATTGTATGGCCAGTGAAAGCAAGGTTGGGTGACTTGGGAGGATTTTGTGGTTTAAGCCCCACTGGTGTGGAGTCCCTTCAGCCACTCAATGTAATACCCAGGGTCTGGCCTTGGCAAGACAGACCCCAGCTACCCCTCCTCCCTGAGGGGATACTTCCAACGTGCCCATCCCCCTGTCTGAGAATTCCCGGGGGGCTTTTCCCTGAGAGAGGCCTTTGGAGCTCAGCTTCAGCTCCACTCCTTAAAGACACACAGCTCCAAACTGGCAACTAAGCACCAGACACTCACTTCTCCCCACCCTGGTGGGACGGGGAGGAGAATCAGAAAAGAAACATAACACTTTGTCCTAGGGTGAAGTTATGATGTTTGTATCCCCAGGCGTCTGTTGGGTTTATGCTGGTTATTACACTCTGTACCTTTAATAAAGGGTCTGAGAACAAAGGGGAAGGAGAATACTCCCTTTTTTTTTCCTTTCTTTTTTTCTTTTTTCTTTCTCTTTTTTCTTTCTTTTTGCCTTTTTTCCTTCTTTTCTCTCTCTTTTTTTCCTTTTATCCTTTCTTTTTTCTCTCTTTTTTTCTTTGGTCTCTCCTTTTTTGTTTTTTTCTATTTTTTCCTCTTTTTTCTCTCTCTCTTTTTTTTTTTCTTTTTTTTTTTTTTTTCTTTTTTTTTTTTTTTTCTTTCCATTTTTTGCCTTCCCTTGGAACTGTTTGAATCTCTCTAGACTGAGGACTAGTAGGAGTGCTGGGGGCTTGCACCTGGGACCAACCAAGATCTACCCTGTGCAGCAACTTTTCCCAGCATCAGAGAGAGACTGAGACAGAGCAACCTGGAGGGACTTTTTTCTAAATTTGTCATCTTTCTAGAGCAGCACGAAGTTCTTGTCATCTGGTATTGTTCAATTTATTGTGCTGGGGAGTCCTTTGCCTGTTTAATAAACAGGTTTGTTTCCACTTCTCTCTGAGGTGGGGAGGAAGGGCCTCTTACAAGGTTTTCTCTCAAATTTGCCCTAAACCACAACACACTTGCTGGTTGAGATAAGAACAGTTTAGTAGTTGAAATGAAGTAAAATATAATATTGCAGCAACAACAAAAATAGCAAGAAAAAAAAAGGAGAGAGGGACAGAGAGAGAGAAATAAAACCCATGAATGACAAGTGATGCACAGTGAATAACTCACCACTACTTACCGATCCACAAGCCATCTCCAAACCACAATCGGATCCCTTTCTGTGTTACTACACCTGTTTATATACTGGGCATAATATTCTATGGCACAAGATATCCCTTAGGGCAGTTCAGGTCAACAGTCACAGCTGTGCCTCCCCACAGCTTCTTGTGCCTCTGGCAGAGCTTGGAGCTTGCTTGCCTGGTTGGTGTAGCTGTGTCCAAATTACAAAACACTGAAGAGTCCTGAGGTTTCTGTACATCAGGGTGTTGTGATAGTATAGCTTGTGATTTGATGCGAGGTCAGTTGGGAGGAGGAAGAATGGATTTTTGGCCAATTTAAAAGTGAACTTCTACAGCTGCATTAACAAGTCTATGTGTCATTCTCCCTTCAGAGTTGATACCATAGAGCCATTTTATGAATATCTCATCCTAATGCAGCAGTTTAAGAGGGACGCAAGATGCAATTATTTTGGTTGCAACCCAAAAGTATGATTTTTCTGCACTAGCTCTGTAGGTGTGTGTATTGAGAACACTTTCAGTAAGGCAAGGTGGCTGCTACTCCAGGCTTACATGTGCTGCAAGCTGGTCTTGAATAACCATGTCACGTGGACATCAAAGTATCTGATGTACTACAAACGCCCACTGAGATGACCAAAGACGTTCTGCATCAATTGCTACTCCCTTACAGAAATTGTAACAGACCATGGCTAGACTTGGTATTTAGCCTGTGTGGCCTGGAAAGACCACACATGGAATGGAAGAAGCAGAAAGGATAAAGGAAGAAGAATATTGGCAAATTAATTGAATTTTTACCATTCTTGTGGAATTAGCAGAAAAAAATGTGCTATTTACATTACTCTAATTAGAATAGCACAAAAATAGTAATCACTGAAAGTTGGTAAGCATGTATACTTACAGCACAGATTTATATGACTGTAAAATCCTCTTTTTGAACTCTCTGTTTTTAAGAACTGACTTATGAGGAACTTGCAGGTACCTCCTCTGTGAGAAAAATTTATATTTGAAAGGACTTCTGAAATCAAAGATGGTCTGATTTCAATATAGCTTATTCAGTCTCTTGTTCTGCAATAAAATTGGGGTGCTGTGTAGCAAGCATGATATTCCATAAAGGAACTTTATAACAGCATCTTTAAAAATACATTGTATAGTGGAGCACGCTGGGGGTCAACAGGCCCTCTAGAACAGAGAACCTATTTTTTGTCTTGTTAATAGCCCTGCCTTTTCATTTCCTCAATCTTGTTCTGAAAGTATCTGCCCATAGAAATTAACCCTATGATAGCTGTTCATTTGAAAAAAAAATTGGCCAAATTTTTCCATTTACTATTGTCATGGTTTCACATTCGCCAAATTTCATTTATCAACTGGGAGATAGGACTTTGGGAGAAAAAGGCAAAACAGGCACAACTTAAAAGTAAAAACAGATAGATTTTATTAATATACACTAAAGGAAAAGAGAAAAAAAAAAGAGACATTCTGAGGCATTCAAACACCTTCCCCTCCCTCTCTCCAAACTGTTCACTTTCCCACTCACCACAGAGAGAAAACTATGATTTTCAGTCAGTTGCCACCATTTAAACATGATCCTACATCACCTTGGGAGAGGAGCCTCTCTAAAGTTATGGAGAACACGCCACAAGAAAAGGTCTGGTGGCTTTCAATGCCACAAATCTGCAACCACCCAGAATTTCTGCAGATTCTGTGCAGTCTCACCCATATAACAGTTTTCCAATCTGTTTATGGGCTTCCACAGGTTTGGGGTATTGTTTTAAGAACACTTTTCTAGTACAAAACAGGATTCTCTTCCATCTCTAAATTCACTTCTATCTCAAAAGAAATAGAAACCTCCTTATTCTTTCCCAGGAGCCAGGGACATATTCTATTCAAAATTCTCAATTAAAACCCATGTATATTAATACACACAACCCTTTGGCTAGAACTTACCTTTCCCCAAGCAGCATTAGGATATTACAAAAAGTCCATTTCCCCATAATTCACATCTAGAGAAGTCTGGTCAGAAATGTCCACTTCCTCCATCCCATCTTCCAGTAGTCTTTCTCAGTTTTTTCACTGACTTTTTCTCAATGCTGTCTCTCTACATTTTAAATCACTCTGTCTTCCACGGAGGAGGGAAAAGAGTTAAAGTCTTTGCCCAGAATTTTTTTTTTCTCTCTAGCAGACTCCAGGAACTTCAAGGCCACAGGTGATGGGGTGGGGGGAGGAAGGGAGAGAGAGAGAGAGAGCGCATGCTCAGGAACACTGAGGAATGAAACCTCCTCCACCCCTGGTCAGATCTCAAGCAACTCAAACTTGGATCAGCTCCCTGGAGCTCCGGAGAAAAGTTTTTAAAAAGTCTCTCCTCCTTCGGACCAGCGGCTCTGGCAACCAAGGCCCAGAGCATGGCCACCGTGGTCCTGGCACAGGGCCAGACTGCTGGTCTGCAGTCCTTCTCCTCCTCTCCCCATCAGAGGAGCCAGGAGGGGACAGAGGGGACACGGCCAGCCTCAACTGCTCTCCCACAGGCAAGGCCCCCCCCCCGAGGCCTGGCAGACCTGGCCCTGGGGAGACTAGCCTGACCCAGACTCATGAGATGGTGTTACCTTCTCGTCGGCTGGAAAAGGAAAGGGACAAGTCACTTGGGAACTTGTGATTCAAGACTCTGTTTCCAGAGACGTAGAAACACTCTGATTCGTCAGCCAAGCTGTCGATCACAATCCATGCTAGAACTTCCGTAAGGAAAAAACCTTTTCATATTCATGCTAAACCACCACATCTTTCCACCCCTCAACTCTGGAAAACACAGGCTTAAAATCATTATCGAAATTACATACAACATACATCTCTAATTTACTTAAACAATAAACTATTCCACCCCCAGGGATTCTAGTACAATTATACTTATCTCATTACTAATACTTGCTTTGCCTTTAAATTCTCCCCTCCAATCTCATCAAATTTATCTCAATTTGTTTGCCCCAACCAGGTAGAAACACCAATTAATGTTGTAGTTTCAATTGGGTTTCCCGGCCAATGCACCATTTATGTACCGGGAAACCAAACTGAAACTACAACAACTATGAAGAAGATATTCAGATCATTTTGGTTATGATTATTCTCAGTTGCCTCTGGATGAGCTCAACTTCACTGAATATCTATAAAAGTTAGTCTGCTAATTTGGGAAGATGGACTGTTTGTCCAAATACAAAAGACATCTAGCATTATCTCTAGAAGAATAAGTGATAAAAATAAAGCACAGAGAAGTCAATTTCAAATAAATCCATATGCTGCTGCTGAAATTATAAAGGGAATCTGGATATCCAACTTCTAAAAGCAACCTGCATGCATTCCTTAGTTAATGAACATTTAGAGGTTATTATACATGGGATTATTTAATTAGCAAAATTGTCAAAATGGAGAATCATATGTTACCTGGTCAGAAATTTTTAATTCACATGTGTAAACTATGAGACAGTAGGAAGCCCTATTAAGTTTCTGAAAACTAAGGTGGCTAGGGTTTTTTTGATGGGACATTATCTTTGTTCAAGATATTCAGTCCTGAACCAAAGAAGTGTACCGGAATTGTCTCTGACCAAAATCCATGTTTTCTTTCCTTTATTGTTTCTGCATACTGGTAAGTGCAAAATTTTGAGCAAAAGTATATCTAGGTAAACTGAGCTTTTTTTTTTTTAAGAGAAACACCCATAAAATCAAAACTGTCTTTGCAGATGAGAATTCTTAAACATCTGAGAAAATAAAGTTTTCGTCTTTTCTAGCAATGACATTATTGAAAGAGTTGTAATAGATTTATATAATTCTGGAAAAGCTGGCAAGCTTTTCCATTTTACAATGGAAAGTTTACACTTTGGGTTTCTAAATATTTTTCTGAATATTTTCTTTCATTTTACAAGATGAATCCTAGTTGCACTGTCTTAGCTATGAGGCTCGTCAATGCTATACTCCTCATAGTTATAGCTGCAACTCTGGTATCATATATCTTATCAGTATTTTATTACGATTCCACAGGAGTGAGAAGGTCTGGAAGTATGTGTTGCTTAAAAACACACATGCCCAGTCTTGTATTTTCCTACAGGAAAAGTAGTTTTTAACTGAAGAGAAAAGCTGTAAATAAGTCCTTTGTGAATATGCCTTCTTTTCCTGACATAATTTTTTGGTTTTGCTTTGCTAAATGAAGAAATAATTGAAATCTAATTTCCAACTGATCTCCCTCAGTGACAAATTGCTTTCAGTGTAGAAGAACAAAGGAAAATTTCCTGAAACATAGAACAAGAAAAGTTTTGCTTATATTCTTATTGGCTGGTTTCCAGATGATTCTTTGCCATAATTTACCCAGAATACTTGAGGTCCACAAGTCCATATGGAAGGATTTTATTCTTACAAGATTATGCTCTTAAACATTGCAGCTGAATCCTGCATTCTGTTCATAATAAAATTTCTTAACCTGATTTCCTTGGCATAAGACTTATTTTTAGTTCTAGTATTAACTTAGGAAAAGCAATCACTAAGTCATGTTCTTGCTTGTCTATCTTGAACTTCTATTCATGATGCAAAAGAAAGAACTTCCAAAGCAAGAACTTTATTGACCCTTGCTCCTTTGGAAAAAGAAATGTCAAAGTCTTCCTATACTTCCCTGTAGTTTCTCACCTAGCATGTTCCTCTCACAAGTTCCACAGCATCACTGTGACTGTTTTACTGTCCTAAATCCCACCTCAGGCAGCAGAGGCATCAGCTCATCCAAATCCCAGAGCTTGACTGTTTTTGAAAATCAACCAGAAATTTGGGCTGCTGCAAGAAGTAGAAGTGATGTATAGCCTGGACTTAATGCCAGAAAACTTATATACCAGTGTGTCAAACAGGTGATGGAAAAGGGAGCAGAAGCTAGCGGCTTTATCTTCCACCCCTGTAATATCAACAAAATCGCCTTTTCTGTTGTTTTACCCTGGATATCTTTTGCAATTACACACAAGACCCCTTCTAGCATCTGGCATGAGAAAAGAAGCCCCTCATGTGAGTGACCGTCTTGGGTTTTGGTTTTGAGGTGCATCTCAACTGGATCTGAAAAGAGAGGGGGAAGAGTGAAGATGTTGGCATGGATTGTAGGTCTGCATGTTGACTCAGCCCAGCGATCTCTAGGAGAGGGACACACTGAACTTTGAAGGATAACTCAAACTTTTGTAAAGATTGGACAAATATGTCCTAGAACAAGTGATAAGGAATAAATTATGAGATTACTTTAGTGTGCAATACTTATCTTCCACCCTACATACCCTATTTTCTCACTTGTTCCAAGTAAGAAAAGGAATTGTTACAAGCATGGGCAATGTTTCCTAAACACATTTTTAAGGGTCAGGATCAATGTGCATAAGATACTCCTCAGACACTGTTGCCTCATGCATTTAAGTGTAAATCAAAGAAAAGAGGTTCCCTCTTAGTACTGCTTCCTCTCAGATTCTCTTCGGCTTCTGATGGATGACTGTGAATGAAACCCTGCTTTCATGCAAGATCCAGTCCCAGAAAACTGCCTGGCAGAAACGCTAATTTTCAGGATTACAAATATATTTGGGGTTGAATTTTCCCAAACATATTTGGGTTTGAATTTTCTTGACACTGATGTGACTGTATGTGTGCATACATTGTGGGCTCTGAGGTGTGATGTGCACCCTTTCTGGCTCTATCCCTGGTCCCAGAAATCCTGCCATCAGGCGGACAGCTCTGCAGGAGACAAGAAAAAGGGAGCAACCACTTTTGCAGAGAGGAGCTGTGGTGGAGCCCAGCCTTGCAGCAGCTAAGACCTTCTGATGCTCTCCTCTTTGATCAGAGACACTAGTCCTAGAGTTGTTACATATATATGTCTTGTGCACGTGTCTGTGTATATATGCATATATACATATAGATGCGTCCAAAAAAATCTTCCACTTCAAAAGAACAAACAAAAGAAAAGAAAACAAGAATAATTTTAATGTCATGGACCACAACAGATCTCTACAAACCACCCTGGTTTCAAATTTTTGTCAACAGGATACAAAACTATTTAATAAATCTCACAGAAAGACTTCTACATATTGAAAAGAAAAAAAAACCCTCAAGAAATGGCACTTCTAAAGCAAGCTAAATACACAACTAGCTCCAAAGGAAGAGGAACTGAAGAGCACAAAAAAAACATCTTGAAACTTTATTCTATTGTTAGGAAGAAAAAAATTAATTGACAATTCCAGTCAGGCGCTGTTCTTAAAAAATTTCTTGTATTAGTAATTTTACACACAGTAAGTGATTACTAATGTATGATGAAAAAATTCTTCATTCTCTTGGATAGACCAGTTCTTCTTTTCAAAAAGAAAAGTAAAAGCTTTCTAGTGTCTCATGGAAAGGCACTTCAAACTAGTGTACGTGATAACACGAGTGGAGGAGCAACAAGGGAGAAGAGCAGATGCTCCAATTGCTCGCTCTGTGGGCAGCTGGCCTGCAAGCCAAAATTAAGAAAGAGAAGCTAAGAATGCCAAAACCCAAATCATGCTACAAGCAGCTCCCTCTTAACCGAGAGGAGCCAGGCTGTCCCTAGGGAGTTCCAGGGGAGATTGTGGTGGTGCATGTTTTGGATTTAACTTTGCTTGTTCCTGTTATATGAGTTATTTCTGGAAAGTCTAAAGTAAAATGGTTTGTTCTTTGTACCCCCCTCCTGTTCCTCTCCCTTTGTTCACCCCCAAATTGTTTGTCAAATAGTTATTAAGTGTCAATCATTAGTTACATAACCCTCTGGTCCTGTCAGTCACTCTGGGGCCTCTCCCTGCATCCAGAAGATTCCAAGGGAGGCGTCGAGTGATTGGGCAGAATCAAGAGGGTCCCCTCCCATTTGGTTATGATTTGATGTTCCACCTGTATGTCATGTTAAGAGTCACTCCTTACCTTTCTTTTATTGGTTTATCACTGTACCCATCCCTGAGACCCACCCCCCTTTATAAGTTGCTCCCCTCACATTCTCAGGGTCTCTTCTGACACAGAGGCCTGGGGTGAGGATCCCCCTGATCCAATAAACTCTGTAGCCCTGTCTCTGAAGAGTCCCTCCTTTTATCTCCTGCCTTCGCCATGTCCCTGCTTTTGGTCAGCCAAGAACCCCCAGTGTGGTCATGGTGCCAGGGCTGGCTGAGACAAGTGACAGGGACACCGGCGCTGTGACAGGAGATACTCTTCCTTCAGTATGGTCCTGCACTGAGGGCGGGAAGAATGGTGCTAGAAAAGGACAGTGTAAATGCTTCCACCTTGTCCAGCTCTCCAGTTTAGACTGTCCTTTCATGAGACAACCCGTTGCAGACTCACAAATGCTCTCTAATATTGTTTCCTTGGGAAAAATAAAGCTCACAACTCTGGCCTCCAGGCTCAATCATGTTCTCATACCTACCTACATAGTTTTTTTCTAATTCTGTTACAGGGCAGAGGGCTCAGACAGGACTTTAAAGGCAAACTTGGCATAAGGGAGCCTAAGCCACATCGGCAATCCTCCTCTTTGTCTGGAGGTAGAGTTGATATTTCACTGAGTGTAAGTTTGAGAAGATGGCCAGAGACAGTGACTGAAGGACGAGAGAAATTCTCCAGACCCAAAGACTTAAATGAAAGATGAACTAATCAGGATAGCATGCAAAGAGCACTTACATTGCTTTGTGAATTTATTAGGTTCTTTCCATCTCATTTCTGAATCTTCCTCTAAGTATTCTTAACTGATTTGTTGTGATTTGTTATATACTGAATACTGTGCAGGGAAAAAAAAAAAAAAAGTCTAAAATTGCAGTAACTCCAGTTCATGAATTCCTGATAATTAAAATAATTTATAACTTCTGTCTCCTCTCCCTCTCCCTTTGTGTCTTGTCTCTCCATAGCAATATGTTGTCATGCCTACAGCAGAGCACAGTAGCTGTTGCACTGTACTTATTCAGTGCAACTGTTTTTCAGGGACAGAATCTGAAAATTTCTTGTTGTGTAAATGAATGGAAAATGCATGTTGGCTGAATGAAACATTACAAATTGGAGCATGAGATGAAGGGATTGGGTGCACCCTTGGCAAATTTTCAGATGACAGCAGCCTGAGTGGTTCAGTTGGTGCTCCTGAAGAAGAGGATTCATCCAGAAACAGCTGGGCAGGCTGAAGAAATGGGCCCACGGGAATATCTTGAGGTTTAGTAAAACCAAGTGGAAGGTGCTGCATCTGGGTCACCTCAGGGTGACCCTCAGTACCAACACAGGCTGGGGGATGAGCAGATGGAGAGCAGCCCTCCTGAGAAGTACTTGGGGGTGCTGGTGGAGGAGGGGCTGGACATGACCCAGTAATGTGCACTCACAGCCCAGAAAGCCAAACGTGTCCTGGACTGCATTCAGGGAGGGCAGCAGGGTGAGGGAGGGGATTCTGTCCTCAGCTTCACGCTGGTGAGATCCTACCCAGAGCACTGCATCCAACTCTGGGTTCCCCAGCACAGGAAGGACATGGACCTGTTGGAGCAGGTCTGGGGGAGGCCACCAAGATGACCAGAGGGATGGAGCACCTCTCCTGTAAGGAAACACTGAAAGAACTGGTGTTGCTCAGCCTGGAGAAGAGAAGACTTTGGGGTGACCTAATTTAAGGACCTGAAGGGAGTCTACGAAAAAGATGGAGAGGGACTTCTTACAAGGGTGTGTAGTGACAGGACAAGGAAGAGTGTCTTCAAACTGAAAGAGAGTAGGTTTAGATTAGATAATAGGAAGAAATCCTTTCTGTGAGGATGGTGAGATGCTGGAACAGGTTGCCCAGAAAAGTTGTGGCTGCCTCATCCCTAGAAGTGTTCAAAGCCAGATTGGATGAGGCCCTGAGGAACTTGGTCTAGTGGAAGGTGTCCCTGCCCATGGCAGGGTGTTGGGAATGTTTGATCTATAAGGTCTCTTCCAACTCAAGCCATTCTATCCTATGACTGGAAGATTGGAATCTGAGTTTAATTTATTAGGTTCTTGAGGAACAGTGTTTTTGAGACAGTTCTTCCTGAATCCTCACATTCCTCTGTCTGCTCATCAACACATATCTCCCCACGCATCACATGGACATCACAATTTTACTTCTAATTTTTCATAACACATTTTATTGTTATCTTATTGAAAGTTACTTCACTTTCACTTTGTATTTTATGGGGGAACTTTTTCTGCAGAGCAAACAAGCTGACTCAACATTAATCTCAAATATCAATATTCTTTTTAGGCAGCATGTTTTGTTCTCATTTTGGATGACAAAATAGCTCATACTAGCTGTCGAGTATGAGATATTTTGTGTGCATATGCATTAAATAAAAGCACATCCAGGAAAAATTTCGTGTCAGTCAACAATGATGCTGAAGACACACACCTGTGTTGCATATTCAGAGATTTCTTCATCTCACTCCAGTAAAATCACTGCATTAGCTGCCTGCATTTCTTTCTCATTTCTACAAGTAAACAGTTATCTCCCTCAACACAAATTCATTTCTTTTTCTTAATTATGCAAGTGGTTTAAGTAATTTTACATTTGCATGGTTATATGTCACAGTGTTGTGTAAAAATACCTATTGAGAATTGCATTATGTTTCAGGTTTGTTGCTGCATGTGATCCAGCTGTTAATGTAAATAAATTTTGAATTATCAGTGTAGAAGAATTCATAACATTTTCATCACTTAAGCTTGTCCTTACAGGCCGATTTTTAACCTACTGGAGAGGATTTGAAGGCTTGTAACAGCTGATGCCAACACTTCCTACATGTTCTATGTGAAGGTGTTTGCCCTGAAGTAAATGACCAGAGTGCAATCTATTTTCACCTTCATCACTTTAATACAGACTATGAGCACATTGCTTGATCTGTACTACAGGATTAATACCTTATCTTAGTATGTGAGAAGTAGAATCAACAAATTTCAAGTTCAAGTCAGGCTGTGGGAATATTAGATTAAGAGTGCATCCTAAAAGCATGACTTTTTGAAAGCATTTTAGCAGTTTTGAGAAACTTCAGATTTTGATACTGGACTGAAATTGGCATATTAAGCACAAGGAATGTCACCAGGAGAGGTCTTCAGCCTATGTATAGATTAAATGCAATTTTCTCAAGTTTAAAAAAGTTGAAGGAACTGCATCTTAATGGCAATGATTAATGGAGACAGTACCTAGAGGCCTTCCACCTACTTTACCCGATTAGGGCTCATGCCTGTCAGCATCTTTTCCATTACAACACCTTCCCAGTGTTGGAGGAAATGGGTGGGGGTTGGAACAGGGACTTTAGTGAGCCCTATGGAAAATATCTTCCTGCAGAACTTAGGCCTGTCCTGCTCTCACCAACCTGACCATGCTGCTGCTGCCCCCCAGCAGGCTGGGCTGCGTGTGAGCCTCCTGACCCATATCAATACAGCACCCTGATCTGAGTCAAAATGCCTCAATTGCACTTCTCCCCTTGAACTTTGCTCTGGAAAATCTCATATTCAAATATATCCTTAAAAAAAGAAGACTTTAATTCTGACTCCACAAAATACCTGCTGTATGCTTTCAAAACCTGCCAGAGCTGTGAGTGAATCCCTTCTGAATTTGATTTCCTCAGGCAGGTCATAGTCTCTGGAGAGGTTGTACAGAGTTCATCTGCTCTGGAAGAGCAGGATTTATCTTTCAATTACCAGAGGCAAATCTACTCATGTTATTGAAACATTCTCAACACTTACAATCCCTAAAATCATTGTATATAGAGGAAGTTATAATTTTTGTTATAACATATGTTAAAGAGCAAACCAAAGAATGTACAAACTTCTATTCACTCTTAGAAAGCTAAATGTTCTTGATAAAGGTCCAAACTTTAGAAAAGCTGGCATGTCTGTTTTTGAGTAATTAATAACATTGTAGGTCTATAGCTGAAATAAAATTAGGTGTTTGCACAAAGGAAACTGTATTTTCTTAAATATATGAAGAAAAGGCAACTTGAAAGATCACCTTTCCAGCTGAAAGTAGAAAACCAAGCATCATGCATCACAAGTATATTCTGGTCAGAGTTTCTGCAGTCAGTTCTCCTCTGCTAGTAGACATGATGCTGGAAATACGTCTTCAATTATGTTAGTGACACTGTGGGCAAGAGTTCATAGCACTGAGCTTGGGGCAGATGTTAGGTCTGATACAGAGCAGTTCTGAACACAGAACTCTTTAACCCTCAAAGGTTTAAGCTTTTCAAATTCAAAATTGTATCTTCTCCTCTGCAGACTAATCATGCACCAATGCACTTGCTTTCAATTGATCATTCTTCTCCTCTCTCCAACACCACGAAATTGTAAAATAACTGGCTCCTGTTTCTTAGTTTTTCCATACCATCTTTAATAATTTTTTTCTGCCGAACTGAGACATTTTCCAGTCATATACCCTTAAAAACACAACAACAACAACAAATTTACAAAACAAAGCCAAAAGCCAAACAAACAAAAAACCTCATTGCTTATTTGTTCTGAAGGTGGCTTGATACAGTTAGGTTTTAATTGATGTATTTGGTTTGGTGCCTAGGACAGCTAGAAAAAGAAATTTTGACATTAATTCCTTGTCATCAGGCATTTTGATATATTGGAAAATATTTACTGAAGACAGGTTTTATATATTCTACAATGCTGAGGAAATCAAATACTTGCACATGATTTCCATGGACACGATGTTTGCCGCAGGAACATGGGATAGTTTTTCAGTCACCCTACTCCAGTTATTGAGGCTGCAAGTAGGTGGCATACATGTTTATTCCTTTTCCAACAAGTTGGAATATTTCACTATTGGTTTAGATATTTTTTAAAAGATGTAACAGCATTTAAAAATATGAACAAAAAAATTCTATCAAAGTTTTAAAACAATAGTTTTCTTTTTGTATTGAACAGATACTGTCAAAACCAGAAGGACAAGTATTCAACTTCCCATGCATTGCTGGTAACATTTCCATCCTTTTTGCAATGCCTTGAGGGAACAAATCAAGTCACAGGAACAGAGACAGCAAAGGGCAGCAAAGAATTGTGCAACATTAATCTCAACTGAATCCTAATGAAGTCAATAGTAATTTCTCTGTAACTACAATGGCTTTGAATCAGGTCCTCAGGGGGAGCTTTGTAAAGTAATGTAAGTGTCAGCATTTTTGTAGATCCCACCTGATACCTATCTGCGTGTTTAGATAGATGAATGCTAGTGAAATTCTGCACTATCAGATATCCTTATTTCTCAGACAAGGTCAGATGTATCTGCTATTGCAGTCTGTGTTACAATTTTCTGAAGCTGTTGGGCACCACTACATTATGTAAAGTGATTATGAGAAGTCATTAAATTCTTCCCTGAAAGTCGGAAGGCAAATAGTATTCTTTAACCACACATCACTATTTTCGCATGAAGGGCAAAGGCAATTCAGGAATTTCAAAGCACTTGGAAACAGAAATTTTGCTGAGCATGGTCCTACACAGGCAGGTGTTTCTGCATGTGTGAGTGGGAGATGGTGGGGGCAAGGAAACCTGGGTGGTGTGAGAAAGCTTGTAGGAGAAGCCTACAAAGCAGCAAGGGTGCCACTGTGGGATGCGAAATGAGTCAGCTAGAGTCTTTGCAGTTCCTGGCCAAAAATCCTTTGTACTGTGCAAATAAAAATATTTACTGTGGCTGAGACAACCTTCGTTGCGGACAAGAAAACAATAACTTGTCCATTCTTATGAACAAAAGCTTGAAGAACAATCAGAGTAAGAAAAATGCTGGACTCACACCTCAGTTTCTCCAGTTAGCTGGAGTATTCTACAAAACTTTAATCTCAGGCTGGCTGTTTGGATTAAGAATTGCATGCATTGTGCCAGTGTAGTGTCTATTTGTCCCACTCATTTCTTTTCCAGCAGTTGCTGTGTCTTTATCTGTGATACAGTTATGGTACACTTTTTTATTTTTTTTTTCTGAGTCACTTGGGAAATCAGCTATTGCTGTTTTCTTTTATTCTTGGTGTTCTTTATACTGTTAATTTGTCCAGTTCCTAGTTTTTAACTGAAGCATATACTTTCAAGGTCATTTAAACACATGCTTCTGCCTTCAGTGTGTTCCCAACATCTGCATTTGAACAGAGGATGTGGAGGCATCATTCTGAGAGCCACACTTTGGTCTGTAGTACAGTCTTCTTTTCATGGCAACTCCATGGCCATATCCTG
Source organism: Sylvia atricapilla (assembly GCF_009819655.1). Classification (NCBI taxonomy): domain Eukaryota; kingdom Metazoa; phylum Chordata; class Aves; order Passeriformes; family Sylviidae; genus Sylvia; species Sylvia atricapilla. The sequence goes on from NC_089141.1 coordinate 97,074,668, forward strand.
AACGCATTAGGAGGAGTAAACATTTGGGTACACACTACATCTGCACACTGCTATGTTCCCACTGTGAGGAACTTGGGAGCTGCAGACAGATAGGGGTGAGAGGTGCTCTCCAGCAAGTCCCCAGACCTGAAAGAGAAAAGTACAAGGTACATCATGAAGCACACCTCTTCCTGGCTGTAGGCACAACCTAGACCATGGGCCACATATGGTCTAGGCTATTGGTGATGAAAATTTGTTTAAGATGTGAATGCCAAGGTACTGCTTTGGTACTTGATGACATTCTTTGCTTCAGGTGTCTGCCCTTGCTTAGCATCCTCCTGTGAGTTGCCATTGTCTGGATGTCATTGTCTCCTACTGTGTTACAGTGGGAGCACTTGCTCAGTTGGTCCATTTTTGGAGGATATTATATTGGCGGTGTCTTTGTCTATTTTTTTGTAGGAAGAAACAGTCCTCAAAGCTTTTGTCTATTCATTTAGACGGCTAGACCTGACAGTATCCTTTTAGTATTCTAGTACAGTGTTTTCTGGTTTTCCATACTTGCTTCATATAATTTTAATTTTTTTTTTTTAATTATAATAAAGTCAATGTCTCACAGTGGGATTTTGTATGAGTGTTTGGTTGACAGGAGAGTTTCATTAGCCTATTTATGCAAGTTCCCATTTACTTTAACTGTTCAAGCAGAACCTTGGCATAAAACCTTGATGAGGTTCATGATTTTTGTTGGCATGCAATAGACCTTCAAGGTGTTCCAAAGTGAATTGCACTGGCATCTGTCAAATGCTTCCATAAGCGCAGACATATTTAAGGCTCTAAATACTGTTTGAAATCTGCCTCTAATTGAACTAAGCTCCACAATTTCTGGATTTTAAGTCTGCTGTCAGTTTTTTTCTTGATTTAAAACTTGCCATATTTAGGGGCAAATGATGACTGCACTGTTTGGACTATCATTTCTAGTTTCATCCCATAGCTCATGTCCATGAAACCCAGGATCACCTATAAATCGCAGATATATGGGTCACATGAAGCATTTCCTGCTTTAGCCTGGCATATACTTTGCCCAACCCAAATGATGAGTACTTATGAAAGTAGGGAAAAGAAGACAAGATCAGAAATATTATTTAATAACACCTTATTCTGTAGCAGAATTTGCAATACTAACCCCAAACCCTGAAAAAATGTAGAAGTCAGCTCAAGATAAGAAAATCTCCTGCATACCTTTTTATTTTCTGCTTGGCTAAAGCACTGCTGCTGAGACACTCCTCTTGCCATAAAGATGCCCCTCACATAAAGCAATCCTTAAACCCATTTTCATCCAAGTGTAGCTCATGTTCAAACCTGTCCGATTACATCAGCCACACACAATATTTTTTAATAGTAAGAAAATACTATCCTGTGCCCGTGGAAAGCAGATAAGTGCTAAGACTCCTCTCTCAGAATGCAAATATAGTGGAACTGCTCTGACATTCTGTTTCAGTGTGACTTCCCTAATGTTTTCTGAACTGAAAATGTATGGGAGTGAGCCTGGTTATTATAGCAGCTGAGTATTTGGTTAAGTATTCAGAATTTCTAACTGCACATCAAGTTTATGAACCTTGTTCAGTAAGCTAGAAGATACTGAAAATTAAAATTTGAATGGGTGAAAACATTTTGTTGTGACAGTTTTGAAATTAAACATTTTAATTTTTCATCTTGAAAATGTCTGTACACAATAGGAAAGTAAACAACTCCCATTGCTGTTACCAATCCAGTAAATATGTCATATTAGATTACTTAGTACAAAGGGGAGAAGAAGTTGCTGCTTAGGAAAAATTCAGAATATTCTGTATCCTTTGCTTCTGAGAGCTGAATGTTGTCATATCCATATGCAGAGGAGGGAACTACATTCCTGTCACCACAACTCAACTGTCTCATCAGCTCTGTTCCTGACTTCAAATGCTGAGCCTGGACTGAAATAAGGGGAAGTGGATCTTTTCCTATCTTTGCCAAGTAGCAAGTTTGAATCAGCCAGAATAGCATTTTGGTGAAAAAACTCAACTGCTCAAATAATTAAGTCTGCCCTTCTAAATGAAGTTTTGAATAACCTAATGTATATTAATGATCTATTTTAGGCAACTGTCAGTCTTCTTTTAGGAAAAATGAAAGTGTACCATCCCATGAGAAACAGCACAACTCAGTCTTCCCCATCCCCAAGGAGCTTGAGTCGCCGAGTGTGACAAACCACCCAGGGGGGATTTGCACAGAACAACACTTCCTCCTTAAGACAGCTCTGCAGCTGTCAGATGGGAATGATGCTGTAGTGAGGAAAAAAAAAAAAGAAAGAAAAGTCTACCACCACACTGCTTTCCTAAAATGCAGTCAAAGTGCACCAAGTTTATAGAAGCAAAGAGACAAAAATGACATTGCAGAGATTCTTGCTCTCTGAGAGCCTCGGGGAGGAGTTCATCACAGAGATGGTCTGTCAGCTGAGGAAATGTGCATCCCTGCACAAGATTTCTTTAATTCAAAATCTGGGATGCCAGAGATGCATTTGAGAGTGGGGAGAGATTATTTTGGATCTCTTTGCTGAACTTGGTGCTAACATTACCTCTGCAGTTTAAATGCTCACTCATTGTGCTGCTCCCTCTGAAAAGTGAATTTACGTACCTTGAAAATACTTCAATATGTATTTGAGCCCAAAGAGTGATCCTTTAAATCATCTCAGGTTACTCTGATCTGCCAAAAGATTAGAAACATTAATATTGTTTAAAATACTACTCAGTTCTTTCTGGTAATAGAAAGAGCTGTAATTTATGTTGCAGAACTTTCTAAACAAAGTTCCATTCTTGAACTTTTTTAAAAAAATTAAAATATTTGGATTTTTTAATGCTTATTATGCTGAATATGAGGTGTGATCTGATGAAGTCTATCACTCAGGCTTTTTAAATTTCTGATTTCAATCTGGACAAACCCAAGGACTCAGAATGTATGCCAGTATTTCAGGTGTTTCTAATCATGGTGTGAACAACTGTGACAGAATAATTTCACTCTGTTTCCATCAAAGCCGGTAACATGATGTAAAAGTCCCTTGGTAGCTACAGTTCCAGAAGGTTTTGCACTTTTTTAAACCTTTGGAGCAAGTTCTAACATGCTATTAGTGACTGATTCCAGTTCAGCTAAATAAAATACCATGTCCTTGAAAACAAAGGAATAAGGTAAAGCTTAAAATATTCCACTGGAGACAATACCTTAATGACTGCTCTGCTTCAGCAATTTATGCCCAGCAGATAGACATCAGTCCTCAGATTACACATGCTACATTTTTAGGGCAAAAAGCCCCTAATATGCCCATTTCTTGTCACAGGCTGTATCTGCAACAGCATATTTCTTTAGATATAGAGCAACTAAAATTGAAAGCAACTCTCCCCCTCTGACTGGCCGTGCTTTGCTTCATCATGTGGACTGGTCTTGAAACACAGCATCTGGTTTCCTCTTAGCTGAAACAAAGCTGGAAGACAATATGCAGAAGCACAGCTAACATCCATTCTTTCACTCTAAGGACTAGACTATAGCATGTCTCTAAAACAAATTACCCTGAAAAGCACATAAGTTTTCTTGTATCAGACTGTGTGTCAATGTCACTGATCAGTCAGTATGGGCAATGTTAAATACTGCACTCAAAACCAGCCCAGGATATTATTTGTTCCTTTAATGCCATTTCTTTAACACTGGGAGAGAAAAATTATTAAACTCATAAACAACTAGAATCTATGATATTTATAAAGTAGCTAACAGTTTTTCTTGTGACCTTTTCATAAATGCACGCTTTGTATAAATAAAAATTATCTAGAATGTGATTATTAGCCCTATAGGACAAAATTATCATATTACAGGTTTTATTAATGGGCCTTTCATGCAGCTGTTCTCTCTCGAGAAAATCTGTTTTTCCCTTGAAATAAAATGTGTGCATCCAAGACTATCTGTTCTGCTTGCTCTTCATGACCCTCACGGACCAGAAACCTTTTATTATCCAAAAAAACTACCATGTACTTTAGAAGCAGAAATAATCAGTTTATTCATAGTCTTTCACTGAAGCTTGAAGGTTTTAACAATAAGTGGCAATAAATGATAATGCAGTCACTTTGATATTTGCCTGTATTCATACAAAGCAGTTTCTGAGGACATCTTTCAGAAGTTCACAAATCCTAAAGAATAAAGTGTCAGGGGTTTTCATCTTTCATTGCATCACTAGGATTAAATGTTAGCAGTGTTGTTCCCAATACCAGGAGTCTGCTCTGACAACTCTATTTACAGAACATTTATATTCTATTTATTGGTCTTTCAGAACAGTATGAGCAAGATCTGCTACTAAAGCAACCCTCATGGAAAAAGAATTGATTCAGGAGATGGGGCTTTTGCAGATCTCATTGACTGAACCATTCTTTCTTCTTCAGCAGCTTTCCCACAGCATGTCTCCATCTACTCTCCTCAGGAACCAAACATTACCTTTGCTTAACTGTATAAAGACCAATCATAGATGGGATTTAAATATGCTTTTAAATATGGAATCTCTTCATTCAAGCAGGAATTATCTCAGGTGGTATAATGCTCATTTCGTATGTGAGCCTTGTAAGGGTAACACGTCCATCCAAACACTTGCTGGAACAAACTGAACACTTGAATTATTACCAGCCCTTCTCCAAATGTTGTTTCTGCCATATGGATTCATAACCTGCCTCAGTGAACTGTAGTGCAGCTTACATTTAATTATTTCAGGATAGAAATGGCTTTTGAAAAATTCTTGCAAAGTTTGACCTTTCTGGATAAAAAGTTATCTTTAAATTTTGAGAAAAAAAATCAGGCTGATGGTATCTAAACCTCCCACAGTCCTTTTCTTCTCTAGTATTTCAAAATGACTAAATCTTCCATGCTATGTTTGAAGACCTATTTAATCATCTCTCAAAAACTGTTTCCCTAAAATAGTCAGCCTTTTTTTTTCCTGGCATAAACTTTATAAAACAACCTTAACTTCATTATTTTTCAAAATTTTAATAATCTTACAGAAATTAATTTACAAGGTGTCACCTTGCAGACAAGATAAGACTGGTCTGTTAGACTGACTTAGTGAAAACATGACTATTTGACCCTTTCAGGTACTTGCTAGGACAAAAGCATGGACTATTTTAACTGCTCTCAAACCCTGACCTAGAAAAACACTGGATCTGAGCTTCGAAAGCCTCCCATTCATTAACTCAGATCAGTTAATAAGCTTTGAGAATAATACCTGATTGAATTTCTTTATCAATTACAACAGTCAGGCTGTGAATGGCAACAAATTCAATCTGTGTGATTTCAAACATTTAAATCTGTCTATCAAACAGTATATTGGATTTTACTTTAAGTTCTGCAAAAAAATATAAAATCTAGAACTACTTGAGTGAGCCACAATAGGCAAGGACTCACATCTCAGCAGCCATTTACTGAAAATCTCCCTTCCCTGAAGGTTTTTAGCTTGTGTTTGAATGCATTCTACATGTAGAGACAACCATCTAAGCAATAATCCTCTTGCGGTATCAGTGTTCTAAGGACACTACTTTAAAATTTTATGGGTCAACAGATAGATATGGGAAAGACATGCATCTTAAAGAATATCCACAACCTAACACATCTTGGTAAATCCCCCATTAAACAGGTAATAATTCCCCCTAAATCATACTTACTATGCTAGGTGTGAGCACCAGCAAAGTGAAAGCATGTGCCTTAACAATCTTCAGTGCACTCACTCATGTGAAGCCAAAAGAGCAGAATTTTGGCCTTATCATGGCTGCTGATGCTTCTAGAGATTCTTGGCTCACTTGGCTCACTGATAAGGCTTGACAGGATTTCAGAGATTGATGCAGGATTGATGCAGGATGAGCTGTTGAAATAGGATATCCTTTGTACCTTGAGCAGAGTTTCATCACGTTAAGAGAGCTGGTCAACCTGCAGGGCTTGAAAAAGTATGTAGTGGAAAGGCAAATAGACAAAATTACGACTTCATCAGATGTACACAGCCTGCTGCCCCTTTATACCACAGGCAACAACAACCACCTGAGTAAGAGCCCTGGGGGTCCTACGAGGCAGGCTACTGCACTTGGAGGAGATAATCCATGTGCAGTGCAGGCCTGTGCTGAGCCCTGCTGTACTACAGACGACTTGGCTTGGAGGACTGGTGTGCCTTACCATACAACAAATGTAACCAACATGCCAAACTAAGGAGTCCATAGGCAGCACCTGTTTGTCACCAGCCATGATGGCAAAAGAATGTTCCTGACTTTATCTTGATGTGAAGCAGCAGGCTTTCCTACAAACAGTCTCTTTTTTTTCCCCGAGTAAATATGACAGATAGAGTTGCTTTGCTTCTAAGAAAATCCTGCAAAAATTCTGAAGATGACTGCTGGTGGACCTCACCACAGATGGGAAGCCTGGGCAGTGTGCCATGGCAGGTCTATCTTATACTGTATCTTTGGATGTTCCCAGCATCAGAGGGAGCATAAGATACGATAAATTTTTATCCCTTTTGTGGAATATTAAAAACGTTGTTAAATTTCCTGATAGTGTTTTTTGCCTTGCTTTCTAGGATCAAAAAACGACCAGCACCTCCTCATACCAAACAGTATCTGATCTGGTGCACACAGATTCATAAGATTTCCTACTTACTGTTATTAGCATTATTTTGACAGAAATCACAAATCATTTTCTGTGATGCCCTCTATACCTACTGCTCCTGCCCAGCAAAGGGCCTGGCTGTGACTCCATGGCCACAGAAAATCCTCCTGGTGACACAGGTATTGTGTAGGACACCCAGGAGGCAGTGGTGACTGGCCGGAGGGCACCAACCTTCACCCATCTGCGATCTGGCCAGGAGGGAAGGGGAAGAAGTGGCTCCTGCTGTGACCAGAGAGAAGGTCCTGGGGCCCAGGTGCAGCTGGCCAGCAGCTGGATACAGCATGTCCAGGCAAAAGAAAAGCAATTCTTGCCTGCATGTTTGGGACAACACAGACAGATGCTGCTTACAAGATAGGCAGAGAAAGGCAAACCCTTAAACTTCAAAGAAATTTCTGCTTTTAGGAGTGTTTACTGCTTATGAGTAGGACATATTTTGCCTCAATCCAAGTGACCCAGGAGTACTTGTGAGGTCTCTCTACCCCTTTCCTTAATAATTTGTGCAATGTAGATAATGAGAATTGCTTTGCAAATAATTTTGCAGCTGTAAAGTGCTTTGAGATAACGAGATGAAAGACACAGGGAGCCTCATCTTGCCAAGAGGAGATCTGTCAGGATCTCCCAGAACTGTGCCCAGTTAATATTCAGGCTAGTGAGATATTGCAATTGAACATTTCAGGTGATTTCTCACAGTGGCTGCAAGCAATTATTGGCACCATTTCCCCAGATTTTCTCTCCCTGCAGGCTTTGGTATTCAGCCAGATCAGCTTTTGTCTGTCTCTCTTCCCTTAGTGAAACTATCATAGATGTTGGCTTACTGACAACCAGGCACAAAAATAGCTAATTACTTGCAGCCCACCTGAGGGGAATCCTCCCAGGCACCTGGGAATCTAAGTCCCAAAATACAATAATCTCTAAGGCTACAACCTTATTTTGTAAATATATACTTTTACATAAGTATCTACCTATAGGAGATAATTCTCAGTCTTCATCCAGGTTTCTCTTTCTGGGCATAGGACAGAGAAAGGCAAATTAAGGTAGAGTTCAACTCAGGCAGCGCACTGAGTGGAGGCATCCTAATGCCAAGCAGTAGGAGATGTACCTTGTGAGACAGGCATGCTGCAATCCTGTCCACCTCCTGCCACTTATGCATCTAACCACCAATCTGAGCAGACATTGGTGTGTTTATGTCCACTGAGCTGAATACAACAGAATTGATCCTGCTCCTCAATGTCTGTGGCAAAAAACAATGACAATTTTCTTTTTCTTCTTTTCTGATTAGAGGGTTGGATTATGGTTATTGAATTGCAGTTAATCACTTCAGAGTGATTTTTTTTCATACTTAGTTCTTGGTCTCTCCTCTCTACTCAGAACCTGTTGCAAATCCTATGATTTATGGATTTGTCCTTAAGTTAACAGTTGTGTCTAGCAGAGTGGAAGAGATCCTCAGAGGTTTTATTCAAATCTGAGTACAGTTTGCTTCACAGAGGAACAAATTATTGCCCAGATTATCCGGGAGGGAAGGAAAAAAATATGCACAGCAGAAAAACCTTGCACACACCCTGCTGTCAGTGTATTTCATACAGTTTTTGGATGTGAGGTATTTAAATATCTGGAGGCTGGACAGTTCTAGCTGTATCTTTTATAAGGCCTTTACAAACATCTGTGATGTGTGAGATGCATCCTCGCTGATGGACTCCCTAATGATACAGCCATTCTCAGAGTGAGTGCTATGAAAATTACTTCATAACATCTAACATAATCATAAGCAATATCATTTCCCAAATGCCACCAAAATTGAAACTGGAACAAGTTTCAGCCATCTAAGCATCTGACCACTTTCTTTCTATAAAAGGCTTGTCCGGGGAAGAAAAAGAAAAGGAGCTGGTAAGCCTCTCTGAGGCTAGAGGGAATAAATGATGCAGCAGTTATTATTAACAAAGCTAGAGGAATTGTACATAAAATAAATAAAATGCATTTATAGTTCTATTTATAATATTTATTATGGGCATTTCAAAGTCATGCATATCTTATTTATTATCTTATTGTCAGCATTGCCCTGGAGAATAATATTTCAAACAATCAGTGAAGTTTCCAGAGGTGTCCATTGTGAACTCTATTTTTAAGACCTATGAGAGCAATAGACATAAAAGTTCATATACATGATAAAAGCTTGGGACTGGAGTTTATTGTGCCATATATATGTACATAAATATTTAAGCTACTAAGCAGAAAGCATGGAGTTGTGTGGGCACCATGCTCAGATAATTTCCTCTCCTTTGTACTTTTCCTACTGAACAAGTAACCAACTTTGTGATCTGTTCTGACATAACAAATCATCGTGTGGCTGTGTCCCTATTGGTCACTTTTGTCATTAGAATTTATATTCCTAGACCAGTTAAGTATAGAAGTTACTCTATTAAAGTAATTGTGACTTCCAGTTAGTCCAAAGAAGATGCTAGAAAAACACAGATCATTTCTGTTTACATGTTGGCTCCTCTGTGTCAGTTTATCAGTAGATGACAGCTTTCAGTTTTGCCATTGCTATAGACAGATTATTTTTTATGTCAGAGAGATAAAGAGAACGAATATTTTCAATTTTTATAACACAAAAAAGCTGCCAAGAATTTGAAAAATTAGAGGCTGAGTTTGCTCTTCCTTAACGCAGATTACTATCAGGACAGCATTGTGTATTGTGTCATTGGAATCAACCTCATAAGTTCTGACTGAAAAATTATTGTTCTTCTAGCAAAAAATGTTTTATAAAAATGCCTGCTTTTTAGTATTATACAAGCCCAGATTTCCTTATGAAGTCTCCCAGGTAATCCTGTAGTGATGAAAAATAAGAACTTTCCAATATTTCTTAGAAGTATATTTGTTTGGACAACTGTGCATTCTAATGAAATACTAAGGGCTGCCAGGAATCCTGTTTTATGGATATTTTTCAGCTTTGTTCTAGACTATTATAATGTTAACATATAGATATACAATATTAATGCGTTCAGATATTAATATTTTATTAAATATATTTATCTCTCTGGTTGCGCTTGATATTTAAATAACCCAAGTTTTATTGCATTTTAGTTGTAGAGAACAATGTTTTCTGTGGTCAGACCAGTTAAACAGCCATCACATTACCACTTAATCAGAATTTTAATATCTACCTTTTGATAATAGTCCTTTCAATTCTTTCCTCTATATTCTTTCCTTTTTCTCATCTTCTTTGTATGTTTACCTATCTGAATATTGTCTAAAACATTAATAGCTTCTAATCATATGCTTGTATTATTTTACATAATAATATCCTTATTTTTTCTTTTGTCTTTCCTTATATTTTTCTTTATAAATATTACTGTTCTTCAAAATTTAATTGTAGTTCTGAAACTGATATATCTCTCTTTCTATGATACTTAACTTTTCTTAAAAAAAGAAAAAAAAAAAAAAAGGGGACAAAGCTAACAAAAGAAATAAAGATGCCTGAGTGCTGGTGTGCTGCATGCTTATCTCCCATACTCATTGTGAGCCTTCTTCCGGTCTTCATCTGTCTTTGGAGTACAAACACTCCCATATGCAAATATACTAAAGTAACAAAACTCTGATCAGCCCTTCAGAGAGACTTCTAGCATGTTCATCTACTATAAAAAATACACTCTTTTCCTGTTAAGTAGTCTTTGCTGTCTGTGCTATCAGTACTAATTTAGAGACATCTAATTTCACTAAAAAAGTAATGAAAATCCAGATGAACTTCACAATCCTTGCTGTGCACAGTCTCTCCATGAATTCAAATTCAATTGCTAGTCTCTCTATTTTTCTTCTTTAGTAGCAAAATCAAGTTAAATTACTGTCATAGAAAAAAGAAGTCCATGAATATGTGTATTTTTGTAATGAAATTTTTAAGATAGTTCTAAGTACCTTTTAACAGAAAAAAAAGTCACTTTAAAAAAAAAAAAAAAAAAGGAAACCTGAAAGCTTCAGTCACGACTCTGTTATTAACTGTACTTTGATTTTTCCAAAATTCTGGCTGAATCAAAGTATCCAAATGCTGCCTCTTACCATTGTAATGAACAATTCCTCTGTCATTCTTGGCTGTAGTATACATGACCTGAAAGGAGAACACATGGAGATGCAATTGAACTGAAACTCAGACAACTGCAAGAAAAAACTCTTAGAAGATTCTTTTCAGGGCCTGAACAATCTGATGAAAATGAATCTACACAGGAACCACTAACTAAAGGCAATTGAAATGCCTATGATTTATGCAAGAAAATAGTGAAAACTTGAAGATTGCTCTTTTGCTAACTTTGCAAAGCCTAGGGAATTGCTGGCTGATGAAAACCATTTATGTAAAGTAACAGCTGGGTTTCCATTTCCTTCAGCTATTCTGTATTTGAGAAATAATTGCACATTTGCCATCAGCAACATTTCTTTCAGCACTTACACAGTGACAGAACTATTTGAAAGAGAATCAGCTTTACAATAATCCCTGAACAAAAGGAACCAAAAACCTCAATGTCTCCCAAAACAAACAAAATCCTCTAAAATCTCAACTCTTTCCTCATGGAACATTATTTTTTCCACACCTTACAACCAAAGGACCAGCCAACCCCTGGGCAGTGCAGGGTCTGTTGTGGAGGTCAGGTGAGGGTGCTCAGAGTCCAAACCCTGCCCTTTTCTTGCTGATACCCAGGACATAACCAATATAGAAGCCTCACTCCAATTAAATCTAACTGCTGGGTTTATGTCCTAAACTTGCTCTTCTTGAATTCAGCTACTCAACAAAAGGTTATGGCCTAGGGTGAGGTTTTATTCCATGTTATTTATAGCTTCTCAACTCATCTTTTAATCACAGAAGGAAGATGCACACTCAGGAGCATAAGCACATATAGCTCCTCCTGCAACCTGCTTCCCTCCAGTAATTGCAGTGAGGAGGTTTGATGTTCAAGGACTTTATGATGAATGTCTTAAGGCTTTCAGAAATCTGAAAAATCTTCCTAACTGCAATTTTGGAGTCTTATTTATCACACAAGTTAATCTCAGTTTTTCACTAAGTAAAGCACAATTTCTTTGTCTGGCAGCAGAATATCACCTTTATTACAGGTTAGTGACAACAGTGTTACTAGTAGGGAATCTGTCAAAACCTGATAGAGGCCTGGAGTAAATAATATGCCCTTGCCAGAAGGTAAGTCCAGCAATTATATATATTTGCTAAAAATTCATTGCAACATCTTTGATAAACCCTTCAGAGTTCAATCAGTGCTTTCTTTTTCACTGACAGAGATTTGAAGGTGCTTAGAGTATATTTAGTTTGAATTTGTCTTTTAATAGCTTTGCCCAGGTTCTGAATAATATCAGTTTAATCTTCCAACCTAATCTGAACTATTTCTAAATATAGTGGACTTTGTTTCATTATGCTTTTTATGAATCGACCACTTTATGGGCATTGGACCTTGGTGATAAAAGCAGGTTTCTATGTCTCTCTTTATTGAAGACTTTGAAAAAAACAAAACAGGATTTAAGATTTAGGAAGATCTATCTCAACTGTATGCACATGAGGTGCCAAGAGGACAAAATGATGATGGGCTCTCTCACACTCTTCTTGGAAATCAAGAGTGGATGTGTCTCTGAAGTGCTATGCAGTAATGTCCCTGCACTTACAGAAAAGGAGGAACTGGTCAAGGATGTGAAGGTCAGGGGCAGCCTTGGTTGCCATGACCATGAGATGGTGAGGATCAGGATCTCGGGGGGAGTGTTCTACAAAAAGCAGAGCTGCAACTCTTGTCTTCAAAAGAAAAATCCAGGGGTGAAATGGTTTTCCCAGAGAGGTTGCATCGTCTGCATCCTTGGAGATATTCAAAACCTAACTGGACACAATCCTGAGCAACCTGCCATAGCTGATACTGTTTTGAGCAAAGGGAATTTACTACAGGACCCCAGTGCTTCCTTTCAGCCTCAGCTACTCATCAGATTCCCTGGTATTTTACACTCATAGAGATTATTATAGTAAAAAGCTCTCTACAAAAGCTGGAGTCTGATGGGAACCACCTCAGCTACTTATGGAAAGATGGAGATTAAAATTATATAGATCAATTAAAAGATCTTTGTAGTTTGGTGTATTTTGACATATGCGACAAAGACCTTCATAAGATTCTCCACCAGAAATTTCTTGATTGTCCACATCCTTTATCCAAATTGGAAAACACAGACTTAAACCCTCAAATAAAGCATCTAGGATGAAAAGCAAAATCTTAGGTATAACATAAACCAAATGTCGTATAATGATAGTATACATCATTTATATTACTATAATATATGTGTAATCATCTTGATAACGGCATTTCTGTCTTTCAGGTATTTTTGCTTCAATGTAAGAAGTTATCCCAGCTTTCTGATAGACTTTTTTTGTGAGGCATGACTAATTTGTGTTTTTACAACTCCTTTCATCACATGAAGCAAACAACCTTTCCATCTAACAGGTAAACTTCATGTGACTGGGATATAAAGCCTGTGGCTCTGCAACTCCTGATTTCTCTGTAGGGATGTATGAAAACGTTAATGTAATCATCCCATGACTGGAACTAATCTCTATGAAATACCAGAACATCAGGCAGCTTAGAGCACACTGAACACAAACCTATGTCCCCAAATGGGGTTTCAGCACTGTGTCCCTTCTTCTCTTTTTTTATTATTTTGACTGCTACAATAGCCCTGCCTGACAAATTCCCCAGCTTTGGATCCATGGCCACCAAAACACTCCCTACAATGCACAGATTGTGTAGGACACTGCAAGAGTGGCTAACAGGGAAAGCACCAAGCTTCAGTCTGGCCTGGAGGAAAGTGGGTCCAGCCACACCTGGAAGAAAGGGCCTGGGAAGTGGGAAAGGCTAAAGGTCTTTTCTGGCAATCTAGAAACAGCAAGGTACACAGAAAACTAAAGATAGTAGAGCAGATTTTATACAGACTTCACTGAATGATGGAACAGAAAAATCAACCTTTGCCTTAGAAACTGTTTTATCACTGTGGAGAAATCACCTGACTAGTGAAGGTGGCTGTAATTTCACTGGAAAATAGTTTCACAAAGACTACAAAAGTTTGGAAGAGTCAGAATCTATAAAGCTTGGGCCTGATTTTATGAGAAGTGTGATAGTATTGTATAACTTGGAGTTTCCATTCATTAATGTTATACAGATGATTTTTTGGAAAAAAAATGGTATGTATTTAAACAGCTTGAACAGTTATGATCTCACTTTCTAGGGGAATTGCTAAGTGGTTTTTGTCTTTGCTAGCATTCAATTAATTTATGCTTACTATTTCATTGTTCATTTTGAAATGATTTTTTACAGTTAAATAATTCATTGTTCCCCAAAGCACTCAACCACCTGCTCATCTTTCAGTACATACTTCCATCTTATGGAAACTGGATTTATACCTTCTCCTATTTAATTCCCTGAAGGCACAAAACCAGTGTAGGAAGTCCAGAGTTTCCATGGCTCATATCACCACTTAAATATTATTTATTTGAAGTGATTGAAATAGAGCTATTTAATAATAGAAAAGAAACACAGAGGAAGCACACAAGAAGGCACTTAGGAGCTTCTTTAACAGATATGGGTTTGCTCCTTGGAATATTAATTGTGTTAGAGGAATACATGTTTTCTCTTAAGGGAGACATTCTGTCTTTCCCAAAGATATTAGTATTCATGAAAATAATCTTTCTCTTTTTTCCCCTTGTCTTGATGAGAGTCTAATGGACTTCAAGGATTAATTTAAGAAAAAAAATCTTTTTTATATGAAATCAGCTTTTTTTTTGTGCTTGTCTTCCTTGAACCTAGTGGAAAATCTCCCTGAAATTGAAATGTCACAAGTAGATTAGCTAGGTCACATTTATGGGTATGTGCTTTTGGAGATGATTTAAATTAAATAATGCATGTAACAGAGGCTGCTGCTAAACTGCTAATCTTCCAGGGGGGCTTGAGTTTTGTGCTAATTAGAATAATTATCAATCTCTTTTTCAGAAGCAGAAAATGTTCTCTTGTGGCATTGTAAAGGCTTATGTTGGCTGTGTTGGCTCCTCTACAGTCAAAGTTTCCTAAAAACTCCATATCTGGGAGAATGACCATCTCCCCTGAGTATAAGGGGAGCCTGAGAATCTGGGCAGCTACCCTATATCTCAAAACCTGTGAATATTCCTGCTGCCACCTTGCTGTCTCCTTCAGATCCTTGAATTATCTGAGGAGGTGTCTTTTCATCTCCGTTATCTGTGGTCCTTTCCCAAACTAAGCATAAAGAAAGAGATCTTCGGTTTCCTACTTTCCAAGGGCTTCCTCAAAAAAATGTAAACCAGCCCACACAGAGAAAAGTAAACTAAGATGGGAAAGGAATTCTGAATGATTTCCAAGTGATTAAATAAGGCACTAAATCCACTTTTTCAATACTTTTCACATACATGGAAAGCAATTGGAACTAAAGAATTTAAAAAACACTTTAAAAATTTTTAAAAAGAATAATAAAGTGCTTTCCCCACTATTTTGTTCTATATAGTTTAAGCAGTGCAGAATCAGTCTTCTACCTTGAAAAATATTAAATAATGATTCCCTCCCAAAATAGAGAATTTGTAAAATCCTGAATCTGGTATAGAAAGTAGCTAGTTTATCATTTATCTTAATTTCAATCCAGATTTTACAAACCTTCTAGTAAAAAAAATAATGAATGATTCTAAAATAAAATTTGCATTTGATACCAGAATGGGAAATAATCTAGTTTTGAAAATTTCAGATATATCACATGTACAACATCAAGACTTTTTTTAAAATATTGCCAGTAAAAGGACTTATCAAAACTACAGCTTTTCTATTTTCACTTTCTATTTTCACTGTCCGTTTAAATTTTAACAAAAAGCCCATTACAACAAAGAAATTAACTCTTCCAGATTTGGGGAGTTTCCACAAGTAGTTTCATATTTTATTTTAATTTCCTTGCTAGTAAAGACATGGCAGAAATAAGCCAACTATTACTATTTACACACTTTTTCTGCCTTTAATTCTGGTGACACTAAATGAAAGCTTGAGAAATCAGAAACTTTCTGACTAATGTTTGCTGGGAGGTGTCACTACTGGCAGCTGAGAGAAAGAGAAAATTCCCCAGCAGTTACAGGTGCATTTGCAATCTGCAAAGAAATCCCATGTGCAGTTTTTCTGAGTGTTGATGTCTAGAGTAAAATGAGTTGAAACTAGCATGATTGTGTATCTTTTCTTAATTATTGATCAAAATTGGATCGGGGTCCTTGAATAGGATTTGCTCCATGATGTCATTAGGATAAGCATCAGTAATGTGTTTCTCTCAAAGTATTTTGTTCCCTTCCAGTGGAGATGTTGTCTTTCTGACAGACTTTCTGGAGCAAGACATTTCATAAAATCCATGCTCCTGTGATTGGCAGAAGGTTCCTCTCATGACTGAGTTTTTTCACTCACTTTCTTATTTTTAATTATGGTTACAGGGCAGTTCAATAATGCATGTTACCTAATGTCATCTTGTGACACTAAAAAATGTAAAATCTATTTCTAAAACCATTCCTGATAGCAACCAAGTAATGAAACAAGTAATAAAAAGATCTAGGCAAATCCATTTTCTGGACATACTTGTACTGTCATGTGAGGCTCAAAAACCAGAACTGTACTGCATATTCTACAGGTACTATGCCATAACTTGCAGTTTTCTTATAACCTTTCCTGCTAAAAAGCTAGACAGGCTTTTGCATTTGCTTTTTAACAGCCTTTTTATGAACAGCAGCTTGGGAAAAGGTAAGATTTGAAACTTACAGTAGGTTTTTTTCATGTACAAAACTGTGTGTTTGTGATTTCTCATCCACAGTAATAATATTTCCTGGTAAATGCACTTTTCCCATGTTGCATTTACTGTCTTACCATACTTTTAAAGACAGTGAGATTTACAAGGACATAATTTTTGGCCCAGACAATTTATAATTTTCCCATGTTAAAAAACCCCAGAATACCAAGTTAGCAAATATAACTACTTCTGGCTTGCCTTCCTTGTGTTCTACTTGCCCCAGAAGCAGAGTTTCACCCTCTTTGAAAGATTATTTTAATTACCTATCTCTTTGTGAATTTCCCATCACTCTCTCACCCACTCAGAAGAACAAAAAGGGCATCAAAGACCAGAAATTCTCCACAACTGCATAAACTTTCAGGGTTCAAGTTCTCAACATAAACCCTTTAACAGTGGCAAAGCTGTGGAAAACAAATCAAAGCCTTATAAAAATAATTTCCCTTAAATATATTAGCAACTAATAACATCCCTTTTACTTATGTTTTAATGTGACAAACACCCATCAGAACAAATCACAAAGTCAGCCAGGGAAATTCCCCCTAAAAATGGCATGACAGACATTTCCTCACAGCATGGGCTAGAAGTACACAGCTACAAATAGTATAAGGGAACCAAATTAGAAGGTGGAGGTTAAGCTTTCAGGATTTTGAACATGCCAAAATTAGAAATGGTTTTACAGTTTCAGCTTTGTTCATTGTACCAGGCGGCATCGCTTCTGAGCCGCAGGGCGATGTTTGTCTTCCTCACCTCCCAGGCTCAACCACCTCCTCTCACCAATCTCCAGCACATCCCCCGGGTGCAGGGTCCTTTCCCACCTCCAGCCTCACCTGACTGCATATCTTGCCCTTTGGGTGGGCAGGTCACACTCTGCAGCTCTGGCCTTCTTTCATGAGAAGGAGAAAAGGCACGTGTTGGAGAGGCAGGAAACCACAAATGCCTCAATGCAGACCCAGAAACTGCTCAAAGCCTGCAGCTTTGCACCCAGTTACTGATCCTGAGCAGGATGTTTGTGAGCAGGGGCTTGTGCAGCTGACCAGGTGTGTGGGCACACCTCAGTGGAGATGAGTGCTCCTGCGGAAGGTTCCTCTGTAGCCTCATGAGAGCTCTGCAGCCAGGGAAGGGGCAGAAAAGATTGTGCCTAAAGACAAACTAGTCTCTGCTGGAACAGGACACTTCTCTAGGGGCTGTAATATGGAGAAAGTCAGCAACTGGTCTCAGAGTGATTCATCTGACAAGCTTCAAATCCCTGCCAAAGGGAGAGTGGTAACAGAGATTCTCAACTAAAAGACTTTGCATCACACATCAGCTTTAATCCAAATCTTGGCTATAAATAGATTTACCTGTGACTTTCTAAGTTCAAAGCTGAACCCTTGTGCCTCTAAAATGCCACCCAGAGGCGGGCCACTTGGAGCAATTGTGGGAAACTGGAAAGAAAACTGTACAGAGGAGAGCTCCTGGTAGTGTTAATGCAATGCTGCTGCTTCCAGCTGGAGGGCACATTTCTTGTGCCAAAGACAACCGTGTCCCTCTGAACACAAACAATTCCTTTCTTGCCTGTACACCACAGGTGAACAACAGACCCTGCAAAACTACTGCTGCTCTAGATGAGAAAGGCAGAGAGGAACAAGAAAAGGTTCTCTTAGGAGCGAGGGCACACGAGCAGTTTGGCCACCAGAGGACATGAACGCGGGAAGCAGATGATAGTCACGATTGCCATCTAATGGCCAGGAGTCAGAAAACAGATGAGGGAGAGATCATACACTGTGAAGAGGAGAGGTGAAGAGCAAAGGGACTCACTTTAAAAGTGTAGGTTTGGCGCTGAGCCCTACTGACTGCTCCTATTTCTAACTGGAAATTCAATTTGTGGGATTCACAGCAGGGAATAGCAAAAGGTGTTTAGATCTGACACGGAACTTTCTATTGAGCTCTGCAAAATAGTGTGGACAGACAAGCTGTGCTTATCATACAGGCACATGTTCTGCAGGAAATGTTGCAGAACATCTACATACTTTTGGCTGTTCTTTAGAGAGTAAGAAGTAGAGAAGGAAAAAAGACCCGTTCCCATTTATCCGTTTATAAGGATGCTGCAAACAATGTCCAATGTATGTCCTTGGTTAAAGAGTATCAACTGCTCACCAGAATCTGTGTTTCTTTCCAAAGACCTCTCCAGAGTGCCAAGATAGAGGAAGAGTTTTCACCACCAGAGTGCGGTGTTTCCCTAAAAATATGAGTTGACATTGTAAAAGATACTGTCCCATTCTGCAAAAGCTGTTTTTTAACTAAAAACAACTTGAAAAAAAGAACTGCATTTTCTGAAAGAAGGTGCTCTTAATAATGATCATGCCAATGAGGGAAATTATGCTGTAAGTTTCAAATATGCACAGCTGTAACAATCTAATCACAGTGACACTTTATGGCAGCAAATATATGTTTAATGAAGTGCGTAAGTATTACCTTTAGCATGTGAATAGACAGTGCCACTAACCATGTGCTTAAAGTCAAGCAAATTATTAAGTCCTTTTGTAGATCACATCATACTTAATATGCAGATTACTGCCAGGATGACTTCCCTTCAAAAAAAATATATATAATTCAAAATATTTAGGTTATTTTGAAACTTGCACCTACTTCCCTGGAGGAGTTTGTTTTCCCTTGTTTACCCAGAGCATCATCATATTGCCATTTCCCAGACATTCTGTGTCAAGATTAATCCTCTTCTTTTTTTTAAGAAACGTTGGAGGGAGGAAAATATCTAAAGATTTTCTTTTGAAAACAAGTGTTACCCATTAATTATGGTGTCTGTTCAACAAACATAGTATATAGTTCAAACATGCAGCCTAAAACCTCTGGAGCAATCCTTCAAGCAAATGGAATGAGTAAATATAGTCAAGGAAATGGAACAAAACCACAGTCGTCCTCAACTATAGTGTTGCAGTCCACATCCACTTAACCTGTCATGCTGCAATTTAGTAAGAATACTGCTTGGACCAAATATCTACTTTTGCACCTTGCTAAAACACGTATAACTACCCCACATAAGATGTTTAAGACACAAAAAATGTCAGCTGTGCTCACCAAAAGACCAACCATCCTATTTCTGGCAGCCCAGAAACCCACTTCAGAGCAGGACTGTGTTTCTCCCCAGTGTATGGAGTGGGGGGTGGTGCACTCCCCTTAATTTTAATGAGTAAATTTTGGCTCAGGTTATACTCAACAATGAGAAGCAGATATTTCCACAGCGGCTTTGTCTGAATATTGTAGGCACTTACCTTAGTCTTAGGGTCTTTGGCCTTTGGAGGTGCACATTTCCCTCTGTGCCTGCACAGAGGGAGCCTGGAGTGACTAACTTTGAATGACTAACTATTTAAACAGCTGGCTTAAAGAAAATAAACCCCAACCATATCTTTAAGAGCACTTCTTCCCCCCCCTCCTCCAATCTCCCCCAGGAACTACTGTGATTTAGTATGCATGGCATTCCTAAAAGGGGAGGGGGGCAGGCAAGGAAGGGAGGCCAAGGAGAGAAGAAAGTAAAAAAAGTTCTTTTGCACTCTGCACCTTCCTTTCAGTTTCTTTCTCAAAACGGATGTGGGGAGCCATTAAATGTCAGCTCAGCCAGCGTGGCTCGAAGCTCAGTGTGACAAGGTCATGCAGAGGTGGCAAATGAATGTACAATGAATTCAGCAGAATATTGCTGGCTGCTGCAATTCTAATGGGGTCATGCAAGCAGGAAAAATAAAGAGAAGAAAGAACTTTTGCATAGAAATGGAAAGAAATTAAAGTATATGTGCTTTGTATGTCATACCTTGGTATATTTTAGTTTATCATTATTTTTAAGCATCACTGTACTTTCAAAACTGATCTACTACTACTGTTAGAAAACCGAGCAAGAACACTTGTGCTGGCAACTATATAAACAGTGACAGACATGCTAGAAATTTTTTCTGTGGGCAGGGGAAGAATCTGGCAGGTATGCAAAGAAAAAGGGACAGTTAGGAATGTGAGAAGACTTGGAGAAAAACACGAATCAAGCAGAGTGGCATCCATGAGAAAAGATAAGCTGTGCTTTGTTTTGTGTTATTTTATTTTGCACTAAAACCCACAAGTATATGCACATGAATGTGCACCTATACAGTCATAAAACTACATGATATGATAATGGTTTATTGTATTGAAACTTTTGACTTTTCATGACATTTGTGACCTCTGTAGTAAACCATACTTTTTTTTCCTCATGGATTTGCAAGATATAAAGAGACTCTCTTCAATAGAAGTAGATATCCATTGATCCTGCAATATTTATACAGAATGTCAAAGAACACAACAATATGCTTAAAAAAAATAAAGTTCCAAATTTCACAGCACCTTGCAAAGCATCAGCCAATATTCAAACAGGTGAGAGTGGACTGTGTCAAAATGATGCACTCCATATCCTGCCCTGGGAATCACTTCCCACCTTCATAAGACAAAATTAAAGATTTAACTACTGTTTTCGAACCTATTAATCTAATTTCTTTCCTGCAACAGGATCTGCCTGGATGACACATGAGGCAGGTGTGCTAATTTTAAATGCAACTTCCCTCAGGATGTGGAGCCTTTCAAGGATCTCAGCAGCAGCAGGCTGTCTGGCTGAGAGAGCAATTTCCCCTTACAGCTGGATTGAAAAAATACAGGAATATGTTTAGACACTTGCCTTCATCTTCTATCAGGACATAAGGTTTAAGTATTTTGTAATGGAACAATACATTTACTCATTGTTTCAAATACTCCTACCAAATACACAGGAGAAAGTGCACTGTCCTATGAGAGGCTGTGAGTAAGCTTTAGAATATGGATTAGGGAATAAAACACATAAGCATCTGCCTTGATTAATTATTGGCATCTGTTAATAAGATGCAAGTTTCTGTTTGTTCCTTTAACTGTATAAAAATGATATGATAATTCTATTATGAAGCAAACAGGTTTACATGTTGGACCATCTTGGGCCAGAACAGACACCACAGAAAGCCTTCCCTCAAAAACAGAGGGATGGAACTTGGTGTGACCTTTGGACCTCAGCTGTGTGATGTCGCTCTTGGTCTCAGTGATCCTCACACCTGCTGTGATTCCAACCCCTATCCAGAGAGGAGAAGCCAGTCCTTCAACCCAGTTCAGAAAGAGGCTTGTGCCTAAAATCATGGTCATTGCACTAACACTGACTTGTCCTCTGTCTTCACTGAAAGTCTTGGTGGTGTCAGGGTGATGGTGCCATGGGACACAAGCACCTTGATGCAACCAGCTGCTGTGAGTGGAGTGAGAAGTGACATGGGGTTGTGGTCACAGAGCTGTAAGGTCTCGCAGAGTGGAGGGTGGGTATGGCTGTGCACTGGGCTCAGAGGTGCTGCCAACCAGCAGGAATCATAGAGTCGAAGATTTCCATCGGAAAAGACCTTCAGGGTCATCCAGTTCAACCATCAACTCAGTACAGCTAAATCCAACACTAAACCGTGTTCCTTAACTGCCATATCTACACGTCCTTTCAATGGCTCCAGGAATGATGACTCAACACTTCCCTAGGCAGCCTGTTACAGTACTTGATTACCCATTTGGTGAGGAATTTTTTTCTTATTATCCATTCTAAACCTCCGATGGTGAGACTTGTTTGTGACTTGGGAGAAGAAATCAAGCCCCACCAGGCTGCAACCTCCTTTCAGGTGGGTATAGAGAGTGGTCAGGCACCTCCTCAACCTTCTTTTTTTCCAGGCTAAACAAGCCCAGCTCCCTGAGATGCTTTTTATAAGACCTGTGCTCCAAACCCTTCACCAGCTCTGTTGCCCTTCTCTGGACATGCTCTGGTACCTTTCTTCTGGTGTATTTCTTCTAGTGAAGGGCCAAAAGGCTTGATTTATTCCAGACCTTAGCAACCCAGACATTCCACTTTGGTGAGTGCTGTGGGTTTAGGCTTGGTTGGGCTCAGAGATGAGGAGATGAGGTGTGACAGAATGTTTTTGGTGATTTTTCATTGGTTGAGGTTTTTTTGGTGTGTGGTTGGTTTAGGGAGGGGGGTTTGTTTGTTTGTTTGTTTGTTTTCTTTTTTCTCAAAAAAGAAAACATTTAGAAATGGAACATAGCATTGAAAGTCTGCATGGAAAATCCTGTGGGTAGCAGATGTGTCTCTCCTGCCTTTCAATGCATAAAGTTCTGCTGTTCTTCCACCTTTTTTCATGCCAAAAGGAGAATCATCCTTATAATTTTTCAACAGGAGAATTGTCAATATTTTGGAAGCCAGTATCTCTCCAGAATGTATAAAACATAGAGAAACATTTCCGTGCAAGGTTTCTTCACATTGAGATACAATTTTTAGGTCTTTATTTCACAAGAAAGGCTTCCATTAACATCATTGTGACCAGTGTGGGAAGAGGACACTCACGCAGGGATCAGCTTCAGCTCCATTGATGTCTTTGTGCAAACTGCAGTACTTTCCCCTCAGTAATATGGCACAAAGGGTGGCCTTTATGGCTTACACCATAAGTTTAGAAATCCTTAAAGAGCCCAGTTATTTGCCTGAAAAATGCAGGAACAGGCAAGAGTCTTAAGATCCAAATAAACCTATTTCTTGTGGGAACCTCCTCACTCAGTCAACAGATCCCAGGTTAAGTTGTCAAATCTACTTAATGTTGACTTTAAAGGGAATTAGGTACCCAAGTATCTGAGAGTCTGGGTAGTTCACTGGTTAATACTAAAGGACTACAGATCTCACCTAATATTAGCTATCTAAAAGTTAAGTGACTATTGTGAGGTAGTCCTTCTACACTCTCCTGTGGTCAATGGGATGGCAGTGAGAGGAAACTGGAGAGTGATTCATTTCCTCAACCTCTATCCTTGGATTGGCTGAATCATCTAAGGCTGCTGCACTGATTGTGGGAACAGTCTGGGCTACAGCTGCAGACTGACTTTAGGTAGGATGACTAGTATCCTCTGCAATGCTTTCACCAGCCGTCAGGATAATCAGGGAGTGTCCATTTTTTCTGTAAGTGAGACTAAGTTTTCCAAGTCACTTCAATTTTTTTGAAAAATACTGTGACTGTCAGGCTGCTAATAAAAATCTCCCTCTCAAAACACCTCTCACCTTGGTAGAGGACTGATTGCTGATTCTTACTTTTAGTGGACATATTTTATAGGGGTGTCCCCATCCTGGCTGTATGTTCCCAGTTTGGTTACAAGAACAGGAGCAGTCTCATGGGCGCTAGGAAAGACAGGATATTTTACACTTACTAATTTCCCATTATCCAAAGAGTTAGATGGGCTTGATTCTTGTTGGCAGTTCTTTATCATGATGTTATCGTCTGGGTATTTAATCTTTTTTTCTGAGGCTTGAAGTTAGGCTGTTAAGTATATTATGATGCTGTGTTTCTGCATTCCACCATTTAAAAATGAGTGTAGACTTTGACCTTTACAGCTTTTCAGAGATCTCTCTTGTCTCTTCCACATTCTTTGAAGAACCCCCGAAGTTATTACTTTTATTTGCTGCATAAATATCTTGTCAAATTTCATCAGAATGATTCAGCTCAACCTCACTGCCTAATTCAATGTTCCCTTAGCTTGAATGCCACTTCTGCCTTCATCTGTCTAAACTAGTGTGATTAAGTCCTCACAGAATTTAGCTTTTGGCACCCAAAGGTGTAAGGTATTTTCTTACTTTCCTTAAAATTTCATAGGGAGGCTTAAATTTTAGCCACTCATTTGCTCAGAAATTTTTATTTCATAATTGTGGATACTTAGTGTTACTCACCCCATATTAAGGTAAATGGACATCACCAACTAGAGCGAGTGATAGGGAATACGACCTTCTGAGACAAATCCTAGGAGGTACATCAAACTTTAGGAGGTCTGGGGGAATGGGAAATCCTGTGATTTCATGTTCCTTCTGGCCTCTTGTCCCATGACAAGTGGTTTCAAGACATGCTCCGTGCACTCATGCTTGTGAATGTTTTCAGCCCACCATGATGTGAATGAGGTGAGGTTCAAGATGCTCTCCTAGTATATTAAAATTTTAAGCCCATAGGGTCTGGGTAGCTCCATCTGCCTGGAGGGTGCCCCCTCCTTGGTGCCAGAGTGCAAAGAGCACTAGCATGCACTGCACCTCTGCTCTGCAAAGGGCCAGGGGACACACAGGTGGAGGACAGAGGGGTTCAGCATCTCCCTGAGCACCCGTGGAAGGCACCACCTGTGGGAGATGCCTCTGGTCCCTCCCTAGTCTAACCCAGCAAACACAATTACAAGCAGACTGCATCTTCTCCTGCAGCTTCCTGAGCTCCCATTGTAGGCTTCAGGACAAGTATGGTAGCAACATTAAGGCAAATTTGGCTCTTTTCCCTGCTCTCCAGGCTGCACACTGAAATGTTCAGTGAAGCATTGCCTATCTTGGGCATCTGGATTACAGCAGGCTGGATTTCATCCATCTAATGCTGATGATGTATTTCTAAAATCTCAGAGGAATACTGATATTATGCAACTACATGAGTACCTTAATACATCATTTGAAAGGTGGCAGGTTTATATAAAGTATTTAAGATGCTGAAAGAAGAATTATCCCAAATACCCATTTATATATACAAAGTCATTTTACAGTGTCTCTTGAAATCTTGCCCCCCCAAAAAAAGCTTGGGTCAAAACTTTGTGTCAGAAAATAATTAATCAGTTATCTGAGGTCGACTGATCAGTCTCACTCTTTACTTCATTCTTTCTCCATTACCAAATCCTTTCTTAACCTTTCATTCCTTTCCTTTGCCCATTAATTGAAAACAGTAGCTTTCTCTTCTCAAGAAGCACTCGAAGTATCAAAAGAAAGTCTCTGATGTCCTCATCTAAGCTGATATCACACACTCTCAGCCCTCCTTGTAGTCTGGGGGTAGCAGGGGGTGACCACCAAACCACAGGACAAAGACAAATGCCAATGGAATACTAATTTAGATAATATCCATAGCATATCTTAGCTGGTGCAAAAGAAATAATAGACTCTTTTAAGATTTTAAATTCCAGGTGAGTTACTATGGATGCTGGGTACAGACGGGCAACTAACCAGATTAATAAGCATAAATGATTTTAAGCCGGCTCACTTTCTCTGTTATCTCCCCTGAATCAAAAGGGACTTTGGATATTCTAAAGATTCAATGGCTGAAATAAAAAGAGCAGACCTATGTGCAACTTCTTTGCCTGTGCCTAGTTTCAGTTATTAAAGGCAAAGGGTAATCAAACTGCTGAGCTCCAAAAAATTGCTTAAAGCGTAATGACATAGGATGGCTCATTTTGAACAATCCATTCATAAATGCATTAATGCAACTCATGTACGGCCCCACTTGGCCTTACCTCAGCAAAAGAGTATCCCCTGCAAACACCAGCTCTCTGTTTCATGATATTATTTATTTTCACCCTAGTTGTATTTTGTTTGCTAGGCATTACTATTAAAATCATGATTGTAGAGCTGGTGAAAAGCAGATGCAGATGCACATAAGGAAGAAGGACTGGTTTGAACTGCAATAAAGACCACTTGGTGCCATTTTCCATCTCATTCAGAAACTCTGCTCTGTTCCAGTCTAAAAAGGGAAACAATACCCAGGAGCCAATGAGTAATACAAAAGTAATCAGTAAGTCCGAAAACTTCATCAAGCCATTAAATGAATGACTAGTTTGCTCTCATCTGGGACAACTGCCTAAGCATTCAGTAGCAATAATATCACTCTGGCTAGACAAGCAAGGTTGTACCATGTGCGTGACTGAACCGTGGTCACCGTGCTCTTCTCTGGTCTCTGCCTAGAAAACAGAGAGGCAGTCTCAAAAGCCATGACAAATATCCATCTTGAGGGAACCTGGTTGGGCTGCATTGGTAACTTTCAAAATAAGACCATAAAAAGCATCCTGATGAAGATTTAATAAAGGTGATGAATGACACATTGAAGAAAAAGAATAACTGGAGATATCTGTTTATCACTTGCCCTCATGGCAAAAGCAGATCTCCAGTGACAGTGAAACTCTGTGCATCTGCTGTTGGTACAAAGATTTCTCATACAACTGAAAATTAACAATGTGAATTCCCACTAGGTATCAAGGAGAAGAGTTTGGTAAAACTCATGAAAAGTGACAGGAACAAATGCCCAGTTACAGTCTGTTCTCCTGAAGGAATATGAAGCCTCATGCCTCACTCCAGTGCACAGTGGGCTTCTCACATCAGTAATGGCTGCAGAAGCATCCATGTCACAGTCTTTGCATGGGTCCTTACAACTCTGCCATATTGATCACTTACGGCACTCAGACATGAATATTTACCTCCAGCCTATTTTTCCTGCTGTTTCTAATGCATGGCACTATTTTTTCCTCACTATCTGAGTTCAGAGTCCCCATAAAATGTTTCCCATAAGTTTGGGGTTTTTTTAATAAAGCAGTTACCTGTTCTTGTTTAATCTCTGTTCTTCTAGGTCTTGCATTCTAATGTCTTAGGAAGCATCATCTTAATATTTTCCAGAAGCAGTATTAACACATCATAGAATATTTTCTGAGCATATGTTAAAACTCCAATTACAGTTCAGCTAATGAAGCCATACAAATGTTTAATTAAATGAAACATATGCAGTGCAGTCTACTCACCAAAGTACTTGCCCAGCAGTTGACTGTAATGAGATTATATGGATTCCTATCAGATCTGCTTCTTCAAAACTTTTGAGGTGACTTACTGACTTAGAATATTGAAAATTAAATTGAAAACCAGTGAGTGCTCATCTCTCTGACTGCAGGTTGTTCATCACTGAGTCCCTCATTCTTACCAAGAACAGGAAAATGAGAATCCTCAGCATTTCGTCTTGACTAACTCCCTTCATATTTCTTGCTCATCCTTTCTTCCCTCAGGAAGGAAAAAACACGATAAATTGTAGAGTTTCTGCTTTGCCTCTGTGGATTTTAACTTTAAAAAATGGACAAAACTAGTCTTCAAAATCTTTGTTTCATCTTCACAATGAATTGTCTTATTTTCCAAATACAATGTAAACAGCAGCTATTGGCAAAGTCAGGAAATCCAAAGCAAGTTATTTATGGAGCACATAACCATGGAGTTAGATGTCCATATGCTGCAGAGGGATGAGGATGGTGAAGCAATTGTGCCCAGTGGTATGAGCTCAAGAAAGATGTTTGAACAAACACCAACAGACTCTTTTATATCTTGTTGAAGTATTCTATGGATTAATTGAGACAGACTACTAAGTATCATCCTCCTGCTATCAACGGAGTGGCATTCCTATTTTTCTGATAACCCCATATTACTCTGGGAGAGGAGATATAATTTTAGATTCCTTATATTAATGAATTTTAGAAAAGAAAAGCATACTACCTAATTATTAATATTCCCTTAATGATCAGAACCTTCCTCATGGCAGCATGTTGGAGTTGCAAACACAGAACAAAAATATGGGTTTATAGTCACTCCAAGAACTGGAACAGTAATTTTGCTCACCAGCAAGTGATAAATTAAGTTCTTGCTATAACTCTGCCCCAGGATCAACAGGAAAGAGTCTCTTTAGACCACTGCAATTCATTACTCACTCAGCAATGAAATCAGCCCACATTTATGGAGTCCTAGTCCCTCACTCTTTTGAAGAATTTGAAGCAAATTTGAGATTTTTCAACTTCATAGCAAAGATGGTGATAGTTGTAAGATACATGTGAACAACAATTTTGTGCATGAACCTACTGAAGGGCTATGTTTCAATTCAGTATCATCTTTTAATGGGTGAAATTGTGTGGTGCTAAGGAGAGGTGGGGTGCTCCAGTATGATGAAGCTTTTCAGGAAATCCATCTGGCTGAGGAGCCTGAATTATATATATATATATGCTATAGGTACATATACATGTATATAAGGATTATCATCACCACCATCTCTGGCCACATTCTCACAGAAATAGTAAAAACTGACATATTTCTGAGGAGTCAGGGTTCTGTTGTGTGTTAGTCATGGCCTGATCAAACATTAAGGAATTCTGGAGTGATGTAATTTCTATATCTTTGATAAACTTAGTCAAGAGCAAAGCACTGGGTGCTCAAAGTAGCTTATGTGCCTATTTCAGGTCACATACGATCTTTCCTCCTGAAGCTGACCTTCAGTGTTTGAAGCCTGCGTTTTCTTGAATACTGATGTTCAATCTGTGCAGACCCATGGCAATCCCCAGTAAAATTTGAACCCTACAGTTTATAGATATGCAGTTGCATTCCCTCCAAATAACCAATGTTAGGACTAAGCAATGGAAGGACTAACACTAACAGATGCAGTGAGTGTAAAGTTTATTGTGGGAAAATGATCCCTTATGGAACTCGAGGGTGTGTCTAAATGAACAGAACCAACATCTATGCTGAGGCGTATTGCTGAGAGAGAAATGAAACTTTCCATCTAGCCAGCGTCTCCCTCCAGCTGTCCTGTTCAGGCATGGCTTGATTTTAGACCTGGATTCTTGGAATATTTTGTCTATTATGACAAGCGTTGCGGACGTGTGGCATTAGAAAGAAGTGTGTGTCGATACACACCGCAGCCCACTGGTGGCAGCAGCTCGTTAAGAGCGGACTGAGCAGCAGGGGTCTGCCTGCACACAAACACGGCATTTGTGGGCAGACAGCCAACTCCCACATCGAGTTCAACCTACATGGATGCTCCTCTTCCTGATCCCAGAATGAGGGTTTCATGAAGACCACTGCTGTGAAATAAATTAAAAGCGAGGGAGACAATCGTCCGAATACCTCGAGGCTATGAGTTGAGATGTGCTCCCTTTAGAACATTTGGTATCATCCCCCATTTCACATCTATTCGGTATAAGACACAATGATTAACTGTAATAAATGGAAGTTGGACCCTTAATAGCAATAGCAAACAACCATGGACAAAAAAAAAAAAAAAAAAAAAAAAAAAAAAAAAAAAAAAAAGCCAAACCAAAGAAACAAACCAACCAACCAAAAAAAAAACAAAAAAAAAAAAACCCAATAAAAAAGGAACCTATATATTTTTACTCTCTCCTTCTGTGTGATCTGTGTGATGGCTTGCATTCACTTGCATTCAGCAGCTGTACACCTTTCTGCACAAATGAGCTCTGCCTGCATGCCTGCAGTGACATATTTTGGCAATAATCCACTATGTCAATATGCATTAGTGTTACTGTTTTTGCTTTTCGTGAGTATGTGTGCAGTAACTTCCTACCAACCTTAAAACATGCCAGGGAATGCTTTTGTTTCTGTTAGACATAAACAAACTTGTATCTGTGATAATGAACATGAGGTGAAGCTTGAGATGCCACAGACCCTGTTATCACCAGAAGCTGTGAATAAAGCAAGAAGGTTCCTCTTCTTGCAAGGGAAAATGGACACTGCCCCATCTGTTCCCATCAATACTTTTTCTGCTGTCAACCATGTCTGTGGGTGTAGGTATCCAAGCTTGACACTTTAAAAACAAAAATCACAAGCTTTATTAATTTTTAATATCTAGAACTGGTCCATACCTTTCTGTGTGGAATAACCTGAACATTCCTATTGGCAAAGTGGTACATTCCTGAGCCCCCTGCCAGTCGATCTTACCTGGCCTCAAGAGCAAAGCTAGTCCAGGTGAGATTGTTTGAAAAAGTGAGGCAGTGACATAGCCTGAGAAAATTCTAAATACCTACCAAGCACAGGGTCCTTTTCAACCCACACAACCTGCATGCACGACTTTGCTGCAACAGATGTCCCTGCCAATCCGCACCTCTGTTTGCTCTTCGACATTGTAATTCCCCTCCAACTTAAAAGAAAAAAATGTGAGAGAAAAAGATTTGCAAGTTTCAGGAACAGTGTGGGTGCCAAGGACACAGGTTTGTCAGGTGATAAGAGAGCTGTGAGATGAGAGATGCTGTGAGAGCTGTGCCTTTCATCCTCAAGAAGGCAAACCTGAAAAACACACACACACACACACACACACACACACACACACACACACACACACACACACACGCCTAGTCCATACACCTGTGGAACACACCAGAGACAAATAAAATCCAGGATTATGGCAGTTACAAGAAGCACTTCTTCTCCCTTGCTTTTTACAAACTGGCACTATAAAGAAAGCATCATGTCAAGAAAATTTAAATGACTGGATGTGCTTTACATCAAGAGCTTCATCTCTCACTCCTTACCCTGGTGTTAGATTGAATGTCAAGGATGTGAGACAGGTTTTGAGCAGACATCCTAGCTTTTTTTATATCTTGTTGGGTGGCAAACTTAGTTTCTTCTATTTTCTTTTTTTTTTACTCTTTCTTTTCTCCTAAAATTAAAGTTAAGTTAAGAAGGGAGTACTGTTGAAAAATAAATAGATAGATTATATAGATAAACTCACATGTAAATTTTGAATAACCTCACCTGCCTACAGCCTTACAAGAGACAAAAGATTGTTGCACTTGTTTGGGTAGCCAAAACCAGAAAGAAGCTTGATAGTTGAATATGCTTAAGATGGTTTGAAAGCAAATGCCTCAGATATGGCCAGCAGCATTCAGCACAAGCAGTAAAATCCGCCCAAGAAAATCAATATAAAGCAATAAACCCGGGGTGAGTTCCAAGTTGCCACTAGTTTAAAGCCAGCTCAGAGATAACTATATACAGAGCACATAGCACAGGTGTGGCCTCAATGGTAGTGCCATTTTCCAAGCTAAATAAATAAGTCCTTCTGTATGCTCATACATAGTGACTTACACTACTCTTCTGTGTCATGTCAACTTGTCATAAGAATGTTGGCTATGGAGGGGAGGAGGCCCACTTTGGAACGACATAATTCACCTAATTAATGATGCTGGGTACATTTTGCTGCCCTGAAACCCAACCATGAGTACAGTATGCAATGTGGGTATCCTGGGGATGGTCTCTGACAGGTATTTCCTTATTTCTGTGCTGTCTCTTAAGAGCAAGTGAACTGGCAATCCTCAAGGGGAGTGCCAAAGCCCATACAATAGCCTAGGCAGTTTGACGCTATTAGTCATTGTTTCATTCTGAGTGTTTACTTCGGTCATTCCTTTTTCAATGGAAAGCTGATAAGAATAGCTGCCTTGTCTTTTGTACACATGGATGTCTTTGTATTTTGAATGGACACCACAGTATTTTGAATGCCTATCTAGTTCTACCTTTGCACTGAAAGAAACTCATATTCAATGATGACATAAAATTCCAGTCTTTTTTCATTTGCTTGGGATTTCTGTTTGTAATCTCTATTGACACCCATACTCATGCTATAAAATTAGCACTTTTGCTTAGGAGAAACCTAGTGTTGCAGGAACAAGGGGTTGCTGAGTTGCACTAGGAGAAATGATTCATTATGCCTTTGTGATGCATAATGCTGATATTGTCACTTACACACTTTCAAAATTATTATTTTTATTAATATAAATGAGAGGAAATTCCTGCAAAATTCAGAAAGTGGTGGCACGCACTTGTGAAACTTTGGCACAGAGATGCTATTCCTCAGGCAGGAGATATACCAGGCTATTGTTTTCAGTTCTTTCAGGTACTTTGCAACTCAATCACTGTTTCTAGAGATAGCTTTCAAACATACTGCTTACATATAGAATGATATAGAATAATTGAGGTAGGAAAATACCTGTAAGATCCTGTCATTAACCCAGCACTGTCAATCCCACTGCTAAACCATGTACCCATGTCCCCTGTGTGAAAAACACAAGACAAATAACGGGAAGCTTGATGGTTCCCTGCAAACTCACAGATGTCCTTATGAAACTATGAGACATACATCTCTTGCTTCTTCTCCGTTTATTAGAAATTTCAGATTATGATGACAATAAATTCTTAACATTCTTGAAAAGCCAGAAATGACAGCTGAAGGCCCCCTCATCTTGTTTGCTATGTTATTGGTGGTGTGCAGGCAGCCTTCTAGTTGCAGTATTTGAATAGCCTGGCTTCCAAACTGTTGCGTTGCCACAACTTTCCGTTTGCATTAAATAAAGGCTCAGCACTCTTCATTTATTGTTTATGGGTATAGGCAAGGCAGGGAAAACAGAGTCAGGCAGATTGGTGTGGGAGAGGAGCAGCTGCTACTGGAGGGTATTTAGCTTCCTGTGCAGCAATCTGAGCTTCCCAGCCTGGCTTCTCTTCTCCCACTACTTTCTGAAAGTCAGGACCTGTTGCAAAGTTCCCTTTTGTCAAGCACAGTAAAAAAGGAAATGCAGCTTCTTGTAAAGCCAATTAGCACCAGAATCTGTTCAGCTAGGACAAGCATTTTGCAATCCCTCTTCTGAAATCAAGTGGTGGGGGGGGGGGGGGCTGGGAAGGTTCTCCTTTTAAAAAGGTTACTCCATGAATCAATTACCCTTTTTTAATTTTAATTGTCGGTAGCGATTTGTGGAATGTGGCACACCACAAATATTGTGCTCTGGTGTTTGAACAACTGAACACCCAAGTCCTGATGTCACTGTCAACACCCTGCTGCTGTTGGCAGGGAGGCAGTGCACAAAGTGACTGCCCAAAGGGATTGTCTCTTCGCTGCTTACACTCTCGGGCTCACTGCCAACTCCTGTTTCCTCCAGCAGTATAAGGAGTGAGAGAAAGCATCCTCTCTCAGAGAGTCAAGCATGTGAAAAGAAGATTTCACATGTGAAACTGAGACCTGGAAAACAATCACTTGGCTTCTCTTTCTTTAATTTATTTCCCATATGATGGATAAATTTGCATAGAGAATTTATTTTTAGCTTACTAGGCATTTTATGTGCCTGGAATCCTGTTATGAATAATAAGTTGAGATGGGAATTAACCTTGGGAGCTTTATCACATAAATGTTGCATGGTCCTTTTTTTTTTTTTTTTTTTTTTTAATAAATGTGTAAACTCTGGCAGAATAAGCATAAGGTCAGAAGATTTCTGCTCCTGATCATATCTCAAAACATACTTTGAATAGACTTCAAGGAAAAGTCCAAAGTGAGTTTGAGATACAGACACTTCCACTGACAGCTGCTGATATCTGATTAAGCCCCCATTGCATGGCCTTGAGCAAGTCTCATATCACATTTAAGCAAAAAGTATCAGTGTGTACTTACCTGAAGAAATGTTCATGTTTTTTATAAGGCTTTAAACTTGAACACAAAATGAGACAAAAGAACTACGGTTTACCTATTACTACCTTTCCTGCAATGTGAATTTCCTAGAATGCAAGAAGGAACTTGCTGCCTTGCTCTAGTTCAACCCTTGAAGGTGTTAGCTGAAAACTATGTTAGCAAGGGTCCAATTTCCTTCTTGCAAATGGAATCAGCAATGTGCTGAAAAGTGCTTTCCTTTAACATGCAAATGACTGATAGAGTGCATGTCTAGCAGGATACTACAACACCAAATATTAGTTGATTTTTTCAACTGATTGGTTAAAATTTTTATTTTCAAATAATCACAGGAAGAAACTGCTCTCAGTAAAGCACTTAAAAAAATTTAAAAAAAATCAGCTCATTAATATCCAAACTAAGAATTCCTAAGCTAGCTATCCCTTACAACTCATGGCCTCGCATGTTTATCAAGGACATCAACTCTTTCCCACCGAAGTGTGCTTCGTTGTCCTCAGAAGTTACTTGACGTGTGACAGTTTTGCACGAATATATATCCTCCTTGCATTCTCCAAATAATAACAAATATAAGCAAACATAAAAGGACAAAGAGATGTGCAATTTCTCAAGCTACACCACTAATGCAAACTGCTATGGAGAGGATTTAATTTTACAGAAATTAGCTAACCTCTTGCCACCGAATTGCAACAACACTCATTTTGCTTCACCAAAACAATCCTGCCTTCATAAGGAAAGTACATGTAATATTACTAAGGTACTGTGACTACCTCAAGTATTACTTCACCAGAAAGAAGGTATAGGAAGGCAGAAAAACAGCAACAGTGTAAATCTTTTGTCACTGTATCTCAGAACTAATTGAGTCAGAAGTGGAGTCGGGTTTGTGGATAGCAGCAAAGTTCCACCTAAGGCTGTGGCTTACACTGATTTAGGGGATCCAGGGCTCTTTTCCAAAATAAGCAGAAGAAGGCAATGTTGCTACTGGACAAGCAGTTTCTGAAAAAATTGCCAGACCCCAGTCATACAAAAATTTGCTGCTCTTTCATTTCAGGAGCACGTTTCCTGTACTGAAGTCAGGGGAATACTGACTTGCTTAGACAAATCTGTGAGAAGTTAGAGAATCCATAGCGGAGAACTATTCTAAAGAGTATTTATATTACATTTACTCTCAGAGTAAAACAGAAAAATGAAAAATCAGAAAAATCTTTGGCAAAGCTGAAAAGTCTGGGGCTGTAACATCATTGGGGAGGACTGAACTGATCATCAGGGAAGTTTCACAATTCCTAGTCTTGAGGTTCAATGCCCTAAAGCATCAAAGCAGTAAATGGCCATAAACTCGTTTTACAGAACTTGCTCAAAAGCTAGCAGAGGTAGCTGGTATCTAACACAGAAGATCATTTGGGAACATTTTTAATGCCATTATTATGAAAAAACATAAAGATCCCCAAATTATATTGTATAATCATCATCCTTGCTTTCTTGAGAGGTTCCTCTGGCCTTCAGTCTTGTGCAGTTCCTGGCTCACACCATGTTCATCTCAGTTTTGGAGGTGCTCATGAATTGCAGGAGGAAACTAGACTTTATACACCACATCTCCAAATGTAAAGGAGCTAGGCTTTAGGAAGACTGTGGGCTGACTGGAAATCCTGGTTCACAATAGAAAGTATTGTTGGGATTGCCATGGGGACAAGATTTTACCTCATCGAAAATACAGCCCTGGAAATGCTATGAAAAATAGCCAGCCAGAGGGGAGAGGACAACCATGAAACAGAGAAAGCAGCATCCCCAGGGAATTCACTGACATGTATTTACAGTTCTCCTTGCATGTATTAATACTGTTTGTGACTCAGGGTATTTAATTCACTAGCAATCACACTCGCATCGAACACCCTGCTGGAGGGCAAGGAGCAGGGAGCAATACACTCCATGGTTTCCATTTCGGTACACCAGAAGGAGCAGAAATCAAGCGAATTCCCACACGCCTGCTCCTGTACCCTCTCAGACCTCGAAAGCGAGCGTGCCTTTGCTCCCGTGCAGGGCTGCTGCCAGACAAAGGCGCAGAGATTTCCCCGTCTCCCCGTCAGTCAGCCACACGCACACGCACACAATACTCCCTCCGCCGTCTCTCGGCTCTTTCACGTGAATAATTCACTTATTTCCCAATGCCGTATTTGCAGAAACAGGAATCACGGGTCTCATGCACTCCTTGCTTCTGCCCCCTCCCCTACAGCAGCTGCCCACCAAGCAGATAATGATGCTGCGGTTGGGAGCGATTGCTGCTCGGGGCTGCCTCTTTGAATCCTCCGAGCCGAGGGAGCCGCTGAGCACATCTGGAACACCGCAGCCCGGGCAGGCAGCAGCCCTGACCAGCCGAGGGCCCCCACAGCCCTGGTCCCAGCCCTCCTTCCCTCCGGGCACCGCCAGCCGGGGCCGGGCGGGCGGTGCCAGGCCGGGGCCGCCCCGCTGCTCGGGAGCCGGGCTGGGAGGCAGGGCCCGGCGGCATCTGGCCAGAGCCATTGTCTGCTGGCCCGGCACCAAAGCCTGGCCTGGGGGCGTTGTGGGGTGGTTCCCTTCTGCTGCTGCAGCAGCGACAACAGCGATGGGATTTTGCTGTCCCTGCATCGGGATGCAAAGGCAGCGGAGGATTGGGGAGGGGGTTGGGGGGCGCGCCGGCGGCAGCTCCCGGAGCTCTGCAGGGACGAGGCTTTCGGCTTTTGCTTCTAAATGCCGACATTTGAGTAACGTTATCAGCGAGACGATATTGCTCAACCCGGAGATCGTCACGCAGCGATGTGGAGCACAACCACCGCCCGGCTCCAGCCGAGCACAGCCCTCCGCCGCCGCGGGAGGCGGCCGGCGGCTGCCCCTGTCCTGGCCCCGGCCCCTGCCCTGCTCTCAGCCCCCGGCCCGGCCCGCCCCGGACACGCCGTAGCCCCAGGACGGGGGCCCGGGAGCCAGGGGCGGTGGCCGCCCCTCCGAGCCCGTCCTGGGGCTGCCTCCCGTCGGCTGGGGCCGGGGCAGGGACCGAGGAGACTGGGGCGATGCTCGGCTACGTGCCGAGCTGCAAGCCGTGTTAGTGTCTCTGTGTATGTGTCTGTGTGCGTGTCTACGTGTGTGTGTGTGTGTGTGTGTGTGTGTGTGTGTGTGTGTAGCTTTGTGTGCGTGTACGCGTGTGCTCGGAGAGGAGGAGGGCCGGGCGATGAAGGGAGGGGAAGGAAACCAGGGGGGAAAGAAGAAGAGAGAGAGAAACGCGGAAAGCGGCAAAATGACATCACTCATTTGCATAGGCGCGGGGATAAAACCGCCCCGCCAGCGAGCGCCCTTTATACTGGCGTGCGGAGCGGCGGCTGCAGCGAGCGGCGGGACTGAGCATCACCGCGCGGCGACACCGGTGGGTTCCGCCGCTGCCCCCGGGCACCGCCCGGGTCCCTCAGCACGGGCAGCATGAAGCCGGCACCCCTGCGGGGGGGACCGCGAGCAGGGCAGGGCAGGGCAGGGCGCGGGGCTTTTGTCCGGGGGGTGGGAGGGAGGCAGGCAGGAAGGGAGGGGGCTATTGTCCGCGTGGGGTATTGTCTGAGGGCGCGCTGCTGCAGGGCGGCGCCGTGCGAGGCGCAAGGCGGCTTTGTTGCCGTCACAGGGCTCTATTTTTTAATTAGTTTTCCCTTAACGAGTTAAAACCGCGGTCAGCGCCGGGTGCGTCCCCTCTATTGTACTCCGCAGCGCGCAGATTGTGGGAGCTGCCCCCGGTGGAGGCTGGCGGCGAACCGCAACGCCTTGGGGATGCTGGATTATACAGACACTCCTAAAAATTAGTATTCTTTTAAAATATGTCGGGGGTGAAGCGTTTTACTTTACTGCAGCGAGCTTGAGCCTGCGGCTCCCGCGGGTGCCCGCGCTGGGCGCGGCGGGCGCGGCCCCGCGGGCAGGGCAGCCCTGGGGTAACGGGCTCTTCCCTCCCCTCCGTGCGCAGAGTCACCTGCCAACATGTCCGACAAACCAGACATGGCCGAGATCGAGAAATTTGACAAGTCCAAATTGAAGAAGACAGAGACGCAAGAGAAAAACCCGCTGCCTTCAAAAGAAAGTGAGTGAGGGCAGGCGGCAGGGAAGCGCAGGAACAGAGGGAGGGAGTGAGGCAGGGAAGGAGGGAGCCGGGCTGGGAGGGCGGGAGGAAAGGATGAAGGGAGGGAGGCGGGAGGAGACAAAGAGGGGCGGCAGGCGGGAGCCGGGGCTGCGGCGGCTGGAGGGTGGAGGGAGGATACACGGCTCTGGCTGTGCTAGACAGAGCAAACCTGAACCCACCGCCTAGCAGCGCTTAATTTACAATTATTTACACCCTGGTTGGATCTGTAGCTAAAAATACACGTTTATTTTAGCAATTTATAGCAATTGTTATGTGGATGCATTTCAGGTTCTCGATTTTCATTTTTTTTTCTCCTTTTCTGCTTTTTCCCCCCCGTTTTAGCAATTGAACAGGAGAAGCAAGCGGGTGAATCGTAATGAAATCTGCCCTTCCAAATTATGCACTGTACATTCCACAAGCATTGCCTTCTTATTTTACTTCTTTTAGCTGTTTAACTTTGTAAGATGCAAAGAGGTTGGATAAAGTTTAAAATGACTGTACTGCCCCTTTCACATCAAAAGAATAGAGAGAACTACTGACACTGAATGAAGGCGCTGCCTTTCCCTCTGCCTGTCTGGCTTTGGTCCTGGTGGCATGAAAGAGCTTGCATGTTGATGAACGAAGAACTTGGGTGGGACTACAGTATACTAGAGTAACACACGAATAAATGCAAAGCTGTACCAAGGTCCTGCGAGCTGTAAAATGCAGTTAATCGAGTGCCATTTTTTTTTTTTTTGTTCAAATGATTTTAATTATTGGAATGCACAATTTTTTTAATATGCAAATAAAATGTTTTAAAACCTGGATGGTATTTATGTCCTCTATTTGGAGAACTGTATCAATGGATAAGAAGCATATGAGCCGGTACTGAGACACAGGATACTATAAAACCTTTGGAGATGCCTCAAACATCAGTCACCATTCTCTTTTTTTTCAATATCTGTGCTCACCAATACATTAACTTGTGATCCTCGAAGCTAGTTTTTAGACAGATTTCAGTTAAAAATTGCATATCTTATAATTTGTCACCATGTGAGTATATCCCTTTAAGTATTTCTTTTATGTAGAGATTGATAAAGGCAAAAAAATCGGGATGCATTTATTGCTTTGCCCCACCCATAGCGTAGCTCTTTTATTAAGAACCATTCTGTACTGTTGCAGAGATGCAGCCTCGGTAGTATAAACCCCTAATTAGTTTGTTTAATAATTTAAGCTTGTTATTTTGATACAGTATTTAAAGGAAGCTGTAACTTGAATTTTAAGTCAAAGATTGAACCTAAGCCTTTTACTTTCGTAAGCATTTAGTGGTTGGTGTCCCATGAAAATAGAAATAATTTTGCTACTATGTTGCTCATGTTTTGAACAAAGTCTTTTAACAGTCTCCTTGATCCTAAGAACTGGTTTCAAACTTTATAAAGATATAGTCTTCTTAAAAATTCAAAATGTACCATTTGGGGACAAAAACGTTGTGGTAACTTATAAAATAAAAATCATGATGAATGTGACATGCAAACAGCCACATTCCATTTCTGGTTTGTGACAATTCTTTCAGGCCTCGGAGAGTTTTTGGTTATTTTTCTTCAAATGACTGCGGGTAAAACCTGTGATCCAGGGAGATCAGTAGGAGTTGACTTTAGTAGTCATGAATTTCATCAGAGTGGAGTGAGTAATGAACATTCTGGGAAACAAAAATGCTGTCAGATAACCTGTAGGAGGGTGGTGAGTGTGCTTCTGCAGTGCCTAAGTTTTATCTCATGGATTTGAGGCTGCATTAATTTCAGACAGTTCCTATGAAGTAAAATTAGTCCCTCTGGGGAAGCTTGAGTTTTGCTGAGGCTGCTGACTTGGTGGGGTCAAACAGATTTGGGATTTCATCCTATCACTGCTTCCTAGAAGCATCTGGCTGCAACAATAGGCTGTCCTTGGGTTTACACCACTGAGGGCAGTGGGGCTCCTCTCCTTGGAGATTTGGTGGATGTCTGTGCTTCTGGAGAGGATGGGAGCCAGAGGGGTGCCACATGCTTGTGGGCACAGTCCCCAGCAGTGGAAAACTTGCATAATTGAGTGTTTGATAAGAATCTCAGTCCAGGCTTGAGATTTTTTGATGCAGTCCATGGGAAGTTTTGGGAAGTCCTGGTGTCATATAAGGACCTTCACAGTAATTTAAGGTGATGAGTTCAGGAAGGAAATGAACCATTTCTTGTGCTTGTTAAGGCTCTGATTTTATTCCCCATGTATAATGGGAAAGATGGGAAACTTACAAGCTGAGTTTCTGAAAAGTCAATTAATCAACTCCCAGCTACTGATCTTAATCAGGTAACATGGGATGTGACATGACTTGGTGCACAAGTGTACAGTATGAGCTGCACGTGCGCAGATGAGTAGAAGCAAATGCTTGCTTAGTGTGGATTTATCCTGGGGAAAAAAACCAGCAAGGTACTTCTGAGGGAGGCAAAGCATGAGGTATGCACAGCTCTTTGTAAGTCCATGAAAGTGCATGCTGTAATACAGCATAGTTCAGCAAAAATGTAATGAATAATGAGGCCTATGACTTCAGAACTGCACGTCAGAAGTGATCATTGCTGGTCTAAGGGTACCATCAACTGCAACATGAGGTGGTGAAGCTCAGGTCTGTTTTCAGGAGATAAGGCAATTGTTGAGCCACTACTCTGTTTCTGCCATCAGGGACTGAACAAAATTACAAAATCAACTGTGAAGGAAACCTTCCAGGTCAAATTCAGGGATTTCTGGCTGGAGTCTGTCATCCCCTGCTTTGCTCCTTGTTCAGCTCTTTTCATACATTCAAAGAAAATTGTGGCAGGTCTTTGCCATGTTTTGCATTGGCAGTACTGAAGTGGTCACATCTGACACCTATTTCATGGCAATGCAATTGATGATGTGAAACATGAAGGCTTGGAATCGATTGTAATACTCAGGACTGTGTCTGGACTGGTTGTTGAGTGCTGTTAATAAAATCAGTCTCTTCAGCTGTCAGTCTAGAAACTTTCATCGGCCACAAATTAGCTAGAAAAAAAATACAACAAAACTTGGTTATGAAAAAGGGTCATTAGAAAGAGAAACATATGGGGTTTGATCTCACACAGTCTGCCAGCCCTATGAGACTTACGGTGTCTGGTGTCGCTGCCTCCCCACCCCCAGCCGAGATGCAGCTCCACCGAGGTGATGTGGTGAGAAGCTCTGCCCTCCAGTACTGAAGCAAATCCTTCCTTTCTCAGTATTTCTCAGAAGATTTTCGCTCCCTTTCATGCATGTCCCCAGATATCATTAACTACACATATATTGGACAGAAAGCATATGCTAACCATATCCAAAATAGATCGTTGCGGTATTAATTACAGAAATGTGGAGACTTCAGTGTAAGCATTTTGGTCTTCTGGGCTATTTTTGTGCAATGTTGAATGTGTGATAAAACACCACTTCCCCTAGTAACCCTTTACTTCCCTAGAAACAGTGTAGAAACGAGCAGTTCCTATTGTGTATTGTGATCATATATGGCTGCCACATACATCTGCTGAACAGCAGAATTTTATTAATAAGGAACCCTGAGCTGCTCCAAGCATCATATAAAACACAATGAGCACATGATACAGTGTTCAGTGCAATAGTTCCACTGGGCTGATATAAAATGGGTGTGAAGAAATAAAAAATGCAGCTCTTGATTATTTGCTGATATACAGTAGCATGACAATGCAAAGCAACCTTTGTCAGGCTTGTCCCTCTTTGAGATCCTCTGATGTGCCAGCTTTGTGCATTTTCAATTAGAACAGGCAAGGCAATCAAATATTAAAAGAACAGGTTATTTTATTAATTCAGGGAAAAGGAATTGCAGACAACATTTATTCATTATTTTTATGCTGTCTGGCAGTTTCATTTGCTAGTGTCCCTGTGATATGGTGATTAAAAAAACCCAAAAGCTCACACAGTGCTTTACCATACACCTGTTTCAAAATTCTGTGGCTTAATGACAGGAGTCTATTTTTCTCTCTGTTTTAAGCTGAAGTTAATGACCTGAATTCCAGTATTGCTTTTACCGGGTTTTAAAAAATGTTAGAACCCTCTCTGACTTCCTCTTCTTCCTGCTTAGAAAGAAACAAACAAAAAAAAAACATAGCGGGTGCTCAGAGATGCCTAATTTGCCTCTGGGTTAATGAGCTTTTAGCATATTGGGAGCAGAGCAAAGATAATTTTTTCTCCTGTTTCTACAATCATGAGGATTACAGCATTTCTTTTTCTCCCTGTAATCAAAAACTGGAGTTCTCGGGAGATTTTTTGGTCTCATGGAGCTTGGGTTTTATGAAAACCATCAGGCATGACAAGATTCAGGCAATGTTATGGGAATTGGCAACTGGGAGGTTCTGCAACCACTGCTCCCTCACAGTAAGTGGATGATGATGGCTAAGCAGAATCAAATATAGACCTATAGCCTTAGTTTAAAGCAACAATATGCAAAGAATGGCATAGTGAGATGAGTAAATATGTTTGGAGTTATTTTTAAATTTACAGTTCCTGTGACCTCAGGTTTTCTGATAGCTTCAGATTTATTTTTGCCTAACATAGATTTTCCTTTCAGAACTATTTTGAAACCGATTGAGTGGATTTACTCCAACTTAAATACATTTCCAGCATTTGAATAGTCCCCAAATATTCACCACATGTCCCATCAAAAACATTGTCTTGAAAACAAAAAAATCATTACATTGATCAAGCACTTCTCAATGACGAAGAAAGGTTTTTGCCACTATGGTAATTCTCATCATTTTATCTTTGGCATGTGGTCATGGGCTTGAAATCTGGGCCTGGAAAAAATTTCATGTGATTTTGAAACATTGCAGATTCCATGAACAGACATTTGAAGTGCTCTTTGTTTGCATGTTATGGTCAAATATTGAGTACACTTACTACATTTAGAGATTTGTTTGAAAATGGGAAGAAAATCCCCCAAATCAAAACACCTCTCCCCAGTAAACACCAAACCAAGAAGAGAAATGCATTTGTGTGTGTTGCAATATCTGACATGAACAATTTAGTTATTCCTAGTATCTTCTAGTGGTGTGAAACTACTGCAATAGCATTCAGGTCTCTAAAATAAGTCAAATGAACTCGCTGTAATCTACTCTATAATCAAAAATATGAAATTCAGATTCTCAGATAGTTCAAATCTTACCTAATGTATTTTACAGATTTCCATAGATATTACTTTATGTTTTATTTTTCATAATGGTCCTTTCCATCTGACATACAACAATATATGATATGGTTTATATTATTCAGCATTTTTAAATGTTTTGAAATAGATAAATGCTTCTTCAGCCATCACTTGAAGTGTTGGAATTTATCTTAAAATCTTCCGCTCAGCTAGAATTTGATGTAAGATAATGTAGAGAATTGTGGAGCTACATAATAATCAGAAAAATAATTTGCTGGATTAGTTTTTCATGCATCTTAGTTCTGCTCACCTGCTCTATATCATATGGTCTGTACAAAAATATTGAGCCAAGACAAGGACAGTCTTCATCCTTCCACCTAAATTGGATGCTGCCTCTGAGAAATGCCACTGACCCACTCTGCAGTGTGAATAAAAGAGTCCATTCTTTGCACTGCACATTTTTCTTGATGTGAGAACCAGTAGTGGGGAAAAAGAGGCCATTGCAGAGTGACATCCTCAGACAGAAAAGTGGACATGGCCCCAAGCATCCACATTGCCACAATGGAAATCACTTCAGCATGCTGAGCATCCTCCAGGCTCACAGCAGGTTTACTCACACCCTTTTGGGTTCTTGTGAAGGGGGACCTGTTGGCAGGTCACCCACAGTGTCATACTGTGGTGTGCATTGCAATGTCATAAATTGGTGTGCATATCACAGGTTGGGCCCCAGAGACAGCCCTGGGGCAATCCCCAGGGCAGCAGAGACTTTTGTATTTTAACACTTCAATTCAGCTTTCCCATCACTTCAGTCATGAAGTTTCAGCCATACAGAGCAGTAACACAAAATGCTTGAGCCCTACCAGAACTAGGCTGGAATGCAGACCAGCCATAACCTTATGGTCCTGGCCCAGTGATGGCTTTGCATACAAAGAACAGGGCAAACAGCTCATGTGTAAATCCATTACTTCAAGAAATTAATGACTAGATTAAGGATACTACAGCCTGTATGAAGGCTTTTGCTGATGGGGAGCCTGATACCTATTTCTTAAAAAAATCTTGTCCTTAAGCTAGACCAAAGGCTATAAGATCCCACAAAAAGTTATCGTAGAGGGCATAATAAAATGGCTTTCACGAGAAAGCAGTAAAAGATGAGCTTTATACAAAAAGTCCTATTCCCTAGCAGCAGCAAACAAAACAAGGAATTGAGTTGGTGAAAGCATCAATGATTTTGCTCCCACTGTTTTGTTTCAGAATGAATTAGGAATAAGAAATCTCCTAGCAGCTGAGCTATACCCCACAACTCTGATTTGCTGGGGCAGGACAGATGGATCCCAGACAGTCTCATCTCCATAGCTCACAACTACAAAAGCAGCTGATGCTTGGATCATGCAGAGAACATTGCTCCTGGGAAGAACTTCACGTTTCTTTAATTTTTTCATTATTTTTTTAGCAACTTTAATTACCACTCTGAGAGACAAAAAAAAAGAAAAATTCTGTTGCCTGCTTTCCTCGTGGTAGCTGACTTGCCAGTATTAAGTGGAAGGGGGAAGGGGAAGCCCTGAAAATTAATGAGGCTAAAAATGACACCACTTCTCAGCATGAGGAGTTAGAATGATGCCAAGAGGAATACAGGTGAAATTCTGGGAGACCTGCATCCTTTTACAGTGATCCATAGTCTGTACATATTCATACATATCTGCTTCCCTGGTGCTTTGCTTATAAAGTCATCCCCGCTGTGTG
The DNA here is from genome assembly GCF_009819655.1 of Sylvia atricapilla. Taxonomy (NCBI): domain Eukaryota; kingdom Metazoa; phylum Chordata; class Aves; order Passeriformes; family Sylviidae; genus Sylvia; species Sylvia atricapilla. Next base: position 97,119,306 of record NC_089141.1, read on the forward strand.
TGGGAGGTGTGGGTTACACTGAGAAATGCCAAAGTCGCTCTTGAAGTCCTTGCTGCATTTTAAAGGTTAAAACTAGGAACAGACTGGCATTCTCCTAAAGGTCTTTAAATGGAAGAGCTGTTTAATCACATGCACTGCAGCACGAGTAGAGCACTGTCTCTTCTATATCATTCTCAGCTGGAATTTTTGAGCTGATAGGCACTGAGTTTGTTTTCAGCAAAGATAATGCTGTGGCATCTACAGTTTGCTCTCTCCAAGATAATAAAAAAACAAAAAATAGTGTTTTGAGATCAGGAATGGTTTCACACAGTTCTTAATTTGGTTGCCTAGAAAACTTCTAAATGCACATTTAGGGTTAACAGTAGTGGAGCTGTTGAATGCTCACACCTTCCAGTGAAAATTCTCTCCTTGCTGAAGCAAAGTCCCTTTGAAACGCCAAGGTGCTGAGCAGGTGTGGTTGCCTTCATTTTAGTGAGTTTTCTAGATACGAAGCTAATTTTTCATTTGAGTGTCTAATTAAGGGTAATAACATAATTTTAGTCCCATGCAACTCTACCCAGTTTATGATATTAGCTTGTATGGGGCCTCCCAGCCCTCCTCTCTGTTGCAATTGGCACTTCTCAGAAGGAATGGGAGTATCCCCCCTTTGCACAACATACGAAATGCAATCACATATCTCAAGGCTTTCTCTTCTCACTGTTTCCTTTCACATATTCTAATTTTTCATGGAATTCAGCAGTAAATTTGTTCTCCACCTAGATAAGCACCCTAATAATGTCATCCTTATGTGCCCAAGAAGTTTGGTCTTCTCCTTGGCCCTCATTCATCAAACCCAAGCTGTGACTCCTGTCAGCAACTACTCCCTGCTTCAGATCATATGTCTGACTCCACTATATGGCCTAATGGTCTGTCAGGTTGCTGGATGTCTCCAAATTGCTCACTCTCAGCAGGAGACTTCTGCCAACTTTTTGACAGTAGAACTCTATCACGTACCTTTTGCCTGAGAAGTCTGTGCCTTTAAAATACTGCCTGCAAAAGCTTTGCTCTTTTCTTTCCTTTCCTGTCTATATGGAGTGACCAAAACTGCTCCTCAGGGCTGATCCAGCAGAGGAAACAGCTAAACAGCTGCATGCCAGCAAACTGGAAGGGTTAGGTGCTGTGTAGGCTGCCTACCAGGAAGAAAGAGCTCCTCTCTAACCTTTATACAATCCTTCCTCTTGTTTGTCTTGGCTTCAAAACAATAAATTTTAGAGGGTTGTAACGAGCTTGTTTATTTCTAGCGCTCAATTCCTAGACTTATCCTTTTTCACACTGCTAGCCAGCAGTGGGAAGGTTAAAAATGCAGTCAGTTACCAGTGGCAACATACCAGTGTTGTAAATCCTGCCCACACATCTTCAGATCTACTGACATTTGAAACATCTAGGTCTTTTCTGTTAGCTATGCCAGTGTAATTATGTCTTGGTATATAGCTTTTTTTCCTACATGTCATCCTTCGGGAGTGCTCAGATAAGTATATTTGAAGGATATAAATGGAAGGAGAAGGAAAGAAGGAGGCTGAAGTTACAAAGAAAGAAAGGAAGCCATTGCAAATAGTTCACTGGGGTGTTTGAAAAAGCAATATCACATATTAATAGCTGCAATTTAATAGCAGATTACTGATCCCTTTAAATTATTTGAGATTGTCGCCTGTGAGTTGCAGGACAGGCTGTGCCAGTGAAATCAATTACATTTCATATCAGTACTGTATGCTTATCTTGCACAGCAGGGATGTGGAGGTGCTGTACGTCCCTCTAGTCAGCAGTGCCGTAAGCTAAACAGGCTGGATGTAGTGGAACTGGCATATATGCCTAGGCAAACGTGTGAAATCTCCATGTGAAGACCAGTGAGTCACTGCTGCTTCTCTTTAGAGTCAGCAGGGAGGGGAGACAGCTTTGCTGTCATCAGGATTCAGCTTGATGCAAAATTGGCCCAAATGGAGGTGAGAACCTTTTGTTTATAGTGCACACACACAACACACACACAAGCAAATAAAAATTCCACACAGAGTGTGTTTCCAAATGCTAAGAGAAAAAGGCTTTACTCTTTGGTCAAGGCCTTTCTGCCCTGATCAACTGCCTTGCTCAGTTGCCAAGACCACTGCTGTTTTCTGCAGGACTTTGTGAGAGTCCAGCCCAATAGAGGTGAACAAAATGGAGCCGCAGGTGATGGGAAGGGCAGCCACAACTTCAGTTGGATATGTCCAGAGAAGCAGCAAGTCTCAGCTGGAGCCTGGTCCTTGGCAACTTTCTTCTGTGCAGCGCTTTAGAAGAGAGCAGGGAGAGAGGGTCATCCCCTCATGCCCAGCTCTGGTAAGTGATCTTGAAAAGTTTGTTGTTTTTGTTACTTGCTGCTGGGCCAGAGACAGTAAGGATGGGACTACCCAGAGCACTGGTTCTCCTGGATCAGAACGTCTCATCATCTTTCACACAGAACAGAATGCAATTATGCATGTGGAATTAAAGGCAGATAGAAAACTGGAGTACCATGCAGTAGTTAACATGTTTTAAAATTCCTTTTTATTGATATATTTACGAAAGTAATATAGCTTATATCAGTGCTGTATTATGGGCATCTTAATCACATGTGTCTTCAGGCATGGTATCTTTCTAAAATGTTATTATTCTTAAAAGAAAATGAGCCACTGGAGAGAACAAAGTAATACAAGCTTGTGATTATGAAGCAATCACTAATTTGTCCACTCCTTGTCCACTCCTGTGTAGGAGGACTTTTTATGGGGTGGGCATGCTCCAGGCTGAGAAAAAGTGGCAGTAACCAGTGGAACTGATCACAGGAGTAAACACCACACCAATGAACAAAGATTTGGCAGCTGGTCTCTGTGCAGATAAATCAATTAATTATGTGATCAAGGCCTGAGCTTTGGTCTTTGCCTATGTGAAATTATTTGTAACACCATGCTGAATTTCAGTCATATACACTAAATTCTTTCAACAGATGCAATTAAGTCTGAGAAATTATCCTTTGAGATACAAATGTATGTTAAATGGGCCCTTATAGATTGCTTCTTCCATAAATGCAGAGTATCAATTTTTAATCTGGTGATGGACTGTCTGCTGCCTTCAGCCACTATTCTTGCATTTGACAGTAGTGAGGCCATTTCTACAAATCCAACACAATTTATCCACAGTTTATTTCTTGCTTAGAAAGGGCATATCACACACAGACTTTCCTTCCTAATTTGCAAAACAGTATTTCCAGTGAGGTAATCAAACATATTTTTGCCCTTCAGAACATTCAAACATTAGAGCACTCAATAGTGCACTCAACATCTCCACTGCAAGTTTTCGGGATTCTGTTTATTAGTGTAACTGTGCACTTAGAACAAGTTCTATAAATAGACAAAAACTGTCTCTTAATTTGCATATACCATTCTTGGTAGTATTTTAGGAGTTACTATGTATTTGACCCAGCTGAAAAATTCTTTTATGTTAAAATTTGCTTCAGTTTTATCTCAACAAACAAGAAGATATGCAGCTAGCTACTTCAGACATCTGTTGACATTAAATGGGAACTTTTCTGCAAGTTTTGGTCTTTCAAATTGTAGATCACCAAATTCTTAGATCACCAAACCAACCTAACAGAGATTATGTAGATTCCCTTATAAGAGGCTGCTACTGCACTTTTTCAACAGGTTCCATTTCAAATACTCAGCTGGACTGACAGCATGGATGGCTCTGCAAATGGAGCTTATCCACACCTAGTCTTGACACATCATTTACTGCCTAATATTACTAGATTTGGTTAGAGAAAGGAAGGTGCCTACACAGACAGACTTGTACAAGCAGAAGCAAAAGAACATTTCTTTGGTGGGAATAACCACCATCCACACTCCTCACCACTCCTCATCAGATTGAGGAAGCTGGTCCTTGTTCAAGAGCAGTCCTTTTTTCTTCCTCATCCCTCAGCAACCCACAACACACTCACCAAAATAAGGAGGCAGGCTGAGTCTGCACTATCATTGCTTAGAGGAGTATTTAATTTATAGTTCAAGGTTTATCTGGAGCTAGACAAAAGTTAGGAACTCAACAGACACATAAAGTGCCACCTTCTATTTTCTCCAGGTCCTACTATGATCCTGCTTTGCTTTTCAGACAATTCAATCATATGTGCATTATCCCTTAAGACAATAAATTTTTTTTTTAAAAAACCCACATTTTAACTCAGTCAGCAGCTAAATTGACAAGAATATGCATACTTTACCACCTTCAGAAAGCACGTATGAATATATAAGGATTAAATGAAAATTAAATGAAATGGTTTTGTGATGATGATGATATTTTTAATTCCTTTCTCCGTTGTGACCAGGGATTCTGTTTCACAGTAGGTAGTCATATTTCAGCAACAAATTAATAGGGCTGGAAATTAATTTCTGCCCTTTTCCAGTGCTATTTTACAGGCCTCTAATTTCACCTCTATTTTCGCACTTATCCTCTTGTGGGTCTTCTGATTGGTTTACCTTAATGGTAAACATTCAGTCATTTTAGAGCAATAGTGGAGCTTGTACCATACAAATGTACACCTTTCTTATGCAGTATTCTCTGAGTTATTTTCTTGGTATAATTTCAACTGGTGCAAATATTAGCTGGAACTTCCACCACTTAGAAGATAAAATTTGGGCATGGCAGTGCCTTGTTTCCTCTTAAGAAAAGTGTATTTTATGGATATTACTTGGTTGATTAGGATTTTAGAGTTTAGGGTCAAAGCATAGAAGCTTAGTCCACTTTAGGGAAAGCAGTCTCAGTAAACACATTATAAAATATGTCTCTCATAAATCCCCCAAGAAATGAACCAAATATCAAGGTCTGTTACTGTCATTAAATTCTTATTGTCTTGAGTTTCTTCCAGTAACTTAAAAGCACATTAAAATGTGAGAATGGCTCATCTCCTATACAAAAGGATCTAACTGATAGTTTTATTTGGTTTTTTCCCCTAGATTCTGTGCAATTGTTTTAGCAGGGGTATTTCATATGTTGCATGAGTGCTGTATTTAGGACCATATGTATGTAATCTCCACAGAGTATTTTAAGTTCTGAGTATGGAATATATAGTTATGTGAAGCATTTATAGGGTAATACATAGCCTTATATACCCAGTATAATGTTTGCCTAGCCCTACTGCCTTTATGAATATAGTTTTCCTCCTACTTTGTCTTTCACTCCGTGAGTTTATTCCCATATGCTTCCTGATTTACAGTGTTTCACGCTCTGCTCCTTTGTGTTAATCTGTAAGGACAGACTCCAGTGCTGAAAGTAAAGGATCCCAGAGCACCCACACAAACAGACTGAGGGAAGGGACTGTAGTGCACATTTTGTAATTAAGAAATGTGTTCAGAGTGTTAACAGCATCAACAACTGATGTTTCCTAAAAAAAAAAAAAAAAATCTTAATTATGCTGCCACTTCTCTTGTTTAGAGTGCGAACTGGCCTGAGTACCTGGACTATCTTCTACATTACATTATGTCAGCTTTTGGAAATCAATTAGTATGCACAGGTGGGGACAGATCTGCAAAAGCATCTGCTTCATTTGGAAAAATGTATGCATTGAAACCCCCTCTTTTACTAGTAGTTCCAGTTGTTCTGTACAGTCATTCTTAAAAGACTGAGCCCTTAAAAATTTGGCTCAGGACAAATCTGAAATAGCAGATCCTGTGAGTCTACCACAATCTTTCAGGCACAGTGTGATCTTTGAGTATTATAGTGGCTTGGGAAATAAACATCACCTCACCTCTTTCAGTAGCCAATTCAATATAGGCACGTTTTTCAGTGTATAGCTAGGTCAGTTTTTGTCTATTCATGAGATGCTCAGCTAACTTTTTTATTATAGGGCATTCTCAGATTCCTTCTACTTTTCTCCTTTGTTCGCAGTTAGCAGAACTCCCAGTTAATTTATAACATCATTGGGTCACTTCTGACAAAAACTAGCTGCTGTATTCCCATTTTTGGTGGGTTTTTACATGAAGCATTCCTATCAGTTTTGTTCTCGTTAGCTGGAGCAACAAATAGGTATCTTCATTACAGCTAGGAATTGGTTGTGTCAGTGCAGGAGGGAAGGAGGGTGAGGAGGACTGCGGCCCTCCAGCAGGAACAGAAGCTGGAAACCCTACGAAGCCGATGTGCCTGGAGTGCTCCTGCATCTTCCCATGTCAGCGGAACGGGAGTTTCCTCTTTCCTCCTTACTTTGTTCTCTGAAGGTGCTAAACAGTCAGCAAGAAATTTGTTCTTTTGGCTGTTGTTAAGATGAAGAATCCGGGATTCTAGTCTTGCATAAATAATGAGTGTACTTATGTAAAATACTTATAGAAGCAACAGAGCGGGGAGAGCGGCTGCTCCCTCAGCCCATGTTGCTCCTGTATGCTGCCTGCTGGGTTCATTGTGAGATGTAATGTCCTGCTCTGCGACAGCTGAAAGACAGGCTGAGTATGACAGATCTATTCTCAACCTCCCACCAAGACACTAATTCCAGTTTCAGCAGCTATTTGTTCCCTTGCCTTTAGATTATTCCTTCCTAGGTTTTCCATGCCCGTCCCCTTCCCGCGATGCGGGGAAGCAGAGGGGAACAGGCACTCCCCAGGGAAGGAGAGGGGGCAGCTTTTGGAAGGAGCATTCTGACTCCGGAACAGCTCGGTTGGGTGTGCTTTGCACCTTCCCTGGGCTGCTAAGCACGTAATTTGCGCCCTGTGAGAAGCTGTCTTGGGGTGGCCGTCCCACGCAGGCAGCGAGCCTCGGCGACACGCGGTGAGCGCCTGGGCGCGGAGTGCTCGGCTCCCCGCCGGGGGCAAAGCGGGAGGTGCGAGCTGCAGGAGCTGCAATTCCAAACAGCAAACTGAGCCTGCCATAAGGCAAGCAGATGGATGTGGTGCCCTTTGGTTCTTTCCAGCTACAAAAGTAATTCTTTTTTTTTTCTTGAGTCATGCCTAGCAATGGTACAATTATTTTTGGACCGCCACCAGGGCAGCACTGATATGATGGTCGTTTCTGTGGTACAACTGCTGACCGTCACCCGTGGCAGAAATATAAAACAGTGTGTTTAGACCTATTGCTTTTTATTTTTAGATGTTTGTCCAGCTCAGTTTAAAGTTTTCTTGTTGTCTAGTAAGACTGCATGAGTCTGAGTGCCCAAACTGGAACACATTAATGGACTCTGAACCTTGATAAGAACCAAAGATTGTCTGTCAAAGATAATAATGTAAGTCTGTGGGACATTCCAAATGTACTTTTTTCCAATACTTTTATCCAGACATATGGGTGTATTTCATAGACATTGCTGCCTACGTTTGTGTACTTTGAAAACAATTACTTTTTCTGGTGTATTGTTCAAATAGTAAACTGATATGGAGCTCATCAATATTGATGTGATGATAATTTTTGCATTATTTTTATGTACTGATTGTATTATTATGTGTTTACTGTGTAACATTTTTTAGAAATGGGACCGTAGGATTCATCTTCAGTGACACTGTTGGAATGGCTGTGTGAGGTTCCAGCATTTAATTTAGCTGAGGTCAGGGTACTAATTCTTAGGCAGAGCGGTGAGTGCAGAGCTGAGGCTCTCCATACAATTAACACTGAGAAACACTTTCCTTTAAAAGACAGATACCAGTCTAAGTTTTTCCATTACTCTAGTCTGTATGTAGCTGCTGCCATCTGCCCCATCCTCCTGTACTCACCTCTATACGGGCTACTGCTTGCATCCTTACCTCCAAATGAAGTTTACTGCTATATAAGTAGCCAGTGACATTTCTCTGCTTCTGTGGTCTCATGTGAAGGTGATTTTACTCAGAAGAAGCCATTAGGAGATGTTATATATTGTGACTTTCATCCTTTGAGGGAACATACTTGCCTGACAGCTGATGACAGTAAATTTACTTGTATCCCTAAGATCTACAGCAAACAGGAGACAGTACGAGACACTCTGGTGCTGATTTTCAGGGTACTTGAGCAGGACTGTAAAGCTGTATTTTCCCCTCTTCCCCTTGACACTCTCCACTGTGACATATGGTCAGCATTTGACGTGGCCACAGCTGAGCAGCTCCCCATTTAGATCTGGGCTGCATCTGCCTCCAGAGACTCAGGTGGAATGTGAGCCATCTGTCTAATGCTAAATGCAGAGAGAGCCCAGGGATTGTGCCCTTATATGACGTTTTTAAAAAATTTCCTTTAAATAAATAGATTAATCATTCTTGATCTTACAAGTTTGAAAACAATGGGGGGTTAGAAACTACAGCCGGGAAAATGTTTTGGGGGCTCCTAAGTACAGTAAGCTCATTGACATATGGAAGCAAGTCCAGTGGAAAGCAACTAGGGACTAGAGCACATAATATAAGAAAGACTGCAAGAACATCTGGGTTTGTGCAGCTTGGAGCCAACACAGATTTAATGGGACTTTAGAGAAGATACAACACCTACAAGTTACACCTGGTGTATATTAGAAAAAAGCTCACCATAATCAGGATAGTCAACACTGGAAGCAGAGGGGACCTCCATCACTGGAGATCCTCGAAGTTCCAAGGGCTCTGAGCATCCAAATGCAAGCTTGGCTCTGCTTTGGGTGAAGTGTAGGAGCAGAAGACCTACAGACCTCCTTTGCAAACTAAATTATTTGATAGTAATTTAGCACATGGCATGAAGGCAAGAAACCAGCAGCTGTATGCTAGGGGAGAACATGAGCACAGCTCATGGGCAGCTGAAGCCATACATAATTTATACCATAGGATCATCATGGCATGAACTATTTCCCTGCTCTCTAACCAGGTGTGTTACTAGACTAGCACTATCTGATCAGATCAGTGCTGCAGTGGTTCTTGTAATGCATTACTTGGTTGTGGTTTGCCAGTCATTCCTTTTCTCCAAGCAGTGATATGAATATTGGTGACTACTTTGGCATTATTTGCACCAGGCAGGCAATACTCGGTCACATAAGCACTGCAGCTGTGTCCATATCTTGTTATGTGTAACTGTACCCTCCTGCAATGACTATGGGTACAACTGAGCATTTCTTCAACTTTCAGCATTTAAAAGCTTTTGAAAATATTAAGGTAAACACACGTATTACTTGCATTTCAGCCTTCTTACCCAATGCATTAGAATAATCTTTCCCCTGTGCAGTCCTATGATGACCATCAATTCATTGCCAGTGGCAGGGACTTCCTTCAGACTCTGAAACAGGGAAGATCCACCAAAGGACTTACACACCCAAGAAGCTAAAGACACCCTTTCCTGCTTAAGGCTGCAAACCCAAGCCTGTACACATAACAGACACTATCTTTGACCTGTTTCCTTCTGGAGATATCCTTGTCCCAGAACCCAGGATACTGTGGGCTTGCAGAGTCACTTACCATTTGATCAAAATTTAAGAGACATTTGGCTGGAATTTACTCTCTTGCTCTCTCTCTCTCTTTCTCTCTCATGACCTCTCAAAACTCTCTCCAGCCCTGTTTTCCAGAGCTATGCAGAATAAAACATAAACCAAAAATGTTTTCTCAGCCAGGCTAATGTTTAAGTATTAGGTTCACATATGAGAAGGACATGAAATAATGGAGTCAGAGGCCATGAAGAGGGAACCTTGGACATGCTGGGAGAAAACCACATATAATCTGTTCATTATAAATGCTGGAAGCCTGTATTGACTCCATAAGCATTCAGACATCCGGAGAGCTACATATATTGCAAAAAATATTGAAATCCTCACTGAAAACCAAAATTTTTGCTGTCAAGCTGGCAGATGTTATTTTATTGCACAAGAAAATTACAAATAATTGCACAACCCTTGACCTGGAAGTCTAATAAAACACTAGAGCTGACACAGTATCAGACAATATATAAAAAATGATAAAAAAGATAAACAGGAAAGGGGCATGACTTCATAGATGCATGAGTCATGGGTAATTTAAGGGACCCTGGAGTAGTTTCTGCCAGTTTCATCAGGCACATTGTTCAGCAACACCTTAAACCCAGCCACTGCTTCTGGACACCTGGTTCAAGAGCTCTTCTGCTGGATGGGAGTCAAGCAGGCAAAGAAGAAACTTGTCTCATTCATTGGCTGTATTTAGTGACATGGGTCATCAGGCTTTTCTCCTCTGGAAGAACTTCAACTTCAACTCCATTTGTTGCGAGGGTGAGGGGGTGACATCTGGCTGGGCAAGGGGCTGTGTGGGCAGTGTGGGCTCCACCAGCACTGCTTTCAATTTGAATCAGAGGCTAAGAAGTAGGTGCTCAGTGAATGTCCTAGCTTCTACCCAGCAAGGTTTTCCCTCTCACCACCCCCATGTGAGTTTGATCCCTGAGCCCGTGGGTGTAGGCTTGGGTCACCATGGCACTGTCACAGACAGGGTGCTGCCACTGAGTCACCATCTGCCATGCAGGGTGATCATCAGTCCTCCAGGCAATAAACTGTGTAATATTTGATATCATAAAGTGAAAGCAAAAGACAACACAAATAACACACGGCTGCACCTGGTGCTCCCGGATCTCCTTACTCTAATTCTACTGGAAAACCTCCATGGGTGCTGTGGTCATGGCCAGGCTTTGAGCCACCCCTTAGGTGATCATAGGACTGGGAGGTGCCACTGACATTGAAAAATCTTTGCTTTGAACATATTGTCCCTGAAAGTGCTGCTGCTCATGTTTTAGGTGCTTATGGCATGCAAAAAAAAAGGGTTGGTGGTTAACCTCAGCTGTCTAATGCTCACAGTAGTAACTGCCAGTGACATTTGTCAAGGGTTTTGTTCTCAAGCACAGGGAGTACTGAAGTGTGACAGGAAAAAGGAGAAAATTTATGCAAAAACAGGAAAAGGAGGAGAAACTGGGCATGAATTTAAGAGGCTGGGGCTACACTGGAGGAGGCAGAAGGCCAGACTGAGCCTCAGAGTGGCAAAGGTGAGGTGGCATTTGATCTTAGATGCAGGGGCTAATACTACAGGCAGCAGTACTATTAGCTACTAGGAGTATTAACTAGTGTAGTAACTACAGGCACCACTCAGGGTGTCCTGTTCCTTCCATCAGCTGTGCACTTCTCCCTGCCATGAGATGCCACAGAGGTCTGTGAGGAGATCTTTATTTTCTGGGAATCTTTATATTCATCCTGTGAAAATATTTGGGATTTCAGATCAGGATAGCAGCATGATGGGAATAGAGGAAAGAGCCAGCTCCAAAGTGGCTGGAAACTCCTAGACTTGGTCCAGCAGTAACCTTTCTCTGTAGACTGCTGCTAGGAAAAATGAAGAATTTGACATCTTCTCAGGAAAAAGAATTTGCCAGAAAATATTGTCCTTGTTTAAGATCAGCAGTAACCAGAGAAAGATCTTTCTTCTGGTCCTTCTCATTCCAGGGACTTGGAGAGGACAAACCTCGTTCCTGGAGGCACATCTTTGGTCTCAAGCCACGGCTTGGGCAGGGCTCTGGAGCTCAGCATGTGGCCTCTGAGGAAGCCCATGAGCATCTGCAGAGGTGGGGAACCACCAGCCTTGCTCTGTAAATCAGCTGCAGGCACAGAGTGATGGTATACCCTTGCTGAATCCCAAGGAATGGAATGAAACCCAGGGAAATCAATAAGTTCTAATTTTCCAGATGCTGTTAATTTAAAAACTAAGGCAGATGAGGCTAAAAGCTTTTCAGTGCAGAGGATGATGAATGCAATCTGCTGTTGCTGCTGCTGTTGCTATTATTACTAATAATGAAGAATGGTTCTTTTTTCATTTCAATTGCCTTGGAAAGGTTTCCCTAGGAGAAACTGGATTAACTGCTTTCCCAGATAGAGGGATTTCTCTGACTCCCTGTGCTGCAGTGTGTCAGTGCAATGTAAGGCATGGAGCCCCTGCCCTGCTGAACAGTAATCAAGGGAGGATGTTTCTCTGAGAATCCTGCTCCCATGGCTGCTCTCACCAGCACTACTTACGTGCCTGGGAAGAGCACCACAAGCCTGTGACAAGGGCATAACCAGTGCTATAGAAGAGAATTCCTTCAGAATTTGCAAATGAGAAATGCAGCATGCACACCCTCTAAAGCCTCCATCCTGTGAGAGGAAAATCCCAAAGTGCCACAACATGTGTGGGGCACTGTCCTAGGGAAAACAATGATTTCCTCCTGCTGCAGCTGTGGGCTGTGCAAAGGGAGGCACTGCACAGCCCAGCACAAGGCAGCTGAGCTAAAAGGCCAGATGCCTTGGGCATGTTGCTATCAGATCATTCTCACTGCTTGCTTGTCCTTCTGCTAGGGTAAGGTGTGTTGAAAGCAAAACCACCCATTTCCTGCAAATCAGTCATGCTGGAGGAATTGCTTGTGGGGCAGGAGGCATTCACGGGGGACAGGAGGTGTATGGGCACCTCTCCAGGACAAGAGAGACATCCCCTCCTGAGCAGCCTGTGGGACATTAGCTAGCAGCCCCGTTGGCACCCCTTCAGCCCTGCTTAGATCCCTACAATCCAGTCTGAGGCCTGTTGTGGCTCACACCACTTGCTCAGTGGTGCCAGCCAAACCTGGAGCACCAAGTTTTGAACTCTGAGTGCACTCACTGAGCCCTTTCACAATGGAGAACCCAAAGACAGATGTGGTGGAGGTACTTGCACTATCTTCCTGTGCCTCAGCAGAGAGTGACAGCACTTGGGCCCCAGGGTGCTCATAAACATTCATGGGTGCTGCCTACACCAAGAAAGACACTCATCTGCACTCTGCCCCCGGGGTGGGAGTCTAACAGGAATTCTTTGAGACACTGATCTTTTATGAGACACAAAATATAACACCATAAGTAACAGCTTTGATAGCATTTAAAATGAACGCCCAGCTAGTAGCACACATCCCAGCAGAGCTTACTTGAAAATAACTGCATTTTCATTTAATTTTCATGTAGAGTGCTGAAACAACAGTTTTTTAAAGCACTCCTTTTGCTCAGTGGTACCTGCTTTCCTGCTCTATGTTAATCTCTTTCATACACTAGCTCATTTTTTATCAATTGTGGTATAGCTTCACTTAAGCAGGGACATGCGAGGTGCTTTGGTCCTTACACTGCATTTTAGCCAGTTTCAGTTCAATTGCAGAGTCCTACTTTGTCAAATAAAACTGTTGAGACAAGTCTGAGTCGGCTCGGCCTTTTTTTTTCAAACAATATAACATAGAAGCATATGCATCTTCCTTTACCAAAAAGAAAAAAAAAAAAAAAACAAAAGAGGGCAGGAAGGCAAAAGAGATGCTTGAAATATTTTCCTGAACTACACAATGATGAGTGCTTCCGTGTTTGGTGCAATCTCTTTCTCTGGCCAAACATGGTAAGGAAGTGACTCTGCTCCCCACAGCACACGCTTGCAAATATCTCCTTTCAGCTGCCAGAGGAAGAGAGGAGGCTGCGTGTCTCTGCTGCTGTGAGCTTGAGTTCAGAGAAAGCCAGCAGTCCACAGAGACACTGTCTTTGTATCAAATGAAGGAGGAAGTGATAAAAAATTATTTATTTCAAAGATACATGCAGATAACTGAATTGTTCTTTGTTTATCCGAAATGTGATAATAAAAAGAAGATCAAGGTTAGGATTTACAGAAATCCATAAGCCCAGAGCAAGCAAAGGGGTCTTTAAGCCCACCCTAATCCAAGGCAGGGATTCAAACACCTGGGGCTGGTGACAAACCCTTTCTGGCTTCTAGACTTACCCTCCACTCCTGATCACACAAACTCAGCACCTCACACTTGCATAGAACCACATCCGTCCCCATTTCTCCTTTGAGGCTCAGGAGCTGCTGAACCTTTACACTGAGGCTGCACTGTCAACTCAAAACCAACACTTCACCAGGGAACTGCATTAGAGCACCTTATCACTGCAATATGCCCTGATGTGTTTCTCACCAAGGTCTGGGAGGGGTGGGGAGAGGAGGAGGGTGGCTTTTGCCCTTCTCCTGTCTATGCTGTCTGCTCCCTGTGGCCAGCTTCCCCAGTGCTCAGCTTCATGCCTCTGAATTTGCCCACCTGAATTGGTAACTTTAATTGTGCTGACCTGTGAGCTGAAGCCTCTCCCTTTTGTCAAATAAATGAATGGTGTATGATTTTACTGCGTGGTGTGAGAAGCCTTGCATTCACCCATTTTCACTGCATTCACTCAATTTCTGGTGGAACTTGTTCTGAGTAGAGCTTTGGAGCCCAGCAGATCGCAAGCACTGCAGAGAGGATGGCTCTGGCTCTGGCTCCTGGCTGCGAGCACCCAGGGACCTGGCGAGGTGATGCTGAGCTGGCAAAGGCAGCCATGGAGTTCCTACATCTAGAAGTGACCTGTGTTAAAGTCTTAATTTGCTGTCTCTGAATACCGAGCAGGTTTCCTTGATTATAAGGATATTAAGTTAAAGCCCTCTCTGCATCAAGTCACCAAAGGTGTCATCTTTTACTAGTCACAGAAGAGAGGTCTGCAAAAGCAGGGGAGGATAAAAAATACCAGGAGCAGTAGACTTTTTTTTTTTTTTTTTTTTTTTTTTTTTTTTTTTTTTTTTTTGCTTAACAAAGCACTGTCTGAAGTGGAACAATGTGAAAATAATAAAGAACTGAAAGAGAAGAAGGCTGGTAAGGGAAACCTGTGAGCCACTTGACAAGAGGAAGGCTGGGATCTGTTGATTTGGACCCTGTTTTTCAGCTGGGCTCTGCTCAGACCCATCCTGTCTGTCAGGGAAAAGCCTTGAGCAATGTTTCTGAAAGATAGGGAGAGATATCTTTAGGCACAAGGAAAGGAATACCCACAAAAGTCAGCTCCCTATTTCTATCTCATATTCAGAGCTGCCAAGTTTCATACTCATCTATAAATCTATTGCTTTGTAACTATAAAGCTGCCTTTTTGTGTTTTAATAGAAAATTATCTGAGAATTTCACTGAATGGCATTTTCAGATGATTTAAGAAAAGCTGATGATTGTAGACATCCATAAGTGGTTTGGTAAATAAATACAAAACTGAACAAAAAGATGATTTGATGTTTCCATTGACAACTTGGTGGCAATTTTCAGAGATAGAATAGTTCTGCATGCAAAATACATTTCTTTTTATATCATGGCTGGCAGGAATCAGATATCCTACTTTCTCTTTTTTTTTCTCTGCCAATTCATTGAAGAAATTTTGTGGTTTGGTATTAACAATGCTGTGTCAGAAAAACTCATTGACTACTGCTTTCTGCTCCCATTAATAACACCTTCTGGAGGTAGTTCCTGATAACTGCATAATGCATTGTAAACTAGATCACTGCCCCAATGCTTTTATAGGTAATTTATGACTGTAATATCCTGTGAAGATTAGCTGTTTCAAAATTCTCACACAGTTTACTAACACAATTTATTTCCAAGTCTTACTAAGAGAGTGAGAAACAGAGGATGGGAGAAGTTGCAATAAATACCTGCTATAGAATTTCCAAGGTGTTAAATTTAACTTGCAAGTCACCCTTGGTAGCTGCACAATAGCAGAACAATGTTTTTGCCAAAGTTAAGCTTTTTAAAAATATACTGCATTTAGTATTTTCTATCTAGTTTTTTTCTTTTTATTATTTGCACATTATTTACTATTGCCATTATGCATTTAAGAATGCAATACTCTTACTATTATTCTTAATGCTATTGAGTAGAGATACTTCAGCTTCAGTCATTCTGGAGTGCAGCAGGAAAAAAAATACACATCTTCTGATTTTAACTTAAAGTGTTTCAAACAATAAACTGTCCAACAGCCTCCCCCTAGAAGAGGAGGTCTTGCCTTCATTATTACTTCTGTCAAAAGCAAAAACCTGCCTTTTTGAACCAGAAGAATATTTTACTGAACACTTCTTTACTAGGCTTTCTGTGAATAACTTAATGTGCCTTCAGCATTGCTGAAATGTAATTTCAGCTATTTTTGTCATGAGGGGTGAGGTTTTCACACAGGAATTAGTGTGGGGAGCAGGTGAATGTGTCACGGGGAGCCAGGATGAGAGAAGTTGTCAGTGAAGTTCTTCAGGAGTGCATTTGGATACCAGTACAATTCAATTCTTCAATTGTTCACCTGGGTACAAGAATGTGTCAGAAATATGAAGTGGCACAGGGTCACTAATGCGGAACAGGATGGAACATCATTCATCAAAGAGGACCCATCAGAGAGACAGAAACAGAGGGAATTGCAGAAGCAGAAAGTCAAAGCCATGAGCACAAAATCATGAGCAGGGTCTGTTATGTCAGAGGCAACAGGGAAGAGCAGGGGAATGTGGAATGGTGGCTGAAGATCTGTGAACCACCAGTGTGACGCTGCTGGGATTCAATCTCAGGGTCTCTGAAGAGCAGGACTGAATGTCTGTGGACTGTGGGGTAGTCACAGGAGGTCCTTTTCCAATCTTATATTGCTCCACTTCCATGGTGTATCCAAGCGTATTCAGCAGAAAATAGGATGCTTTAGTACAACTATAGAAGGCATATGTATCAATACCTGGAGAATATCAGAGTCTTTTTTTATATTTGAAAATAAAAGTAATTTGAACAGAGAAATTCTACCAAAGTGAGGAGGAAACTGAGAGTAACAAAGGAGAAAAGATTATTGGATCTTGTCTTATTTAGCTAGGCAGAGAGAAAGGAAAGAATAGGATTACTTTTCACATTACTCAAAGAGTGTATGCTAAAGAGAAAGAAGAATGGGGGAAAGTAGAAGATAAGAATAGTGGTACAATCAGTTCTGGATTTAGAAACTAAGCTTGTTAAACATAACTTCCCAATTTCCTTCTTTTGGAAGGAAATTTCAGCTACTTTTGAAAAGATGTATGAGGGGACTTCTACCTTTGTCTTTAGCCTGAGGGGCTGGACTCAGGTAGGGATGAGAAGGTGGGTGAGCACTGCTGGCAGCTACTTCGGCATGTCTTGCTGATTTGCTCAGTGTTGGACTAATTGCCAGGGGTCATAAACCAATTTTACCCATCAGTTCAGGAGGGACTTCTGGGAGAGGGAAAATGCAAAGTTCGAAGAAATAGAGATGAGAATTCTCAACTGGCACTTTATAAACTCACAAACAAAGCATCCAGAGCAGTAAAACTGGAGTTTGAGTTCTCATTTTGTCTGTGAACCTGTAGGATTGGCTCTTTGAATGGGGATGCTGAAAAGGCTTTTTGTGGCTTGTGGAGAAGGCAATGATCAGGTTGGATAATACCTTCCCTGCCCACTGCCTGTGACTGTGGGGTGTTGGTCAGCCTCAGACAGCACTGAGCTCTGGGTGCCTGGTCCCCTGGAAGAGTCACCGTGGTTGGGACACTTTGTGCTTGTGTTTTGTGAATGCAGCAGCTGGGGACCCTCATGTTGCTCAGGAAGAATTGGGTGAAGGTGTGCTGGGCTTGGCGCAGGCTTGGTGATCCATCCTGCCTGCTGGCCTCTAAGTAATTAAAGCACTCAAACAGAGGCCAGTCCCATGACAAACGATGAGTTACACTTTGTAGAGCTCCAGGGGTTTTCTCAAAGGTATCACAAGAACTGAACTGGCCCCATCCTGCAGTTTATAAGATGTGCTCACACAGGGTTAATTGCCAACTTACATACAATGAAGCACAATAGTAGGAGAAGCACTCAGGCCATCAGCCCTTTTCAGGGCATTTACACTTCAGACACAGATTGGAGAGAGAGGCTTTATTATATTAACAGCCTAGGAAAGAACTAGATTTTTTTTTTTTTTGGTTGGTTGGTTCGTTGGGGTTTTTTTCTATAAATAGAAAAGGATGATGAGAGCCACTGCCAGCTTGAAGAACTAATGTTTGTAGAATTGAACTGCAAATCAATGTACCTCAGGAGCTGAGACCTGAGCTGTTGCTCTGGATCACCCTGTTAAACACTTCATTCACCATGCTGCTTGCTCTTTCTCTACCTCTCTCTTCTTTCAGAAGTTCAAAAACAGTTCAGTGTATCTCTAGGCAGGATATTTCATAAGGAAAAAGAAAAAGACTTTAAACATAGTCCATTCCTTGGTGAGGTGTGTCTCACCTTACGTAAGTCTAGCGGAATAGCTAGGTGACTGAAATATATTATTAAGAATAATTGCTGGTGATGAGCAATTGCAGACTACCTTTTAAAATGTACCCTTGTATGGAAGCAAAAATGTCTGCAAAAATATGGAAAAAATAATACTTCATAGTTTTACACTAAAAAAATTGTCTTCTTTGAACCTGCAAAATGTCATGCTGTATTGCAACAACCACTTACAATAAACATCACACTGGCTCAGTAAGAATCATTTATATGCTTATATCAATGGGTTTAATTCATTCTATTTCAGCCTAGATTGAAAAGATTATTTTTATCAGAATCACAAGCAGACGAACTCATAAGAATATTAAACAAAAATCACAATTGCCAAGAGGAAAAAAAAAAGAAAAATGTGGAAGTAATAGTATTTTGGAGTGACTTGTTGAAACAGAACTTCTGTGGATAAGGATTTCCATGTTCTGGATGTGCCCGTTATGCCTGTTAATTTTTTAATTTTTCCTATTTCAGATGCTTATATCTACTAAAAAAAATAATTTATCCATAAAGCTTACTGTAGAATTGAAATTGTTCAGGCAAGCACTTATTAAGAAATATCCATTGCTTTTTAATCCAATCCAGCTGCATTTTGTTACTCTAATATTTTTAGTGAAGTTTGCTAACTTTGTTTTAAACAGTGCATTCAAAGAAGCAGCATGTTAACAAGGAAAGGTGAAGGAATCTCGGTGATCTGATGTTTTTCAGTGCTGTGCTTAAATTCAGTCACTGGGCTCATGATTTCAGGTATTGTTTGTTCATTTTGCTGGGAGAAAGAAGTCTTGATATCTTTCAGAACTTTAGACACAAGCAGTGATAATGTGCAAAACTGGAGTCATGTCTGAGAGTGTATTTGAAAAAAAAAAGTGTGTGCAGAACACCATTTTACTTCACAGTGATATTTTAATAACATGTTCTGAATTATTTAGTGCTAATGTGGAGAATTTTGGATTGATAAATTTCGAGGTTTAAGTTTTGCAACAGTGTTTGGAGACTCTGAATGCCTGATTTGCAACATTTTCAAATAGCCCAATTTTTACTGCATCACCTGTTTTGGAAATCAGCATTCTTCTGGGCAAGATGGAATAACTCAATGCCTTTTTTTTTCTGAAGAGGATGAGGAGAAACTCACACAAGCCCTGCTTCTAGGTATGTGTGGAGTTCAGGGAGTAATCTTCATTTTGGAAGAGGGACAGGAAGTCAAGTTCCATTTTTAATCAGAACACTTGTTTGCAAAATGTATATCAGTTCTTAGACTTGTGTGTGTTCTGTAACATGTAATATAAAGGCTACAAAACCCAAGGCAATGGGCATAAGGGGTATGCAATGCAATGGGTTTGGTTTTGTCAGTCAAATCCTCAGGCTCTAGGAACTTTTATACCAGGAGTTGAAAGAAAGCCACAATTTCCAATTTATACTGCTGCCTTCCTTTTCTGACCATTTCATAGCAACCCAGCACCAGTGCTGGTTTACCCAGGATGGATTGAGACTCAGGAAGGCTGAGGGAGGCTGACCCATCTGGGTCACAGTGGTTTTGTCCTCTGAGGTTTCTCCACCACTGCTTACTCCTTTGCAAGTTTTTCTGCAGCCTGTACCTGACCTACAGAGGCAAAGAAAGGGTCACTGGATCAACAGCTCAGGGCTAATAATAGCTGCTGACTAACCTTGAGAGGCTGTGGTATACACCTACCCTGTATCACTGTGCTGAGCATCCTGTCTGAGAAGCCAGGCAACTTGAAAATCAACAGCCCCTGCCTCTGACAGCCAGATAGTTCTGGAGCTGCAGGGGTTGCTTTTGCAGTGGGAGGCCCGAGGTTTGGTGCAGCTGGAGCAGCTACAGGACCCTGAAACAAAAGCTGAGCTGGAGATACAGGATGGGCACTGGAAAATTGTCTGCAACCTGCCAGTAGTCTGTGGGTGGGCTCAAGTATTAATTACATCAGAGCACTGTAGGATAAAGTAAAAATGTTCAGACTGATGTTTTCCCCATTTTTTTTCTCCTAAGGATGGAGCAGGGCAGTGAAGACTAAAGAAAGATACTCCAGATGTAAAAAAAAAAAGATTTCTCCCTCATGGATCCTTACAGACATTGTTCAATCTTCTCCCTGGATTTTGCAAGTCCATCACTCACCCCATGGCATCCCCTTTCCCTGTTTCCCCATTGACATTGGGGCTTAGTGACCTGTTCCTCTCTTTCCTATGGTCACTTGTCCCCTGCCCTGCCGCTTGTATCACCCACGAACCTGAGACCCTATATAACCAAGAAAAACTACACGTTCTCTCTCTTTGCCTCCGGATTCACCTTCAGCACACTGGAATAAACACTTGCTGGAAATTGATTTGGAGCTGGGAGCCTTCTGCCCCTCTGCTGAGCCAGCCTGGTAACGTGTATGGTTGTGTGAGCTTGATTGCTGCCTCAATACTTAAGCTGTTTTTCTACGGAGAGGCTGGTTGGGATTTAGAAAGGCTGTTGCTGCACTCCAAAAAGACACACTGTTACACAGGGCTGTACCTGTCTCATAAAAAAAGGTGCTGAGCACACAGTGGTGAATGAAGGCAGACATGCTGCTCTGACACTATGTGTGACCTCTACCTGCACTGCTGGAATCCCTTTCCTTGCTCACAGCCCTGGCTAGGAGCTGCAGCCATCCCTTTTGCAGCCAACAGCAGTGGTACTTGGCAATGATATACCTGGGAACCAACTTTCTCATTCATCCTCTGGGATTTATGCAAAAGTCCTTTTACATCTCTGCCTGTGCAGCCCTTAAAGGAGAGAAAAGAAATCCAGCTCATGGGGGTTGCTGGTTTTGATTCTCTTTCTGCAGCTGGAGAAGTTCTCACACAGTAAACTCCCCAGCTGGTAAAAAAAAAAAAAAATGTTGAACTGTATCATGTTAATCTGTGTGAAAGCTGGAAGCAGCCACATCTTCACAAACACTTTCTTCTGTATCCACAAATGAGAGCAGGGAAGACCAAACCCCAAGAACTGCTCTGAATTTTAACTCAGGAAATGCTTAAACATGTGCCTAAATTTAACTACTCAGATAATCCTGTGCTTAAACTTTCTGTTTGTGTTGCCTGACTGTGGTCAAAAGGTCCTTGGAACTCTTGATGAATGAGGACCAAGTGTGTCAAGAGAGCTGAATATAATAAGTTGGATCTTGCTTACCTAGTGCAATCATGTCACTCCATTCATGGTTTGACTGCTCATATAAATAAAATGAATAGGATCTGACCTAGGCATTGCACTTAGTTGGAAATAATCCCTTTTATGGTTTTTGAGAGCAGTTTCTTAGACTGCTTGTACTTTTTTTGGCCTCTGAACAGATGGATTTCTTCCAAACCTTATCACATTCTGATTAAATTGTTGTGTGGGAGTCAACAGGTACATATTAAATAGGCTGTGAGATTACCTTCCATCCTGATGGCACACTGCATGTAATTAGAAAAAGAGAAATGAGGCTGGAGATACATGACACAAAACTCTGGCAGGAGCTCAGATGGAACCAGAAGAGTACATAATGCACTCTGCAGACCCTTGACCAGAGATTTCAAGGTCTCCACTAAGGATTGATTAAGCTGCAGCTTTTATTTTCTCTCTGCTGGTTTCTCATGCAAATTCTGGATGCAGAAAAGCTGAGCAGGGGTTGAGCCGTAAATGCGTCCCAAGCAGCAATAAGAAAAAAAAGTTGCTTTAAATAAATGCAACAGCTGTAAGAGGATTTTGAGCTGGAGGATAAGGAAGTTCTGGAGTCTTAGAATAGGAAGGAACGCCTGTGTTTTACTTGCTGGTGATGTTTGTGCTTCCTGTTGTGACCCCACTGCAGGGTTTCATAACACCTTGGGAGCAGCTCAGTCTAACACTGTAATGAGGAACAGGGATTCCCAGTTCCTCCATGCTATCTGCCAGAATTCAAGGTCTCTTTGGTGATGACAAAAATTGCAATAGGAACCGAAGAAAAAAAAAAAGGCAAAAATTCCCCACCAGCTGAAAAAAATTTCCAGCTTTGTATTTCCAAGATCTAGGACTCATGTACCTCACTGAAGGTCCTGAGTAACATTCACGTGGTTCCTGAATGGAAACGGCAACACTAATTTTCAAAGGGTTTTGTTAAAAGTCACGTGCACAGCCGGGCTCTCAGTTGGACTGTCAGACCAGAAAAGCAAGGACAGGATGGGAGGCTGCTGATGGGAAGGCAGCTCTGAACCGTCCTGGGGGCTGACATCACCTTGTACCATCTCCTCATGGGTTGCTCTGCCAGAGCAAAAAAGGTAGACTTTCTACACTGTATTCCTGTTCCCAACTCCTCTAATAGGTGAGTGCACTTGAGCTGTGGTGAGTGGAGGTGAAGAAAGAATAGGAAAGAGAAAGAAGGAATTTTTTGGATAAAGAACTTTTATTGATATACACCATGGCTATACATGTGCACACAAACTCAAAATGTTGGTTAAAATCCTTTGGGACTCATTGATCCAACTTTCCAAATATAAATAGATACCTAATTCTCTGCCTAGGATTTATACTATCTGGGCAGGAGGAAGGGACTCCAGTCTAAAGACCTGCAGCTCTGCAAGAGGCTTGTGGGTAGGAACATAGTATTTGCACTTTGATAAGGCATAATAACTTACTGCAGTTTAAATTCACAGCATTTTAAAGTAAATCTAGTTAGGCTGTGTTCGCTAGCAATACACCCACACAACAAATACTATGGTAAGTGGCAATGAGATAAAATCTGGAAAGGCAGCTGTGAAGCAAAATAAAATATCTGTAGGGATAGGCAGCACATAAGTCATATGAACAGTTTTGAATCATCTTATCTCTGGAGACACATCTTGGAGGGCTGCACTTTGTTGTACAACACCAGTGAGACAAACAGCATAGACAGAAAATTGTAAGCTAGTGTCCACTAAGGGGATAATAAGAGATGTGCAAAGAAACTGAGAAAAAATTGGTGGAATAAAAAAATTTTAGAGCACAGCTTGCAATGTTTACCAATGTATTTGCTCCATTGAAAATCTGGATTTGAACAGAGAAGTGCTGTTTGTCTTGTGTACCTTAATTCCTAAGCAGAACGGAACAAACTTTTATTTTCACAGCACAGTAATTTCATAAGTAATAGGTCACGGTCTCCAGCATTTATCAGATCTTAGCCTTTCCCTTCTTTCTGTTTTCTCTCATTCTTTTTGACCTTGTTTTGTTTTGTTTTAGGAAATGGGAATTCTGTTCCGTGACTAAAACAAAACATTCTTAGATGAGATTTACCTGTCTGCACCTAACAGACCTTTTCTGATCAAAGTTATACTGAAATTAATCCTCTGCAATGATTGTTCAGTTTGCAGGAAAAGTGTATTTCTCCACAGACTATGAATATCATTTAACCAGAAGAAATCTTGATCTCCTCCAGTCTCTATGCTGTGAAAAAAATTTAAGAAAATGCATGGAAGATGGAAACCATTGACTGAATGGGTTTTTGGCAGTATGTGGTATACAGATTTCTCAGGGCTACTCCATCCATCCACCTTTTCCTGACCTGGATGGACAAGCTGTCATGATCAAAATCTGCAGAGAAATAGCCATCCCCTGGCAGAGGTTAGGTAGTTATGGGTTTTTGCACAGCAGTGAGTTTCTCCATGCTGAAACTGAAGCAGCATTTTATCTCTTCTTGGAGACTCTGGATGGATCCCAGCTAGGTGGAGGGGCAGGGTAGTGTGGCACAAGAACAACAGACATGTCTCATGGCCAAGCTCAGGTGCAGAGCAGCCCACCTCCTTCTGCTGTGCTGTAGCCATTTAATGTCACCAGTGTGTCCCCAAGTGCTTGGGACAGCACGGGTAATGTTTATAATGCAGGTGTAGATGACGTGCTGCAATGGTATCTACAGCTTTTAAAACCACTGTATCTAAGGGGAAAAAGCACTTAGATTGTGAAATATACTGCTTTGCATGGACAAATAAAAGCAGCCAAAGCAGGCTTTTGATCTAATTTATACCTTCCATCCAAACTTATTCGATGAACTAGAAATTTTAAAATAAATCATCTAAACATGGATAAGAAATCAAGATGAAAACTCACTTTCATTTCAGGTGAAGATTTGAATGCAGACAGCATGATCACTTGATGTATCTTGAGAGCAGAGTCAGAAAAGGATTTTTACCTACTAGGTTGAAAAAGACTCAGAAAACTGCCTTCAAAATCTTGGGCATGTTAGATGCATCCATTTTAAGTTTGAAGGGGAAACTTTAATGTAAGAACTTTGAGTCTGAGAACCAGGGCTTGACTGGGAAAGTACAACTGTATTGCAGGGTTAAACTCTCATTCATCTCATTTAGCTTTTATACCTTTCTAGTAATGAAAAAAGTAGAGAAATTCAAACAAGATGAAAATTCAGAGTAAAGTTAGGAATGGCATAAGAACATGAAGAGGAAAATTATTAGAGAGTTTCTGTGATGCGAAAAGTCCAGTGAGGAGCTAGAAAGGAAGGATAGAGATGGTGAAATGTGCAAACAGTCCTACTGTACCTACTAGGCCTGGGAGATTAAAATTCCTTCAAAAAGGAAAGGTAATATCTTGGCTTATCTCAGTCTCTTTTTCAAACTGAGTATGAGTTAATTTACAGTGATTCAGTTCCTGGCATAGACTGAGAGAAGTTAAAAATGAATGATTTATGGGAAGTGTGGTGGTTATGGCAGAGAGTACAGCCAATGCCAGCCCTGTACCAAAGGGCCAACCATCCCCACCTGGATTTGTCCTAGCACTGGCTCACAGCAGCAGGAGGGTCTCAAAGCCCACAAGTCTTGCCCCACACAGGGGCAAGATCCATTCCACCTCCAACAGGAGCAGCACATGGAGAGACAGGGACACTGTCCAGCTGGATGGCGGTGCTTTGATTTAGCACTTCTCTTGCAACTTCTGCCATCAGGGCTTCTGTGGTGGCTTAGCTGTGATTGAAGCTGTGTGAGGTGATCTGCTTGGATGAATGAGAGCACAGGTGACATCTCTGCTTCCCCAAGGTTACCAGGTAAATGGCATCTAAAAATGGCATGGGCTTGTTGAAAGTTGGCTTAGATACTACAATCTTGCACTGCAGTCTGCAGCCAACCTCAATATTTAACACTGAATCCATCGATAAAATGCTTCCAAGTGCTTCCCAGCTGGGCAGTGTGTAAAAGGCATTGTCCCCAGAACAAATCTATCAACAAGCCTGTACAGCTGCTTGACAAATGGGCTGTTCTGTGGTTTTCTGCTAGCTCAGGTTGTTTTCTTAAAGGGATTACCTCCAATATCTGCAATAAAGGATCCGTCAGCCCCTTCTATAAAAGACATAGACAAGTCTCAATCAAAACTGCTGGAAACCAATTTGTCAAAGTAGCTTTGAAATGCTCCAGGTTCACCATTTTCTTCTGCATGTATATAAAATGGGTGT
Source organism: Sylvia atricapilla (assembly GCF_009819655.1). Classification (NCBI taxonomy): domain Eukaryota; kingdom Metazoa; phylum Chordata; class Aves; order Passeriformes; family Sylviidae; genus Sylvia; species Sylvia atricapilla. The sequence goes on from NC_089141.1 coordinate 97,144,757, forward strand.
GATATAATTTTTAGAAAACCTGAGAGTGGGAGTTGCACGTACATAGTTAAAAGAAAGAAAAAGAAACTGAAAAGAAGAAAGAAAAGCAATGGAGTAAACGCTTCCTGGCAAAGACCAGCAGAAGAATGTAGCTGCTGAAAGAAGAAGCTGTGTTTGATAAACTTTTACATGCAGTGTGCAGTCATGATTCTTTTCATTTGGGTCTCATTGCAGCAAATGCATAAGAAGTCCCTGATTAATGTGATTGCCTTAAAATATTTTATTTCTAACAGCCTCCAAATATAAATGTACATATCCTTCCCAAAAGTACCTCATGGAGGCTGTTTTCTCCAGCATGGGAAGGAGCATGTTCTGGTCTACAGGTGAGGCAGCACTGCCTCTCCTCCCCCCTACAGCTTTGGCAGCTGCGTCTCTTACATGCCCACTCACAGTAACAAATGAGCTTGCACTGGGATGGAAGCGTGAGGCCTTTCACTGGGATGGAAGTGAGATGGGATTTACAATGCCTGGCTGTCAACAGGAGGAGAAGGAGAAGGAGAAGGAGAAGGAGAAGGAGAAGGAGAAGGAGAAGGAGAAGGAGAAGGAGAAGGAGAAGGAGAAGGAGAAGGAGAAGGAGAAGGAGAAGGAGAAGGAGAAGGAGAAGGAGAAGGAGAAGTAGGAGAGGAGAGGAGAGGAGAGGAGAGGAGAGGAGAGGAGAGGAGAGGAGAGGAGAGGAGAGGAGAGGAGAGGAGAGGAGAGGAGAGGAGAGGAGAGGAGAGGAGAGGAGAGGAGAGGAGAGGAGAGGAGAGGAGAGGAGAGGAGAGGAGAGGAGAGGAGAGAAGAGAAGAGAAGAGAAGAGAAGAGAAGAGAAGAGAAGAGAAGAGAAGAGAAGAGAAGAGAAGAGAAGAGAAGAGAAGAGAAGAGAAGAGAAGAGAAGAGAAGAGAAGAGAAGAGAAGAGAAGAGAAGAGAAGAGAAATCACCACTCTTGTCTCTCTTTCACCCCATCATCATCACCTTCACTGTGTTTCCCAGGCCATTAATCTCTTGCTCCACTCAGAAAATACCCTTCTTCAGCCGTGTGCTTTTGGCTCTGGAGCAAGTCTGGCAGTGGGAGCAGGATCAGGCTGGGTGCCCTTTCTGCAACAAGCCCTGGCCCAACATGGAGCAGCAATAGGCTCTCTGTTACACCCACGCCAGAGTCTAATTGCATACACAGGGTGGTATCTGTGGACCCATCATTTTAAGGTAGCTGCTTAGTCTGAACTAGTCATCTCAGCTTCTCCTCTGGTCCATATGGGAAGTCTAAGGGAGATGCCTAAGGTGGGAAGAGTGGCTCTTCCTCTGGAGTTGTCTGCATATCTACTGTGAAGTGACCTCAGACAATAATCAGTTCTGACTAGATATCCAACTTTTAGATAACTAGAGCTACATAATAGAAATACCTCTCTGGGGCAAAAAAAGATGAATGGACAATAAATAATTCAGAATGGTGGCTCATAAATAATTTTTCTTTGGAGAACTCAAGGTCTATGAGCTCTTTCCACTAAGGATTTTGGGGTATTTTATTTTTTTTTTTCTCAATAGACACATATTATTGTACCCCTCTCCTATTGGTGTCTGAATAAAGTATTTATTTCCTGATATTATCATCTAATGGAGGTGTTTCTGTGCTAAGTAGGTGGAGGCTTGTATTTTGGAGGTAGAGGCTCTGTAGACAAATCTCATGGACCGTTCATTATATGTGTCATTGCACAAACCCTGAACAAATTTTCTCAGCATGTGATGAGTTCACAGCAAATCTGTCCCCATCTTAGCAACCAGGGTACTGAGGATGCTAAAAGTGCTGAGTGGGGTGCTGGAGCCCAGACTCTGGCTAGAGCAGTGGGAGTTTTTTGAAGCAAAAGTGGCAAGGCAATTCAGGATTTATGTTATAGAAAGGGCTATGGTTGTACCAGGCTCCTGCAATGAAATGCTGACCATTTTCAGAAGGTCTGTGGCTAACTGTATTAAGCCTAAAAGATTTAACTGGAAGATTTGTCTGGCTGTTTGCTAATGATAGAACAGAGAATTTGTATTCCAATCTTTGATTATTGATTAGGTTTGGATGGCAACCTGCTCAACCAGATTAGCAGCAAGGCACTTCTAGGCATGCTCAGCATTGCACCTCTAGGAATGGAGGAATTTAAACCAGTATAAGGAAAAAAGTTCCAGAAGAATCAGACTCTGTGGTTTGGTTTTTTGGGTTTTTTGTTTTGGTTTTCTTTTCCAGTTTAATTTTGTGTGTAGGCCCCTATATCCTCCCTAAATCCTTGATGAATTTCTTCAGAAATGGTCATTGGGCAGTAAAGGCTTTTGTCCTGACAGTTGTATTAAAAATTGTATTTAATATGTATCAGAATTAGGATCTGAAACTCACTTGTATGAGTTTCTCCTCTTAGCTGGGAGCAACTGAACTGAGATGCAGCACGTCTCCAACCACAGGGTTTCCCAGCAAGATGAAATAATCATGACTTTGAACCAGAACTGAGACTGTATGAGACTGGGGCCTGCTGTTCTACTTTTGTCTGCCAAGCAGAATCCTTTCCTTTTACAGCCCCTGTTATGCAGGTGGATAAAAGCCCCGTTTTTATGGTAACTGTTGTCACAGACATGGGGGAACTACTGATTGAGGCCCAAAGATACAGTTCTAGGACTCTAGCACTGGTGTGCACCATAGAGCCCTGCTACATTATTTGTCAGGGGTGTGTTTCTGGGAAGTGTAACTGTTAGTGGTATGGTGGACAGAAAAGTAATATTAACAAAAGATTTAGTGTTACAGACAGGAATGCATGCAGGGACTAAGAAAAAAACATGGTGCAAATGCAAAGGGAAGTATATACATTTTGGAGGGTGGAAAGGCAGGAACAGGACCATTAACAAGAGGAGATGATGTCTTTTCAGAACAGATAGCCGACATGAAAGCCCTTGATGGCTTCATCTGAGACTGAAACACCAATACAAGTCTTTTAGTGTGCTGTCCCTTGAGACCTCTTGTTGAACACTTACATTTTCTTTGCATCATCATGCCTGGAATACACTAAGGTTTATTGAATGTGCAGGATGTTGTCACACTGTGATGACAGTGGCCAGCAGAGCAGGTCATTAAGTGGCTGGTGGTGGATCTCCAAAACAAGGGGTGGCAAAGTGGCAGAGAACTGACCATTACTGCCCTGGAACTAAATGATATACAAGAGAGGTGTTCTTCTGATGAGTATGATGTAAAATGAAAAGAGATGAAAGGTTTGTTAGCTCTGACCACACCAGTTACTTCTTGCTTGCTTTCAGAGTTCAATACCAGCATATTGAATTGTGTGGTTACATGCAAACAGTAAGCATGCTCTGCAGTTTGTGTCAGTAGAGCTCATGAGAAGTCAGATCTCCATAATGAATATCTGTGTGTGTGTTTTTATTCCTCAAGAGTGGAATGATCTCCATCAATTGCTGCAGGCAGGCTTGTAGGCAAGGCCTCTGGAGGCAATGGGGAGATTAGCTTACTGGCATCTCCTCGCCTTGACAATAGAATTTAGCCTGGAACAACTTCTTGGGTGTGATCTATTTAAAAAGAGAAGAGGAAGATGCTTTATTTATATCAAGAAATTTTGTACTTAAACTATGCTTCCAAGTAAAATGTGTCCTCGAGGAATAATATCTCTAATGTTTGTCAGATGTTCACATGCCTCACTTCTACAGAAGTGGTGAAAAAGAAGTAGAAAAAGCCAAAGTAATTTGGATCCTTCCCCCTCACACCACTGCTATTACTGCCCAGACAGCACTACATGTTTGTCTATTCTCCCTAAAGCACTGGTTCATGGCACTCTTCACAAGAGCAGTGAATTTCCATAAGTGAGTGGTGACCTACATTCAAGGCAGAAGCCTTGCTGCTTGCTTTCAGGAGTGTGCCCTGGCTGCCTTCCAGATCAAGCCTGAGATTCTCAGCATTTCATTTCCTGGCTCATCCCTGTCGGGTTTTCTGAGGACTGGGTTCTCTGCAGAACATCTGCACAGAAAGGTCACTGCAAAAAGAAGGCTGGAATGAATTTTTGTGGTAGCCTCAAACATTACTCTGACAGAAGCTATAAAAATATAGCCTATGATGAACGCAAAGCAATAGGCAGTTAAGAAGACATCAGCCTGGTTAAAATCTAGGCTTGTAAAAATCAAGACTGTGATTCAGTCATAAAGTATTTTTTTCAAAGTTTGTCAAAATCTTACCATTAAATGAGTTCCTGAATTAAAAGTTTGGGCTTTGCAATTGCTGCTTTGCCCTGCTGTGTACCTTATCACTGACAGTAGAAGCTACCAAGCTGTGAAGTGGTGTAAGAGTATTAAGTAGCGTAACAAATCTTTTGTGTGGACAAAACAAGAGTGTAAACTGAGTGCATGGTGAATTTTTTAACATATTGCACAGCAAACTGGCTGTGAACTTCCTACTTCTGGTTTGGGGTTTATTCTGCAAGTAAAGCAGTTGTTGGTAGTGCTGCAGGGAGCTGTGGTAGGAGCATATGAATCACTGAAATCTTTCAAAGGAAAGCTCTGCTCTGAGTGTGGCTGTCTCAGTGGTGACATGGCTTGGAGACCAGACAGAGCAAAACCAAAGCAGAAATTAAATTAGTTGAATCTGCTCAGAGATAACCTTTTCTAGAGAAATTTAGACCAGCTGTTCCTTTGGATTCATACAGTACAACTGGACAAATACTTCAGAATAAGCAGCACTGGCCTCACCAACATCTTCTACAGCCATGAGGGTAATTGAATATTAATTAGCATGTGCTGCTTGGGCTCATGGAGAGAATTCCCTCTTCCAAGTTATATCTCACTAATATGAGAATGTGCAAGGGCTAAGAGAGCACATTCCTCTCTGCTCCAACCTATCACTCTACATAACCACACAGAGAAAGGTGAACAAATAAAAGGATCAAATCAAACTACCCACAAAGAAAATCTCTCCAAATTTACAGCCCAAATACTGAAAATTCTGAAAATCCTGAAAATTTGAAAACCAAGGGGAACTTTGCTTGGCTAGTGAACAAATAGGAAAAATATGGGAATGAGTCATTAGGGTCAGGGCTAGTTCAGACTTCAGATCAACTGGAGTTTGTTTCAGGCAACTGACTTTTTGCTGTGACACAGACAGAGGAAAGGCTGACAAGGCAGAATGAAAATAACAAGTGACCGTGACTCCACAGGGCCCTTCTTTCCCAGTAAGCTGGCTAATTGCTGGGAGGCTACTCACTGTGTGGAAGGGCTATGCTATGCTTTTTTCAGTTTCTTAACTTCAGCCAAATGCAGTAACTATACCTGAATCTACTGCAGCATAAAAATAGATCAGGAGTAAAAGAGCAGCTATGGAAAGCTTTGAGATTTTGCATGTTTTGACCCCGGGCTATTTCTCTTAGCCAGGAGGATTTCCCACCCTACTTTGCATTAACCTCACTTTCCAGAGTGCCTCATTTAGTATGGCTCTGCCTGACCAAAGGGAGTAGAGCAGGGCTGCTCCTGTGGCAGCTGGCAGAGCAGTGTCCTTAGCTGCAGTCATGAGAGAGACCACTGCTCTGGGTTTGGGTCAGGGAATGGTACAGGGCCTGAGTGCATCATGGCTGAGAAATGCTGACCCAGTGTGACTGGGGCTGGTGTTTAGTTTCCCTTTGAAACACCCCCTTTTTCACTCCCATTTCTGCTTTTGTGCCTGCAATGCACAACTGTGTTTTACTTATTTCTCTGTCTTGTGCTGTCTGCTTCTCCTTTTCTCTCTTCTCCCTTAAGTCTTCTTTTCTTGTTCTGTCTTCTCATTCTTGCTCAGTGTGAATTTCCCCTTTGGTCTTCTTCAAAAATTGCTGCTCCCACTCTCCATGATCAACTCTCTGTGATCCTCACCCTTCTGGAACGCTGAACAATGTTAGGAGCTCAACCACCGCAACAAACCTGGTGGATGAGCTTAATCCTGTGTATTTCTCTCGTTGCTGTGCTACAGAAAAGGCTGTTTTATGGATGAAAGTCTAAGGCTTGCTGACCATGATTTACCTGGAGGAATGTAGCAGCCAAACCTACACTGTACTAACACTAGCTTTTAGGTCCAATACTAACACAAGATGCTAGGCCCAAAGCTGAACCAGGATTTTAATTTGCAAAAATAAACAAAACTGCATAACTGCATTGTTCAGTGTACAATTCAGTGTTCTCATTTTTGATGAAAAAGCATGGGAAACTTAAAAACACTGCCACCAGGCATTGCATGAAGCAAGATAAAGACAAACGTATAATATTGAGCTACTTTCTTTTCCTAATTGCCTGGGGAAATTACCTAAAGCAAATTTGGATGCTAAAAATGTTTGCAAGGATAAAAATATCAAGCAATTTTCAGTTAAAAAGAAAAGACACCAATACTCTGAAAATTTACTATTTCCTCACTGCTTAAAAAAGAGCCTGCTGGGGTTCCATCTCTCCTCCTGGTAATGTGAGAGTAAAAGTTTTTCTGAAAAAAACCAACTTGTGTCCTCTCTCACCATTCAAGAAATGTTTCTCCTTTCAAAGCAAAAGAGCATTTTTTACTGATTGCTGTAAATTCAGAAGTCATGCATTGGTATCAGCAATCCACACCTTGCCATAATTAAACCTTCTGTTTCCTTCCTACCCAGCTTGCTGGACTGAATCACAATCCTAACATTGGCATCCCTTCATCACATTTGTATAAACTGCAAAAATACCCACTAAAGTGAGAGCAGGCATTATATATCATTAATAAATATATACCACAGTAGGACGTCAGTAGAAAACTCATCTGGGTATATTCTTTATAACAACTCTTCCTTGAATCTACTTTGGCTTTTTAAAGAAATCCAATTGCCATCTTTATTTCTTTTAGGTTGTGGTCCTTTTTTAATCAAACCCAAAACCCCAGTCAGAGTGAAGGAACATGAGATAGACTCACAAAATGGAGAGTGTAGAATAAATTTCAGATGGATGAGGGAAAATACATCTCACCTTTGTTTCCATTTTTTCTTCCCTGGTCTTTGTGGCCCTTTTCCCCCTTATTAGCCATAGGATGAAGTAGCAGAGGGAGGACATGAGAAAAGCTCAGGTTTTGTGTGGTACCTCCCCTCTGAGATGGCATGGCATGCTGAGATGGGGGTCACAAAAGCTGTATCTGCCTACCACTGCTGAAGCAGCCCCACGGGGACCTGCCCAGGGGAGGAGGCAGCTGATGAGATCAGGTGAGAGTGCAGGGAGCTCCTGCCAGCACCAGGGTGCATGGCACATGTGCCAGGGCACCAGGCTGAGCTGGAGGCAGCCTCACTTTCAAAAAGCTGGTGATGGAAGGAGTTTAAAATGTTATCTTTTATACAGACCTGATTGTTACTTAGGAACATCGGGAATTTTTGACCCATTAGTTAATCGGTTCAAATGGATTGTACAGTCTGAAGGAAACAAAGAGGCAGGACTGCATGGTGCAAATCCATGTTATTTCTGAAAGGAAGATTCACTCTTCCTCCTTTTCTCCCCTCCCCTTTGCCAGCACTCTGACTGCAGGGTGCAAAGATAACTCCTTTGTGTGGTATGATGAACATTTCACTTGTTCCATTCTGTGGGAAGCAAGGCACCCAGATGCAGGGAGACCACAATTCTCAGCAGTGGCATGTGGGTGCACCAAGTCAGCTGGCCTGAAAACTCTACACATGTGAAAAATGACAATCTTATTCTGAAGAGTCTCTCTTCTTCCACAGGGAGTGTATTACAGACAGAATTTTTTAGAGTTTATTTCTTAATTCTTTTGTATTCTCAATAATTCAGTAACTGCTCAGTCTGTTTAAGGAGACTGGAGTTCTAAACTTGTTCAAAAAAACAAAAGGAACAGTATCTTTTCTACCACTTTCTTACCTACTCCTTTGTGCAACTCAATAACCTGGGTTAAACACTGTGATAATGATTTAAATGCCTACACACTACCTGTCAATGATACTTTAAAAAACCACATCCTTCTTGGGTTTCCTGGATCTACATCTCAGCAGCCTAAGTCATGGCCTCAGAAAAAGAAAGGGAAGGTTGTTTCTGTCTTTTATAAAAGACTTATTATGTTAGGATCTGGACAATTCTCAGGGACTCAAAAGGTCAAGGATATGTGAGAGCAGCAGTGCAGGGTCTTGCCACTACTAACACCGTTTGCTTGGATTCTGCTTCTCAGACAGAACTGCAATTTTGTTTCTGTCTTTCTGACATGTACATCTGACATGCAAAGCCAAGATTTGTGCATGCACATACAGCCCTGTTGCACGAGAAAATGTAAAATTTTTTCAGATATAAGATTTCTACCAGATGCAATGATGGAATGTCTACACGATGATAAAGCTAGGTTTACATATGATTTCCCTTAGTGCTTTGCAGACTAGAAAGATAAAACAATATGGTTTGGAATATTTCAGGGCAGGAAATTTGGTGCATAAGGATTTAAGAATCACAATTGTACACAAAAAGCCAGCAAATGTGTGTGGGTGGGAAGGAAGGTCAGCCTATTCCTTATGTGAAATCATGATCAATAAGAGCAGAGTGGTGGCTGGGGTGAGAGAAGGGGGTTACATTGCAAAGAACTGGGATAAGTGAGACAGCAATAGCTTCAGTCATTATAAATCAGTTCAGATTTTAATCATCACTGTATACCACAAGAAAGAGGCTGTTTATCTCTTATTTCTCCCTCCCAAACTGTCACCAGCTGCCCTACCCTTATGCTTTAGGGGCACAACCCCTGCAGCCTCTTCTTCCTTTATCAGATTTCACGATGGACTCTTTCCTTCCTGGCATACAATTTGGTCTACATCCCACTACTTGCAGCCTAGTGTGACTAAACAAGAAAGTTCTGCACATCTTCTCTACCAGAACCTCACCTGGTCTGTGCCAGGCCCACCAGATCCCCCAGACCTCCCCTCAGAGTTTGACTGTATTCACTACAGTGTCCACTTCTCTCTAGTAGCAGGCTCTAGTGCAGCTCTTTAAATGCAGCTTTAAAAACATCCTTTGCTGTGTTGCCTACAAAAATCTGAACTACAATAAGGACGTGATACCTTCAGCTTGCTGTGCTGTGCAGTGTTGCCTCCTTTGCTCTTTTACTTGATCATCCATGTCCGTCTTTTTCACAGCTGCTACTTAACAGGACCAACAGGACCAACAGAGCCTTTGGTGAGCTCTCTGGTTGGAGGCATGCACAGCAGAAACCACAGATGAAGTTGCTGGACATTACATCCATTGAACCTCTAAGAAGCAGAAATATAAAATCCAATACCATTAAATATATGGGCTGGTCTGTCTTGATAGATCTGTTGAAATAAGCAGTGTCTCAGCTGTTTTGGCTCTTCACAGTTGACTCAGAACTTGTTGCCAGAGTGCTCCAATCCTATGTGCACTGGTAAAAATGTGAAGTGTGCAACTATGACCCATGTTACAGGTTAGCATTTATTCAGGAGTCCATGAATACACTCTTTAGATTTCTCTTGTGATAATCAAATAATGAGAGGTCAGAGACTGGGAAAGCATTCAGGGGAAAGAGTTTAGACTCTTGGCCCAGATTCCTTGTTTCCTTCCCAGTCTGTAAAGTTGTTTTCTTCCTCTCACAGAAAGAGTTTCTGTTTTGTGTAATGCAGTTACACATCCTCCTGGGGTGTGAAATGTACACGTTCAAAACCTCCTGGTGACAGTAAGCAGAAAAAAGCTCAAGAGAGCCTGTTCCTGTCAGCCAGCTGGACATCATCATGCAGGTACTGTGGGGGCAAAGCCTGGTGCATTTTCCATGGTGAGTTTTTGCCCCCCTGCTTACAAAGGATTTACACAATCTCCTCTGCTAGAAGCAGAGTGTTGTGTTTGCAAATGAGAAATCCTCCTCTTCCCTTTTCTCATCTATTATCAGTGACCTCTGGTGTGAATAAAGCAAAAGAAACCCCAGAGAATAAAAAGCACTGAAAATGCTACTTTAGGCCACAGAAATATTTTGCAGTTCCTGACTGTCAAGTTCACAGCCAGGACACAATCTGTATTTGTGGCCAGCCCTCATCACTTCGTCAGCAGCTGCCCAGACACTTCTGGGCACGCTGGGACATGTAGGGGACAAACCCACATTGTGCAGGGCTCTGCAGAGTGCTCAGGAGGCACCAGGAGCAGGCTGGATAGTTAGCACCTACATGATCCTTCACTGGAGGTCCTGGGTGGACTTTCCCAGGGTTTAGACAAGGGAGGGGCTGGGGAACACAGGTGACAGGAAGAGAAGGAGGTGCTGAGAACTGGAGACAGAGCAGGCAACTGCCCTCAAAAGAAAGAAGCAGCAATGCCAGTGAGTGGAGGTTGCTGAAGGATGTCTTATCTACTCTTTCAGGAACAGACTGTGATTTCAACAGCAGTTTTGACCAAGGTTGATCAGTTACTTCCAGCACAACCCTGGCTTTTGGCTCTGCAGCTAGCTCAGCTAATGTCTTTATAGAGCAGATACGCTGCAAAGACACTGGCACAGAGCAGACAATGCCATAAAGAGAGTGCTACAAGTGCTGGAATGGGAAACCATAGTTCCTTCTCCTTGTCTTTAGGTATATTAGCTTCAGTGTAACTCAATTAATCAATGGAACTGCATGGAGCTGGTGCACTTGGACCCTTGTATCTCTGCACAATTCTTCTTTGGATGACCAGTGTGCTGTGGGCTGGAGACACACAGGGGCAAGATTGGAGGATAAACAATGTTTAGGGTTGTCCAGATAGTACAAGGCAACATGGAAACTAAGTTTGCAGACTACCTTTATCTTTCTCCAGCTTGCTTAAGGAAAGCAGTAACACTCCTGCAAGAAGCAGTGTCAGATATGCTGTTCTCTGCTGGAACTGGAGATGACTGCAGACCTACAATGACCTGATTTACAATTTTTTTCAAATGATTTCTTCTGTATCTTCTTGTCACCCATTTAAATGCCCACTCCCTGGGTTGATTTAGTGGGGTGTTCAGCCAGTCCTCCTGGGAATTAAGCAGTCTTAACAGTGTTTTGTATTCAAACCAGTATCCTTTCTTCTACCATCATCACCCCAGGATTACTTCACAGCCAGGCAAAGACAAAAGCCTGTGACAAAAGTGATGACAGCAGTTTCCCAGGCTAACATGTCCTAGGGGCTCCTCAGCTGGGCACCAGCTTTCCTGTGCAGTGGGGAGTGAAGGAATTTTGTCCCATAGGGTGATCCAGAGCCTAGGGCATCCCAGAGGATGTTTATGTTGCTGAAACATGGAGTGGGGCTGGGGGTTTCAGTGACTACAGTGCTGGGAGGACAGAGGTCTTGGCTGACTGCTCTCTTGAAGAGCAATTAGTCAGCACCACCAAGTGTGTGCGCCCAACCCTGCATGCACTGCCAAAGATCCATTCCAGAAGGGATGAAATGTATCTGACAACACCACTGCAGCTGGGAGTCTGCTACACTTCTGTGTGGAGAGCCCTCTTGCTAAGTACCACTAGGAGAGTAATTTACTTGCTGCTACTATGTCAAAAAACATTATCTGTGCTGTGGTCCCTGCAAATTCATCCTCAGCACTTTCCTTCTGCTTTGCTCTCAGATAATATTTTCCCAGCGCAAGAGGTCTTGTTTCATTCCCTCTATTCCACAGGAATAAGACATAAACAAAAGCATGATATAAACATGTGGCTCTCCTGTGTAAAGCTCCATTAACCAAAGCTCCTTCAGGACTGGATGAATCACCCTGAGCAGGGATGTTTCTAAGCATTCACTGTATGTTCTTTAGAGCAAAATAGGAAATACCTGAGCTTATAACAGTTGTGCTTGAATCAAAGCAGATGATTCGTAGCCAGGGTCAGGTTCACAAGAAAGGGCGAGGTTGACAGAAAATCTAAATGATAAAGCTTCCTGTTTTTAGAGATAGATTTCAACAATGATTATTGCTGAGAAGGAAATGGATGCCTGCTCGCTGAAAAGTACCTCACTATCTCTCCTGGCATTTGTGTGCCAAAAAGTCACAAACAGCAAGTGAATTGTGCTGGAAATGAACGAAGGTTTCCTTTTGGAGTTTTCATCTACAGTAAAATTACTACATACTGCAAAATTAAGGCTGCTATGTTTGGTTTTTGGGTTTTTTTTTTTTGTTTGGTTTTTTTTTTTTTGTTTTTGTTTTTGGTTTTTTTTTGGTTTTTTTTTTTTTTTTTTTTTTTTTTTTTTTGCTGTTATGCAAACTTTAGGCTTTCTCCTAGGCAACACAGAGTGCCCTTAAGAACTAGAAGTGCTCCATGTCTTATGACTTTCTTTTCCTTATATACACAATGATTAAAACAAAAGACAGCTGTTAATTTCAGGAAAAAGCCACCATGCAATAAATCTTCTGTGCTGCACCATAATAACACTCCTCTTCAGACAGACACAATTGAACATAAGAGTTGTCTACATTTGGTACTACTTACCATAAGTAATTCCTTTTATTTCCAAATATAAGGGAAAGTTGGCTGCACATCACAGAGCTGCTGATCATAATACATACAGGAAATGAAATCTAATTTGTTCTTCTTAAGTGACATTTCACCAAAGGCATGACATGCTTTCTGTGTCATAGAAATAATATAATTCCATAAAATCATGGAATACTTTGGGATAGAAAGGACTATAAAGATCATTTAATTGTAACCACCACCACCACCCCACCCTACCAGGAGCAGGGATATTGCTCACTAGACCAAGTTGATTGAAACTCCATCCAACTTGGCCTGGAACACTTCCTGAAATAAGTACCCACTGATTATTTTTCAGCAAAGTCATCATGAGCTTTTGTGATACAGGTGACATATTTCACATTTGCTGTGAATTGCGTGAAGTCAGTCAACTGGAAGGGTCTGAATCACCTCTTTGCCACAAAGGCTCGCCTTGCCAGAGCTGAGAGAAGCAAGGCAGGAAGAGGCAAGGCACTTAGTGTCTTCCTGGTTATACATCCCAGAAACCAGTGTACTTTACTCCAGATGGAAATGGGCAAAAGCAAGCTTGAATATCATCACATCCTCTTCTCCCTGGGTGTGATGAGCATATGGTTTGATTCAGTGCCCAAGGAGCACTGGAGATGAGGCCTTTCCCACAACCAGGCTGTCCTATAAAGTCCAGGCTTGTCCTTCCTTAATCTGCACTCATGTTTCATTTTTGAAGGGTAGTTACAATACTGAATGGGCACCTGTCTTTGGAATAAAGTTGATTTTCATTCAGTCTGTGCTGGTTCTGATCAGATGAGGGTAAGTATCCCTAATGAATTGGAACAGTTGTAATAAAATCATCTTGTTTCAAAATGAGACGCCCACCATGGGACATACTTTTCCACCAGAAGCTGTAGAAGTATTTCTTCAGTCAGTGTCTCCCCACTGAAGAGCATTTCCAGTTTGTATCTTCAAGACTCAGGGTCACTTGAACACCCAAAGCATCATCAAGTGTCCCCCACGCTGCAGCTGAGCACACACCCTCACAGGGCCGTAGCACCACAGAAACAGATCCATAAGACAAGCTGATAAGCTGCTGCCAAATTATGAGATCTGGGTAAACACATTGAGGCAGGAGCATGCAGATTTTCACTGCAATGCTTTGATACAGACTCTAAAATTATCAGATGCAAAGGGGATCCTGCCTGGGTGCATTAGCTCCTCAACAAAACAAGCTCTGCTTTTGTTTTGAATCACCCTGAACAACACAGTAAGCACAGAATTCATGTAGGTAAAAAACACTGAGTCAGCCTGCTCGGTTTAATAATTGCTCAGGCTCTGCAGGTAAGCTCCATTAATATCTCTGTGGATTTTGAGGAGATAAGATTTTATGTGCCAGGTGTTGTAGAGGATTTAGTGATCCTCTTGATTTCAGAAGTGATAGAGAAAGTGGTACGAGCAGTTCTTTGTTGAGTCCCTCCTACTCGTCTCTGTTTTTGGAGGCTGAATGTAAGTTCAGTGTCACCTTGAATCTATTTTTTTCAGGGTATTTGTTGTACAAGTAAGTAGGTAACTGGATAGAAAAAGGTACAAAGAAAGTAATTTATATAGATTTGATGTTTTAGAAAAAAGAGTACTTATGAAATGGTGTGTGAATTCAGTGTTGTGGTTCATCTTCTGGAGTCTGAAGTTCAGATTTGGAACCAGGTGCACTTTTCAGACCATTTGCTAGGTTTTGCACATGGGAAATATGGTAATTGATAAAACATTTAAGAAAACATAACAAGAAATCTCAAAAGATATTTTTCAAGTTTATTTTCCTTTTGAAAAATGTCTTCAGATTGGGAGAACTCAGATTAGTTTATGAAAAGTTTCTCTGCATTTAGAACCTATTTCAAATAAAGCTTGTGTAAGGAAAAAAAAGTATGTTTGGAATATTTGCTACTATTGGAGAAATTCTGGTATTATGAAGTGGACCATTTCAAGGCAATGTGGTTTATCTTGGAAAAGGATGTGTTGCCAAATGTCCTAAGGACTGTGGGAAATATTAAGGTAGTTGAAAGCAACCTGTTCAAATCCCACAAGGAATTCAGCAACAATTTATGAACATGCTTATAGTGCTAAGTAAAAACAAAGCAAGGAGGACACACAGGACTGCATCCTCCTCACTTGCCCTGTCCCATTGCTAGCTCACCTCCAAACCCTGATTTGGTCAATTCTAATCAAGAAAGAAATTTCTTCTGGACTGGAACATGAGACTTGGCTTGGTGTTGAGAGACAATCCCCTGGATTTCCTTCATGCAGTCATAAAGCCACAGAATCTCAACCAGCTTGCAAAACTCATCCAGTCCCATGTAACCTAAGCATATTTAAACAAAGAAACAACAAAAAAAGTTAATTTAGAACACTTAAAACTGTCAGTAAAACTGTAGTTTCATCATACATGGGGCTGGTCTCTAGCTGAGTACCATCCAGCTGGTCCACAGTGCAGAAAACTGATCTGGTAGAAACACCAGATTACTTTGGAGAAGATGACCTCCATAAGGATGAGATGTCCTTGATATATTCTCTCCAACCTCGACTATTTTGTGATTTAAATACCTATGAAAATTTCTTTGTCCCAGAAAACTTTATACCTTGTGGTATATGCTTGTCCATGCTATTCTAATTCTGTCCCTACAATTTCTGTTTCACAGCTGGAGTAGCATGAACATGGATAGAACCAAAACAATGAAGTAAACACCTTGCTGGGAACCATGTCTTATTCAACTGAAGTGCCATTTTATACCCAGACTTTGTCCAAATCACACCTGACTGCTGGTATACATTTCTGATATTGTTCATCATAGGGTCATGTCCAACAGTCAAATGGGAACTGTAACTTTTCCTGGCAAAATTATTCAAGGTCCCAAAGCAAAGCAGCCAGACTGCTTATTCTTATAAAATGTCTTTGTTTTTCAGCTATGAGCCAGTAAACTCGATTTTCTGCTATGCTCAGCACTGAGTTTAACTAAAACTGACAGTCTTCCCATTGCTGCTGCTTTCTGGCCACTGGACTTCAAGAACCTTTAGCTGTGTTCTGGTAAGGTGGACTAAGGGATGGTGTATTTAAGACACAAGATAGTTTCCTCTAAACTTGTGGCTGTGAATAGACATGTGGACACACCAGAAGCTAAGGCTCACTGAAGAGGGAAAACACATTCATATAATAATCTCTGTGCCTGAGTTTTTAATAGACCATGATCCTTGTTTACAAAAAGAAAAGAAGCCTTCTGCAGGCCAAGCACATATCTAAATAAACACCTGAAACTCAAGAAGTTTGGGTTTGGAGCAGAGCACATTTGCTTCACAAAGAATCCTGGAATCCCTTGGGAGAAGGTGAAGTGAGATTACATTTCTTTATAGTCTTCTTTGATATAACTGGAGGGAAACATTTCTATGCTGCAATATAAACACTTCAGAAAAAAAAACCAACTACAGGAGGCTAAACTGTGCATTGCAGACCGGGGCTAAAACCTGCTTAAACTTTGGGATTCCCTTCACCTGGGATTTCCTGATGCCCTCAACAGTGATAGTGCAAATGGGGTTCTGAACTTGGGTATCAGCTTGCTAAGATTGTGTTTCTGTGACTTAATTCTTTGAAACCATCAGCAAAATTTGTAGTTACTGGCTGGTTGTGACCTGGATGCTGATTGTCTAGAATGTAGCAGGACCAAATAACTCCCAGGTGACCCAGCACAAGCACTAAGAATGTCAGGAAATAAAATTACACTGGGATTTTGGAATAGTTATACTGAAGGCAGTTGCATACCAATGGTATAAATTGTATTTAGCATTGGCTAGCTGGAATGAGCCTATTTTGCCATGCACACTCTGAGTTGTGAGAAGAATGGCTGGCCATTAACATTCACTGCATCCCTTCTTTTTGTATTCTGAATTATTTTGTCATGATATTCTTACATAATTTTACACATAAAAGTTGTTTTGTGGGTCTGTTGGTCAGTATAGCTTACATATAAATGATCTTTTACAAAAGCTACTTTCCTCCCCTGCACAGGCTGGTTATTTAAGCTCACTGTTTGGCTGTACCTTTGAGTAATTTTTAGTTCAAGATATTGACCATTTTATAGGAAGAACATGCAGAGATTTCTCAGTCATTATGAAGAATGTGTTGTGAATATGACATAACTAGACTCAACAGCAGGGATGGTCAGCTTCAGCTAGGTGGAAAATAACTTACACTTCTAACAAATGAAGTGAAATGACCACCTAGCTAGGCCAAGCAATTTTTGGTCCAAACAACAAAGAAAGAAACAATCTGCCTCCCCCTGCCCAAAAAAAAAAAAAAAAAAAAAAAAAAAAAAATATATATATATATATATATATATATATATATATATATATATACCCCAAACAAACAAAACCCCCCAACCTAAAGCCTAAAAGAAGAAGGAAGATGTCTGAGGAGGTCTCCACCAGGAGTCCTGATGAACTGTTCTTGTGTGGGCAAAAATATACCTAGGAAACCATGTTTAAAAGCAAGTCCAAAATGAAGATGAGGCCCTTGCAAAGGCCAGCCTGAAATCCCAGAATAGAACTGCCCTCATTTGTGATAGATGACAAGCTAAGTTTAGAATTAGGAAGTTTACTCAAGAAGCAAGTAAGTAAAGGACTCCTCCTTATAAATTAGCTAATTTATATCAGGGAGAGAAATACTTTAAACTCCTGTCCTAGACACCAGCTGCAAGCCTCCACTAGAGAAATTCAGCAAATTTTCTTGTTCCAAGAAGTGTCACTGAACAAATCACCATCTTTGGACTACGACTTAAGCATAGGTTGCTAATTTGATATATGGCAAACCGAACATCATTTATGATCTTAAAGTGCCCAGCAAGAGATTATTATCCAAAATTCCAGCAAAACCTGAAGATACTAGAGCTGTGTAATTATTTACCTCACAAGGGTGGTGGCAGTGAGAACTGATTTTCAAGTAATGAGAATTTGGTGTTTCTCCTTAGTTTTGATTTTGTTATGGGTATTGGTCTTTTAAAAAATACTTCATGTGCAGATTATTTTGCAGCAAAAGCAAAACTCCCAAGCACTAACTAGACTCTGAGCTGAGGAGTAGTTTCATTTCTCTTCTGCTTTTTAGTGGCCACTGGGACTGCTTTTACTTTTCAAGAGGAAAAATTGAGCAATAGTTGCAGGATATTCATTCTCAGCAAGCAACCTGCTTTTAAAATTCAAGCAAACATGAGTCTCCCCCAGTGTCTGTGAATTCCAGACATCCAGCTGGGTGCTGCTGATAATGAAAAGTAACTGACAGCTATGTCCCAGCTGTCCCAACACAGAGTTAACTTCTCTGTTTCATAAAGAGAAAACCAGCCCCGAATCTTGCCCATATCCCAAGGTGGAAAGGGTTGATTGGACATTTGAAATGGGATCTGGCGTGGGTGAAAGTAGAGTAGCAAGTGGCAAAGTGGTCTTTTTTTTTTAAGAGTGGAAAAAAGCAGTAAGCTTTTTGATGTTGAGTGAAGTATGAAGCAATGCATCAATTTCACGTGCAATATATTTCTTTTCACTTGCATCCCTGCCTGCTGTACCCTTCTGAACTAAAATCCCAGCAGTGGGGCTGGATGCACCACGGGGCGTGATGAGAGGCTGATTTCTGTGGACACAGTGATACCTCTCCAGCAGCACCAGGCTCCAGCAGCAGTGTGTATCCATGGGTGTCACTCTGAGCATGTACAAATGGGGCCTTTTGTTCCATCAGCAGCTTTGCATGTGACAGGGGGCTGTTTTGGAAACAGGAGTCCCTTGTTTATGCTGCCCCGAGGATGAAAGAATATAGACTTACTTACTAAGGTACCCTCACATTGGAAGCTCAGCTTTTCAGCCACGAGGAGATAAAACTCACACAGCCTTTCCAAAGGAGTTAGAAATTTTGTGGTTGTGTCCTTGCTCCCTCCCTGCCGTTTTAGTGAGTAGTACATGCCAGCCCTGATGTCCCTCAGTGCTTTTCATTTACCTCTGCATGGAAACAGCAGTGGTTTGGTGTGCTGTGTGGTGCTGCCTGCTTTTTTCCTTGCCAACCGATTGCTGTTCTGAAGGCACACAGGGCAAACCTTCTAATCATAACCTTTCTGCACCAGCTGTTTTTATGAGTCAAGAGCTTACTGCTGGGGCTGCAGAATCCCTCAAAGATATTTGCAACCTTACTTTGCTGTGCTGAATGATTTTTCAACATGAATTAAGTCTTAATTTTTTTAAGCTTCTAAAAAGACAATTTTTTCACATTTTCTCTCTCTAGCTGTGACCTCAGCAAGAAACATTTTTGCATACCATGATTGCTTCTGTTTCCTAATAATTATTTGGTAATTACCTGTTGCTGGTGAATGTTTGCTAATAATTAGCACAGTGATAACTAGGAGAACACTTCTCCCCTGTAAGCATGTAAGATATTTATAGTAACCATGGAATAAGATATAGCATATAGAAACTTTTTGAATGAATGACTAATGCAAGTTAGGAGTGGGTTTAAATGATCTGCACATGGCTTTTTAAGAAGCAACTCAACATACCTGCAATAAAGAAAAAATATTTTAGACCAGACCCTGAAATTTTCCATGTCCAATTTGTAAATTTTGTCCTTCCTTGACAAATGACATTGTTTCCACTAGTCTCTACTGCTTTAATGTTACTCTACTTTGATACCTGCCATTAGCATGTCCAGATGAATTAAAGCAAATCCATGCAATGGCACAGTGTGTTCTAGAGGGAAGAGGTGACACTATGGGATGTTTCCACAGGAAAAAAGCACCACTGACAGGTATAGAGAAATATGGGGAAAACTGGCCAGGAGCCAGGAAATACGGTTATATGGCCAGCTCTCCTTCCTGCAGAGGTTGATAGCTGCATCATAACCCGGGATCAGTCAATGTGAGCTGCTCCTCTGAGGAGTGTAGTGCAGTCTTGTTTCTTGTCTCCTGGAGCACAGAGGGAGAAAGGAGGTGCAGTGGGCATTTAGAACAGGAGATCTACCCTCTTGGCATCACTTTAGCCTATGTACACAGCTTCCTACACAAAAAACAATCTTCTGCAATTCTGCCTCACCATTGCAGATGCCTGGTTCCTGTGGGGCAGGGGGAGGAAGTAGGCTTTACTGACTGTGTCTCAAAAACATGGTTAACTTTTGTAGCATTTTGTCTTTACTGCCCAATGGTGCCCATTGATATCAGAGCGCTGCATTCCCTTCTGTTTTACACACACTAAGATAGGATTCAAGAAAAGGTCTCTGTGTTCCAGGCCTGTGCTTTTTTCTCCTCCCCATAATCATTTCAAGCACCATGTAATCTGTGGTACAGAAGTACATCTCCTTAGGTGCAGGATGCAATACTCTGAACATGAACAGGCTGTCCAGGGAAGGGGCTGAGTCACCACGGCTGGAGGTATTTAAAAGATGTAGATTTGTTTGGGGACATGGTTTAGTGGTGGACTTGGCAACATAAGCTTCGCAGTTGGATTTAATGATCTTATCCAACCTAAATGATTCTATTGATTGTATGTTGTGCATAGAACATGCACACATAGATGCTGCCTCTGCTGAAATAGTCCTTTCACTTCTTTAACCCTACATTAAGACTGACTGCAGTTTTCGTGTCTTTTGCTGATTTATTAACTGTAATCTCATTTCTCTTATTGTTCTGTCCATTGCCTTATCAGTGCACCAGGGCTGATGCATTGATATCAACATGCACCAAGGAGCAGATTTATGCCACAGAACATTTCCCAGGCAGCAGTGGCATGGTGACTGCAGGAGCACAGATGATTGAAGGCAGCTACACTACAGCACAAAGATCTGAGCCTACCATCACACTAATACCTACTTTCACTGAAGATATTCTACAGTACATCAAGAGCAGGTGCAGACACAATGTGAGTGAGGAGGAAAAGAAACAAAGAATCACTATCCTGGGTTTGGCTCTCTGGTAAAGCCAGGACCAATGTGGAGATATTTAGACACAGGTTACCAAAACAATTCACCAAAAGACAGAGTGGAGCATTGCTTGGATCTCAGGTTAGTGTGGTATGAGGGCTAGTGATGAAAGCTGCTGGGACTGACCACAAGTAAGACTTAGAGGAGGGCCTCTTTCCACACAACTCTCTGTCTCCTATTCCCCATCAGCAGTATTATGCCTTTGAACTAAAATACAATATACATTGGAATTTCAAAATGGGAAGAACAGTGGGATCCTACGTGGATCTCATCACCCCTTCTAACAAATCCACCTCTGATTCATTAATATTGAAAGTAACCCGTGGGAGGAAAGGAAAAGTGAGATGATAGGTGATGCTAATCATCTGCCCGAGGATGCTTTACACAAACAGGGTCAAGGTCAAAAAATAAGAACTGGAAAATAGTTCTTACATATGGCCTCTGTTGAAACACCACGGTTAATAACCTTAGAAAATATTTAATGTATGCCTTAAGCAGATGAAATAGACACAAACCCACACACTATTCAGATAAAACATTTGTGCAAATATGAACTCCTATTCAGCATGGTATTTTGAACATGATCATTTATTTACACAAATATTTACAGTGTTAGTGAATTCTGCAAAGATCCTGTTGAACTAAAATCTACTTGTAGACTTGTTAATAAATAGCAAAGTAAAAGTGGTTTTAGACACTGCCTCAATTAATGAGCTGTCTTATTTCCGGTACTCAAATGCCATATTGCTACATTCACCAAATGCATTGAGAGGGTAATAAAAGTGATTAATGAGCTATAGCAAGTGACTTATTAGAAGGAACTAAATATATCAGTCTTGCTGACTCTGAGGGAGCACCTGCAAATATTTATACAGGAAACTGTGAGTTCTTAAATCTGATGTACTGCTGAACAAAGGTTGTACCCACCAAACAGCCCCACTGGGGTTGACAAAATGTCTTTTGGATCACCACACCCGTACAAATGAATGATGATAGTGGTGCCAGACTTCAGTAGAGATAAAAGAGTTATTAACCTGGTGCCAGTTCAGGGATAAGCTGGTAAAGAAGAAGAAAAAATACCGGAAGTTTAATGGCAGGAAAAGTGTTCTTAAAGGTACCATCTACAAAGATTCCCACAGGTGAAGGAAAATTCCTACCTTTGGGGTAAATAAAACAAGAGGAAAATCTCTTGTCTAAACTGGGCTGTGATGGCAGGAAAATGGTGAAAACTGCCAAATATTTATTAATATCCTCTAGCTCTAACACTTTTACAATTCCACAACCTTCCTGTGACATATAAGAGTCAAGGCTACTTCATACAGACATGCAGAACCTCAGCTCCAAAATTATGCCAAAGTTCTTAGGAGAGGCTATATATTTTTTGTGGCTCATCTCTGTGGTTCCTCACCTTTCCTTGTACTATCAAAAGCCTGCAAAATGAATGCTGAATTCAAACCTTCAAAAAATATCTAGGTCACTATCTAGCAAGTGCAACAATGAGCTTCTGTAAACTTTCTGTATCAAGAATTTAAACTGCATTGATAATACAGAGAAATGTAGACATGCCTGTAGATGGAAGGGTGAAGAAGGAAGAATGGATTCATTCTCTCTTACATTCTCCACTCTGAATTTTACATTTCCACAGATTCAGGTTTTCTAGATGCATAGGAGTCTCCTCCCACCTTCTTGCAAGTCATGTTATTGCCTATCCCAGAGCTGCAGGCTGTGATGTCTCCTTCCTTCCTGTTCATTTTCAGCTGAAACAGGAAAGGAGGCAGAAGTATGTGGCTGGCACTCAGAGGAGCAGAGGAAAACACTTTTATATTGTGCCCACAGCTTTTAATTAAGGCTCCATCAGGATCTTTCTGCACAGGGCCGAGATGACCTCTCACAAAACTGAGAGGGTGGGACATGGGGAATAAGGAATCCTAATACCAACAAAATTGTATTCATGAAATACATTTGGGCTACTGGGAGGCCAGGGAGCTTAATGGAAATGAGGTGAGCAGTAAAGCAAGGACTCCAGGCACGATGGGCTCCACTTTCACCACCCTGTCTGGGAGGCAAGAAGGCAGCGCAGGGCCTGGGGACCTCAGTGCATCTCCCTTGTGCTGGCCCTGCACAACAGGAGATGTCTCCTTCCTGCAGCTGGCCCAGAGAGGCAATTTCTGTGTGACTGAGGGAGTACACTGCTGGGGCTCTGGCAGCCTTTGGTTGGTTGGTTTTTTGTTGGTTTTTTTGGGGTGAGGTTTTGGGGAGACATTCACCACCCTGAATGGCTTTTGACTCTAGGCTAAATAATTTTTGCCCTCCCTGCCCCAGCCTTTTCTCCTTTTACAATCTTATATCGTTGTGGACCGTTACCAGGGTTTGCCTTGCCATTGTTTCACCAAATGTGATGTTAACACATATTTTATGCTCTGCAGTTTTCTACCCATGCCATTCACTATTCAGTCTGCTTCTTGATTTTTTTTTCTTCAGAATTTTCTCTGTTTTGTCTGAGTACTTTTCATGTGGAAGCATTTAAAGCTGTGTGTAATAATACATTATCTACCATTGCAATAGTAATTTGAATTGTGAGAGCTAGAAACTGTTAAATATTTCAACATTAAATTTATTGTAGAATGTCTTAAAATATGCTCCAGAATACATTTTGGACTACCTTGAAGCAGTAGACCCCAGATGCACTTCCCAGCTGGCAGGTAGAGATGAACACAGCTTGCAGGTTCCACCAGAATTTCAGATTGGGACCCAGATCAACATGATTTTGATTTTGGTCCCACTCATGCTCTGTGTACCTTGCTTCCCACAGAAAGCAGCTTTCCTACAGATCTCCCAGTGAGGCAAAGCAAGGGGGCAGGACTGAAGGGCAGAGGGGCTTGCAGGGAGCCTCACTCATGGAGGGCTCACAGACTTAGTGTGAGCTGAAAGGGGAAGGAAAATAAAGGGAAGAAGACAAGGTTACAGCAACATGTCTCTGGGTAGTGGTACAACGTCTGTGGGTGGTAGAACTCTAGAGCCCAAGCTAAATTTTTCTCATTATTATGATGTGACTGGCTATTGTCAAAAAGCTTAACTTTGTAGTGACTGCTGGCAAAATATTTGAGGGTGTGGGGAAGACGAAAATGCTTAACTTACCATCTAGCACTGCAAAGCAAAGCATGATTTGATGCATTGTATAACAAGTGGATGTAGAATGGTATAAGACAATGCCTCAAGAAATAGTCTTAGAGAAACAGATGTAAAATACAGCATGGTTACCTGATTTACCCTCAGCTTTTAGTCATGACCAGGACCAGAGATGTTTAAAATCTGAAAGGCAAGCCTTATTTAAGGAAAGGCAACAAGTGCTGTTTCAGTTGTGCAACTGCGCAGTTGTATGCTGAGACTATCCTCAGTGTTCTCTCCTGGTTTGATGGCAGGGACAAAAGCAGAAACAGGAGCTGGATGTAGCAATTTCTAGCTTCCCCTCTTGCAGTGGATTCCAACTTTTGACTGGGTAGAGGTGTAGAGGAGTCTAAGGCAAATGTACCTCCTGGTGTCCCTTGATTCTGAGTACTGCATTACATTTGCAGATTTTCTTGTCAGCTATGAATGGGCCAAGTTTCAGCCCTGTCCTGTCTTCTCCTCCATCCTGCATGCACTGTATACAGAAAACTTGGCTGAGGAAAGGATGAGAGTGGTGAAATAATGCTTCGGCTCTTCCCCAGTTCTTCAGGTTTTTCAGTTCCCTTCTAACAATATGGAAACATTATTTTTACTGTCTTTGTTGGAAAATCCAGAAGAAAATTTTGCCAAGTCCTTCCAATACTGGAAACCAGCCTGTTAGTTCAAATTCAAAACTGAATAGTTTTGTGAAGTCAGCCTGGGACCCCAGAGACTTGGTTCCTCTTGCTACAAACAGAAAAAATTGTGATCGTGCTGCAAGCAAGATCACATACACGTTCCTGCATGACTTAAATGAACACATTTTATCATAGTTTGTGCTAATGCCTAACCTCTTTGCAACCAAACATCTTGGATAAAATAAAGTGAATAAAAACAGGCCACCTAATATAACCAGATTTATTATGCAGGTGGTTTTATGAAAATCTGTTTCCAGTAGACTTTTGTCCTCTGGCTTATTTATATCTAGTGAGGTTCAAGTTCTGATCAAGTGTTGGCTTTGTGTGGGGTTTTCACAGCTTCATCTTCTGTGTATTCACTCTGGTGTAGTGGGGCTTGGCTTTATAAGCTCTGACTGCAGCCTTTCCCTCTGTTGCCCCATGGCCTTTCTCCTACACTGACAAAGAGCCTTCTCCTCCCAGCCACTGGCTTTTGTGGAACAGATTTTGTTGACACCTCTGCTTCCTTACTAATTTTGTTGGCACCTGTGGATGGGCTCAGATCTCAGTCAGGCAGAGGCAGATGGAGAGTTATACACATACAATGTGGTTGCATAAGTGTTCTTTCCTTTGGAAACCAGACAGAAGAGGAAATTCTCTCAATGCACATTTTACGAGCCTGCGTATTTTTATACGCTGGCTATTTGAATCCATGTTGTCCAATCTAAATAAAATGTATCAGCAATCCTGCTTATACTGTAGTGTTTTGCTAGTGGGGGCCTTGTGCAAAACTACCATTTAGAGAGAAGTACTGTAAGTGTATCTTTGTCTGTGGGAACTAAGCATCAGTAGGTGTTAATCCACGCTTTGTTAGTGAAGCTTTGTTCAGTAGCAGTGATAAACACAGATTGAAAACAGACTCCATGCTATTTTTACAAGACATGTTATTTTGATTCCTTCTTTGCTTAATGGTCACAGAGGATCATAGGATGAGTGTTGATATATCCATAGTAATATTATGTCACATATTAAATTCTTGTTAACCAAACTGTGAAGTCAAGCATTATCATGTCAGATGTATCCTGACTACTAGAAAAGTTAGTAATTCTGTCTTGAGACTAATGGCCTTTCTTCCAAACAAGTTAAACCTACCTATGCCTACTTTTCCCTAAAACAAACAAACAAACAAACTAAATTCTTCTCAATGATACCAGTATATGTTCCTTTACTTGGTTGTCTTGCGTTTTTGCCAGATGAACTTCTTTGACATTAGTGTTCCTGTGAATCTAATAGAATTCTTCTATTAATCTCTATCCTCCTCTTAAGTATTTCCATCCCTAAACCATGCACATACCTTTCTTTAAAATCTGAAAATTATTCAGCCAACTCTGTTAGCCGACCACCAAGAGCACGACCTTCACTTGTGAAAAGAGCTGGGGAACATGCTGTGTCAGCAACCCAGTGTAAACAATCTCTGTTATTTTATACAGCATCTTTTCTTCTGCTCTGGTAATAACAATGTGAGTTTTGTTTGTGACTGTGACAGGATTTTGCTTGTTTATGGCTTTTTTTTTTAAGTCACAGCACTTCATAACAATCTTCAACTCTGCATTTTACTCCCCAGCACTTCGATCAAAACCTCCAGAGAGTGTGCTGGAAGTACTTTTCCCCACAAGCTTCCCTTTTGATTAGAAATTCATGCTTTCAAACTGAAAATCGCCTCTGTTCACCAGAGGAAAGAAATAATTTATGGGCAGGTTCATGTAACAGTGCCTTGTCACGAGCGAGGATCAAACATTTTATGAAGGAGGGAGTTGCCCTCCCTGGCAGTACTGGTCAATGTCAAGGCTTTGCTAAGAGCTGGCCTGCACAAGATGCTACTGCTGCTGTTTCCATGGATGCTGGGGACTCAGGGGCATGCTCTGATAGAGAGCACAGCTCCTCTCAAGCTCTTATTTCCTCATGAAAACCTTTGCTTATGAACAGAACCTAAAGAGTTCCCAGGGCAAAGAGACATGACCAAAGCCCCATGCAATGTTTACCCAAGGGCTCCTTCCAGAACCCTGCTGATGCCTCAAGCACTGGGTTATATTTAGCTCCCATCTTCTCCTCAGAAACCCCTCCTGTTTGGTGCAAAATGTTTGCTTTTTTTACTTCCTTTATTCTTTAGGATTTCTTTAGTGAGAGGATCTGTTTTTCTTCTCCAAGTGGCCATCTCTAGCTCTTATGCTTCCAGGTTGTGAGGCAATGACACTGCCCAGCTTCTCTCTCAGCACCTCTGTGAGGGACATGCACTGCAATAGTGCAGTCCTTTAGCTCTAACACTTAAAACACTTCTCATTCTGTTTTGAACCCAAGACTATCAAATGAATTCTCCTAAAAAGAAAGATAATTTGTGCTACACATTTCAAATACACCAACAGTTTCTTGCCTCTCCCCCATGTATTGTTGCTGCCTCAGTAATGCTGAGTTCATATAACACCTTAGTGAGGACAGAAAGTGGCACTGTCCTGAGTTTCACTTGTTTATGCCTGGCCCTCTGTGGCTTTTCCTTCATGTTATGTCAAAGGGATGACATTATCATGAACCAACATCCATGGAAACCTTCAATAGGAGGAAAGATTTGAATTGGTTTAATACTGATAGCCCAGGCATCCTCTGATGCAATGTAATCCACAGGTTTCAAGCAGAACCCTCTAGGGATGACAGTGCTGTCCTTGCCACCCCACCCCCCCACCCCCCCACCCCCCCCAGTACAGATCCATGTATGAAACTTTATCAGCAAATGATGTCTCAGTGTTTTCATGCAGCTGTTGGTGTCAGCTGGGTCTCCTGACATGAACTGTGCCAGTCCCTCCAGTTCACCATCTCAGCTCTCCAGCTTTTAGCCTTTTATGAGCATCCCTTCCAGCTCTCTGGTTATGGATGAACATCTCACAGGTGTGGAGCACAGCACTGATGTCCATGGCACAGCCTTGCACAGTCCCAATGGAGGTTTTTACCAACAGATCCAAATGGCTGTCAGAGTCACAGACAAGGAAATGAGGCAAAAGCAAAGGGCTGTGGCTGACTCAAGAGCAAGTCCTTCATTCACCACACACTGCTGCTTTCCCTGCAGGCATGTCTAGGATAGGAATGAGCCACAAGTTTCTTATTCATTGCAAAATCTCTCAATTAGGTGATACTGAGGGATTTGCCTTCACCCCAGTGCTATGCTAACCTCCAGGCAAAATCCAGATCCATGCTCTGATCCCAATTTCTGCTTGTTCTGCTCACACCACATTTTTTCCTGCTAGCCAAACAACAGAGTGGAGCAAACAGACTTATTAGTGGTAATGTTTTCTATATTTTCTGAGGAGCTGGCATTACCTGCCTCAGCCTGTTGTGTGTGGGAGGGACCTGCTGGTCCTGCTGTGAATAACCACCACTGGTTTTGTGTAGCTGAGCAGAGTGCTGAAAAGCTGATGATGAGAAATATGCCTCCCACACTCCTCCCCACCCCCCAAAAAGGGCACAATCTCTGGCATAATTTACATAGCTACCTTCAGAGCTGATCTTAACTGCATCTGCGTTCAGTTTTTTAAGTGGCAGCACTAGAGAAAGTTTTACACTTACATAAGCAGAGCATCCAGGACATGCTATTCAGGAATAACCATATCTGACAAATCATTTAATGGATTTTTTTAAATGGGAAAGTGTATGTGTCTACATTTCATTAGAGTCTCGGGGACAATTTTTCTCAGAAGTCCCATAAAGGAAAAAAGCAGAGCTCTCTACCATGAACTTTATGTGCTGTTATATTGTTGAACCATCTTGTTGCATGAAAATTCAATTTATGTTTTACACATAATTTATTTTCCATTTAAATGGCTTTTTAATTACTCTCTAGGCAGTAAGCAAAATCAAATATAATTTATGGCACTTTTAGTAACAAATCCATTGTTCATTTTCCTACAGAGCTGAACACACCAGCAAGGCAATGTTGAAGTAGCTCTGATGTTATTCAGACAGCTCTGATGTTTTTGAAAGAAAATATGTGCCTGGTCCACAGCCTGAGAGTGAGAATGCATCTTTGTTTTAGGAACAATTCACATACAAATACATAAAATGCCCTCCCAGACAAAAGGAAAGGTGCTAGAAAGGCTTTTGGAGAGACTGCACAGCACAATAACAGAGAAATTGGTATTTTCATTTGGCAATGTTGGCTTTTGCTCTAAAGAGAAACTGCCACAGTGCACCAGACATGAATAAAAATCATCATGAGTAAATAACAGGCTATTTATTTGGAGGTCATACTTCCCTACCATCATTCAGCACAATGAAGTTACATGTAAGTTGAGTAAATTAAATACATTTCTCATTTGTATTTGTATTCTTATGCCTGACTCCACAGTCCCTGATGCCATGCAATCATGTAATGAAAGACAGATGCTGCTTTAAAGATCTTGCAGCTGAAACAAGCTACTCACAGAAACAGAAGTGTAATAGAGATGCTGAGTTATCAGATCTCATTAATTTAATGTTTGGGTTCAGAGCCATCCCAGAAAATTTTTTTCTGAAGTTATGCAATTAGGAAAAGAATCGCCAGGGCCCCACGTAGAAACAGTGGAGAGGGACAGTCCTTGCAAAGGGGGATCCAGAGCTCAGCTCAGCACTGAACAAAGGAGAAGTGAATCCAGCCCTGGGTGCTAAGCACAGCAGCAGGATTAGCACCCACCGAGTCTGCAGGAGATGGAGCCAGCCCATGATCCTGGTTTCTGCACAGGCTTGTGTCATTTCCACTCTACCTGCACCAGCAGGACACCTGTGCTGCTGCCCACCACCAGCCACATGTGACCTCCACCAAAGCTCCTGCTGGGACCTCCTCACTCACCTGGATGCAGAAAAGAAATCTCAGCTTTCCAAGAGATTTTATGTGGGTTTTTTTTTTTTCTGCTTAACACTGAAGAGCTGCTGCGTGCCCTTGCTGCTATATTTGGTTGATGTTCCACATCTTTATATTTTCCTGTTTCTTTTGTTTTCAGCTGATCCTATGGAAAGTTTTGTAAATCCTAAATACAGCACTCAATGCTCTTGCTTTGTCCTTCGTGGAACAATTTTTATCTAAAGCTCCATTATACTGTGTTTAATAACAAAAGAACTGTGTACCATAGCCAGCCCACAAGGCTTTTCTCTTGAATAGCATCCAGAGTTCCCATTTTTCCAGTGGTCGTTTTGATTAACTGAGAAGTAACATCTTTGCAGATGAAAACTTACTGCTTTGTGACATTTTCTGAGAACCAGGTAACATTCAGATATTTTGTTGAAAGATATGCTATTCATCAAAATTATAGGTTTTAGGAAGACAGAAACTATTCCTAGAATTTAACAGATCTTGTGATTTCTCCAGGTAGAAAATGAATACTAAGAAAAAGGAAGAAAATGTTATTCTCGTTACTTTTCAAAACAACATTTGGAG
This sequence comes from Sylvia atricapilla, assembly GCF_009819655.1. Lineage (NCBI taxonomy): Eukaryota > Metazoa > Chordata > Aves > Passeriformes > Sylviidae > Sylvia > Sylvia atricapilla. The sequence goes on from NC_089141.1 coordinate 97,174,470, forward strand.
AAATAAGCTAATAATAAAGGGAGATTAAATACCGAAAACTGAATTTAGCCTTTACTTTTAGATCAAATAAAATATTTGGTTTCTACCAAGGACAAGTAAAAAACCTCCTCACTTCTTTTTTTTAAATTATGCAATTTAAAAGGTATAATGTGATTTAGATATAATGTGATTCATCCATCAGACTGAAAAATGCACTGCTCTGGTCCTTGTTTGGGCATCAACAGCTGATCAAGAATGATCACAGGAAATCTTGGCTTCTAGGCCCTGGCGCTGTAGAAGTGCTAGTAGTAATTCAGTATCAGAATTTCAGTACAGAGTACTCTGTCTGGTGCTGCCAAAATACTGTACAGAAGACCTACAGTGCTTGGTAAAATTGTAGAAAGCTGCCACTTATTCCAACCCAAACCTCAGAAGACTTTGCAGTGGGTGTCTCAGATGGGCACAAGCAGATCAGGTATCAGTCATTTGCTGTCTCCTTTAGATCTCAGAGGAGCTTGGCTGTGGCTGGAAATCACCAACAACACAAAATGGAGGAGTCAGTAAAAAGAATTAAAGCTGCTCCACAGACATGACAATGCCAACCACAGAGATTTTACATCAGTGTTAGGGCACCTGCTGCTGAGTGCACTGGGGGAGTGGGCACCAGCTAAGGGAGGTGACTCTTGTATTGCATCCTGTGACTTTCTCAAGCCTGTGTCAAAGTCTTGGTGTGAGAACCCTCCCCTTTATCAGACAAGCCTGCCCAAAGAATAGCCACTGTTGGTGGCATCTGTGATTCCCCAGTGGCAAAAGGACAAGTCAAAGCCTGGCATGTCCTGAATCCCACAAATTGTCTTTTTTTCCCTCCCTGCTGTAATGAATGGGGAAAAGGACGATGGCATTGGCTCTGGAGGAAATCCTGCAGGCCAGTAGTCTGGGAGCACCAGGAGGCTGTGATCCAGCTGCTGAACTGAACCTTGTGGAAACCAAATCCAAAGAGGGGTCACAGGAAAATGAATCCCCGAAGCACAAGTTGATTTGGGGAATTGTACCTTAGAGGTAATTTGACACTGCTGTAGGGTGCAGACAACCAGGGTTCAAATCCCTGCACCAACTTTGATTTACGCAACCTCATCCCAAAGTGCTCCATCTGAAATGGAGCCGCCTGATTTTCTCTTTCTGGAGACATATCCTCTTAGGAGTAAAAAACTGCATATGAAGATGGAAAAGATGGGTCTCTAGCCCACTATGAGCCAACATTTTACTGCAATTGAGGTGCAGCTATTTATGTCCCTCACTCAGATTTCCATCAGAGAGAGTGAGCTGTGGAGGTGTGCTCAGTCTCTGGCATCTTGACTGTGCACCATTGGCTGTCTCAGATGGGTATCTCCCAACCCCTTTTCTTTACCAAGGAATCCCTGGGCCTGACAAGCCCAGGGATTCCTTGGTAAATCCTAATCTCATCAGAGAAGACACAAGTTTCTGAGTTAGCAATTTTCTCATGGAAAGCATTTGCCATTAAAAAAACCCCAATAACCCAAATCTTGACAAGCTCTAGGTATGCTACACTTGTGCATTTGATTATGTGAAAATTATGTATGGCTGTTTTTATTTAAAAATAACAGATCAGAAGTGTGCAGCATGTCTCATGAATATTTAATTTCCAATGAAATCAACAGGAATTCCTTAATAAATTTAAGTGAAAGCAACACTGAACCACCACTGCTTCTTTTTACTTATTCTGACACTTAACATTGTTTAATTATTACAATCAAAGCTACTTATTCCTACCATAGAAATAAAGTAATGGAGGGCTTCATTTAGACTTAACTCTGTATAAGCAGCTCAAATAACTTCAACTTTATGAACATGTCAATCATTTGTTATACTTCTACAACATCTGCTCTAGCTATTTGCTCCATTTAGGGTAACCAAGGCAAAGTGATAATTTTTTAAGAACCTCCAGGACTTAGAGGTAATTTTTAAAAAGGTGTTAGGCTGACAGGCTTTTCCATGTTTAAAAAATATAAAACAAAACAAGAAACAGTCTCAGATTGCCTCAGGGTGAACCATGCAATCCAACTGGATATAGTTCTCCAAATCACCCAAATACTGCACAGAGGGAAGTGCTACCCCCCTTCTCCCCACCTGGGCTCATTGCCTCCACTGGGTAGGTTTTGGAGGGAGCCCTCAGACCACACAGAGAATTGAGAACTGAGGGAGCCCCCAGACCACACAGGGAACTGAGATCGGTCACAAGGTAATTTTTTATTTCTCCTTTAGAATTTGTTATATCTTTTACTACTTTTTTAAATAGTTCCTGAGAGGGAAGAAGGCCTAGCTACATATAAATAAAAGTACACAGAGGGAATCAGCAAAATGAGGAGGTGTTTTTTAAGAATTAGCTCAGTTTTAAGTAGCAGGCACATTTGCTTTTGTTCATGCTGTAGATTTGCTATGGCTCTGCAGGAACCCAGAATTTGACATGTACAGGAATAATCCTATCCTGACATAATAAACCACCACATTTCTGCGGTATTGCAAAATATGCAAATAATTTTTAGAGTCTGATTTAGTAATTTTTTTTTATGATGAAATGTTGATGACTTATTATTCATAACGTAAACTGAGTTGGAAGTTCAAACTTTGACATATAAAATTTAACAGTCTCCACATATTATAGAGAACACAGGAGACAAGACTGAGAGAGCACAGGGAAATATTGCCATCAGCACTCATGGATCCTGTTGCTCACCACTAGTCAAGAGACTGCTGACTGAAAAGCCATTTCACTTTCTTCCGTCCAACTAGAGACAAAAAGCCTGCCAGCATGTTGGAAGAGTCTTGCAAACAGCAGCCCGAGGAAGAGCCTGATACAGCAAGAAACACAAAACATGCTTGCAGTTGTAGTTCCCACTTAGCTAAATTAGGAACCAATTTATTTTCGGAGTGCATCAATGCATCCAAAGCTTAGCTGCTCTGACATCCATCAGCTGCGCTCTACTCATAGCCCAGATGCAATTACCTGCAAACAGAAAATGACAGGTATTCCAGGAGCATCCCCAGCATTAGGGGAGGTTGCTATGACGCAGACTGGCTGGGAAAAGGATGATGACAGCCTGACTGGGGAAGTCAGTACTCTCCAGGCTTTATCTGAGCTTGTGCTCAGCACTGTGCCTCACAGCCCTGACTCCCAGGGCAGATGGAACAGGGGGCTTGTTGAAGAGCTTGTTGTTCCCAGCTGCCCAGACTTCCCCTGAATGCTGGCAGAAAAATGAGCCAAGGTCATGCATTCCACAGACATGCAGCCAGGCACTGCAGTTTCCATGTAACCCTGCAGGGAAGACAGCAGCCACCATACATGTCACCCAGTACTTTGGAGTCTCTACCTTGTCCAGGCTTTAAAGCAGGCCTTATGCTGTTCTATTCCAATGGTTTCTTTCTGTTTGCTCATTATGCTTATAACCATTTATTAGCTCCTTAGTGTGCCCATATTTTTTTCCCTTATTTCTGTGTTGGTTTGGTTTGGTTTTAATTAATTATGCTTTCAGAAGTACTGCTTACCTCCTGTGAAAGTATTTGAAACTGTGCTACATATTTGGCAAAAAGCTGTCTGCCTGCTCTGCACTGTGGGCTCTGTGACTATTAAGGATGGGAGAAAAAAAGTGAAGACTGAACAAGGAGCTTCAGTGTCCAAATCATCGTGGCAAGCAGGCAGGAAGTCCCTCTCAGTGTCATGCCGCAGGCTGACCCACAGAGAGCTTGCACAAGGCCTTTTGAAATTAGAAAATAGCATCATGTGCTTCCTGTGCAGATTTGAAACTGAAGAGGCACTTTGCTGCCCTTTGCTCCTCCCCTGAGCTCTGGCAGGGGCTCAGCCAGCACAGCCTTCTAGAGGGATTGGTTACACCTCTGCAATTCCCCCTGCTCCCACCTGCCTTTCTTCAGTACATAAATACAGTTGGAGAACTTTCTGATTCTTCTACCAGGAAGATTTTTATACTGTTTGAACAATTAAACATTTAGAAAATTCAGCTGTTTTATCTGGAAAAGTGGACCTGATACTTCGTGTCTTAACATCAACTACTGACCTGGAGGTCTTCTTGTATCAGGCTTTTTATTTTCCCTCCAGTACTTGTAAGACAAAATCAAAGAGTAAAATTTAGGATAAAAAGACTCCTTTTCATTATTTCATCAGTTTTGGGTGCTTCATTTTTCAACTTCAGTTCCAGTATCTGTCATGATGGAAGCAAGGACATCTTTGCAATTACTGGATGGGATTCTGGATTTGGGTGGGAGGCATGCAATTAGTGATTCTGCAGAAAAAATGCAACCAAGTAGCAGAAAAGTGAGTCCATGTACACAGTTTATTGGATCTATAACTCCTCAGTTTTCGATTCCAAAGGAGCTGGCTTTCAGATATGAAACTACTTTCTCAGGTGCTCTGCACTTTCAAGTGGAGAGACTGGGGCCAAACCTGAAAATATACCAACCCCCCAATGCTCTTAGCTAATTACATTAATGAACATTTGTGGCAGTGGAAGATGAGCCTATTTGAAAATCTGTCTGCAGTGATAGGAGTAGGCACTGTAAGACACAAGATCTATCAGAAAAAGAATTTCAAAAACTAGTTGAGAAAACCTTTTTTTTTTTTTTTTAAATAGTGTTTTCCAGAAGGAATATCAGCCTTTCATAGTTTTCTTATATTTGTCAGAAAACCCTAAAGCCCAAATTATTTGTAAACAACAACCCCAACTGCTTTTCAAATAAAAGTTTAGTAACACTAAGCACATATGTGTACTAAAAGCATACATAGCAACATGCAAAAACTGCTTCATGCTGTTCCAATTTGTTTCATTACTTTTCTTCCCTGGATAAATACCATTCCCACAACATAAAAAATAAAAGAAAAAGAGGAAAGAAAAACTTTAGACTCCACAAACAATCTCTTCATAGGCACTCTAATCTCTGCTATCAAGCCTCATTTTTAACCCTCAGTAAGCAGCCAAGCATGACAATTAGAAAGTAATGCATTAAGAAAGGCTCTTTTGAAAGTGCCCATCCCCATGCAGTACTTCCCCAGTTTAGAGAGATTATGGCAATTATGATACAGACTATGGCAGGCAGCACAGGGTGAGAGGCGAGGAGGAGTATTCATAATCCTTAGCTCCTTCTTCGGCCTGTGCAGAGGAGGAGAAAAGGTGGATTTTGTTTCCTTGGCATTCCACTGGATAACAGTGAGGAAAGAACTGCCAAATGATGAATGTGTGGACTGGGATATGCAGATCCTTGGTGAACCTAAAGAGGTTTCAGGCTACTCTCCAGAGCTGGTTCCAAATTTTATTTTGAGACTGAAGAGCTGATTCTGGTAAATTGCAGTGACTCTCTTTCAAATGCTGGACAAGAGCCTTTAGGATAATTTTCCCCTTTGAAAGCTGTGGTGCATGGCTGCATGGTCTCCCTAACTGATGCTCCTAAGGCAACTAGATATGTCAGGTTGTTGCAAGAGAGCCCACACAAGTTTCCTGTTGCTCATGGTTCAAAATAAAGGTTACACACAGCATGAGCTCAGTTCTTTACAGCAGTTGATTTCTAGTACAACTACCGTGAAGGATCTACAATTACCTCTATTTCAACCAGCTTATAACTTCTCAGAATATTAAAGCCATTTGGCACAAAAAGGATCATCCCACCTCCTAAAAAAAAAAAAAAGAAAAAGAAAAACCCGTAAGACCACAAGATATGGGTATCTGTGGTGCCTTGTACAGCATCACTAAAATTATGAACGTGGCCTTTCTTCAGATCAGAGCAAAGCTCTGCTAGCTAGCAGCTACAAAAAGAGAATGTCATTGCAGCACAGTAATTTTTCCATTGTGGTGGATTGCATCCCCTGCACTATCCTCTCATAATGGTTTCTAGTGTGTTCCCCCTGGAAACCAGATGTGCCTGAGGCATGAGAGGGAGAAGCAGGTGTGAGTCAGGGTGTGCTAGCAGTGCAGTAGGTGCCCTGCCTGCCCTGGATGGGGATGTGCAGGGGAGACCCTCAATAAATTGCAACAGAGGAGTGACTCTGGCACTGCAGAGACACTGTGGGCTGGGGGCAAGTGGGACATGACCTGCACAGGGACCTGCACACACATGTTCCCCTGCACAGGGTCTGCACTGCAGCTCTGATGTTCACTTGTGTAAGCTCGTGCCCAGGGCTGATGTCAAGGAAGTTGCTCAGATATAAATTGTCTTGGAGATAAGAATCACCTTGTTTTCCTTCACATGAAGTCCCACTGGGGATGCTGCTACCATGGCTTTGGGGTTTGTGTTTGTCAATGCTCCAGGCAGGAGCTTCAGAGAAATGGAAGATTACTGGTACATACAGTCTCAGTATCACTCCTCATCTGACAGATGAGGCACCCTTCAAAAAAGGCAAGAGGAAGCTGGCACTGCTTCCAGAAAGTGCTGTTCTAAGGGGCTGAAGGAGATGGCTGTCACTTGATGAGGCTACAGCACCCCTGTCATCTTTCTCAAGCAGAAAGCAGGAATCAAGGCTGGGACTGGATCACTGAACAATTGTGTCACCATAAGCTCCTCTGCTATATTCCATAATGAGACTGGAAAAGAAATACTAGTTTACAGAGTCTGAGACCTAAACAGGCCCTGAACTACTGGTGTAAGGGAAGTGAGACTCAGCATCTGGGTTAAGCATTTCCTACCTCTCCTAACAAGAGAATAGCACTTATCCATTTTTTCAAGCCTTGATCCCAGAACCCCCAAAACTGAGAGAAGTGTCACTTGAACCCATTAGCAAATGATGCCAGCACCACTCAGAGAAACATGAAATTTTCACCTCTGCTTGAGTGGGGGGCAATCACTCAGACACCACTATGCAGTAGTGGTATGTAATAATTCTGTTAATAGTATGCAAAGGTATGTAATAGTTCTGCCAGCTGTTTTAATCTCTATGGCATAAAGTCCTCAAGTTAGACCTAGAGTTTACTTTGGGCTCTTGATGCTTAGTTTCACCTACAGCATCTTCTTGGGACAGTGGAAGAATGCATACACTTCAGTATCTTTCTTTTAAATGTTTAAATCTTTGAAACAAAGTCCAGAAACTCTTGCTCAGCCGCTTCACACCATAGAAGTTGTTAAATTTCACATATGTTTTGTCTATCCCAGTGAAATCCTATAAGTCCTTCAAGTCCAGTAGTATCCTAATTCTGATCAGACTGAGCAACGGGGCACATACCTGTTCCCTAAGCCCATTCTAGAGTCAAAGTATTCTTCCCCTTTCCTCCCTCAGGAAAGCCAGGTCAGGAAGGTTTACCTCGGACATGCCTGATGCTTAGCAGCAGGATCTTTATGCAATTCAAATGCTTCATTAATTTAGAACACTTATACAGCAACTACTACTTTCTTCTGTTATAACTTGATATAACTTGTGCTCTCCCTGTGCTCAGGCATAACTTCTGCCTGCTTTTCCTAGATATTTCCCTTTCTCCTCACTGTGGCATATATTGAGGGATTTCTGATTTTGTCAAGAGTTTCTTCATTCTTGGTGGGAGTTCAGCTACATTTGCCCCAGGTACCTGGGCACCTGCAAGGCAAGCCCAGTCTTTCCATAAGGACTGCCAGAGGGCTGCAATGGATGTCCATGATCTGATGCACATAAGCTGCAGACTCAGTGTGCTCTGCACCTGAGACATCCATGGCAGCCTTTTCTCGTATCCAGTTTGCTCTTTAGCCTGAGAGAATTCCCACTCTCCATTTTTCAAACCCCAGCTTATTCAGGTTAGGACCTGCTGATAAATTAAGATCAGAGCAAAGACTGAAATGCAGAAGGTATCACACAAATAGAGTGGAGAAAGTGAACTCAGTCTACCTCATACAACACACAACCAGCCAAGCCTTTAGTTATTTAAAATACATGATGGATGGGACATCACGACACTCTGATTTGCTGTTGAGGCTTTATGTTTGATATGAGAGTGGCAGCTTCTTGGGCACCTCATGCAGTGTGGTTCTTTTAACCCACTGTCCAACTCTCTTGTAGCCAGAACAGATAATTCCTGTCACAGGACATAGGTGGCTATGCAAGTATGGCATAAACCTGTCACCAAGGCACAGGGGCACTGCTACCATGTGAAAGATGTGCCATCAAGTTAGATGGAGGATACCTGCAGAAGGTCATGGCACAGGTTCCTCTTACAGCCTACTCTTGGACCCAGGCTTGAGATCAGAGAGCAACAACAGAAAACAGGCAGCAGGACTGACCACTCTTCACCTGATTCACACCCTTCTTGTGATCAATTTTGTGATAACTCTGGAGGAAAAAAAAATAAAGATGACCCCCACCAGCAATGCAGGACGAAGAGGGAACTTGGTAGATCAAGCCTGATCCAATGTGAACTGGGTGTTACTTTAGAAAATAAAAAAGGTAAACAGTTCACCTCCAGATGTAGTAGTTTAGATGTTTGTTGAAAGTGACGTTGAAGTAAGGTTTTGATTTCAGGTTACACCTAATATTATAGGAGAAATAGCTACTGTGGAAAGCAGCTATTCTGCTCCTTCCTGGTCCCTCCTGACAATTCTGGTGCAGGTTCCAGACCCTGCACGGTGAGTCAGTTCAGCTGTGTGAGCTGGCAAGGATCATCTGAGCAAAAACAGGAGGCAGGGGGGTGAAAATGTTTTTTTATTAGGTCACCTAATAGGTGACCTAATAATTAGGTCATCCTCTCATCCTCTATCCAGACAACTTCTAGATCCAGTTTGAGACAGAAGGTAAGGCCAAGAAACAGGACAATTTGGAAGGTCTCATATTTAGTTGAGGTGTAATACAAAACCACATCCTTAGAGGCCCAGGTAAGGGACTGCAGCAGCTGAGGCTCAGGTACACTGCTCCTTCTGCAGTGGAAGGAACCTGCTGTAGGAAAATCACCCTTGCCAGCTCAACAGACACATTTCAAATGTCCACGGCTGTTTGGATGGTAATCTCCTATCATAATCTTCAGTTTCTCCTGTGAGCTCCTTTTGAGAGATCATGGTTCAGCTGATATGTCAGGCTGCTCAAGTCCCTGCAGCAGGAGACCTTTTTCTCCTAGAAAGGTGAAGGGTGAGTGTTCAGAGAAACAGTGTTTGATGTTCTCCTCCAGGTACTAATCACTACATGATGCTCTGCAGAGGAGAGAGATCAGCTTGAGTGTTTTAATATAAACATGAAAGTACATGCCTGATGTATCTCTTACAGGGTAGAGGCCAAACCCATCACTGGGTTGCACAAGAGATGGGCTCCCTGTCCTCCTGCAGTGCTGCACAGAGGTACAGGAAACAGCCCTAAATCCTAGGCTGCAACATAAGTGGAGAAGACAGCAAAATGATGCCTCCAGGAGAAAATCTGGGGGAAAACAGAGGTTCTATAAGCCTTCTTGGAGGCTTCCTGCTAAATGCAGCCAAATAATAGATAATGAAGAAAGTTGTCAATGTATCCCGTTTCCTGAGTAACCCATTCTACTCTCTGCAGACAAATGCAGCTTCTTTTGTCCTCCAAATGCCACTTTAGTAGCTGGAATTTATTTTGTACTACAAAAGAATTTTTTTTGTAAAGGGTGCATATAAATTGGCTTTTTAGCACCAACAGGCACACTTTGTGCATATGTGTTTTATTTAGATATATTTCAAACTTAACTTTGCCTGCCATGAGCTCTGACACAAATAGATTTCCCAAATGTTAAGGGTAATCCAAAGTCACTAATCAGCAGCAAATCCTGTCTATAATGGTTCCTTGATTTAAAGCCCTTTAAGGTTACTAGAAAGAATTCCAGTGTCCTTCAATAACACCCATAAAACACACATTCTTGCCTGTACAAGTTACACAAGCACAGGGATGACAGAACACGGTGCAGATGAATGCCAGGCTTCCCCTGTAAAATGTTGTTGAAATATTGCTGCTCTTGCTTTCAAATCACAAGCTCATCAGGCTCTCTAAGTTTGTATGTTTCTGCATTCATCTTTGCTTTTAATGATGGAGACCTGCTATTTGTTTGGCAGCTTTCCCCCATACACAGTGTTCTATGTGTCTTACAAAGCCATACAAATACAGGCAATGAAAGTGTGCAGCTTCACAAGGTTGCTTGAATTCTAAGGGAAACTGGGAAAGCAGGAACAAAAAACCAAAAGCTTGAGGAGCCCCTTCTTCTGCATCCTTGCCCTATCCTCATGGGTCCTAACTGCTAAAACCAAATTGGCTTAAACCAGAATTTTCTGTCTGGTAGAAAAATTCACTTTCTCTCTAGACCCAAGCAGAAACCAATTCTCCACCTGGTAGTTCCCCTAAGCAAGTGTCTGGTCCCTTGCCCTGAGGGAATTGTTTCCCTGATTCTGCAAGACTTAATTCTACTGAGGTGAATCTCTGGTATCAGAAAAGTGGAGGAACAAATTCTCAAGTGAGAAAATATTGCCAGGACCTGATTCAAAATGCGTGCAAGAACAAGAAAGCAATTGCCATGTCTTTGACACGTTCATTCATATTGCATCAGCACATTCAAGCCTTACACATCCTCTCTGAATTCTGTTTTTTTCTAGTGATACTTCTTCACCAGTACCATTGAATGCTTCCTTTATTTTCCTCAGATGGCACTTTTCATTTGTATAATTATCAGTAAGCTGGGTTCCAAGAGAAAAATAGCAAAATATAACCCAGATAACCATGCAGAGTGAGTGAACACATGTCCCATGTCTCACCCATGCTCCTCCATACATCAGAATCAGCAAGGGAATCTATGCATCAGCTGCTTCACAAGCAGCACTACACATCTTCCTTCTTCAGCTACCAGACTTCAGCTCAGAGAGAGCAAAAACCAACCTGAAGCTAACAGAGCTCAGCCGGTGTCTTTTAAGACACTCCAAATTTAACCCCCAACTCTTTTATTCTAACTGCAAATAACCCCTACAAGCAACTATGATGCAATTTAGAAAGGAACTCCCCACATTTGGCATAGCACTTGCTTCATTCCAGAAGCCTTAAATCACACTGACTAATCACAGACATAATTTTCATGGGAATATTAACTCTTTTTTCACCACATTTCCTCATTCCCATGCTTGAAAAGAGAAAGGGAGAGCCAGCTGGAAATTTCAGCTTTTTGTCTGATTCATTTCTTCACATAACTCCTCATCTTCCTAAACAAACACCTTTCATTCTAGAAGTGAAAAGCAATGTGTGCGTTTCTGCTTTATGGAAATTTTATTCATTGCATTAATATAAGTCCCAGCTATGAAAATGGGCAATGTAGCTGGCAAGGAAGTGCCTGTATATAAATCGTTAAAGCAAATTGATAGAAAACCTGCAACAACATGGCTCTGGTTTTACAATTTCTCTTTAACAGGATTGTTAAGCCATGGTCTTGCTTAAATATACAAAATATATTTTTCTATATTTACATAGACAGATACATCTATGTTTTAATGTAAATTATTCTAAAGAAGGGAAGGAGCTGCCAGAAAGACAGGCAGACAAACAAATGATCATTCACTTCTGATATCTACTAAGCAAAGAAAGACGGGAATAAATTCTTTCTTGCTGATTTTCTTCATTTTTAGATACAGAATTTCAAAGAATCACCCAATTTGCAGAGATAAGTCTGTCTTTAAAAGCAAGTAAGAGCCTGTAATCAAGAATATGCAAGTTGATTAGTCAGGTTGCTACTAAGCTTGGAGAATGAATTAACTCTGTTGCCAAATATAGGCAGATTTTTTTCCCCAGTCAGATTTAACTGGTGGGAAACATTATATTAAGCACACCTTTGCTATTTCAAGGGAAGCTTGAAATTCATAATATGCCCCAAGACTGGGAGTAAAGAAAAATCTTTACAGGAGTAAAGAAAAATCTTGAAGACAATATGTTAGTGCCTATTATCAGGCTTGAAGATTTATTATGATACTGAATTCCCCTCACTGTTTTCTAAGCAGATCTGCCAAAAAAGGCAACCCTCATTTTTCCAGCACAATTGCTGATATGTGCCAAGAAGCTGCAGGATTTAGGCAGTGCTTTCCCTCAGCTGGTTCCTGATGTCCCCCTGAGTAACACACCACTGTAACAACCTGTGCAGTTTGGGGTGTTTTTCTGCATCCAGATGGTGGGGTCAGATCCTCCACTACACCTCTCTGTTCCCACACAAGTCATTTGACCCTCAGCAGCAGAGCCTACCTGCCAGGAGATGGGCACATACATGCATCAGGTATTTTCAGGGAAGCAGCTGCCTCAAGCCTTTCCCCTTTCCCCTTTTCCCATTTCTAGGTCCTCCTGATTCCCAGACCTTTCAAGAAAATCCCCTCCATTTCCCATAACATACATTTGTTTTCAGCCAGCAAGTAATGACCAGGAAACTAATGAACAACAGCCATTTATTGCTCCCTCGATGCTTTATTACTTTGCTTTCCAAACAGGGAGCCTGCTTCTCTTCAATCCTCATTTCCTTTCCAAAATGGCTCTTACAGCTCCTCCTCAACTGCTCAAGCGCCTGCTCTCCCTCCACACTCAGGACAGCATCAAGTCTGGCAGCCCTGACCAATAGCTCTACTCTCTTGCCAACCCATTCCAAAAAAGCCCATCCCACCAGCTTGGGGCCAAGGTCTCACTGCTGCTTCCACCAAGGTTTCCTATCATTCCTGCATGCCCCAACCTGCTCTATGTTCCCCTTTTGCTATGGCAGTGTATCTGCCCAGGAAGACCACCTCCTGTTTATAGCTATTTGGTCTGTCTGTTTGCAGTTCAGTAGATGCCAGCTGGATGTATTCCTGATGTTTCTCCTTACATGCTGTATGCAGACACATGGGCTAGAAATAAGTGTCCAGAGACATGCCAGTGGCATGAACAGAGGGCTGCAGCCATCTCCTTCCTTCACCAACAGAGCTGGAGAAGGGTCTGGAGCAGGAGACCTTTTGATGGAGTTGGGATTGTTTAGCCTAAAGAAGAGAAGGCTGAAACCCATGAGGGAGGACTTTATTGCTCTCTACAATTACCTGAAAAGAGGCTGTAGCAAGAAGGGTGTTGGTTTCTTCTTCCAGGTAACAAGGAACAGGACAAGAGGAAATGGCCTCAAGCTGCAACAGGGAAGGTATAGATTAGATATTAAGAAAAATTTCTTCACTGAAGGGTGGTCAGGCATTGGAACGGGTTCTACAGGGAAGTAATGGAATCACGTTCCCTGTAAGTGCTCAAAAAATGTGTGGTTTGGGCTCCTGAGGACTTGGTTTAGTGGTGGATTTGGCAGTGCTCCATTAACATTTGGAGTTAATGATCTTAGAGGTCTTTTCTAACCTCACTGAACCTGTGAGTCTATGATTCCTGACCCTGAGGAGGAATGGTGGTGGGTGGTGCAGGGTTGGATTTAGGGGTTTCCAGGCCAAGGGTGTTGAGTCTACAGACGGTTGTCCTTTCCAGGAGAAGAGCGCAAATGGCATTGAAGTGTCTCAGCACCACCAAGCCTTGCTGTGGACAGCAGTGCTGCTCCTGGAGGAAAGCCTCTGTGCTTCCATGCACTAGCAAGCACTAGGTCAGCAGCTGGCCCTGGGGGATGAGGTAGGGGACAGGATAACCTGTAACAGGAAAATGACTTTAAAAACAAAAGGAAGGGGAAGTGCTGCAGTGTCCAATTTCTATGAGCTTAACTGTTTAGTCCCTCCAATGCATTTCAGTTTCAAAACAGTGAGAGTTGGTGAGCAGTGGTATGACAGGAGCCAACATTGATATTTAATATGTGTCACTATTTGTTCAGCAGTCACAGGCCCTGTTCCTCTATGTACTGAACAAACACAGTGGGGCTCACTGCCTCCTCCAAGGAGGTTATGCGATGGCTGTGGATGGAGGTGAAGAGAAAAACACATGCAAGGGCAGGTCAGTGACAATGGCATTACCTCTGCCTCAAGCAGTGGGAAGGACTGTAGCCTTGTGCATGGTGGCGTGCTCTGCCACGAGGTCAGCTGCACAATGAAATAATCTCGAGTCCTTCACAAATTGTGAGGGCTATGATCCCTATCACCATAAAGCTGTTCTACCCAGCAAACCAGCCAGACCAAGACAGACTGTCTCCTTCCTCTCTCTAGCAATGACAAGTGATCCTTCCTGACTGAGCAAGGGCTTTCCCACCAGGAAGCCTATGCAGTAACATGTGTTATGTGAGACTTATTTTTACAAGACAGATGGAGCCTTCGGTTCTCATGCATTTTTTAATATCTCATCACTGTTTATGTGAGTAACTAAGTGATTCTTTAAATTGAGGTCCTTTTATTTCAGGGACAGACACTTCTAGAAGAAATAATATTTGACATTTTGTAGGCAATAACGTGATCTTGGAATGGTGACAGCTCAATCACTTTTGTGTTTTACTAAGGTCATATTTAATTGTCTCTAACTAATACTTCTATTTTTTAAGTTAGGGGTTATTCTGATGTAGGAAATACATTTTTTAGTAGTGGAGGAGATCAGCCACAGGAACAAATACAGAATGGCTGATTCTCTCTCTGATCTTCAAACTACAAAAGATACACTTTGGCCAAAAGTGCTCTGAGGCTCAAAGCAGTGAAAACCAGAACATTACAGTGGCCTGTTAAATGAGGGAAGCCAGTGAAGATCCAGCTTTGGTGACTTTCTCCTCTGTAGCTCTTCCATATGTTCTGTATACATCTCTTTGTCTTGGTGTAGGCAGAATTGCAGACTGTGTTGGAAAGGACCTTAGAAATCATTTAGTTCCAATGTCTTCCATCTAGTTCCCTGTCTTAAAAGGGGCACTGGAATTAAATGTCATTCCATTGGCATGGAATGGCACATGTCATGAAAGATAGAAAATAGCAAATTAAATACTTGTATTAACTGGACAAAAAATTTTAGAATTAAAGTCCTATTGCTCTCAAGGCTCTTAGTTGCTCAGAGGGGCATTAGGTGGCAAATATTGTTTGGATGTCAGTCTGAGTTCTTCAAATGCAATTTGAAAATTAAAAAGACAGTATATAGCCAGAGATAGATTTAAAAGATAACACTGCAGAGCAAATAAGGCCCCAAACTATCAAATCTGGCAGACAGAAAGAATGTGCTAGAAAAACAAATTATAGTAATGAACACCCTTCTACAAACTGCTGTGAAAGAGACAGAACCCATCCTAATCCCTCAACACTAAGGAAAATAAATGGTTTGTATTTACATTTGATTACATGGAAAAGTGAACTTATTTAAATAATAATCATCTGGTCAAATTTCTAAATAGAAAATATGGAAAATTCCCAGTGCACATCTGCTTGGCATTTGCAGGCAGTCATGAACCAGTTCTGCTCAGCTCAGCCTGTCCAGCCTAAATTAACACACCCTGCAGGGAGTCAGTGTGTGTATTGCCAGGTGCTGAGCATCTGCCTCACCTGCCTACCTCAGTATGAGCACAGACCTACCCTTAACTCGTCTGGAAAAGACTCAGGTGCTCTACGTGCCTGCTTCATGCTCAGGCTCCTGTTGTCACCCAGACAGCACCATCCAAGGGGCCAGAGTCACACCTGTACCCTAAATCCCATCTTAGACTCCACTGGCTGAGCTGATCAGGGCTCAGGGTCTGTTGCTTAAGTATTCAATGCAATTAGGCAATCAAGGGTAATCAAAGATGGTGTTGGCCCTGCCAGACACTGATATGAAGGCAACTAATCAGGGCCCAGCTCTTCACTGCCTGCAGCAGGAGCTTGTACACCACCTTCACAGCATCTACATTACAGCCAAATGAATGCAGGTGTCTGAACCTGGTTCTGAGGCTGCCAGCCTAGGAAAAATTCTGGAGCTATTCATGCAAGTAACATGTTTTAGATGTGTTCATGTGAATAAAAATTGCTCAAATCAAGTGAATACAGCAGTGGTGGGAGCTGCAATAGAACTACTCTGGGGTCACACCCACATGAATGGAATCAGGATCCTGTTTAAGAAGCAGATTAGACTGAATAACACCTTTCTGGAGGTCAAAGTATTAAACTAATGAGACAAAAATCTGAACTGAATCACCACAAGTCATTTCTTTCATCTCTCCTCTATCTGCAGTCACTGAATGCCCAAGTTCTTTCTCACTTGTCCCTGTCGAGACATAGTCCCACTGCAGTGGAGGGAGATACAAATATGATTGATGGTGGCCAAAGCCTGGCAGCAGAAAATTGTGAGGCAGAATCATCTCAGTCAAAAAGATACTTTTGCCAAGGAGTGAGTGGAACATCAGGTTTTTCTTGTTGGGTTTGTGGATTTTGTGACCACAGGGTCAAAATTTGATTAACTCTGAAATCTATCTAGTTTTAGGACTAGATCAAAGACTTAAGTGCCCAAATTAGGGACTGCAACAGCTAATCGGTAAGAAACATAAATAGATTTAAGACATGAAGGCAAAATTAACAAACAGATCCAAAACAAAGGAAATTCCTTCATATCCATTGTTTGCTTTTGAGGCAAACCCATTGCTTTTCTTTTGTTACTACTGAGACACTGGGGCACCAGTCAAAAGAGAGGTGCATTCAATACCTCAAGAAAATTGCATGTTCTCCCTGTACAGTTTTGCAAATGTCTCGTCACCCACACTTCCTTACTTTTTTCATTCTTCCCTCATTTTTTTTTCCTTTTAGCCTCTTCATTGTGGTGAGACTGTGCACAACTCACTTCACTTTATCAAGGTCACATTGCTGCAGGGGACAAAAGAAGGAAGACAGAGGTCACCAAGCAGAAGAAGGGGTAGGCAGACTACCTCAAAATGTATTTGTATCTTAGGGTTAATATTCCTTGAAGAAACTACATGATATTAAATAGTTTCCCCTTCCTCTTCTCTGTTTCTTTCCCAGTCATGACCTTACAAATAACATGTTAACCTCAACTTAAATCTTCTCAAAATGTTGCATTTAATCTATGCCTTGCATGATACTTAGACTCCCATCAAATTGTGCTATGAACGTGTTAGGAGAACTGATTCAGCCAAAAGGTAATGAGAAGAGGCCAGGAGAGGTGAGGAGAAGAGAGATCCAGCTAATTATTACTAAGGCCCAGCTCATGTTCCTCAAATAAATAAATAAATAAATAAACCAAACAAAAAAAAAAAAAAAACCACCACCCACAACCAAAAATCACACACACACACAAAAAACACCACCTAAAAAACACCCCCAGAAAACCCCACCACAACCAATCAATGCTCTGGGCTATAAAGGCCTGCAATCGAAGTTGTAGCTCACCTGATGGCAGGAGTTCTTAATACCCACAGAATCCTATAAAACCATCATGATGTCTACTGTCCCCAATTCTACACCTTCTTCTGAACAATTTCCTTCCTTGGTTTGTTTTTCAACTGGATTGTTTTGTGCTGGCTTGGGCACAGACACCCTTTAAAATGCAACACTTCTGACTTCCAACAAAACCAATTTAAGTGCAATGGCTTTCTGTCAGAACAAGGTACAGGCAGGTCTAAATATCTCATACCTGTTTGTATATCAGGTATTGTGTGAGACCTGGTTTAAATAATCCAGAGTCTTTCCCAATAAAGTTTCATATTTAGCTTTGGACAAAGGCATCGGGATTCCTTGAACATACACACTTCCCACTGTGTTCTTGCAGCACAGGTGTTTTGTCCAGCTGCACACTTGTATGGCTGCTGGCATTGATTATTTGGAATGAGTTTCGTTCTAGTAGAATAATTATACAGCAAAGTGGGCCCACCTTTCCTTATTCATTTCGTAGAACTGTCACTGTTAAAGGCTGCATTTTTCAGTGAAGAGAAATGCAGGTGATTAAAGAAAAGCTTGATTCACCTCTGCCACCAGGATGAGATGAGAGTATATAGATTTTATCCTTTAGGCTGCCAAGATTCCCTGAACTTGTCATTATGTCCAGCACCTATTTCTACTGCAAAAACTGTTGGGAATATTTACTATTTGAGGTTATATACTCTGACACTTTGCCTTTTTTTTTTTTTTTTTTTTTCCTCCACTGGAATAACGTTAATAGCAGTAAACAAAAATCAGTGGAGGACTGTGTTCTTGCATCGGACTCAGGGAGGGATGGAAAGAAAATGTGACACATTGATAATAGTGTAAACTTGATTATTCCTCCTTGCACTGGTGGGGTAAAACAAGCAGGTGAGTCCTGCACTGTTGTTCTGCACTATAGCTGGGATATCAGCATCCCATAGCAGAAGAGGTTACAATCATTGAAGCATGAAAAATACACTTCTTGTGGCATCCCTTACCTCTTAACTTTTCTAGGTACAGTCCTGCATCCAAGTGATCAGTGGAAGAGGCATGTGTGGGAACCAGCTAAATCCCAAATTGCAGTGGTATCTTCTATGGACACTGCAAAGGGGCTGTTTTAACTAGGACAAGTAAGGAGAAAGGAAGCAGTGTTTGCTAAATGGTTGGACTTGATGATGTTTGAGGTCTTTTCCAACGTAAGTGATTGTATGAATCTACAATTCTAAATGCTTTGTGGCTTCCTGACATTTTAGCAGCATTGCAGGGCCAGAATCTCCTTGAATATCCAGGGCAAATATTGCTTGTTCTGATCAGTTGGTGGCTAAGGCACTGTGGGGTGCTTTGTTATACAAGAAGTAAAAGAAGTCAGCAGCAGTGTCTGCTGAAATAATTTGAATAATCCTTAGAACCAGATGATGGAGGAAAAGATATCCCCAAATGTTTGCATGACAAGTAATATTTTACCAGGGACATTTCTACAGTTTGACTCCCCCCATGCCTGTGTTGCTCCCCAGAATTTCCCAGGTCCAGCTGCAGTCTATAGCATTTTGTATGGAAGTAAGTTGACTGCTGCACACCAGCAACAACTGATGGCTGTTCCCTCTGCAAGCTGCTGAAAGAGGTGTCAAATGGGGTAACAGCTCCTCCAGCATCTGGTTGGCAGCAGTGGTGTGACAAGGCAAGTCCTAAATCTTCCTCTTTTTACATCCAGACATTGCTGAGGGAAATGCCAGAGCAAAGTCTGTTTTGCTCTGTATTCACAGATATGTTTTGTCATAAAAAGGCTCAAGGTTTTGAGGTCCTGGTCTTTGGCCACGTGACATCCCAAAGCTAGCATGTACTTTGCCAGTACAACATTTTCTTCATCTGTTTACAAGGCAGGAGGCAAGCCTTTTTAAAGGTATTTTGCTTACAATGAAAATCCACTTTCTCCTAGTTTTTCCTATTCCTTGTGTTAAAAAAGCCCTTGCAGCTACAATGGGCGTTCTGTTTAGAATGAGGTGCCCTATAAATAAACGTGCAGTTAATGATGTTCGTTTCAGTTCCTTTCACTATGCAGATAAAGTATATATTATTCAAAAAGCTAGTCAGCTTTCATTATGATGACATGAATAAAAGCACAAGGGAGCACATTGCTCTACCAAACCCCAGGACCTAGGCAGCGAGTTCTGTGGAGGGTTTTTGTTTCAGAATTTAAAGGACTAAATATTTCAACTAAACCTCTGGCTGGAGTTTGTATATTTACATAAATTCTTTTTTCTTTTCCCTTGGAGCCTGACCCTGCTTCCTGAGGCTTGAGTGAGGGACCGGTTTGCTTTTTCCAGCTTTTGAAAAAAAAGCTGGAAAAAATGGATTTATAGTCCTGCTTTCTTATTAAATGTAAATCAGGGACCCTAAAAGTCAGTTTACGCCACGTTCACTTGATAGAAGATTGCTACTTAAAGGCCTTTTCCTCCATCATTAGAAATAAGCATTCTTTAAATTACACATTTTCATTAAAAAATCGCTTGCATAATACTAATGCTCCCCACTCAGCTTCCTATATATCATGTGGCTTTGAGACTGCAGCATGCTGAGGTCTTCCGGCTCTATTATTTATGTCTCTCACACATGAATAACATCTCCACTGAAATAAATTCATCTAATGGTGGCAACTTTATGCTCAATAAATATTGTGAATACTTGCTGAGTATTACACACAGTAAGAATCTCTTCATGTACTTCCCACCAAAGGAGAGGAACTGTCTTCTGCATTGAAATCATTTTAAGCCTGGCTCAAGTTTCAACCTGTCACTATGTGCACTCAAGTGAGTGCAAGCTCTGTCCTGACACAAATTGGAAATGAAAGATGTTGACAAAAATTTCAGCAATGTGAGTAATGATTTATGACTGGTTTTGCCCAGGCACCTCAACAATGTTCGTGAATAAAGCATTGGGGCTTATGGTGGCAAATAATTCATTAGAAAGACAATTTCAACTAGATTAGAGATTCCTGAGAAAGAAAAAGGAAAGGCCAAAACATATTATGAATCAACATGCACTTCAGTTCCCCTTCTTTAAATATCTGTGGCAACATGTAAAATTTAGGTCACATCTTTAACCATGGGCACCTGCTGGTGGCATGTTGCCAATCCACAGCGCTGTTGACACTGTGAGACCACGTCTGAGAGTCCCATTTTTGCCTTGGAGCCCAACATGACATCTGAATATGAAACACCATGATCCTGTAAGTTTCATGAATTTTCCCTCTTCTGGTCTGTCTTATATAGAGAAACTTTTATTTAACGATAATCTGATAGAGAAAAGAAGGCCTATTGTAGGCAGGTTATGCATGATACCAAAAAGGTCTTGTAAGTATTCCTAAGATATCACTCTGGTTCTAAAAAGGAAAACAAAATTTTCCTTGCCTTCAGAACATGAAATGAAAATCTTTTAAATTATTAATATATATCCATGTGCACTCTTGAAAATATGGTTTGTCCCAGACTAAGAGCCAAATGTGTGCCCTTAAGTTGTAGCATTTCTGGAGCTACCATCTGTAATGCCAAGCACCAAAAGCCCCACCCTGCAGGAAAGTTGTTCCCCCAGACGCCCTTTCATTCCAGACCTACTCATTCAGAGGCTGCTTTCACAGCCTTTTAATCAAATCAACCCGTACAATCTTCCTTTCACATCACCCTCCCGTCTGTCGCGCACAGGCGAGCCAATTTTACACTGCAATTGTCCTCTCATTTCTGAGCATCACATCAGCCCCATTTCCACTCTAAAAAGCTAAATCCCTTTTTCAGACTGCCATGAAGCTGAGAGAACTTTATATAACCTGCATTTTGAGGAGGGAAAAGAAGTGGCAATTAAAGTAAGGCACAGAAGCACTTAGAAAGAAAAATTTCTTCTGCTTTGCCCTCTGGTTCTACCTTTTTTTCAGACACAATCTGTAAGTGCAAGAAGGCTTTAAAGAGCAGTGACAGCTGTAAGGAAACCTAAGTACACTGCATCTGATCCTGCACTTCACCTTCATGAGATGTAGACCAGAATTTGAAAGGACACCTAAGAATTTTAATACTTGGAAGCATTTTTGCTCACTTTGAGACCTGTTCACAAGAATAGGGCTCAGAAGAGTTTTATTTTGCATTCCACTGTTAAAAGCAGTGAGGATCTCTTTACAACCTTCTGACATTTTCATGTGGCGAGTGGGGTCCAAACTGGCACAATGATCCTTGTTCCAGAATTTGCCATTTTGTTCTTTGGGAAACAACCCTCAACAGTTTGCGAGCATAAAATATGGCATGGTGTTACTGCAGGTTTGTACACAAGTGGCCAGTGATTTAATAAAAAAATTGGGAACAGTAATACTGTGATATATTCCTGCCAAGACACAGTCTGAAAAACGCAGATAAGAGAAATCATATGTGATAGATACGAAAAGATTTGTTAAGCAATAATAAGCACATAAAAGCTCTTCAACTGGTGCTCTAACAAGAAAAGAGTTGATGAGAAGTGCTAATAGCACTGACGAAGTGAAGTCAGTGAGAGCCTTGTCTGCAAAATAAATGACAAGAGCAGAATAAGTGTCTGTGTTAAGCAGTTTCCAGATCATCTGGGAGTTTAAAAACCTTGACATAAATGGCTTTACTGACATTGGCAGTGTACTGTCTGCTTAACAACATCAACTCTACTACTTTGTATTTTAGCAAGTGCAGTTCATAACATAAAAGAACAGTGTAAGAGTTTGTACTGTTTCCACATCTGAGAATACCCTTTTTGCATTTGGCTCCTTGGAGTCTGCATGGTCATGCTGGCAACAGCAATGTTCTGGGTTTAGACAGCTGGTGTATGAGACCAGCTATAGGGTGCAGTGGGGCTACACAACCCTAGGGAATCAGAGCAGGCAGATGTGAAGGACACAGGTGTTCCCTCCTGTCTTGGTATGCTCCCTGACCAGACATGTCCCATGGCTGCCCAAAAGGATTGTGCACAGTAATAAATAAGTGTGAATCTTGTACTTTAAACTTATTGCAAAATTTTTGAACCATACCATTTTCTCAAAAAGTTACTGAAGCATACTGGTGTGTGAGCAGCTCAAGATATCTACCCATGTGTGGAATCCCAGGCTCTGCAATGTAATGCTTTTCCAGTGACCACAGACTGGGCTTCACCACATGACTACTGTAGTTTAATACAGCTATATCATATTCAACCAAATCAGCTGTCACATCAGCTCTCCATTTTCATACAAACAGCCAACAATAGTTATTTCCACTTCCAGCGCTCACCAGCTAAATCAAATTTTCTGTGTATATCTAAACACCAAGGTCATTTTGTTGACAGTAGCTCAAGAGAGAAGCAAACTCTGAATTCTAAATGCTTCTTTGGAAGCATTTTCGTTCACAAAAAAGGGATCATTTTGTTTATGTAGTTCACATCTACGGCATCTCTAACATATCATATCTGTGATTCCTCTTCTGGTATGAATGACCTATCTCATGCTCTAAGTTGCCTCTTTTACTGCATCCCACAAGACAAAAATAATTTAAAATTTCACCTTTCTGTAACTGCACTCAATTATTTCTATGCATCTGTATAATTTTTACTAATTTAGGGTCTATGACTGGAAAGTCAAATGATTTCTTACTGGAGAAATATTAATGTTCTATTATAACAATGCTGATTGCATTACTGCTACTGGAGCTGTGCACAAAGCAAGCATTGTCTGGTTTTTGTCAACCTAAGCATGGTAAATATAGACCAGAATCATTTTAAGCAGGGATATACTAGTAGTCATGTCAATGTTCTGCCTGACCACTGCTAAACTTAATCATAAGCATATTACTCAATTAGGTGGATATCTCTTAGTGTCTTCTGGCAAAAATGTTCCTCTTGGTACAAATGATTAAATTCCCAAACAAGAATTTCTAACTATTCTGTCTCTCAAGTGAGTGCCTTCCCAAACTAATCTCACTATTTTCCTTGTGCGATGCAATAGAATTTAATTATTTATGCCAAGCAGAACAGTTTAACTAGAGGAGACGGAAATAGCATGCCTATCTACTCCCCCTCTACAGCTTGGGAGTTCCCACGGGCCCTTTGGGACATGAAGTCTATACATTCTCATTCCTGCTTCTGCCTGGGGAAGGTGTGGGAAGAGTGTTCACACTGCCTGTGTGGGCTTAAGGTGGCATCGCTTTCCTTTTATTCTACCCTAAGTTCCTGCACTGGGTCCCAGAGGCAAAGCAGCCAAGGCTTATGACTCCCACTTGTGCTCCAGTGCAAGCTTTTGGCAAGGATGGGTATATACATGTGTGGAGACAGCAGCATAGGGACCTTGGTTGTTTCATGAACCAAAACACAGACCCTGAGAGAATCAACTTGCTTCCTTGTTATCTGCAGCCAAGCAGTGATGCAGGGATGTAAGACATCCATCAGACAGGGGAATCATCCTGAGGATCTGGCCCCTGACTCGCAACACTGCGTCAGATGATGACTCCAGTGTGTGTTTTCAGCACTGCCTCTATACCACAGGTAGCTGCCACAGCTCCTTTGGGATGTTGAATGAATTATGTTTTCTTGGCAGGTGAAGAAAGAAGAATGTACCCCTTCTCAAGTATCACTAATCTCACTTACCTAACCTGTCATGTACAAATATTATCAATAATATTATACTACATCAGTCTTGGTGCAGTAGAACAAAAGGGAGTAAAGCAGAACCAGAGCACAGCAGCTGGTTATGCAGAGATGTGCAGTAGCAGCATTTTTTGTTTCCATTTTGGTTATATTAACAATTAGTTTATTTTTTTTTTAATTTTCTTTGCTCCCTTTGTAGAGGAAGACATCAAAAGACAGTAGATGAAATTACCTCAGTCCTTTAATAAACTAGTGTATTTTTTAACATGAACATTTTTGTGACAGTTTACAAAAAATCTCAGTACTGGCTTTTTGCATTAAAAGACATAGAGGAAAAAAGGGATTTCTATTTTGGTTTTGGTGAGATTTTTTTGCTGTTATTAATTTTTGAGATATTCTTTTTTTTTTTTTTTTTTGCTTTCCTTTTCTCTTTATATTTCCTTTCCTTTGCCTGCCTGGTTCCTGGTCTCTAACCATCACTTCAGGTCTGTTGAATGTATCTAACAATTCTTACCAATCATAATATCTCAACACGCCCTCTTGTAAAAATACCATATGTACCAAGTAGAAGTCTATAGGGCCAGATTGCAACTCATCAGTAAGCTGATTATACTGTGAAGGGAGGCAGAGATGGAATGAGTTTTCTCAGGTGATTCCTCCTTCCCTTCTCTTCCTCCAAGGAGGAAACAAGGAGTACCTGGTCCATGTGGACCTGGCACAGCCGTGTGGTTGCAGCCCAACATTAGCAGGTGCCTGGAATGATTCCCTGCCTCAAAAGCCTGATAAGGGATGGGGTAGCCATCGTGACATTGAGCTTTACAGGCTCTTTTTTACAGACAATCCTCAAAGACCTGCCAAATCCAGGCAACAACTTTTGGTGTGCTGGCAGAGGCTGAGACTCTCTGGGCTCCTTGCCCCAGGGCCACTCTGGTCACCACAGGTCACATCACAGCTCTGTGTAGTGCATCCCCCATGTTGCAGGGACAGGATGTGCTGCAACAGCCTAAAATTTCCCACCTGCCCTTTTTCTGTGTGGCTTTGCACCCTGGTATGGATGTCCCTCCTATAAGGGTGGTGTGAGAGGAGCACATGTGATCCATGGGAGTGGACCAGGTAGGGAATAGCATGGTTGTCCTGCTCTGCTCTGTGCTGACAGCAAGGGGCTTGTGCTGAAGACAGCCTGAGCTCAGCCAGCTCATCTCAGTGGCACCAGACTTTGACTATGCCATAGATGAGGGGCAAGTTCAAATCTGTGCCCCTACCCACTGTGCAATAGAGATGCAGTCATGGCACCTCTATGGATATAACATTTAAATAAAAAAGCCAAGGAGCCTGAGGTTGCAGTTTTCTTGTGGATCCTCTTTTCATGTAGCAAAGCACAGAGGCAGCAGCTTCTGAACACTGCTGTGAGTAACACTCTGGAGAAGCAACCCACACTTCCTCTGTACTAGAAACAAGTATGAGCTTTACACTGGGGTTATTTTCTCTTTCCTACCATTCATTACTAATTTTTTGCTATAGGCAAAGATCTGAAACTCAGTAGCATGTCAACCTTCTTGCTTGCACTGCACTTCTGTGGTGCACATCAGAAGATGTCGTTATTTCTTACAAGGCAATACACCCATTGCAAGCCTGATTCATGCTCCCTGGAGTATCTATAAGGTGGGAAATGCAATTAATTCTAGAAGGAATCCTTCCTGCTGGCAGGCAGCCAGAGATAGCAGAGCCTAAATAGCTTTTGGGCAGCCACAGCACAGAAATTACAGCCATTCACCAAGGACACTCCCCCTGAGATTCTGCTTTCTTGAAGTAATTGCAAATAATATCACTTGGATTCAGATAGCTGGAGGGGAAACTCAGGCACTGATGAAGCATGAAACAGCCTGGCTTGAGACCTAAAATAATTCCGCGTAGAAATTCACAGCTGCCCGTTGTTAAAAATAAAAAAAGACCATATCCCCCTCTGCTTTCCGTCAGTGAATTTCCTTTTGTTCCCCTTCCCCCACAGCCTTGCCTCCCCTTCCTACCTGTGCCCTGCTGAGCACCATGCCTGGCCCTGCAGCACCTGGAGGCGAGATAACACCGACATGGGAGCAGAGGGTGGCCCCAACCTGCCTCTGAGCCCTGCCACGGCTGGAGCCCCTCTGGTGACAGGGAAGGTGGCCCCACAAACACACACAACCTCCCCAGTGCTCTCATCACCTGCATTTTGGCTCCTCTGAGCACAGACCGTGCCAGCACAGGGCATCTCCAGCTGGGAGATGTCACCTGCCCAGATGAGAGCTGCAGAGAGGTGCTGCAGGAACAGCTGCCACCTCTGGCCAGGCACTGCAGGGTCTCTTCTCAACAGGTTGGCTGGTGTGAGTTCCACAGGCAGCATGGGGTTTGGAAGGAGAAAATCCCAAGCTTCTATTGATCTCCCACCTTGCCATGCCTGAAAGGCCTCATCAGAAGAAGGAGATTCAAAATCTTCATATATTTTTTTCAGTATCCTGAACAGAATGTTGCAGCTAAAATACATGATGAGAAGCACTCAGGAGATGCAACAAAACACAGCAATAATTTCAGTTAATAATGCAAATTCATTGATGGACTAGATTCTGATCCTTTTCCCACAGTAAGTAATGACTTATTGCCATGAAATAGGGTGCAATGCCTTCTTGCAAAGAAGAATACTGTAAGAAATCCATGATATGACATACGAAAGTAAAGGGTACACAATGGCATTCTGAAAAAGTGGCCTTGTAAAGAGTAAGAGGCCATTCTGAAGAAGGAAGGCTGGCTGAGTCTTATCTGCTCAAAATATCTGCCTTTTAGTTCATATTACAGTAACCCTAAGGGCAGCCAGACCAAAACTAGAGTTTCACGGCCTTTCCTTGGCAGATGTGCACAGTAACCATCTCTTGGACCCTTTATGATCCAGAAGAAAGGGGGAGATGATACTAATTTCTGTGTGAGGAAACTCTAAACCAGTTCTTTCATACAAGGAATCTCAAAACCACTTGGGATGTCCTCTGACTTGTGAATGGATTCTGTCTCCCTAACTCCTCCACCGCCTTAACCAATGATTTTTTTTCTATGGAAATATATCACTACATCTAATAGTGCCTTGCACTTCTGTAGCCTCCTCTACACAAAAAATTACAAAATATCTCCCAAAGGAAGGGAATCACCACACCCTCTGCAGTCAGCTGTTGTGCAGACATCTAAGCTGAAGGTCACAGCCAGCAGAAAAAGAGTTAATGCCATCAGGGGAGCACTGGCTATACAATGGGATTCACCTCATTGCCCAAAAGCTCACGAGAAAATGGAACTAAAATGTGGAATATCTCCTGTAGCTGCAGGCAGCCCTTGTCACCCCAGCACTGGTGCAGTCTTGGTGGGCAATATAAGAAGGTACAGTGCCCCAAGGGAAAGCTCATGCTATCTGAGTCTGGCCCAAAGCAAAAAGCAAGTGGAAAGTTATTTCAGTATGGCAGGTTTTGGTCAAACTACCTTCTTGGCTGCTTAGGAGAGCACATTGTTGTACCTCCTGTCCTCAGAACTTCTGGAATCCACCAGATTCCAGAATCCAGACACTGCATGCATTCCCTGTCTTCACCTCTGCTCTTGGAATGCACTGATACTGCAAAGGTAAAGAAATGACATTGTTAAAAGGTCTTATTTGGCAAAAGTAAGAAATCACAGGAGACTATAGGTTACCCAGATTGGACTGGGTAACTCCGTCGTGAATTTTTGTCTTTATTGCTGTGGTGCAAATTCCTTACCTAGTGAGCTGCCTGAGAGATGCTGATCTGCCTCCCTACCAACAAAACTGGGTGCTGGCCTTGCTGGCCCATGCTTTAAGCAGCTCCCTTACCAGAAAGTAAAGCCTCTCTTTACACCACTCCTCTGTTCAGTGCCGCATGGCATTCGTGAGATGATGATGTATTATTTAATACACATGCTCCACACAGCAAACAAGACCCAAAACATACTGCAGTGCCATGAAGAGTAAAAAGTTCTTGATAGTTATATGGCATGCACATTTTATTGCTTCCCATTCTTCACTATACTCAGATATGGCAAAGTTACTTTCAGAGAGCTCAAATTTGCCTTTACAAGTCGTGTTTTGCATTCTTTGAGTTCAGTCACCCAGTCTTAACTGCCCCCTCCCTTTCCCACACTAAGTGCTGGCTTGCCTATCCTGTCCCCCTCACTAAAGCTTCCCAGTTGCTTCTGCAATCCTTGCTTCTGATTATTCAACACCTGGTTTTGTGCTGCTTCTGGTAACTTTCCACTCTTTTAAACTCCACACAGAACCTGGAAAAACTGGTTTGTGTAAACTTTAAGTAACCCTTTGTGCCAAGACTGTTTCTAGCTCAGTAGTGGAACATGATGGTTTGATGGTCAGGAATTGTTCCCAGCAGAGAAGTTACAGAACATTTAGGGAGGAGAGGAGAGAGGGGAATTCAGACTCAGTTGTATTTGGCTGCAAACTTCCTATAAAATTTGTGTTCTGGGGAACTATTTCCAAGGAAGTGCACCAAGTGTGTTAACGTGTCATTGTGGGTTAGAAAGCTTTTATTTGGCTGGAGGTTGAGCTGTTTCAAAGACCAAGGACTGATGGCTCATCACAAGCTTGAGCATTGAATCATTATTTAAGACTGTTATCAGGAAGAAATTTTGCTCTCACAGGCTGGAATAAGTCTGCATAAACCATGTGTGGAATGGTGTCAGTGCAGACTGAATTTCACTGTAGTTTCACACTTGTAAGCCACCATTTCTACTTAATAGAAATACAAAGTCTAAGTCAACACTTAAAAACCCAATAGAACTGTTACTGTTTTTACAGGAGATATGTTTGTCCTGGTCAGAGACCCTTCATTTACCGCAGTCTGTGTCTTTGTACAGGTGAGCTGAGCTCCTTCAGCTCTCAACTGTGACAAAGCAGCTTTACACAAACGAGTCCTTCTGCTCGTAGGAAGCCAAGCACTCATAAGGAAACACAGCTAGAGGTTCACAGGATGTTAGTAAAGGGATGTCTGCGTGGGATGTAAGTAAATTACAAAGACTACAAACACACTGAAATCAAGACAGGAAGCATCTGTGGGGGTCACTGAGGAGCCATGGAGAACTCAATCCGTTGGACATTTTCTGAGTCATGAAATTTTTTAATGCAGTACAGGGCTAGCTTTTGCTAAATATTTTATTTCTTTTTCATTTTCCTCTGTCATTGATACTGCAACTGGTCAAATTAGACCCTATGTCAAACAAACTGTCTTCAAAGCTAAGGAAAAAAAGAAAAAGCAATGGGAATCTAAATGGCATCCTCTTAAATGCTTGAAATCAGAGTGCTTGCAATCTCTTGAGAGGCAAATGGCCTATCCAGGAAAACGCAGACTTCAGATTCATGGAGGGAGTGTGATTTGGAGGAAGTCTAGAAGCCATGCACATAAATCTCTGTGAAGTTCTCTAAGAGATTTTGGATGAGTGAAACTATACATTCCTTTAGCCCTTCCATGTTTTACCTTTAGACCTTTAGATTTTCTAGTTTAGACCTTTCATCAGGTTACATCTTTATATTGCTTTTCTTGCCCTTTCTATCCCATTTTAAACAAGCTGTAAGAGTCATGCCTAAGCACCAGTAGAGCTCACCACCCACCACCCATCCTCTCAGCTGTGAGTGAAAACTATTCTGAAGAAATTAATAAAGACTACTAAGCTGATGTCAAGATGACCAAGTGCATTTTTTCCATTTCTCACTTCCGTGATTCTGTAGCATATGAGATCACCTTCCTTTTTATAAATGATATAAACTTCTGTCTGGGGTATTGTTCCCACAAGGTCTGAAGTCTGCATGTTTCTTCAGCACTGATCTTAAGTTAACTCTGCACTGCAAATATATCCTAGAGTTGTTCAGCTTCTCCCATTTTTGATTCTGCTATTAGAACTATGTCAGAAATAGATTTTTTTTTTCCTTTGGATATAGTGCAATATTCATTATTTAGTAAAGACGTTAAAACCAGCAGGACTGTGCATATGGGAAAAATAGATTAAGAGGTCAATGAATAATGATGGATCCTGTCAGAAAACCTCTTAAAAGTAGAGCTAAAAAGCAAGGTCAGAAAGCATAAGCTTTCCCTCTTTTTTAAAAAAAGGGCTTCTTTTAAAAAAGTTAGTTAGAAATCAACAGCAGTGGTACAGAAACAACAACAGCATCTATAAGAGAAGTAACATTGTTCTGTCTGTGACACTGATCCAACTTGATAAAAGTTTCATTCAAACAACAGTCTCTTTTATTAAGACTTGCAGAACAAAAAACATGTATAAGGGAGCCTAAAATGTTTTTGCTATAAGTATATAGAAAAAGTGGCTGTATCTTTCACTAGGCTTGTTCCAGTGGGATAGAGAGTCTCAACTAAGTGGGAGGAAGGTGATGAAATACATTCATTAGCTGGCATTTATTCAGGACACCTGTACCAAGAAGCGTAAGGCTGCATAGGCACAGAGTGCAGACATAGCAGAACAGCAAGAACTCAGATCTGGCTAAAGCTTAGCATGATCAAAAGCAGTTTGTAAACTAAGGTTGGTCATAATCAAAGTCTGGAAATTAAAATCAGTCAAATAAAACTGGTGCTGAGTAACACACTGTTCCCATAAGCTAATAATTTTGGTTTTGTTGTCATTGTGGCTTTGCAGGGGGTTGCTTTGACAATAGGACATCAGTTATGACCTATGTTAGCTGCTGAGCTGAGGTGGTAACACAAAGGGATGGGCTGCACAGCAAGAAGCATCTTGCAATAGAGCACTCACTACACTTTCATATCAAGATCAAAGGTAAAGCTTTAGCTTCAAATCACAAGCTTACCCTTCACATAAAAGATATCTTGCAGAGAATCATTTACTACTTCAGTTTTTCATTCATTACACAACCTGTTATCCTTAGAAATACAGGTTCACATGCTAAGCCTTTACAAACATCTGATTATTAAGATACAAACATTTCTGTATTTAAAATACTCCTTCAAACAGAAAACTGGGAACGATTCACAATTCAGTATTTCTTGGCCTATTTCAGAGTCCAGCCTTTGTGAATCATGGCCCTTGCACCTAAAATAACACTTTCAGCTCAGTTGTCAAAGATCATCAGAACTGCTAAGGGCTGTATTGACACGAGAATGAAACATACACCTGCTCCTTTCCAGTCACTACTAACCAGGCAGCCACAGACTGTGAACAGGCCAGATGCAGTTTGGGAGCCTTGGATGGTAGTCTGCAGTCAGTCATCTTAATGCTCCATCATAAAACATTTGACTCATGCCAGGGAAACATACCCCTTTTCACTCACAATCCCTGCAGTGCTGTCACAGGTGGATAGTGGAAGAACATTTACCAACAGCAGGATATAGATAGAATATCTGAAAATAAGAGCTTGCACCAGAATAAAAATAGTAGTCACATCCCTTTTATGCATGACATTACACCCGAAATGGAAAGTACATTTCAGAAGACTGCGTTTATGAAGGTATATTTTGGATCTCTCCGAACGCTACACAGGAGACTTTCTGCCGTCTCTGTGTTCTACCTCATTCATGGATATTATTAAACACCTTAAAAAACAGGTTTATGTAACCCAATATTTACGACACGGGGCTCTATGTTAAAATTAAAGGCTTGCCATTGACAGAGCCAGAGCTCTCGGGGGTTCCTTGCTGGGTGTTTCATTCATCCAGCTGCACAGGGCGCTGTGCACGCACCACGCCTCTCCGTGTGCTGTGACTCGCTCACTGGCAGCTGCAGCTCCAAGCAGGATGTCTTCATCCTGCAGCAACCGCGTGCTTTGTTCCAGATCACCTTCTTTCCTTTCGAGTAGGCAGGATTGGTGAAGTGCAATTAGGGATCATGCTGTTCGTCCCCAGGGTCATAATTTTTTCTCAAAGCATTTGTTCTTTTCAGTACCTCTCATACTACACCAAAAAAAAAGCTGCAGGAATACTGGCATGGAATAGTCACAGATGCCGGAAGAAAGATGCATCTCTGCTGCTGAAAGGAGGAATAGTGGCCCACGAGAATCTGACTCAACATGTAACAATATTTCTATGCAGTTATAATGCAATTTAGTCCAATTCCACTGCTCTCTTGTGAAAATATCTTCCTACTCTCTGTCAGGAGGGAACTATTATTCTGCACCTTTCTCTTTCGCTCCCATTGCTGGAGGATTATGCCAGAGGTAAACAGACAATGCTTTGTCCTTTTCTAAAAACTATCTATTTGCAACTATTCATTCTAGAAACCTGGGTGTTGGAGAGAGCAGATTATCTGTCTGCTGTTTTTCAGGTTTTGCCTTTATTCCTGCTCCAGTTCCTGGTTAGATATCATCTCTCTCCCTTTCCATTTACTCCAAGTATAAACAGAGTGGATAGGTGTTTTTATTGAACAAATAATTCCTGAAACCTCAAATAAATGGGAGGGTGATTATTCCTGCTTTCCTCATGGGTATGGCAGGGTAAATTACCTTTACATCCTTCATGTGAAGCCACATTTCAGCTCTTTTATGGCAGTCTGACTCAGATTCAAAGAGCTATATACAGCTATATTCCACAAATATAGATTTATGTGGAGTTAATACACATTGTGCCTCTTACTCCTGGCATCTGTCCTCACAGAGATGCTTTAGGATATCATCGTTTTAACTCTGTGGGAAAATTACAGAAAATTAGCAATGGCTTTATATGACAAGCCAGATACAAATGGCTCAGAGTGCTCACTTGATCTATGTGTTTCTTTGGACCTTTTTTTGTTTGGTTGGTTGGGTTTTTTTCCATATTCTCTTTGCTACAAAAGCCATATTTGATTTGCTTATGTGTGAAACTGAACCCTAAGAACAGCAATCTATTCCCAGGTGGCAAAACACACCCTCCCCTCTGAGGCAGCTGGGACTGGCCAGTGAATTGAACTGCACTTATCAACAGATAAGGTTGAAACCCAGCCTGGAGGTTTGCTCAAAACATGGCAATCTGAAAGTACAGCTCTCACGATCTCTACCAAACAGGGCATTGTGATGGGAGGGGCAGTGCTTTATCTGCTGTTGATCTCTCAAATTGCATTAACTGCAGAATTGCCTCTACTCCTCAACCTTCTCCCCTCTGTCAAATTGGTGCAGAATAAGCATGTCTAGCAAGGACAAGTGGCTTTTACCAGTTTATCTCGTGTCCCAAGGGTACACACCGTTTTGTCCTTTAATACTTTAAGTGAGGGTAGCAGCGCCTAAAGGTCAGGAGGAGATTCAAAGAAATGAAAGAATGAAGAAGGTTCTTTCCAAAAGACACATCCAAAAGAAGAATTACAGCTGTGCAGCACACAGTTAAACCAAGTGCTCCAGAGGTACAGGAAAAGCTCCCACTGCTGAAACCTACATAGCACCAGGGTGGCAAAGCCACTTTTGTCATTATAAAGCCTGTCCAAACCTCTCATCACATTGAGCATCCCCTTTTGTGGACCCCAAAAGCAGAGGTCCTTAGCCCTGGTTCTGTCACCAGATCCTCCTAGCTCCTCAGAGGAGCACTTCTCTGGGCAGCCCTCTGGTGGGTATCTGCAGCATGGGGTAAACTGGGGTAAACTGGGTTTGCTTGTGTAATGAACCCAAGCAGAAGTTAGCTCTTCTGTTCCAGGCTCCTGGAAGGTACCAGTGCCTGCCCCCACACCAGGTTCATCATGTTGATCAGAACCGTAAGCTCTACCTGCGTCTCCATTTGCCTTTCTAACCTTACAGTCATACCACAGTTTCCTGGCTCCACTTGGCTTTGACAACAGAAAAACCAGATGCAGCTACTGCATGAGAAAGCCAACAATTTTATTTTGCTGTGGAGGAGAAAGCAGACTGTAACTTTAACAAAACCCTCCAGGTCAGCTAAAACTGGCGAGTCCCAGCCTGGCTGGGAGTTGATGGGATGGACTGTAAGAAGTCCTGGGGGCTGAACTTGTGCACTAAGGTCAGATGTGTGCCAGCTGCTCACAGCAACAGGTGTGGGTAGTCTCCATTAGGTCCCTTCTGTGAGAAAGAAGAATCTCTGGACGAGTCAGCTGTCCCCTGATGCAGTCACACCTATTCACAAATGTCTTTCTACCAGCTCTCAGTTGTAGCAAGTGCTCCCAGTTTCACTTTTCCAAGCCTATAACATCAGTCCTGGGGTTTTGTTTTGTTTTGTTTTTGGGGTGGGTTTTTTGTTTTTGTAGGGTTGGAGTTTTGTTTGGTTGGTTGGTTTTGGGGGGGGGGGTTGTTGTTTTTGGGGTTACCTGATGACTTTTTTTTTTTATTTTTTTTATTTTTTTTTATTTTTTTTTCTCTATTTCTCAAGCATTTACTCTATCTTCGAACAGGGGGAAAAAACAACCCAAGCCTCCTTCCATCCTTCTTCCTACCAACATTAGTGAAAGCACTTTATTCACAAGACAAATTCAAGAGTAACCTCAAATACACTTTTAGGTTTAGGCAGCAATTTAAGTGTGCTTTGGCTAGAGGCCAAGCTGGGCAAGGAGGGCAGGATTCCTCTAACTGCAAACTAAGCAGGCACTGATACCTACATTAGTCACTCTGACTCCTTTTTATAGCAGAGAGGAACAAACATTTCCAGGGGAGGATACATCTGACCTACTATTACACTGACCTATTACAGGTGAGCTTAATCACACCCTTGAGATGCGCTGCTCTTCCTACTTGCAGGGGGAGCCCAAGACAATTAGCTCAGCTGCTTTACAGACACTTAAGACATCCCAAATGAACTTCTGCTAGGGAATTAGGCCTCAGATGCACGGATCTCAGATATCTGTCACCTGCTCTAATGCTGTGGTGTCACCTTTTTGTGTTTTGTTTCTGCTTCCATGATGTGGACGTGTCTGTTCAGCATGTTCTGAATACTACTAGTTTTCTGGTGCTTCCATACTGTTGTTATTTTTGTGTCCCCCTAGAGAGGAGGTTGCATTTATCAATAGGATGAAATGTCAGATCCTTACCTACTCACACCTGTGGTAGGTGTATGTCCCTGGGAACCAAGAACAAAAGGTGAGCAGACAGTGCAAAGCTAGCGTGGTGATTGCTGATGTATCAAGTAACAGCACAGCTGGTAGAGAGAGATGTCCCCTGGGTAACTAATGGCTGTGCCTGTAAATAAACCCTCAGGAAAAGGCCCTCTGCACCCTAAGGCTTCTAATTTCTGCTATTTACACTGGGTGGCTGAAGAAAACAGATTACCATTCCTGACATACCTTTCACTGCATGTACCCTTAGGCCATCGCAGCTGTAATGACCCTACAGTACTGCCACATCCCCAGAGCTACACCTTTTCCTTAAGAGCAGGAGAGATGGAGGAAGACAAATTACGTTCCCTACACAATGTTTGCAATGCAAAACGTGCGGAGGTGATACTGGAGGAAGATCCAAAGCTTACTAACCATAACAATTGCAGCCTCTCTTCCTCAGTTTAATGCATTCAGACAAAGATAGAAGATAAAATTAATAGCAAAGGCTGAGCAGAGGATGTAAGGGAATCAACCTGTAGAAAAGCTTTCAGTGTTGTGAGAAATACTCATTTCCGGAAATTCCAGACCAGGAAGCTGGGAAACTTCAGCTCAGAGCATCTTTAGACAGTTTCTGCACCCTGCAAGACATTGCCTAGGCCAGCATCACCAGTACCCACTGCTCCTTTTTGGGCGCAGTGTTTCTGACTGTCCTTATTCACAACAACATTGAGAGACCCCCATTGGAGTAGATCAGCAGTGCTCCATGATGGGCACTGCACACAGGAATATAGCAACTTCTATATGGGAAGAGCTGTAGTAATATTGCAAGGGAGGGTAACTTGGGCCAGAGAAAGCCCTGATTCACGCTGCCATAGCAGCTCCTTTGCCAGTACTGTGTCCCACCTTCAGACACCCTTCTTTTGTCCCCTCTGCATGCTGGTCCTTGCTGTTTACCGTAAAGCTCCTTAGGGCTTGAGGAATGGCAGGGCAGCAAGACCAACACAGCCTTTTATGAAAGTGTGGCCAGAGCAGCTTGAGATCACACTCCTCAGACACCCTGCAAAACTTGTAAGCCACCTTTCAATAAGCTGCATTGGAAAATATCTGGTGTTTCCTAGCAGCTTTTTCTCAGCACCTAGCTTCTTGGGTTTTGACACTTTTGATCTTGTTTGATTATTTATTTCCATTCCACCAGCAACTATATTCTGACTTTTCTACTTTTGAAGTGCTTCTTTCTGAAAAAAATTCTCCCTCGGTTTCACTGAACATTTTTCCAACTTTACTCTGTAAATGAGTTTAATGCAAGTAATTTTTATCTGCTGGTTTAGAGTCCAAGGAGTCAACAGTGGGGTTTATTTTTCTTTCTGAAAAAGACAACTAGATTTGGTTTTGTCTCTTAATGGAAACCCTAATGTTTTGAGGAGCTGTACAAGAATAGAAGATGTAATCAGTAGCACTTGGGACTAAATGGTCCTTGCAAATAACATAATGTTAGCCAGTTTTCCTACTTCCAGGGATTAAAGAGAAAGCAAGATGCAGTCCTGACTTCATTTACACAGCTTTATTTCAGCTTGTTCAAAATACCTTGATTAAGTTTCAGCATCTATATTTCTTCACTTCTGTGTGAAAAACAGTAATAGCAGAGTTTGCCATCATCAGAATTTCCTGATGGAGTAAAAATACTCCTTATGTGATGGCTCAGCTTTTCATTGAGTTTGTTTTGTTTTAGTTTTTTTCTTTTGGGGGGGGGGTAGATTATATTTGCCTGAACACAATAAAATTCTGTGCTTTAATAAACTCAGCTTCACTCAAACTCTGTCAGTGACAAGAGTATTGCAGAACAATGACCACAGTGGGGGTTGTGTTCTTATTCTCACACTACATACCCAGTGTTTTGTGCATTGACAAGTAAAGACACTGGGTAGAGTAGACTGAATATCTGAATATCTGACAAACAGGTTATTTTTAAATAGGCAGAGAGAGAAAATATTATTCAACAATTATTTTATTAAATTGTCCTGCCTGCTATTTGTCGATTCACCAGAAATTGTTGCAAGAGTATTCTGAAGTCACCAATGTCCTTGCAACCTTAAAAAATCTGGTTAACCAGGAACTCAGCCACGGGGAGGCAATACATAAATCAGTTCAGTGTATCCCTATATTCAGACAATGTGGAAATTATACACACTGTGACCTCTAGCACAGTTAGACACTGACACTGGATGTGCACTTAAAACCAGATGTTAGCTCTGAAATAATAAAAACCATGTCCAACAAGAATCTTCCCATTTGCTGTGTAAGAAATGTGGCCTCCAGCAAATTAAAGGTTATACAGCATGACATGGATCTTATAAAGCTGTTTGCCCCCATGTTGAGGGTGTTCACACCCCACTGCTTCTGAGCTGGGGAGTGGAGGAGGTGCAGACAGTGTGGCCACCCCACAGTGCTCTGGTGGGGGCCTCAGCCCACCCAGGCACACGACAGCACTATTGCAGTGTGGAAGCACTGAGCGTTTGGAAGAGACACTCTGCATCTTGAAGGGGAAAGAAGCCAGACTGAACATCTACATCTATTCCTGACTGCGTGCACAAATATTGAACGGTTCCTCAGCCCCACCTAATATCGATTGGCTTGGCTATTAGTCTTTGGGTCATCAAAACTCCATCATCAGAGCAAAGCTACTGTCTCTAGCTCTGCTACTGGCAGAGACATTGTGCATCTTTTTAACTAAAGGGGGTTACAGAAAAAGTGTCAAATGCCAGGTTTGAAATGCTGGTGCCACCAGAAATTCCTGGGCTGATTGGTGTGGAAAGAGACAATCAATGTGAGACATGAGGAATCTGGTGGTAAAATTTATGGAGGACTTGCAAGTGTCAAGTAGTTTTTGGTGTTTACATTTTTAAGAGGTCCTAATTTTAATAATATGCAAATTCCCAACGTCTGAATTTCGTGAAATTGTAAAAACTCTAGATGAAATGCAATAAAATGAAAGCACTGAGAGATCATATTTTTTAGAAAAAAAGAATCCAGTCAATATTGCTGCATGTGTACATGTTCTTACCACAGAACCACTTGTCCTAATTTGTTCTTACCCGGCTTTACTAACCTGAGTAAGTCATGGACAGTACTCCATGTGCCACAGAAACAGAGGGTTTTTTTCCTCCCCTGAACTAAAAGAATGAAGTACCTGATATGCAGCTGGGGATAGATGTATATTCATTTCAGAGCTGAAAGAAATGAGGTTGCCAGGTATGTCAGTGATGAAACTGGGGACATTTATTCCGACTCCACACTTACTTACTAATCCCCTCCTCCCAGTTCAAAAGGCAGCATCCAATGTATAATTCTTTTTGAAGAGGTGTAGAATTCTCATTACATCTTCCACCACTGACACACCAGCACATAACTATAACAGCAACACAGCTGCCCTGCAATTATCTACCACTGCTACTGGGGGCCTAGGGGACATCCATTATCTGACTCCTAAAATGCTGACAAACATTCTGTGACTCTCCAGTTCCTGGCCCAAGAGAGTGTTTTGTAGATGGCCATACCCATCACACATTGCAGGTGTGGATCCTGCAATCAGTGTTCCTTTCTCAGTTCAGCCAGGTGCTGTGCCTGTGCCACAGCCCACAGAGAGAGAGTGGGAGGTGCAGGGATCCCTGAGCTCAAAGCCCAGCAGGTGCCACCTCCCAGCTGCATGTCTTCTCTCTAGAAGCCCTTTGTGGACAGCCTGTGTGGGTCTGCCTGGGCTGTCCTAGTCTGCATAAAGACCTGAATGTCCCAGGCAACGTGACCTGGGCATACCAGGGGCCAGGTTTTAAAGTTGCTGCTATGTGAAGGCAATCCATTGTCGAGTGCAGCATCAGAACCATTCTTGGTTCAGAGGGCAAAGAGAATAATAGGAATATTTTTCACCCTCCCAACCATCTTCTTAAGTCCCACTGGTGTGAAACTGCAGTGCAGCTATGGTAGTTTCTCCCAGGGGGAAGGCAGGTGCCTGCTCACAGGTAGCCTGTGTGCCATGGGGGTCAGGGAACAAGGGGCACTCTGCACTGACAGATGAAGGGACAAAAGGGTTCAGAGCTCTGGCCTGGCCACCCAGGGATGAGCATCAAAACAAACCTCCAAGGAAATTAATGGTATTTGCCTTGTGTTGATGGAGCCTTTTGGTCATTATTCTGCTGCAGCCAGAGTATTTAGTGAGAGTGAGGAAGGGAATATCCGTGCTTATCCTTCTGAGGTTGAAGGAAATGGGAAAACTTGACAAAAACATGAAGACGTGAAGCAGAAACATGCTTAAGATTTTCCAGCTGAACTGTTCAACTCTTCTGAGCAGTGTCTCTTCTGAGTAGTTTATTGGATGGTCTAAGAGATGGAAACAATTTTCCGTAGTCTTACTAAAGTTTTGGCAAAATAAAATATTTCACTCACTTTTCCTAGAAAGGAAAGAAATAGCTCAAGAAAAATTGCAAACTGGGAGAAGAATTAAATGGAAAGGTCCTACACATGAATGTGGTTACTGATACCCCAGTAAACAGTTATAGTAAACTTTTTTTTTTTTTTTTTTTTTTTTTATGCAAAGCAATAAAATTCATGTAAGCAAATATCTTAAGCTGTGTTCTGCTGGATTTGGAGAACCCTTGAAAGTCTAGTAGGGCTTCTGTACAAATGAGAGATGCTGCATTGGCATTGTCTGGCTTTTTAACAAGGATCTTCCCTTCACTACAGGTTTCTCTCACATCTTCCCTTGGAGGCTTCTCACAGGTGTTGACCCAGCTTCACAAGAGTATCATACCTACAAAAAGAGAGCTCTGCCATTTTATTTTTAAATTAAGGTTAGATCAAGAGGCTCTTTTATTGCATGTTGTTGTCACAAGACATTTGTTGAGTTATTGCAGCAATGAACACCCTTGCCACTTCAAACATCAGAGTCCTCCAACTGTTTTTCTTTTCTTTTATTCATATATTAACCGGCCTGCCCTTTCCCTGTGTTGGCTCTTGCCATATCCTCACATCCTTAGATGAAATTAATTCATGTCTATGTCTACATCC
Organism: Sylvia atricapilla; assembly: GCF_009819655.1. Taxonomy (NCBI): domain Eukaryota; kingdom Metazoa; phylum Chordata; class Aves; order Passeriformes; family Sylviidae; genus Sylvia; species Sylvia atricapilla. Next base: position 97,214,370 of record NC_089141.1, read on the forward strand.
ATCCTGCCAGCTTTTTTAAGCTTGGCAGAGACTTGGAGAAAATCCATTTGTGTACCAGATTTTCCCTTTTCTAAAACACTCCAGTTAGTGCACTGCTAATAGCTATGGCAATTATTTAAATCATCCTGAAACTAGTAGTGATGCTTTTGTTTAATAATTCTACCTCATCGTCTGATTAATCTGATCTCAAAGTACTCCCTTATTAATCAGATTACAAAGAGAGTTACTTAATTTTTCCAGCTGACAGTTAGCATGTTGACACCCTCACTGCTTAGTAACAGAAGTCACATGAGATTATCAGGAGCAGAAGGCAAACCCATTTCTGTGCAGAGTGAGAGCACAGCTTTGTTAGCAGTCCCAGAGCAGAGTCTCACCCGTATTGACTGCTCTCCTCTGAGGTTTCTTGCATCAGCAACAGCCCTCTCAAATGTCTCCATCTCATTTCAGATCTGATCTGAAAATGTCTTTGCAACACAGCTAGCCTGTTACCATTTTAGTCTTCTCATCCTTTCTCTGCATGCTCTCAAAAATACTAATTAAATCAGTAAATCTTTTAGAGGGATAATTTGAATGCACAATAGTAAATACAACTGCCCTGCCCTCGGTCTTATGCTAAATCAGGAAATTGTATAAAACTGGCAGTCAAACAGAGGGGTATTTGAACTGCTCTTATCTCAAACCTAGAATAAGGACATCATTAGGGACAGTTGTTACTGGGAAGTCAGTGCTTGTCCTCATTTTAACAATACACTACAATACCAAATTTGAATATGCTGAGAGCATGAATGATCTAACAGTAACAATTCTCTGTGGCTTCAATGGAAATAGCAGGTGTCTGGTACTTTTCTGGCCCTAAGACAGTAATCAGTCACAGATAATTGACTACTTTCAGATCCAGAAAGTGATTTGCAGGGGATTATATTTCCAGTGTACTATAGTAGCTTAACATTAACTGCACAGGAGGAACCAGATTTTTGAAGCACCAACCACAAACCACTCATTTTTGTTCATTTGAGCCATCTCCTTACCCAGTACAGTTGTATGTTTAAAATTCTGGGCAAATACTAATTATACCTTCTAACTGCAACACAGCTGCTTCCATTCCCTTTATTAAACTGTATTCTTCTCTTATTATTAAACAAAACATAGGGCAGGAAAATAAAAAGGTATTTTCCTACGTATCTGTCTCTTTCAGAACAAATTCCTTTCCTGAACAAGTACAGCCATGTCTATAATCATATCTAATATACAGTATCACAAGACTACTCATATTCATTTTGAAGACCAATCTAGCAGTGAATTATCTCCTGTTTTGTCAAAATGAGCATGCCTGCACATAAAGCACAGCATGATTCACAGGCATAGCAATACAAAAAGCTGCCCTTTGGGAGGTTTAACTAGCTCCACAAAAAGAAACTTTCCATGCCTGGAAAGAGCCTCTCCACCTTAAACAACAGTTTAAGAGCAAGAATCAGTTACCAAGAAGATAAGCACTATTGCAACAAAAAGCAAACAAGTCCTGACACAGCAGCATCAGTGTAGGGCAGTCACAGTCCTTTCTAGGCCCCTCCAGCAGCTGTTTCACTTTTTAACCCAGCTTAAAATGATTCCAGCCGAAAAGCTGGCCTTTTTTTTTTTTTTTTTTTTTTTTTTCATGAATTAATCAGCTCACATCAGCTCAGCTGTGAGCTCCCAGATCTCTATAAGCCCCAGGGATGGCTGGGTTGTGTGGGTAAAGAAAAAAAGGTGTGAAGGAGGGGAACTGAGACTTCCCACTCCCCTTTGCTACCATTGAGGTCACAAACCGGTTCAACAACATATGTCATGGTAGCTTCAGTTCTCAATCTAATTTAACAGAGACAGTCAAGATAGTTTTCAGTTTTATCAAGATTAAAACACTTTTGAACACTCACAACTTGTAAGAATTTTTATAAGCATATCTGATGCTATCTCTACCCTTTCTCATTGATTGATCTGCAAAAATATATCCAAGGTCTTTCCCATTAGTGTCCATGGAAAATCTTCTGTCCTAGCAAAGGGCTGTCATTAAAATATTCATGTACAAGAATTAGCTATTATGCAGCTGATGATCTCTTTGTGAAAAATGCCATTTTGTCTTTCTAAACAAAGTTGTTCTCATCAAATTTGTGCTGAAAGCAATGGCCAGACTGGGAAGCCGGGGTTTAATTCCAGAGCTGGTCCCTGAAAGATAGCTGCCTGCCACGCTGGAAAAGATTCCCTACCAGCCAAGCTTAATCTCTTCTATGCCTCTTTTGCCAATTCAGTTTGAAGATGAGTCGAGGCAGATGCTGCACCACTGCACGTCCTCTCTGGAGGGTCCATCCCTTGCTTCTTCCTGGGATGGGTGAGGAATGTGCTGCTGCTGCAGAGATGGGTCCCAGAGGAGTGTCCTACCTTACCTGGCAGGTCCTTTTATAGGAGGCATGTTTGCATTCCCTCATCTGATGTGTAGGTGATGATTAAATCTGGCCTGTTTTTCCCACAAATAATTTTCATCAGAAACAACCTGGCTTGGAAAAGAATAGCTTTGCCTGAAGTTGAATGAAATATTTTCCTCATCTCACAGACCAAAAAAACCAAAAAGGCAGGAAAAAAAAAATCCCAACAAATTGAGCTGAGACGGACTATACTATTTTCTCCTCTCGATTTTTTGGCTCAACTGCCATACTGAAAAATAAATTATTTTCATAGCTCTACATCATTCATTCCTTTTTATAAAAATTCTGGTCATACAATCTGAGAACAGATTTTCTCTGCTGTTACACTGACTTTAGCTTCCAGGGAAGCCAATATAGATGAACTCCTTGGGAGAAATAAGTCCCTGGAGCCTGACACTCCTCTATCACGAATAACAAACAGAAAATGTTAGAACAATTATCACAGTGAGCAGTTGATGTGAAATAACCACTGGTTGAAATTTTCTTCCTTAAAACAATTCAGAGATCTAACCAGGTATAACCTGTTGAATTGACTATTTGGGCTTTGGCTATAGACAAGAGGAGTGCTGCTCTAATTTTACTGAGTTTTATACAGTGCAACCCCCATACTGGGCATAGGGTTGTCTGATTCTGCTGGTATAGTTAACTCACCTATGAAAACATGGATTAATCTCTACATGTTAGGCAATTTAAAACTGCTGTGGGGTTGGGTTTTCTTTACTGCGCAGCCTCAAAGTGAACCAAAGTCAACAAATACTGCATTGTCTGTCTGTAGCAGCTCCTTTCAGGCCAGTACCACATAAGTCCTGGCATTTCCAGTGAGCTATTATTGTCTCCCTGGAGTTTAGGTCATCCCTGGAAGTGCATTTACCCATCTGCAGCACTGTCAGGTCTCAATGTTTTGTAGAGCCTTTGGGTAGCCTGGCTGGCCTTGCAATGATGGCAGCAAACAGAAGAGACAGCTCCAGCCCCTCTGGGCTCTCTGGCTCTGCAGCAGCTGGGGCTGGTGGTCACTCTGGACCAAGGACAGAGCTGCTGAGTACCACTGACAATTTACAGGCCAAGTCCTGGGGCCATCACTGAGGCTGTTTCCAGCATGCCACAGCAATCACTGGATGTGTCACTGTGTTCAGAGCTGTGTCACCACAAGCAGAGTTCTCTGATATTCAACATTCCCCCAGGACCACGTTTATGCTAGCTTATAGCCATGTGGAAACTGGACCTAAAAGCTTATGTAGTTGATCCTTTGTATTTGTTTGCTTTCCATTTGTAGTAACCCAGGAGAAGAGGGTTAGACTGCAGTCTTAGAATGGGTTATATTCTATTTTTTTTACTGTTCTATTTACAATTAAGAAAAACAAAACAAAACAAATAAATTTAAAAAGTCAAAGAAAAAAAAAAAACCCACCCAAAACCAAACCACAAAACAGTATAGCAAAAAAACCCAAACCAAACCAAAAAAACAAAAAAACAACAGCAAACAAACAAACCCAAAACCAACCCAAAGCAACAACAACAAAAGAAAACACCAAAAAAACCTCAAAAAACCCCTGAACCCACAAAAATCTCCATTAAGTCAAAGAAAGGCTGATTGATATGGGCTTTTGCAGCCATTCATGCCTTTGAAAATCACCTACTCACTTTATACCAGTTTACCATCCGCAGAAGGCAGTCCTCCTCTTCTGCAATACATCTGAATTGATATCTTCATCATGGGCATCTTTGCATAGTGGGTAGGAAATTAACTACATCCATCAAATGATTTATTTTGTTGGAAATAACATGCTCAGAAAGCATTATGCTGGTTGCTCTTTTGTCAGTCACTGCCCAGAGGGTTCAATTAATGCTGTGGAGGTTACCTGCTGACCCTTCATTTTTCTCTACACATGGATTTCCATTCTGACTGATGAAGCCACATGTCAGTATAATTTCACCAACATCTGTAAGAGGGTGCCTGCTGCAACCTCCACCTTACATTAGTCTCCTTTGATCTTTGATTGCAGCGTGCCACACCATCAAGACAGAAAAAACATCAATTTTCTACTTTGATCTGCATCTTCATGGGCTGATGAGAAGAATTAGTCTGCATTTTATAACACTACAACCAAATCCCTTTGGGATGGGGATTTTGTTCAGTAGGGCTTGAGTCATGGGAATTGCATCTCACCTGCACCAGGACAGCCCCTCCCAGCCTCTGGAGTAGGACAAAAAACTAACCAAACATGCAGCACCAATATTGCAATCTATCTCACATAAATAATCAAATGATTTGACAAATTCAACTTGGTTGGCTAAAGGTCAGTCTTGTCCTAAATAATCCCCGTGTGTTCACTTGTACATTCATGGTAGGTAGTGGCAGTTTTGGGGTCTCTTCAGTGATAGCATCTTAGTTATATTCTTTATAATTTGTCTACTACATTTGCCTTGGTTGGGTTTGGGGGTTTTTATTTCATTTTTTTAATTTAGGTGTCAGTTTTGATGTCAGGTGACTTCAGATGGCAAGGGCCAGATTTGAAAGGCTGCTTAGACTGGTTTCCAGTTAGCTTTGCAAGATTAAGGAACTTTCAGTGGGATATAGGAGATGAAATATCTAAGAAATGAAAATGGGTTTCAGTTTTCAAAATCACTCAGGTAATACAATGAGTTTATGATTTGTGGTCATAAGAGTGTTTGGAAATGAGGCCTTGATTTTGCTTTAGATTAATACAGCACCCACCAAAAATAGACCCTAGTCTATGATTGCAGTTGCAATCATAGTGACAGTTGAATAAAACACCAGCCTGTATGAGGAAAACTTTAAAATATAAACCTTAAAAGCTCAATTTTGTAAGTAAATGAAGACTAAAATTGAATGCAGTAATATTTTTGAATCATGAGATTTTAATACTAATATTTAATTTTTTTTTCTGGTGCTTAGCATTAACAGTCCTGTTTTGCAGCATTATGGCTGAAGTTCATGCTGTGGTTGAGAGGGTTCAAGAGGACAACTACACCTAACTGTGAGTTTTAAGGGCACCTGGTTGAAAACAGCCATTTCTCCCTAGGTTTTCATCTTTGTGAGTTTACCTCATGCATCTCTTTCTAATCTGGTCTCCGACCAGTTTCAAAATAACCAGAGCCCATGCCCAGCCTGTAAATTCAGTTGCATTCTGCTTCATCTTTACAATTAAAAACACCTTTCCAAGGGTGTCTTACAGTGCCTTTTGCAAAACACCTAATGTGTTAGCTTCAGCCAAGTGAGTTCCCATTACTCAATCTTGTCAGTTTGAAAATCAATTCCCAATCCACCACTGGCATCTTGGCATCTAAAGGGTGTTGTGAAAATCTCTTTGAAATGGTAACCCTAAGATGGGGTCTTTCCATAACTTCAAAGGTGTGTTCCAATCTGAATTTCTTTGAAATATTTAATTTGAATAATAAACTACCCAAGTACCATATTCAGGTTGTTATCAGTTAGCTTTGACCAGTAAAAACTTTGAAGTGTTAATTGTGGAGCTGGACAAAGCTGCAGACTTTACCGGTTCTACAGGAAGCAAGAATTAACCCTTTTACACCTTGCTGAGGAGAGAAAATGTTAATGAAGGGTTCTGAAAAAACTTAGGCGTTATACCCAGGACGCAAAGTGCTCACAGAGATGTGGCAAGAAAAATTTAAATCCACCCATTTGATTTTTATTTTTTTTTTTCCCGAAGAAACAATAGTTACAGTCCTTGACTACATTGTAGACAAAGTGTGGTTACATAGCAGCCTGCACATTGAACTTCTTGTTCAGTCTGCACAGCACCAGCAGCAGGATGAGGATGGTATTTATATGATGCACACATCAAAATTTGTTTGAATCTCTTCTTGGCTGTACCACTGGCTTCATGGAGTATTTCAGTGGGACTTGTCCTTTGAAAGATTCCCACCTCTGGGGAAGGCATCCGTGCCTCCTTTGTGGCCACCCTTCCTGGTTTCCCCTGTTGCAGTTTTCAAGGCACTCCAGCTGACAACAGGTAGGAGCCACTGAGTCCTTCCCCAGAGCAAAGCAGAAAAACAAAACCCACTCATGTGCTGATCCTTGGAGCAGCCCTTGCTGTGTCCTGTTGCCTGTGCAGCTGTTGGGGCTGGGGTGGGACACATGCATGGAGCAGGTACTGCTGCTGGTGCCCAGAGACAGAGAAATGTGGGTTGTATTCTTGCTGCTGGGAGCTGGGCCAGTCATACTTCTGAGGGAGAGCTACTGCAAGTTGTGACACTCTTTAGCTGTCTCTATTGCTTTGTTTTCCATCTTTTCTGAGAACCTGCCCCAGGTTTTCCCCTGAGGTTCAGTTCTCCCCTGAGGTCACCTTGCACTCCCTCATCCCAGCAGAGCCCCACCACCCTCTAAGATGTCACTTCACTGAAGTTCTAATTCTTTTGGTGACATTAGACACCATTACCCACCTGACCTTATCAGGACACAAAAAACTTAGTGAGGAGTGTTGTTCAGAGAAAAATTGGCCTTCCTGTTCTCTACCTCAAAGCGGTGTCATTTGGTTGCAGCGACCTGATGGCATCTTTGTCTACACCAGACTTTTTCAGGGTAGTTTGGAGGGTTGTCCCTTTTCCCCACCTGGAACCTTGTGCACACAGTACATCCACCAGTTAGTGTGAGTAACAAGGGGTGCTACACCGAGGGAGCACCAGCACCTCTGCTAACAGATGATCTGCTCCACAGACTGAAAACCATTATTTGGGCAACAGAGCAATTAGACATCAGGCATAGCCTGCTGATTTCTCTCACAACACTGCTACTTTTTCCTCCTTAAACAACCAGTTTTTTGCATTTGGGATTTAAATCAGTTTAGTCCCAAATGATTGAGGCTTGGGTTTCTCAGCATGCCTTGTCACTACGCAGTTGGCAGTTTAACATGGTCATGTGGCCATACATTGTACAGGGAACAGTGTAGTCTCCCCACTCCTGAAGTGTTTTTTCAAAGGAATGAAAACACCATTATTTTCCTTCCTCCTCTCTCTGTAGCACCACCTGACAGGATGCAGAGTTCACATTTCATTACTCACATGACCTCTATATTCCCATTACCCATGGCTCTGTCTTAGGGGATTTACAGAGCTGTGTTTGTATCTAAAAGTGGTTTCTAAATCCTTGAACAGTACTAGTGAGGATTAATGGGAATGTCACTTTCCAGTAATTATCAGAAATCAAAATGTACCATTCTGCAAAGGGTTACCACAAGGCCTAGATATTTTTAAAAATGCAAAAATAAACTCAGTTTCTAATCAGAGTTAAACATGGAAAAAAATTTGCAGCTTTAATAATTGTCTACCTGGGGTCCAAAGTCTTTTAAGTATTTCTTTGGAAAAATGCACACTGCATTTACTTGAGGAACCCAGGAATGCACTTTCTCTGCATTCCACAGCCAATTTCAAATGTTCACAGCTTGTTAGGGCACACATTATAGTGCAAGCAGCAGTAGAGATGTGGGCCTGGGAATGGGCCTGTGTGACCAAGAGGGCTGAATGAGGGGAGACACTGAGTGGCTGCCAGGGCAGGGAGTGGAGTGGCAGGAGATGAGATGAGGGCAGCTCCAGTCAAACTGTGGGCAGGCAGAGACAGGGGCAGGGGGCACTGCTGGCAAAAGTCACTTCCTCTTCCCAAAAGCTGGGAGCTGGAGAAAGGCAAACCATCTGGCCCTGTGCCAGAGCTACAAAAATCCCTTCCTTCCTGCTTGAATTCAAAGGAATAAACACTGCTTCACATTTCACAGTGCTGTGCTGTTAAACCCAGAGTGCTTTTGTACTTGTATTGATGTTTGCTGTATCTACTAGAATCCAGTGAACTTAGTTTTTCCTTCCTTGTATGACCTTTTGTTACTCCTGCTCTCAAAATGCATTCAGTGTCTGCTGTGGCTTGGCTTCAATCAGCCTTCTGGGCAATGGAGAGAGTTCAATAAACTGCAGGAAGTTTTGGGTGCCATCATGCAGCGTACAGAGAAGAATACCTGGCAAAGGGTTTATGTGATCCCAGAGCAGGGCCAAAGAGAGACTCCAGTAGCCAGGAGAGTCAGAGACCTCCCTTTGATTTTAGGAGTGCAGAATCACATGTGAACCTCCACTGGGAGAGTGGGCCATTGGTTTTCTGCTACAGTGAAGTGCCACTGCAGAAGCAGAGACCCCTGTAGTCATTCTGGTCAACGTGAGTTACCCTCTGCAGCAGGATGTCTCCAAACTGCAATTTACTGACTCATCCACTCTCTCCCTGCTGCTTTATCTGACAAACCTCTGGGACACAGATTAATTTATGTCACCTGACAGGGAAGAAGTATATGCTAATAGCAGGTAGAGGACTTCAGTATCCAGGTTTGCTTTTCTCTCCACACAAACCTCTCCAGCTTTTGGATTATACCTCATCATAGCACATGAGATGAAGGAGCTAATACAAACATCCTAACACGTGCAAAAAGATAATGCTTCTCGAGACTGGCTTTGCTTCATCAATAAGACAGGCTGTAATACTGGCCCCTGGAGAAAGAGCAAAATCATTGTGAAAGGGAATAATGCTGTGCAAATTCACTAAAGTGAATTTCTGGGATTCTGAAAACAGAAATGCAATAAATTTACAAAAACCCCACAGCAAAGATAGCCCAGCAACCCAAGCATCTCATCTGTTCCCAACAGAAAATTTTTCTACCTGAGCTCAAATCAACTCATATAATGATATTGCAGCTTCATTGTAGCATTGTTCCTGGGGGACACCTCATGTCTTTTATTGCTCATCTCATGTTGTCATCAATGTTTTAGTAACAACTTACTTGTGCTCTAATTAGGGAAAAAATCCAAGTCTTCCGAGCAGACTGGTCTCAAAGTGCAGACTACAATGTGTGGGGATTCACAAGACCTGAAGGCCTAGCAAAGCCAATAAATCAGAGCTCACAAACCAGCTTTGTGCTGACATGATTTATCTTCCAGGGCTGACCTGCTTGGATGTGATTTTATAATGAAGGCAGTCAGAGATGTGAACAGTAGACTAAAAGGAGCCATTCACAGTGGTGAATCTGAGACTATTTGTTTATTATAACCCCAGCACCAATCTGTGAGATAAGTCTAAAATATACTACTATTACAGTAGTAGGTGACTGATTTAGGTGAAACAAGGACTCTAGATTTTTCATAGAGGACTTTTTCCCCATTCCCATCCCAGACATTATTTCTGGTAGTGAAATATTCTTAGCAGAAATGTCCGAGAAATACATCTGCAATGGCTGGAGACAATGGATACTCAGGCTGAAAGACATACCTGAAGGAGCTCACCATGAAGTTCTGTCAACATCAACCATCTGCATCAATAGGGAATACCATAGATGTAATTTTAACACAGATGTGTTTGCAATATTCAGATATCTTATATTCATCTGTCTTACTGTTCCTACTATGCAGGAGTCAGTGACAACTCAATTCTGAGTGTTATAAAAAGAGTAAACCACCTCCAATATGGTCATTGTTAGGAAAGTATTGCACTTTGTCTTTTTTGAGGGAAGTGAAAATAAAGGTGTTGTTCTTCTGAAAGATGTGCTTTCTCAATAACAAAGTGTCATTTTGCTTAGTTCTGCTTCAAATTAATTCAAAAAACTTTACTTATATTGTAGGATTTTCATCTGATACCAATAGGAACATGAGCACCTTGAAAAGCTTAAAATAAAGGATAGTTCTAAAAGTGGGCCATGTAGAAGGGGATTACTTTCTTTTCATTAGTGAAGGCAGCTCTAAACCACCAAGACCATAGCAGCCTGAAACCCTGGTGGGTTTTCAGATCCTTGTTTTCTCTTTTCAGAAACAGAAAGAGAGATAGTGACTAGTAGCTGAATTCAGAAAGACATAATTTTGCCCAAAGATGAATTACTTTTTATTTGTGGCATATGAAATAATTTATTCTTTAAAAGAAAGAGGAGGCAACTCTAAATGCATAAGTTCTAAAAATCGTGATAGTTTTCTTCACATTGAGATGCAGATATTTTTACTACGGCATTATGGGGGATTTCTATACTCTACAGAGAGATGAAAGAGTACCCATGTCACCCAAAAATGCATTTCACCAGCATCCTAGAGCTCTGTGCTACTTATAGAAATCAATATCATAAATAGCTTTTGAGCATCAGATAAGTACTGACTGTGAAAGCACTCAGATACGTTTCAGTGGTCTTTGCTCAAGTGTATTTAGAGACCAAATTATTCACATAACGAAATACCTTTTTATTCCAATGCTCCTGATTGTTTCACATTGCAGTTTAGCTAGTATAGAGCATAGCTAGCACAGTCTAGGTATTTTTCATATGGAAATGATTTTTAAACAGTTTTACACATGAAATAATAAATGTAATTAATCAATGAGGTTATACTTCATCTCTGGTTTAGCCTCTAAGGTTCAGAAAGTGAACACAGAACAAGCAGTCACATTAAAGAGCCCTCTTTAAGGACATTGAAAACATTGCTGTGATTAATGCTTTGGGAATAATTAAGAAATAAAAGAAAACTTTAAAACACATTTAAGTTGTTTGTTTTCAACACAGTGTTAACAGAAAACTTTCATCCTCAAAAAATTGTTTTGTTTTTTTTTTTTCAGATGTGCTTAGTCAATCCATTTACTTTTAATTCATCACAGAAGTCTAGTAATAGAACTTTTCTACATTGACTGTATGAATAAATATCCACGTGGGTAAACTTCAAATCCAGCATTTGTGGGTATTTATAAAGGCAAATTTCAATGTTATCATATTTACCTTGATTGTAAAATATGCAAGCCTAGCTTCCAAAAATATCCTTACTAATTCAAAAAATTATTTGAAAGGTTTTTTCCTCCTTTGACTGTAGCTCAGGTAAAACTGGACCATCAGGTAGATTTTTCATACAGCCTTGAGATATTCTATAGACTGTGACCAGACCTTGGACTGGACTATTTGTAACTAGGTTCCAGTCTAAGTGATAAATTACAGTAAAGAATCAAACTACTTATGTTGCCATCATTGTTAGTTTAAAGAACATTTCAGTGTCAAACTAGTAAGGCTGTTACCCTGAGTAGATGACAACAGATTTTCACCAAAGAGATAATCAGAATCGCATTGAGAAGTGACCATCATCAGGGAAAGGTATCCCTATCATTCTTTCACACTTGCTTTGGAATCAGGAAATTCCAGAAGGTTTCAATTTCCAGTGAATGAAGATTATACTCCTAGAAATCCTATGAATCTGATGGTGAAATGGCTCAAAGGGCAGGATTATCAGATGGAGAGAATTACAATGTCAGAGTTGGGGTTAAACTGTTGTAGAAATACTAACTAGAAAGGGTTCAAAAATGAAAAATACTGCCTAAGGCACCACAGCTACTCAATGAAATTTTAATTTTTTCCTCCTCAGGACCATTGCCACTTTATCTCTAGGAGTGTATGCATTGTAGCCAGAAAGTCCAGAAAAAGGTTGCTAGTCAAAGACAGTTTTCACAAAGACAATTTGCAGAAAACAAAGAATAACAATAATAAGTAATTGCAATAGAAGAGACAGTTTTATTTTCAAAGCTACCATCCTCTATCTTGTTCCATAATGCAGTGGCTAACAATTGCATTGGAGGAGGAGATGGAGGGAACCAGAAGTGAAGCAATCAAGTATTAAATTTTTATGATCTTTTAAGAATTTCTGTCAGTTTTTCAGTTTGTGTTATAAAAGACTGGAATAATTTCAAGTGACACAAGGCTATGTCCTAAATTAGGATTTATATGATGCAGCAAAAACATACAACAGAAAATAAATAACTAGAACGAAAAGAAAAGATACTCTATCTCTGAAGTCCTTGTGCCATAGTGATTGCTGCAAACACTGAATAAACAGCAGCCAGGAATAGCCTGATCACATGGCAGAACATCCCACTTTCTTTAACCATCCTTCATTGACACTGCTTTTTGAATTAGTCAGTATTTCACATGTAAGAGAGATACTACTGGAGAAGCCGACTAATGAATAGTTGAAAGAAATGTATAATCCATCATAATTTTTCCTGCTATTTTAAATAAACACAATTTCACAACAGTTAACTTTCCATCTCCTCCCTCTCAGCATCTGTCTCCTGCTTATTACTGAGGCTCTAAGTCCTTCACTGAGCATTATGCATTGAGAATTTTGTGCCTGGCTGAGCACCCTGTGTTTAATATATTATGATTAAAATATTTGTGATATACAAAATGAACCACAGTCAATGGTCTGACCAGCGTGTCTCAATGCAAAATTTAAAGAATAATTACCTTACTGTCAGGTAAGAAACACAGAAAAAATTTAAATTATAAAAATATATACTGACATTTAAAATAAACCCCACAGGTTTATATGGACAGCTTATATCCAGGTTTATACGCACAGCTGAATGTAATCTGTAAAGCAGTTTAGATAATTTCCATGGAAATAACCAGAGCAAATATCTTAGGAGATCTCTGTCTTCTCTCTTCTACATCCTCCAACTTCTAGAGGTTTTGATATTCCAAAGCCTTAAAAAAATACCATTTGGCTTCTATCTTGGCTTCGGGGTAAAAAATATCTCAGAAAGATTCATCCATGCCTATTCCCATTTGTACAGCAAAGAGCGGAATAAGACCTCAGTCAGCTGCTCACACACATTCATTGTTGTGGTGGAAGCAGAAGAGGGAGCAAAAGAAATGTCACTTATTTAAAGGAGCGGGGGTTGGATGGGCTCACAGCTGCCTGATCAACAGCTGCAAGTGCAATGCAGCTCCAGATGGACTGCCACACAGTGCTCGAGTGGAAAGGATGGAACTTGCTCTGGCTGTATTATTTTGCTGGACATGTTGAAATGGGGTCCTCATTAACCAGTGACTGATTAATGGTACCTAATTAAAACAGGGGACAACAAAAAGAATGGAGTGGTGGAGGAATTAGGAACCACAGACCATCCTGTCACACTGCTTGCCTCGGATGTGCATTGATCAGGGTGATATGGAACACAATTCCAGGAATTAACCCTTCCAGCTGATGTTATTGTTTCTAACTGAGAGCTCCTGTGCCACAAGGATTAATTCAATCTATACCATTATTTAGTCAGCAACTACAGATGCTCATTCAAATATCTTGGTAGAAGAAGATGTCTCCACCTGAGCTTGTATGTCACCCCAGCAGAGTCATTCCACTGTCATCTTCTGGTCCTCAGCACCCCTTCACATCTAAGGCTCTGCTTACATGCACTTTATTCTCTGTGGTGTGTGTGACATTTAAGATAGAAAATTAGCAATAACATCTCAGACAAAGCAGTACCCTGTCTGAGAAAAAGTGGAAGATGATTACTTAGATGAGGAAAATAGAAAGTCGAAGAGAAACAAGCTATTTGTTCTCCTCCTGCTCTGTTTCCTGCAAAAGCTGCCTGCCCAGTCATCCTGTCCCTTCAGCAAAGGAAGCAGAACTGCCTGCAGCCAGCTTTTATGCTGTGGTAAATGTCACTGCTGTCCCTTGACCAGGTCCTCAGCTCCCCCCAACAGCTGGCTGTCTGCCCACCGTGCACAAAGGGCCCACTCCATCCCTCGCCTCCTCTGCCAGCCCCAGGAATATTTGGCTCAACGGAAATCCATGGAGCAAATCCAGCACAAATAACAGGAAGGAGACCTGGTATTACCAAATTAGTTAAAAACACTCCAGGTCTGGCATTTGGGGCCTCAGTACTTGGTGTCACAACTTCAAATTTCTCCTCACATCTGAAGAAGCTGTGAAACCCTGTACCCAAGAGGATTTTCTGGGGCAATAGTCTGCCTGGCAAGACTCCACTCAAGAGCAAATTTGCTTAAGGTTACACATCAATTCTTTGCTTTTAATAAAAAACAAGTAAAGAGTTTGTAATAAAAAAAAGGAAAATGTTCTCCATTCAGGTGCTGAGCTGAAGCTGGGTGACCAGGGGTCACACCAAGCAGCTCCCAGCGCTCTTCACGTGTTCTCCTTGGCTGAGATGCTTTCTGGTGGGAGGAAACTTCGGGGACTGAAAGTCTCCCACTGAGAAGTCACTGGGATAGGAAGGAATAAAGCCTCCCAGGGGGTTTGGTTGGAGAGGTCCTTGCAGACCTTGCTATTTAAAGAGCAGGACTCAGTTTTCCTGGAAGACCAGTCAGTCCATCCAACAGCCCGGCACCTGGGAGGTTTTCCTGGTCCTGTTCTGTGTCTCGTCCTTTCCTCATGTCTTGTGAATTATTGCCTGCCAAAAGAGGGAAAGGGAAGAAGCATATTGCAGAAAGCAAAACTAGATTTTTGTTTCCCTCACAGCAGGACATGGCTGAGCATGGGGAGAACTAGATAAGATGCTGAGGGTGGTGTGATTAGGTGTGTGGGAAGGGAATGGTGCCAGAAAATACTAAACAGGCTGGGATTGCTGAGGCTGGAAAGGACTCGAGGCAGGATGGCTGAGGTGAGTAAATACTCAAAGATCTGGAGCTGGTGAGGGGAGAATAGCTGCCCTCTCCTGCCTCAGCACAAAACTAAGAGAACCTCTTAAATTAGCAGGCAGCAAGCAAAAAATAAATAGAGGAAGCCCTCTTTCACACAGTGGAAATGGAACTCTGGAACTTATTGTTCCAGGATGCTGCCAAGGCCAAAACCCAACTGGATGCCAGAAGGGTGACATGAGGGCTGCACCAAGGATCGCCACTAAACCCTGCAGCCACCTCCGCTCGGCCAGTCCCCGGGGCACTGCAGCCAGGCACAGCACCCGGGAGAGCAAGGAGCAACCAAGAATGACTCACATTTCCTACTCCCTTTCTTAAGCGTTTCTGGGAACACCAGGGAACTCCTTGTACTGGGCCAAGGTACAGGCTTCACTGGACAGAGCACAGGGTCACCTGCACTATTGTTCTGACCTGCCCTGGCCGTTCTTTTGCATTTGTATAACAAACTGGAGGGTATTGTTTTCTGAAGTGACTAAAGGCAAGTAAAGATGCTTGAGAAATTATTATGCCTGCCAAAAGTACTTTTCAGAAGACTAAAATTGCTGTGGACGATTTAGCCTTAATTCAGAAAATAATGTAATTATTAAAGAATATGCAAGAAGAGAAAAAATGAACTACCAGAACCACTCGTGTCAACTTTTTTGAATGAAATTGATTTTTTTTCCAAAACATCAGTATGAGTTAAAAGCCTGCTGTTATTAAAATTAACTGTAACAACCTGAACATTCCATTAGTTTGAGCACAGCCTGGGGGAGAGGCTTGATATCTGTCTTTTTCAAGTTGCTAAAAGAAAGAGAGAAGCATCTAACCTTGTCCCACATTTCTAGGATGTGATTTAGGGGAACAATGCCCAACATCAGAGGTACTATCACTGAGAGTCTGTCCCAGCATGACACAGAGAAGCCACCACTCCTTCAGTGAAGCCTCCCTCAGTCACAGGCACACACACAGGGACACAGGGCAGGAAGCTGGGCTGGCAGGGCTGCACACCTCCAGGCACCAGTGCTGCTCAGGACTGAGACACCCAGCAGTCTGGCACATGCTGAAGTAGAGACATCTTTCCTCCCAGAAGCAGGGGATTTCCTGAGGGAAGGAGGGGCTGCAGCATCCTTGCTTCAGCGGTAGAGACCCCTCCAGGGGAAGCCACGAAGCTTCCTCCTGTTACAGGATTCCCCAAGCAGGTGGGTTGCCTTGGCTCAGCTGCCAGCAGAGGCTTTGGTGAGAATGTTGCTCCTCAAAACATCTGCCCCATGGCCCATAGCAAACACCAAGCACACACATTCCGCAGGGAGGAGGCCAAGGGAACAAGACTTGTTTTTATGGAGTGACAAAGGCTGCCAGATGGGCTGCCAATACACCTGGGAGGCAGCAGCAGCTTTTGGGGTCAGCAAGTGTCTTCTGGGGTCCTGCAGGGCACTGCAGGTATGAACATCTGGGGAGAAATCTCTTCCTTCGTTTTGAAACTACAGAGTGGTGACTGACCTCTTACCCTTTGGTGTGAAGGAAAAAAATGTGATAATTCAATCCTCCAGGCAACAGATGAGTAGAAGGCAATAAACACCCACACCAGAAGAATTCCTAGAGGTAGTCCCATCACCAAAATTATCACTCAATTCAGAACTGTCCAAACAGGAAGAATCACCAGGTTTTCCAACCCTAATTACCAGTTGTCTGAAACAATGACATAATCAACAGGGAGTGAATTGCATCAGTAATCATATCCTGAGAAGAAGAACCAGTTGCACCAAGTATCCTACGGAACTCTAAACCTCTCATAACAGCTCTCTGAAAGAGTATTTATAAACATAATGCTGTTCAAAGCTGGACGTATTGTTTCAGAGGAACAGAGGAAACTAGAACAAGAAAAGAAATTACCTTGACAAGTAGGTTTACTATAATGATGTTTTTGTTAAGCCTGTAAAGAGGGCAGCTGTCGGTACTATTCATAATCCATTTGAAAAGAAGGAAGGAAGGGGGTAAACTAGTGAAATGGTGGAATGATCCACATTTTTATCAGCTAATGTCAGTTCAAGAAAAGACAGAAAAGTCACAGATTTAGATAGCTAATCATGTGGAGCCTTGTGTTGTCACATTAAGACCAAACGGATACTTCCAGTGACTGCAGGAGGCAATAAATCAGTCCAGCAATTAAAAAGATGAACTTTCTCCATACTCTTCCCCCTCAGTGCATGTTGCTGAGTGCTCTGGCTGTCCTCCAACAGAGCACTCTGACATTCATAATCCAGCCAAAGCCACCAACTCAGGTGTTTGCTGGTAAGCAAAGGCTTAAATGAGCACATTTGGACCAAGGCCGAATGGGTTAGCAGCCTGCAGCTCTCTGCATCCCTGGGATAGTATCACACTATTCCATGTGGATGGCAGTTTCTTGAACTGTGGCTCTCTGGTGGTCCCTGAGGCATGGGGAGGTCATCTGCAAAATGTCATCTGCTGTCATTTTGGTTTGAGCCATGTACAGAGTTTCCTACACGCACAGAATGGGAAAGCAAACCAAAGACAAGCAGAGACATTTTAACCTGGCTTGGTTGGTGTGCTTGTAAATAAGAAGTGGCAACACAGTGTTAAATGATCTGAATTTTCTCAGTGTGGGGGAGGTTCATCCTTGGATTACAATTTGTCAGGTCTTCACATTATCAGAAGTAATTAAAAAGCAAACTGTAAATAATTTCCTGTTGACTGACTAGTCACATGCCAGTCAAATCTCTGGAGGATGTAGCTGTTCCTGTAAAAGAAAGAAGGAACCCTTGCTGGATTGTGAAAACGGGTGAAAAAAAACCTCAGAACTATTTCTTCTCCCAGAATAGTAACCAGAATTAGACTATGACCTTTCCAGAGCGATGTGTGTAATTAAGGAAATCAAAGCTACCACTATATCTCTGAGGCAAAAGAAAAAAAAAAATGTTTTGATCACATTTATTTCTTTTTATAAACCATGAAAGCCTGGATGTTCAGTGTTTAGACTGATGTTCCCTCTGCAAAAGAGGAAGCGCACTACTGCACATAAAAAGGAATGTGGGGGAAATAAAAAAAATGCCTGAATGAAGCATCAGCTCCAGTATACCTTTGTGATGTCTTGGCTTTTGTAGTATTCAAATGTAGAGGTTATTTTCACCTCCTCTGCTGCCTCATGAATTCCCTCAGGGATTTGTGATATGAGCTTCAAACAGCAAAAAGAAAAAAATTCTTTTTTATCATGGAAGCAGATAAAATGGGCAGAGGCAAGAAAAGCTCCTTTTGTTCTGACCTTTCAGACCTCAAAACATATTTCAATTCATGCAAATATGTATTTAAACCTCTTATAAATCAAGAATATGCATTCTGCTTACTTTTCTAAAAATGTATTTTAATTTTAATATCACATGTATTATTTTCCTTTCTGATATAGGAAAATGTTTTTTCTATTTAGATAATGTCTGTTATTTCTGTTCTGTGTTACTTGTTATTTATTGAAGCTTAAGCTGTTATGGTCTCTTACATAAATCCTTCTTAGCATGTGGATTATTGATCCTATAATCCATAATAATATTGTCTATTCTGTCATCCAGCTGGCAGCTATAAACACTAAAAACACACATTCTAAAATTTGTTGTGAAATTCTACTCAAACAAAAACCAAACACAAAACAATAAACAGAGCCAACAAATTATACTTCTAAATAAATATTGTGATTTCTCTCAAAAATGCCTAAAGACAGTAGACTGTATTATTAGATTTATGATCTATTAAATTTTAGGCTTAAAACCAAAACAATTCTTTAGTCATGCAGACATCCTTCAATATTAAGCTTGTTTCATTTTGTACTTACAAAATTATATTCTTCTGCCCTTCTGAGGAAAATGCTTTGTTGGCTTAGATTGCTTTGAAGGGTTCAACAAAAGCTGTAATGTGGAATAGTTAGAACAAACAGGGAAATTTTAGCAGGGCTTCACATTCTCTGCCTGACACCTATTCTCTGCCATAGGCAAGAGCTATGAGCCTGGATTTCCAGTGTGCCTTGATTTTGAGGTTAGCTTGTGGTACCATCATCTGCCTGATTTCAGCTTACTCTGGAGCAGGTCTGGAAGAATCCTCCCATCTGTCCACATGGGCAAATGCTGGTGTTGGAGGGGATATGGCCTGTGGGAGGGCTGCTCCCCATGGGAGTTTGAACACTTCTCTGTTCCAACCCAGTGTCCTCACAGGTTAATGGGATGTTGCAACTTGCACATCTGATTTTCTGTTTGGTCCCAAAGCTGAATTTTTTGTAAATGCATGCTAAATGTAAAGCCATCATAAATGGAGTAGAATTCAGGGTTTGACAGATAAGTCTGTGCAAGATTTCAGTTTTATAGAGATGTGAAGGGTGTGTTATGCCATTTCCTAAGGGTCCAGCTGTGATGTTGAGAGCATGTCTGAGCCCGAGCACTGTCCAGCATCACATTCACTCCCTATTTCTGCTGCTCTTAGAGTTAAAAAACCACCTACCAGCTCAGGAACAAAATCAATCCATCTCAGTGATGCTGGGCTAGCAGAGAGGCTATTGTTTACTAGCATCAAATCTAGAACTGGGTCATTTTTAAACCCTGAAAGCCTGAGCTGCAAGGAGGCTGCATGTCCCCTGTGCTTGAGGCTGTGCATTTCCTGGCTCACTATGGCAGCTCTCAGTGGAAGCAGTGGAGGAGAATGAAGGTCCCTGTGCTGGCAGGTTAGATTTGTTCCTCATTGTCCAAATTTTTGGCATGGCTTAGGGGGGCATAATCCCCCAGGTGCTCTGCAGCACCCTGAGGTCAGCTTGGGCATGACAGGGCACAGCTCCTCTCCACAGCAAAGGCAGAACCTTCTGTGAGGAGAAGACCACACAAGGGTTTTGAAGAGTAGCAATTTCTCCTGGGTTTTCCCGTGGGAGGTATGGATAGCTAGTTTGAAGATCTCAGTCAAGGCTTCAGTAAAAACCCAGCTGAAGTTCCAGCAGTAGGGAAAACTGCAGAGATTATACAAATCCGAATTAAATACATTCAGTTTTAGAAAACTCATGTGTCCCTATCTTATTTGTAGCAACACATGGGTCTTGATAATGTCTGGTTTATTCACATTATTTTTTTATTTGCATAGCTGTTACAGTAAATGCTTCATAAATCATTTGTGGTTAGGGGAAGTTCCTAAATTCACTTTGCCTTGGGAAATAGCCAAACAAGGTAGCAATTATTTCATGTGGGCAGAGAATTAATTTCTTCTGGTAAATCTAAGTAGCTGATTAGGCTGGTCCTGCCTCTGGTGATCAGTTCCTCTCTTCAGAAGGGGTTTCTCCTCTCCTGCACAGAACCTCCAGCTCTCAACATTTTCCAAGCCAGTGGCTGTTATCCCACCATCTCTGCACTTTGTAGTGCACATCAGATCTGGGACAGGGCAGCACACAACTGGTGAAGGACTTTACAGGTGAGATGATTAACCTACAAAAGTTTTAGGTTCTTATTTTTCAGATATATTTTGAAGGTCATTTATCTTTTTTCATAAGGAAGAAATATACGTCTTCACAGCAAGTGTGCACATCTGCCCACTTGCACTTCAAAACTTTTCAGGCCATCAATTTGTGCCATCTTTTGTGAGGTGGAGTTTGATAGGAAAATGATCTAAAATATACTGATTTTCTAAAAGTTTAAAAAAAAGCTGCGGAAGAGGACCCTGTCACTTCTTCTATTGGGAGATGAATGAGCCCGATTTGTATTAAATGGCAGAGAATCCATACAGAAGAGTTATCATGACTGCCACAAATGTAAAAAATGCTTTGGTTAGAAATTGCAGTGCATTGTATACCTGAGACACAAAGCTTTAGGAAACCAGGCATCATTAGTCCTACTGATCAAAGGCTGGCATTTGGAAGAGAGACACTGGGGAACAGCTTATGGAGGGATGTTCACTCACTAGGGGTGATTATGTCAGGAGATTGGCTCTGGTTATGACAGGTGAGGCAGAGGCAGCTGATTTAGCACTTTAATATTGTATTCTGGTTGGTGAGGAAAGTAATACTTGTAAAGAATGTATAATGCTTTTGGTGGAGGCTTTTATACATCTCCATGAATATGGCCAAGGGTTTTTAATCTAAAATACTAATAAGTATTAGAGGGAGATCATATTCCCACTTTTCTTTCATAAGGTCTATACGTCCTCCTTAGACATGTAGTCATGTTTACTTTGTCAAATCCTTTCTTGTACTTGTGGATCAATTAATCTTATTTCTTTGCTGTCTCCATCCAAATTCTTTCATTTAAAAAAAAAATTGCAGAAGAGGAAATAAATCACATTAAAACCCCATTCAGCATGGTTGTATCATGACGGTTATGTTACTATGGAAACATCTGTGTGAAGAGACTATGATACTCTTGAAGATTAGCATTTTATCCCATATTTCCAATTATGTCATCAGACTGGATTTTCAGTGGCATAAACTGACATAACCACAGGAAAATTAAATGATTTATAATGGGTAAAGATGTGACCTGGCAATTACTTGAGAAAAAAACTTCAAATAATTTACATGATAGGGAGTCTGAATCTAAAACTGCTGCTGCCCCATGCATATTTGAAAGGTTGGATTAAGTTCTGTTTGAATCACCCTGGAATAATTGTTGTTTGCCAATGAGTCTTGAGATTCAAGTGAGCAGAAGGAAAGCACACAATCTTAGACTGATTTTAACTAAATGTGGTGCTGTCTGGCAGCAAAGACTACACTGGGGCATGGGCACCTGTGCCCATTCTCCTCACTGATGTCTCTCCATGCTCTGTCAGGTGTGCTCACTCCACAGTGTGTGTCTGGGCACATTTCCACACACAGCAGCCATCCTTTCACTGTTGGGCTGGACCCCAAATCCGCACAGCCTCTGCACTTTGCAGAGGAACATTTCCTGTGCTGTTGTTCATCGTGGTCAGTGTCCCCTCAACCTTCTCAAGGGCTCTCCAGGTATGGCTGGCTTGTTTTCATCTCCCTGTTCCTGCTGGTGTCTTGTGCCTAGTAACAGATATTGGACGTATGCAGTAGTAAATATCTGCAAAATATCTTAAAATGTGTTGTGTAGTAGAAGGGGGTTTTGTACCAGCAAAACAATTGCATTTGATAGATGGCCCAGTCTTTTAAGAACATTCTCTGCTTTGTTTCATTCTGATAAACTGCATGGCCTTTATGGAATCAAAATTCCTTCAAGACCACAAAGAAAAAAGAATTCCTATGTATGTCAAAATACATCAAGTGTATAAATTGAATTAAGAAATGTAGTACAATTATTTAAAAGATTAAAAGTAAAATGTAAAGCTGATGCACAAGAATTAGTTTTGGCCATGTGTTCTTGGATTGGTAATAAAGCGACATATTAATAACATCATCAAGGACAAAGCTCTGCAAAACAAAGATACAACACTGATGCATTATAACAGTTCATACACAATGACACAATAAGCATGGTAACAGTTCTCTCTTCAGGAAATATTCATCTATGTTGTTAAAACTTATCATTAAAAAATCATGCTGATACTTTCTGAACAAGGTGAGATCCCAAAGCAAAGAACTTGAAGCAGAGGTGCTCCATCTTCAGTCTCAGGGCCCCATCTGCCCTCATGCCTGTGTGCTCCAGAGCCCAGGCTGAGGGTCAGCTATGAAGCAGGCAGTGGGGCTGGAGCACAGACCAAGGACCAGGCTGGAAGGTCAGTCTGTCTGGGTCTATGTGGCATCTCAGCCCATCCTTGCTGCATGCATGGGATTGCAAGAGAGACTGGTTGGTCTACCAGGTCAAGCAAAATATGGAGTTTTCTGGAAAATATCCATTTATTTTTACAGATTTTGAAATAGCATCTAATATTATGTATGTGATTAAATATAATTGTAGGTGTATAATCCAGTGATCTGAGTTTGGGTGTCCTGATGTCACTGTATGATCTCATCCAGGCAGATGCTGCAGATTAGCTCAGCTCCAATAATTGCAAGGTGACGCCCTCTACATCTCTGGGTGAAATAGTCAGCCCTAAAAAACATAACCCACAGAGCCCCTTCAGAAGCCAGTGGCAGTTAAGGGAACTCATATAAGATTGGATCCAGGGATATGATTTACAAGAAATAATCTTTATACCAATTAAACTTAAACTATTGAAAGTTTTAAATCAAGGGAACTAGTTTTCACGTTCCTCTTATTCAACAAAACATACTTCTGCCACATCTTGCTGTTAACTATGTCTCACATAAGTGCATGCCATTATTTTGAACAGATTTCTTTTAAAAAAAAAAGAGAACAAGGAGAGGTAAAAGGGAAGAATAAGCAGAAAATGAAAGTGAGGAGAGAAACTGTGGCTTTGCCATTTTCTTCTGCAATAGACAAAAAAAAAAAAAAAAAGAAAATTGACACTGGAGTTTCTTGTAAACTAAGTTGCATATCATTTGCCACCATGTTGATAAGGGAGGCGATCTCAACAATACGCCCTATGTGCCATCTACACTGTACAGGAACTGCTGGGAACAGGGAGGAGACAAATTGTTAGCCAGCCAAAGTGAGTATGGTGCCAGTGCTGTGACATTGTAACTGAAGTCACACAAATGGGGAAGGCTCCTATAAGATACTTTAGACCCCCTTGCTTTCTCAATAGATTTCTCATCTGCCCACACACCAGAAGTTTTTTTTCTGTGTTGATGTTGTGGTGACTCCCATTGTAGATGTCTAATTTTTCCATCAGACAGGTGACCTTGCAGGAACAGGGGACACTAGCAGCAGACTCCAGAAAGTTACTAAAGAGTGTTTCATCTTTTACTTGCTTGATTTATTTCCAACAGTAGCAGTAGAGCTCATTCTCCTCTCCATTATAATACTGTCAATTCAATTGCAATTTATTTTATTAATAATGTAATTATTAATAGTAACTCATAATTTTCCTCATGGCCCAGTCTTGAGTTTAAATTTACATAAAGGAATCCTCGTATTTCGCTATAGTACCCTTCAGTGAGTCTATGAAAAATTATCTGTTTTTTCTTGCCAGGAACTGGCTGTCAGACTGGTGATTTGATTTGTTTTTTGGATATCATCATTTCTATTCAGACTGAGATTCAGATACTAAGTGATTTTTTTTTGCCTGTTCTTAAGATGCCTGATATATTACATAAACATTCATGAAAGGTCCAAAATTTAAATTTGATTAAATATACAATGTGTCCACATAAGCTATTTACATTACTCAAGGGCAATTAAGATAATGATAGTGGAAGTTGGATACTCTGGTACTTTTGCAAAGCTTCACTTTCATTTTGAATCAAAACTCTTCTTACCAAATATGGTATCTTATTCCCAGCATTTCAACAATAGATTTGAAGGAGATAAGTAATTCCCATTAATCTTTGGAATGCACAAAACTCAAAAAAGACATGAGCAAAATGTTAGAAGGGCTGGGAAATGTTATTTTCATCATGTCCTTTCTGTCTTGTCTGCACTAGGATGATTGCTCCTGCTCAGTGACACTGTTGGATGAATTCTGCAAAAGGGCTTTTCTGTTTCAATAGTGACTGAGTGATATGGCCAAGCATGACTTTACTCCCTGCCAAGTTCGTATTTTCAGCTGAATGGATAAAAAGAAAATCCTTTCTTTTCAGCTAGGGTTCTTAAAACATTGGTTGTTTCCAAACTCCAGCCAGCATGATCCACATGAAAGCCATACACAAACTAAAAGACAAGTGAGATCACCCACCTGCAAAATTTTCACCAAAACTGCCAAAAGGGAAAACACTTCCCTGATTTGTACTGGCATGGAACAGCATCTAGAATACTCCCTTCTTTGTGATACTAGCACATTGTAGTATTCCTGCCAACAACATTGAATTTTCAAGGGCACCTTGAAAAAAACAACAAAAACTGTTAAAAAAATAGTGATAAAAATACCCTTTTGGAAAAAAAAATAAAAAGAGTACTACTATTTCTGGAAAGGGTTGCTTTGTTTTCCCTTTTTAAATTAAATTTTTCTAAGGAATTAATAGTCTAGGGATTAAAAGAGAAACAACAGCAGGGTTACATGTACTCACAGTGTGGCGTATCTTGTCATCTCAAAGGTTCCCAAGCAGCTGGTCCACAGAGATTTGAGAGGTCGCATAGTTTTAACGCTTCCCCATCTCCTACTGCTTAATCTCATTTGTAATATCTAAAAATACACATCTTGCTTTCCCAGTATAGCTTTCCCATGTAAACTTTGACTTGCTGCCATTATCCCAGGACATGGTGATGTTCTGCAGGGTGGGAGAACAGGACACGTATTTGCCAACTGGAAGAGAGACAGTTTCTGAATGGAAGGGGAGGATTTCCCTGAGATACTGTTTCTATTCATTCTGGAAAATTACCAAGGACGTTGTTACTAAATAGCATTCAGATTGGTTTCAGACAACTCTGAAGAAGGAATTTTGCCTCTCTGGTTGGGGAGCTGGGCTGGGCAGTCCCCACAGGAAGCAAGAAAGAGCTGAGGTGTCTGTACCTGGTTCATTTTATGCTTACACATGACAACCACTGCTTAAAAAATTCTAGCAAGACAGAGAATTAGAAGCCCTTACAGAGCAACTCAGGGAATGCTATTCCCTGGAAGGCATATCTTAATTGTATACTCTAATCAGTTCATTCTTGTTTTTAAATATTTTGAGGACATAAGTATCTTGCGCCAGTAAAACATACCAGTGAATTTAAACAGTTCTTCCACTGACACACACTAATTTTAGCACAAAATTTTGTTTTAACTTGTTATTCTTATTAATGACCTTAGACTTCCCAAAGTACACCCCAGGCCTTTGTCAAAACTGTTCACATGCACAAAACTTTCTGTAAGAATAATGCCTGTTTCTCTGCATGAAGATTTATTGCTGTCCTTTGCAAGAATGTTGCTGGGGAAACAGTGACTCCTAGTCATATTTCACATGATGCCTACAATTAATCTGTTAGCAATTCAGACTGGATGGCTCTTTCACTTAGAACATCTGTTAACAAATTTCTTCAGATAGATAATTTATCTACACATGCATTTTGAACAAAACAGTATCATATATTAAATCTCACCAAAAATTATTTTCTCTAATTTTTCCATTTACCATGTTCAAAAAGAGTTACGTTGTCAATCTCCTGGAGACAGTGATTCAAATAGGTTTATTGATATCTATTAATCTCAATTAATTTATACAAAATATCTAGATTTTGAAAAAAATGCTTTCTCTCAGGAGTTAGGTTTTAAACCGTTTCTTATTTGACGATCTATATAACGTTTTGGAGGTAAAGGAAATGCAATAGCTTACTGCTAAGGACAAACTTGATAGAGATGATGTGAACATAAAAATGGAGTTGTATCCTTGCAATCAGTGAAGGAAAGCAACTAGCATTCAAGTGAACTAGAAACTGGTAATCAAGAAAAGTCAATGTATGTGAACTCATCAGCAGCAGCCTGAAAATGGTTGTTGGTTGTTCTGCTTCAGATCTGGTTTGCATGGATTCATTTTAATATGACCTAATCAATCCCACACCAAGACTCACTGAGTCTGAGTTCATCTAAGAAAAGTACACATCATTTAACTGTGTCTCTAACCTGCTGCTTTAGTCAAAACATCGGGAACTCTAGGGTCAGGGAACACTATCTTCCCCTGAGAGAGTCATTTCCCATTTCCCTGGGAGTAAAAATAGGAAACAAATGGGGGAACAGCACTGACTTGGGGAAGCAGTGATGTATGAGCTGTCTGTGTCTTGGTACATTATGTAAGGGTTAGGAAGAGAGGAGAAAAAGGAATTCTGGAAAACAAATCTGTTGAGCTGGAGAACTGCACAAAAATGCAGTCTCACTTTCAGACAACCAAAAAAAAGATGGCCTTGGTAGACCTGAACTTTCTGATCAC
Organism: Sylvia atricapilla; assembly: GCF_009819655.1. Taxonomy (NCBI): domain Eukaryota; kingdom Metazoa; phylum Chordata; class Aves; order Passeriformes; family Sylviidae; genus Sylvia; species Sylvia atricapilla. The sequence continues at coordinate 97,241,177 of NC_089141.1, forward strand.
AGGAATACAGGTGGAAATACCTGTTCTTTCTGCTACGTGACCTCACCCACTAAACCATCTTCAAGCTTTTTATAGTCATCCCACTTCACATCCCCCAGAAATTGTTCCAAGCAGGTAAGGCAAGGAAACTTTTGCAAAATTTTCAGACAGTTTTAGACATCATTCATGATCAAAGTGAGGCATCTTCTCATCCACAGACACTAAAAATTTGGTACTCTTCCAAGCAGAATGAATTGCATTAGATTTTCATCTCATCTTGGTAATTTTCTTTGTTAAGCAAAGACTCATTAGCCTCTTATACAAGTGTGGTATCAATCCCTTGTGGCAAGGAATTGAAATAAGACCATTTATGAACTCCTTGGCTTACACCCAATGTTTTCCAGTGCCCTATGAGTAGTTGTGGTCAGGAGCAAGGAAAATCTACAGCTTGTCCAAAGAATTTTCAGAGTGTATGGCATATGAAAGCAATGCTTTCTCTACAAGACGGTGTTATCATTTTTGAAAATGCTATTTTTAAAAGTAGTGTACTAAAAATAACACAGTACAGCCTAGTAGCAGACTACTTATTTTAGTTCCTTTATAAATACACTTTCCCGGATTAAAGAAATTTTTGTCACTCCAGAATAACTCAAAAGGTTGTCTGAGCCTGTTTGGAGACAGGACAGAGAAGGAATGTCTGAAATTCAAGAAAAGCAAAAGCAGGGACCTGCACCTGGGAAAGCATAACCCCATACATCAGGCTGGGGTCTGAGCTGTCAGAAAGCAGCTCTGTGGAGAAGGATCTGGAGCATCCAGACACACAACAAGCCATCCATAAGCCAGCAGTGTGCCCTGGGGCCAAAAATGCTAATGACATTCTGGAATACAGGTCAAAGTTGGTGTCCTGCCTCTCAGCTCTTGTGAGGTACATTTGGAGTGCTGTGTCCACTACTGAGTTCCTCATGACAAGAAAGACAATGGAGCTCCTGGAGGGGGTCCAGTGGAGGGCTATAAATATGATAAAGGGACTGGAGCATCTCTCTTATGACAGACCTCAAGAAGAGATGACTGGAGAGGGGAAATCATCAACGTCTGTGAGTATCTGATGAGAGGAGTCAGAGGAGGGCCCAGCCTCTTCTCAGTGGTGCCCAGCAATAGGACAAGAAACAACAGCAAAAACAGATGTACAGGAAGTTCCACCTGAAAAAGAGGAAGAACTTTACTGTGTGTGACCAAGCCCTGGAACTGAATCTCCCTCAGTGGAGATGTTCAGGGACTGTCTGGATTCAGTACTGTGCAATGTGCTGCAAGATGACCTTGCTGAGCATGGGCCAAACGACCCACTGTGGTCCTTTACAACCTGACCCATTCTGTGATTCTGTACATAAGAATGGATCTGACTCTGAAGTTACTAGGTAGAATTCCAGGACCTGAGCAGATATAGTCCAGCACTACAAATGTTATAATTATTTTATACAGACTCCTTACAGATAAATATACAGATTTAACCCATAATGAAGCCTACAGAAAACAGCGGAAGCTCTTCCACTGGATATGCTCCTAAAACTTTGAAGAAGTCACTGTGTAAATAGAATCAGATCAAAGGATATGGATGCTGGTTTAGGCAAGCAGCAGATTGCAAAACAGTATTAGCATTTGCCCTTTACAAAGGTTAAATATATTCCTGTCTTAAATATTGCATCCATGTTCCCTAGAGGACTATCCATTAAAAAGATTTTGGGTTAAAATGAAAACAAGACCAGAATACAATCAAAGAATTTTTAGAACTTTGGAGCTGACATTATTAGAAATAAATAGCTCAGAAAGCTTTTAAAGAGTCCTAAGTCATAAGCAGTCTTGGAAAAAAGGAGAATGCTCTTTCAAGTAATAAAGTCTTTTTAAACTAAATGAAAGTGATCTGATTGTATTAAACTCTCCATATTTCAAGAAACTTTCACCTTACCCAGTTCCATTACAAACATGGTGCTCAGAAGCTTCAGTAGTTGGTCTTTGAGAGTGCACAAACATTTTCAAAGCAGACAAGCTCTTAATGCATTTTTTATTCTTAAGTCACTGCAAAAACAGAGGAAGCAAAATGTTCCTGAAAAAATTTTGTTTGTTTCAATTTGAAACTCAAGAAGTTATGAGATATCTGGAGAGCAGATTTCTCCTATCTCATATTAGGCATCTGCCATGTGGACGTATGAATTAGTCACCCTAGGCTCAGTCTGACGTCAGAGGTAAAAAATGGATTCTAAATCTGACCTGTCTTGAACAAATGCTATAGGATAAGTTGGATTTTTTCCTTTCTATTGATCTGGGAAGAGAGTGGAGGCATCTGGCTCTTCTGTGGACGCCTAGACTGCAAGACAGCCACATTGTGTCAGCTGAATGCCAAGCCAGCCTGTTGTACTCAACCATCAATAGCTTCAACGCTTCAGCTCTTTCTTGACCTCATACAAGAATCACTTTGCTGACGTTTCAAAATAAATTAATTCTTCTATAAAATCCAATATGACAGCTTGTGGAAATTAACAAATCCCTTATAGGTTAAAAAGAATCCCACCCACTTGTTTTTATGGGCCACTAGACTTTTTACAGCTTCAACGATGCTCAGAATTTCTTGTGCAAAAAATGAATAAATATTAAGAAAGGGAAGGTGTGAATATATCTAAACGTGGGCTTGTGATCTCTGGAGAGACACAGAGAAGATACACAGTGCTGCAAGTCCAAATTACCTGTCAGACATGACCTCTCATTCACCATAAATACTCTTACACAGTGGATTCCATGAACTTGATCTACTGTGTCACCACTTAAAAGAAATAATATTGAGTGATTCTAGATTACTCCTACAGTCCCTCTGTAGGGATTCAGAGTAGGAATCTTATACATACAATGCACATCATAAAAGAAGAACCAGAATGTACCTTCCCAGAAATGGCCATTTATGTGCTTATAAGAAACATGAGTAGAACAAGCTTAACAATGCAAGAAATCACATGCAGATCACAGTGTGGAATTATCTGAAAGAAAAAGCCTAAAGCAAAAAAAAATATTTTGGCACTCAAGTATTGCCTAGCAGAGACTTTAGTCTGCATGCAAAAGGAAAAAACAAGTAGCATTATACAGTGAAAGTAATATGTTCAAATATCTAATTTTGCCCATTATTTGATACTGTTACAAACTTTTCATGATTGCTTTATGCTCTTGGAGCAGACCACTACATATATTCTCACTGCAGATGAGTGGTAAGTAACCATTATAAAGAACTATTCTATGTTACCCTTTTAAAATTGTTTTAAGAGGAGGAGTAATATTTCTTTAATGATACATAAGTACAGACACATGACTGAAGAATATCTGTAATTAATATTGTCCCTGCAAAACAACATAGCTAGTGGAGTTACAAAACAAATCAAGTTGTTCTGGCATAATGAAATAGCTACTGAATTGTGAGGCCAAATTGGAGTAGAGAATTCAAACCCAAGGAGAATATAAAACCAAAATTACCAGCATGCTCAGTAAAGAACACATTTGGTGATAAAATGAATGTGTGTAAGATGGCCATCCCCCAGCCTCTCCTCCTGTGTCAAGTGTTCCAGTCCCACAGTCTTGGGAGGGTTTCCCAGAACTCCCCCTAGTTTGTCCATTTCTTTCCTGCATTGGGGGCCCAAAATTGGATGCAATGTTCTAGGAGTGGCCTTAAAAGCGTTGCACAGTGGAAATAAATTGTTTCCTTGGTCTGTTGAACATACTTCTTTTGATAGAGCTGAGGAGGCTGGCAGCCTTTCTCCCTGCCAGGACTCCCTGATGGATCATGTTTGGCCTAAAGGCCACCACAACACCTGATCCTACCCCCAGAAGAGCTTCTCCCTGGCCTTGCCCATATTGGGTAGTCATGCCAAGTTCAAGCCTCTGCCTTTATCCTGGTTGAACACCATAAGGCTCCTTTTGTTCCATTCTTGGTGCTGGTCTGGGTCTCACAGAATGTCTCCGAGGTATTGACTGGTGCCACCAGTTTGGCTTCATTTCCAAACTTGCTGAGGGTGTACTCCTTCACATCCTCCAGGTCACTGGTTAATGTACTGACCATCACAAGTAGGTCCCAGTGCAGATCCCTGTGGAACTGGACCTGTAACCAGTTTCCAGTTGAAGTGTGAACATTTAACCAGACCCTCAGAGCCCAACCATGCAGCCAGTTCTTCAAATGTCGAGTACTCTGCTCAGTTACTGCTGTTGTAATTACTATTCTCCACAGCAAACCACCTGCTCTGTGATTTCAGACCCACTGCTGTGGATCTGAATAACAAAAATTAAGGTTTGCCACTACTTTTTACTACCAGTGACTTCCCATAAAAACCCACAGCTGTACTGTCAGAGTCGATGGTAACTTACTCTGTCTTCAGCAACAGAGCCACTCATCAGTGTTTCACTGCCGAATTCTCAAGGATATATATCTCTAATGCATTTTTTTCAGAAGTAAAATCATTAAGATTTCTTGCCTGCTTGCCTACTGCTTCCCCTTTGGCTGAACTGGTATTGCTCTTGGTGTGACTGACTGAGGAGGCAGGAACAGCAGTGCGGAGATAGGACCTAGAGTGGAGGGGGAACAAAGAGCTGGAAATGTCTGAAACTGGCACCCCATGCGACAAATACATACCATAGAATGCTACATACTAGTCTTACTCTTGGCTTACCTGAAACACACTCATAGACACAAATCCAATGTCTGGAAGATGATTTTTGTCTTCGAATATTCTTTTCCAAATCTCATCTGGCAACAGCAATAGTAAATATGGAACTCTACCCTGAATTATTCTATTTCCTGTAGCATCTCTGCAGTAATATTCAGGTTTAGAATGAAATGCAAGTGCTAGAAATCCCTCCAAATCTGAGCTAATTTACACAGAAAACTTCACAAGCCAAGTTATTCGAGCTCCTGAACAGGGTATTGAATTGTGGAGTTGTGTGAAAACACAAAAAAAGCATGACATCACCTCAAACACTCGTATATGTTCAACTCTCTTCAAGGGAACATTTGTGATTTTTTCAATAGTAAGGGTGCAATGGCTCTCAGGAGGAACAGAAGCTGTTTTCTCAGGAACCGTCAACCAAGGTTCATTTCTACTCTTTGGGAATGCTCTTTCAGTTCCTGGTGGCAGTTATTTGCCAAAGGGGCCCAGCAGGCCTTTTTGGAGACTGTCAGTAGTGATCAAAGAATGTTGCACTATTTCCTTTTCCTGAAAGGCCCCTTTCCTTTCCTTGAAATTGCTAAATCATCCTTGCCAGCTCCTAGAGCTTATAAAGTTATTGTGAGTCACAAATCGGTTTCCATCCCATTGGACCAAATAATACCCAGGAGGAATGGACATATATTGTGCCTATGTTTTCTGGAGAGAAGTCTTAAGAGAGGGAGATAACATTCCATTCTTCTCTCAAGCAATCTTTTCACCTACATCCCCATAACATTCCTAGATGAAGAACTCTTGGTTGAAGTTTAAAGAAGCAAGGGTTGTCTACCTCAATGGCTCTTTCCTAGGGGGAGGGGAGGAGTGGGGAGGGGAAAATTTCATTTTATACCACTGATTTGCCAATTCAGAGAATGCAGATCAATATTTACATCCTTCCTGCCCATTGTTAAACACCCAGGACATGAGGATTGTTACATATTGTGGGGTGAAGAGAGAAAATAGTGACTTGGAAAGAAACAGGAAAGTGACTTCGAAAGATATATCTAGGATAACTTATATTCCTTAAAAAAATTTTAAAAAGCCCAAACAAACAAGCTGCTCTGCGCTGCTCAATTTTAGCAGTAAGTATGACTGCGGAGGCTGGTATCTCTGCATCACACATGTAAGTACTACAAGAAGCAATTATGATGAGCTAGGAAAGTGCTTCCAAATACAATAATAGTTTATTAAAGTCCATCTGGTGCTAAGACAGCAAGAGGGAGTGTCAGTATGAGCCCAGAGAAAGTGACTAAAACATAAACAAGATGTGATGGAGGAGGCAAATAATCTAAAAGAATTTTATTTTTGCAGAGTTTCATTAGATGGCTTTTCTCTTACAGCAGCTATGTTTTGCTTGCTGCCAGCTGCTGTATCCCACTCCAACTCAAAAACACCCCTGCTATTTAACTGTAAGACTTGTTATGCTTGTAAGGCTTAATTAGTATTTATTAACTGATTAAGATGACAGGGCACAGATTAGAAATCTAAGGTCTCATGGCAATCCAGCTGAGGATAGGAGGCCATTTATACCTTACAGCATGGGCTCTGCTCCCACAGCATGTGATGTATGCATGGATACATGGCTCTATTGATCCTCTTCCCTGTTTCCCTCATAGACTGTGGGAACATCCACCAGGTCTTCCTGAAGAAGCCCTAAATATCCAAGCACACCTGCAATAATGCCCCACTTGTTCAAATTCTCGGACAAGGTAACAGAGCACAGAAACTGCTACCTGTCATGGTTAGGTAAGCCATGCCATAACTGCCCATTGGAGACAAAGGGAATCCTCACTTTTTCACACAAGCAGCCTTCAGAACTTCACATTAGCATTCATGATCACCATTTTTTCCATCTTTTCTTTTCCAAGATTTGCACAAATTGCATGTCTTTTCCCTCTAGCCTTGTCTGTCTTGCAGCACCATTAAAATAATAGTCTTCATCACACATGCTCATGTGCCCAGAACTGTGTTTTGGTGCCTTTAAACTCTTTCTTATACCATTATTTAGCTATCTGTCATCATCTACATGGAAAAATTATTCTTTTTCCTCTCCTCTTCTTCCACAGGTATTATTATTCTGAAAGTTTTCAGAGGAATGTCAGCTATCTTCAGTTAGATGTGGCCACCTCACATCATTCGAGGAGGTATCCTTGATGCTTAAGGCAGGTGGGTGCTCTCATCTCTTTCCTTCTCCTGTGTTTTGCTGTTTTACAGTTTGTCAAAAATCCATATCACTTCTGTCTAAATGGTGTCCCAGTGATGCTATTTTGGTATGTTGATGATCCTGGCTGGGATCACACCTGAATCCTTTCTTGTTTTAGAGTGACACATGTTAGCAAAATGGTTTTCATAAAAGCAGTGCTTACATCTGATTCTAAACTGCTTACAAGTTTTCATATTGACCAAAAAAACCTCCAAACCCAACAAAACAAACAAACAAACAAACAAACAAACAAACAAACAAAAACAAACTCCCCCCAAAACAACAAAAAACCCCCCCCCAAAAAAAAAAAACAAAAAAATAAAAACACCAACCAAAAAAAAAAAAAAAAAAAAAAAAAAAACCCACACACAAAAAACACTCCCAAAAAACATCACACCACACTAACAAAAAAAAAAAAAAAAAAAAAAAAAAAAAAAAAAAAAAAAAAAACACCCACAAAACTAAAGGGGATAGCGATGGGAGAAAGAATAATTTATGGTAGAAGTGACATAAGGCACAGCATCATGAATGGATTCTCACTTAACTTGCTGGTGGTTTTCCACTGCTCCTTGCCACTTTTATATTTTTTTTCTATCCATAGGTTGTCAGAGTGTATCCAGGGAGCTGCATGTGCCCAGCTCTACCCCAGCAGTCCAGCAGCAATAATCCAGTTAATGGTATGTTGGTTTTTCTCCATGGTTCTGAGTGACCTATGATGTCTGTGTTCATGATCCACAGAAACACAACTGTCCAAGGAAAAGCTTCATCTTGCTTCATAGCACACATTGAGCCTTCTTCATCATTGGTCTTTTCCAAACAGTTTTCTGTGGGGGTGAGGAGGGTGGGAAACTATGTCTGAATGCCTTATATTCACTGAGAGATCATTACAACATGCCAAGATTTTACAGGGGTGAAAACATAGCAGAAAGTTGTTATTTATCAATTCCCAAGAAATTTAGCTTACAGAATACAAAAATAAGCCTTAAGTAAATGAAAGTATATAAAGCAATACATATCAAAGGCAGGTCATTTTACTTTTACTTTCTATTTCTGCTACACCAACACAAAAAACATCATCAGTTCCTGTTCTCTGTCCCAAATGAACCCAGAACTTGCTCTGAAAAACCTCAAACCTGAGCTGTAAATATAAAGCCTAAGAGTTCCCACATCTGTTTCTTAAAGAGTTGGAAGTCATTCAACCTAATGTTACTGTAATTCCACATAAATTTGATGTTCCCCTTTTTTAATATATATATATATATATATAAAATTTAAAACTACACTTGCATTTCCACTGCGATATAGAAGCAGAGAGTTTATTATGGTTCTTTTATTCGAAACTCATTTGAGGACAATTGTGGATTCATGAAGAGGGTGTGTCTGTCTTTATCTTAAGGGTTTGACTCAAGTCCAAGGAGCAAGAAGCTGATGCACTTAAAAAGCCTGACATTTCACACTTATTGTTGTTGCTTATCGTGTAGAGGCAACATGTCTACAAAAGTCAGCAGTACTGGATACATCTCCTGGATACATGTGCTGCTCAGATGCTCCATGTCAGGGCTGGGTCTGCTTTCATCACCAGTTTTAACTGATCCACATGAATGTGAACTGCTGCACCCGGTGGTAGTCCCCACTGGCTCTGCAGGTATGTGCTGGGAAAGTCTCCCTTTTTACACTGTAGGAACTGTTACACTCTGGGAAACATGTAAATCATTCTGGAAAAAGTATAAATCTGCTGGAAACCATTTTTCTTGTGGATGGCTGTATCCTTCAGCTGGAAGATGCAGAGCAGAGGGTTAGGACTGTTTCACCTTGACCCACAATATATGCAAACCTGGCTATCCTAATATCATGGTCTTACTGCCTCCCTGCCTGGCACTGGATGTATTTGACAGACTCTCTTGCCATGAACGTGGTTAGTTCATGGCAAAAACTCAGTGTAGTTACCTTCTAAGAAAGTAAATACAGGAAGGTGCTAGAAACTGTGGGGTTTTTTTACCGTGTTTTCATGGCAATGTGCACATGGGAATTCAGCTGGCTAGAGGCGTCCTCACAGCCTCTTGCCAAGCTGCAGGCTGTGGGATGTGTGGGCTGTCTTGCCTCCAGGCAGTCTTTTGCAGAGAGCCCCAGCAGCGGCAGCAGTTGTGGAGCAGAGGATCAGCTCACCTCTTCCTGCAGGAAAGCATCCTCCAGGATGCTGTAGCCCCTGGTCAGAGATACACATCTAAACCAAGGTGCAGCAGGAGGCAGGACCAGCGCCAGCTCCTGTGGTGAGATGCTGCTGGATTAGAGGCCAAAATGTGCCTCTGCAGCAAAGAAAACTGCTGCAGAAAAAAACCAAAACAAAAAACCAAAACAAAACAAAATAAAAACCAACCAACAAACCAACCAACCAACCAAATAAACAACAAAAAAACACACTTTCCTCATTTTCTCAAGAAATTCCTGCTTTCCTCATTTTTTCAAGAGGTTAACAAATCATCTAATGCCTGTTCCCTGTGATTCCCTTGTTGAAATGCCTTTGTGAATTCTCAGGAGGAAGAAATAAGATCATGATTGCTCAATGGGAAAAATTTCACCCAGAGAAAGCGGAGCTGGAAGAGAGGATGAAACCCTGTCAGTCCTCAATCCTTCCTGCAGAGCTTTGTCTTGTCAAATTTTAAAGACTATAAAAGAGCAATGACTGCTGTGGGAATAGGGATGTAGGACAATTACACTTCTGCATCTTGGTTGCCTACCACACAAGGGTGCTTCAAAACAGTAGTGATGATGTCTTGTTAATAAGGCTTCTATTTCCTAAATATGCCTGAAGTTGGTAATTTGTGGAGATGTAGAAAAGAGGAGATGAAGATCTTTCTGTTCTCTGTGCTATAATGAACTGTCTGGGCTATGTGTACACCTATATGACAGCAGCACCATCCAACAGACAGTTTTAAGGTATTCAGTGGCTTAGCAGAGCAACAGTAGCCATAGGTTGCCAGAAAGGCAGAACTAAACAACAGAAATGAAACAATTTTAGGAGGAAAATACAGATGCAGTAACAGAAAGCAATGTTGTGACTGCATTTTCAAAGAACATTGACAGATATCAAACTCTCTCCAAATTATATCAGCACCTTTTGTTCCAGACTTGTCTTGCTCAAACTGATTTTTCCCCAATTTATCCTAAAGATGTTCTCAGAAGTTATTTCAGTTCCTCCAGAATGTTTCTTAGCTATTTTTTAGGCAGTGTCTATAAACCAGAAGAAGTAATTTCTTGCACAGTTTGGGCCATAAGCATCCCATGAAATGCCAAGTGAGAGCTATGGGTATTCAGCATCTCACACTACAAAGCCCTGAAAGTGTCACATTTTTGAGTGGTTTCTCTTGGAAATTTGAGTTCTCCCTGTGGTCACTGCTGGGTACATGATAAAAAGCAAATTGATGTCTATGAATAAAAAATTACTAAATCAGCATGAGTTCTTTGAAGCCTTTGGGTTGGCACGGCTGTAGAGTTGAGTTGGAGGAGTTGAGCAGAGGTTTGCCAGGAGTGAGAGACAGGGAGGGGGCAGTGAGGTATGTGCAAAAGCTCTGGAGACAAGAGAGATGTCTCAGAAGGAGAAACTCAGAACTCAGGTTTGAGTTCCTCCCAGGAACTCAAGCCACTAGAGGTTTGTCATTAGGCTCAGAACAAGCTTTTATTCTGAATCAGTCTTGTGAGCTACGCATTTGCTTAGTTCTGTCTTGAATTCTTCTCTCCTAAGGATACAAGTTTACCAATTAGTGCAGAAGTGGTTTCTTTCTGTGTAAGCGCTGAAAATTTCTGATTATCTGTCCTCTGTTAACTAACCTGGGTATTAACTTAGGTAAATTCTGGCATGGATATCACTAAAGATGGTTGTTCCCACACAATATGAAATGCCCTGCAGTTACCTACAGGTCAATAGTGTCTTCCTCAGGGGTATATTCTGTACCATAATAGCCTCTTGCTGCCTCTCACCAGTTTTGACTAGAAAATGCATTACTCTACAGAGCATGAAACTACAAACATTCCTGCACCATTGCAGCACCATTGCTCAGCACAGGAACATTGCACTGCTGGGCAAAGTCAGCAGTGGTGGGCACCACAGGGGAGCCAGGCAGCAGTGTGGGTGGATCCACACTGCTAAGAGGAGCCTTGGGGAGTGGGAATCTAGCCTTGGGTCAGTGCTGGCTGGTAAGGGGGAAGGAGAAAACATTTGTTAATCGGCCAACAAAACTGAAGGCGTTGTAGAGCTGGGAAAAGATTTGTGCCCTGCACTCTTTAAATTCCTTTCCTGTTACATCCTCCTGAAAGCCAAAGCAGATTTTTTTCTGTGTTCAGCAGATGCAGCTGGGGGTGCATAGGGCTGTGTGGGCTCTGACTTTCTTTAGTACATGTACATATGCACACACTTTTTATTTTCTACATTAATATTGTAAAAACTCAGGGTGCAGAGCACTGCTGAAAAGCCATCATGTATTCTCCAGCTCACACAGCTTATGCAGCCATCTTCAAACATTTCTACTTCTGTTACCTTAGTAACAGTCCTAGGGAATCCCTAAGTAATTAATCAGTCTGCTTAGCTGTTTAAGGTTTCTTACAAGTGATGCTGTTGTCAGGCTTCTTTCTCATTGCAGGCAAAAAAAAAAAAAAAAAATCTGTATTTAGAAAAGAAATGGCATGTAGGCTGTGTCTGTTATATGGAGGAGGTAAACGAGTGCCCATGTGCACCTTGTTAAGCATTTCTTTGGCATGTGTGTACTTACTAAGTAATTGATACCACAAGTAACAGAATGAACCTCAAAAAATTTAGAGGTGCAGCTGCCAGGCTTGATTTCTTCAAATATTTCAATGTCCATTCTAGAAGACCATCCTGGTTTCTCCTTCCAGTGCCATTCAGAAATTGCTTTCAGGGTCATTAATGCAAAACAGAGAGTGACGGAAAGAAACAACTATTATGATTCAGTCTGAGTTCCTGTCTGTAGACATTCACTATTTTATTTTAGTTTGGTTTTTTCTCTGCAGAAGGCACTATTCTTCCTTTGTACACTTAGAAGCATAGCTGAGTGTGCTAGGTTATGGAGACCATAAAGCCTCTTACAGAAAGACATACCTGTTGATCTTTCCCTCTAAAGAAATTAAAGCTCTATCCATATGAACTCTTATTTCTCTTTTTAGGATAGCAGCTAACATTATGTCAACCCTTTTTCATAGTGTGGATAATTCCCTGACGATTTTCTCTCGGAGCTATGGTTCTTAGCAAACCAATTCTCTTTCCTGAGTTACCCCCCAAGGATCACTCAGAGGAGCATGACACTCCACGGACATGACAAGAAAAGCATGACTAAGTTCAGGTCACTAAATTAGTAGTACAACTCTTTTCCTTCAAGAGATACAGATACAAGAGCAACAGCAAACACTCTCACATATTCCTAAGAGGTTGCAATTTGGATCATTTTTCTTTGGCAAGATTCACAGACTCCACTGGGCAAGACATAGATCCCACTTGGGGAGACTCAGCAAGAGTACTGACCAGGGAGAGGATAGTGGTGGATGTAGCCCTTGCCCATCCTGAGTCAGCTCAATGCATTGATTTTCACCAGCCAGTACCTTCTCTCAGTACTCTTAGTACAGTGGTACCAGCTCAAAGGGTGTTTAGCTACGTGTTGTGACAGCCTCTAAAAGACTTGTGTTGTCTTTGCATGGGATGGGAAAATTTTTGTGGTCACAAAAGTGGTCAGAGGAGGAGATAAGAGCAGCAGATGCTTTTCTGTGCTGTGCCAGAAGGATGCTGTTTAACGTCATTTTGCTCACTTTGCATAGTGAGTCTTGACAGAACTAACCCTCATGATGACCTGCATGCTCTGCTCTTTAAGTCTGAGGAATTTGCGTCTGCTCCACCAGCAGACACCATTTTATTTTTAGATTAGTCAATCCTGGAGTAGTAAAGCACCATATGACCGTTAGAGATAATTTCTAACATCAATAAAAGTTAAGAAGTTTATTCTAACAAAGCAAAAAAAAAATCTGAAAAATGAGAGACAAAAGCTACAAAGTGGAAAAAAATATATACCAGTAAAATGGAGTAATTATTTATGCTTAAACATCATAACAGATGTCTCCAAAGTGCTTAGGGTCTCAACTGATGGATGGACCAGCTGCCCTGTCTTCCTCATCTGTGTTGCATTTTGAGCTTACCACCTCAGAAAGTTCTCTCATGGCCCTCCTCTAAAAAGGTCCCACCTCCTTATACTAAATACAGAAGTGATGACTCTCAGTTTTTTCATCTCCTATTTTCTCAGACATTCATCTCTGAAATACAAATGGTGAAAACAGAACATGGTTTATTTTCACCCATCCTAGGACTTTCTCTGCCTCTACTGCTATGCTGGGCCTGAATTAGCATGTTTCTTCTACTGTAGCCAGAACTTGCTGGTTATGATTTTTGCAGCACACATTTTACTTGTTTCTCTTTTCTGACTGGAGAGGAGACTTTAGTGACTTAGTAGGTCTTAGGGCACCCAAACTTCAATTCCTTCAGTGACCCTCCCCAGTGAACCCCAGGGTCTTTAGGAACCAGGGCCACATGTTGCACCTGACATAACTTTCAGTTATTCCTCACCCACCCCTGAAGTCCACTCTGTTTCACACCAATGAAATAGGTGTTACAGTAGCCTAGAAAAACACTACTGGAATTCAACGATGACAGTATGTTTGATGTTTATGTTTCATGGTCCAGCCTAAGGACAGTTTTCTTACTATGGGAGTCATTCTTTAAGTGTTCCCTCACGACCTCCTTGACAAAGATCAAACATCCACGAATTTTCACAAAACCTGCAGTCATTTTGTTGTTGCCTGAGACTGGAGAAATACATATTTTCAATTGGGTTGTATATTCCCACTGATCTCTTATATATATTGAATATATATATACACACACATATATAATGTGTATTTACAGGGATTTACATGTATGTTCACAGGACTGTTGGCAAGGTAATGCAGAAAACTATCTCTGATTAGCACTGTTACTGTTGTCTGCTAAAGGCAGCTCACCTATGCTCAGATGGGGCTGCAAGTTATTTTGAAAATGAGTCTCCTTTGCTGTTTCCTTTCCCTCTTCTTGTGATCTATATCTCACAGAAAGTGCTTGCTTTTGCACTCTGCAAACGAGTACTAATGAGGTCATTAAACTTTGATAACCATCCATTTATGGAACACGCTTTGGACAAAGCTCTGTCTCGGTCTTGGGGGAAGGCAGTTTTTCAGCTCTGAACTACAGACAGATTGAAGTCAGGCAATGCATTGCTGGCCAGAAGAATTGCTCAATGAGGCTGATTAGGAATTCATCTGATGAGGCTGATCAGGAATTCACCTGACAAGAGATTAGAGGGGAAATTCAGCATTTTGGAATGAGAGAGGGAAAAGAAGAAATTGAAAAAGAAAAAATGGCCAGCAGGAAGGGAAGGACAAGCAGGGCGTGGCACAGAGCTCTTCTTTCAACATGAGAAAAGCCCTGGCACACTGAGGAAACAGAAATAAGAAAATCTGCAGTAGTTTGGTCAAGATATCTACATCTCCTGTGTTTGCTACATAGAGTATGATCAAAAATTTTGGAAATTTTTCAGAGTTGGTGTGTCTATTGTCTATCTGTTTAGGCTAGTAACTGTCAGAGAGGAGTGGCTTGTACATCAACACATCAGAAATCCCAAGCTCTTGCAAGAGACACCAGGATGTTAGCAGGCAGGAGACAGATGCATTTTGAGAGGGTCACAGGCAGACAGACAGACAGGCTGTGTTCAGCAGTCATCAGGGCAAGAAGCAAAGCTGCACAGGCTGCAGTGCTAGGGAGCTGAGTTACCTAATTAGGAGCACTGGATTTTCATTTAAAGCTCATTGGAAACAAAGGATCTTCGTTCTTTTTCCTGTAGGGAGCAGAGGATTAGTTTCCATACATAAGCTGTGCCTTTGACAAACAAAAGAAAAATCAATACAAGACACGACAGGTGCCTCACAGTGGAACACGAACGCACGGCGTGCCCGAGCAGAGGCTGCTTTCACAGGAGTCATCCATCTTTGCCATCACACTCTCATAGCTGTGAGGCTTGGAGCAGAGGGTCACTAAATCCCTTGATTAAAATAAGAATGTTTCTTTTTCTTAAGACTGAGTTCGGGGGAAAAGAGACTCTGAGTGCTTCAAAATGGCTGCAGCTTCCCTCCAGCCTCCTGCTCGCAGACCTCACTCGTGTGCAGCTCACTCTGCAGTCATTCCACTCCTAATCAATTCTCCTTTTCTCTTCTGAGTGTAAATCAATATGTCTGCAACTGGAGGCAAAATCACAGCATTTCTAATGTGGAATGTGGGACACGCTGAGTGCCTAAATCCTAATTCAGAGAATCCATTGAAAACAGCCTTTATTT
Source organism: Sylvia atricapilla (assembly GCF_009819655.1). Lineage (NCBI taxonomy): Eukaryota > Metazoa > Chordata > Aves > Passeriformes > Sylviidae > Sylvia > Sylvia atricapilla. The sequence goes on from NC_089141.1 coordinate 97,256,513, forward strand.
TAAGTGTGCACTAAAATATGTTGTCATCAGTGATCCCAATGAGCTGTGCACCGTGATGGAAACAGAGGCATTTGGGGAAACAGACATAGAAGGGACTTCCTGGGAAAAGGTGAGACACCACACAGGTATCACAGCTGTACAGCAGTGATTCACTTGGACAGGCTCTGGGTCAAAGGGAACTCCTGAACTAAAGACAAGCATCCACATGAGAGTCTTGGACATGTCAGACTCTTTGTTGCCTCTTGTAGATCACGTGCAGGAGCTTGTGAAGACACTGAAAAAGCATGTGTGAGAGAGAAGCAACTGGTACATCCTCTCTGTTAAAGCTTTGCCTCACTGATAACTGAGTAGAATTCAAAGCTGACCTTTTAAATGGTGCAGAAGAGGCATAACATCCCAACACCAAAGAGTTGCTATCTAGTTCATTAATCTATCCACAACCAGTAACCAATTGTAGCAAAACAACAGGCAAGTCAAATACATCCAGCCCTACATCCCCATTCAACACATATAGTTAAGTAACACTCCAATCTGCTTTTTCATCTTTCAGCATCCTCACCTATAGGCTTGGAAAACCAATTTGGCTGGAGCTCCTGGTGCATCTCAATTTGTACTCTGACCTGAATCATTGTCCCACTACTGTAATGCATTCACACTCACATATTGCCACTTGTTCACTGGGACATTATGAAAGTAACTTGCGGCAAAAGGTGCTGCAATAAGGAACATTAAGTGAGAAAACTGTCAATTTCCATTCCAAATCAGCTGTTGAGAAACACTCAGAAAAACATAAATGTCTCATTTGGAGACTGCCAAGTGTGAACTGTTCAGAATTTATTTTAGGAGCCTTAGAGAATGACACAGCAGAGCTAGGTGGGTGGACTGCAGTGGTCACTGCACACAATTGCATCTGGGAAAGGTTTGTGTGTGTGTTTGTGTTTGTGTGTGCCTGTGTGACCCCACAGTGATGAAGAACCACTACAGAGCAAGGAAGAAAAGCTACTCCAAAGGAAGTAGAGGCGACTCCAGAATGAGAGCTGTTACCATGAGATGCAAAAAACTATTATCAAAGGACCTCCAGAGGGGCCTTAACAATAGTTGAAGAAAACAGAAATGAGCAAAAGAAAAAGAATATGAAGACTCTTCACTGTGAAGGTAGTGAGATATGGGAACATGTTGCTCAGAAAAGCTGTGAATGCCTGGAAGTGTTCAAGACTAGGTTAGATGGGGCTTTGGATAATCTCGTCTAGTGGAAGGCATCCCTACCCATGGCAGAAAGATTGGAACTAGATGATCTTTAAGTCCCCTTCTAACCCAAACTTTTCTATGAGCCTATGATAAGAAGAAAAATATCTGTATGAGACTTAAAACGGAAAATCAGTCAGCACTTTTGTATGTGATGTTTTCCATATTCTTTGGAGAAACTGACACATTTGACTAGAATGCTCATCAAATCTGCAAACACGTCTATATTTGCTCACTTGCAAATTCATTTTTCATGATTCCAGATGTTTTCATCTCACAGAGCCATTCTTGGATGTCACCAGTGCAGCTTCTGGTATGGATTTCTAGCCACCTGTGACTGCAACACATAACATCTAACTATAACCTGAGTCTTCCTAGCCACCTCCTACACAGGGAACAATTCAGGTGCTTAAACACCAGCTGGTAATGATACTGTAGATGTAGTTTTTGGTCTGAGACTTTCAAATGGCCAATACAACAAGGAATCTACAGAAGGCCTGGGCTCTTTTCGAGCTGGAGAAGATAAATTAGAGCATCTAAACCACATTAGGCCCTTTCTTTCTATCAAGAAACTTCATTTCCCCTCTCAGGAGGAATGAGTTTGTTCCTAATTCATCTGACAGGATTTTGTCTGTCTTTGTAGCAAAAGTGTAGATTTAGCAAAGATGACACAGAGTTTCTGTGCTCTAGTAACCTGATATCACCTCCAGCTGATTAAAATCAAAGCAGAAAAATGGGAAAAAACCCCCTAAAGGAAACCAAAGTTTTTCAGCAGTCTGTACGTATTGTTTTTTTCTGATATTAACTGTGACGTCTTTAATACTGTCTACATGTTAATTTTGAGAATGCCACTGATTTTCTCCTTGATAAGATACACTTACATCTAAATTGCCTGGTGGAAAGATGTGATTTTGTGCAGCTCTGCTTGAGGCCATGTGCAGACATGAGACAGCTCAATTCCATGGCATGAGATAGATGCATCTTCTAAGTGATCAGAAGTGAAAAAGCTCATCATGATTCTTAAACTACTTAAACTACTATCTCTAAACTCAGGGGGTAATAATCCCATTGAGATGCATAAGATTGTTCACTTACCAAAGCTGTGGCTTCATGTGTCCTGCAACTTTGTTAAGACATTACTATATTGGTTTTGCTCAGTTCCCAGGTAATCCATAGGGACAGAGTTGGACTATATGTCCATGGAAGGGGAGAATCACAAGAAGCTCCTCCATGTGAAAGAAGATCATAATAGATATCTCCTGTGGTCTATCCTGACTGTCACAAGATGTCTCCAGCCCAGGGAAACCCTGGAGTGATTCCCCACCTGCACAGGTAAAACCCTCCCTGAGCTACAGCAAGAGCAGACTGGCACAGAGGGGCATCAGGGCACAGCCAGGGCTTCCCTGGGGCAGGGCCTGCCAGTTCCACCACACTGGTGGGTTGAGGATCTAGAAAAAGCTTTCTATAGTAATCTTCTGAAGACAGAAGGCTTTTCCCAACAGCCAGATTTCCTGTCTCTGAGCCTCCACAGGGCTTTTCCTGGGTCCCCATAGGCTGCTGAGGGATGAAATCTCATCAGACAGCAACATGGATATTAACTTCATCATGAATTCTTGAAGGGGACTGCTGAATACAGACCCTGTGATAGTCCTGTTGCACCGCTTCACCAACACTCTCCACCAGCTGAAAACACAGCCACAGCTAAATCCAAGGTCACTGCTGTGGTCTTCTGAACGGATTTGTTGTGACTCTTTGTTGTTGCTCCTGCTGTTGGCAGGATTGATTTCCTCCCTGAAAGGTGACTGCAAGACATAAATTTACTGTACCCATTAATTCACCATCACTAGAAGGGCAAACATCCCTCTTCCTCCTTCATGCCCACATGCTCCATTTATGGCCCTAGTCCTCTTCTGTCACAGCCCTAGTATCTGTTCTTCCCATTACAGCTTTTCTTAGGGTTTTCTACCAAAATAATAGTGTCGTCTTTACATGTTCAGGGAGATAACTAAGATAACTGCCACCTACCTAGCTTTTACTCTCCCCACGAAGGCTCACACTCCCCCAGAAGGGCACAATAGCTGTGAAGAAACAAGTACTTTCTACTGAGATTTGGCAGTCAGATACTATAAGTTCTCAGGTCTGCTTTCTCCCCCCAGTCAGAAAACAACTACAAAGTGGCTAAAGCTGGGTGCAGCTCATGGTTTGCCTGCATCTCCACTTCTAATTAGACAGGTTTTTCTAACTGAGGTTACTCTGTGCCTGGTTACCTGTTTCTGGTGACAGGCTGGGTCTGTGGACAGTCAGAGCCATGGAGAAGGCAGCACATGGCATGACCACTCTGCTACTGGTATGGAAGCAGCAGCAGTGGCTGGGAAGGATGAAGGAGCCACAGCTGCATTCTCTGCCACCTCACAAGTGGAATTGCAGGCCTACAACACGGCAAGGATTAAGCTGGTGTCTCAGATATGTAAAATGCTGGCTTTTGCCAGGATGTTTGGGAAGACAGAGGCACTGAAAGATCAAATCCTCCTCTCCTTTCTGAAAGGACATGACTGATGGAATTAACTTTTATGACAGACAATTGTATCTAAAACAGGAAAGAGGGAATAGCAGGGTTGTTTTCCCTCTCTACATTGTCGAGCTTGTCCCGACACTTTAAGAGCCTGGTTCATCATCTGCACCTCCACTGTGCATGAGGGAGACATCCCTCACTGTGCCCACAGGACTGGGACATGGAATACCACATTTAGAGACCATTTGATATTGCCTCTTAAAAATGGAACACACAGGACTGCTGTAACACTTTTAATTAACTTGTTGTGCTCAAAAATTCTCTGCTGATTTCGAAGGAAATAGGCAGCTTGCACATGTGGTGAATTTGGCCCTAAGAAAATAAACAGTTATCTCCAAAATGTCAGCCTCCAGTAATTTCTTTGGACATGCCCTCATAGTGTACCAGACAACCAGAAATGATCCTAGCTTTTAATGTCAACGTGGGCGAGGAAATAATTTTCAAGAATCGTACAAGCTTTTGTTATGCATAAAAGATTATTTACAGCAAGCTATTTTAAGTTTGAGCTGTAATGGGAACAGACTGACTCACGTGCACTGCCTGTTATGAAATCAATCCAAGTATCTAAGATGGTCATCACCTTTGTAGATGTTTTATGTGGAGGAGGAATATGTTTAAAACTTGGCAACAGAAGTTATTAGCTGTTAATATGATCCTTCCAGGAGTGTTTGTGTACAGAATTTATTAAGCTTATTTTAAACTTAGATAACATCTTCAGCATCCTCCTCTGCATATTATGCCTGTGTTTAACCAGGAATGCAGTTGGAGTTCTCGTCTTGGTCTTCCAGCTATGGTAACTCTATAATCCAATCAATAAAGGTAAGTGGAGCTACAATAAAGCACTATTCACATGATGATTCACAGTTAAGGGTATCAGCTCGTTTACTTTGACAATGCCACTTTCAAAGACCTTAGTAAAATGAAAGCCATGCCTTCTGAAGAACAAGAGATGATTTTACAACACTGTTTGATGGTTTTGAGGCTCATATTTCAGGAATTTCAAGTTTCCTTTCAGTTCATGAAAAAAACACAGGATGTTTGGTCAGGGTGCAGCTTTGGCCAGTCCCAGCATCCTGGAGATGCTGGGCACTGAAACCAGCCTGTTGCAGCCACAGGCCAGGCAGTGTCATGCAAAGCTCAGCTCTTCAGTATTTCCTCCTTTCAGTGTGCTCAGCTGTCCATGTCTGGTCTGCCCTGCAAGTGAATCCATCTGAGTCATCACAGCAACGAGTCTCATGAGAAGAGACTGGCCTTTATTGTAGATGGCATTTCTACCGACTTGGAGCAGAGATACAAGAGTCCTTCATGGTCACATATTTCAAAGAGAACGTCGAAACAGGAGAAGAAGGAATTTTGCAGACAAAATTATCAACTGTAAAGCAAATTTTGCTAAATTACCTAGAAGCATAAATATTGGCAGCCAAAAATATATTCAACTCCTTCATATTTTCCATTTTTTTCTGTTGTTAATCCCATACTGATGCCTTAAATTTTAGCTTTCATCTTATCCAGATTATGTACTGCATTAGTATATAACTCTGAACTGCATATTAAGTGTTAGCAAATTCTCCTCACAGTTTAGTTAGACAGAACAATCCTTTTCCAGCCTGAGAACCAAGGACACTGTTGCAGCTTCAGGCCCAAAATGTATAAACAACAGCAAATTGAGGAGAGCAATTTCAGAGGATGGGACTTCATGAGCTGAAGCTGTAATTGGACAATTAACCTCAATACGTAAATAGATCAAAACTTATAGACATGTGAAAACATGTGACCCATCATCCATCTTGGGTGTAGCCTCAGCCAGGCTCTTGTACTGCCCGAGGTGTATCCTTTGAAGGCCTTTTTAATAAATACCTACTTTATTCTTTAATATTGTCTAGCCTGTGTTATAGGTAGCCTCTCAAGGCATCAATACAATGAAACACATGTACATATTCCTGCAAACATCTCATATAATTCAAACCAGTATCTGTTTCTATTTAAGGCAGAGTGAAATATATGCCACAGATGCCGGATTAATTTCTTCTTGGAAAATGTCCTTTTCCCCAGGCAAGCAAATATTTTAGCTTTTTTTTTCCTGCTCCCATACAGTATGCTTGCTCAAGCCTAATTATCCCTCTCTGTGTGAATTGCATCATAACACTAGAAACAGGAGAAAATTCCATCTCAAAACTAGTTTTCATGTCAAAGTTTTAAAAACAAGTGACCTTTAGTGACCACCTCAGTCACTCAGCAGCACAGTTTATCAGAACAGCACTAGGGTAACCGTTTAGTGAGAGTCATTTCTGTCTATATGAGCATGCTCAAAAGAACTCTGACATGCAACTAAACAAGCCAAGACATATGATTTTTTTATTGTTATTGTGTCAGTCTGAATAGCATTGCAAGAAGGATGATGATCATCAGGAATATTGCAGTAATGAGAAAGGATGACATTCCCAGTCCTGACTGCGATTCAGCTGCAGGGCCTCTGCATTATAGAAAAGGGAAATGCAGCCACAGCAGTGTTTCTCATTAAAGCCATGGCCCTAAGAATAGCTATTTACCATAATTCATTTTGGAGACGAAAGAGATCCATAACTCAGAGCCATCTATTTGCTGTCCTTCACGTCTCCCATTCAGTTTCCAAAAGTGCTTATTAACCTAAAGTTTTTTACCAACACAAAAATCAAAAAAGCAAAACCAATTAGACAAACAAACAAAGAAAAAATAAACAAAGTCCACACAATTTTACACAACTTTATTTTCAGCAGTCCAGAGGGGGATCTGTCAAGGGAAACATCTGTTTTGAGCTCAGGAAAGGCATGTGCTACACATGAGTGCAGATTTTCAGTGTCACGTGGCTGAAATGCTCTGGTTCAGTTAAGTGATATTTAACAGTCCTTGGACACAACACTCACATTGGTGCACATGAACATAGAGATGGTGATCGAGATGCTCATAATGGGCAAGAGAATACATAAACATTCTTTCTTCATATCTCACAAACAACTCAGATGAAAGAGAAAGAAAAGGACTTGTAAAGAGAAAAGAAAGCAGATTTACATACAAAGAAATTGCCAATAGAGCTGAGATAAAAGTACGAGTTGTCCTTTCTCCTCTGGCAGCTCCTTCTTCCATTATGAACAGACAAGAATCAGAGCAGGCATAAAACATCAGTAAGATCACTGCATGCTGCTCTCCTGGTGTGAATTACACATAAACCTGGGGACTGTCTCAGCTTTCTCAGTACAAGCCAGAGCTTCCCTCTTCCTATTTTAAAGACATTACTGGGCCATTTACAAAAGCATGAGTTCTGCATGTTCTCTCCTACTACAGTCCCTCTTCTGTTATATACAATAAAATTCATATATCCAGGCCATCTGCTATTTTAGCAAGTGAAACTTTTAGGGAAAAACCTAGCAAAAAGGTGTGCAAGAGAAATTTCACATCACGTGCAGGTGTGCAATTTCTTCTTTGAATACTGGAAACTGTACAAAGGCAGTTACTGCTATAAAAGCCACAGGCATGAAAGCAAGAGAAGAGGCAGAGTAGAAGTAATGTTGATTCCCTGTTGGTTTGCAATGACAATAAGAAACCAAAGCAGATATCATGAGAAACTGGAGTTACCTTGAGGACAAGGTAGATTCCTCATAGATACCATGCCTGGGATGAAGAGCATCTTTTGTTCCTTGACCTTCTGATGATTCATCACCATTTACCCATCTGGTTGTCCCTTGACAGGGCTGGTAGAGGCCACACACACACAAGTGTCTCAGGCAAAGCCCAGTATTATACTGCAGGGGCTTCATCAGTGAGTTGAACTCAGACACGGCATCCAGGGGAAGAAGACTTCTTTTCACTGATTCCAGGACAGTGATGATCTTTGAAAAAGAAGCAGAGCAGGCAGCTGGCAGGGACTGTCTCCTAAACAAGCACTGCAAGACCTCCTACAGATGGTAGGCTTGAACATACTCTTCCCAGTTCAGGCCCTGATCTACCTGCCTCTGTTTGAAAGGAAGGGCTTCTTACCTGAAGGCCCTAAGCCATTCCTGAACAAACACAAAATATTTGTTGCTCCAGCATAAATGTATCCTGAAAAGCCATACTGCAGATTTGTCACGTTGAGTTGAGGTTTCTAAAACACCGTGTCCAGTCCAATAGTGAATAATATGAATAATGAATAATAAAGAGGTCCTTACAGGCTTTCACTTGATCTTAGAATAAATGACATGGTTTTATATACAATACCAAGCTATTGAAAAAGGAAGGATAACTGCTCTGCAAGAACAATTTTGTTCTAGTCACCTGGTTTCTAGACCTTCTCAACCAGTTCAGATCCAACAGCTTGCAAAAGACTTTCTCTGCACAGCTCTGACTGTCCTGTGCCCACAGACAAATCCTTCCAGAGCTCCCAGGCACACCACACTGATTCCCAGTTCTGTCAGGTGTCTGGCTGACACTGAATTTGTGGCTGTGGAGCCTTCTCAAAGCCTCTGCATTTGAGAAAAAAATTATTTTGAATTGCTCAGTTGCTAAAATAAACACTTCCTCTCACCTCCTCAATATTCACTAAAATGGAAATTGGACCAAAGCCTAGTATTATGCATGATGTACAAAAAGGAAAATTCAGATTTCTGAAATCATTACACACTCTCATTTTGAAGTGCTATGCCTTATTTCACACCACAATCAAAAGTATTCTGCTGCTTCAAATTTCAAGAGCAGATTGAACAATTTAACTACACTTGTGGTCTGTATTAAGTAGGAGAAAAAAAGAGGGGAGATGGTATACTTACCTGTTCTTTTGATTTCAGTTTGTTGCTTGTTCAGTGTGACTGACTTCAGCATCGAACATGTGATTTTATGCCAATAGACTGTTTATTTTTTTTCAGATACTCCATATTTGGGCTATACTCATGATGTATATTTGATGTATACATATTATATACAAATGCATTCACATTTGCATATATACATGTTTGTATGCATCCTGTTCCCCACATATTATTCTTCTAAACCTATGGAAAGAAAGAAAAAGTATTTGGAGTGGTTTTGTGAGTCTGTAGTAATGTCAAAGTTTAGCCCCAGCCAGCAGCCAAGCCCCAGGCAGCTGCTTGCTCACAGTCCCACCAGGGAGATCTGGGAGAGAATCAGAAGAGTGAGAGATAGAAGACCTGTGGGTTGAGATAATCACAGTTAAACAATAGAAAATGCACCCACAAGTAAAATAAAACAAGGAATTAATTCACTGCTTCCCATGGCCAGGAAGGTGTTCCGCCATCTCCAGGAGAATAGGGCCCCATCACACTCTGTGGTTACTTGGGAAGACAAATGCCATCACCCCAAATGTCCCCTCGTTTCCTCCTTCTTCCCCCCACTTTATATAGTGAGCATGATGTCAGATGGTCCGGAATATCACTTTGGTCATTTGTGTCTCCTCCCAGGCTCCCATGCACCCCCAACTTCCTCACCAGCATGGCAGTAGGAAAGGCAGAAAAGGCCTTGGCTCTGGGTAAACCCTGCTCAAGGCTTAATAACAAAAACCTCTCTATGTTATCAAACCTGTGTTCAGGACATAACCAAAGCATTACCCCATACCAGCCACTGTGAAGGAAATTAACTCTACTCCAGATGGAAGCAGCACAGGTAGTTAGAGCTTTTACAATTGTAGATAAAATAGAGGATGCAGTCCTTTCGTGTATCAGATATATCTCTGTGACTGTTGTACAAAGGCAAAAATAGCAGCCACTGAAAAACAATTGCCTTTTCAGCTATGGACAAAGCTATTTTGTGTCTGGCGAGGACTCAGCCCTCTCTGCACAACAGGCAACAGTTTCTTCTTCCTACAGGTTTGGTCACTGCCAGCCCAGGAGTCCTGCAAGACTAACACTTTAGAGATATTTTTAAAGGATGGGAGGTTCCATTCGGTGGTGGAGTGGCTCATCCCTCTCTACTGCTCACTTCCCTGCCTTGCCCACTTCCCTCATAGCAGCCTGAACTTCAGCTTGGGTCAGCCCAAGATTTTGTCCCACACCACAATGGATAATTAAAAAAAAAAAAAAAAAAAAAAAAAGGCGGATTCACAAAATGCAATGGATCTGCTCCACTTTGTAGTACAACAAAGCAGACTGCTATCAGAGCTGTACCTTGGGGAACAAATACAAAGGGGCAGGAATATACCTGTTTTTACAGCACATTGTAAAATCCCACATGTGGGAGCTGTGTGTAGGTGGGTTTGTAAGGACAGGGAAGTCCCCCAGGAATGTTTGCCCACATCTCCTCACAGAGCTGCTGCAGGACCGAACCCTGTGCAGCACAGATTGGTCCATGGTCCTGCTGATAGGCCAGAGCCACCAGCAGGTCCCTGCAGTCCCATCCCATCTTGGCAGAAGATCTAAAGGAAGCTGAGGGAGAAAGGCTCACCACACACCAGTGTCCGGCTGATAAGAAAGCAGCCCTGTACCAGATTTGTTCAGGCATCTCTTCACAACCCTGTTGTGATGTTTAGGCAGACACAGGTGTACAATGCAGTGTGAAATATGCCTGGGAGGAAAGATTTTGCACTTGTTCTCTCTGCCTTGCATCAGCATGGGTGTGTGAGCAGCACAGAGGTGACCATCTGAGGCATTGCTCTCCAGTGTCTGTGAGGAGGTACCACAATGATCAGATACAGGTACAGGGCTACACCTGCCCCAGGGGTGTAACCCTCCCAGTGGCTGATTCATGTAAGCTGGTTTGGTTTCTTTTTCTGAAAGCCAAGCTCTGGAAGTGTATGATGTAGATTAACTTCTAGTTTCAGTTCTTTTAAAGTACAGGTTCTGTTTTGTTTAGAAGGTATCTGCAGTGTGAAGGAAGGGGAGGGGGAAAAGGCAGCCAGGTGCTGTTAGGGTGGGACACAACTGAGAGCAGGATCTCCCTGTTGGGTGGTGCTTCTGGAGAAAATTGATGACCAATCTTCTCAGCAGCCTTTTCCCTTGGGCTGCTCCTTCCCATGGTAAGTAAATCCCCACTTTTTCAGGAATCAGTCTGAGGACTATGCTTTTTTCCAGCTTCTAGCTCCCAGAAGAGGGATATCATCTGCAGAGTCTAGTCAGACATAATGGATGAACAGAGTGGATGTGCAGGTGATGTGGTTGAGAGAACCTGCCTGCAACTGAAAGACTGGGATGGCTTTTTTGGGAAGGACAAGGTCTAACAAAAAGGTTGTGGCTGTGTTCAAGCTGGGGAAGCCAGACCCACAGCCATCACAACAGCATGCAGAGTTCTACATACACACACGCATGCAAAAATACACACAGTCCCCCACTCCTTTTCTTTTTTTTGGGGGGGGGAGGAGGGGAAAGCAAAGGCTAAGAAAGCTTATAGGCCTGGAATTATTGTAATAAAAATCCACATCTGTTTGTACCATTCAGTAAAGAGATATGTTTACAGTATTTATAATATTTAAAAGAAACAACTTAAGTATTTATATTTACAGTATTGACTGTATTTATAATACTTAAAAGGAACAACTGTTATTTGATTGTTTTGGAGGGCAAGTTCATTATGTCATTAACTGCTTATCTCTGTTGTATGTTTTGAGGTAATCTATGGTGTGTGAGGCAATATGCCTGAAGTCTTGGGAAATAGGCAGAGTAAGGATTTGTCAACTCTAAAATTCTCCTCAGTTTTAAGTAACAAGAGTAGTCAAAAAACCCAACAAAAGTATTGAAAATTAAATAGCAAAGTTGAGCCTAATTTATCTTCATTTGAATGTGGTTTTCTACCTTTCTTTAGTACAAATATACAGTGCATATCCCAAACCACTGCCTGGACTTTAAAAAGGCTGTTGGCAAATTAAAAAAGTTTCAGGGAAGATCTACAAAAATTATTCCTGAAACTGTGCCAGATAGATTAAGTTAAACTCAGTCTATTTATTTTATCAAAGAAGAACTTTGCAGACAGATGATCTGAGCAGGTGCACACTTACAGGGAATGGGAAAGGACTGAGGAGGATGGAGCCCACATTCCCAAGCCCTGTCTGCTCCATGGGAGCTCCTGAATGCCGAGTAGGGCACTGGGCCATTCCACACACCCCGAACATGGGCAGCTGCTTCCTGGCCCTGGGAACCTGGAAAGAAGCTCTTGGACAGAGGAGCAGAAGGGACTGAGGACCCAAGCTCCACTGCAGCAAAAGCCAGCAGATAGTCTAAAGACAGAAAATTTCAGACCAGAAAGTTTCCAACACAAGTGGCAACATGCTAAGGGGCAGCATGCTTACAGTCATACTGGATTTTCTATCCTTTTATAATCATAAATCAGGCTCAGGTTTCTTTCATTAAATGTACAAGCACAAGCAGATAAAAAAGTGTCTAAACGAAAATCTTTGGTCCCTGTGATGCAGAAAGTCAGCACAGAGGGTTGTTCTGATCTGTACAGCCTGTGAGTCTAAAGCATTCCTTCATAACAGCATAGGCAGGCACAGCCAGGACAACATGCAGCATATGACCAAGAAGAAATAATTTATTCTCTGTGATACAGGATGAATAGATTTTCACACCATTCAGATCCATTTTTTTTTTTTAGCCATCCACCATATGCCGGGAACTGGAGAGCAGTGAGCAGAGCAAGCCTGCATCTGCTTCCTCCTTCATGCTGTGCATGCTTTTTATAAAAGCCCTTCCCTGGAAAGCAGCAGAAGGCATCACCAGCAGCACTTTCCAGGGTCTGGGTGAACACTCTACAGGGGATGGACAGTGCTGGGAGCAGCCAGTGTAAACATGCAAGAAAGAGCTGCAAGGCTGCAGCAGAGGTGGTGATGCCTAAGTGCCTTCCAGCACAGCCATGACAGGGAAAGCTGACAAAGATGAACGTCTTTAAAAGTGAGAAGAAAATGTTCATCTTGATAATTCTCCTGTGTGGGAAAAATTAAGTGTGAGGCTTCACTGTGAGCTGGTTCTGTGTCCACCAGATCTTTCTCTCACTGCTTTCAAGCATGTTTTAAGAAGAGGAGATCCTGCAAGTTGTGCAAAGGTCAGCTTTTATTACAGCACTATTTACTGTGCAAACTATATTATATTGTAGTCTCATAAACAACACTTACAACTCTTACCTTTTTCCTGGCTGGATCATTTGTCCAGCTTTATCCAGGACTCTGCTCAGGGTCAACTGGAAGCCATCAGACCATCTGACTGCTTTGTTTATTCTGCTTTTAAATTTCTTTAGCTTTTATCTCATGTCATTGGGCCTTATGTCCAACAATTTTCACAGGGTGCTTGCAGACAAAATTGACACGCTTGTGCATTTAAACATTACTACAGCATCAGCAAAAGAACGGACATATAGCATTCACACTTAGTTCAGGTGACTAATTGTAAACTATAAATACTTCAAGATCAATTTGTCACAGGCTTACAAGCACCTTGTCTCTGATGCTACAGCCTATTTCCCCTGGCACTCCTATAACATCAGTGAATGGGAAACTCATCACTCAATAAACTTGGTAATTATTCTTCTGCTTACTATTTAAGTGCATTAGTATTGCCACACAATAGATAGAATTAGGTCATCAAGTTTGCTTTCTGTGTCTGGCATTGCATGTATGACATGGTTTCTTTTCTAAACAAAAGGCTGTTTGTCAGTGTTACTTTTGCTCTAACGCATGTAAAGCCAACTGTATAAACAGAGCAGTATTTCTGTAACCACCTCGCTGCTCTGTGGTGCTCTGAAACTCAGAGGAGATGGCCCTCTCTCAGCTCCTAGGCTGCATCTACTGAGACAGCAATTCAAGCTGGAAAGCACAGTCTGGCTTGTCACTTGTCACTCAGAAATTATTAGAGGAGGATATACCATATTATTATGTCGTAATTTGTTCAGCTAAGTTTCTGGACACCAAAACAGCCAGATGATTATGGTTAATGCCACTAATTTATTTATTTATTTATTTATTTTAAGAAGGAGCAGAGGGGAGGGAAGTCCCCTGGCATCAGGTTCTGGCACAGCAGGCTGAGCCCCAGCGCAGCAGTTGGGATTGTTGACCCAGTGAATGTGCCCAAAGACCCTTTTCAGCCGCACAAAACCGTTCAGTTTTGCCATTAGCATATCAGAGGTGGAGCGGTGGTGGGAAATGGCACGGGCAACAAAGCTGGGAGCTCAGAGTCTTTGTCTGGCTGCAGCTTAGGGAGGCAGGGAGAAAATATAATTGGCCATCAGCCGTGCAGTGACAGACAGATGTTGACATTTTTCTCCCTTGGCTGATCAACCCCACCCTCATCCCAAGGTCTGGTGGAATGCTGCTGGCTGCCCCATTCAGGCAGCAGCTTTCTGCCCAGTCTCCAGAGTGACAAGGCTGGCATTAGCATGGTGTAACCTGCGTAGAGAAAATCGAGAGGGTGAGAGTGATTGCCTCTAATTTGTTGTTGGGGGGTTTTGTTTTTGGTTTTTGGGGGGGTTGTTTGTTTGTTTTAGGTTTTGTTTGTTTTGTTTTTTGGTGGGGGTTTTGGGGTTTTTTTTCGTTTTAGTTTTTGTTTGTTTTGTTTTTTGGTGGTTTGTTTGGGGTTTTTTTCACACTCTAAATCAGATTTAAAATAAGGTTTTAATTCCAATTCAAAAGCACAGGCTGTGTACATCAGTTAAATGCTACATTCTAGATCACCTTTGAAGCCCATGCAATCTCTATGGGAAGAGGCCAACCTGCCTTAGACAGCCTTCCTTTGCTTCATTGCCAGAAGGAGATGTTTTAGGGCCCCAAAAACTGCACAGAGTGTTCCCACTCCCATATATCGTAAAAATCCCAGAGGAAGAGGTTCATGGGCTGCATCAGGCTGGGGTCTGTAAATGTGCCCTGCTGCCTTCAGCTCTGCTCATTTTCCCTCCTCCTGGCAGCAGCCATGAGAGCAGCACTGGTTCTGCTTTCTGCTGACCTGACCACACACAGCCCTGGCACAGGAAGGAGCCCAGATCTGAAACAGGTGACATTTCTCTTGACACAGCAATAAAGTCAGCCTGTGTGCTCACAGGACAACTCTGCATCTTTTCCACTTGTTGCCCAAATCACAGACCTTGGAGGCAAACAGCATCTGCCAGTTCATTGCACATCAGACTTTCCCTAGAGCCAAGCAATATTTTTTTTTCTGACATCAAGCTTAGTTGCACTGAATATCTCATCTATCACTTTTTGAATATCATATCTATCACTTTTCTGTGTGAAGAAAGTCTGCCCATCCCCATGGCTGTTATTCTGAATATGTTTCTCTACACAAAGGCCCTTGCTTCTGCAGCAGCACTGGGGCAACACGCGAGGACAGCGTGTAGTCATGAAGAGTCCCTAGGAAACCTCTGTGAATGCCTGGCAGGGCTGCAGAGACAAGCCCAGCTGGTCAGAGGTAAGGCCAACACTTGCCCAGCTCCAAATCACTCACAGTGCCCTGAGGGCCCCGGCAGGGAGGAGTGAAGCACAGACGCCAGTGTCCAAGGCAGAGGGTGGCCAAGCTGTGTGTACTGCTGAAATGGAGCAATAGCCCCTGCAGTCATCACCCTTCTATTCTCCTTCAGCAAACGAGCTTCCCACAGGCTTGGCTTTCACCCAGCTTTTGGCTTTTTCCAGTGACAAATCATGATTTCATAAGGTTTTGTTTCTGCTTTGAAAGGCTATCGTGAAGCCTGTACCTAAAGCATCTGTTTAGAAAATGCAAATGAGGACAATGAGTCCATTAAATGCTGTCTAGATGCAGACTGGAGCAGAGACTGTCAAGTCTGCATTTCAAATCAACAGCTGAGCTTGGATTTAGGGTTTAATGCTGTCATATTTGGTTTCTTATAAGATCAAGGACCCTGTCTGTCTCCAGCCAGTCCAATGAGGAGGATGCTCATGCTGGCCATGTTTCCTTATGAGTGGAAAAAACCTGGGCCCACAGAAAGGGTCATTTACAGCATTCTGTACTTCAAAGTCAATTGACTCACCCGGCCTGGACAAAGCAACTACAGAGTTAAAGCTCTACTAACCCTTGCCTCGGGCCAGGTTGAGCTGCTTCAGAGGAGAGGAGGCTTAAGTGGCCCCAAACACCCAGGGACAGGGGGATCAGACCTGTCAGCACACAGTTCAGCTCCCAGCTCAGCAGCCACTGGCCTCTTGGGAGGATCTTGAGATTCAGGGTTGGGGGTCCAAACCTGCACATAGCCTCAAAGATATGTGCACTGTTGTTAAGTCCTTTGTTTGTTTACAGATATAATGCACTAAGTGAATATAAAACTAGATTTCAATATGTTGGATAAATTATTTATGGCAAATCCATTGAAAATTCATGTAGATCCTAGTAATTAGCCTGACCAAAGTGCAGTGGATATGAAGAGTCATCATTCTTCTGCCTTGTCCCAAAGGAAACACGTAGCCATAGAGCATAGATCTTAAATGTACATCTCTTCCACACTGTGATCTACAGTCACAGCTTGGAAATGAGTTTTTATTTGCTTCAGATGTACAGGATTCTCAGAGCAGATTATTCTGTTTTATGCTTGGTCCTTGCCCTTTTATTAGGGCTTTGCATTGTGAACATTTCTCCATGGAGGCATCACTGTGTGGTAATTGTTGAGCTCTTTTTACATCAGAGTATGTGCTCTGTGGCCAAAAGGCCCCTTCTCAGTCCATCCAAACCCTCGGCTGGATCAGACTTACTCCTTCTTATCTCATAGTAATGGCTAAATTATGTCTTGTTCTACTCTATAGCCATGAGGGTTATTAGATCCTCAGCCCGAGTCACTCCTTACAAGAGGCTCACAGCAGTTACATGGGTGCAAATTTGGCCTTGCAGGATTTTGACTGTGGAGAAAAGGGATGGGAAGGAAAGAGCAGTTTGACTCAAACACCGCAGAATAACATGTAGACTCAGAAAGGAGTGGGAAGCTTGAAAGTTAACGTGATTTTCAAAGGTTATTATATCTAAATCAGAGCTACTTTTCAGCTGTGTTGGAACCTGTCATAATGAGGAAAGCACAATTCCCTTCACCACTGCCCACCCAGTAGGGGTATTTGAAGACAACACTCCATTTTCCATTTAAAATCATAGAGTTCAGTCTAGGTTATGTACTGTGTTGCGATGGGAATATTTGTATTTACACAGTTTATAGACCTGGTCTTAAGTTATTGCACCTAGAAAAGTAATGTAAACAAGCTGTAAAAATTTCAAAAAGTAACCTTTAGGATCCAGCAATTTTAAAGTGACTCATACAATTCAAATTAGAAATTTTGGTGGTGTGACACCTAAATGTAAGCTTTGCTAGAGATTTACAGCTGCCTTCTGTTCACATTACTAAGCTAAATTTACAGTCAAGCAATCCAAATTCTCTTATACAGAGTCAGACACTGCAGCATCTACTTGGTTTCTTTCTTAAAATAGGTGTAAACAAGTCTCAGAATCTGGACAAAAAAATGGCAAGAAAAAACTTTAAAAAAGGTCTTGCAACTGCTGAAATTAACACATCTTCATTTTACAGCTATAGCCATGCAGGGAAAGAATTCCTTGCTAATAAAAAATGCCGTGCTCTTCACATTTTCGTGTCAAGGTTGTGTTATGACCCTATATTCTTTGCATAGGTCACCTTGCTGCAAAAGAATTAAAAATAATACTTTCTAGTGAGGATAACAGAAACATTAATAGCTGGCTTGATTTGAATTCAGATTAAGGAAGGACATGGCTGATTTTTAAATAAGCAGCTGCTAAAGAAACACCCAGATCAGATCCTGTAGGAAATCTCTTAATGCTTGATAAGAGTGAGCCTTGGAGATCATTTGAAATGTGGCTGGTTTTCCAGGGTTCAGTCATGCAGGGCTCCTCTGCTTCTGCTGTGTGCACACCCAGACCTGCCCTCCTGTGGCCTCACTCTCCTCACCACTGGTATTACAGAATCTCCTGCTTATGGGGAAGGGCCCGAGGGAGGGTCTCTTTGTGGAACTCTTTACAGGACTGGTCTTGGCAAGCCCTCCAGCAAATGCTCAGTTTCCACAGGGAGCTGGCTTGACTGTTTGTCCATCCATCGTCTCCCTCCCCATCCCCTAAGCAGATAATTTAGGATTTCAAGCACAGCCATAAGCAACCAGGATGAAAAATGTACAGAGCTGTTCCTTTTTAAGATGACCACCTCAATATGCATTTTCCCAGCACAAAAGTTTATTTTCAGTACAGGATGTAATCTACTGCTTAAAAAGCTTTGCTTGATCAACTCCCTAATTTTCCTTGTTCATGGATGCACAGCACAGGGAGTTGAAATACCTTGACAAACAGTGCTGGAGGGTAGAAAGGTAGTGACTACATTAGCATGGGAGAGAACACTTGCTATACTTGAAAACAAATGCCCAAAGGCTGGTGGAAGACAGCTAAATTATCACACATGAAATTCCCATCTCCCTGGAGATGAGTTTTTTCTGCTGAGGAGGTAGGAATGGAACAGTCACACTTTAAAGCATTTCTGATACATACATGGATGAGACCAAAATCTGCACAGGGAGGACTCCTGTAGCAGAAGGATGAAGTATTCACAGAATACTCTGATTTGGAAGGAACCCAGAAGGATCATCAATTCCAGCTCTTAACTGAGAGGCCTATATGGAGATCAAACCCACAACGACATTACTGAACCATGCTATAACCAACTGAGCTAAATATTTCCAGGAACAAAAAATATATGATGGCTTAAGAGGAGAGACCCTGACAGCCCTTCTCAGCCCCATGCTCCTATGACCTTCAGTAAAAACTCTCCAGAACTGAGCTGCTTGAAATGGTGTGGTGGTGGGAGGAGGGAGATCTTGGTTTACACCCAATGCACTGGTCAGCCTTTCTCCTAGGGGTTCCTGCTTTACAGACATCAGCCCTGATCTGAACCACAATGGTGACCAGTGATGGTGACTGGTTTTCTTATCGTGCCTGAGCAGCATTTTTCCCTTCCCACTTTCCATCATCTTTATATACATCTGTGACAGAGATTTTAAAAATCGTAATGTTGAACTGCAAAAACCACAGTCTGCAGGAAAAAGAAATCCCTGCCAGCATAACTGTATTATTCCCCTTTTTGGCTAAATGGTTGAGGAAGTGAGAGTTTGCTCTCATTTTGATGGCAGACATTCTGCAGATGCCTTGAGGAGGACAGGATGACACATAAACCTTGCTCTAGCTCCATTCTGAGATCCCAGGCAGGAAGAAAGCTGCCTCATATGATTGGTGAAGCAAAGACCACATCCAGATTCACTTGTCTTCATGGCAGCATCTGCTAGAAAATACATGCAGAGCTGAACCTCAGACTTGAAAAAAATATTTTTAGAAGTTTGTGGATAAATGCCATACGCTCCTTAATGGCATTTGTCTGTTAGTAACTCCTGGAATAAAAAATGTTTTCATTCTCAGTTTCAGCATTATCTTCCTCCCTTTTGAGTCAACAGGAACTGAACCTATAAGTCAAAATAGCTTTCTGTCTCCAAACAGACTGAGTCAGTACCACGGTTTAAGGAGGTAGGGGAATGCTAGTGACTGTTAATGAGGCAAGAGATAAAATTTCTGACAAAAATGGGTTGAAGAGTCACAAAACAAAACTTCAAAGCTCGTCTTCCCTTAAAGAAAATGCTACTGCTGCTAGAATCAACCGGGCCACTTCCACAGCCAATACTGCTGAGACAATCTTTGTCTTTAAAGATGTAAAATGCTTCATCACTTCACGAGGTCTTGCACATCACTATTGCAGGAGCAAAATTAATGCATAATACTCTTCCTTGGTGGTTTGTAGTATTAGCTCCCCCCTTCATTAAAAGATAGCTGCTTTCAAACAAACGTGCCTCCTGCCAGATATATCTATGTTTGAATCTGTTTGTGGATGTGGGAAATGCATTTACACACATGCATTACAGTGTACTCTGTCTGTGCATAGGAGTGCTTGTGACTTGTGACAGAAGGGACTTTGCCAACACCCGAAGCATGGCTCCTCACGGGTCTACACAGCTCTGAAGAGAGAGGCTAATTTTGACACGGATCCAACAGACTGTGGAGTCAGTTGGTGTCTTGCTCATTCCACTGTGTAAAATGGCCCAGAGGAGCTGTGCCAGAGGCAGCAGCCCATGCTGGGACAATGCTTATGGGATTGGTGTCAGAAGCTCTTGGCAGCCAGCACAGCTGTGCCTGGGGCTGGCCTCACAGAAATGACATTTCTATGACCTCAGCTTGCTGCAGAAAATAGGCTAGTTAGGTCAACCTTAAAAATGAGGTGGAACTTAACAGAGAAACTGTATCTATTGCAAAATAAGAATATTCAAAGAGGCAGTTTGGAATTTGGGCTAAAATGATTTCTTTTTCTCCACTTTACATATTTTCTTTTATTTAGTCCCTGACAAGCAACTCTGGAAAGCCAGTCACCCCTAAAAAATTAAATGGTGAAAAAACATGAGCGATCAGGTCCATTTGGGGTCAGAGGAAATGAGGCCAACAAACTCTGCATTGAGTAAACTTGGGGCAGTCAGTGCCAACTAGGATTACTTTAATTCTGATTTTTTGTGCCTTGCTCTGCTCGTTGAGCAGACCAGAAAAACAGCATCAGTCCACCCAAAAAAACCCAGCTGATATCAGAGGTCGAGAGTGAAAGCCAGCCAGGAGACTGAGCCCTCTGACCCCTGCCTGGACAGCAGCATGGCAGCAGCCCTGTATCCCTGAGTGAAGAGGCTGGGAAGATCAGACAATCTCTTTTTTAGCCAGATGGGAAAGATTCTGGAAGAGCTCCCCATTGCCTTGCTGTTCATGACCATACTCCAGAACTGTATTCTCCTTTCCCTAGAAGAGGAGCCCTCTTCTAATCAATCTAATTTTATCAGTACCAAAAGAACTCACAGCTGGTTTAGATCTAAGGACCTCATGATGTGTTTGGAAGTCAGACAAGATACTCAGCAAAAAATTCAAAACAAAACAAAAAACCAGTGGGGAGAAGAGGCATCCAGAAGCAGCAGAAATGTTTAGGATGCCTTTTTGATGAACAGAGTGCAGCCTGGCAAGGCTTCAAAGCACTGCCCAAGGGCTGTGGCAATCCCTCTGTCTGCATAAATAATGTCACCTTACACTGCAAAAAGAAACCTCAACTATTTTGATATTACTTTTAAAAAAAGGTCCAGATACCACTTTAAAAAGAAACTTCCAGGATGGAAACAGTTTAGGTGCTCCATGTTGATTACCAAACTGCACTTTGGGTGATCAAATATATTAGAAATACAAAATTTGACATTTTTTCATTATTTATTATATCTACTTTTCTTTGCTGCCATGAGGTTAGGTAATTAAACAAAATAGTTTATCATGGGATTTCAATCAGTTTTCTTCTCAGGTTCTTATGCATTATTTTGAAGTGCTTAGCTTGTAAACACTGCAGGGTAATATTTATTTGTTTAAAAGTGCTTTCATAAAACCCTGGAATGCTTTGTTAACCTTAGATCATTTAGGAACAAACAACCATCCTCAGACTGTGTCATCTTCCATATATATTATGGCTTAATCCTGTACTTAAAAGTGATTTTATATAAAGTCATATGATCTCCAAATGCTTTCACTAATTTTTTTTTCTTGCTAACCAACACAGAGAGGTCACTTCTCTTCATTTGCCATCACTTTTTCATAGAGTCCACTTCCCTCTTCCCATTTATTTTTAATAGTAGTGGTTTCATCCACAGGAATATATTTGGTATAGAAACAAACCTCTCCACTGTTGGTAACCAGAAATGGCTCTGAAAGACAGTTGTGGCGGAAGAGTTTCCTGTCAGAAAATAGGTACAGCTTTAGCAGCAACCACTACTGCACACAGGCTTTGATGTGTTTCAGTTTTGTTTGCTTATTTTATCTTTCCTTCATCTTTATTTATTCCATCAGAGTGCTCAGCAGTCTGAGAGAGCAGCAGGGTTATGTCCATGAGGGCTGCCACCATGGCCGGGCTTTTATCTGCGGGTGCTTTTATCTTGCTCCATGGTCAATCCTTTGTGAGTTTGTCAGCTTGTAGGTAGATAGACATCTTCTGGGCAGATCCTGTGTGTCCTAACATATCCTTGTCCACTGCTGCTGGCTTCTCCTAATGCCAGAAGGTTTTGGGAGCAACATTATGAAGGGGTTTGGCAGGTAAAAATGCTCCAGTGAAGGACGAAGGCCAAAGGCTGCAGCAGCGTCAATGTGTGGGTGTTTGGGTGTTGCTGCTGATGTTTTAGTGCAGCAGACACATGCTCTCTGCTGATCTTCAAAAGATGATTGATTTCCTCCTGAAACTGCTCTAATGCAAAGTGGTGGTTACCTGAGAAAGCCTCATTCATAAACTGTGGGTGGGTAATGGAGGATGGCAGTAAGACCTGTTTCTCGGCCCGTGGAGAGAAGGCTCTTACAGTTTGGCTTTGTTCTGGACTGAACGAGAGGAGCAGAGCACATGTGGTCTTCATTAGTGACGCTCCTTTGAAATGCCTCCAAGTCCTTGGGTTGTAACTTTAGCCCACAAAGGGGTGGGGGAGTGAGGAAGGGAGAATGGAACGAGGGAAGAATGAAGCTGCTGGAGTTATCCCTCTGAAATCCATACTTGGCCACACTTTCTGTTTTTTCCTTCCCCCCTCCTTTCTTTCTTGTTCTTTCCTCTTTCTCCCCTCACAGGCACAGGATTTTTCTTAACCTCTCTGAACTGGGAAAATATATTAAATTTTTAAAAAATTCCACTGCTTTTCTGTCAAAGCAAAACCAAGATGAGTAATCTCTTCTAAATTATAAGCACTAAATGATGGAGTGAAACAGTTATAATTTCATTGCTCTTTATGCATATGTGCCTGTGTATAGGCTTTTGTGGTCACATGAAGCCTGTGAGTCTCCAGCAGGCTGAAGTTTAAAAAATGCTTTTGAAGGAGTGGTTAGAGAGCATTCAGGAGAGTGGGGATGGATCTGGGAAGCTGAAGTAATGGGTGTTGATCTCTGCTCATTAGGAACCATGTCACAGAGCTGCAACCTGTCCTCCAACTGTATGGTGCTTGTCATGCTTTAAAACTGAACACCTCTACTCCTTCCCAGGAGCTAATGAAGAAGGAAGTAGTTTAGAAACAGCCATACTAACTCTGCATATGTTAATTTTCCATGATTTTGCCCATCAATTAATTAGATTTGAATTTCAACCCTCTTAAATTCACAGCTACACATACATGGCTTTCCATATCAGAAGTCAGTTAGAAACTGATAAAACTGAAGAATATTAGTAGAAGAATAATCAACAGCATATGCCAAGTGTCTCTGTTAACCCAGGGGCAATTGAGATTTCACCCTGCAGCCTGAGGGAAATGGGGATATTTCACAACACTGAGAAAATGACATCCGCATTTCTGGCTGTGACAGGCTGCTGAAGTATCCCTTTACCTCCTGAGTGAGTTTGGGAAGATCAAGGTCTTCAGCTATTAAAGCATGAAACTCTCTCACACACACATCCACCCACATTTGTGTTCCCTCCCCTGTGAGTCTGAATTTCCCAGGTAATGGACATTCATGTGAGAAGTACAACAGCTCTATCGAACGGGCTGAAATAAAAAGGTGCTGACATGGGAAAGGCTCAATTGTCTACATGCAGGAAGTCAACAGCCCAGGCCTGCATCAGAAACAGCTGCACCTTCATGGCAGGGCCAGAGGAGACCATCAGATCAGTCTATAGGAAAAACTTCTCTCTGAGGTTTTCACCATAAGTGTTGAAACAGATATTTCTGCCCAACTGCAAACCATGGCTGATGCTCACAGGACTGTGTGCTCAAAGCTGCAGGTCGCAGTTGAAAGCAGAGGGGTTGGTGCCAGGGCTTCTCCACACACTCAGTCCCAGAAGGTACTTTGCCTTTGTAGTCCTTTTCATCTTTTTCCTTTCCACTGACTCTGTAACACCCAGTGTTATACCAAGGGTCCTGTAATACCTGTTACCAAAAGAACAGTCCAAACACTGTTTAACAAACGAGGCTTGTGCAACAGAATGAGTGCTGTACATAGCTATGAGCAACTATACTTAACTGGAAAATGATTCTTTCCTTGCCTACATAAGGATTTGCCATTCAGCATCCTTATGAGGCTGTATTATTCAAGAACATCATTGAGCTTAGCATATAAAAATGCTGAGGTCCAAGGCTAAATTGTGTAGTGTCAAAGGGGATTGTTGGCAAATGCTGCTCTGGTCCAGCTGTATTTGCCCAGCACTGTGTACAGACCTGGCCTGTCCTCTGCTCTCTCTTGAGCACAGGACACAGAGGCTCCAGCTTTAAGCCAGAACAGAGCAAGTGCTCCATTATCCTCCACAGAGCATCTTGCTGATGGCAAAAACAATCTTGGGAAACGTCAGAAAGTGCCAATGGGTGGAGGAGTAAATGGTACAGGCTATTTCATTCCTACAATATATTAGTCCAGAAAAAAGAATAATTTGTTTGCCTTCATTAAGCATAAGCACTCACAGGCTAGGCATTAGGATGTGAGAGTTGCCTCCTCTTATTCCTTTCTATATATGGTAATAAAATGCAGGAAGGTATTATTGTCCCTGTGACTGATAAACTGTTTTCTATAGATTGAAATACTGAAAACCCCCTAACATTCAGGTGAGCAGATAAGTTAAAAAAAAAAAAATGCTTAGAAGAATGGGTGTGGTGTTTTGACCACGGTTATGACTTATTACATATTTTAGGAAATGAGTGCACAAACAGCCCCAGTCTAATCTCCCAGCAAGTTCATAGACAGGCAGCTCTCCCAGTTCATAACCAGGGAGAACAGAATCAAGCTCAAGACAGTAATTTTCATACCATTTGGCATCCTAGTAATGACTGCAGAAAGGGAACTTAACCCTTTTGTCTCTATACGTCTACAGATATATTTGCTGTGTAACTGTTGCACTCCATTCATAGCTCTTTCCAAAAGCTTGGGCTCACTCCTGCTCTTGTAGCTCTTTAAATACTCATTTGTGTTAGAAAAACAGCTCTGAACAATACAGAGCTCTACTGTTTGCTTCTTATCTCACCTTCCCCAGTCTAATTCTGTTATAATATTGGCTTCAATATTCACAGCCTTGATTAATGCCACTGTAAATAAGATAAAATCAGATATAGCCCATGTTGCTTTATGAGAAGATATACAAAATAGTTGAGGACAACCAGTTAAAATCTTACATTCAAGTACAGAACTAGACACTTTTTATTCTAAGTAGACAAAAAGATTGGCTTAGGTAAATGCCAATCACCAAATGGATAAAATGGGTTAGTATCAATACACACATGAAAGTCAGTGAACAGATTAATACAAGCTCAACATGTACGTTGCTATTTCATTTCTGACCAAGTCACTGATGGCCACAGATACAATTCCACATGCATTTTGGAGATGTCTTCATATACCATTCAGGCATTTCTTACTCCTTAGTGCCAGGTAAAATGTGCCACATAAAACTGCTGCACTGCCACTGCGCAGTGAGAGATTCTGCTGCCCAAGTGACCCACTTCCCAACGCACACGTGCTCCTATAAAAACCCTGTGTGTTCTCTAAAAGCCTCCTGATGAAAATACAATCAACTTTGATGAGCAAGGGCTTAAAATATTTAAAATTCAGAGGTTATAAAGTATTAGCATTTCAGTCTCTCCTTGAAAGTAAAGCTGCAAACCATTGTTTTGATTCCTCTTCATTCCTGCTGTATGCAAAATAAACCAATCAAAATGGAAAAAGTATATTAAAAAGGGCTACAATAGCAAGACCTTAAAAGCTAAATAATATATATGTGTTACAAAGGTTCACAAAGTAAATCTGCCAGTGTTGTTGTAAACTGTGTTGGTTACCAGACAGAATTTTCCTGTTCTACTTTGGATTATATCTGTAGAGTGCTGAGGTACACTTTAGCATGCACTGAATGATGAACCACATTATATTTCAGAAGAGTACATACTTTTTGAGCTACGACCATGTTCTGTTTGTATCAGAATATTGATGATGTAATTTCTTCCCTGAATATTTCTGTTGTGTACAGAGACTAGAAATTGCAGACGCAGGCAGAGATTTTTTTTTTCTAAGTTAAATAAACATTTTCCATCAGTTCAACATTTGGTTTCAGGTTTCAAGTTCAAACTTGTTCTTATGTTATCCATATGTTTGACCACTCTTCACAATAGAGACTTTCTATAAACAATATGAATTTCTTTCGTAAATGCTCTGTTCTAAATTTTTGTAATGGGACCACTGTTTTCACATGTCAAATAGAAAGTACATTATTTTCAGAAAGTAAAGGATTTACTTAGCATGTTCTAAAACTTCAGCAACTGATCATGTCTCAAGTGGGAAATCTGAATACTGTTAAATGCTTTACAAAAATTTCTTCTTTCTATAATGGGGCTGTTCATAGTTGAAAAAAAAAAGTTAATTTCTTCAGGCATTTTGGAGTCCCTTATTTTTACTACACAGTTCATATGCCTAACATATATCTAGTGTTTACTAATCTGGAAAAAATCCTTTCTTTATTAAGCATTTTAAGACCTACTTGCAGAAAGACTGCTACAAAAGAGCCTGGAATTAATAACAATAAGCCACAGGTATCAAATAATCATTCATATCTTACCATCCTAGCCATGAACAGGGGAATAACATATCTAATTTATTTATTGTTTTCTATATTTCCATGGTATTACCCACGCTGATTTTTCCTCCAAAAATCCAAATCTTTCCAGCATCTCTTCATTTATCATTCATGGTAAATGTTCTTCTCTTCTGCCTCTGCACCTTTCTTCCTTTTCCTTTTCTGCAGAGTCCTTTCTTCTCCAGGACTAAGCAAGCTGTCAGAGCTGTAGGCACTGCAAAGTTCAAGCCCCCACAATATTGTCCTATCATGATTTCAGCTCCCCAAATACCTGTACTGAATATATATGGCTTTAAAGGCCCAGCTTTTTAACATGCCACTGCAGGACGAATTGGAGTAAGCCTCTGGGGAAGGAGATGTCAATGTACAAAGACGTGATTGAAGGTGTGGAAAGGCTGGGCACATGAAGGCATCTCTCCTTCTCCTCCTCTCTGCTCCCCAGGAAGACACACCAAATGTACAGAATGATAGATGGGGGAGGCTGATGTTGAAGGTGAGGAGAGAAGCTTTGCTGTGGTCTTGGGCTTGGTTCTCATTGACACTTTCATACCCCAAGTCTGAGCCTGGGAGAGGCTCAGCAGAATGCCAAGGCATTGCAGGCAGGGCAGAGTTGAAAGGAATACAGATATTGGGAGAGGGAGCAAACATGAACATCATGAGGCACGGCACTCTGCCTTTACAATGGACTGTCAAGGGTGACTATTCCTATGCAGACACTAACAGGCTATTTTCTAATACTGCTCAGGAGTCAACCTTCAATTTTCCTTCTTTAAATTTTCTTTAAATGTGGGAAAGAATAGTGTCTTCTGGCTGTAAGTTTGTTAACCTAAACATTGCTAACTTCTAGATCTTCAAGGACAGTTAAAAATATGAGCCCAGCAGGACTGACTGGAGGATGAGAATTTAAGGATCCCATATCTGTGATAAAAATCTACTTCTTCACAAGATGCTTATAGTGCTTGATTTTCTTGAAGACAGCAGGAATAAAAGAGCACAAGACCTTCTCTTTCCTTGCTGTGCCAAAGGTCTTTCACAATCAGTGCTCTGTCCAAAAGCTCCCTACATCTTCCTCTAGGTGATAGTGCCAGGCCATTTTTTCTATGCTCAGTAGTGCTGCCTTCCCTTTCTAACACACCTTTTGCTTCATCTTCTTTCATTCTTTTCCATTTACTCATGAATCCCTGTTAAACAACAGCATATGCTGTAGAGGTGTCATTGCTTTGGACTGTGTTGGCTGAGGCAAAGAGCGCACTGATTTCCACTGCCTTGTTCCACAATGACTTTATGAGCTGTTCCTTTGCACCATCTTAAAGGACAAGGGCTGCACCTGTCCACTGGCATTTTTCCCTGAGGTTCAGTGCAAACAGAATCTTGAAGCACCTTCCTGGGTTTTGACATCCCTGGATAAGCAAATGGAATGTCAGGCTGCTTTCCTATCCTACCTGTACTGCAAACAGTGTTTATTCTGGTAACCAGCTTCAAAGTTCAAGATTGTGTTGTCATAATTGGAAGATCAAAAAGTAGAGGAACTCTGGCATTTTGGCATTTTCAAGATGCTGCTCACTCCTATAGGCTGGTTCTGTCGGAATATTTTTTGTCTTTTCTGATTACTCTTCTGTGCTGTGTTGCAAAGCAACAAATGAGACATTTCTCCTTTGCTGGTCACAGTTTACTTGACTGGTTATTGCCATCTGGCATCATAAAAAAATATAAAAACCCTAGAATCTACATGGGATATGTTTGTTATATTTAATGAAAAATTTTACTCTGGATGTTCTAGAAACTTCAGTTGTCTAACAGTAACTGCAGATAAAGATCCTTCCCCTATGTAAGCAATAGTAGTTTTTATTTGCAATAGTGTACCTTGGAGAAAAATATTTCCTTCTTTTACATTTCTGTCCCTCTTTCATTAAAGACCACTGAAGACAAAAAGGCTAAAATGTTTGAAAGGGACCTGTGTCAGTCTCCTTTTAATGAACAGTGTGGGCTCCTTTGTGGTAAGATAATTTCAATTCTGCAGAAGTCAAGCTTCAGTAAATTCTCAGTTCTTCTAAGTGAGGTAATGGTGCAACTTTTCAGGCAGTAATTTTCTGATCCCTGATAATTGTATTTGGATAAGTAACTCAAAATAAAAAGTCTCACAAGTGTTGATGGCTGGTCCTACAGCAATATAGTGCAAACCCATATATATTCCTTTCCCTGAAAATCTAGCAAACATCATGGCAGAAATGCTTATGCAAGTACCAAACTGCAAACAAATGCTCCTAATATTCACGGAAGAAAGATTCAACATTTGGAATTGATAGCATGCACACAAGAAACATGATTCCAGATGTTACGGCTATGCAGTGAGAGGAAGAAAAGTGTAAAATGAACCTCCACACCCAGTCAAATCAGCTCTGAACTTGACTGCATGGTGGCAACAGAATACTGGAAATTTTTGGACCAAAATTTAAGAAATTGCAGGAGAAAAAAGGAAAAAGCTGAAATCAGGAATAAAGAAATTTAATATAAATAAAGATTAATTTGGTGATGTGAAGTTTTTAAGAACAGCACAATAAAAACCATGATTCTAAAAAGCTCTCCATCACATTTTTATTAAATAAGATTTAATACCAAACAGAAATGAAAGACAGTGATGCACTATAACTTACAGGGAGGTAGTGTAGACCATGTTGAGATTTAGTCCAAAATACAGAGTTATGTATCTTGTCAAAGGCTCAATGTTTGGCCTAAAGATGATTCAGAGAAAGGGGCTTAGCACAAATTTAGAAGTGTTGAAATTTTCCAAGCATTTTCAACGGGATTCTGAGCCCTGGAAGCCCAAATCTATGAAGATCAGCAGCTGTGGTTATTTTATGAGTGCTTTTATGACAACACCTTGCCATTCATATAAGAACTGAAATTGAAACTTTCTGTTTTAAAGGCCTTTTCAACCTGAGTGACAAAATCCCATAAGAAACAAACAAGCTGGTACAGAAAATCCGATTTCTTAAGACATGTAGAGTGTTGATTCAGGATTGTGGGATGTCTTCACAATTAAAAATTAGTTGACCTGATATAATGCATAGAAGATAGAAAGTGGCCAAGACTGCAGTAGCCAAGAAATTCCCAACTCCAAAACACCCTGGTTGTATTTCATCCATTCTTTTGCCCAGTAGTTGCAGGCCACAGTGATTTTGCATACTGAACAGTCAAACACTGTCAGAAATAGCTGTAACACATAAAAGGAGGGGCTGCCAGTCTCCCATTGTGCCAGCAACCTCACAGAAAATGTGCCTGTGTCAGAGGCATTCTGCTGGGCTACAGCTATTGCACCAGCAAAGGAAGACTCTGCTCCCAGAGGTGCCTGAGCCCAATCACTCGTGGCCAGTGAATGGAAGAAGACAGAGAAAATTACAGACAAACCAAAAGGAGTTGGAAAGAGCTGAAATGTGTTTTGTGTGCCATAATAACCAAAAATGAATGGACAGCACAGAATTCATGTCTTTAAGAGACTAAGGTGCTTACAGACCCTGGAGTAAGGCGTTATATACAACCTCATAAAAGTGTTGTATATAATGTGGCAAAAGTCAAAAACAGTAGCCATATTGGTCCTCATATTTGGAAGCAGCTCACAAGAAATGAATGCAGAAAGTCCATTCAGGCAAGGAACAATCCTCCCCCCTTGTTTTCTACTTGCAGGGAAACCTGCAGTGGTCTGGTACGTACAGAGCATCCTAATCCTCTGCAAAATCAATACATTATCTTAGCTGTGCAGTGTATCTAATCACTCTGAGACAGTAAATTCCTCCCTTCAAATTGCCTCTCTTTTTCTCTTCCTCTCTCACACTTGCAGCCACATGGTCCCACCATGTCTTCATACCAGCTCTGGGGCTCGCTGGACCTTCCATAACCCAGTCCAATTCATTAGCACAGTAAAAACTTGCCCAGCTGGATTATGTTGTAAGGAAAGAGGGAACTGATGAGCTAGCTCAAATCACAGGCAGTCAGGCTAGATTCAAGATAGAGGAAGTGACAAAATCATTAGGATGTGAGCAGAATTTGCCATTTTTGACAGTGGGAGCTTAAGTTCAGTTCAGTCTCTCTCCTGAAAGCATCAGATAACCCACATAAAGTAATTGAGTAACACTCAACTCTAAAACTCAACCACTGCCTCCACTTTGAGCCAAGGAGCTGACTTACCTTGGCTTTCTACTCCTCATCAAAAGCATTCAACTCTGAAGTTAAACTGGGATTAAACTGACTGCAAGACCAGCTTTCAGCAGTAAACAGCCTCCTCATCAGGTTGCAAAAGCAGGTTTACATTTTCTTCTGTAGACTTTGATTCCTGAACACTTTTATTCTTGATTACACAGAGGCCTATAGACTTCCTCTTGCCCAGCTGGCTTTCAGCCTCATCTGGAAACCTCAGAGTCAATTGTCTTCTAAGTGGAAGACAATGACCTAGACAGTAATGTCTCTTAATTCCCATGGAATTCCATGGTATGCCCATACCAACCCTTGAGTGTTTGGAGTTACCTGGTCTGCAGCTTGGAGGCAGCCATCCATCCACGGCCTTCAGTTCTCCCTTTGCTTGCCTTTAGCCAAAGCTGGCACTGCTTTGATTCATTCCATCAGATCCCAGCCCCATTGTTTGTGCACAGAGGTGCTTGACAAGATCTCTGTGCCCCTTTAATTACTCAAAATTTTTACAAAGAACTCACAGGGTTGTGAGCCTTAAGAAAATATTACTACTTTTTAACAGATAGGTAAAATCCTGTCTTTGTGTTTTACTGGAATTACCCTGCTTTTGAAACAATACCCACTAAAGATAAGCTGAGGAGATCTGCTGTTAACAGAGACCTTTCTCTTCATCAGCACGGGCTAGATGGGCTGCTTTTGACATCACTTCCCATGGACAATCTATGCAACTGCAAAACCTTCAAGGCACTTTGTGGCTCAAGTTGAGCAAATCCAAAAACCCAGCTCAAGTGCTGCGGTGAGAGCTGCAGCTAACATCAGGGTTTCAGCAGAAAGGAATTTTGTAGCAGAGAGTAACTCCTCCCTCTCTGCAGGGGAGAGCTCTCCGGAGATAACACACAAACCATGGAATGAACTTCCTCCAGTTCCTCAAGGGAACAACTTCCTAACAACTGACCACAGCAACTGACCTTGCTCTGGCTAAGGCAAACAGGTATTACCATTAAAAACAGGAAAAGAAAAACCACTGTAAAAGCCTAACTACCTTATTAAGCCAAATCACCATACTGAAATGTAACACCTCTCCTGAAGGAGAATGGGCCCCCGTGACTGACTTCCATCAAACACCCAAGTGTAAACACTCTGATTTTACAGAGATGAAGGAGAGGCAAGAAAAAGCTTCATGCAATACCTCTGCAGTGTCAGATTTGAAGGGGTGTAGATCTCCATACATGTGAGATTCTCACACACCGTAAGTACCTGAAAGTTTTAAGAAAGCAAACCAAACACATAGTGATCACAAGCCAGGCTAATAACACTTTGCCTTAAAAAGGGGTGCTTTGAAATGGTCATTTTCTCTGCAAAAGTGGAATGACCAGTGTTCTTCTCTAGTGCACTCAGGAGGAAATATAATCCCTTTCTTAGTGTTTCCAGTACTGACAGTGCAGAATTTTACATCTAATAGGAAAAAACTTACATCTCACCAAGTTCTACATAATACTCTAAAATAAAACTAGTCTGCTTTCTTTGCTTATGGATGATGAGGCAATCTCTTCTTTGAAAGCAAAAAAGAGAGTTTTATTTGAAAAAATCAATTGCCACATTAATAGAGGAATGACATCATGAAAGACTGGGAATTAGCATATGAACTCCTACTCTTTGGGGAGGTTTGTATTAGACTGGGCAAAACCAAGTAAAAAAAGAAATGTCTTTCTTAATTTGTTAATGGAAAATTAGGAGTTTCTACCTTTTAGGTTTTCCTTTTCTTGTCTTTTCAGGGTTTGGGGTTTTGGGGTTTTTATCTGCTGCAGCTGCATACTAGAGTTTCTTGCTTTCTATTGACAGGTGCTGACTTTTGCTAATGGATTTGTATTGCCATACTCTGTCAACACATCAGTATTACTCAGTGTTTCAAGAAATGGACTGGCTGAGACTTGGAGGCACACTCAGGGACATTTTAGCTCAAACCTCTAACTGCTTTTAAGAAACCATATCTAAAAGCTCCCTTCCAAGACACTGGAATGTAAAGTATGTGGGAAATGTTATCTTATTGGCCTCATGTCTGCCAGTGATTGTGAAACAGCTTCACTATTCTGGGAAAAAACAACTATGATTCCAGGCAAAGAGAGATTCATGTAAGCTGTTAAAAGCTTTAGGAAATACAAATAATACTGAATCCGGAGAAAATCTCTAATGCTCCATCATTTGAAGAAAGGATTGGTGTGAAAAGATTGCCATTTTTAATCACTTCACGTATAAACATGTAGAAATTGAAAAAAACCTTAGATCTAGCACAGCTTGTTGGACCTAATACATCTTTAGTTCATTTGTTCTCAGCATGGTCTGTCTTCCCTGGAGATAACAGACCATTTCCATTAGAGTGTGTCACATAGCCAGGTGCAGGAGAAGAATCAGGTGCTGAACCATGGTGGCCAGGTTTGTCTTGCACTGCAGCCCCTGGAGGCAAAGCAGGGTGGTATCTACCCAGTGGGAGGTGTGTGCAGCCTTGACTTCGGATGCTCAGCACACATGGAAGCTCTCATCCAGTCTGCGGGCCCTTCCAAGGAAATGAGTGAAGTCTTGCACACTCCTAAAACCGGAAACTAAATTCTATCTACTTCTCTGCTCTTTATTTCAGTCACTTCTAGGTAGTCCCAGAGAAGAACACAGCAGGTACATCCACTCATCATGCAGTGCTTGTAAAGAGACATTAGGTGTGGAGTGAAGGCTGAAGATTGACATGCCTATCTCTGGAAACTCACAGCATCTTCCATCAAAGAGGAGGTAGACTTCCCTGGCAAACACTCAAGCATATACTTTTGTACAAGCATTTCCTTTTCAGACCCAGAGTAAAGCAAAATACAGTGAGATTTTTTTTCTCCAAGAGAAAACACAGGTCTTAAATGAAGTGAGCTGGTTGGTCTCTGGGCATAATTTTAAGGTTCTCTTAATATTTAAGTAATCAAGTAAAAATGATGTTATGCTGTGGAGTTATTTCCATTTCAGTAGCCTGATCTTCCAGTGGTGTTAGGACATCACTTGAGATGTTTCCAAAGTTTGCCTTGTCCTGTTAAGCTCCCTATCAGCTACAGTGTCAATACACAATGCATTGCATACATGCTGGTTGCTGGCCAGCAATTTTTGGTGAGGCTGACCACAGCTGGCTTGACATTAGATTACATTTTCAGGACTTAGCATTGCCAAGCCTCCGGAAACTTAAAGACTCAGTTAACATTATTTTAAACTTTGACTGACTCAACAGTTTTAGTAGACAAAGAGGGTGTGAGGGATCCTAGCTCGTCAAAGCCCTGCATATGTAACTGTGTATTTCATATGCTTATTGAATACACATGTTTTAGAATATATCTGGGTTTTGCACAATGATTTGAGTGTCATTCTTATTCTTGTCACAAAGTGTGGTAGTTCAACTGCTTCCTTGAACATATGTGACCACCACATAATGTAAATATTACTAAATGTTGCCTCTTGACCTTTGGGAGCCCTTAAGGAGTATGAATCTGCAGGGAATATTTTAGTGATACAATGTAACTAAGCTTGTAGTACACTAAAAGCAGTCTGAATTGTCAGAAAGTAGCAATTGAGAAATCAGAAGGTAGGCTGTTTTATTCTTTTTTTTTTTTTACATGAACATTTCACCCTGAAATACATCAAATATATACCAGTAAAATTTTCAGTAACTTACAATATATCCCTGCAGAAAACCGTAATTAAACCCAGTAATAGATCACTGTTTTCTGGTAGCTATTCTGGAAATAATTCCAGCTTTATATTAATTTCATTTAGGTTTTTTAATGGAAAACTGTTATTTAAATTGGTTTAAAATAGTCAGTGTTTTTGACTTTTGCCACATCAAAGTACAGTGTTGATATAGACATAATATTGTTATAACTTAAAATGGTATTCTTTCATTATACAAATCTTTCTGTAAGTCATAAAATATTGGAAGAAAATCAGAACTCTATTTTTTTATAGAAATAAACTGTTCATAAACATTTCAGTGCAGCTCTGGGTGCATCATGTTCTAATTGCCTCTGGTGAGCAATAATATTTAAAAGACTTCCAAATAAGAGCACTTTATTCTCCTACACAGTTTATGTCTTCAAATGTTAACTGATCATTTTAAACTACTAAAAGAAGATTTTTGAAAAACTGTTGTCCTTATCTACATACTGAGAAACAGGCATATCTTCCAGTTAATCAACAACCAAGCTGTGACAAGAATTCAGAAATTCTAAGCTCAGAACTTGGCAGATGCCTTCTGTCCAAAAGGACAGGACAGAAAAAAATCTGAAGAACATATCTGAAAATATATTTCAAATATATTCAGCAACAGATAAACATGACTAAAAAAGTAATTAAAACTAAAACATGTCAATAGTTTATACGTATAATTAAAATGAGGCTTATGATTTGCTTTTCCAACACTGCATTGTAAGAACTTACAAAAATCAGTATCTTGTCATTTAGTTAATGATGCAAAGAGCCTTAATTATGACTTTTCCTACCTTTGAAGCTTGACACCTGAGATTATAATATTCCTCTTCCAAAATCTTATAATATAAAATGAATAAAGAAGTAGAAGTGATTGATTCAGGAAGTAACTGGTGCAAAGGAACTGTCAAGATTTAACAAATATGCAATAATTTGCATTCATTAGAACCGCCATGAAAATTTCACAGAATAAAAGTTGCATCAATTCTCACATGGGTGGCCAGACAAGTCAACAGCAGCTAGGTGAAGAGCTCCTCCAGCCCATTCATCCTCCAGTAGGATAGCTCACTCCAGAAGGAAGTTGGGTGACCATTGATGAAGATTCTGCTTCCTCTCAAAGATGCAGTGGTGGTGCAGTCGCAGGTATGGTAATAGAGTAGCTAGAATAACTGGAATTTTAGAACCTCTCTTAGAGTAGGTTGTGTCCTTGTGCAGAGCTGGTATGGTGCACACTGCAATTCCTCATTGCAAAAATTTTTCTGACTTCTTCAGTAGCTTCCTTGAGAAAGCAATATTGGGAAAACAACAAGCTTTTCAGTTTTTTGCAAGTTTGATTTAGCAGTGAAAAATGAGGAGAACCAAGATGCAGTGTCAAAGTACAATATTCTCTGCTCAGTCTATTTTTAAAATTAGGCCCAAAGATGGTTTAATGTTTATTAGGTATTAATGTTTAATGTTTATTATTAGTGTTTTTAATAGTACTTCTAACATCTGAAGATTTTGATGTTAGGATTTTGGATTAGCAGAGGGATATAACAATGTGCTGAAATCAGAATGCAAGCACAATATAGTAATTGCAACACACAACTGGATCACAATGTCATTACCATTTCCAGCTCCCTGTGGACTCTTTCAGGATGTTTGGCATCCTCAGTCACAGGGAAGTAATGCACAGGTTGAAGCCAGTTCAAGCGTGTTGCTCCCTTTGAAGTTCATTTTATTGATCATTCAGTTTTCATACTCTGTGCTAAGCCACCTATACCCTTTCCCCATGCTGACCTTGCTAACTCAAGAAGACATTCCCACTTCTTTGATTAACTCAGGGAAAAATCACTGTATCAGCTGATCCACTTAACTGGTCCAGGAAGTTACCAAAACAAAGGCCACCCTACTTTGTGTTGAGATGAACTCACTGATGTGCAATAGTTGTGGTCACTCCCTGCATTCTTCCCGGAGCTTCATGAGCTCATCACTTCCCTTCTGAGCCCTCTTCCATTGTAGGGTTGGTCCATCAACCCCAAGCACATGATGCCTAAGAGCTCATCAGAGATTATCAGCAATTGCTCCACAAACTACAGGTAACAAACACTTGAAAACAGCAGAATTGCTCTGATGCCATGAAATTAAAAAAAAAAAAAAAAAAAAGGTCAGGCTTCTCTTAAAAGTGATTTTGTATGTTATTCTGGGGAGCAGAGAGAGAGAAATGCAAAAAGCAAACACCCTTCTCTCCTGTCAAGAGAATAGCATTTTTTTCAAAAATAGAAGACAAAAATAATTGCATGGAATACTTTTTCTTTTTTCCCCTAATTTTTCTCACTGCACTGGTTTTTGGAGGGCCAAAATGGAGCACCTGGGCTCACTGTGCTGCTCACTCAACTTCCAGAAATTGTGATTTATGCATCATAGATTCTCCTTGTATGTCACACAAAGAGTAGAATCTTACTTACACAGCAGCTCTTACACAGCAGCTTGACCAGAGGAAATCCTTTAGAAATAGGATGGTACTAAACCCATGCTCTCACATTTGCTAAGATTGGGACTGACAAAATATTTGGGTTTATAGATCTAGAGCCAGAAGAAAACACACAAGTAAATCATCTTGATCTGGACCAAAATTAATTAAATGGTTCCTTTTTTCTTGCCAAATAAAGCAAGAAACAGAAGGTGGATTTGAAGGTTTTCCATGCAATCTAAAATAAAATTCCTTTATTGCTTTTGAAAGGAATTTGGAGGAAAAAAAAAAGACAAAGGAGTAAAAGGTTAAAGTGTAGAAAGCTGTTGCTGTAACCTTGTTCAGTAATTCTGTGATTTTTACACTCTCTGCCCAGGATTAAGAGATCCAGTTGCATGTTATTCTCTGCCTGTGGCAGTTTGAGCTCACATCCCCTATCTCTGAGAAAAAGGATTTTAGCCACCAAACCACTGGATGAATGTTAGATTGCTCCCCTTCTATTACAGTCTTTTAACTTTGGTCATGCTTAGTCTCTTGAGCCAGAAGCAGGGAAGAATACCACCTCAGGCTGCTGGCAGGAGCTCAAGGTGATGTGGGTGCTGTGAGCAAACCCCAGCCCCAGTCTGCATCTGTTGCCAGTTTTGCTCCACCTGAAGGACTGCAAACTGTGAGGCACCAGAATTCAAGTTCCTGGCCAGCTGCACCTCTAATTAAGTGCACAAAGCAGATCTATAACCACAGGAGAGTAAAAGTCTGTACACACAGGTTCACACAACTGAATTGTCCAGAGGTGCAGTTTTAAAGGTACAAAAAGGATTTAAATCCAGCTCTCCCAGATAAGGAATGAGTTGGTCCAAAGGGACATTCAGCCATTTTGTTGGTTTAGATCCATTTTTAGTAACAAAAAGTAATGATCCTATTCACCTTCAATTCATAGCTTTTTTTCACAAAACCACGTTTTTTCCAAGAAAATCCTTGGAAAAGAGAGTAATTTCCTCCAGCTCTATGCCTGGCATTGTGCTGATATGCAAAATCACATTTTACGATGCAATAGAGCAGAATATCTGATGGAGAAAAGAACCATAATGACAGCTGCTTTATAAGCTTCTCCTGATAAATATGAATGCTTAATATAAGACTGCATATATATGTATATCCTGGTTAGTAATTTGCATGTCCTAGCTATCTGTCTTCTATCTAGGAGAATACTGACCTGGTAGTCTTCCACAAAACCTGAATATTGCTATTCTTCTGCATTGTTATCAAGTTAATTAGGGAATAGGGCAATTCTCCCACAGCAATTCTTCCATCTGTTTCTGCCTTACTACTTTCAGATATTATGAAAATGCGCCAGACAGCAGCTCCATCCAATATGTTTCATGTTCACAGTATATGTATGAAAGATGGTTTAGTATCAGCAATTAAGCATGTACTGGCCTTCATTTCAGCTCAATATTTCTTCTGTGGAGGGGAAAAGCTCCAGCTCCTGAGTGATTTGTCACAGTGACTCTGCAGCATGCATACGGCGTGAGGAAAATTGCATTTCAGCCCCACACTGGGGTGTGCCAGTAAATAGCTAAATGATAAAATCCTGATGCATACAAAACAGTCTTGTTTACATGATTATATTCCTGAAGGTTCCAAAAAATCTCTAGATTGCATTATGCTATATCTTGTCCAAATATTTAGTCAAAGGCAGCCCCTACCTCTAAGAACTTATACCCAACATGGACAAAAGAAGGAGTAGACGATGCTAAAGCATGCAGGGGAGAGAGAGGCCAGGCAGATTTTCTCCAGTAAGCAGGAACACTGGCATTGGCTCAACCCTAAGTCATTGCTCTAGTGACAGAAACACACAGCTGTCTACAAGGCTAACAACATTTCCAGCTATCCAGTTTTGTACACCCAGTAATACTTTATGTTTGAAGGAACAAAAGGGAAATACCACAAATTAAAAACATGGTCAATTGCTGCATGATATATATATAAAGGAAT
Source organism: Sylvia atricapilla (assembly GCF_009819655.1). Classification (NCBI taxonomy): domain Eukaryota; kingdom Metazoa; phylum Chordata; class Aves; order Passeriformes; family Sylviidae; genus Sylvia; species Sylvia atricapilla. Next base: position 97,295,272 of record NC_089141.1, read on the forward strand.
ACTCTGTCCTTCATAGGGCTGGAATGAAGCAGCACCCCAAATCATTGGAGACAGAAAAAAAGACACCTAAGCAAAAACAGAAATCCATGGATTCTTGGAGTCACTGGTCCCCAGAGTCAGGAGCTGTCCCAGATGTCCCAGCGTGACAAAAAAATGGTAGTTTTCTGTCATGAGTATAAATAGTATAAGAACGAGACAAAATAGTCCACAAGATGCTGCCCATTTATAGGGTTATGTGAGGAAGAAGAAAAAATGCCTTCATATAACATTGAAGGCTACACTCAAGAAATCAGGTGAAAAAACAGAGACATGGTTAGGAAGGCACACTCTTCTGAAATTCGTTTAAGTTACAGTACCCACCAGCTTTGGAATTTCTGTGATCTCAGGGCACTCACTATAATATTTTCCAATGTTTCTGGCTCATACAGAATACTAAAATGTCCAGAATTTGATGGCATGTTGTATGTTCTTATCAACTGATAAACCATACAATCTAGTCTAAATCATCTGATGTTGAACTTCTGAGGTTTTCAAAGTCAAATTGAGACATGAAAGAATCTTCTGTGCTTCTTCTTCCCTACCAACTTGGAATTACAGTTCATGGAATACCATGAAAGGTTCTAGGCAGTCCTGTGGGTCTGAAAACTCATACTTAAATGCAACTGGTATTTGTCAGAGTTCTGTAGTTATTAAAAGTATACATTCCTTGTAAATGTGTTATCCATATAAGGAAAATATTTATCAGGCAGTGGCACACTAATAAATATTAGGATTATGCAGCCTTCCAAATTGCAAGAGATCACCTGAATAGCTATACTTACCAGAAGCTCAATCTGCAAGAAAATAACATTCATTGATATAAATGGCAGACTGCTTCATTATGCAGGAGCCTGATGTTGCAAAAATAATTGATATGCATGTGTTTAATAAAATATATTCAGAAAATATAGTCAGCATCTGCAGACCGATTTGAATTCAAAATGTTCTGGTTTGAGGAGTGGAGTTTTTCACCCTTGTGTGTGAGACTTCATTCAGAAGATTTAGCCTAAGACACCTGAATTTTCTCTCTTAATTCTACATTTGTCAACTACAATTAGCAACAAATTATTTTTAAAAAAAGCTAGAACACACAAAAAAATCAAACAAAGATACAAAAACTCACCCAATCTCCAAAAAAAGCCCTACAAAATGCCTACAGAAGAGCACCATGTCTTTTTGCAGTGCAAATACGAATTTCATTCAGCAGTCTTGTTTTACCTAGAGGTAACATGACACAGAAAAGCAGAACTTTTAGAACTGTGGATCACATGAGCACCAACACACCTTGCACTTCAGTGAAATGTGGTTTGCTGCCAGCTGCCCCTGTGCCAGTGGAAGTTTCAAACCCTGTTCTTAGCTGCTCACCACTGTCTCTCCATCCAATACATCAGCCAATCCATCAGCCATCCCTTTGCCAGTCCCACTGCCATCTAAGATTTTCTCACCTGCTTCACTTAACACCAATAAATTTATTTAAATATATGTTCCTATATAGGAATAAGAGTAATTTGGCCAGGCAGTCTTCCACCATGACAGGCAGCAGCCTCCAACTGAAGAGCAGCAAAAAAGGTGCAGCATAGGCAGCATAGGAAGAGGTAGGAAAAGAGGAGGATACTCATCCAGGGCTAAAGTGCCCATTTAAAAGAATTTAATCCATTTTCCTGTCAGAAATCCTGGACAAAAGTAATGGCTCTAAATATCTTCTGTCATCTGACTTTTTGTATTGGATGCTCTGTAAAGAGGCATATTATGCAGAATTTTTTTTCTCAAGTCCATAAAAATCAAAGTGTAATATTTTGGTTTTGAGTGGTTGGATACAATCAGGATGTATTTGTAGTCTGAATTACTTCAAAGGCTTCCATGGTCTATAGCTGTGGACTTCCTTTTTCTTGTGCTTTTGCTGAAGTTGGCTTTTTTTTTTTTTTTTTTTTTTTTTTTAACATGCATGACACCTTTCTGAACATGAACAAAACTGTAGGATTTATCTCGGAAGCCCTGGGATTCAGAAGGCATTACAGAAAATGGACTCAAGCCAAGGATCCTGCTCACAATGTGGGAATGAATGAGATTTGGTACTACAGCTCCCTCAAGAAGCTACACAGTCACAATCTGCAGTTCAGTGTTGAAATGAACACATACAAACCATTGTCATGCTTTGAATAGGCAAAAGAAAATATTTCAATGAACTCCAGATTTTTTAATAATATTTTTCCTAAGCATTTTTTAATTTCCATTCCTAGGAAGGTTTGCAAATCTTTTGATTTTTCCTGCTGTGAAATGAAAGTATTGAGATCACAGAATATCTAGTACTTCTATGGCATCTCTAAAAGTGTATAGCATTCTTTTGTACTATATTGAAACAGCCTCGTTGGTATAATTGCAGATATGCCAGGACCCTCACAAGACTAAAGCCCCAGCTTTCCCAGTAAGCCACATGATGACTATGTATGTATACAACAAATCCTACAGGGGATATTTTATTCAATATAATCAGAAAGAGGTTTTCTCATTTCTATTTCTGGATTTTGAATCCCATGTACTGTAATCCCAGTTGTAAATACAATCCACCTAGTTATAACAAAACGTCTTTGTAGAGCACACACAGCCTTTGTTTCAAGGCCTGATGTTAGAGGAGTATAAAGGCTACATTCAAGGCACTCCACTGTGCAGCTGGAAAAATGGCTGGAAAATTACTTCCTGGCCCACAGCCAGCACTAAATTTGCTCAGGACATAATGCAATACAGGATGTGCAAGGCTCTGATCCATATCTGGTCTTAACCTGAAATGGGGAAAACCCACTACTTCTGAATCTGCAGTTTGCTACTACCAGTCACGTATTGACAGCACAGTGTAAGATGACCACATTGCCAGTCAGGATCCTGGGAGCAGTCACAGGCCCATCCCAGGGCAGTGTCTCCCCCTGGTCACAAACACCAGGCCTGGTCCTGATATTCAGCCCATCCATGGACTAACCATCTGTCCCAGCCTTGGCCCATTCCTTTCCCCAGGGAGGGACCCAATGTTTGTGCTGAGGCTGCCCCAGTGTCTCCCAGCATCCCAGCTCCTGGCGGGGGCTCAGGTGGGCCCTGGCTGACAGATCCTGCCCTGACATGGGGAGCCCCTGGTGCTCCCACACCCCAGGAAGTCCCCAGTCCCTGTGGTGCCCTGGTGTCATCATGTATGGCCCTTTGGAGAGGCTCTTCAAAGTTTAAACAAGATTAAGTGATAAAATATGCCATTTTCACCTGTTTCTCAGAGTACCTATGAAATCACTACGGAGAATTGAACTCATTTCAACTAGTTGTAGCATGAAGAAATGGAAAAAAATATCAGTTCCAAAACAAAACATATTGACTGCTTGGTTATATTTCCAAAGAGAAATAGGCAAAACAGAACAAGTGAGAGGAGGTCTCATCCTAATATATCCTCAGGGTTAGAAGCATCACTTGTTTTGTGGGAGCTTATGTTTTACCAGATAGTGAAGATTACTATAACCCCGCTACAAACAGCTAGGCCTAAACAATGGGCTGTGGGATACATGAAGGGATATTTCTTGATGGCCTTTTTAGTCCTCCTTACTTTTTCACTGAAGCAATGATCAGCTGTCAGCTGGTCTGTTGGCTCTTGTTTCCTCTGTTCACACTCCAAGGTTAACCTTTGGGCGAGAGGGTGGATGAGGTCAGTATTTCTCCAGCTTTGGGGAATTCACCTCTGATTTTATTAAGCCCCTTCCTGGGCCCAGCAGGTCTTCATGCATCCAGAACCAAACTTATCGTGAAAAAATGGACCAGCATGTACCAGGGATATACACCTGGGTTGGCCAGGCACAGCCTCCTTCAGCGAGGGCAGACAAGGTGGCTCGGAGACAATAACACAGTGATTTTACTCAAAAGGGAAATTGTGCAGAGCAGAAGAGGCCACATACACCTTCTGCCTTCTGAGAGCCCTCCAGCAGAAGGACTGATTTACTCTCCATCCACTTTGTTGAGTGGGCACCAGCACAAAGGAGCCAATGGCCCCAGAGAGGGCAGTGGTTTGTATCTAACCCTGGATGGAACTGTGGGGAAAGTCAGTGACTGCTGAGCCTCTCCCTGCAGGCACTGAGCTGGAGATACATATATCCTAAGCTCACACATATCAAGTCATATCCTAAACTCACCCTCCCAGCATAAGTGTGAGAAGGATGTTTCCACTTCCCTCACCACACTTTCCCCTGCCTTCACATTGGACCCAAAGCTGCAGGTTCCCAACACCATGAAAGATTTCACCCTGACATTAAATGTTAGAAAGATGGAAAGATCACAGAATAAATGCCATAAATAAATCAAAACCCACTAAAAAGTATGAGATAAAATTGGAAATAGATATCAATGGTAGGGCAAAGGACAGGAAAGAGGAAGCCTCTTCTCTTCTGTACTGAGTGAATCACATGAGAGAAAATTACCACCTAAAATAGTTTACATAATGGAGTGATAGCCAGAACTATTGAATATCCAGGTCACTAAGGAAGATATTTGTTTGGAATAATGTAAAATTTAAGCACATTCATGACAGCACTGACACAATTTCCAGGGTGATGTTGTAGCACCTACATTTACACAAGCACAGAAAACATCTGAAGATGTTACACACGTGGTGTGTGTGTGTAAGAGAAGAGGGAATGACACAGTAAAAAGTTGTGCACTGATGGTGATCAGGCACAGCGTCACCAGGGAGGGGATTGTCCCACTCTGCTCTGCACTGGTACAGCCTCACCTTGAGTCCTGTCTGCTGGTTTTGGCACCACATTAAAAAAATCCCACAAATTAAGCTATTAGAGAGTGGCCAAAGGAGGGTCACAAAGGAGGGTGAAGTGTCTGAAGGGGAAGCAATATGAGGAGTGGCTGAGGTCTATCCAGCCTGGAGGAGACTGAGGGGAAGACTGTGGTCTTCAACATCCTCATGAGAGGAAGAGGAGGGGCAGGCACTGATTTCTTCTCTGTGGTGACCCATGGCAGGACTCAAGGGAATAGCATGAAGCTGTGCCAGGGGAGGTTTAGGTGAAAGATCAGGAAAAGGTTCTTCACCCAGAGGATGGTTGGGCACTAGAACAGAACCCAGAGAAGAAATCACAGCACCAAACCTGAAAGAGTTCAAGAAGCATTTGGATAACACTCTCAGGCACATGATGTGATTGTTGGGGTGTCCTGCACAGGGCCAGGAGTTGGACTTGATCCTGACAGATACTTCCCAACTCAGCATATTCTGAGGTTCTTTGCTTCTGTGATGTGGAGCGTATGAACTGTAATTTAATTTAGTATGTTCTCTGTGAGACTTCAAGCTCTAGTGTGACTGTAGTGATGAATGCCTTCCTTATTGTCTTTCTACTGCCATACTTAACTGAAATTCAATGGGATGCTTACACATTACCTTGAGAAACCCTCATTAAAATGAAACTAGGTGGGGAAATGTAAAAAAAATGTAAAGTTTGCTGGGGGTAAGTTTTGTCCACCTTCTTTTCAGGGAGCTGGAACTCAGAGCACTGGAATTTATTCCCAAGACAAAACAAAGGAATTGGATGTCATATTGCAACCCTTTAACTAAAAGTGATTTCAAACCTAAGGACTACTTTTTTTGCAGGAGGGAAGGTATTGCTTCCTTCAAAGTAGAATTAGCCAAGGAAAAAAAACAGTTGTGTAAAGAGGAGAGATTCAAGAGTATTCCAAAGAGGATCCAAAGAATAGCTATTACCCCAAATCAGAGACAGTTTAGAGAATAAAGACAAAAAGATTCATAACTACCAAAAAAAAAAAAAAAATCGAGGGAAGTAAGCCGAGGCATGTCTGTTTATTATTTTGTCTAGTTCTGTATCCTTCCTAATGAACTGGAGGATAATTGTATTTAGAAACCCATATACATCTTAGGCATCTGTTAACTTTCATCTGTCCTGTATTACTGAAGAGTAACATATAAATCCAGGATGCTGTGAGCTAGATATAAGGAATTCAGTGTGTTTAAATCACTGTGGTGTCTGGAAGCTTAGGACAGCCTAGGGGCCATTTAGCCCCATTTCATTAGCCCACCAGGGCTGAAACAATGAGCAAGAATAATAGGAGATATATACATATATAGTCACAGTAGTAACTGAGTTTGCAAATTGCATTAATCTTAAGTTCTTGGTCTCAAGGCAGAACTTTTTCATTTAAATTATATATTGAAATACAACTGCCCTGCCCCTCTCCCCTCCTCCAACCACCACCACCTCAGTTAATTAACAAAAGCCTCATACTGAAGAGTAAAGAATGGAGAGTTGAAAAAGTACACACATTTTGAGTTTTTTTTCCTCCCTTAGTTACCTCCTTTCTGCTTCATCAGAATTAGCTCTGAGTGTGGGAAATTTTGTGCAAAAGTCCCTCTGAGCTTTCTTGTTTCTGCTTCCTACAAAGAATTTCCTGCTGGTTTGTGACCCCACGTCCCCATCAATTACTCTTCTCAGCAATCTGAACTAGTTTAAAATCCTATCATATGTGTATTGATACCAAGGGGGATTCATCCACAGAGGAAGGGAATGTGGAGCTTTCTCGGAGGGTCACTCAATCACATCAGGTGTTTTTTGGTTCTTGTTTTTGGTTGTTTGGGTTTGCTTTTGGTTTTGCTTACTTAACTAGAAGCTTCTAACATTTGTCTTAGCCTCTGGGCTGTAAAAAGGAATTAAGAGGAGAGCTGGAGGGGCAATGCTCATCTGAGGCACTCGTACTGGAGCACACGATCATCAGTAGATCATCACTTTGCCACTCCTGCTAGAGCTGGCAGTGTTTGCATTACATTACAGTGTTTATGTTATTCCAGCATTCCCTGACCATCTCTAGCTCTGAAAGAGCACGCTGCCATTTTAGAGGTGTGAAACCACAAGCTGGAGGTATTTCAGGAAGGAGGCAGTTCTTACACATCCATCATCAACCATCTCCTCCAGATTGTCAGTCACTCTTAACTCACTTTGTGCTTTTAAAAACCCCACTCTTTACCACAGCAGCAAAATAACAAGGCCATCACCCCACCAATCTATTATTGAACACAAACTTGGATATAAAGACATACTGCAGTCTAATTAAAGCTGTGGGTGCCCCACTCCAGCAGTAATCAGGTGACATTCTGAGCTCAGGAGCCCAGGACATGACTGGGTGACTCAGCCTAGACCAAATAGTTAGCTAATGGCCAGTGCAGTTTGCATTTGTTTGATCTTTGATAAAGTGCTTCAGATCATTTTTCAATCACACAATGACAAGGCCATTCGAAGCCAAATCAAGTACTTTTTGTAATATGAGGCAGTGCAAATCTTGCAAGTAGATTAATTACTTTTGCTTTAGGAGAAGGAGAATATAACTACAGTAAAACTAGTTATGGCTGGAATGGAGAGGTCAAAGAAACGAAAAAGATAAAGCACTCTACTTTAATTATATTTTCCTGCAGTCAATGGCGCATTTTTATATCACTGTTCTAAGGTAACAGCAAGGAAGGGACATAATCCAGAGTACCAGAGACTTTAAAAGGAGGTGACACCATTAAATGAATTACAGTTTCAGTGGTGATGATATTTATTATTTTGGATTTGTAAAATGACAAAACATACTCCCATTTTTAATACGACAATAGAGTTTTGTGCACAAACCATCACATGAAATATTTCAAGAACCTCATTCCAGAAGTGCTAAATCTGCCTTCAACAGACAAGCAGTTGGGACAGTTTTCAAAGAGCAGTACTGAGACCACAGTTCAGAACACAGCACTAAGCTGATTTTAGAGCAAAAAACAACCATCACACCCCAAACATGCAGTTCAAATAGCAAATAGCCTCGAAGGAGAAAGGCCAATAATGTGTGGTGATGAATTCCAACTGTACTTGTCTCATGATAAGCTACATTCCCTCATTTCTGCAAGCTGAAAAAAGTCCCAATTATGTGAAATTCCTTCTATCAAATGTTCTTACAAGTTTTTTTTACGATTCTTGCTTAATTGTAGTTTTTCAGTAATAATAAAGAAAATGTTATTATTTCTGGAATGCACATGCTTTTCTTCTCTTTTTCATACTATCAAAAAATCCCAGAAGAACAAAAGAAAGTGCAATACTTTGGGGGAGTGATGAAGAAGGGAACTGCTTTGAAAAAGGCAGAAAAAGCTGTTTAAAAGATTATTTTTATATACGAGCTATGTAAAAATAAATACATAGAGCAGGGTAACCGATATTTTAGAGCTTTGTCAATAACAAAATAAAAGAAAACTACAATTACATCTATTTGCAAATAATAATTAACTGAAGCCAGTCTTTTTTATGCTTTAGGCTATTTTAATTTGGGATTATCTTTGAAATACATAAACAGGCAGAACCAGAAAGGCTATACTACCATCTCCTCACTGCAGTGTAAAAGGCTTACTTCAGAGCTATAATAAAAGAACCCATTTTTTATGGAAAAAATTTATCTACGTTTGGTAAAATGGATCTTCTTTTTAGTAGTAACCAAACATAACACTTACAAGCCTCTGTGTGTGTGTGGAGGGAATATTTCATATCATATATATTATGTCAGTTAAAACTGTTCAATCAATGAAAAAATAAAGCATTTCTCTACTTTTTTTTTAATTGCAGCATATGAAGTGTTAAGTGCATACTGGAAACACATCTTGTTTGCCTGTTTGCTTCAGCAGATGTGGCGGAGATAAGGAAAAGAGCGCAGAAGGATTAAAGACATCTATGCTGCCTCCCAAGGCCTTGTCTACCACTCTCATTAACAGCTTTGTTAAACTGGCTAAAAATGCTTTGGGAGCTTAATGGAAATGGCTTTTCATAATTATTCCTCTTCTCTAAACTTCCTCTTACTTGCAGTCAAAATAATTTGGAGTGAGAGGAGATCAGAGGTAAGTCATAGGTTAGGGATTATGAGATTACCAGGGCATCCGCAGGAGGGTATAATCCTCAACAGGACCCAGCGGGGGAGATTTCTCTGTTGTTGCTCTGTGTGACCACACTGAAGCCCTTTGGGGTCTCTCTCCTGATTGAGATCAGGCATTTCTGTAGATTCTATGAGACAACTGATTTTTTTCGTAGGACCCCAGCACTACGTGTCCACCTGACTAAAGAAAACAATGACAGCAATAAACAAATGACATGGGAAACAGAACACAAAAGCAGGAAGTCCTGTTTGTGTGTGTGTGTGTGTGTGTGTGTGTGTGTGCAATGACTGTGCCTGTAATGTCAGATGAATTTACGTGCTTTTGGACATGACAAAGTCTCCTTACCTTATCTATTTCTATTCTATGCAGAAATTAGATACTATTGACTTAGCTTTACTTTGCATATAGCTCCCAGACTGATTAGACTCATAAAATTTACCAACCACAGACTATCAGCAATAGAACAAATTTTGTGAGTCATAGTTAAAAATACCATGGTTTCAAACTCAAATACAGGACACAACAACCAGATGATGTGTAAAGAACACTTCTGTATGACAGGCTCCTTCCATTGCCGCTTCACTAGCTGTTTTTTCTGCAGCTCAGCAATACAAATTTGCCCTAAATGGGCGCCCTGAGAATACCCCTTCCTTACAAAGGACAATGGACAGGCTGGAACATAATCAGGGTGGCTGAGATGAGACTGGGTGATTCAGGAAGAAACAGCTGCTTAGCTGACATTCAGCCCAGTCATCGTATATTTGGTATAAAGGTCCCCAAATTTGTTTTAAGAAAGCTTGCTTGGGTGCAGGATCAGCCCTAACATATAGTTCCCTGGCATGCTTAACACTCGAAAACTCTAAAAGAAACAAGAAATTATCTGGAATTCTGAAGGAGAAGGTTAAGGTCCTTGGCATACACATTTGTAACAAACTATGATATGTCCCATCTTGATGTCTGATGACACTAAGTATTATCTTGGATCGTGCAATACAGCAGAACCAGATGGGATGTGTCACTGAAAGTACATTGTAAAAAGCAAACAAAGAGGCTTGGAAAAGGGGAGAAAATATGCAGGATATGACCAACATCCATAGTTCTGCATTCTTGCATAATCCTCAGATGCTGAAATATAAAAGAGAAAAATAAAAAACAAAATTATACATTTATATAATACATCTTTACTGTAGAAAGTGTAAGACATCAGGCAACCCACAACTACATTGATGCATCAAAGCTATCCAGGTTTCAGAATGTGTATCCCTCTCAACAATGGCTGGTCTGGAGAGTGACACCATCCAAAGTTCCTTCCTTATCATCATTAACACCTCTTAACTTCTTGTGCATGAGAAATGAAAAAACATTGCTCATGTTGTAATTTTATTTACCCCAAGGCCTCACTGTGCAGATTGTCCTGAAATCCTCATCAAGCAGTGACAGACTTATAAGAGACCAAATCCTCCAGAATTTCTTGGGGGATACAAAACACATTGCCTGCTGATAGTCTCTTTGCTTTTTAGTCACATAATGCCTTTTCTGCCCTCTATTTTTCCCTCTTGTTTTTGACCCACACTTGTATTTTGCTATCATAAAGCTGTTACTTTCCCATGTCCATATCTCCTAATATTCTTCAGGAACAAATAGAATTTTGCAAGACTTGTACAAACTGTGATAAAAACAATATTAGTTTTCACATAGGAGTTAAGGGAATTTTCTGCATCAGATCCAAGCTTTATTGGAGAAAAAGGGCTAATGGTCTTAGATTTTTTTGTTTTGGTCATAAATAATTGAATGCTTTTACTGTATTTTCTCTGAACTCCTAAACTGGTGTTTATCTTTGTTGTTCAGATTAACTATCTAAAAATAAAGCAATTCTCAGTGGATTAATGAAATCAACACATTAAATGAAATGTACAGACCACGGTATGTGTTATTTTGTTTTTTTTAAACTGGTGGAAGGCTTTACAAAGGCTTCTGCTGGTTTCCATTCCACACAGCACCAGCAATTAACATGCAGGTGGACTGTAAACTCTTCAAGACCAAGATGTCCTGCTTCTATGTGGCTACAAACTGACCATGACCCTCAGTCTTCATTTGGGTCCTGTTCCAAACCAGACCAGGAGTCTGGAGACAGACTGAACAATTCAAACTCCTGCATGACTTGATTTATCAGAGAGCATTTGCTTTGGGAGTTGACACCCTCACTTTTTGCATTTGGAAATAATTCTTGATATTGGTACAGAGTCATCTGTTTCCATATAACATCATTCACTTTATGGGATCTGACAAATCTCTGTTGAATTTCCACAGATTTGCTCTGAATTTACACACATGATGAGAAAGGCTGTGATAGTATGTATAAATATCTGTATGTACAAGTCTTCATTACTGAGTAAAAACCAGCTGAAAGGTGATACTGTTTCAATTTGATAAAAAATTCTAATGATTACTCCAAGTGCAGCAATTTCTGAGGAAGTGATCATTTGACTACATTCAAGAAAACAACTCTGAAGATTATCTCTAACTACTGTCTGTATTGAGTCATATTTTAGAGCAAAATCATCAGGTAGACTGTAGTGAGGGTAGTGTAGACAGAGACAACTGGTCTTAATCAAGACACCTTACTATAACATAAAGAAGCAGAACCATCAGACATCTTTTACAAAATATATAAAAATGATTGCATTGAAATTATATAAATGGATTCACCTTACTGAATATATACTTCAAAATGTTTTCAGTGCTTTTCTGCTAATGGACGTTTTTCTCAGACCTCTACTCTCATTGAAGCCATACTAAATTTGTTGTCCTTGATTAAAAGCATTTGTATAGTCTAATTTTAAAAAACTTTTAAGTTTTCATCTTCTTTCATGGGGAACATCTCCCTCAGCCATATTCACGCTCACTTGCTTCAGCCATGTTGTTGTAAGGCAAAGCTGAAACAGCCTTCACATGACCTGTGAAGGACATGGGTCTCTTCTCCATGGGCCCTTCCAGAGCTAGATTCTGCCACTCAACTTAATGTTATCTCCTTTAAGGGGTTTTTAGAAACCACTCTGTAAAGTATCTTTTTACTAAAGTCTACTCTTCAAAACAAAAACAAAGTGAAAAGGATTGCTCAAAAGTTAATGCAAACCATATTTCCACATTTTTGCTGAGACCAGCCATTTCCTCAGAAGTAAAGTTCTGCAATTTCCTCTATCTTCAATCTCCCTTCTTTCTGGAGGAACAGTTTCCCCTGTGAAAAAATGAATTATTTGGCTCAATTTTATCATCAGGTGAAATTTTTCAAAGTTGAATCTCCAGATCCAACCCCTAAGGAAATAATTTACAAGTGAATGAAAAAGTACAGATAAAGATGAGCCCGAATTGCTAAAATAGTCACTTCATCCCATACATGCAATTGTCTTTTCTTTGTGTCCCAGATTATATAGAATTTTGTTCGAATTATGTTCTCATGACCTTGGAGAGCCAAAGTCCAACACAACTCATTAGCAGTCCTGCAAGATTCACCCCTAACACAACCATTCCCAGGGAAGTGGCAGAACAAAGGTCTGGGAGAAAATTAGGTTTCAATTTTCTCTCCACAACATTCTGTGGCTGATCCTTCCCTGTATCTCACTCCCCTTTCTTCCTCCTGTCTGCTGATCTGGCAATTTCTGAATATTAGCTCTAAAGCTAAATGCTCAGTGTATTTGGAGAGGGGAAAAATATGAGCTTGTCTGTATTAGATGGAAGGGAAAAAAATATATCAGGTGTACGACCCCACACCTCCCCAGAAACAAACGCACAGAAATGAAGAACAGCCAGCCCCCATCCCCTACAAACAAACAGCTGAGTGAGCTTCAAGCTGACCCAGTCAGATTCCTTGTTTTATCAATAAATTGCATTATCTCTGCCTTGATTATTTCCACTACAGAGGGTATCTGCAAGGTTATCAAGACCCAAGTGACTTAATAAGATCACAAAGAGCTACAGCTGACAATTGTTTTCTGACAGGTTTATGTCCACAACTGATGCATCTTTAAAGAGTTTGATTTTTCGCAGACAAGTCTAAGCAGAAACACATGCAGTGCCTTACCACGATGGAGTCTGGGCTGGTGTGGGGGAGAGGCAGAGGGGGAGGTGGCACTGATCTGAAGCAGGGAAACCCCTTCTTGTCACTCAGCCTTGAGAACTTCTTCGTGCCTCGTTAAATACACTGATAAATGCATTTCTCAGCTAAGCTCCAACTCCTCTTCCAAGATGATAACTGCCTGTTAGGAGATTTTACTTTACAGATTGCCCCATAGCCAAGAGAAATTTGATTTCTGAACCTACACAAAAGGCTCGCTGTGCTTTGTGGGTGTATTGATCTGACCGCACTACAGCAGCTGTGAGCTCAAATGTCTGTGCTGCCGGCATAATCAGAAACACGCTACATGCAGGATGCAGCAAGCTTCAAGAGCTTCACAAGCCAGACAGGGGACCTGTCAATTCCTTTCATTGCTAACAGCAGGGTAAAGGACGAGTGTATATGGGGAACTATCGATGCTATTGCAAAAAAGAGAGGAGGGAATGACAAAAGAAAATTAAAAAGCGCTCGAAAAGCACTGGGAGATACAAAAGCACCTGATTATTCACCTGCCAAACAGATGTGTTAGCTTTACAGTACTTAAACAAATCCAATATACAGCCCAATTACATACGGTCTGAAAAACAAAATCCCTGCTTCAAAACCTGTCTGGGTGACATCATTGTTCTGTGTTTACCTTTCTCATATTTTCCAGCAGTCCTGAAGCCCTCCTGTGCTGAGCAAAGCTTTTTATGGTAGGAAGGAATCTGCTTTGTTATTCTTAATGTTTTCCAGGCATCTTTCATCATAATAGAGCATCATATTTTTGGCTTGTGCATATATTTATACATTATTTTTATCTTGATTTCAGTACATACACATTCTCTCCTAATGGATTTCTGGTAAATGTATGAGCTGACTTTCCACAGCTCGCGTCTTGCTATAATACTTGTACCTGACATTTTCTGAAATTATGGGGTTTGTTCAGGCAATAGCACAGTGCACAAAAGAAATGTAATAGCGGTGGTTTATAGCATGTGGATTTGGCTTTGAGGTTAGTGAGTAAGTCATTAACATATGGTCTATTCTTGCAAATGCTCACACAGAGAGCGCCTTCAGGGTGCGAGGAAGCACAATGAACCGGGAGCACTTCCTCCGCATGACTTTGCAGAATGCCTCTCAGTTTTCATTCCCAGAGACACACCATGGTGGTAGAAGCTGAAAACCTGTCTGTTCTGGTCAGGGTGAACGCTGCTGGAACAATGAAGTGTGCTTTTTTTTGTTGTTCCTTATGCTTGTTATTTGTGAATCATATTAAAAGTACAGCAATCTCAGTTCTTCTTTCTCCTGTAGCATGTGAGTTCGCTGAGTGTTCACTAAGAAGGCTTTGTTAGGTAACTGCCCCCACTACACTGTCATAGCGCTTAGAATCAAACAGGCTTTTAAAGCAGCTTTTGTTTGTCTTTCTTTGCGCAGTTAAATGTAGAAACTACTTTGGTAATTTTTAATTAATGAAAAGGAAGGTTCTGACAAAGATTAAATTTAAACAGCAAGTGGCCCTGACCACAGTGGTAACATCTGGAAACCAGCAATTATCTTTCTTGGTAGCTGTGCAATTACAGAATGTACCTACAAGTGAAAATCCTCAGTAATGCATTATTCTTCTCCAGTGGCTCTGCTAGGGAAAGCATCCATTAACAGGAAGACTGGATCTTATTCATCCATCAAGATGAATCAGACCAAACTGTGTACTAGATATGTATCATTCCAGCATCCTTGCTTTGGTATTCAAGAATTTACAAATGTGGATTGAGCATTTTATAGAGATAGGTACATTCACCACACACCTAAATATACCATCCACATGTCCATGGAATAGCCTGTATTCACTCTGAGAGGTATGAGTAATTTTAAAAAGCATTTTCAAGAGTTAAATAAAGTTTCAAAATTGTAGCTGTCAGCCACAGAGCTCTTTTGAGCTAACAGAAATTTCTCACATAAGTTGCAGAGCCCACAAACCCAAGTCACCAGACCTTTCTGTTCTCTAGCACTCAGCTGGAGAATATGACCAATATTAAACACTCATTCTTTAAAGAGTAAGGCAATGGAGAAAGCTCGTGAATTCTGGGAGTCCTTGCTCAGGAACCACCACATTTAGAAGTGATTTGGATATCTCTGAACATACCATGTGCCTTCATTTTAATTCTTTTTCATCTCAGAATTTTGCTATAACAATATCAGTTTTTCCAATCAAGAGCTAGAAAAGGGTGGCAAAGCCATGAGATTTCTTCATTCCTTTTGTAACAAAGAACTCATAACCTACAGCAGGCTGGGTTCCTGCAAAGAGGAACCTGTATGCATTCATCAACTCAGTGTGGAAGTCAGACCCTTGCTGCAGGAGACATTAAAAATACAGATAACCTTGTTCCCATTCCTAGTTCTCCTTTACTTCCACTAATGGAAAAGTAGCATTAGCTACAGAAAAAATCCTCTCTTGCTCTACACGATCCTCACTCATGTCTGTACTAATCTAGACTTTGGTCAGAGACAATGGATGCAATACCTCTTATTGCAAAATCTGTGAAGCACTAGTTCAGAGTCGGGCACGGTTGAGCTGTTGACATGCAGAAAAATGACACTGCAATGTCTCCTCTCTCATGGCACTGGCTTACAAGCAGCTCTGGGCTCAGTAAATGGGGAGACTGTGCCAGCCCTCTTTGCTGCTTCTTCCTGCCTCTGATAAGCCTGAACCAATGCAGTTGCAGTAGCTACCTACTCACCTACATTGCTTCATTTGTCTCTTTTCCTTTTCTGTGACTCTCACTGCCTTTCATCTCTCACCACATTTTGAGATCACTAGGTCATTGAGAGGATTGATATTTATTTTGTGTTCATAACATCCATTTTGTGAAGTGTTAAATGGCATCTGTAGGCACTTTGAAAAAACAAGCAAGCAATATAATGCCTTTTGAGCAATTACTGTGGCAGTGTTAAGATGTATTTGACCAATTGATCAAAATGATGCTTACAGAGCAAATGAAATTCACTCTGCAATGTGAGGGGTGGTAAATCAAAGTAAGAGGAGATAAATATTTCAACTTAGCTAATCTTACTGACTCAAAAATATTTAAGACTGCTCAGCTCATAGTACAATTGCTGGAAATTATTCATGTTGCTTTCTATCTCTTCTCCAGTGTTTTTGCTACTGAAGTGGGTTGAGAGCAGCCCTGAGAAGAAGGACAAGGGGTTGTTGGTTGATGAAAAGCTCAACATCAGGCAACTATGTGTGGTTGCAGCCCAGGAAGCCAAAAACGTCCTGCGCTGTATCGAAAGCAATGTGGCCAGCAGGTCAGGGGAGGTGGCTCTGCACATCTACTCTGCTCTTATGACACCCTGCCTGGGGTGCTGCTTCAGTTCTGGGGTTGCTGACCTGGACATGCTGGACTGAGTCCAGAGGAGGGCCACAGAGATGCTCAGAGGGCTGGAACACCTCTCCTATGAGATCAGCCTGAGAGAGTTTGGGTTGTTCAGCCTGAAGAAGAGAATGCTCTGGGGATACCTCATAGCAGCCATCAAATTCCTCAAGGGGTTTTTTTAATAAAAGAAATAAAGAGAGACTTTTTACTAAGGCCTGTAGTGACAGGACAAGGGGTAACAGTGATAAACTGAAAGGAGGTAGACTTAGATGAGATATTAGGTAGAATTTCTTTACAATAAGGATGGAGAGACACAGGAACAGATTGCCCAGAGAAATTGTGGGCGCCCCCATCTCTGGAAGTGTTAAAGGCCAGGTTAGATGGAACTTTCAGCAAACTGGTTCAGTTAAAGGTATCCTGCCAATGGCAGGGGGATTGGAATTAGGTGATCTCCAAGGTCCCCTCCAATTCACACCATTTTATGAGTCTGTGATTGTGTGAAATATCACTGATCACAGTGCAGCCTGCAAGAAAGTAGGCTCAGTCACGTTGTGCTGGTATGCAGACTTCTTACTGTGTTTGGGAATTAAAACATATAATGACCAGACTCATCTTAATAACAACATGCCTTTAAGTATAATAAATACATTGAAGACCTGACCAAGATCTGGAACTCAGCTCTAATATTTAAGGAAGAAGTGGGTAAGCCATTTTAAATTTTGAAATCATTAAGATCTTTCTTTTCATTGAGAAATAGAATGCCTTTTTTTCATGTTAATTACTTAAAGAAATTGGGATTGCTTTTTGTGGTTGTTTAATTTGATAGTATCAGGAAAAAGTTGCATTTGGGACAATGTAAACTGGGAAAATTCACAAGTGTGTCCTATCTGTGTGTCCAATTTCCTATCTGTGAAGGCAGCTGTAGCAAGAGAATGTTTTTTGACTACAACACAGGTTTGGCATCCGTATTTCCTAATACTTCAAGCAACTAGACCTAAAACATCACCTGAGAGAACATTGTGACTGGCTACCTTTATGCCAATGGCTTCAAATATGTAAAAAAAATTAAAAACATTGATGAGCAAACTTCTCTATTTTTCTATGACTACTCAAAAATACATAAATGTGGGGACAGTGAAAAGGATGTATCCATCAATATTTCAAGTGATATCTTTAGCATATACATTCAATAGAGTGAAGTGACTGTCCACTCAGTGGACCTGCTCTAAATCTTGTACTGCAGTGATCTACACAAACACAGTCTAAAAGCAGAGTCTGTAGTCATCACCCTTTTAAATGACAGGCATTCAGAGAGAGAGAGAGAGATAGGACATTCATTCTGTAGTCTGCACAAAGCACTTCAAAAAGGTAGAAATATTTATTTGATTCACTAGGATTTAAATGCTTTTCCAGAAGAACAGTTTCCAATTACTACTCTCAGTTTGCAGAAATGGGACTGTCATTCAGGGTTTGCCTCTGATTTCAACTGAATCTGCAACAGTGATCAGGAAGTAAAAGGCTTCTAGTGAAAACACGGATATCCTTGGCTAGCCAGTTGCCCTACAGACCTTGTGATAGTTTTATATCTGGTTGTTGCTATCTAGATGGTTTTTTATTCATATGTCAGCATCTGTTATGTTCCCACACAAGCACACATTAAACTCCTCTTCCTACAATACTTAAGTAAAATCTCTTGCCTTTTAGAGCTTTATTAGTGTTGCAGCTCAGATACACACAAAATATCAGGTGAAGCTGAAGTCCTAGGCAGTATTTACCAAGGTCTTCCAGGTCAGCAGAATTCAGACCTTCTTTTCCTTTGCCAAATTTAGGATCTGGTCACAATGGTTCATAACCAATTGCTACTCATCAATTAAGTCATACTTTTTAGGTAATGGTGGTTGATATGAATGGATTTAATCTAAATTCTGCCCTTTGGCGTTATCCCTGAAGACTTCAGTAAGAACTTCACAGACCTATTAGTTAACAGCACACTCATGGCTTTTTAATATAATTTTGGCTTATTAATTAATGAACCTTGTAAATCACATTCAATATAGTGATGAGGTGGCCTCAAATCAAATAAGTATGAAGGTCAAGGAAAGAAGGTGAATAAAGTCCAGGGTTTTGTATCCTTTGGCTTTATATGCTTTCTCTTATCCTTTGACATACCTGACTATTTCATACAGCCAGCACTGGCAGGGATGTCTTTCAGCATGGAAAAAGCTAGGAATCAGCTACGAATCTCTCCCTAGCTCAGAGAACAGCTAAGAATGAGTCCTGGAGCAACCTGCAGAAATGTCATTATAAGAAACCACCTTTTTCTTCTTTCCAGATTGCAAAGTATTGCAAAGTGTATGTGACTACTTGGGCTTGGAGGAAATCCAGAAGAACTCTCCTAGTGTTATTTACTCAGCATAGGGCTGACAGCCTAAGAAAGAACATGGAGTTGGAGACATTGTACTCTTCAGTCATATAAAACAAAACAAAAAGCCCATAAACATCTGTTTCAAAAGGGAATAGCATCCTCACTGCAGTATTGCAGGAGACTCTAACTAACACATCTACCCAGGCAAGCCACTAGTGAGCACAGGCTAAAAGATGGAAACTAAAAATAAAGCCATAGGAGGAAAAAAGAAAGGAAAGGGAAAAAAGCCCAGAGAAATTAAGAACAGATTGTGGATTATCAGACAAATTATGACAAGGGCTGTTAGGATGATCACAAGAAATCATACAGCACAAGAAACGGAGCTCTGAAGAGATCTCCTGGTGGAGGGTAGCTCCAAGAAGGTCTGTCCTTCATTCCACAAGAGGAAGGCAGCTGTGCTGCAAGGGGGGCTGGCTGCTAGCTCCCAAAAGAGCTGCTAGCTCCTCTCCTGCTCGAGGCTGCCTGCACCCTGGTGCTCCTTTGGACTGAAAGATTTCTTGTGATGGGAACAAATTGTGAAGCCAAAAATGGAACATTAACAGTAGTGTGCAAAATGGGAATACCTGCACCAGTCCCAGGCAAAGGTAAGCCATAGCAGACAGAAGCAGGAATGTTGGCTGCTCTTGTGTCAACATTTGTTTTCCCTGAATGCATCATCTAACAAATATTTTCCTGGAGTCTAGCTGTTACTTTGTTCTGTCTGGGCACCTTCAGAGCACACAAGTGCAGCTGCTGAGTGTGACTCAGAGCTGCCAACATGATCCACATCAGCACCAAGAAACTTCAGCAGAGGCCATGGGAGGGAGGGTCATACCACGTGAGTGAAAACCCCAGCAAGGCCATAAATTCCAGGGAGCTCAGGGCACACCTGAGATATCACTAGGACAAGCCTATATGTATTGAAAGATTCTCTCCTTAGTACCAAGCCATTCATAGGGTTATTTCACCAGGATAAAAACATCTCAGCTTTTCTTCCCTTTTACTGAGGTTTTGGTTTGTGGGTGGTTTGTAGTTTTTTTGGAGAGCAGTGATGGTTGAATAACTGGACTGGTAGCAAAAGCTCCAAGTTCCTACACTGTCTTTGCCAGGTTGTATGGCTGACAGCACGTCATTTCACTTTTTGTCTCTGTTTTCTGCTAGTATATGAAGATAACAATAGTCCAAGTGGTTTTGAGAGACTAAATTCACTAATATCCTAAGCCAAAGCCCATTGAAGTCGATGGAAGAGCTCTCAATTACCTTGAAGGGCTTCACGCCAGACCTTGCTTATTCAGTCTTAAAAGAAGCATTTGAAAACCCTTCAAACGGTGCCATATGGATGCAAAGATATTGGTGATTACAGGACTTCAGAATAAACTTTTCAACTGATAAAAGTACATATGAATAATACTTTTTGAAGACCCATTTTTAGTGAAATTACTTATTTGGAAAAAAATATAAAATAAATACTGCCAATACTCATGATTGTCTCCAGTAGTCTATAAGACAAAGCATTTCTTCTGTTAGTCCTTTCAATTTGCAAAAAGCCCACAGGTTTGGACAGATCTGAAGGCAATGTAGTCATGTACAAAAGCTGTCATTCTTCACTAATTTATGGCCAGGCTTTGCAAACCTTTGTGACAGGCTTCAGTTGATTGACAGCTTGTGGGCCAGAGACACACAACCAGGTTTTAAAGCTCCAAGACCGACCTAATTTTCTCTAATAAGATTAGATTTCTCTATATAGGATTGCCCTATGAATAGAAGGCCATCGTTTATAGTGGCCTATCCACTGTTACACTCTACAGAGGCTGACAGACTTTTCTGTAGCTCTGGACCATGGTCAACAATCACTGAGATCTGTTGGGAGACTTCGTAGTTACCAGGATCAATCTGATGTCAGGGTCTTCTCTGCCTCTGGGGAACTTGGTGGAGAGGCTCAGCAATCAACAGGAGTGCCACAGAGAGAAAGCACCAGTGCTGGCAGGGATGGTGGTGACTGACCCTATTCAGTTGCCGTGAGAGCAGGGAAACCCCACAGAATAGGTAGTTTATGTTGAAGGAAACAGAGAGGAGAAAGGAGGAAGTTGCCATTTTAAAAGCACTTGGAAATGGCTAAAGTTAAAATCTTGAACTATATTTTTTAAATAATTTTCAGATTAAAGCAATTCAATTGCTGACACTGAACTCATTTGGATGCAATCATATTTTTCACGTCAGTTGCAGACCATAATGAAAAACTTAAGTCAAACGTTTAAATGTTTTCTATAAAAAGGTGTCCTGTTTCTTCACTATGTGGCAATCCTTACCTCACTGTTATTAGAAATCTTCAATATCTGCCTGAAAAGGTTTTAAAACATCAGAACAGAGCACTTGCAGTTGAAGTTAAACATATTATTCAAAACAGCTCACTCGTTCCTCTGTATTTCCAAAGTGATCAACAAAAACACACACCATTATTCATCCAGTCCTAACAAAATAATTGCTTAGCAGAGATGTGCTCAAGACTTTGGAGTCCCCAACAGTTGCAGAGCATAGAAAGAGAGAAAGTGGGAAAGATAAGGTAGCAGGGGAACTCTAACCCAATAACCCAGACATTTTGCAGGCAGTAAATTCTGAAGTATTATCATAGTAATTG
Organism: Sylvia atricapilla; assembly: GCF_009819655.1. Taxonomy (NCBI): domain Eukaryota; kingdom Metazoa; phylum Chordata; class Aves; order Passeriformes; family Sylviidae; genus Sylvia; species Sylvia atricapilla. Next base: position 97,316,752 of record NC_089141.1, read on the forward strand.
ACATCACAAATGCTCCAAACTGAATATATTGATTGCCAAGGTCAGCATTTTAGGCAGCAAAAGCAGACAGCCTCATCCATTAGCCCTGAAATATTGATTTCAATCAGGAAAATAGAAACCAGAAAAAGAAAAATACTCAAGCAATAAAATGATCTTTCTCTATCTTTGTCTCCCAGACAAGGGAACAGACATGCTATTCAGAATATATCAGTATTTATAGGATTGCTGAAGACCCATATGGATTTCCCGTTCCTCAGCCTATTAAACATGCATTTGTACTTAAAATGGCCAAAAAATATCACTTCAACTGTGAAACAAGATAACAGACAAGAGTATAGCTTTGGCTTTACCTTGCTTGATAGAGAAGGATGGATCTCAAAACTGCAAGTTTTCTTCTCAAGATAATTAGAGAAGGTACAAAGTGTTTTTCAAATGAAACCTCGTATGTGCCAAACGCTTAATTACATAGCAAACACTAACCACTAAGGAAGTCTCCTAAGGCTAGAAACTCCTGTTAAAATTACTTTCTCAATGATTATTGCTTCAGCTTTTTAAGTGGTATTACTTAAAATGAAAAACAGTGAAGTTAAACACAAATAATTAGATTTTATAAACTTGGACATAAGTAAAAAAAATTACCCAAACACTTAAACAATTCACGGTATGTAATTTTTTTAAGACAAAAATAACAGTAAATGCCTTTCTGGCTAGATGTGTGACTAAATGTTGTTCAGTGTTACCCATACCTTTGGGTGAAACCATGTTGTAGAAAGATGCTTTATGATGATGACTTTAATTATTTTTTAAACCCATATGTAGAATGGAAAAGTATGCAAAATTCTGAAAAAAAAAAAAAAAAAAAAAAAAAAAAAAAAGGCAAAATAACTGACTTCCATGAGCATGATTTTTTTTAAAATAAGTTTCCATGTTCCCTACTAGAAATACAAAATACTCATTTTTTTCTTCTTTTCTGTCACATGACAAATTTTCAGTAGGAATCTAGTGAGGCTAGAATGAAGCTGAGAAAATTGACTGCTATGTGCATATGGGTTTAGTGGCCAAAGGCAGGGGGACAAAGTACACCATGAGCACTTAAGAAGCTGCGCCTGCACAAACAGAGCCATGCAGCAAGAGCTGCAGCAGTCATTGCTACAGCAAGCAGCGCACAACTGAAAGTGATGGTTTTATCCCAGGAAACTTGAAGCACATAGCAAAATACAGCACAGCTGGAAGAGAAATTGCTGCCTTTCAGCTCAAGGGCACAGTAAGAAAAGGTAGCATAATAAGTAGCTAAATAAAGTAACACTGAGACTGACTTGACTATTTTTGGTCCCAGCATTTATGTCTGTCAACTATCTGCTGGAACCAGAACAATATACACAATGCATGTTTTCTTTTTACTCAGTTCCAGTCACAAAATTAGTCCTGCTTCAACATGCTTCTGTACTGTTGCATTATATCTTGGAATCTTTAGTTCTAATAAGTCTTAAATCTTTGTTGTCTCTTTCTTCCTGTAAATTTCCACTAGTCTTAGTAGACTACACATGCACAATGCAGATATAGCTCTTTCCTAGAGAAGAACACAACAACTCAGTATGATCACAACTTGGACAGCAGCAGAGGGAGGAAATTTCTGCCAAGAACACCAGGAAAAAGCACCATGGGAACCATTAGGTTTACGCAGAGGAAAAACACGCCGTTAATGCGAATGACCAGTGCAATAAAACACTGAAACATATTCCTTTATCAGTTTGTTCCCTTGGGAAAGTGAAGCAGTGAAGTCACTCACTTAGACTTGTATAAGCTGTTCTAAGGCTCCCAGTCTATCTGAATCTGTCTTAAGAAATTACTTGTTTGGAAAGAGCGAGAGAGAGAGGGAGGGAGGGAGGAAAAGGGGAAAAGCAGGGAAAGTAGAGGAGACAACTAAATCCTGTTTTTTTCAGAGGGTATCAAACTTCAACATAATGGTGTAAATAGAATAAATTACAGAAGCTGAGTATGAGGATAGGCACAAACAGCTCAGTGTCTGCTCTACCTGTGCTCCAAAGGAGCCAGGTGCAAAGCAGATGTGGTCTGCATAGTCCCAATGCCCACATACAGCTAGCTGAGAGCAGAGGTGGAAAAACTACACTCATTGATGATGTTCCAACGCCCAGAGGCAGCTGGCAGCAAGCTGCAATGCCTGCTGCAGACATGGACAGAGCAGGGAAGCTTTAGTCTGAGCCACAAACATAATTGACCCCATCCATTCTGAGGGCCAGGGCTCACCTGCTGTCCCTGGACACCAGTGCCCATATTATCAGAATAAGACCTCAAGGTGCTGAGACCCAGGGGCCTGCCACCAAAGGGCTGAAGCAAGAGGACAGACACGCCCCTCTAACATAGGGCAAGAAAACTCCTCCCTCCCATGGACCTTTGCAACTCTATGTTAATATCTTGTAGGCTTTGCTATTTCATTGGTTCAGTAAGTTGATACCACCCCAGTTCAGCCCCTGTTTGCAATATGTACCTTCGCCAGAATGTTCTTCCCTCCCTTAATCCCCATTGGCCCAGTTTTACTGTATAGCTCCACCCCTCTTACCCCATTGGCTCTCCCAACTCTTAGCCACTCCCCTGCACCACTTTGCCCTATTGGCCCTTGGCCCTCAGGTCCGCCCCTTTTCCCCATATTTAACCCTGTGCCCTGAGCCCAATCCTGTTCTCATCCCATCCTTGCATGCTGCGCCCTGTTCCTGGTCTGCAGTAAAGCAGCATTTGGAGCCCAGATGAGGACCCATCCCTCTGCCTCTATCATCTGCTATCTGCTGCAGTGTGCCCCAGGCCCCAAAGGCACAGGTTGCTCCCAAGGCCTCGTTGCAGCACACTGCAACATAAAGGGGTGGGAAATGATTAAAACCTTTAATTTCAACAGTTTTTACAACAGGTTTTTCCATAGAAAAGATGTTTTTCTCTGGTCTTCAGCATTCACAGCCTATCCACTGGCTCTCAGCAGCAAATCAACTACCTACTGCTCTGGTTAAATTGACCGTGGAATAATGGCAATTTTTCAAAAGTGATTTTTAAGAAAGAACTTGAAAATAAAGAGTGATGGATCAGTAACGAAAGCAGGGTGACTACCTTACAAGATTCATCCCTAATGTGAGCAAACTAAAAGGTGCAATAGAAAACTGGGTAACCACTATAGCTGGCCTATATGTTAAATTCAAAAAAGAAGCCCCTCAATATGCAATACTACAGCTATTTGTATTATGTAATCTCTATTATGCATTGATTTCCAGCAGAACTGGTAGGACTCAGTACAAAGAAATCAGGCCTGCTTCTTGCACATAGGGTCAGCAGTTTCTGTTTTCTCTACAATTCTCTTAAATTAGATAAAGATATTGTTGTTTAAAGCTATTAGACAAAGTTATTGTTGTTTCCAATTCTATCGTCTCTGTCATGGGCCAAATTGTCCTGTGAAAATCATTCATTCTGCTCTCGCTCCATTTTTACAGGAGACACTCAGGTGACTTTACTTACACTTTCCAAATATATGTCTTTATAGAGGAGAGCAAAATTTCATCCACTGTATAGAAATTCCAGTTAACAACAGACAGAATCTGGCTGCCCTCTTTTATTAAAATCTCTGTCAAACATCAAGTTTAGCAGTGCACTATGGGTGGAAAAAATCTTGCAAGGCAATTTATAAGTTCTTCTTTGTCTTCAGAAAAAAACTTTAAGAGATTTTAACCATTTTCTTATTTCTCAGAGAGTCAGTTTAGACAAATATAGACATTAGCAGTATTTGCAAGGGAGACAAGTAACCAGTGATTAAACAGTTAATGCCTTTAAATTTAAGGGATTTTCTTCAACATGAGAGAGCATTCACTTCTCTGGAGGAATTGGCTTAAAGAGAAAGCTCAACTTTATCAACATTGTTAATATTTTCTACCTCTGACTGTAAGGTAAGGAGAATTAGTGAAATCCATAGCCTAATTTCACTGGGTATGTATTACCTACATTTTCAAGGACAGAAATATAAAACTTGATTCTTTTTCTGCACATCCCAGCAGGCTGAAAACCCTGGAAATATCATCTCTACTATCCACCACATTCCTGGCTTGTTGAAGGCCAGGGCTGGTTGAAGAGGGCTCTTTTGCCATCTTACTCTCACATCCTGCTCTAAACCAAATGCTATCCAGCAACATAAAACTCTTCTGTACAGAAAAAAGAAAAAAAAAAAAAAAAAAAAAAGTAGGAGGGAAATTCGTTGAAGAAGAATGAATGACAAATATTGGAACTGAATGAAATCCAAGTCTAACACACAATCTACGTAGCTACAGGTTGATCTCCTCCTATGGTGGACTTGGAAGAACAAACAGCCTTTGAGAAACACTCCTGTGGAGATTCAAGGACGCCTGAGGAATATACAAGTACTGGAGGAAAGAGCTGAGCAGAAAGCACTCCTAGTAACCACAGATTTAGCTCTTCAGATGTACAAATAAGAACAAAACATTCTAGGCTGGGCTCCTGCCAGGTAAAAGAGAGATTTTTCTATCATGTTTTTCCCAGAGCTAGATTTTTATGTCAGCAGTCATGTATGACTCTCTAGATAATGCTAATAGATAGTCTATAATCCTCTATAGATATTAGGATATGTCTGTTCTTTTGACAATCATTATGAACATTGGCTTTTTTTGCTTCTGGTTTAGGAAAATGCTAAGCACATATTGAAAAAATAACTTGGGAAACAAGGTATTTTTTCAGACATAAAACCACAAACATACATGACTCAAATCCAAACACATTTACACCAGTCACTATATTGATATGGGTATTGATTCCTAAACTCTTATTCCCTAGACCAGACTGTTGAGGCTAAAGAGACTATGTGGGGAAACTTTAACCCAAATCCTTTAAATGACCAGCTAAGGCTGTGGCAGCACCTAAACAAAAATTTAATCATAACCATGCTGTTATTCATGGAAAACAGACAGTCCTGTGCTGCCATTAAACATGGAAAACCAATGTAGATGCAGAATAAGCAATTCTCTCCCCTTGTGCAAATGTGCCATTTGTCAGCCAGATCCAGGAGCAGCTGAGTATTGTGATCTAGTACCACTTTCACAGCTGAAACAGGGATTGAAAAAGACCCCAGACAAACAGAAAAGGCACTTGAAGGGTTGGACAACAATTCATGTCTAGCCATGGGATTTCTCTGCTGATTCCCCTCAGACCAACATAAATAATTTATTTCCACAAGTATAATGTCAGTGCACATCAAACACTTCATATGGTTGCAGGAACCAGGCCAATTCCTTCCACGCTGCCCTTTTGCACCAATCCCATTAGGTCCCCAGCACATCAGGTCTCTAGTGCAGGAGATGAGTATTTGTGCATTACCATGAGCCTTTGTTCACCCTCTCTGACAGACTGGGATTTCATGGTCTCTGGGAATATTTATGTTTGCTAATCCATTTTGGATTGCCTCTCTTTTGTTTTACATCAAAATATGATACTCCTGTGGAAACAGGATTAGTAGGAAAATATCTTTTATGAAGGAATTAAACAATTCCAGGCTTTATTCCTTAGAAAATGAGAAAGCCACAGAAACAAAGACACTGGTTATCTTCTGTTAAGGATTTTATAGTGCAATAATCATCTATAAAGGAATGCCTTATTGTGTCGAATTTTTTAAAGGCAGCAATTAAATTTTTGACAGGTGCCACACTATAGATTGTTGAACAGAAATAGCACAAAATTGTGCTCTGTCCCCACATAAAATTGTGACAGCTCATGTGACACACAAGGAATATATTTCAATATCAGCAACACAACTATAGTACCTGACCCAGAATCTAAGTGGAATGACTCTTTCTGAGTTATTTGGCTCTTAGGTAAGATTTTAACCCAACTGATTATCTGTCAAACTACACTGTTGGTTCTGATGACTACACTATCTTAAATTGATATTGAAGAAAATCGCAAACAAAACAAATCAACATCTCAAAAGAGCTAGCAGTCAACAAGTATGTTAATCCCATA